>NC_091991.1:52950884-54345884 GCF_044704955.1 Pristiophorus japonicus
TTTCGTTTTTTTCCTCTTTCTTTTTTTTCCTGCTTTCTGGGGTTCCGCTTGTTCTTTTTGTCCTTCTTTCTTGTTTTTCTCTTTCTGTGTGTTCCTCTTCTTTTTTCCTCTTTCTTTTTTCCTCTTTCTTTTTTTCCTCTTTCTTTTTTTCCTCTTTCTTTTTTTCCTCTTTCTTTTTTTTCCTCTTTCTTTTTTTCCTCTTTCTTTTTTTCCTCTTCTCCACCACACACACACATCACACACACCTCCCTCTTCCCCCCCCTCCCTCTTCCCCCCCTCCCTCTTCCCCCCCTCCCTCTTCCCCCCCCTCCCTCTTCTCCCCCCCTCCCTCTTCCCCCCCTCCCTCTCCCCCCTCCCTCTTCCCCCCCTCCCTCTTCCCCCCCCTCCCTCTTCCCCCCCCTCCCTCTTCCCCCCTCCCTCTTCCCCCCTCCCTCTTCCCCCCCCTCCCTCTTCCCCTCTTCCCCCCCCCTCCCTCTTCCCCCCCCCCTCCTCTTCCCCCCCCCCCTCCCTCTTCCCCCCCCCTCCCTCTCCCCCCCTCCCTCTTCCCCCCCCCTCCCTCTTCCCCCCCCCTCCCTCTTCCCCCCCTCCCTCTTCCCCCCCTCCCTCTTCCCCCCCCTCCCTCTTCCCCCCCTCCTCCCCCCCCTCCCTCTTCCCCCCCCCCTCCCTCTTCCCCCCCCTCCCTCTTCCCCCCCTCCCTCTTCCCCCCCCTTCCTCTTCCCCCCCCTCCCTCTTCCCCCCCCTCCCTCTTCCCCCCCTCCTCTTCCCCCCCTCCCTCTTCCCCCCCCTCCCTCTTCCCCCCCCCTCCCTCTTCCCCCCCCTCCCTCTTCCCCCCCCTCCCTCTTCCCCCCCCTCCCTCTTCCCCCCCCTCCCTCTTCCCCCCCCTCCCTCTTCCCCCCCCTCCCTCTTCCCCCCCCTCCCTCTTCCCCCCCTCCCTCTTCCCCCCCCTCCCTCTTCCCCCCCCTCCCTCTTCCCCCCCCTCCCTCTTCCCCCCCCTCCCTCTTCCCCCCCCTCCCTCTTCCCCCCCCTCCCTCTTCCCCCCCCCTCCCTCTTCCCCCCCCCTCTCTCTCCCCCCCCCCTCTCTCTTCCCCCCCCTCTCTCTCTTCCCCCCCCCTCTCTCTTCCCCCCCTCTCTCTTCCCCCCCCTCTCTCTTCCCCCCCCTCTCTCTTCCCCCCCCTCTCTCTTCCCCCCCCTCTCTCTTCCCCCCCCTCTCTCTTCCCCCCCCTCTCTCTTCCCCCCCCCTCTCTCTTCCCCCCCCTCTCTCTTCCCCCCCCTCTCTCTTCCCCCCCCTCTCTCTTCCCCCCCCCTCTCTCTTCCCCCCCTCTCTCTTCCCCCCCTCTCTCTTCCCCCCCTCTCTCTTCCCCCCCCTCTCTCTTCCCCCCCTCTCTCTTCCCCCCCCTCTCTCTTCCCCCCCCTCTCTCTTCCCCCCCCTCTCTCTTCCCCCCCTCTCTCTTCCCCCCCTCTCTCTTCCCCCCCCTCTCTCTTCCCCCCCCTCTCTCTTCCCCCCCCTCTCTCTTCCCCCCCCTCTCTCTTCCCCCCCCTCTCTCTTCCCCCCCCTCTCTCTTCCCCCCCCTCTCTCTTCCCCCCCCTCTCTCTTCCCCCCCCTCTCTCTTCCCCCCCCTCTCTCTTCCCCCCCCTCTCTCTTCCCCCCCCTCTCTCTTCCCCCCCCTCTCTCTCTTTCCCCCCCCTCTCTCTTTCCCCCCCTCTCCCTCTCTCTTTCCCCCCCCTCTCTCTTCCCCACCCCCTCTCTCTTTTTTTCCCCCCCCCACCCCCTTTCTCTTTTCCCCCCGACCCTACCCAACCCAACCCAATGCCACCTACCTGTAAATCTGGTGCTGGGGAAGGGCCGGCAGCCTTCGTTCCCGAAAGGCTTGCCTGAAGCACTTTCACACAGGTAGGAAGATGGTTCATTTCATCTTTTCTTTGCTTATAAATGTTTATTCAGGTTGGATTTATTTGTATAATATTTGTATAAGTATAAATAAGGATTTATTATAGAATTTAATGACTTCCCTTCCCCCACCTCGTTCTGGACGCCTAATTTGTAACCTGCGCCTGATTTTTTAATGTGTAGAACAGGTTTTTTCAGTTCTACAAAAATCTTCACATGCTCCATTCTACTTTAGTTTGGAGTACGTTTTTCACTGGAAACTTTCAAATCAGGCGTCAGTGGCCGGACACGCCCTCTTTTGAAGAAAAAATTCTGTTCCAAAGTAGAACTGTTCTACCTGACTAGAACTGCAGAAAAAAAAATGTGGAGAATTGCAATTTCTAAGATAGTCTGTTCTCCATCAGTTGCTCCTAAAAATCAGGTGCAAATCATGTGGAAACTTGGGCCCAAAAAGTTGGCATCAATAAAAGTGACCATGAAGATGCCAGATTGTGTATTAAGTCAGCTGGCTCACCAATGTCCTTCTTAAAATAAGGAAACCTGTCCTTACCAGGTCTGGCCTATATGTGCCTCTAGACCCACACCAATGTGGTTGACTCTTAACTGGTGGTGGGCATTAAATATTGACCTCGCCAGCAGCACCCAGTTCACGAGTGAATAAAGAAACCGGTTTATCAACGGTAGTGGGAGCAATTTGAGGTGATATATTGAGTGTTACACAAAAAAATGTGATGTCACAACATTAAGGCATTGCCTGAAGTGCAATGTTTCTTCCAATACATTGGTACCAATACACAATAAGACAAACCTTTACATTTTCTTAGTTGTACAGCAGCAGCAGAATAAATGATTAACTTGCAGGCTAGATGTTATAATTGCTTTTATCACTAGTCTTTGCTCTTTACACTTCTCCCAAAGAAGTTGGTTGTTGGTATAAGGTTGCTGGGGTACTTTGTACAAGTGGCCATTGTTCACATGTGACACATCAGTGCAGTATCAAGGGAGTTGTTGCACTGTCTGAGGTGCCGTATTTCAGATGAAACGTTTAAACACTATCAGACTCTTGGGTGGAATAATCCATTGCACTATTTCCTGGCCAACAATTATCCCTCAACCGATACCAGTAAAACAGATTATTTTATCTGGTTATTATCATGCTTGTGGTACCTTGCTGTGTGCAAATTAATAATTAAAAAGGCTAATGGAATGTTGGCCTTTATCTCGAGGGCTGGAATGCAAAGGGCTGAAAGTTATGTTGCAGCTGTACAGAGCTCCAGTTAGACCCCATTTGGAGTACTGTATTCAATTATGGGCACTGCACCTCAGGAAGGATATACTGCTCTTTGAGGGGGTGCAGCGCAGAATGACACTGTGACTAAAAGAGTTAAATTATGAGGACTGGTTGCGTAGACTAGACTTGTATTCCCTTGAATATAGAAGATTAAACAGTAATCTAATTGAGGTATTTAAGATGGTTAAAGGATTCAACAGGGTAGATAGAGAGAATCTGTATCCCCTGGTAGAGAGTCCAGAACAAGGGGGCATAATCTTAAAATTAGAGCTGGAATGTTCAGGGTTGATGTCATGAAGCATTTCTTCACACAAAGGGTAGTGGAACTCTGGAACTCCCTCTGCCAAAATGCTATTGAGGCTAGGTCAGTTGAAGATGTCAAAACTAAAATTGATAGATTTTTGTTAGATAAGAGTTACGGAACCAAGTCAGGTAAATGGAGTTAAGATACAGATCAGCCATGATTTAATTAAATTGCGGAACAGGCTTGAGGGCCTGAATGGCCTACTCCTTCCTGTTCCTGCGCCACGTTTCCTGTGTTACAAACGTGACTACAAAATACAAAAGTCCCTTTCCTTTCCTTTTTGAATCATAGAATCTTAAAGCCCAGAAGGAGGCCATTCGGCCCGGCGTTCCTGTGCTGGCTCTTTGAAAGAGCAGTCGTACTATTTCCCACATCCCTGCTTTTTGTCTGTAACCCTATAAGTTCCTCATCCTCGTACTGTTCCACTCCCTTTTAAATTTATAGAATCAGCGGCTGCCACCTTTCAGTAGAGCGTTCCAGATCCCTACAATTTTGAGTGATAACATTTCTTCTCATCTCCCCTCTAGATCTTTTGGCAATGATTTTAAATCTTTGACCTCTGGTTATTGACTCACTCGCCAGAGGGGATAGTTTTCCTCTATCAAAACCTCTCCTCTTGAAAGCCTCTATTAGGTCACCTCTTAACGTCTCTCTTTCAAGGAGAACATTCTTAACTTTTCCAACCTCTTCTCATAACTGAAGTCCCTCATCCCTGGTAACATCCGGTAAACCTCCTTTGTACCCTTTCTAAGGCCTTGCATCTTTCCTGAAGTGTGATGCCCAGACTTGTTCACAATCCAATGAGGCCTAACCAATGATTTATAAAGTTCTAACATGATCTCTTTGTTTTTATATTCTATGCATCTAATTATAAACCCAAGTAACCCATATTTTTGTAACCACCATATCAACTTACCTTGCCATCTTTAAGGATTTGTGTATATGGGCACCAAGGTCTTTGCTCATCTATACTTTTCAAAATCGTGCCATTTATAGTATACATCCCTCCCAAAGTGCATCACCTCACACTTATCCGCATTAAAATCTGTCTGCCATGCTTCTGCCCATTTCACTATCCTGTCTGTCATCCTAAAGTCGATAACTATCCTTATCACTACCCACTACTTTGCCAAGTTTTGTGTCATCTGCAAACTTTATAATACTGCTCCCTACGCCCGAGTATAGGTCGTTTATAAAATTCGAAAAGAAAAAGGGACTCAAAACCAATCCTGCAAATCACCTCCCAGTCTGAGAGAAATCCATCCTCCACCACCCTAGCTTCCTATCACTGAGCTAATTTTATATCCATACCACCACTTTCCTCTTAATTGTATGGGCTCGCATTTTCTTGATAAGCCTCCAAAGCACTTTGTCAAATGCCTTCCAAAAGTCCAAACAACTCCAACCTTGATCAACCTTCTCTATTACTTCATCAAAGAATTTAATCAAGTTAGTCAGACACAATTTTCCTTTAAAAAATCCATGCTGATTCTCCTTGATAAACTTTTATTTGGAAAGACACGGGTTAGTTTTGTCTCTGATGATAGTTTCCAATAACTTCCCCACTGCCGATGTTGGCTGTAGTTTCCTGGTTGATCACTCTCCCTTTCTTGAATAGTGGTATAACATCAACAACCCTCCAGTCGTTCGGCACTACTCCTGTATCCAATGAGGATTGAAAGATTGTGACCAATGCCTCTGCTTTTTCTACCATTGCTTCTTTCAGCGACTTAGGATGCATTCCATCTGGACCAGTTGACTTACCAACTTTCATCACTCTCTCATCCCATTAAAGGTGGACGAAAATGTAAAAAGTCAAAGAATAAGGAGAAGGCAATAGAGCAGGGTAGCACTGGGGGGAAATGAAAACTAGAGCGTAACAGGAAGGGACAGAATGTATAAACAAAGTGAATCAAAATGGGGTCAAAGCAGGAAAAAATAGTGAAGAAAGAAATTTAAAAGCTTTTTATCTTAAAAATATCCAAGCAGCATTCGTAACAAAATAGATGAGTTGACGGCACAAATAGAAATAAATGGGTATGATTTGATAGCCATTACAGAGACATGGTTGCAAGGTGACCACGACTGGGAAATAAATATTCAGGGGTATTTGACAATTCGGAAAGACAGACAGAAAGGAAAAAGAGTTGGGGTAGCACTGTCAATAAAGGATGGCTCAGAAGATCAAGATGTTGAATCAGTTTGGGTGGAGATAAGGAATAATAAGGGAAAAAGTCACTGGTGAGCGTAGTCTATAGGCCCCCTAACAGTAGCTACACTGTTGGACGGAGTATAAATCAAGAAATAATGGAGGCTTGTAAAAAATGAACGGCAATAATCATGGGTGATTTTAACCTTCATATTGATTGGACAAAGCAAATTGGCCAGGGTAGTTTTGAGGAAGAGTTCATAGAGTGTATCCGGGATAGTTTCCTCGAACAGTACATTGTGGAACCAACCAGGGAGCAGGCTATCTTCGATCTGGTACTGTGTAATGAGCCAAGATTAATAAACAATCTCCTCGTAAAGGATCCTCTCGGAATGAGTGACCATAACATTGTTGAATTTCAAATTCAGTTGGAGGGTGAGAAAATTGGATTTCAAACCAGTGTCCCAAGCTTAAATAAAGGAGACTACAAAGGTATGAAGGCAGAGTTGGCTAAAGTGCACTGGGAAAAAGTGTGGAACGGTTGATGAGCAGTGGCAGACATTTAAGGAGATATTTTATAACTCAACAAAAAAATATCCCAATGAGAAGGAAAGACTGTACGAGAAGGGATAACCATCTGTGGTTAACTAACGAAATAAGGGATTGCATCAAATTGATGACAAGAGCATACAAAATGACCAAGACTAGTGGGAGGCCAGAGAATTGGGAAACTTTTTTAAATGCCAGCAAAGAACGACAAAAAAAAATAGAGGGGGAAGATAGATTATGAAAGTAAACTAGCATGAAATATAAAAACAGATAGTAAGAGTTTCTACAGGTACATAAAAAGGAAAAGAGTGGCTAAAATAGATGTTGGTACCCTAAAGGATGAGACTGGGGAATTAATAATGGGGAACAGGGAAATGACAGAGACTTTGAACAAATATTTTGTAGCGGTCTTCACGGTAGAAGACCCTAAAAACATCCCAATAGTGGATAATCAAGGTGCTATAGGGAGGGAGGAACTTAGTTCTATCACTAAAGAAGTAGTACTTGATAAAATAATGGGACTAAAGGCGGACAAGTCCCCTGGACCTGATGGCGTACATCCTAGGGTCTTAAAAGAAGTGGCTGCAGAGATAGTAGAATACAACCAATGCATCCATCAAAATTCCATGGATTCTGGAGAGGTCCCAGCGGAATGGGAAACCCCAAATGTAATTTAAAAAAGGAGGCACACAGAAAGCAGGAAACTATAGACCAGTTAGCCTAACATCTGTCGTTGGGAAAATGCTGGAATCCATTATTAAGTAAGCAGTAGCAGGACATTTGGATAAGCATAATTCAATTAAGCAGAGTCAACATGATTTTATGAAAGTGAAATCATGTTTGACAAATTTGCTGGAGTTCTTTGAGGATGTAACGAGCAGGGTGGATAAAGGGGGAACCAGTGGATGTGGTGTATTTGGATTTCCAGAAGAAATTCGATAAGGTGCCACATAAGTTACCACACAAGATAAAAGTTCACGGGATTGGGGTAATATATTAGCATGGATAGAGGATTGGCTAACTAACAGAAAACAGAGAGTCGGGATAAATGGGTCATTTTCAGGTTGGCAAACAGTAACTGGTGGGATGCCACAGGGATCGGTGCTTGGGCCTCAACTATTTACAATCTATATTAATGACTTGGATGAAGGGACCGAGTGTAATGTAGCCAAGTTTGTTGATATAAAGATGGGTGGGAAAGGAATTGTGAGGAGGACCAAAAATCTGCAAAGGGATACAGACAGGCTAAGTGAGTGGGCAAAAATTTGGCAGATAAAGTATAATGTGGAAAAATGTGAGGTTATCCACTTTGGCAGAAAAAATAGAAAAGCAAATTATTTAAATGGAGAAAAATTGCAAAGTGCTGCAGCACAGAGGGACCTGGGGGTCCTTGTGCATGAAACACAAAAAGTTAGTATACAGGTATAGCAAATAATCAAGAAGGCATATGGAATATTGGCCTTTATTGAAAGGGGGATAGAGAATAAAAGCAGAGAAGTCCTACAACTGTACAGGGTATTGGTGAGGCCACGCCTGGAGTACTGTGTACAGTTTTGGTCTCCGTGTTTAAGAAAAGATATACTTGCATTGGAGGCTGTTCAGGGAAGGTTCACTCGGTTGATTCAAGAGATGAGGGGCTTGACTTATGAAGATAGGTTGAGTTGGTTGGGCCTATACTCATTGGAGTTCAGAAGAATGAGAGGTGATCTTACTGAAACATATAAGATAATGAGGGGGCTCGACAAGATGGATGCAGAGAGGATATTTCCACTCATAGGGAAAACTAAAACTAGGGGGAATAGTCTCAGAATAAGGGGCCACCCATTTAAAACTGAGATGAGGAGGAATTTCTTCTGAGGGTTGTAAATCTGTGGAATTCTTTACCCCAGAGACCTGTGGAGGCTGGGTCGTTGAATATATTTAGTGCGGAGATAGACAGATTTTTGTGCGATAAGGCGATAAAGGGTTATGGGGAGCAGGCAGGGAAGTGGAGCTGAGTCCATGATCACATCAGCTATGATCTTATTAAATGGTGGAGCAGGCTCGAGGGGCCAAATGGCCTACTCCTGCTCCTAATTCTTATGTTCTTATGAGACTCCATGGGTGAATAAAGCCATAAAGGAACAATTGAAGGTAAGGAAAGAGGCATACATTAAGTACATAGATAGCAGGAGAGTGCATGATAAGGGAGAATACGAAGAGATTGAGAAGTTTAAAATAAAAATGAGGAATGCAAAGAGGAACTATGAAATTAAATAATCAAGGAAGATAAAACAATATAGTAAAATATTTTACAGGCACATCAATAAAAAAAGGAAGGTTGGGATGAGAATCAGGCCATTAAGGGATAGACAGGATAATACCACAGGCAATGATCGAGATGGCAGAAATATTAAATCATTATTTTGTTTCAGTATTTACCAGGGAGATAGAACAGATGGACACGACATTGTATGATGAGATTAGTATTGAGATAAGTGCATTTAAAATTAAAAGAGGGGATATATCAAACTCGGAAGAGGATAAAACCCCTGGTCTGAATGGATTGCATCCACACATTTTAAAGGAATCTAGGGAAGCGATAGCAGAGGCATTAATATATTTATTTAGTAATTCGTTAGAAAAAGGTGTAGTGCCAGAGGACTGACTGACCGCTAACATAATATCTATATTTAAGAAGGGAGATAGAACATGTCCAGGGAATTATAGACCAGTCAGCTTAACATTGGTGGTAGGAAACATAATGGAATCCCTACCAAAGGAGAAAATAGAAGTACATCTAGAAACCAAAAATATAATAATGAATAGTCAGCATGGATTTCAAAAAGGAAAGTCTTGCTTGATTAATCGCATTGAATATTTTGAAGAGGTAACACTGGTAATGCAGTAGATGTAATTTATCTAGATTTTCACAAGGCCTTCAATAAGGTACCCCATAATAGACTGATGAACAAGGTCAGAGAATGCAAAGTTGGGGACAAGTAGCAGAATGGATAGCTAGCTGGCTTCAAGACAGAAAGCAGAGAGTAGGGATAAAAGGTAGCTATTCACAATGGCAGAAGGTGGGTAGTGGTGTTCCACAAGGATCAGTGCTGGTACCACTGTTGTTCACAATTTACATTAGCGATTTAGACTTTGGAATCAAAAACACAATTTCTAAATTTGTGGATGACACCAAATTGGGGGCGATAGTCAATACTGAGGACGACTGCAACAAATTATAGGACGATATTAATAAACTTGCAGAATGGGCATATAATTGGCAAGTAGGGAAGTTATGCTAAATCTGTATCAAACCTTGGTTAGATCACACTTGGAGTACTGCGTACAGTTCTGGTCGTCATATTATAAAAAGGATATCGAAGCACTGGAGAGAGTGCAGAGAAGATTTACAAGGAAGATACCAAAAATGCGAGGGTATACATAGTGGGCAAGGATGCACAGGCTGGGTCTCTTCCCTTGAAAAAAGAAGGCTGAGGGGTGACCTAATAGAGATCTTTAAAATTATGAAAGGTTTTGATAGAATGGATACAGAGTATGTTTCTTCTTGTGGGGTAGAGCATAACTAGAGGTCATCATTATAAGATAGTCACCAAGTAATCCAGTAAGGAATTCAGAAGAATTTTACCCAAAGAATGGGGAGAATGTGGAACTCACGAACACGGGGTGGTTGAAGCGAATAGTATAGATGCATTTAAGGAGAGGCTGGATAAGCGTATGGGGGAGAAGGGAATATAAGGTTATGCTGATAGATTTAGATGAAGAAAGACAGAAGGAGGCTCAAGTGCAGCATAAACGCCGGCATGGACTGGTTGGGCCAAATGGCCTGTTTCTGTGCCGTATATCCTATGTAACTTGTGATCTGGAATGCACTGCCTGCAAGGGTGGTGGAAGCAGATTCGACAGTAACATTCAAAAGAGAATTGGATAAATACTTGATGGGGAAAAACATTAGAGGACTATGGGGAAAGAGCAGGGGAGTGGTACTAATTGGATAACTCTTCCAAAGAACAGGCACAATGGGCCAATTGGCTGCCCCATGTGCTGTATGATTCTCTGATAAGCCCTCGTGTCAGTGTGACAAAAATGAAGCATCTGTGTCTATAATGGGTCATTGTATTGATTTTGGTCATTGTACATATGGGATTAAAAGCCAGATCCACTCATGGAAAATTTCCCAACAGATGACCAGCAGCAAACTGCCACAAAGGCTAATATTTAAGGACTGTATGCCCAATCTAATTTACATCACCATTTACCACTGCAGGTCCACCTGGTCATTTTTGTTCTTCTGAGGAGGGATCGTTAAGTTTGCAACTTCTGAAAATTTGTAGTGCTTCATTGCTTCTGTTCACTTATCTATTCACTCTTTTTAATAAATCTGTTTGGCAGTTTGCAGCCTAAGCCAAGATTCTCGTAAAATGATTATTCTACTGCCTTTTGGAGGTTGAGAAAGCTCATGAGGGCAAATGATGTGACCAATACCTTAAACACCACAACCAGGGTTTTGTGATTGATCTCTGGCCTGGTTGCAAATTATATTGGCCAAGTAAAGGTACGCTGTGGGTCATGGAGAGCAAGGGCTCGTGTATGAGAGTGGACTGAGATGCAGACCTTAAGGAAAAATATCTAACATAAAAACCTAATCTAGCCATTACAGTGAAGATGGAAGAAAATGATGTTCGTGACTTCAGTTTGGTAGATTGTGTTGTGTTTCTTGTTTTAAAAAAAAAAAAAATGTGATTTGAAAAGAAACATTGCTGAAAAACTCTTCACCAATTTTCTTGAATGCATTGAACCTATGCCCATGCTCAGTTCAGCTTTCAGCATGTCGTCCATGTACTCTTTGAGCTTCAGCCTTTTGGGAAAGTGCACTTCAATTCCATTTTATCTTGCAATGTATCTGGCTTTGAAATATTGAGTATGTGCAGCCTTGTCTGTTTCTGGCTTTAGCACATGGATGCTAATATCCGCCTATTGGATAAGTCTTGAGACTGGGAAGGATTGATCTGATCATTACATGCAGAGTATATTTTTCTAATAATGTTCAGAAAACTTAACTGAGAAGACTGCTTCCAGGTAAAATATTGGTGTTGACTGTGATTAGTATATATTCCTCATCAGATAGCTGTTATTTGTGTTTTCAGCTACTTTCGGAAAGGTAACTACTTTGGTATCGCATGCTTTGCCAACATGCCTGTGGAGAGTGAACTGGAACGAGGCGCTCGAATGAAGTCTGTTGGAATCCTCTCCCCGTCGTATACACTTCTGTACAGATACATGCATTTTCTGGAGAATCAGGTCAGGTGAGGGCTCTCGTGCTAGTGGCCCTTAAATATGTGGTGAATCATTTCATAAGAACGGTGTAACCATTTACACACCGAAAAATAAAATTGCACTTTAAGCAGTTGTCTTTTTAAATAACAGCACTGGTAACGGGCATAAAGATCCTCTCACTGACTATCAACTGAGTGCATGTTAAGAATCAGCCTCAGGGACTCAGTGCTGCTAAGTGATGTTGAAATGGAGATTCTAACAAACACTAATGGATTTGCTGTAATGCTTTAAACAGTCTTGCAGCAGTTCTCAGCTGACTTAGTGCTGATGTACACGTTTATAGTGACAGTTAGTGGATTTTCACCTTAGTTTTATCCTCCTTTATTCCCCTGAATGTACTGATTTGTGCTTGGTATTGACTCATTTGCTTACGGTTTTGGAGAGCTTTGTTTATTCTTCCTGTGCCTTTTCACCGACTATTAACTACTTCACATCCTTTTGTTTTAATGCATTCTCATTGTCTCGCCCACCCGTTTCATCTCTTAATCTGAATTAGAAAAACCTGTTTGTTGGCCATTTAACCCATTAACTCCCTTCTCTGAAAGGAGTACACTTTCCTGATTCTTGATTTCTACCTTTGCATCTTTTGTTTTGTTCACTTTTCTATTATGAAACTCTCTTCCAGTTTTCAGTTCTGATGAAGCATTTACACTCAAAATGTTATCCTATCTTTTCTCTTTTCAGATGCTGAGATATCAGCTGTGTAGTTTCATCAATTTCCATTTTGATTTCAAACTCTTGCTCGAATATAATTTCATAGATGTAGGCACCCTTCCAGCACCTTGTGTGAGCCAAACACAGTTGAATAGCTTGCTGACACTCACTATGAGGACATTACAGTTAATCCTGTGCTTGCCTAAGGTCCATGTGGATACTTTTTAGCAATGCTTGTAGAAAAATATCTGGAGGCCTAGTTGCCCCCCACCCTGATACTAAAGCTAACTCTGCATAGACCAGAGTTCAAACCTGGGACTCGCCTCAATATCAGCATCATACAACCGTTGTATCTTATGGAATTACGAGAACCACTGTCACAATGTGTAATCTAACATTCTGTCTTTTACATACTGTTTTATTCATCCTTGCTGAACTGAATTGTCATCTGTGCCCTTTGGTATTGTAATGCCACCAAGTATACTACAGGCTTTCAAACTGGATTGTCTGGGCACTAGGGAATCTACAGGGCACCAGGGAATCTACATGATTGTTCGATTTCTGTATCACTTTTTTGTATTTTTCTTTATTTCTGTACTTCCTGAGTTGGAAAGAAGAAAAATAAATGACTTGTATTTATATAGCACCTTATCACTCATCAGCCCATGCTTGGATATTATTGATCCAGGGACCAAAAAAAAACAATGGGTCTTGTTGGCATTCCCTTCACCCCATCTCAAGTCTCTCTTGCTGTATTGAATAATTATTATCTATGGTGGGTCTCAATGTTAGCTTGGCAAATATGCCAAACTGTGCAGTTTGGTGCTGTGGACTCGGGACAATTGGGAAATGGAGTGAACCTGAACCAAAATCTTGACCATTATAACTTGTACAGAGGGAACATACTTCCATCGTATCTCTGCTTGATTTCGATCCAGAAGCAAAGAGACACGTAACCACTGAACGATTCAGATCTTATTCTGTAATCCATTGGATATTGCCAGACCAACAGCAACAACACGTTTCTGAAAGCTATATCCAAGAAAGGAACATTACAAACGTTTCCTCCCCTATACATTCTGGTTAAAATCCTAACCAATCTGGGATATGCAGATTAGTTAGAACGGTATTAAATGAATTGGGTGTCGATCCTCATTGTTAGAATAGGCAGAAGTTTAATAATCCCTCCACCCAGCAAATGAATTGAGAGGCGAGATTCCCAAATTGACAGAATCCCTGAATAACTCTCAGAATGTATTGTATGCTTTTGCAGACATCAACTTGAAATCCCTGGGCACTATGCCCAATTAGAAGCCTTTTATGAAGACAAGAAAGGTGTTTTACCTACTGGAATGAACAACAAAGGAACCCCTACATCCCTTCAGCCCCTTCACTGGTTGCCACCTGCTAACAAGTACATGTTTCCAGAGATGAAGGTAACAAAGGACACTGTTGTATAAAGCATTTAGGTAGACTGTGTCATTGTGAGAAGGTGTAGGAAAGGCAGTGCAGTTGTTCAGCAGTTATACAAACTCCAAATTTTAATGTAGCACCTGCCTGAATGAGGTGTCACCTGCCATGCTGAATCTGAACAGTATACTAATTTGGCACAAGATGGGAGGATGCTATTTTTAATCATTTGAAATTTAACTTCATACTCAAACTAAGTACCTTGCCTTTCCAAGCCTGATTCCATCCACAAATAACTTGTATTAAGCTCCTACTTTTAAAGTTGTTCCAATTTATTGTGTACAATACAAGTGGAGATTTGCATTCTCCACTGACATTTTTGAAGGAAGAAAATTTTGAATGTGCTAAACAGAATATAAAAACGGGGACATTTAGGTTAATTGGCAAATGTAGCGCATAAATTGCAGCCTCAGGCTTCCATATTTTTAAACAAAAAACTTCCACAAAGTGCTTTTCCTTTGTATGTACAGCAGATTGTATAGCAAGTTCTATGAGAGCCCTCTTGCACTGTTCCAACAAAGCGCAACGTAAGCTCAAGGAACAGCACCTCCTCTTTCGATTAGGCACTTTAGGGGAGTTCGTGAGGCGGAGCAGCAGCGTGGGGAGGCCTACAAAAGGCCCAGCGTCGTCCAGGAGCCAGCGGGGAGTTCGTGAGGTGGAGCGGCAGCGTAGGGAGGCCTACAAAAGGCCCAGCGTCGTCCAGGAGCCAATGGGGAGTTCGTGAGGCGGAGTGGCAGCGTGGGGAGGCCTACAAAAGGCCCAGCATCATCCAGGAGCCAGCGGGGAGGCCTACAAAAGGCCCAGCGGGGAGTTTGTGAGGCGGAGCAGCAGCGTGGGGAGGCCTACAAAAGGCCCAGCGGGGAGTTCGTGAGGTGGAGCGGCAGCGTGGGGAGGCCTACAAAAGGCCCAGCGGGGAGTTCGTAAGGTGGAGCGGCAGCGTGGGGAGACCTACAAAAGGCCCAGCGGGGAGTTCGTGAGGTGGAGCGGCAGCGTGGGGAGGTCTACAAAAGGCTAGCCGGTGCAGCTGCAGCAGGGAGAGAAGGCAAAAAAGACATGGAAAGAAATCGAAGGGTGACGTCACAGCCAAGGGGGTAAGTGATTGACTGGTAATTGGTGAGTAGTTTTTCTTTTTCTTTATCAGTAAGTAACCCTTAGCATTGTTGTTGGCAAATTAAATTAATCTAAGGGTTAAGTCATGGCAGGAGAGCTCGGACACGTGTTATGCTCCTCCTGTGCTATGTGGGAAGTTAGGGACGCTTTCAGTGTCCCTGATGACTACATGTGCGGGAAGTGTATCTGGCTGCAGCACCTGACAGACCGCATTGCGGCACTGGAGCTCTGGGTGGATTTACTCTGGAGCATCCGCGATGCTGAGGATATCATGAAAAGCACGTTTAGTGAGTTGGCTACACCGCAGGTAAAGGGTACACAGCCAGATAGGGGATGGGTGACCAACAGGAAGAGCAGTGGAAGGAAGGTAGTGCAGGGGTCCCCTGCGGTCATTCCCCTGTAAAACAGATACACCGCTTTGGGTACTGTTGAGGGGGATGAATCATCAGGGGAGAGCAGCAGCAGCCAAGTTCATGGCACCCTGTGTGGCTCTGCTGCACAGGAGGGCAGGAAAACGAGTGGGAGAGCGATAGTGGTAGGGAATTCTATTGTAAGGGGAATAGACAGACATTTCTATGGCCGCAATCGAGACTCCAGGATGGTATGTTGCCTCCCTAGTGCAAGAGTCAAGGATGTCTGAGTGGCTGCAGGACATTTTGAAGGGGGAGGGTGAACAGCCAGTTGTCGTGGCGCATATAGGTACCAACGATATAGGTAAAAAACGGGATGAGGTCCTACAAGACGAATTTAGGGAGCTAGGAGCTAAACTTAAAAAGTAGATCCTCAAAAGTAGTAATCTCAGGATTGCTACCAGTGTCACGTGCTAGTCAGAGTAGGAATCGCAGGATAGCTCAGATGAATACGTGGCTTGAGGAGTGGTGCAGAAGGGAGAGATCAAATTCCTGGGACATTGGAAGCGGTTCTGGGGGAGGTGGGACCAGTACAAACCGGACAGTCGTGAACTTAAGGAAAGGTAACTTCGATGGTATGAGACGTGAATTGGCTAGAATAGACTGGCGAGTGATACTTAAAGGGTTGACGGTGGATAGGCAATGGCAAACATTTAAAGATCACATGGATGAACTTCAACAATTGTACATCCCTGTCTGGAGTAAAAATAAAACGGGGAAGGTGGCTCAACTGTGGCTAACAAGGGAAATTAAGAATAGTGTTAAATCCAAGGAAGAGGCATATAAAGAAAAGGTGGTAAACCTGAGGACTGGGTGAATTTTATAATACAGCAGAGGAGGACAAAGGGTTTAATTAGGGGAAAATAGAGTATGAGAGGAAGCCTGCTGGGAACATAAAAACTGACTGCAAAAGCTTCTAGAGCTATGTGAAGAGAAAAAGATTAGTGAAGACAAATGTAGGTCCATTGCAGTCAGATTCAGGTGAATTTATAATGCGGAACAAAGAAATTGTGGACTAGTTAAATAAATACTTTGGTTCTGTCTTCAAGAAGGAAGACACAAATAACCTTCCGGAAATACTAGGCGACTGAGGGTCTAGTGAGAAGGAGGAACTGAAGGAAATCCTTATTAGGTGGGAAATTCTGTTCAGGAAATTGATGGGATTGAAGGCTGATAAATCCCTGGGGCCTGATAGTCTGCATCCCAGAGTACTTAAGGAAGTAGCCCTAGAAATAGTAGATGCATTGGTGATCATTTTCCAACAGTCTTTTAGAAACATAGAAAATAGGTGCAGGAGTAGGCCATTTGGCCCTTTGAATGGCGGTGCAGGCTCGATAAGTTCATGGCTGAACATGCAACTTCAGTACCCCATTCCTGCTTTCTCGCCATTCCCCTTGATCCCCTAGTAGTAAGGACTACATGTAACTCCTTTTTGAATATATTTAGTGAATTGGCCTCAACAACTTCCTGTAGTAGAGAATTCCACAGGTTCACCACTCTCTGGGTGAAGAAGTTTGTCCTCATCTCGGTCCTAAATGGCTTACCCCTTATCCTTAGACTGTGACCCCTGGTTCTGGACTTCCCCAACATTGGGAACATTCTTCCTGCATCTAACCTGTCTAAACCCATCAGAATTTTAAATGTTTCTATGAGATCCCCTCTCATTCTTCTGAACTCCAGTGAATACAAGCCCAGTTGATCCAGTCTTTCTTGATATGTCAGTCCCGCCATCCTGGGAATCAGTCTGGTGAACCTTTGCAGCACTCCCTCAATAGCAAGAATGTCCTCCTTCAAGTTAGACTAAAACTGTACACAATACTCCAGGTGTGGCTTCACCAAGGCCCTGTACAATTGTAGTAACACCTCCCTGCCCCTGTACTCAAATCCCTTCGCTATGAAGGCCAACATGCCATTTGCTTTTCTAACCGCCTGCTGTACCTGCATGCCAACCTTCAATGACTGATGTACCATGACACCCAGGTCTCGTTGCAACTCCCCTTTTCCTAATCTGTCACCATTCAGATAAGAGTCTGTCTCTCTGTTTTTATCACCAAAGTGGATAACCTCACATTTATCCACATTATACTTCACCTAACCTATCCAAGTCACTGCAGCCTCATGGCATCCTCCTCGCAGCTCACACTGCCACCCAACTTAGTGTCATCCGCAAATTTGGAGACACTATATTTAATCCCCTCGTCTAAATCATTAATGTACAATGTAAACAGCTGGGGCTCCAGCACAGAACCTTGCGGTACCCCACTGGTCACTGCCTGCCATTCTGAAAAGTACCCATTTACTCCTACTCTTTGCTTCCTGTCTGCCAACCAGTTCTCAATCCACGTCAGCACACTACCCCCAATTCCATGTGCTTTAACTTTGCACATTAATCTCTTGTGTGGGACCTTGTCGAAAGCCCTCTGAAAGTCCAAATACACCACATCAACTGGTTCTCCCTTGTCCACTCTACTGGAAACATCCTCAAAAAATTCCAGAAGGTTTGTTTAGCATGATTTCCCTTTCACAAATCCATGCTGACTTGGATCTATCATGTCTCCTCTTTCCAAATGTGCTGCTATGACATCCTTAATAATTGATTCTATCATTTTACCCACTACTGATGTCAGGCTGACCGGTCTATAATTCCCTATTTTCTCTCTACCTCCTTTTTTTAAAAAGTGGGGTTACATCGGCTACCCTCCACTCCATGGGAACTGATCCAGAGTCTATGGAATGTTGGAAAATGACTGTCAATGCATCCGCTATTTCCAAGGCCACCTCCTTAAGTACTCTGGCATGCAGTCCATCAGGCCCTGGGGATTTATCGGCCTTCAATCCCATCAATTTCCCCAACATAATTTCCCGACTAATAAGGATTTCCCTCAGTTCCTCCTTCTTATTAGACCCTCTGACCCTTTTTATATCCGGAAGATTGTTTGTGTCCTCCTTAGTGAATCTGGATCAGTTCCTATGGACTGGAGGGTAGCTAATGTAACACCACTTTTTAAGAAAGGAGGGAGAGAGAAAACAGGTAATTATAGACCAGTTAGCCTGACATCAATAGTGGGGAAAATGTTGGAATCAATTATTAAAGATGAAATAGCGCATTTGGAAAGCAGTGACAGGATCGGTCCAAGTCAGCATGGATTTATGAAAGGGAAATCATGCTTGACAAATCTTCTAGAATTTTTTGAGGATGTAACTAGTAAAGTGGACAAAGGAGAACCAGTGGATGTGGTGTATTTGGACTTTCAAAAGGCTTCTGACAAGGTCCCACACACGAGATTGATGTGCAAAATTACTGGGGGTAATGTACTGACGTGGATAGAGAACTGGTTGGCAGACAGGAAGCAGAGAGTCGGGATAAACGGGTCCTTTTCAGAATGGCAGGCAGTGACTAGTGCGGTGCCGCAGGGCTCAGTGCTGGGACCCCAGCGATTTACAATATACATTAATGAATTAAATGAAGGAATTTTGTGTAATATCTCCAGGTTTGCAGATGACACTAAGCTGGGTGGCAGTGTGAGCTGTGAGGAGGATGCTAAGAGGCTGCAGGGTAACTTGGACAGGTTAGGTGAGTGGGCAAATGCAGGGCAGATGCAGTATAATGTGGATAAATGTGATGTTATCCATTTTGGTGGCAAAAACAGGAAGGCAGAATATTATCTGAATGCCGGCAGATTAGGAAAAGGGGAGGTGAAACGAGACCTGGGTGTCATGGTACATCAGTCATTGCAAGTTGGCATACAGGCACAGCAGGTGGTGAAGAAGGCAAATGGTATGTTAACCTTCATGGCTAGGGGATTTGAGTATAGGAGCAGGGGGGTCTTACTGCAGTTGTACAGGGCCTTGGTGAGGCCTCACCTGGAATATTGTGTTCAGTTTTGGTCTCCTAATCTGAGGAAGGATGTTCTTGCTATTGAGGGAGTGCAGCGAAGGTTCACCAGACTGATTCCCGGGTTGGCAGGACTGACATACTGGATCGACTGGGCCTGTATTCGCTGGAGTTTAGAAGGATGAAAAGGGAACTCATAGAAACATAAGATTCTGACGGGACTGGACAGGTTAGATGCAGGAAGAATGTTCCTGATGTTGGGGAAGTCCAGAACCAGGGGACATAGCCTAAGGCTAAGGGGTGAGCCATTTAGGACTGAGATGAGGAGAAACTTCTTCACTCAGAGTTGTTGACCTGTGGAATTCCCTACCGCAGAGAGTTGTTGATGCCAGTTCATTGCATATATTCAAGAGGGAGTTACAGCTAAAGGGATCAAGGGGTATGGAGAGAAAGCAGGAAAGGGGTTCGGAGGTGAATGATCAGCCAAGATCTTATTGAATGGTGGTGCAGCTCGAATGGCCGAATGGCCTACTCCTGCACCTATTTTCTATGTTTCTATGTTTACAGCTTTCTGGACTCGATATCGAGTTCAACAATTTCAGACCATAACCTCAGCCCCTATTTTTTTTCACATGGCACTTGCCATTTCCATTTACACCCTATCTAGACTCATCTTTTGTTTCTTAACTTGTCTCATTACCATCTCCTTTTGCCTTGCACCATCATCCCTTTTGTCTCTTAATCTTTCCTGCCTTCCATCCTACCACAGACGTTCCCTTTTGTTCTTTCCTCCACCCGCCTTTCTCTGCCCCTACTTGCTTAAAAATATGTTGCATCTCTTTTTTCCAGTCCTGACAAAGGGTCAGCAACCTGAAACGTTAACTCTATTTCTCTCTCCACAGATGCTGCCTGACTTGCTGAATATTTCCAGCATTTTCTGTTTTTATTTCAGATTTCCAGCATCCGTAGTATTTTGCTTTTATGTCTTGAGAACCTAGTTCATTTCTCCATAGAGTACATGTGGAACACCATTTAAAAGGCAATGTTAATTAAAATTGACAACAACTTATATTTCTATAGCACCATTAATGTAGAAAAACATCCCAAGACACTTCACTGAGGCATAATCAAAAAAGACAAAGAAGGAGTTAGTAAGCAAGGTGACCAAAAGCTTGGTCGAAGAGGTGGGTTTTAAGGAGTGCCTTAAAAAAGGAGTGGTGTGGAGATGCAAGGGTTTACTGAGGGGAATTCCAGAAATTAGGCCTAGACAGTTGAAAGCAAGGCCTCTAATAGAGTAAAGGGAAGGGAGGGTGCATAAGAAGCCCGTATCAGAGGGGATCATATCTGAAAATTCCCTTCTGTAGAATGTCTTTTTTTAATGAAAGATTTGGCACAGGTGACTCACAGGATAATCCAGTACTGAGGATGAACAGCCTATGGTGGCTAAATGCTATACTGATATGTCAAAAAGAACATCTCCCAATTAAGAACAAGATTCAAACATTACTTTACATTTGCCAATCTAGCTTCCCTCCACATCTGAATTCTGTTCATTATGAAGGGCAAACCAGATTGCCCTTATGTAGCAGCGTCTGCTTTTCAGAATGGATAAAATGCCGATGTAAAGGGGGAGTGAGCATGAGTGAAATTATATCAGCATTCAGTAAACATGGTGGAATCCAGGATAGGTCAACTTCTCTCACAGGTTTTGCCTGAGATTGGCTAATTTCACTTTCTTTGACCCGCATTCTATTGTGTTTCCAATAATTGACTTAGCTTTCCGGACACACTGTTATATCCAAGATCAGCTCCTGTCCATGGAGGGAATTTACAGTAAAACAAACCTTGGGGTATGAACACTGACTCTTGCTTAAAACATACCTAGTGATACGTCACAGAGTTGGAATTACTCATTGTTTAAGAATTTTCTGCGAGAAGCTTTATTAAGTTCATAAACTAACAAGTAATTTTATGGAAATGTTACTGAAATTCTTATCTTGGAAACAGATCACTCATCCTGCAGGATGTATGTCGCAGTTCATCAAGTTTTTCGGGGAACAGATAATGGTCATTTGGAAGTTTGCACTTTTAAGGAAACGGATTTTGATTTTCTCACCACCTCCGGTTGGAGTGGTCTGCTATAGAGGTGCGTATTTTGATTGCAGTTGTCTTTTAACTTGGCTTACACTTCATAGTCTCTGTACTGCTAAGAAATGACCAGATGAAGCACAGGTTATTCTACCACTTGTAACAGTGACTGTTCGCTCCATAATTGCCAAATGCCAGTTATTGACGTGAGTTACTTTGTTACTGCAAGGTGCCTGCTGAAGTCATCTGGCAGAAACCTCGCAAACCTAATAGCATGTTTAATTGTGACTGATCATAACCACAAACAGTGAGTAGAGTCATCTTAATTTTATTTTTGCTTGTGTAGAAATAAAAATATTCATTAAATTTAGATATGTGAAGTATGCAATATTGTAGAGAACATAAAATGGGTATTCCTGGGACTTAATATCACAGTGGCTAAATTTGCAGTTGTTGTGGTCATGCAGACCAGAATGGTTTGACATTTGTCCCATGGTCTGTATTCACATTGGCCCAGCAATGGTGAGGTTGTTGATAAATCTTCACATTCTTGATGGCTGTCCAGTGACCCTTTTGTTATCAATGAGCATAACCCAATGTTTTGTGCCTCCCTCCACCACCCCCCCCCAATTCCAACCCAACACTAGACTGAATTATCTCATGTTTCTGTGTCTGTTTCCTCCCCCATGCCTGCCCAATTCTAGTTTACTGCTGTTGCTGTCTAGCGAATGTTTCACTGCCTGGGATTGTAGGAGTCCCTGAATCCAAGCCTTACTTTTACATCAGTGTAGCAGATATAGAAACCCTGGAGACTGAGGTGTCTTATGTGGCCTGTAAGTATGAGAGATTCTTACATTACCTCCTAGCATATCTGTAATCACCTGTGAAGACGTAACAGAGGGCAGCATTCTAGCATATTGTACATTATAACATCCATTTTGTCCTATTTGATTGCAAGCTCTCAGCACATGTCCATAAGATTTTTATGCAATTTGAGGGAGAATTTTTACATTTAAATGTAAGCTGGGTCTTCAAGAGCCCCATTTTGAACAAGTGGATAACAAATTACATTTAATGTTTTAAGGCACAACAGAAAAGATATTTGAGGAAAAGAAAGATTTGTATGATGTTTATGTCGATAACCAAAATGTGAAAACAGACCGTGAGCACCTGCAGCAACTGCTGAAGGTAAACAGTGCAGATAAGGACAAGTATCGCAAGCTCAATGACCAGAGGTAAACAAAAATCCCTTTTTTCCCCCCCCCAGTTTTATTTTTCTCCACCAATTCTTCCCCTCCCCCCAATCCCCTTTCCCCATTTTCCTCAAATCCAGGGATACCTTAGGCAATTGTTGCACCCCTACTGCTGCCTCAGGATAGACCAGAGATTGAGCATGGACACTCCTGGCCTATAGTGCTCAGTGTATTGCTTCACTCAGCCAATCCGAGTACCTTTGTCCCATGAATACTTGTTATTACTCTGATATGGCAGGCTGAATTGTGTATGCAGGCCTGCTGAAGGTCTACTATTTACTTGCCATGTAAATCTTTCCAACAGGCAAATGCTACTTTATTCTCAGGAGGTGGGGGGAGACTGCAATACCAATGAAGAGGACCTGTTCATTATGTAAGTAGCTAACAATATGCACTTATTGGGTGAGAGGGAAGAAATAAGTTTGAGACCTCAGTGTGTCAGGAAAGGCAGAACTCCAGTACAAATGAATTCTAACACAGCACATTGGACATCAAATAAAATTGCCCAGTCTCAGACCATTTCAACTATTAAATTGAAGCAGCTTTTTAAGAAAAAAAACTGTGATAATGTGCAATATTGGGTTCAGGAAGCTGTGGTGCCCTCAGGAAAATTAGACAAAGGATTGATGGGGAATGTTATAATTAGATCAAGGGTCTGTACATGTGTTCCAATTCATAAGTTATTGCAGCATAAGGCCATTAAGGAAAATAAAAATGTACAAATCTTGGAGGGATGAGGAAGGTCCTCTTGTCTTTCATGGATTGAAGGAAGTTTCTACGAATGAATATCAATAATTCATTCCTGCTCTCCTAGTTGCTGATGTAGAGGGATTTGTTTAGTCTCATCTGTGACTCTTAATGTTTCTCATACAGACCTTGGAAGGGCTCTAATCAGAGCTTGTGTCTCACAACAAAAGAAGTCAAAGTTGTGAGCCTTATTTTTCTGTAACTGGCATCCCCTTAAGGACTTGCTACTGCATTGTGCCTTGAGGCTGTTTGGCCAGATAGCTGGCTAATCTTGTCCTGATGGTTTCTTTTGCTTGCAGGTTTTTCATGGAACAGAATAATCGCATTTTCCAGATGTTGCTGGAAGTTTCAGCGTGCCAAGATAAAACGCTGACAGCTGACCACGTAAGGAGTATGGGGTTGGACCCCCAGGGGGATCGCATCTTCCTGATGGACCTGCTTGAAGTTTATGGGATTGACGTGATGCTGGTTATTGACAATCCATGTTGCCCGTGATTGAGGAGTGCGACTAGTGAACTGCTATATGAACTGGGTAGGACCAAGACAGGAGGAATGAATGGATGCATAGTGTTTAAAAAAAAAAAAAAAATAGAAACCAAGTGCACTTGTACCATGGCATGCCACCATTTCTTGAGTTGTGCCCTGGTCAGTTCACAGGTCACTTGTTTTCCAGCCTCTTCAGTTGTCTGTATATTTTTGGAGAATTAACCCAATGGGAGAAGTCCGGATGGTTCCACTGGAAGAAACACTAATTTGAAGGATTTTTTTTATTTATAACGAAGTGTTCTTGATTTTCACCTCTTGCTGATAAAGGTTACTGTGATTTTTTTTTTTTTGTTACCACTTGTGAATGTGTTGTATGACTAGCAGTTGTGAATTAGTACATACACATGTGCACGTGTATGTATATACGTGAATACATTTCCAGTACATCAGAGACTCCATACTACTCCACTGTGAACTGCAGAGAGCCTTTTGTGTATATACCTTTCAAGCAAGATTGGATTTTACTTTTCAATCAGTGCACAGTTTGATTTCATGAGCACCTCTAAAGCACCACTGAGTGGTTTTGTGGCATTTGCAATGAACCACTCACTCAAATACTGAAATGTAATGTGACCATCGGAAAGGAATCCTCTTTGTTTTTCCTTGAACTGCCATATTGAAATTATACTATACTATCAAACTGGAAATTGTCCCTGCACACAGCCTCTAAGACTTAGTCCTCATTACTTGGCCTGTTGCAGATGCCTTTGTGATGTTCCATGTTCAAGACAGGTTTCACCATCTACAACATTAGAAAGTAGTGCTAGTGATTTGATTGGCACCTTAGTATTTCAGATGTAAAGAATAAAAAGCATTTGCTAATCCAGAATAGTTCGTTCTATCTGGTGACAGAAACTTCAGCAAACTTGCCACTAAACACAAATTCAGCAATTGGTTTATAGATCTGACTACATTTTATATTTTGTTGCTGAACAGAAATTATAAGGGAATGTTGGAGCCTATTTGTGTAATGATCACTTAATTGGTCAAGTTGGAGAAATGTTTCTCTCAATGCTACCTGCAAAGCAGTTACAAGGAATAAGTTGAATGCTTTTTATCACGTATCAGCATTAAATGGTTCAGGATGAGAAGGGCTGTGAGTGCTGCTGTGTTCCAAGCTGACCTCTTAACCTTGGTTTAGAGTTGTTTACAATGTTTGTGCTGCTTTGATGTCATTCGTTTGATGAGTAGAGAAATTAAAATTAAAATAGCATTTGACAAAAGAAAATGTAAGTGGTACATAGAAGAAAAGCAGAAAATAGAAAGGCTAAGGAAAGTTTTGAAGAAAGGCTGTCAGATAACAGAGAAATTATAAAGGATGTTATAGTAGTTGAAGAAATGGTAAGGTCTGGTGTAAAATAAATCTCATCGGGTACGAAGGAGTGATGGAGATACTAAATGAGTAATCTGTCTCGAGTGTTTTAGTAGAAATGAACGGGTAAGAAGAGAAGGAAATGATGGACCATTGGCGTGGACAATTGTAGATAAGGAACTATTACTAAGAAAAATTGGTGAAACGTAAAAATAAACCAGGTAATTATAGACCAATCGGGCTAACATTTTGGTAAGTTTAAAAATCCATAATACGATTTAGAATTATTCATCTAGTTAGATTGTTGCCTTATTTTAACACGGATGTCAAGCCCATGTAGAGGATGCTAAAGTGATACCAGGAACATAAGATTAGTTATGAGATGCTCGAGAAACTAGGACTCTTATTTTTCTCATTGAAGCAAAGAAGGTTAAGAGCAATTATGAGGGGTTGTGACCTGGTAAATTAGGGGGAAAGTATTTCTGCTGCTCAATGAGTCCGTAACTAGAGCGCATCAATTCAAGATCAGCAAAAAAAAATGAAGTAAGGTTTGGAGACACTTTTTTTTAAACAGTGTTGTTAATGCATAGAATCCCCTATCAGAATCAAAAATAATTTAAAACTGGAAAATGGATAAATATTTGAAAGGACGGGAATGGGACGAAATGCATAGAAACGATGGGAATGGCTTCCTTTTGTGCTGTAAAATTTAAATTTAATTTGGAGATTGAATGAGGAAGAATATTTGACTATTCTGCTGCAGACATGGGTATTCTCATCCTTTAAAAGTACTGTACTATAATAAAAATTTCAGCAACAAAGGCTATTCAGTTTCAACTGGAGTTACCTAATTTTCCTATCTTTTTACATTCATTTGAAAATACTTATTCAGTTCCCTTCAAATGGTAGTCTCGCCTCAGTAGCCATGTTTGCTGCACTTGTGATGACCCCTTATTACCAATTTGCCAGCCTGTAGAAACAATTTACTCTTCCACTATTCTCTCAAAACCTTTCAGAATTTTGAAAACTTCTCCAATCCAATGAGTGTCTTAACTTCTCTGTTCCACTGAAAAAAGTCCCTATTTTTCAAGACTGTCTTAATCAGTATTATCTCTTATTTATTGGTGTAATTCTCGTGAATCTTTGTTGTATCCTTGCTGTGGCTCTAATATCCTTTTTAGTGGGAGTGTCAGGTACTCAGCTTTGGCCTAATGAATGGTTTGTACAAACCAGACATCACTTCCTTGCTTTTATAGTCAATGCTGCTATGTATAAAACCCAGATTCTTGTTTATTTTTAGTGGTATTTTTCTACGCGTGCACTTTCACAATAAGCAATAGGTTATGTCTCTGAAATCCTCTGGAACTCTGAGGAGGTGACTGAATTATTGGACAGGAACTATGTAATAGATATTACCAATTTGAATTTTCTGAATCTTTGAATGACTGTTGAGGCTCATGGAATTAATGGCAAATTAGCAAAATTGATTGAAAATTGGCAGCAAAAGAAAGTGCTGACAAATGAAAAATGTTCTGGGAGAGGGCAGTGTCATGGAGTCATCAGAAACAGTATGGAGGAGAGTACTGTGGTCATTAAATTTCTCAGTGACACAAAATAATGTGGTCAGGTGACTAATGTAACAAAATTAAAGCTTTCAAAGTGATCTAAATAAATTAAGTAAATGGAGTAATGAATGTCACTGATTTTAATGTCAATAAAGTAATGCACATTGGGACATCTAAAATGTCTACACAATAAATGTGCATTAGCAAAAGATTTTTGTGTAATTATTGACCTTGCTTTCAATTAGCCAATCGATGTGAAACTGTTGTCAACAGTAATCTAAATACAGGAGACTTCTCAAGGGCATTTGTATAACTTGTTAAGATTATATCTAAAATAATGTTCGTTTTCAGTACCCTAACTTCTAGGAATTAAATTGGCCCTTCTGATTCAACCCTTTCACTCACATCTCAGAATTTACTTAGTTTGCTGGAGAATATTGGCACTTCTTAAAGCTTTAGTAAACATATAGCTGTACTGCCACATACTGACTTTATAATGTTAAATCTAGAATTTTATGTGAAGTGATGAATTAATTTTTAATGTTTTAACACAGGTGCTGTAGTATGGAGCATCTACTACAATTTCTCACCAATCCATTCTGAGGGCAAGACTTGCATACATCTCTTTTTCCAAATTTAAATTTTAGAAATGCTTCTATTATCCAATAATTTTATGTTGTGTTTAAAAAGTGAAGTTTTGCTTCAGGTATTGTGTGACTGAGATTATGTTCTCTTTTTGAAGCTGTAAGGATCCGTACCCAAAAGGGTAAAGATCCAGCCCATTACAGATCTGTTCTAATGGCAAGTTGCACACAATACATTCCTATCTGTGGAACAGTAATGGGGGGAGGGGTTTACTTAATGCTGGACTGATGTTGATACTACATTGAATTTAGTTTAGTTTGCCTACCATGTGTGTGGGGCCTACACCCCATTGTGGAGCTAATCTGTGTGATCCTCTTTGTTTAGTTACATTCATAGTCTGTCTGTTGCTCTTGGTTTGTGTGTATTGCAATGCTAATTTTCAGGAAATATATAGTTACCCTGTGTGTTTGTATGTGTGCACCTGCCTGCCAGCCGGTCTAGGAACATTTTGTGGTTTAAAAAATGGGCACTGAATGTTTCCTATCTCTGCCTCTCAGTCAAAGTAGTGTTTTTTCCCTTAGCAACACTATTGTTAAATTACTACTCTGCACATACCAGAGCTATACCTGCCTATCCATGTCTTTATTGGTACCATTGGTGATGTTGACACCTACCCAACACATTTCATCTATTTAGTCATTTATTTGAGCAGTGGTGTATTCTGATTGGTTTTTGGCTGTACTTTAAGCTTTTAAAAATCTTTGCCACATGGCTATGTCTCCTGGCTAACATCAGTAGCATTTTCAGACAGTAAAGCATTTGGCTTTTTTAAAATTCCTTTGCTGCATTCAACACATACCTGTACTAACATTTCTTAATGTTAAAAGGTGCAATTAAGCAGCAATAACTAACTTGTGTTAACAGGAACAATGAATGATCTGATTGACGGAAGTAGGGGTGGGACTATAATTACGACTGAAATACTCCAATTGTAGTTTATGTATAGCCTGTACTGGAACAAGTGTTGATGCTGTGTATAAGACCCAAACCAACAGTGCTTACGCACAGTATGTCCAAGTATTGAACATGTAACCAACCTTCGTAGTCTTTTGTATTGTATTCCTGTCCTCGTTTACCTGTACATTTAGAAACATTTATCAAGGTTACGTGGGCATGAGGTGGATGGCAGGTTTACAAAACGTGATCCAACAATCTGGGCATAGTTTGTATTCATGAGCCTTTCATTTCAATTCATAATGTATTTTTTTATTTCGATGCAGTTCCCTAAACTTTTCTAAGAGAATGGAGCACATCTTTTGTTCCAACAACAGGTCTTTTATTTATGGCAATAAAATAAACAGTTGCCTTTTGTCTGTAGATGTAAAATAACTGTGTTGGCCGCTTTTGTAAGTGTTTTTCCACCCAATTGCTCTGGTACGATGCCTGCCCACCTGAATCGATGTATCCGGCCATGGCGAATCCACAAGAGCACTGAATCTGTCTTGGACACTGCCTGACCGAGATCAGCTTTCAAATCCATTTCAACTAAAGTGATATTGTAATCTAATCATTTCCAAACATAGAAGGTATTATGTAGGCACCAACATCTATAATATCTAATTCCTAGAACTCTACTTTTTTGCCTTTCTCACCACATGGTATTAAAAAAAGAATTGATCGACGACTTTAAGTTGTTTCAATCTGAATTAAAGAAACTACAGTCCTTAATAAATCCAGAAAGCTGAGTCCAGTAAATTGTTTTGTAACTTTTTGTAAAATGTGTTTCTGTCCATCACTAATATACTTAGAATAGTGGCATTCAGAATGGGTGCTCCATTCTGTACTGGCACCTTGTAATCATTCTTCCTCCTCTGCTGGAGATGCTAAAAGTCTTCAGCCAGTGTCCTATGGAGAGATGGAAAGTGACTTTGTCACAGGATATTGATTTAGGTTTATGATGGTAGACATTAATCTAACTTGTCTAGGTATGTCGGTGGTGAAAGAAAAAGATGATGTTGGTAATTGGTATTTATTTTTGAACATAGTAGGAAGATAGCCGAATTACCTTTTTTCACTCTTGCCTCCAAATTTTTTGATACACTGTTGACAGCTTCACAACAACAAAAATGTTCATGGCCATAACCTGCTCATCAGGTTCTGAAATGTTTGCTATCTCTTAAGGTGCACCAGTATTAGTTTATGTTGACATTAATCAAAGTGCAAATGGATAATAGTAAAGAGGAGTTGGCCAGGGAGAAATCTGTACTGGCCCCCCCGCCACTAGTCTATCAGGATCTTGGTGGAAACCAAGGCTCTTGGCCATCATGTTATGAAATTGTGCAGGTGGTTTTGAAGGACTTTAGTCAATTTGCTTAAGACTCTGGATTCAAAGTTCTATCTTATGCCAGAGGTTAAGAAATGCAATTGTTGCAGAGATGGCCTTAAAGAAATGTTTTGTGAAGCACTGTGTGGAACATGTATGTACTTTGCTGATGATGGGATTAGGAGAACACGAGAGGGGATAGAACATTTGGATTTAAAAAAAAATAACTGCTGTCAAGATTACTGAAAGGGACTTGATTTTTTTTTTAATAAAAAGTATATGTGAAGGGATGTAAATTTCTCTGTCTTCTGTGGATAATTTTGTACTCTGTAAATCTGGATAGATGATGTGCCTAATATATTTTCTAATTAAAAGTTATCTGCAGCAAATCTTGTGTTTTTGTGTCAGGTGTGATCTTATTACTGTCATGCTGATATTCATGTTTAAGCCAGATTATGCACTTGTAAAATAGCATCTGTTTTAAGTGGGCCTGTTGGAACATGCTGTGCACCCATAGCATCATGTTAAAATTTAGAATTGGGCAGTCCCTCGTGTTGAGGATGACCCACTTCCACCCTAAAAAGGGATGAGTTCACAGGTGTTTCAATATTCTAGGTCCCGAACTATATATTGAAGGGTGGAAGATGCCTTTGCGTGGATTCTTTTAACGTGGGCAGCCACTACACGGGCTTGACAGAGCAAGGTCTTGATCCAGTGGCAAGGGATAACCAAGACAATAGGAGACCAAGCTATGCTGCACGGACCTAGTGCGCACACATGCTCCTACTATCCACAGATCGCAGTGTGGGCTGACCCGTGCTGCCCCATGGCCCATGTCTCTCCTGGGCCCCGATCTCTCACCTCCTCCACCCCGATCAAAAATGGAGCAGTCAGTAACATCAATTAGTCGTCTCTTATTTTGGAGACATCAAATATCGACACACTGTTATTTGAAATATTAAACTCCAGCATAGTTGAAGGGTTATTAATATCAGCAGAAACAAACGGCAATTAGATGAATGCATATGATTCAGTAGGGATGTGAAATCCAACCCCTGCAGTCACTTGTGAACTTGCTGGTGTCTCAGCAGGTTGGGTGACTGAGTGAATACCTTCCCACACACTGAGCTGGTGAACGGTGTCTCCGCATTGTGAACTTGCTGGTGTTTTAGCAGGTCGAATGACCAAGTGAATCCCTTCCCACACTCTGAGCAGGTGAACAGTCTCTTCCCCCATGTAAACTCATTAAAATTTACTGCAGCTTTAACCCATGCAACATAAGTGATTGCATCGAATCTACATTAGAAGTATGTGGTAAGGATGGCTGGGACAACTGTTGAGATTGGGAATCCTCAAAAGTTTGGTTCTATTAGGCTGCTTCGGTGCTTTTTACAAAGTGTGCAAGGTTATACAGAAAATCAGGTTCTTGTTCCTGGACTCAATATAGCCAAGCCATGCAGATCAATAGATTTCAAGTGAATGACCTGCGCTATGAAAGAATTTAATCATTTGAACACTAAAAGAGATCAAGCAAGCTCTCAAGATTATGACCTCCATGTTCATTCTGGAAATTTAAGCTGCACTTCAACATTACTGAGTCTGCACAGAATATTGCTAGTGAAGCTTAACATGCTGCTCTTACCTATTTAATACTCCCCCAGTGTTGTTACTACTGCCATATGTGTCAACAACAACTTGTATTTGCAGAGTGCCATTAATGTTGGAAAAAAAAATTCCAAGGTGCTTAAAGGCACAAAAGGAAAAAAAAATGGATGCCGACAGAGATCTGAAGTGACCAAAAGCTTGGTTAAAGACTTGGGTTTTAAGGAGGATCTTAAGAATTCAAGGAGTGAATTGTAGAGTATGGGGCTTGAAAACATAAATGACAGTCGTGGGATGAAGGGAGGGAGGGGGTGGGATGCACAAGAGGCCAGAGCAAGAAGAATGGGAATTGGGGCGCGTCGAGAGGCAGAGAGCCATGGAAATAAAGCGTATCTGCAGATGCAAAACAATGGGCAGAAATACTTTGCAGTACTTCAAAAGTAAGGGCAGTCAGAGAAGAGGTGATAACTATAATGAGCTCGAATTGGAGGATAAGCACGAAATAGTGGAGGCTACAGAGATCGGGAGGGGTGAGGTTATAGAGGGATTCCTACATTACAACAGTGACTACACTTCAAGAGTAATTCATTGGCTATGAAGCACTTTGGAATGTCCTGAGGTTGTGAAAGGTGCTATAGTAATGCAAGTATTTGTTTTTTAATTACAAGGATAAGTATTAAAATTTGAAGCATATGGAGATCAATAGCCAATGTAGGTCAGCAAAGATTGGAGTGATGGGAAACTGGACTCGGTGAGAATTATATACGGGCAGCAGAATTTTCGATAAGCTGAAGTTTAGAGGATGGGAGTCGGTCAATAGGAGTTGGAGTAACAGATGTTGGAGGTGATAGACATTAGACACATGAAGGTTTCAGCATCAGATGGGGTGAGGTAGGTGCACTAGTCGACTTTACTAAAGTGGAGTAAGTGTTCTTTATGAATAGAATATGGAAGTGGAATCTCTGCTGTAAGCCTTCATTTCTCTCCCTACCTCATTTTGGGGAAAACTATTTAAAACATTTGAATTTTAAATGACAGGGCTCTCCCGAGTTGTGGGCGAGAATCCAGCCCTGCAATTTAGCACTGCCTTAGCCATAACCAGAAATTATTTTGAAGTTTGGGTTGTGATTTTAGGATCAGGAGTCTGTTATTCAGCCCCATTTAAAAAAAAAAACTGGAAACTTAAGTTGTGGGGGAGCCAGTAAGAGAAGCCTGTCCCTGTACTTCAAATGCTAGTTTCAGCACTAACACACAGCTCAGTAAGCCAAATAAGGGGTACCCCGGGTCTCACATGCACCACTGCAGCTTTGTGCAAGGGGCCAATACTGCAAGAGATATCCTCTACACACAGGGGCCAGGATTCCCTCCAGAAAGAAGAATGTGGGGAGGAATACATGACTGAAATAGTCACTGCTGGCAGTGTTGCCCTCACCACCTGGCTCCAGTGCCCAAAGAAGCTTTATGACCTCAGACCACTGGTCAAGGTCAGTGAATGTATCTTTCAAAGCCCTCTCCTACCAACTGCAGCACTAGCCTCACACACTTCTTAATGCACGACCCCTACCCCCCACCCCCAATCACTTACCTACCAACAATCACGAGGCACATTTCCCATTCCTTGCTTCACCTCGCCTCCTTGGAGGAAATGGTGCAGGCCATTCTTGGCAGGAGCATGGCTGAGCCCATGATCAATGGCGGGGCTGAAAGGACACAAGATAATGGTATCCTCATCCATTATCCTCCTTCACACAAGCACTGCTTTTCCCTCTTGCTTTCCCACCCTCCCCTTACCACAACTCCACCCTTGTGCCTTATTTCACACATGCAAGAAATGCAGCCAGCCCAGACAATGGGTGACCAAGAAGAGGAGAGTGAAGAAGAACAAGAAGATTATTGATATCACACTCCCAGCCACGAGCTTCTCAACGTTGATCAGCAAGGCATTTTTGCAGTGTCCCCCACTGAAAGTCAGCAGCCTTCCACCAGCCATGCTGCAGTCACTGGAGTAGCATTGCATGACATCAGTAGGATAGGCAAAGGCACACACAAGACAGTCACTCAGAGAATGCATAAGGGTGATGAGTTGATTTCTTGATGTCATATTGGATGGATAAATGTATAAAGTTGGATTGGAAAGTTTTTGACTTGTGGTGGCTTTTATTTCAGCATTGTGGCCAAGAGGACGATGTGATGGTCAGTACCAGAGGGAACGTAAAGTGTGGGACTAATGTTGAAAGGGGCATTGGGGTTGTGGTCACTGGTACCGCAGGCAGATGATTCCTTCCCAGATATCCCGGCTTCAAAGGGGGTGCCTGGGTTGCATCCTTCTGTCGGCTTCCTCCTCTTTGACTTCTTCCTCTTCACTCTGAGCGGATGCTGTAAATCTGAAACGACAGCAAAAACTGCTGGAAATACTCAGCAGGTCAGGCAGCATCTCGACGTGAACTCTGTTTTTCTCTCCACGGATGCAGCATTTTCTGTTGTAGAGGCCAGCCAGCAGTATTCCCTTTACACTTTAAAAAAAAAACTTTTAACATCTATTATAGCAAGCCATTACTTCAATAAAATCAAAAAACCCAGTCCAAAAGCTTAAATCCAATCTTGCCTGAAAGATGTGTGTGTCCCTTTTAAGAGGTGCTGACATCGTCACTAGTTAATCTGGCATGCTTAGGATCCAGTGCTGAACTCAGCGCTCTGGTCAAAGTTTGAATTGGTGATAAGTCGTTGTTGCACGGCAACTGATGTTGCTACACCGCCATTTTCTTTCTGCATGGTGCTCCCAGTTACAGGCAGCGCAAAGGAAACATAGAAAATAGGTGCAGGAGTAGGCCATTCGGCCCTTCAAGCCTGCACCAGCATTCAAATAAGATCATGGCTGATCATTCCCTCAGTATCCCTTTCCTGCTTTCTCTCCATACCCCTTCATCCGCTTAGCCGTACTCCCTCTTGAATATATCCAATGAACTGGCATTAACAAGGTAGGGACGCAAACAGCGGCCATTGCGGCAACCGCCACGAAAGAGCGGCGGCAGGCGTTTTAGCGTCATTTCATAGTGCTATGGAGTGGTGCTGAGGGGGTGAATTTCTAGCCCAAACTATTTGTGATGTTTCTACTGCATCGACCGCAATAATAAATACCAAGTAAATTCCACTGATTCAACAAAAAAACAAAATCAATATAAGTAACTTCTAACTAAAGTTTTTGTACAATTTTCTGACTTCCAGTACAAAGCAAGTCATAAAAATGATAAATAAAACAAAAAAACAAACAGAATTCAGTTCACTGACTCCCACACCCCACCGCTGAAATCCAGGAGGTGAGGCTCAATTCCCCGGGAGAAGCACCATAGCAGCTTGACTCTTGTAAAGAAACACATTACAACAGTGCACCTCACTGGCCAACATGAACTCTCCCTCCTTCCAGTTTCTGTTCTCTTCCCTCCCATCGCAGTTTGTCGGTCTCCTTCTCCAGTTTGTCTCCATCCCCAGTTCGTGTCTCTCTCCATCCCCAGTTTGTGTCTCCCTCCCTCCCCCTCGCCCAGTTTGTCTCTCTCCCTCGTCAGTTTGTCTATCTCCCTCGCCCAGTTTGTCTCTCTCCCTCGCCCAGTTTGTGTGTCTCTCCCTCACCAGTTTGTGTCTCTCCTTGGCCTAATTTGTGTCTCTCTCCCTCGCCCAGTTTGTGTCACACCCTTGCCCAGTTTGTGTCCCTCTCTCTCTCTGGCCCAGTTTGTCTCTCTCCCTCGCCCAGTTTGTCTCTCTCCCTCGCCCAGTTTGTGTCCCTCTCTCTCCCTGGCCCAGTTTGTCTCTCTCCCTCGCCCAGTTTGTGTCCCTCTCTCTCCCTGGCCCAGTTTGTCTCTCTCCCTCGCCCAGTTTGTGTCCCTCTCTCTCCCTGGCCCAGTTTGTCTCTCTCCCTCGCCCAGTTTGTGTCCCTCTCTCTCCCTGGCCCAGTTTGTCTCTCTCGCCCAGTTTGTCTCTCTCCCTCGCCCAGTTTGTCCCTCTCCCTCGCCCAGTTTGTGTCTCTCTCCCTCTCCCTTGCCCAGTTTGTGTCCCTCTCTCTGTCTCACCCTTGCCCAGTTTGTGTCCCTCTCTCTCCCTGGCCCAGTTTGTCTCTCTCGCCCAGTTTGTCTCTCTCCCTCGCCCAGTTTGTCCCTCTCCCTCGCCCAGTTTGTGTCTCTCTCCCTCTCCCTTGCCCAGTTTGTGTCCCTCTCTCTGTCTCACCCTCGCCCAGTTTGTGTCTCTCTCCCTCTCCCTTGCCCAGTTTGTGTCCCTCTCTCTGTCTCTCCCTCGCCCAGTTTGTGTCTCTCTCCCTCTCCCTTGCCCAGTTTGTGTCCCTCTCTCTGTCTCACCCTCGCCCAGTTTGTGTCCCTCTCTCTCCCTGGCCCAGTTTGTCCCTCTTCCTCGCCCAGTTTGTCTCTCTCCCTCGCCCAGTTTGTCCCTCTCCCTCGCCCAGTTTGTCTCTCTTCCTCGCCCAGTTTGTCTCTCTCCCTCGCCCAGTTTGTCTCTCTCCCTGGCCCAGTTTGTCTCTCTCCCTCGCCCAGTTTGTCCCTCTCCCTCGCCCAGTTTGTCTCTCTCCCTCGCCCAGTTTGCATCTCTCTCCCTCGCCCAGTTTGTGGCCCTCTCTCTCGCTTAGTTTGTGTGTTTCTCCCTCGTCCAGGAGAGTAGGAGACAGAAAGTTGATACATATACAATGAATTCAATAGCGAGGGAAAGGATGTGGAAAAGATAAATATCTCTCAGCTCGGTGCTTAGAAATTTTAAGTTTCATTTCAATGTGGGTGACATAATCTTTGATCACAGGAAAGTGAAACAGAACAGCAAAACAGAGGAATATGGGGATTTGAGGGTGTATACACGTGTAATTTGCTTTCATGCCATAACTCTGGTGGAAGGTTGGCAAAAACCCTGGAGAAACGATGAAAAGGGCTGTTTTTGAGCATTTAGGCCATTTCTCCAGAAGTTCTGCCGATCTTCCACTGAAGAATCCCTGTGGAAATTTGAGTTTCAAGAACTTAAGAAAATAATCACCAGAGCAGAAGTGTGACTAAACGAAACATGAACAGTGTGGGCTTGGCCAAAATACTGATATTTAAAAACAGTAAAACTGGGCGGCGGCCTAAAGCACACAAACATCTGGAATTAGGATTAAAAGCACAAACATCAGGGATGTGGCTGAAAAACATAAACACTGGGGGACAGCGGAGTATAGCACATGATCATGCAATACTGTCCCCATCAACATCCAAATGCCTCCTGTCAGTCCTGCTACTCTCTCCCCTACCTCTCAAGCCATCTTTCTCCTTCCATTGTCACCTCATTCTTGCTTCCACACACTAACCTTAAACACTCTCATGGCATGCATTGCTCCTATCCCCTTCCCACGCTCACCTATGCCCTACCATCACCCCATTCCCCTCTCCTACCTTTACCATCTTCCCCATTCTCCTCGCCATCTCTCTAACCCAAACTTCTAGCTCCAAAAAAAAAGGCTATTTAGCAGTACTGAAATATGCTTCAGTTTTTTTTAAAGCAATGAAATAGTTAATACTTTATTGAATCATATATTTTGTTCATGCAGTTCTTCCTGGTTGTCCAGGAACTACTGCTTCCTCCGTTTTGCTGTTCTGTTTCACTTCCCTGTGATCAGAGATTTTGTCACCCACACTGAAATGAAACTTAAGATTTATAAGCACTGAGCTGAGAGACTTTAAGGTTAAGGCATTTAATACTTTACATTTTTATAGTATAAACAATTTATCACTTGTAAACACTTTAACATCAACATTACTAAAACAGATTATCTGGTCATTCTCACATGATCACATAATCTGAATGGCGGCAGATTAGGAAAAGGAGAGGTGCAACGAGACCTGGGTGTCATGGTTCATCAGTCATTGAAAGTTGGCATACAGGTATAGCAGGCGGTGAAAAAGGCAAATGGTATGTTGGCCTTCATAGCTAGGGGATTTGAGTATAGGAGCAGGGAAGTCTTACTGCAATTGTACAGGGCCTTGGTGAGGCCTCACCTGGAATATTGTGTTCAGTTTTAGTCTCCTAATCTGAGGAAGGATGTTCTTGCTATTGAGGGAGTGGAGCGAAGGTTCACCAGACTGATTCCCGGGATGGCAGGACTGACATATGAGGAGAGACTGGAACAACTGGGTCTTTATACATTGGAGTTTAGAAGGTTGAGAGGGGATCTCATAGAAATATACAAGATTCTGACGGGATGGGACAGGTTAGATGCGGGTAGAATGTTCCCGATATTGGGGAAGTCCAGAACCAGGGGACACAGTCTTAGGATAAGGGGTAGGCCATTTAGGACTGAGATGAGGAGAAACTTCTTCACTCAGAGAGTTGTTAACTTATGGAATTCCCTGCCACAGAGTTGTTGATGCCAGTTCATTGGATATATTCAAGAGAGAGTTAGATATGGCCCTTATGGCTAAGGGGATCAAGGGGTATGAAGAGAAAGCAGGAAAGGGATACTGAGGGAATGATCAGCTATGATCTTATTGAATATTGGTGCAGGCTTGAAGGGCCAAATGGCCTACTCCTGCACCTATGTTTCTATGATACCACCCCTCCAGCAGCGATCGGAACATCTCCAGCGACGGCAGACGGGCCTCTCCTCCGCAACGGAGTTTGGGCCTCCTCAGCGAAGGCTGGACCTCCTGCTGTGATAGACAACCTCCTCCTCAATGGCGACCGGGTCGGCTGGCCTCTTCCCCCCGCCCATCTCTCATTCAGCGACGACTTCCCCACTGATGACCTGGCCTCTTTTCCTCCTCCAACACGTGGTGAGTGCCATGGCTGTGACCCCCCCTGCCCTCCAACTCTGAACCCCAATGGGCCACTGACCCTCCCAATGCTGCCCCCAACCAGGCCTCGGACCACTACCATCAAGGGTGTTACCCAGGGCCGAGCGTGTGGCCAACATCTCGCCGTAGGCAACTAGGCCTATACAGCAGTGCCTGGTCTCCAGTCATCTTGGACCCCCTTGCCACTGGACCAAGACCTTGCTCTGCTAAGCCCGTGTGGTAGCCAGTGTGCAATGACCACCCCACATTAAAAGAACTCAAGCACAGGCAACTTCTACCATTTTAACATGAAGTTTGGGACCTGGAACATCAGGATCCTCATGGACAACCCCAACAGCGACAGACCGGAACGCCGCACCGCCATAGTTGCCTGGGAACTTAGACGCTTTGATATCGACATCGCCACCCTAAGCGAGACCCGGCGGGCAGGGGAAGGCCAGCTCAAAGAACAAGGTGGAGGTTACACCTTCTTCTGGAAAGGGAAACCAGAGGAAGAACGCCACCTCCACGGAGTCAGCTTCGCCATCAAAAGCGAGCTGGTCGACCGCCTCAAAGACTCCCCCTGCAGGGCTAACGAACGCCTCCTGACTCTTCGACTAACCCTATCCCGGAAATAGTGCACTACAGTCATCAGTGCGTACGTCCCAACATTCGATGCATGAGGCCAAAGAGGGTTTTTACTCCAACCTCGAAAAATCCCTGTCCTGTGTCTCCACGGGTGACGAACTGATCCTCCTTGGTGACTTCAACGCCAGGGTCGGCAAGGACACAGACCTCTGGGGAGGCGTGATTGGCAGAGGGGGTAGAGAAAGCCAACTCCAGCGGTACCCTCCTAACAAAATGTCTAGAGCATGAACTTGTCATCACCAACACCTTGTTCCGCCAGAGAGACAAAGTCAAGGCATCGTGGCAACACCCTTGCTCCAAACACTGGCACCTGCTCGACTATGTCATTGTCCGAGCCAGGGATCGCAAGGATGTGCGCATCACCCGCGCCATGACAGGAGCTGACAACTGCTGGACGGACCATCGTCTAATCCCATCCATCATTGATATCAACATAGCCCCAAAGCAGGGCACTTAAGGACCCAGCGAAGAGAACCCTATACAGTCAGCGCCTCACAGCTAACCTGGCGTGCCTTGATAACCCCGAGACACAGAATGCCCACAGCGCTTGGTCTGCCCTCCAGGTCTCCATAACTAGTGCCTGTAAAGAGACGCTCGGTCACTCAACCAGAAAACACCAGGACTGGTTTGATGAGAATGATCAGGAGATTCAAGAGCTAATAGATTGCAAGCGCAGGGCATTTCTGAGCCTTAAACAACAACCCAACTCGGGAGCAGCAAAGCAGCATCACAATGGCTCAGGGCTGAGGTCCAACAAAATACCCGGGACCTAAAGAACAGGTGGTGGATGGAGAAAGCACAGGAGATACAGCAGCGGCCGACAGCCATGATGTGCGAGGATTCTTCATTGCAGTCAAGGCCACCTACGGGCCAAACATCCAAGGCCCCACCCCACTGCCGGCCAAGAACGGGGAAACACTCATCAAGGACACCGAGGCAGTCAGGGCCCACTGGAAGGAGCACTTCAAAGATCTCCTCAGCCGAGACTCTGCCTTTGACTCGAGTGTTCTCGACTCCATCCCGCAGCATGCTACCCGCCACCCCATCAGTAAAACCCCAACACTGCACGAGGTAGAAAAAGCCATAAGACAGCTTAAAAACAACAAGTCTACGGGAGCAGATGGAATCCCTGCTGAGGCACTGAAGTATGGCGGAGGGGCACTGTTGGCACGAATACATGACCTCATCTCTCTCATCTGGAGGGAGGAGAGCATGCCGGAAGATCTCAGAGATGCAGTGATCGTGACCATCTTTAAAAAAAGGGACAAGTCCGACTGCGGCAACTACAGAGGAATCTCCCTGTTATCAGCCACTGGGAAAGTCATCGCTCGAGTCCTCCTCAACCATCTTCTCCCTGTGGCCGAGGAGCTCCTCCCGGAGTCGCAGTGTGGATTTCCTCCCCTACGGAGCACAACGGGTATGATTTTTGCAGCACGACAGCTGCAGGAAAAATGCAGGGAACAGCGCCAGCCCTTATACATGGCCTTCTTCGACCTCACAAAGGCCTTTGACACTGTCAACCGCGAGGCTCTATGGAGCGTCCTCCTCCGTTTCGGATGCCCCAAAAAGTACGCCACCATCCTCCGCCTGCTCCACGATGACATGCAGGCCGTGATCCTTACCAACCAATCCATCACAGAACCAATCCACATCCAGACCGGGGTCAAGCAGGGATGCGTCATCGCCTCAATCTTCTTCTCAATCTTCCTCGCCGCCAAGCTCCACTTCACAGTCAACAAGCTCACCGCTGGAGTGGAACTAAACTACAGAACCAGTGGGAACCTGTACAACCTTCGTCGTCTCCAGGCCAGGTCCAAGACCACTCCAACCTCTGTCGTCGAACTACAGTATGCAGACGACGCCTGCGTCTACGCACACACAGAGGCTGAACTCCAGGATATAGTCGACGTATTTACTGAGGCGTATGAAACATCAGTAAGACAAAGGTCCTCCACCAGCCTGTCCTCGCCGCACAGCACTGACCCCCAGTCATCAAGATCCATGACTCGGCCCTGGACAACGTGCACCACTTCCCTTATCTCGGGAGCCTCCTATCAACAAGAGCAGGCATTTACGACGAGATCCAACACCGCTTCCAGTGTGCCAGTGCAGCCTTTGGCCGCCTGAGGAAAACAGTGTTTGAAGACCAGGACCTCAAAACTGTCACCAAACTCATAGTCTACAGGGCTGTAGTATACCCGCCCCCCCCCACCCCACCCTCAGAAACATGGACCATGTACAGTAGTCAGCTCAAGTCACTGGAGAAATACCACCAACAATGTCTCCGCAAGATCCTACAAATCCCCTGGGAGGATAGACGCACCAACGTTAGCGTCCTCGACCAGGCTAACATCCCCAGCATTGAAGCACTGACCACACTTGATCAGCTCCGCTGGGCAGGCCACACAGTTCGCATGACAGACACGAGACTCCCAAAGCAAGCACTCTACTCAGAACTCCTTCACGGCAAACGAGCCAAAGGTGGGCAGCGGAAACGTTACAAGGACACCCACAAAGCCTCCCTGATAAAATGCAACATCCCCACTGACACCTGGGAGTCCCTGGCCAAAGACCGCCCTAAGTGGAAACATAGAAACATAGGTGCAGGAGTAGGCCATTCGGCCCTTCGAGCCTGCACCACCATTCAATATCATGGCTGATCATTCACCTCAGTACCCCTTTCCTGCTTTCTCTCCATACCCCTTGATCCCTTTAGCCTAAGGGCCATATCTAACTCCCTCTTGAATATATCCAATGAACTGGCATCAACAACTCTCTGTGGCAGGGAATTCCACAGGTTAACAATTTTCTGAGTGAAGAAGTTTCTCCTCATCTCAGTCCTAAATGGCTTACCCCTTATCCTTAGACTGCGTCCCCTGGTTCTGGACTTTCCCAACATCGGAAACATTCTTTCTGCATCTAACCTGTCCAGTCCCGTCAGAATTTTATATGTTTCTATAAGATCCCCTCTCATCCTTCTAAACTCCAGTGAATACAGGCCCAGTCGCTCCAGTCTCTCCTCATATGTCAGTCCTGCCATCCCGGGAATCATTCTGGTGAACCTTCGCTGCACTCCCTCAATAGCAAAAACATCCTTCCTCAGATTAGGAGACCAAAACTGAACACAATATTCCAGGTGAGGCCTCACCAAGGCCCTGTACAACTGCAGTAAGACCTCCCTGCTCCTATACTCAAATCCCCTAGCTATGAAGGCCAACATACCATTTGCCTTCTTCACCGCCTGCATCCGGGAGGGCGCTGAGCTCCTTGAGTCTCGTCGCCGAGAGCATGCAGAAATCAATCGCAGGCTGCGGAAAGAGCGTGCGGCAAACCAGTCCCACCCATCCCGTCCCTCAACGCCTATCTGTCCCACCTGTGACAGAGACTGTTGTTCTCGTATTGGACTGTACAGCCACCTAAGAACTCATGTTAAGAGTGGAAGCAAATCTTCCTCGATTCCGAGGGACTGCCTATGATGGTTTGTGGGAGTTGTGTGCAAATTGGCAGCTGCATTTCCCACATCATAACAGTGATTACATTCCAAAAGTACTTCATTGGCAATAAAGCGTTTTGACACAATATGAGGATTAAGGAGTCACAAGGTTGGGGGTCGTGATGTTGGGAGTGCAGTGCTCAAAGCCTGACTACTTGTTCATGACAGGAAACCAAACTGCGAGGGAGTGAATAGGCTTTGACATCTGAAATCAGAATTAAGCAGCCACAAATAGCTGAAATGGAGTAGAGGGTGGTACCCTACTGACAGGATATCAGATGGAGGGGAGTGGATGAAATAACAAAGTGTGGGTGGACTTAGGAGCCATGACTAGGAAATGCAGCAGTGCCACCTAGTGTGAGGAGACCTCCAAGGTTTTATATTATAGAAGATGTGCAATACCGAATGTTGACATATGGTCATGATGGAAATAAAGGTTACATAGGATTACATAGTATATACGGCAGAGAAACATGTTGGTTCTGGGAATGGAACGCTTCCCATTTCAGGAATCAATGTTTGCATCAGGTAAGCACCGGTTCAATGGCTAACTTGAAAGCCCACCTCAGCCCCTGCCCAAACAATGACAGAAGATTTTTTCTTGTCATTGTGTGTCAGTAACAGCATAATAATTTGAAGATTCCCTATTTCTACCAAAAATAAAAGCACATTCTAGAATTCCTTTACAATCTGCTAACACAGGCAGAATCTTCCTTCAGTGTACATTAGCCCCAACCTCAGCAGAGTACCTCCACCTGCACCATATCCCACATCAACCCTACTTGTAAATTATCCGAAGAAGACTGACAATTTTACAATTCTCCCACTTCTTTGTAGTGTCTGGCTTGGATTGACATCCACTTAGAATTGTGTTGAAATGGGCCCAGATTAATTCCACGTAAGATCCCAAATGCAAGTAGAGAGGAGACTTTTACCCTATCAGTCTGGGCTAGATTGAAATCCAGGGGGGAGAAATTGGGGTAGTTTGCACCTCCCGTTAGTGCCTCCGGGGGCGCTAATGGAGCACAAGCAACTTTTCGCTCGGGTGCGGCGCCGCTAATAACTCCCACTAAAAGGTTTTGATAGAGTGGATACAGAGATAATGTTTCCACTTGTGGGGAAGAGCATAACTGGAGCCATTAATATAAGATCGTCACCAAGAAATCCAATAGGGAACTCAGAAGAAGCCTCTTTACCCAAAGAATGGTGAGAATGTGGAACTCGCTACCACAGGGAGTGGTTGAAGCGAATAGTATAGATGTTTTTAGGGGAAGGCTAGACCAGCATATGAAGGAGAAAGGAATAGAGGGTTATGTGCTTAGATTTAGATGAGGAAAGACAGGAGGAGGCTTGAGTGCAGCATAAACACCGGCATGGACTGGTTGGGCTGAATGGCCTGTTTCTGCGCCATATATCCTATGTAGTTATGTCAGGGAGTGAAGCTTTTTTAGTCCACAAGCGAGATCAATAACCTGAGTTACAGGTTTTCTTTGCTCATTATTTGTGATGAATGTTTTTATGATCTCCTTAAAATAGCAAAGAGAATCGCTCCTCCCCAATGTGGCAAAAGAATTTTGCCTACAGCTATCGTGACTCATCGCACAATTTCTTTACCTGACACAACTTCCATACTGAGCTTCACAGCTGAAAATGGTAAGGCAAGTAAACTTAAAGAGAATAGTAAAATGTGTATTTCTCTTTCTGGAAAGTTCCCTGCCATTTCAGCTATTACTTTTTTTTCAGTTATGCAACTATATAATATTTCAAAAGCTCCACAACTGGGTCTGGCATTCATAGTGCAGCAAAACCCTGTCCTAAGTTGGAAAGAACCTGCATTTCTATAGCGCCTTACACACAGCAAGGTTCTATAACCAGCAGTGTGATAATAACCAGATAATCTGTTGCACTGATGTTGGTTGAGAAACAAATATTGGCCGGGAGAACTCCCCTACTCCTCTTTGAATAGTGTTGTGGGATCTTTTACATGTTGGACTGTTTATCCTGGTGTTTGTAGGAAGTACCATGGCCGCAATCACTGCCTAGACTGTCACAAAGAATGGTGATTTGGGAGAGATATGGAAGGACTGATGGTGCCCATAGAAACACACCGCAACATGAGACAATGACGATAAGGGAGGAAAGAAGCTTTAAAACAAACACACAGTCATAACCAAATCAGCCCTTATCTATCTCCATGGTGATTGCAGCACAGTTCCAATTGGTTGTAGTCATGCTATTCTGATCTGGAGAAGAGAGCACGTAATTTTAAGTTTTACTTTCATTTCCTAGATTCCCAGCTTACACATGAAGAAAGATTTTATTTACTGTGGATTGGCAGGAAGTTGGGGCAAGAAATGGCTCTGTCAAAGCTCCCTCAGAATATCATCAAGATCCTCTGTTCTAATAATGGATCTTTGTGTTATGAGGAGCTCCGCAGAAAAATCTCTGACAGTGATGCAGTGTCTGACTTGAATCTAATTATGACGTTGAGAAACAACCAGCTTTTTACCATTGTCCGAGGAACAGGGAGCAAAATACCTGAATGTGAGCTGACCTTGGACAGTCGAATCGTTGCCAGCACTGTCATCAGGCTCTGTAAGGACTACCCTAACAAGAAATGTCAGGATTGTGGAAAGCTTCACCTGTGCAGGTTCTTTATGTTTGGCAATTGCAAATATGCAGAAGAAAGGTAATCAGCAGACCAGTATACTAATAATAGGAAGGTACTGAACCAATGTGAAACACTATTGCGAACTAAGATAATGGAAGCCTAAGCAAAATGTAAACAACTATTTATAGAAAATGGCAATATATAAAATATATAAAAGTATTCTAGAAAGTAGCCTTTGTGGTACTGTATTATCATCGTAAAGAATCTATTGTCTGTTCCGTACTTCGTATTTGTGTCTGCAAGGTGTGAATTATGAGGGAGATGTTCCTCAGTTGCTGCAACAGCAGTGAGCCTGGACATGCACCAGCACATCTTGTGCCACCGAAGCAGGGAAAGAATCTTCCAATATTTTCTGAAGCCCCCTCAGAGCAGACCCAGTGCTAATTGGGTCCTGTGCTGGGAGCACGGAGACCAGCCAAGGGGGAAGGGGGGTGCGTGGGAATATCTAGGGCAGAAGCGTGCCAACTCTGGTTGGAGGCATTCCTGGAGGTTTTCGCACGTGACGCTCCGATTACATGACACCTGTTATTGCATTTACTTTCAAAAGGTTGGGTGCCCTACAGTTCAGTATCTTTGCTCATGGTTTCGGGCCAGCAGGTGTTATGCGAAAAGTTCCGAGAATCAGGAGAGCACCCATGAGCAGGCAAAGAAGGGAAACCGAAGGCAGGGAAGGGATTCGCAGGGAGAAAGCAAAGGTGGGACGCACTTCGATTCCACCAACAATTAATAGTAACTAACTGAAATTGCACCAAAATCTAATAGTAATACTTGTAACACTCAGATTCCCCTCATAACCAACAGTAACTTCCTGATAATCTATATATAACTTCCAGCAAAGTAATAATTGCTTTGCTGGAAAGTTCTGGTATTAACATTTAAATAGAGTGAGGGAGAGTCTGAGTGGTATTGGAGATAATAATGGGACTTAAGATAGACAAATCATAGGTCCTGATGGTTTCCATCCTACGGTATTAAAAGAAATGGATGGGGAAATTTCAGAAGCATCAGTCATAATTTTCCAAAGATCTCTAGATTTGGCAATTGTGGCTTTGGATTGCAAAATTGCAAACGTCAATTATTTAAGATCGGAGGGAGAGAGAAATTGGGAAACTGCAGACCTGGAATTTATCATCAGGGATAGAATGGCTGATCTATGAGAGTCAGCAAGGATTTGTGAATGGTAAGCCATGTCTGACTAATGTAGCTGAATTATTTGAGGAGGTCACTAACATGGTGGACAGGTGAGCATCTATGCATTAAGGAATGGATGCTCTTATAAGTTTATAAGTTATTCCACAAGAAAATGGAGTTCAAAGGCATTTATTGGCTTTCATATGAATTAAGCCTACAAAGATAACTATTATTACTAATAACTACACATATACAATGATAACTATTGCTAACAATAATTACTCATATACTTGAGATACTTATGGTGTAACGAATTACCAGACAATTCACCGTGGCACAGGTTTCAAGCTCGAGGGGACTGGCTGGCATAGCCCTGTCGAATTCTAAACTATCTGTTCTAACACCCTTCTTTTTATACGTATCTTTTACTGTGATACACAAGAATCTGCATGTATTACCTCACCCAATTACCTGGACTTTAGTTTTAACAAGAATCATTCTCCAATCCTTCACCTTGACTGAACTGTTAATCAATTCATTCAACTGGAAACAATTACAGGAACCCAGGACTCTCCAAAGGCAAGTTATCACTTGCCTTGTGCAGATGTGTCCTTGGAAGTTTTAATTCCTAGGAGGACAGCTGAGATATCTATGAGGCTCGGAAAAGAAAGCTTGTAACTGAATGCTTATCAGCTAAAGTCAGGGCTAGAAATTCATTATAGCCAAGAAATGGGCAGCGTTCAGACTAAAAATGGTTAAGTAGCAGCAGTTGAAAATTGTCTAGACTGCACACAAGTAATGATTGCTACAGGCTTTTTTCACTGCTTAGAGGGGAGGTCCATTGATGGTGCAACATCTCATTCTCAACATTGTTGGATATACTGCTGCCTCAACAATCATAAGAAGGACAAAGAGAGAAGGAGCACTTATTTACAAATGCTGATGGCAGATGCCGCCCCAGGGAGCGAACCTGGTGGTTTTCTGAGGAAGCTTTGGAGGCATTGGTTTTAGCAGTGGAGAGAAGTCTGCCGGACTAGGTGGAGAAAGTTTAATGAGCTCACACAAGTGGTCAGGGTGAGTGAAGGCTTCAACAAATGCTACATATCACCATCTGTACCACAATCTTCGCACAGTGCTCAATTCACCACACCCCCAGCACTCACTCACCAACAATCTCTACCTAGCAACACTCACCTTGTATACAATGACAACTATGGCAGGCACAATGGTCATTAGTTATTAGAATTCATGTTATATGTGTGATATGTTTATAGGTACATTTATTAAGGAGGATGCTGTGATACGCCATGACACAGGGATGGTATGATGGGGATGTGGTGAGCTACAGGGATCTGGGGTTTCATTCATGTGAATCGGAGTCTGATGAGCCGTTCATGGACAGCATGTCCAGAAGACCAATTGTTTTGCTGCCTCCGCCTTCTCTCCTCTTCCTCCTCCTCCTCGTCCTCTTCCTTTTCATCCTCATCCTCCTCCCACTCGTCCTCTGACACAGTTGATTGGGGATGGTGCCTTTAAATATCGCTGCTGCAGCCTGATTTCTGCTTGAAGGGCCAGCTCTCCCTGTCATTGTTCTGTGCTGCGTTAAGGTAAGTGGCTAAATCCAATGTTGGAGATCGGGTGTCCAGTGAGGGTTGCACACTCACTGACTTCACGATCTCCAGGATGGTGAGATTCCTAGTGATCGAGTTTATCGATAGCGCTACTGGCATCACCGATATGGCGTGCGGCGCTGGAACAGGCATCAGCTGTCATTAGATCAGTCATTGACAATTTACCGCCACCTCCTAGTGCAAATGCCACACGAATTTCTCCCCCTCTGGTAACTTCTAATTTCACTGTAAATGAAACTGACACTTCCAGCCATCTAACAAACTCATTTAAAAACTAAAGTTAATATAAAGAATTAACTGTGACTTTACATATGGATGTTGTCCATATAGACTTCCAGAAGGCACTTGATAAGGTTCCACACAAGGTATTGGCCCAGAATTTGCGGTTGGAAGCTCCCCGCGGGTAGATGCCTCCGACTGCAAACTTTTCTACTAAAGTACCTGGCTGTCCTGGAGGTTCGGAGATTTGTGGCCCTGGGTCTCTACATGAAGGCCTGTATAAAGGCCCACGTATTCTAGGAGCCTATGTGCTTTGTACATATCCCAGCGATCACGTGGGCTGGCCCAACCAATCAAAATGGGGGTATTCCCATTCATACTTTTAGTGAGTTCTGTTTCTACGGAACTGCCAAAAGTGTGAATGGGAATACCCCCAAAACACACAAACACATTAAATTAAAAAAACACATTACATATTTAAAATGCAATTTAATTAAATATTTTATGCAAAAAAAATTGTTTAAACTTTTAAAAATGTTTTAACAGGGCTAAAAATAAACTTACCTGAATGGACAGGATTTTTAATATAGAAAAGGGTGATAACATTTTATTTTTCTATTTTTGAAGACTCTTTTATCAGCGTAAGAATTTCAAGGACATTCGCTGGGCAGAAGTTGGGCAAATAGCCCAATTCTCCGCCCACAGAGGCTCTTTACTTTCAGATGCAGCGATCTGGCAAGAAAATACTTGACAGATTACAAGTTTTGGGTTTAGGTGCAGGCACATGCCCGTAGGGGCCGCAAATTCAGGCCTATTATGAATAAAAATGAGAGTGCACCTTCAAGGTAATCTCGTGAAATTAGCCTTGGTTGGCAGATAGGAAACAGAAAGTAGCGATAAAGGGAATGTACACGGATTGTAAAGGGCTGGCTCTCTGTGGCAGAGGATGGGGAGGAAGGTGACATCACCCAGCTCAAGGTTTCTCCGCTGCAGAAGCCGGTGACATCATGTAGCGGGAGGGAGGATGGGAAGGGGGTGGGGCTACTACAATGTTCTTTGGGGTTGCTGGTAGCATCCCAGAACACCAGCTGCTGTGCCTGAAACCATCCCCTGCATTTCCTGCTGTGATCTACTGTTTGCTGGTCGACAAATCCTTTTAGCTTGATATTTCAGAACACCAGAGCAGTCGGGAAAGGCCATGGGAGGAGCAGCGACTGCTTCCGTTTCTGACCGGAGGTAATACTGAGGGTGATGAGTCAAAGGAGGATTGCTAACTTAGGCTCAGAAGGGCAACCACCTCAAAAGGCAGCTGACCAGGTGGTGGAGCAAATCAAGGTGGTGCCTATATTCAGGTGGTTGGCAATTCAAACGTTTAACACCTTTTACAAAAAAAACATTGCCAAGCTCAGTATCTGCCTGCTGAAATTATCTTCTTCCGCCGTTCTCGGATGGCATGGCAGCAACACACATTTTCATCGCATCCTCAAAGTTAGCATCATAGGCAGTCCCTCGGAATCGAGGAAGACTTGCTTCCACTCTAAAAATGAGTCCTTAGATAGCTGAACAGTCCAGTGCGAGAACCACAAAGTTGGCCACAGGTGGGACAGATAGTCGTTGATGGAAAGGATGGGTGGGACAGGTTTGCCGCATGCTCTTTCCGCTGCCTCCGCTTGATTTCTGCATGCTCTCGGCGGTGAGACTCAAAGTGCTCAGCATCCTCCTGAATGCACTTCATCCACTGAGGGCAGTCTTTGGCCAGGGATTCCCAGGTGCCAGTGGGGATGTTGCACTTTATCAGGGAGGTGTCCTTGTAACATTTCCTCTGCCCACCTTTGGCTTAGATGAAGTGTCTAAGTCATGCTTGACTATAAATACTCATATAGGCCTATATCAGTTTAATAGGCTACCATTTAGACTGTCTTTCGCCCCCGCCATATTCCAAGGGGTGATGAACCAGATTTTGCAAGGGATTGAAGGGATAGTGTGTTATTTAGATGATATACTTATTTCAGCACCAAACAGGCAAATCCATAAAAATGTATTGCATGAAGTGCTCAAACAGCTAGAGAAGCACAGCGTACAAGTGACTGCTCGCACGTGTGAGTTATTTCAAAACTCAGTGGAATACTTAGGGCACAGAGTAGACATAGATGGTTTACAACCAACCAAGGGAAAGCTGGATGCAATCAAAAATGCACCCACTCCCAAGAATGTCTCTGAACTTTGATCATTTTTGGATCTTTTGAATGATTACGAGAAGTTCCTCCCAAATTTGGCGGCAGTTTTACATCCACTGAATGTGCTGTTGAGAAAACGGGTCCTTTGGAAGTGGTTATAATAATGTGATACAGCATTCAAAATGTGTAAAAGCCAATTGATAGAGAGTAACATGTTAGTTCACTATGATGTATCTAAGGAGATCAAGCTAACATGTGGAGCCTCTCCGTATGGAGTTGGGGCAGTGATCTATCATGTGTTACATAGTGGGGAGGAGAGGCCAATTGCTTTTGCTTCATGAACTCTCAGTGCCAGTGAGCTGAATTATGCGTAAATAGAAAGGGAAGCTTTGGCATTGATTTTTGGGATCAGGAAGTTTCGCAAATATTTGTTTGGTCGTAAGTTTCCCATAGTTACTGACCATAAGCCCCTGACAGCAATCCTCCATCCAAAGTCTCTAGTTCCAACCTTAGCTGCAGCCTGAATGCAGAGATGAGCTTTGATTTTATCGGCATATACATATGATATTGATTACAGACGATCAGCTGATCACAGTAATGTTGATGCTATGTCCAGATTGCCTTCCCCATCACAAGTTACAACCGATAGGGAAGAAGTGTTCTATTTTTCATACATTGATGAACTGCCAGTCACAGCTGAAGAGATTGCTAAGGTAACCAAACGTGACCCAGTTATGTCAAAGGTGTATGATCACATTGCAAATGGATAGCCAAACCAGGTATCAGAGGAAGATATTCATCCATATTCATTCTTGGAATAAATTGTCAGTGGATACAGATTGTATCAGGTGGAGAGCAAGAGTGGTAATCCCAAATAAGTTCAGGTCCAAATTGTTAGGAGATCTTCATGACCAGCACCTGGGAATGTGCTTGACCAAGAGTTTTTCACGCAGTTACTTATGGTGGCCAGGTTTATATAAAGATATAGGGGCCAAAATTGGTCGACATACTGGCCCCTACAGCCGGCATACCATCCAAAAATGCGATTTTGGTCAAAAAACACTTGCATACCGCTGACATACCGCTCGATGGAATATTCATCATTGACATACCGCCGACACACCATCCGCCATGCAGGACCACCCGCATACCGCCCAAAAAGTCTGATTTTCATCGCATACTGCCGACATACTACCGGAGCTACATACCGTCCTGGAAAAGGTTTTACATGATGGTAAGTCGGCAGGAATGGGCGGAGTGCTGGGAGCCGCCATTTTGGAAATCGGGAACTGTCAGCTAAAGCAGCACCTCTGTATTTCTGAAGTGAACAGTGACTTCACAGTGCGATGTTGATTGGAAAAGGTATATTTACTATTATTGAGTAACTTATTAAGATAGAAAGGCACTTTAGTTATATTTTTTTCAAGAATGGGGCCTGTATTATCTCAGCCTGTATTGCTGCCAACCTGTCTAATAGAGGAACCAGATGTGAGGAGGTTTATTCAGCATAGTTATAAGGGTAATGGAAGAGGTCGCAGAATGATGATGATGATGAGGAGGAGGAGGCCTTACTGGCACAGGATCTTCAGGGAGAAGTTGTTCCTCCTTGGACCTGACCGATCGACAGTGTGTTCGAAGGCTGCGCTTCCGAAAAGAGGTGATCAATGAGATTTGCCAACTCAATAAGGCAGACCTGCAGCCCACTACCAGCAACATTGCTGCACTCTTTGTCGAGATGAAGGTGACTGCGGCACTTTCCTTTTATGCATGTGGTTCTTTTCAGGCATCAGCTGGGAACATATGCTCTAATTCTCAGTACGCTACTCATCGGTGCATTCGACAGGTAACCGAAGCACTGTATGCACGCCGGATGGAATTTATAAACTTCCCAATGACCATCATCATCATCTTAGGCAGTCCCTTGGAATCGAGGAAGACTTGCTTCCACTCTTAGAATGAGTCCTTAGGTGGCTGAACAGTCTAATACGAGAGCCACAGTCCCTGCCATGGGTGGGACAGACAGTTGTTGAGGGTACGGGAGGATGGGATAGGTTTGCTGCACGTTCTTTCCGTTTGCCTGCGCTTGTCTTCTGCATGCACTCGGTGATGAGACTCGAGGCGTTCAGCGCCCTTCCGGATGCACTTCCTCCACTTAGGGCAGTCTTTGGCCAGGGACTCACAGGTGTTAGTGGGGATGTTGCACTTTATCAGGGAGGCTTTGAGGGTTTCCTTGTAACATTTCCTCTGTCCACCTATGGCTTGTTTGCCATGAAGGAGTTCTGAGTAGAGCACTTGCTTTGGTAGTCTCGTGTCTGGCATGCGAACAATGTGGCCTGCCCAGTGGAGCTGATCGAGTGTGGTCAGTGCTTCAATGCTGGGGATGTTGGCCTGGACAAGGACACTGATGTTGGTGTGTCTGTCCTCCCAGGGGATTTGTAGGATCTTGCAGAGGCATCATTGGTGGTATTTCCCCAGCAAATTGAGATGTCTACTGTACATGGTCCATGTCTCTGAGCCATACAGGAGGGTGGGTATTACTACAGCCCTGCAGACCATGAGCTTGGTGGTAGATTTGAGGGCCTGGTCTTCGAACACTCTTTCCCTCAGGCGACCGAAGGCTGCACTGGAGGCAGTGTTGAATCTCCTCATCAATGTCTGCTTTTGTTGCTAAAAGGCTCCCATGGTGTGGGAAATGGTCCACGTTGTCGAGGGCCACGCCGTGGATCTTGATGGGGGTCAGTGCTGGGCGGCGAGGACAGGCTGGTGAAGGACCTTTGTCTTACGGATGTTTAGCGTAAGGCCCATGCTTTCGTATGCCTCAGTAAATACGTCGACTATGACCTGGAGTTCAGCCTTTGAATGTGCGCAGACGCAGGCATTGTCCGCGTACTGTAGCTCAACGAGAGGTTGGGGTAGCCCCCAATGACCAGGGAGACACTGAGTGACAGGGCTTTGGGATTTGCATGCCTTGCCAGCTTCCCCAAGGTGCAGGGTGCTATTGACTGTACCCATATTGCCATGTGAGCACCATTACAGGAGGTGGAGGTGTACAGAAACCGTAAGGGATTTCACTCCCTCAACGTGTAGCTCATATGTGAACACACACAGTGGATAATGGCAGTGAATACCAACTTTCCAGGGAGCATCCATGATGCGCACATCTTGCGGGAGAGCATTGTGTCTGACCTGTTCAAGTCTGAGCCACAAGGTAACTGCTGGATGCTGGGTGACAAAGGGGACGGCCTCGCCACCTGGCTGTTGAACCCCTTGCAGAACCCTGAGATAGAACCTGAGCAATGATACAATAAGAGCCATATAGTTACACATAACATAATTGAATAGACAATTGGAGTGTTGAACATAAAAACATAAGAACAGGAGTAGGCTAAACGTCCCCTCAAGCCTGCTCCGCCATTTAATAAGATCATGGCTGATCCGATCATGGACTCAGGTCCACTTTCCTGCCCGCTTCCCATAACCCCTTATTCCCTTATCGGTTAAGAAACTGTCTCTCTCTCTTAAATTTATTCAATGACCCAGCTTCCACAGCTCTCTGAGACAGCAAATTTGAAGCTTGGACCACTCACGAGGCAGGCTGCAATACCAACCTCAGCAGGTTGCTTAGTTCACAGTGGTGTGTTGCATGTTACTTAATTTAACAATCATGCAGGGACAGGAATTGCCACGGGAGACTGCGGGACCACCTGAGGAGAGAGTGCAGGAGAAGGAGGAGGAAGAGGAGGAAAATGAGGGGCAGGACGATGAGGAGGAGAATCGAGATGAACCCATGGCACCAACCCCACAACACCACAGCGGAGGGAACACGGAGCGTATGCCACTGCAAAATTGTTACATCAGCAGCTCATAAATGAACGCTTTGCTTGAATGTGGAGAGCTGCGCTTTGGGATCCTGATGACTGTTACTCTAAAAGTTTGTCATGTGAGCACCATTATAGGAGGCAGAGGTATACCGAAATCATAACCGTGGCAATCGACGGGATTGAGATGGAGAGAGTGCTTAAATTCAATACAAATGTTGATGTAAAAATGTAAAAAGCATACAATTTCAAAACTGTGTAAAACTTGTAACTATAAAACAACTTTAATAACACCTTTAATAAAACTTTAACAACTTTAATACCATCTTTAACAAAAATTTTACAACTTTAATGAACTTTTACAAATCAAACTTCAATTACAACAAAAAGACTCTTTACTTTCCCCGCCCATGTCCTCTGCCCCATCCAGTGTCCCTTTGTGTGACACTGAACCTACATTTGTAAGGGAGTGGTCTCTATGAGGGGGTCAAGTTCCCTTCTGGCCAACTTGAGCGGTTCGAATCGCTCCCACTCCCTTGGGTTCTGTACTCTGGATTTATTTGGGGGGTGTGACAAATGTGCAAAGGACACTGGTTTGATGCAAAAGAACTTTGGTTTTATTACAGTCAAGGTAATACAAGCTTATTACTCTAGTAAGAAAATACAAGGCAAAACTTACAATCACTCTAATAAAGGACAATACAAGGAAAGGTACAAGGTCAAACTTATAATCACTCTAATAAAGAACCATACACTACGTATTCAAAGGGGGTTACAGTAAAATTATACCTCCCACCTCCCAATACCTAATTCTAGCTAGGTTGGACTCCAGGGCAGGCAGGGACTATGCTTACCAATCCTTTTGACAGTTAACGGTAGATCGCGGTTTCGGGTTTCGCTGGATGCGGTGGGGTCTGCTTGCCGTATCCCGAATGTCGAAGAAGACTTCTTGCTGCGATATCTTCAGTTGGGTTGAGTCCGCTGTTGTGGTGTGCGTTTTGGATCTATGGGGTAAGTACCTGGTATTCTTCATTAGAATAGGTTTCTACCGTCTTTTAGGTAAGGTTTTACCCGTTGATAGGTCAGGATTAGATTGTAGAGTGGAAACTTTTCGATTCTTCGGTTTTTCCCCGTTGGAGTTTGCTTCGAGTTTTGGCCGAAGGTGGTGGTTTTTCTGTTGATACCACGTCTGTGCATGTTTTTCCAGCTCAGCCACTATTTCTTTTAAATGGACAGTCATAGCCTGGTCCTCCTGTTGTTCTGATCTTACTATGGTGTTCACCTGTTTCAGGATTTTTCTCAATTGGGTCTTTAAACTGTTTATCTGTGTTTGCAATTCTATATCATCTAGGCTATTTATTACAGAGGATGCTGTATTGTAAGTAGTGAAAACGTCATTTATGATACCCCTTCTAGGTCTCCCTGAGCCTATGGTGTCCCTAGTATTTAGAGTGTATAGGTCTGCTTTGTCTACATTTCCAAAGTCTAACTCATAAAATTTCTTAAACATGTCTCTGAGTAGGGCCTGGTATAGCAGCTCTGAATCCTTTGGACATCATACAGGTAGGTATACCACGGTAAGGTTTAATATTACTGAAGCTATTGCATCATGTACCCCCTGATATAACACCTATTCGGTCAGTACCAATACTAATCCGTTCCCAGGTCCCTTGCTGGTGGTAGCACACCTTTCTATTACTGTGCGTATTGGCGGGGTTGTGGGCAGGGGTTTCTTAATGTGTTCTCTTAGTTCGGTGGCGTTAATTGGGAGTGAGGAGTGTGGGATCGCACACCCATGTAGGCTAGAATCCCACCCCATCCCTTCCCCTTCATCTTGCCTTTGCCTAGCGAAGGTGATCGATATGTCTGCGGGACAAATACTGTCTGATCCCCACATGCAAACATAAATTCCTTGTTCGGATTCCCACCATTTGTCCCAACACACTTTTACTCCTCCCCGTGTCCCCGTGATGGTGCGGTACATATCATTACCGAGTCTTTCCCAGTCCGATTCCTGGTCCCATGCGTCCTTGCTGAGTTTTCTGAACCACGACCATCTTCCCAGGGGAATGTTCCCTTTGCAAGTCAAACATACATGTTTTCCCTCTGTAACACTGACTCGGGCAGCGATGATCCGCATCCGGGGACATGGAACTGAGGCCTCCCTGTAGGTAAAACCTTCCTGGCTGGAGTAGCGGGTAGAATTAGATCCCAGCCACCCTGGCCATCTTCCCTCGTGGGCATAAACGGCGAGTTCTTCCACGTCTCGGGGGCCATCCCCGGCGGTTACGATCGGTGCTCTTTCTCCTGAACACCCGTAGATGAGGGATTCTTCCACGTCTCCTCGGTCGCCGCTGCTCATCCCTATCAGGGCGAGCAGGAACAGGATCCTTCTTATGCCATCCTCTTTCCTGTAGGGGCACATAAAACAGATTGTCTAGCCCTGAGAAAGCTCTCTGGCTTGACAAAGGTGACCGAGTTCCAATTTGGGCTCATAGTCTTTAATTGACTGGCTGTCTTTTTCAGTTCCTTGTGGACTGATGTCTGCTTTTAACTTTATCTCACAGTCGTTTTGCTCTTATCTTACCGGTGCCTCCTTAACAGTTATACCGGTAGATTCTTCTTACTCCCCGGTATTACCCGGCCTGTGCCTCTTTTAATAGCTGCACAGGTAGATTCTTTTCTTTACCCCAGTTAAATAATACATATATACTTATCATTACACAGAATCTTACACTACTCTAACTTATTCACTAAACATTCTTAAATTCATATCATACTATATATGTACATCTGCCACCCGTCTCCGGGTGGCCAGGTTAATTCCTGCCTTCTCTCTTTCTTCTCCTTCCGCTGGGTGTCCAGCAAAGTAGGTGATAGGTCGGTCTGCACCGTCTAACCCTAAGTACCCTGACCGGACGTGGGTTTGAGTCTCACACTATCGGGGGAACGTCCCCTCCGGTGCTGCAGCACACCGCTCCTTTGGGGGTGGCTGCTTGGTTCCTTTTTTCCCCTGGGGGTTGCTCTGCCTGGTCAAGGGCTACGGGCTGGGGACTCTCACTTGGTGGCTGGTCCACCGCTATCTCTTCTGGGGGGTCCCTTGTTGCCCGAGGCTACCGGCTGGGTGTCCCTGTTCGCGGGCTGGTCTCTGACCTTAGGTGCCCTTTTGCAGCTGGTCCCTTTCCCGGGGCTGAACCATTTAAATTGGAGCGCTGGTGACCACGGTGTCTTTGGCCGTGGTGTGCGGGGAGTCCTTCTTAAGGCTCCGGCTGCTGGAGGTGTGTCCGAGTCCAAATGTTTGGGGGAACCGCTCTCCAGTAACGCAGTCCACCGCCCCTCTAGGTGACGTCTGTGGGTCTGCCACATCCCCTGTGGGAATTGCACAGCCGGAAGCTGTTGGCTGGGGGTCCCTGTTTTTAGTATAGCTTACAGTTTTTGGCTGTCCCTTATGTTTAGCTGCTGTTCCTGGATTGAAAAGTTTGCACTGATTTATGTGGAACCACTTTGTACGGCGGGGCAATTTTATGGCATAGACCATGGGGCTTGCCTTGTCGACAATGTGGTACGGTCCCATGTACAGTGCCCCAAAGACCCCTATTCTAGCGAAGTTCCTCACCATAACCTGGTCCCCTATCTCCCACTCATGGTGTTTGCGGGGTTCTAGCAGCAGTCGGTTGCTCCGATGCAGTTTTCCCATGTTGTTAGCAGCCTGCCAGTGAATCTGTTTAAGGTGTTCAAACAGATTCCTGACAAAGCTGTCCTGGTTCACTTCTCTAAGCTGACCTTCCATGAGTATCGGGCTAACACATGGATGGGGGTTCCATGGCTCTGCGGTCATGAGCTCGTATGGGGAGTACCCCGTGCTCTTTGACTGGCTGGCCCGGATCCCCATGAGGACCAGTGGTAGGACCTCTACCCACCCTTTGGGTGAGTCCCCTGTCTCTTTGTGCAGCCTTTCTTTGATGGTGCGGTTCAAACGCTCCACAGGCCCGGATGACTGCGGGTTGTGGGCGACATGCCATTTTCATTGGATGTCGAGCACCTAAAGGGTCTCCTACATCACCTGCCCGGTGAAGTGACTCCCTTGGTCGGCCTCCACGTATTGTGGTAGTCCCCATCGAGAGAATACTTCTCTGACCAGGATCCTGGCTGTTCTCTGGAATTCTCTGCCCAAGGAAGCAGTTGAGGCTAGCTCATTGAATATATTCAAATCACAGATAGATAGATTTTTAACCAATAAGGGAATTAAGGGTTATGGGGCGTGGGGGGATAAGTGGAGCTGAGTCCACGGCCAGATCAGCCATGATCTTGTTGAATGGCGGAGCAGGCTCGAGTGGTTAGATGGCCTACTCCTGTTCCTAATTCTTATGTTCTTATGTTCTTATGTTTTTATTAATGTTGGGGAAGTCCAGAACCAGGTGTCACAGTCTAAGGATAAGGGGTAAGCCATTTAGGACCGAGATGAGGAGAGATTTATTCACCCAGAGAGTGGTGAACCTGTGGAATTCTCTGCCACAGAAAGATGTTGAAGCCAATTCACTAAATATATTCAAAAAGGAGTTAGATGTAGTCCTTACTACTAGGGGGATCAAGGGGTATGGCGAGAAAGCAGGAATGGGGTACTGAAGTTGCATGTTCAGCCATGAACTCATTGAATGGCCTACTCCTGCACCTATTTTCTATGTTTCTATGTTTTTTTCTATGTTCCCAGGGCAGTGGCTTTGGCATGTGATGGCTTCCACCCATTTGGTGAATACATCCACTAATACTCGGCAGTACTTGTAGCCTCCCTGGGCAGTGGGTAGGGGCCCGATGTAGTTGATTTGGATCAACTACCAGGGTCCCTCTACCCTCCTGATATGTCCCATAGACACCTTTCTTTTCTGGGGGTCGGGGTTGTTGGCCGCGCACACCAGACAGTTAGCACAGAACTCGCAGACGTCTTCCCTGAGTCCTGGCCACCACCCTGCCTGTTCCACTCGTTGCCAAGTGGTCTCAGGTCTGGGGTGTCCTGCTCCTGGACTCTCGTGGGCCAGCTGGAGGAATTGCAGTACTAAGCATTGCTCCCCCCTGAACAGCTTGCCTTCTTTAATGGCAATCGCTGCGGTGCCGAACGGGCCGTCTATCCTTTCCCCTTTAGCTAGCGTGTTCAGGACAGTTTTGAGGACAGGGTCTTGGTCTGAACCATTTTTAGGTCCGGGGTCAAAGCTATCCCTGCCTTCCCTGCCGTCCCTATCCTGCCCCTGACTGCTGCGATGGGTCCTGGGTTGTACGGATCCCAGAGCTTGCCTGTACGGGCACACTGCTTGGCTAACATGTCAGCCTGCTGGTTTCCCTCGCTACGGGGTTCTGTGGTGGAATGTGCCTTCACCTTATGTATGTAGATATTCCCTTCCTCCCCTACGGCTTTCATGATCTTTTCCAGTAGGGGCTTAATTGCCAGCGGTCTCCCGTCTGCGGATGTGTATCTGCGGCGGGACCAGATAGCTAGGTACTCCGTACACAAATTGCATGTGAACATACTGTCCGAGCAAATCGTGTATGGGGTAGGGAATTCTTCGGGGTGTGTGGCTACGTACACCATCACAGACAGTTCAGTGTGCTGGGCGCTAATAGTACTGGGGAGTTTAATCGCCAGGGCAATGCCTGCCTTGGGGTCATAAACTCCGCAGCCTGTGAGTCGTTCACCCGCAGATACGTGCTTGAACCGTCCACATAGATCGCTTGGCCTGTGGGGTGCAACCCAGCCCGAAAGCCTATGTTAATTTCCCATACTCCTTCTACAGAACACCGATGGGCTGTCCCTGCATAAATCATGTTGGCTGCGAGTCTTGGCTTGCAAAGACCCTTTACCCTTAGGTCCATTTGAGAGAGGAGCAGGGTCCAGCGAGCAATGCGGGCACTGCTCACTGTCCCATCCTTGATTCTCCCGTCCAGGAGCATTTGGGTGGGCGTATGGTGGGTAAGGAGTGTGATAGGGGACCCCCCTGTGAAGATCAGTGATCTTTTCACAGCCCAGTGAGTGGCTAGGAGGTGCCGCTCACAGTTGGAGTATCCCTTCTCCACATCCGTGAGTATCCTGGAGGAGTAGACCACTGGTCTCAGCCGGCCGTGTCGCTCTTGGAGCAGTACTGCACTCAGGCTGTCCCCACTGGCTGCTACCTCCAGGAAAAACTCTTTACCCCCATCTATGGCCCCTAGAGCTGGCGCGGCCTGCAGGTCTTTCTTGAGTTGGATAAATGCTGCCTCGCAACCTTTGTCCCATTCCCACTCCACCCCCTTGTGTAGGAGTCGGAGCAGAGGGGCTGCTGTGGCTGCATAATCCTCAATGAAGTCTCTGCAGTACCCGGTTAGCCCTAGAAAAGATCTTACTCCTGTTACTGTGTTGGGGGCTGGTAACCGCTGCACTGCTTCCCTTCTAGCTTGGTCAATGGCTCTTTCCCCAGTGTGCACAGCCAGTTCTAGGAATTTTACTTCCTTCAGGTCGATCTGTGCCTTTTGGGGTTTATTTTAAATCCTTCTTCTTTCAGCAGCTCCATCAGTTCAGCCAGCAATGGGCCATGCTCCTCCCCCTCATCGGTGAACAGGAGCAGGTCATCCACATACTGTTCTAACTGCTGGGGTCTGCTGAAACTCTTTAAACAGTTGGCCATACACTGATGGAATATACTGGGGCTGTTGTGGAAGCCCTGAGGGAGACAGTTCCAAGTTTATTGCTGCCCTTTAAAGGTAAAAACAAACTTGTACTGATCTTCCCTTCTTAAAGTTATGGACCAGAACCCGTTGGAAATATCCAGCACCGTGAAGGTGGTCACGGAGGCTGGGATACTTCCAATGAGGTCGGCGACAGCAGCAATGGTGGGTGCACAGGCGGGGATGTTACAGTTGAGTACTCGATAGTCCACCGTGGCTCTCCAGGAGTTGTCCGGTTTCTTAACCGGCCACAATGGAGAGTTCACATGGGTAGCTATTGGTCTCAATACCCCCTGTTTAACCAAAGAACCCAAGGCTGTTTCCATGTCTGCCTCCGCCTCCCTGGGGAAGTTGTACTGTTTCTGTGGTCGGGTCATGAGGTCCCCATCTATGCTAACCTCGACCCCATTTATTCTCCCGTAGTCGTGTTTGTGAGTAGCAAAAGCTGCAAGGTTTTTCCTCACATACTCTTGATATTCTACAGGGGTGTTACTAACCAGTGAATCGAGGTCGTAACCCTCCTTTGGTTTCATGGTGCACACCGTCCCTTTTCCCTGTTTTCCCGGGATAACCATCACCTCACTCTCCTGTCCCGTACAGACTGACCCCCAAAGACAGTGGTTTCTTAAATCCACTCGGATCCCGTGGCCCAGGATGAAGTCAGCCCCCAGGATCCCTCTCCCTTCTTGCTCCCACTTCATCAGGACACAAGTCCACTTAGTGTGGAGTGTACCTAAATGGATGGAGAGCGGAACTGAGAATGAGCCAGTCTGTTCAGTGCCTGTGAAACCCACCAAGCTGTAGGGGACCCCGTTAGAGAGAGGTGAGGCGGCAGGGTTAGCTGCATAGACAAGGGTGCTTGAGGCACCGGTGTCCAGCAGGTAAGTCCCTTTCACCTTTTCCACTTCCATCTGTACAGTCGGTCTTCCCCCATGCATCATACTCAAGGGCACACAGGTGGACAGGCTGTGCCTGTCCCAGTCACAGTTTTGGTTGGGAGGGGGCAGATGGGATCTCGGAATCGGTGGCGGTGGCTACCTTCCCAGGGCCATCTAACATGGCTCGGAGCGCAGTTAAAAAGGTATCGAATGAGTGGGGAGGGGCTGGCTTATCTGTCTCGGTCTTTTTGGCAGGGGCTGGAGAATTCTTTCCTGCGCTATTCTTCCAAGGATTTTTACAATCCTTTCTCCAGTGCCCACACTTTCCGCACCCGAAGCAGGTACGTTTTGTATCGGAGGGGTTGTGCCTTCCCCTCTTATCTTGGCTAGGTCGGATTTCGTGAACCCTTCCTTTTTGTGGGTGCTCTTCGGTCCCTCTGCCGTTTCTGTAAGCTAGGGTCAGTTGCCTAAGCACTTCTGTTCTGTGGCTTGGGGATTTCTTGGGTCGAACCAGGCCTCAGCCTTAGTTCTTATTCTGGGTAAACTGGTGGCTACTAGGCTTCGGAGCCAGTGTGCTAATTCGTCCGGGTTTAAGTGATCTCTGTCTTTGTCCCCACTACAGGCGCTTTTATACACCGGCCACAATAGGTCTGAGAAAGCCTGTGGGGTTTCTCCTGTGAGCTGCACCTCTTTCTCTACTCTAGAGAAGGGACTCCCGTTATTGCAGCCCATAGCTTCTAAAATGTCCTTTTGGATGGCAGCAAGTGTTTCTGTCCTCTTTTGCTCTCAGTAGAGAGGGACTGGTACAGTTTGCTGTCTAGGGAGAGGAGAAGCACATTGGCCATTTCTGCATCATCGCACTCATTAATATCCCCTGCCTGTTCCACTTCCACAAAGTGAACCGAGGGGTCTCCCTTTGGAGTTAGCTTTCCCAGGTGGCTTATCATAGCCCTAAGGTGTGGGGAGTGTGGGGGACCACAAACTGACTTTCCAGTGGCCTTGGACCCCTGGCAAGGGTGGGCGGGCCAAACCTCTGTTGCCGGACTGGGCACATTGGCCCTGGTTCTGGCTCTCCCTGTACTGACTCTCCTCCCTCTCCTCCCTGTGGGCAAGCTGAGCTGAAACTCGGTGCTACAGGTGGTGGTGGTTCACTATCCCTGTTCGCCCCGCATCTGATTTGCCCCTCCTGCTGCTGAAACGGTGCAGTCACCGGTGCCACAGGTAGTGGCCAGGTAGTTTCTTCCTTCTCTTCCAGGTTTACCTGAGGCGTACCCTGGCTTATTAGGCATACCATGCCTTTTGCCTTGGACAGAGCAAGGTTTAAACTCTTAATTTGTTGCTGGCAGGGACCGTGGTCTCCCGATTCAAACCCGTTACTGCTAACTACTTTATACGCTGCTTGCACATCTTTCAATCTTTCCTGGAGCTCTTTTACTTGTAGGGTGAGGTGAGTGCTTTCCTCCCTCAGTGACTTTTCATTACCTTTGACCTCGATAACCTGACATTGAAAATAGTCCTGACTGTTTTTAAACCTTTCCATTATCTGGGTCCTTTTCTGTTTTAGCTTACGGAGTTCTCCCGATAATCATTCTTCTGACATAACCCTTTCCTGGTAGTCCTCTGCGCATTCCCTTAACTCTGCCTGTAATGTTTCATTCATTCTGTCTAGGAGTTGGACCTGTCGCTGTCGACAGACCAACCAAATTGCTTTCTCTACTGCTTCCTTGTGATCTTTGCTTCCTGTCCACTGGGTTGCAGTGTCAGTTGGACGCTCCGCGCGCAATAGACTAAGCACCCATTCTTTAGTGACATTCACTTTCTTATACACATAGGAGAAAATCCTCTCTTCCATCTTGGTTCTTTGCCCCAAACCAGCACTCTCCACATCACACCCCTTGTACCAGAGTCCTGCCTTTGCGGTCTCTATTTTGTAAGAGGGGGGTGGTCTCTATGAGGGGGTCAAGTTCCCTTCTGACCAACTTGAGTGGTTCGAATCACTCCCACTCCCTTGGGTTCTGTACTCGGGATTTATTTGGGGGCTGTGACAAAAGTGAAAAGGAAACTGGTTTGATGCAAAAGAACTTTGGTTTTATTACAGTCAAGGTGATACAAGCTTATTACTCTGGTAAGAAAATACAAGGCCAAACTTACAATCAGTCTAATAAAGGACAATACAAGGAAAGGTACAAGGTCAAACTTATAATCACTCTAATAACCATACACTACATATTCAAAGGGGGTTACAGTAAAATTATACTTCCCACCTCCTAATTCTAGCTAGGTTAAACTCCAGGGCAGGCAGGGACTATGCTTACCAATCCTTTTAACAGTTAACGGTAGATCTCAGTTTCGATGTTCGCTGGATGTGGTAGGGTCTGCTTGCCGTACCCCGAACGTCGGAGAAGACGTCTTGCTGCGCAATCTTCAGTTGGGTTGAGCCCGCTGATGCGGTAAGGTACGTTTTGGATCTATGGGGTAAGCACCTGGTTTTCTTTGTTAGAAATAGGTTTCTACAGTCTTTTAGGTAAGGTTTTACCCATTGGTAGGTCAGGATTAGATTGTAGAGTGGAAACTTTTCGATTCTTCGGTTTTTCCCTGAGTTTGGTTCAAGTTTTGGTCGATCGCGGTGGTTTTTCCGTTGATACCACGTTGACTGTGGTCGGTTGCTGCCGCGATGGTGATGTTCTTCCTTCCTTCAGGACTTCAGGACTTCGAGGCTGGAGAAGTTAGTTTACAACTGTCGCGTTGGTTTCTCTCCTTGTCTTGATGACACAGCGTAGTGTGGTACTAGTCTGTCAGTCAAAGTGTCATCTGAGGTAGTAGCAGCCTTGTAGCTATCTAGCAACCTAACCTCTGTTGAAAACAGGGGCCAGTTATACGATTTCAGTGTTTCTAATCTTGGCGCCAAATCTGTTCAAAACCCTTTGTATAATTTTGGCGGGCTTAGTTCTTCTTTGTAATCTTTTGGCGGGCTCATTAAAAGTTGATATGTTTTGGGTGAGTTGATGTTCGAAAACTGTTTCCTGATGCAAATATTAGTTTGGTAATTGCAATGTCCTTTTGTGCTTAGTCTTTTACATACAGGCTGGATTGGGCCTCTTTGTGATGTATATGCTGAAATGGTTGTCCAGACCCATGTTGATGGGTAGCTACCTCTGGGTGATTTTGTGATGTAAATGTTTCTTGTGTGGGAAGGATTTTCGAATACTCATTCTTCCAGACAGGTTAACTTAGTTCTCACACCCAGTTAGCTTCACTTAATTAGACTGTCTCCTGCTTGTTCCTTAGGTCCGCCCACAGCCTTGAGTTTGTCTTTTAAAATCCAAAATTCTATTAAAGTTCGTAGTTTCTTTCATAAGCACTTTAGAGTTCCAAACTTTTCGGTAGATTGTCCCAAATTAAATTTCTTTTCGAATGAGCCCAGCCACTGGCGGGGTTTCTTGTGAATTTTGCACCTGCTTCACATTTACATGGTACATGGCACATGGAGGGGGAGGTGCATAAAGGGCGGGTGGCGGGGGGGGGGTGCATAAATAAAATCATTACTTGCTCTTGCTACCCTCACCAGGTCATTCCACCTCTATACAGCACCTTTCCTTGGTACGTACCATGGTACTTTTAGAGGACACAGCCTCCCTGATCTCGTCCGATATTCGGTTGTACTCCTTTGGGAGGGGGAGGCGTTCCACGGCCGCCCTTGGTTAGCCGGAATATCTCTCTGTTATGTGCTCCAGAAGGGCAGGTAACTCCGTCTCATCGAAGGCAGGTGCCCTCAACCTCCCCTCCTTCTCGATGTTCCTGCGCTTGGATGTCTTTTTTTAAATTGCCATAACCTTTGTATTTGTATGATTTTTGCTTTGTTAAATATCTCTTCTTAGTCTTCAAACTGAAGATTATTAGTTGGTAGAAATATATTTGGTATTTTTCAAGTAACTGCCTGTCAACTAGCTTGCTGCTCCTTCTCACGTTCCCTCCCTCCTCTTCAACTCACTGCGCATGCGCGGGTGAACCCTGACCCCCGAAATCGCAGGTAAAATGCTTGTGTAAAAAAAACGGGAAAAGAAATTGTGCTTGCGCAGTTCCATGTCTCACCACCCATTGAGGAGATAGTCGATCTGGATCGACTACTATGATACGTACTGCCCGATGGAGACTGACATACCACCGACATACCGGCGAAACATTTTGACCAATTTTATCCTCAGTGGTATACCAGCGGTATGAAACGACGTAGCATCAGCATACAGCTGAGAAATGGGCGGACCTTACGCATTGACCAATTTCAGACCCATAGAGTGCATTGTCAGTCAGTGTACAACATGTCGATCGGTGAGCAAGGAACCATTATCAGTACCATTACAGCCATGGAAATGGCCTCCCAGTGTGTGGCAAAGGTTACATGTAGATTTTGCTAAGCTAAAAGGAAGCAATTGTTCATAGTGATAGCTAGTCATTCAAAGTGGGTAGAGATGTTTCCGAGGCAGAAAATAACAAACAAAACATTGGACAATTTGTGAAGATTGTTTTCTTCATATGGCCTCCCAAAAGAAATTGTGTCTGATAATGGGGTGCAATTTTGTTCAGAAGAATTTGCACAGTTCATGAGCAGAAACGGGGTGAAACATACCAAAGTTCCACCATACCACCCTGCTTGAAATGGTGCAGCAGAGCACACAGTACAAATTGTAAAACATGCCCTCATCAAGCAAATGTTGGATCCAAATCCAAGGAAACGGTAGTTGCCGTTAGACCGCAAACTGGCAAATTTTCTGATTACTTAACAGAATACTTCTCATACCACTACTGATAGAACACCAGCAGTGTTGTTTCTCAAACATGAGCCACGAACCAGGATCTCATTGTTAATGCCAAACTCGGCACAGTCAGTAGAAGATAGACAATCAAGACAGAAAGAGAGTCATGATAGAGGTAATGCAAGAGAGAGAAGTGTGACATTGAATGAGAAGGTTAGAGTGAAGAACCATCACCATAAATGGTAAAAGTGGTTTCCAGGAAGATATGTGGCCCTCGCACATATTTGGTCAAATTGTTTGATCATGGAAAGGTTAGGTTTGTTCACGTTGATCATATTTTAGCTACCGATGTGGAAGGAGTTGAAAGTTGTAATGTTTAATTTATTCTGATAAGTCAGATAGTCTGGTTACAAGAGTAGTGGTAGCAAATCCTACATCAGATGTACCCTGTACTAGAATCAAGTCCAAGAGAAAGTCAGAATTTAAGTCTGAGTCCGAGTCAGGCAGACAAACAGTCTGAAGGTGTAGAGAGTTCAAATGTAGATCAAGGTTAGCCCTTGGAGAAAAGCTCTCCTCAGGCTCAGCCTAACATGAGTCTAAGTCCTACAACAAGATTGGAAAGTTCTGTTCAAGAATGAAGGTATCTTCTTCAAAATAGAAAACCAGTTTGATTTGTAAATATGGAAAAATAAATTCATATCTTTTGTTGTGTATACCATGCAGGTTATCTATAGTGATTATTTTGTTATGATTAACTTCTTCAATAAGGAGTAAGAAGTGTTGTTGACTAGTGGATTACTCCCTCTAGTGGACTACTGATATAATAACTACTGATGTAATAACAATAAAGTATGTGGTCACACAGTTCTGTTAGGAGCCATCTTGTAAGTGTGTGTGCTTGTGCAGCTGTGTCTCAAGATATCACAGTCTCAAGCTTCTTGAATGTTAGAGGAGCTGCATTCATCCAGGCAAATGGAGATTATGCCATCACACCCCTGACTTGTGTCTTGTTGATAGTGGAAAGGCTTTGAGGATTCAGGAGGTGAGTCACTCTATCATGCTCTTGTACTCACAGTATTTTGTGGCTAGACCAGTTAAGTTTCTGGTCAATGGTGACCCCCATAATGTTGATGGTGGGGGATTTGGTGATAGTAATGCCATTGAATATCATGGGGAGGTGGTTAGACTCTCTTTTTGGAGATGGTCATTTTGTGGCACAAATGTTACTACCACTTTATCAGCCCAAGTCTGGATGTTGTCCATGTCTTGCTACATTGTTTTTTATTCATTCCCGGAATGTGGACATCGCCAGCAAGGCTAGCATTTATTGCCCATCCCTAATTGCCCTCGAGAAGGCTGTGGTGAGCTGCCTTGTTGAATACAACTGAATGGCTTGCTAGTCCATCTCAGAGGACAATTAAGAGTCAACCACATTGTTATGGGTCTGGAGTTACATATAGGGCAGACCAGGTAAGGCCAACAGCTTTCCTTCCCTAAAGGACATTAGTGAACCAGATGGGTTTTTAATGACAATACAGTAGTTTCATGGTTACCATTATTGATATTAACTTCTTATTCCAGATCTTTTAATTGAATTTAAATTCCCCAGTTGCCGTAGTGGGATTCGAACTTGTATCCCTGTATCATTAGTCCGGTCCTCTGGATTACTAGTTCAGTCACATAATTACTATGCCACCGTTCCCTGCATGTGGGGAATTGCGAATGGAACTGAACATTCTGCAATCATCAGCGAACATCCCCACCTCTGACCTTATGATATAGGAAAGGTCATTGATGAAGCAGCTGAAGATGGTTGGGCCGAGGACACTGCCCAGTGATGTCCTGGGACTGAGATGGCCTCCAACAACCAAATCATCTTTCTTTGTACTAGGTATAACTCCAGCCAGTGAAGTTTTCCCTTTGATCTCCATTGACTTCAATTTTACCAGGGCTGTAAGAATTCCACGAAAACATCGACAGCAAAAGCACAAACTTTTGAACTTAAAGTTTTGGACATTGCTTTAATTGCTGTTACTGCAGCGAAGCAGACAGCCTGATACAGGACAAATCCAAACATGTCCCACAGGAATACACATGGGCAGGAATCAATGGCTGAAATGGCAGGAAGATGGTTGATGGCTGGACCCTTTGCCATGTAATCAGTGAGCGATTAGACGGTGCTCAAGACACAAAGGAAGCTATTCGACCACCCAGACTTGTTGGAACCTTATCGAGGAAACAGCCCAGTAACAAAGGAACATGCCGAAGACATAATTGTGCTCTTTTAGTTGCACTGCCTCAGGTGAAGGACAGTTGAACTTTTGGCGCGAGAAGAAGCATTTTGCAGGTATAAGAGTGTCAGCTTTTGGCTGTCATCTCTCTCTCTCTCACTCCCCTCTTCTACGCTTACTCATTTCTTTCAACACACAAGGACTGAGCACTCCATCTAGGACGGAGAGAAGAAACATCTACGAGCAAAGAGAGTCTCGCTGTTTCGACTGGGAAGCTGACCTTGAGACTGGACTTGAATACCACAGATTGATACAGAACCAGAAGATACGCCTCATCAGATGAAGCAGCAAGTAAGCCAGAGGGATAATTGGTGAGCATTTATCCCAGCCCACACATCTTTAAGACCACTGTGAATGGGTGTCGTGTGTCCCAACCAAGCCTTAGGGATTTAGTGGGGAGGTTTTGCATGGATCGTAAGTGTACGCACAATTCTGTTGGACAGATTTGGTGGTGCACTTTTGAATCTGAGCAGGGGTGTTTTAGTCATGGGTACTTTGCGTTAGGGGCCTGTTCAGGTGGGCCAGGGTTGTGTGTTGTACTGTGTTTGTTTATTTTACATTACCAGGCTGTGTTTTACTGGGAGCAGGTGTGTGCTTTAACTTGAGCAAAAGCATGGTGATGGTTGAGACCGAAAGATCTGGCCATAACTGTGTATTTCTGTTCACCAGTATAATTCCGGTGTATAGAACTGTTGTAAGGGGGGTTATTCGAAACCACCAAGGGCAAAACCACTTAGGCAAATGTTACCATGATGTCAGTCACTCTCACCTCACCTCTGGAATTGAGCTTTTCAATCCATGTTTGGACCAAGGCTGAAATGTGGTCTGGAGCCAAGTGATCCTGGCAGAACCCAAACTGAGCATTGGTTTGTAGGTTATTTGTGAGTAAGTGCTGCTTGTTAGCACTGTTGACAACACTTTTCATCACTTTGCTGATGATTGACAGTAAGCTGATGGGGCAGTAATTGGCCAGGTTGTATTTGTCTTGCCTTTTGTGGACGGGTCATACACAGGCAATTTTCCACTTTGTTGGGTAGATGCCAGTGTTGTATCTGTATTGGAACAGCTTGGCTAGAGTTACAGCTAGTGCTGGATCACACGTCTTCAGCACTACAGCCAGGATGTTGTTGGGTTCTATAGCCTTTGCTGTATCTAGTGTGCTCAGCATTTTCTTAATATCATGCGTCGCTCACTCCAGGTGCAGCAAGCATCATGATATCCCGTCTAGTGGAATCAGATGTAGGAACAGAATTAGAGCGAGTGCAATGGGTGGAGCACACAAGTGAGGATGAGCAAGTGGAAGTGACTTCTGTGATGGTGGGGACCTCAAGGAGGAGGCCGAGATGGATCATCCACTCGCGCATCTCTGGCTGGAGATGGTTGCGAATGCTTCAGAATTGCCTTTTGCAATCACTTGCTGGACTCCACCATCTTTGAGAATGGGAATGTTCATTGAGCCTGCTTCTTCCATTAATTTTAATGTTTAATTGTCTACCACCATTCACGACTGGATGTGGCAGCACTGCAGAGCTTTGATTTGATCTGTTGGTTGTGGGATCGCTTAGCTCTGTCTATAGCATGCTGCTTTCACTGTTTAGCATGCATGTTATCCTATGTTGTAGTGGATTACAAGGCCTGTGGCTGTGGGGGCATTTGGCTCACACTACACAGTGTCGCTCACTCCAGCTGCAACAAGCATCAGGATATCCAGTCCAGTGGAATCAGATGTAGAAACAGAATTAGAGCAGAATGCAATGGGTGGAGCACACAAATGAGGATGAGCAAGTGGAGGTGCCAGAAGAGGAACAGGAAGGGGTTGGCTGGAAAGCTAATGCCAGATCACCCTCAAATGCTATGTGGTGGGCATTGGTGCTATCCAGGACCTATCTATTGAAGAATACAACTGTCTGAACCCGGTCTATTTATTGAATCATTTGAGAATGTGCAAAACATTCAGCCAACTACCACAGCTAGTCACTACCCACATATATGACTGCTTCATGGAATTACAGTCTACCTTGGAGCATGTGACACCTCCAGTGACCTCTGCAGTGATTTTCCCCGTCAGAAGTCTTAAACACAGTTGTGACTTCTCTAGGGAATGCTATATCTCATGCGATAGAGACCTTGCATGCCAATGACCATGATTTAGTTCTGTCTGGGTTTGCTATTCTGGGGAATGAGCTGGACAGTACCCTAATGTGAGGCTATAGCATCACTCCATTGCAGCCTTGCAGTGTGCCCCACACGGTTGGCAAGACATGCTAACCAAGGGCCCAGCAATAAGGGCGTGGCAGGAGTCAGCACGTATAAGGGAGCTGTCTCTTGGGGCACTCTCCCTCCAATTCAGCCAGCCACCCCACACAAATGAACCATGCCCAACCAGAAAGCAACAACTCATTCTTTGTTATTCCCTCTATAGTGACACTAAATGCCAGGAGTACCAGGATGTTTCTGGTGCCCAGTGTCTTGTGTCACATGTTAGCGCCAGGAGATGGCGCTGAAATGCTGTTAGCAGCTGTAATGACAGCTGATGCCGGTTCCAGCGCTGCACACCATATCGGTGGTGTCGGACTGGGAGTGAGTGTTGCTAGATAGAGATTGTTGGTGGGTGAGTGCTGGGAGTGTGGTGCATTGAGCAGTGCGTAAAATTGCGGTTACCGCCCCTCACAGGAAGTGGAACACAATGTCGCGCACCCCACTTCCTGTTGGGGCTGGTTTGGGGGCGCTACTCGGGCGCATTTGCCAGTGCTACACGGCTGCTCCACGTAGTGTTGACACATTTCAATGCCCCACTCCTTCCGTTAAAGGCGAGTGCCGCTCCGCATTCCGCAGGGCCTCCATTGGGCCACCAGGTCGGCGTGGTGCCGAGGTCACAGCCTGGCACGCAAACGGAGTGCTGAGCTGCACGATGGCGGCCTGGACACTGGAATAGAGGATCAAGACGGGCCGACCGAAGAGTTGGCCAAACGTACAAAGTGGTGGCACGTGGCACTTTCCACCTCTCCTTTAACTTCCGTCTCTCGAGCGGATGTTGGCCCAGTTCATGACCCGCGAGGCTGGCGCTGACACTGCTCGCGGGGCGCTCGGCAATTTCTGCCATGGGACGGAAAGGGGTTGCCGCACCATGCTAAGGCATTGCCTCCCATGGCGATGTCATCGCCGGTTGCGTGGCCTTCCGAGGCGTTACCGGCGAGGTGCGGCGCTACCGTGTCAGCGTCTCCGTTAACTCCCATGCAATTCCGCAGGAGCTGGTAGGGTCCCCGCGGGAGGCCCCCCCCCCCCCCGGCTCTCCAGTCGAAAACAGTATCACTGAAGGCGCTAACAGGAGGAGCAAAACAGGGCAATTTCGACCTCAAAATGTTTAAATGAAGAGTTTCTTCTCTTCAGTTGCTGAGAGGCAGTCAGTCCCTCTCTGCTGTCATAGGTACCCGAGGTCCTTGCAACATAAGAACATAAGAAATAGGAGCAGGAGTAGGCCATTTGGCCCCTCGAGCCTGCGCCGCCATTCAATAAGATCATGGCTGATCTGATCTTGGCCTCAACTCCACTTCCCTGTCTACTCCCCATAACACTTCACTCCCCTATCATTCAAAAATCTGTCTATCTCCACCTTAAATACATTCAATGACCCAGCCTCCACAGCTCTCTGGGGTAGAGAATTCTGAAGATTCACAACCCACTGAGAGAAGAAATTCCTCCCCATTTCCATTTTAAATGTGCGATCCTATATTCTGTAGCTATGCCTCCTAGTTCTAGATTCCTCCACGAGGAGAAACATCCTCTCTGCATTTACCTTGTCGAGCCCCCTCAGTAGCTTTATGGGCTAGACTTCCCACTTCACATCGCTGGACTAGTGCTTATAGATCAACCAAAAAGGGCTGATATTGCCCAAAGATGGAAAGTTGGACACATCGCCGAGCTTATCGCTGAGTTGATCGCCCGGCCCAACTTTCGGCTCACGTCGCTGAGGTGATCGCCGAGGTGATCGCCCACACATCGCCCAGCCCAACCTTCGGCACATTGCCAACACATCGCCGGGCTGATCGCTCGCCGAGAACGTCGCTGGTGAATAGTTGCTATTGCTTAGCCTTCCTCACAGACCTCGACACTACAGACGTCATTTTGAACGTCGGAGGAAGACAGGAGGTCTCTTAAACAGGATCTTAGATAGTTTGTGAATTATTTAAGGGCCTTTTAAAGAAAGATACACTCACAATTAGACGTTTTCTTATATTTATATAATTAAGTGACATTTCATACTTACTTGGTCTGGCCTGGACATTGTTTAACAACAGTTGCACTAATGTTCTATTTTAACTTACGTTATTGGAAGACACTGCACAACAATTGTAAATGAAATAAAATGGTTTTAATTAAATGACAACTTTTTAACGTAATTTTTTAATTACAAACACCAAAACACTCTCCCACCCTCCCCCCAACCCCCCCTCCCAACCACCCCCCTCACCCACATCCCAACAGTGAAACGACAACACCAACAATAAATGTGAACAATAGGAACAATATTTTAAAAAGTGCACCCCTTTCCCTACCTGTGGCCACGTTTCCCTCCAGATCCTGCGCCCCCCCTCCCCCCCGTGTCGTTACCCCACCCACCCGTTTTGGTCCCCGGGTACTGCTGCGAAGCCGGCGTGCAGTGGGCGATGGCAAGACTTCCTGCCGTGGTGGGGGACATGTGGGACGATCGCCTGTTGGGGGGCTGTGGGCGGGGAAGATAAAACAGGGGGATCGCTTTCCGAGTCAGGAGGTGATGCATCCTCCTGACCCGCCTGTGTGCCAGTGCTTGTGGTCACGGGAGCTCGGGGTGCAGCGCCATGTACCGCCAAGAATGCATGCCGCATGGCATGGTTGGAGCTGGAGATTTCATGCAACTCCAGGATCCTCTTCTGCGTTGCCTCCGCTTGGTTAGCAGACACCTGGGAGAATTCCTGCGTGAACCCCACAAACATCTGGAGCTGCTCCCACTGGATCGCGACAGACTCCTCGCACAGTCGTGCCAACCTCTCCGCGCGGTTGTCCAGGGTAGGCCTTTGCTCAAGCCACTGATCCGGCCTCCGTGGGGTCTGTGACGGCACCAATGTGCGCCTTGGCATCGCCAACTGCATATTGCTTGGTTCCGGTACCTCCTCAGCTGGGATTCCCATCGTGGCCACAGGTTCCCCAGACAAAGGAATGCAAGGGGCATCCTCCTCTGTCTCCAGGTATTCCTCCTCCTCCTCGAGCTCGGTGGTCTCCTCCTCTTCACCACCTGTGGTAAATGACACATTCAATGTGTCAGGTCCATTGAACGTCTGTCCTCCTGTTGTGCCTCTGGAGCTGGTAAAGCTGCAAGACACAATTGAGATTATTAGAGCAGAAAGCATTATTGCACCGCGCTGGCATATGTAGGAGGAGCAGCACTAATCTCATAAATGTGATCGAGAAATGTTACATATTAATGCATCATATGGTGGTATTTATGGCAGTACATCTATGTGGAAATCACTGCACCAGAGAGCTGTGGAGTCTGGATCAGTCGCAGATAGACCGAATGATAAGGTAGTCAGGGTTTATGGGGTGCGGACAGAGAAGGGGACAGATGGCCAGATGGACTGCTCTTATGTTATGTTGTCGACCTGAGTGTGGCAGAGAGTCGCCCAGAGGCTGCATGCATACCATGACATCATTCGTCTATGATATGAGAATGAAATGATGTCACATAGCTCTTACACATTACTCACGTGGCGCATGGAATGGTCCGGCAACACCACGGGCAGTGACCGCTCGACTGTGGGCCCCACTAGTGCTGCAGCACGTTCCTCCAGGTTAGTGAGGGTCTGTAGTACAGCAGGGCCTCCCCTGGTGCACCTCTGCTGAGCCCGATTATAAGATATCTTCCTCTGCAAACGTGAATAGATCATGGCATAAGCTACTTGACTAGGTTATGTCATTTATACTCAACAGTTTCAAACGTTATATGCTAATAGGGATTGTGTCCACAATTGATGCACAGTTATAACTAAGATCGTTGTGTTTAGTGGCTAACGCTTGCCATATACATCTCTCGAATACAATCTACATTGAAGTCGGCAATGACAGTATCTAATGTCCAAAATTGTCCCATGCCAGACAGTGAGCAAAAGCAGCTCTCCGCCAGTCCATGCTGGGCCCCTGTGTAAGTGTCAGCAGCCAGAGAGACTTAAAACAGGCACTGGTTCATGGCCCTGTCCAGTTCTTAGCGGGGATGATATATGTTATATAAGTTAGAATAACAAGCTTACATTCAAGCCAGGAGAATTACCATTATAATGATTATTATACTTAGATTGTGCATCATTAAAATATAAAGTCATATTTACTCTTGCTGAAGCAACGAGGCTGTTCCAGCGTTTGCGGCACTGGTCGGAGCCCCTGGGCTTGTGGGACACAGATGAGACGACATCGGCTATCGCCCCATAACCTGCGGTACACCCGTGGTGCTGGTTTCCCACCACACTCCCCCCCCCCCAGTCAATTGGGCCCAGCGGGAGTGCACCTCTACCACGAGGGCCTCTTGGCCTCTTCCTTCCCCTCTGCACATCTCTCCCACTTTCATCGCTGTCAGACATATTTCTCGGTCTTTCTTTCTCTCTTTCTCTCACCACTCTGTCTCTGCCTTCCTCCTCTCTCTCTATCTCTCTCTTTCTCTCTCCTCTCTCGCTCTCTCTCCCCCTTCTGCGCATGTGTGGATGACCCCTGACCTCCTGAAACGCGGGAAAACATGGTCAGCAAAAAGAAAAAAATAATTCGCACATGTGCAGAAGGCTGTTGCTAGGGAAGCTTTTGCCTTCACCATCGCTGGGCTATTGCTTTGACCATTTCACATCGCTGGGCTATCGCCGAGCCGAAAGTTGCGATCCAAAAAATGGCCGATGGTCCAGCGATCATGAAGGTTGCAACATCGCTAACCTGGAACATCACCCATTTTTTGGGCCCTAGCGAACAAAGTAGAAAGTCTAGCTCAAAATGTTTCAATAAGATCAACTCTAATTCTTCTAAACTCCAATGAATATAGGCCCAATCTGCTCAATCTTTCTTCATAAGTCAACCCCTTCATCTCAGAAATCAACCTAGTGAACCTTCTCTGAACTGCCTCTAATGCAAGTATATCCCTTCTTAAATAAGGAGACCAAAACTGTACGCAATACTCCAGGTGTGGTCTCACCAATACAGTTGTAACAATCGCCATCACTGATCACCCTTTGGCCTTGTCATCTATCAGGAATAAGCCTGGTGTAGTCAGCCTCTCAAAGCTCAGTTCCTTCGTCCCAGATAACACACTGCCAAGGGTCACTGAACTTTCTCCAGTCTATCCTTCCTAAGGCAGGGGACTCAAAACTAAATACAATATCCCACTTGAGGCCTGACTAGTGCTTTATATAATTGCAGTAGTAATTTCTTGCTTTTAAATCCTGTAGCTTGAGATGAAGTGCAAGATTCCAATAGCCTTTTTGAGCCTGTGATCTAGCACCTGCTGTTGTTTCCCAATGGAGGCAGCACTTCCACATCCAGAGTGAAGCAGTGCTGAAAGACCCACTGCCCTCCTTACCCAATCTGGCCCTATATGTGAATCTGGTTCCACACTAAACATGACTTGAATCTAAAGGTCTTGCAAGCAGCTTAGTCGTAATAAAGGCAACCCCTTCATCATCACGTTCACAGGGCAACCAGGGATAGGCAACAATTGCCAGCCTTTCAACCCTAGGATGAATTGAAAAAAGTATTTTGATGATGCTGGCAAGGCCGGTATTTATAGCCCATCTCTTGTCGTCCTTGAGAAGGTGGTGGTGAGACGCCTTCTTGAATCGCTGCAGTCCGTGTGGTGAAGGTGCTCCCACAGTGCTGTTAGGGAGGGAGTTCTAGAATTTTGACCCAGCCACAGGGAAAGAATGCCCTATACATATCAATGTCACAATGGCTCTAGTCCTTCTCTATGGCAGAGGATACAAGAGGAGGGAAGTGCTGTTGAAGCAATTCTGGCAAGTCGCTGACTAGGTGCCAGCCAGGAGCCACGAGGCCCCAGCATTTCCTCTAAGCTGTGCAATACTCCAGAGAACCCACGCAGCCAGCTTTTTGATGTAAGAAACGTGCATGCGGCAAGAAAATTAGAGGGAACATTGCAAGGCCCCCAGATACAACCACTCCACCCTCACTCAACATACTGGGAACCATGTGCAATGCAAGTAATGATACCCTGGGTGTCACAACTCCTGGGCTCGACACATACAGTCCACGCGCTCCACCAGGTCATTCAGTCATATTCTACACTCTCCACCCCTCGTAATAGGCTGCTCGGCATAGCTGTGTGAATGCAGCAGTGAGTCCACCAAATATATTGTAATAGGCTGACCCCAACAAATATATCAGGGTCATTCTACCTGGGCTAGATATGCAGGCGAAAACCCATACTGCCTCAGTTGTAGCAGAAATTTTATATGGCCTGAAAACGGGCGGTGTCAAGGGCCAGGCGATCTGGCTGTGCCCGTTCAAAGTGGTGCAGAGAGCATGTAAAATTCATTTTAACGTGCTCATTTACAGGATTGGAGTGCTGATCTCAGAGCTAATCATGCTGTTGGTTGGCTTAACACTCAACAGATGGACCTATATCATGTGCAGTCTAATGGCCAGAAATGTTTGGCCTCGTCTCTCTCCACTACTTAAAACGGTGTGTTGATGCAGCAGTACCTCATTGTCATTGGAGTTTGAACACATGGCTCAGCAGCAACACAGAGAGTGAGCCAGAAGGTTCTCTGATGCAGCTCTCGAGGCCTTGGTAGTGGTATTGGAGAGAAGGTGGGGTGTCCTGTTCCCACAGGGTGGCAGGAAGCCATCAAAGCTCACTTGCAGAAGGCTGTGGCAAGAGATAACTGGGTACGTCATGGCCAACAGTGTCGTACTGCAGATATGGACCCAATTCCGTAAGAAGTTTAATGACCTCACTCGGCAGATCAAGATGAGTCAAGGCTTCAGCAAATGTCCTATCCCACCATCTGCACCACAAGCCTCACACACTGCTCAATGCACCATCCCCCATCACTCACCTACCAACATTCTCTACCTTAGAATCTACACCCACATCTCACAACTTGCACAAAATGACAGCTATTCATCTATGGCAGGCACATTACCCAAACACATTGTACACACTCACTGACACACTTCCCTTTCTCTTGCAGGCCAAGGTGACTCACAATCTCCCATCTCCCATTGGCGGCAGATGGGAGGTGGCCAACCGCTCTACAGGCCTTCAGCCAACTGGAGGAGACGGCGCTCAATATCTTTGGAGGGGAAGTCACCGAGGCCGTGGCAATGGGCGAAGTTGAAGCCCTTGCAATAACGGTATGGTTAATCCTAATCCTTCTTCTCACATCCCACTTCTCCCTCATCCCACAATCTCTTCTCATTTACAAGCTGCTGATGGTAAATGCATGGATGTCTTGCTTCGCCCCCTTCCCTCACCACAACCCAACCCTTGTACCTTTCTGCTTTCAGATAACCAAGATCTGCCACCAGCTCAGCCTGTCCCCGAGATCTGCCACCAGCACAGCCTGTCCCCGAGATCTGCCACCAGCACAGCCTGTCCCCGAGATCTGCCACCAGCTCAGCCTGTCCCCGAGATCTGCCACCAGCTCAGCCTGTCCCCGAGATCTGCCACCAGCTCAGCCTGTCCCCGAGATCTGCCACCAGCTCAGCCTGTCCCCGAAGTCATGGAGGAGAGTGGAAATGAAGAAGAAGACACAACGTCACTGCATCTGACACTCACAGGCACTAGCTCAGAAAATGGCACTGTGGAATTTAGAGGGTGAGGCACCGAGCAGGAGCGGGCTGCAGCCAGGCCAGGGGGGAAGGATAGCTCGGGGGCCAGCTCCCCGGAGGGCGAGTTCGCTCATGAGTTCTGCTGCACAGGACTCAGATGATGACCTCAATGGGGTGGAATTCAGAAGAAGGGTGACGGGCATGTACATGGGAATGCTGGGTGCAATGGCAAGCCTGCCAGAGAGCTTTTTGTCAGTGTCAAGGAACATCGAGGAGTCCTGCTCCAATATTGGACAGAGCTTTGCGCAGAGCTGGGAGCCCATGATTTCCAGGCTGGAAATGATGGACATTTCCACTAGAGACCTTGTCGACCCAGACATGATGCTGTGGGAGATTTGCGATGTCGCGGCTTCCATTGCAGCACAGATGGAAGCGACCCAATGTCTCACTGCTGTAGTGGAAGCTCAGACAACTGCCATCGTGGCTGAGTTTACGAATCTCGAAAGGGACCTGCAGGGCGTCGCAGCAGGGCAGCAATCTGCCATCCTCTCTCAGGATGACAGCATTCCTACTCCCACCACTGCCACTCAACATTGCTCCTGCTGCTGCGTGTCAGCTAGCCAGCCCAGACTGCTGCCCATGCCGAGGTGGTGCGGTCTACAGCCGGGCCTTCTAGGTCATCCTGCAAGTCCATCTGCAGTCTCTGGCACTGACACTCAGCAGCCTTCCGCTAGCCGTGCTGCAGCCACTGGGGGAGCACTTGAGTAAGAAAGGACACATGAACAACAGACTCTAAGGGAATGCACAAGGGTAATTAGTTGATATGGTACTGTTAACTGAATATCTGTAAAGTTATTCATTTTGTTTGGAACGTTTGTTTCGTGGTGGCTCCCATTTCAGCTTTGTATCCAACAGGACGTTGTAATGTTCCGTGATAGAGGGATGGGATGATGGATGACATGTATTCAACTATCATTGTAACCCATGTATAAGCTGACCTAAGTTTTACACCTTGAGAACATTGACCACTAGGGGGTGAACTTGTGGGAGACACTCCTAACCTGGATTTTCAGGTATAAAAGGGGAAGCTCCACCCACCTGCATCACTTGAGATCTTGGTCATAAAGGTAACTGGTCACAGAGTGACCTTCTCTCAAGTATGGGCCTCGTATGCATTTATACTGTATAGTAAGGACATATCATTGGCGATGAGAAACTGGGATTTAAACCACGCGAGCATGGCCACTAGCAGCACAGAAGAGAGGTACTGTGTTGGTGATGATTGGGATGACTTTATTGAGAGACTACAGCAAAGTTTGTCACTAAGCAATAGTTGGGTCAGGATTCGGCCGACAAACGCAGGGCTCATCTCCTGACGGTTTATGGATCCAGAACGTACTCCCTGATGAAGGACCTTCTAGCGCCAGAGAAGCTGGCGGACAAGATGTTTGAAGAGCTCAGTAAGTTGATCGGGGAACACCTTAAACCGGCGAGCAGCATGCACATGGCGAGACACCAGTTTTACACGCACCGGCAGCGAGAAGGGCAAAGCATTCCAGACTTTGTGGCAGATCTCCGGCGACTGGTGAACCTATGTAAGTTCCCAGAGGCATGCAGAGCGGAGATGCTGCGAGTCTTTTTTATTGAGGGCATCGGGCACGCTGGGGTTTTCAGGAAACTGATTGAGACCAAAGACTTGACCTTGGAAGCGGTGGCTCTTATAGCCCAGACATTTATCTCAGGGGAGGAAGAGATCAGAATGATGTATGACAATAATCTTGGCTCAAATGCGGCAAACGACCAGGGAGTCGACATTGTTAATGCGGCACACAGTTCTCTAGGCAGACAAGGGCAATCGGACATGCAGCAGCTGTAGTCGAACCCAAAGGGGAAATTCAACAGGGACAATGGCTAGCTGAACGGCAATTCATGCCATCACAATGGACAATGCTGCCAGTAATGGGGCTATCAACACCTGTTAATGGTGCGCTTAAGGACAGTTACAGAGACAGTCAGAGACGATCAACTGGTAATGGACCTTTTGTTTCCAACAACAGCGCCTCCAGCTCATGCTGGAGGTGTGGAGGCAAACACCCAGCCAAAGCTTGCAGGTATCAGCAATATACCTGCAGAAACTGCAACGTCAGCGGTCACTTGGTGCGTATGTGCAGACTGATGCCAGGGATGGCTGAAATGACATATGAGAAGAGACTGGATCAACTGGGCCTTAATTCACTGGAGTTTAGAAGGATGAGAGGGGATCTCATAGAAATGTATAAGATTCTGACTGGAATGGACAGGCTAGATGCGGGAAGAATGTTCCCGATGTTGGGGAAGTCCAGAACCAGGGGACACAGTCTTAGGATAAGGGGCAATGCCATTTAGGACTGAGATGAGGAGAAACTTTTTCACTCAGAGAGTTGTTAACCTGTGGAATTCCCTGCTGCAGAGAGTTGTTGATGCCAGTTCATTGGATATATTCAAGAGGGAGTTAGATATGGCCCTTACGGTTAAGGGGATCAAGGGGTATGGAGAGAAAGCAGGAAAGGGGTACTGAAGGAATGATCAGCCATGATCTTATTGAATGGTGGTGCAGGCTCAAAGGGCCGAATGACCTACTCCTGCACCTATTTTCTATGTTTCTATGTTTCTAAGCCTCCAACCAGGTTGATGTATGAGGAGGACGGGCCCGATGTAAGCCCTACGAGGCCAAATGAATACTGGGGGAAATCGCTGGAAGCTGAAGTTCAGCGAGTTCATGTGGAGCACATATACAGTTCATATACCAGGACGCTACCGATAATGATGAAAGTGCTCCTCAATGGCATCCCAGTATTAATGAAGCTAGACACGGGGGCCAGCCAGTCCCTGATGAGTATCAAACAGTTCAAAAGGTTGTGGGTGTCCAAGGCCAGGAGGCCAAAATTATTGCCGATTGATGCACAGCTACGGACATATACAAAGGAGATCATTCCGGTGCTAGGCAGCGCCATGGTAGTCGTGACTCAAAGATTTGGAGAACAGGTTGCCACTCTGGATTGTCCCTGGGGGCGGTCCCGCACTACTGGAGAGGAGTTGGCTTGCTGTCATGAACTGGAAATGGGGTGATGTCAATGCAATTTCTTCTGTGGAGCAAATATCATGCTCACAGGTCCTGGACAAATTTGACTCATTATTTCAACCTGGCATCGGCACTTTCATGGGGGTCAAGGTAGTGATTCACATAAACCCGGACGTCAGGCCAGTACACCACAAGGCCAGAGCAGTGTCGTACGTGATGCTGGAAAAGATAGAATGCAAATTGGACCGCCTGCTGAGGGAAGGCATCATCTCGCCAGTCAAATTCAGTGCCGGTGCTCAAGGCGGATAGGTCGGTCAGGATATGTGGCGATTACAAGGCCACCATCAATCAGGTGTCGCTCCAAGACCAGTACCCGCTACCGAGAGCAGTAGACCTCTTTGCGACGCTATCTGGTGGCAAACTTTTTTCAAAATTGGACCTGACCTCAGCTTACATGACCCAGGAGCTGGCGAGTGAGTCGAAGAAGCTGACCACCATCACGACACACAAGGGGTTGTTTGAGTATAACAGATGTCTATTCGGGATTCGTTCGGCCGCCGCGATCTTTCAGCGAAATATGGAAAGCCTCCTCAAGTCGATTCCAAGAACGGTGGTTTTTCAAGATGAGATCCTCATCACGGGTCGCGATACTGAAGAACACCTCCACAACCTGGAGGAGGTGCTACACAGACTGGACCGGGTAGGGCTGCGACTGAAAAAGGCGAAGTGCGTCTTCTTAACTCCAGAGGTAGAATTCCTGGGGATGAGGGTAGCAGCAGACCTACTGTGTCCAAAACGGAAGCGATCCAGAGAGCACCCAGACCCCGTAACACGACAGAGTTGCGTTCGTTCCTGGGGCTCCTGAACTATTTTGGTAACTGTCTTCCCATATTGAGCACGCTGTTAGAGCCACTACACGTGCTCCTATGCAAAGGTCACAATTGGGTCTGGGGGGACAGCCAGGAAAGGGCTTTTGATAGAGCACGCAATTTGTTATGCTCCAACAAACTGTTAACATTATATGACCCGTGTAAGAAACTTATTTGAACGTGCGATGCGTCATCCTATGGGGTCGGGAGTGTGTTGCAGCATGTCAATGCCAATGGTCAGTTACAGCCAGTAGATTATGCCTCCAGAAGTCTGTCCCAGGCACAAAGAGGCTATGGGATGGTAGAAAATGAAGCGCTAGCATGTGTATATGCAGTAAAAAAAAATGCACCAGTACCTGTTTGGCAGGAAATTTGAGCTGGAGACAGATCACAAACCCCTAACGTCCCTTTTGGCCGACAACAAGGCCATAAATGCGAATGCAGCGGCCCGCATACAAAGGTGGGCACTTACATTAGCTGCCTATGACTACACAATTCGGCACAGACTGGGCACTGAAAACTGCGCCGATGCACTCAGCAAGCTCCCACTAGCCACCACAGGGGGCAACTGAGCATGATGCTGAGATGGTCATGGATTAAAGTCTGGACAAATAAAGACCCGCTACTGTCTTTAGTTAAGAAATGTGTCCTGAATGGGGACTGGGCCGCCACATACGGGACATGCCCTGAGGAATTTAAACCGTTTCTTAGGCGCAAGGATGAACTCTCGATTCAGGCAGATTGCCTACTGTGGGGAAACCGAGTAGTCATGCCCCAGAAGGGCAGAGAGGTGTTTATCAGAGAACTTCACAATGAGCACCCAGGCATTGTCATGATGAAGGCAATTGCCAGATCACACATTTGGTGGCCAGGGATAGATGCAGACCTGGAACTTTGTGTTCGCAGGTGCAACACATGTGCTCAGCTGGGCAATGCACCCAGGGAAGCCCCCCTTCGCCCCTGGTCCTGAACGGCCAAGCCATGGTCACGCATCCATGTGGTATTCAACATTCAGGAAGGATAGAATAAAAGGAAAAGGAGGTGGGGTAGCATTGCTGGTTAAGGAGGAGATTAAGGCAATAGTTAGGAAGGACATTAGCTTGGATGATGTGGAATCTATATGGGTAGAGCTGCAGAACACCAAAGGGCAAAAAACTTTAGTGGGAGTTGTGTACAGACCTCCAAACAGTAGTAGTGATGTTGGGGAGGGCATCAAACATGAAATTAGAGGTGCGTGCAATAAAGGTGCAGCAGTTATAATGGGTGACTTTAATATGCACATAGATTGGGCTAACCAAACTGGAAGCAATACGGTAGAGGAGGATTTCCTGGAGTGCATAAGGGATGGTTTTTTAGACCAATATGTCGAGGAACCAACTAGGGGGGAGGCCATCTTAGACTGGGTGTTATGTAATGAGAGAGGATTAATTAGCAATCTCGTTGTGCGAGGCCCCTTGGGGAAGAGTGACCATAATATGGTGGAATTCTGCATTGGGATGGAGAATGAAACAGTTAATTCAGAGACCATGGTCCAGAACTTAAAGAAGGCTAACTTTGAAGGTATGAGGCGTGAATTGGCTGGGATGGATTGGCGAATGATACTTAAGGGGTTGACTGTGGATGGGCAATGGCAGACATTTAGAGACCGCATGGATGAACTACAACAATTGTACATTCCTGTCTGGCATAAAAATAAAAAAGGGAAGGTGGCTCAACCGTGGCTATCAAGGGAAATCAGGGATAGTATTAAAGCCAAGGAAGTGGCATACAAATTGGCCAGAAATAGCAGCGAACCTGGGGACTGGGAGAAATTTAGAACTCAGCAGAGGAGGACAAAGGGTTTGATTAGGGCAGGGAAAATGGAGTATGAGAAGAAGCTTGCAGGGAACATTAAGACGGATTGCAAAAGTTTCTATAGATATGTAAAGAGAAAAAGGTTAGTAAAGACAAACGTAGGTCCCCTGCAGTCAGAATCAGGGGAAGTCATAACGGGGAACAAAGAAATAGCGGACCAATTGAACAAGTACTTTGGTTCGGTATTCACGAAGGAGGACACGAACAACCTTCCGGTTATAAAAGGGGTCGGGGGGTCTAGTAAGGAGGAGGAACTGAGGGAAATCCTTATTAGCCGGGAAATTGTGTTGGGGAAATTGATGGGATTGAAGGCCGATAAATCCCCAGGGCCTGATGGACTGCATCCCAGAGTACTTAAGGAGGTGGCCTTGGAAATAGCGGATGCGTTGACAGTCATTTTCCAACATTCCATTGACTCTGGATCAGTTCCTATGGAGTGGAGGGTAGCCAATGTAACCCCACTTTTTAAAAAAGGAGGGAGAGAGAAAACAGGGAATTATAGACCGGTCAGCCTGACATCGGTAGTGGGTAAAATGATGGAATCAATTATTAAGGATGTCATAGCAGTGCATTTGGAAAGAGGTGACATGATAGGTCCAAGTCAGCATGGATTTGTGAAAGGGAAATCATGCTTGACAAATCTTCTGGAATTTTTTGAGGATGTTTCCAGTAGAGTGGACAAGGGAGAACCAGTTGATGTGGTATATTTGGACTTTCAGAAGGCGTTCGACAAGGTCCCACACAAGAGATTGATGTGCAAAGTTAGAGCACATGGGATTGGGGGGAGTGTACTGACATGAATTGAGAACTGGTTGTCAGACAGGAAGCAAAGAGTAGGAGTAAATGGGTACTTTTCAGAATGGCAGGCAGTGACTAGTGGGGTACCGCAAGGTTCTGTGCTGGGGCCCCAGCTGTTTACACTGTACATTAATGATTTAGATGAGGGGATTAAATGTAGTATCTCCAAATTTGCGGATGACACTAAGTTGGGTGGCAGTGTGAGCTGCGAGGAGGATGCTGTGAGGCTGCAGAGCGACTTGGATAGGTTAGGTGAGTGGGCAAATGCATGGCAGATGAAGTATAATGTGGATAAATGTGAGGTTATCCACTTTGGTGGTAAAAACAGAGAGACAGACTATTATCTGAATGGTGACAGATTAGGAAAAGGGGAGGTGCAAAGAGACCTGGGTGTCATGGTACATCAGTCATTGAAGGTTGGCATGCAGGTACAGCAGGCGGTTAAGAAAGCAAATGGCATGTTGGCCTTCATAGCAAGGGGATTTGAGTACAGGGGCAGGGAGGTGTTGCTACAGTTGTACAGGGCATTGGTGAGGCCACACCTGGAGTATTGTGTACAGTTTTGGTCTCCTAACCTGAGGATGGACATTCTTGCTATTGAGGGAGTGCAGCGAAGGTTCACCAGACTGATTCCCGGGATGGCGGGACTGACCTATCAAGAAAGACTGGATCAACTGGGCTTGTATTCACTGGAGTTCAGAAGAATGAGAGGGGACCTCATAGAAACATTTAAAATTCTGACGGGGTTAGACAGTTTAGATGCAGGAAGAATGTTCCCAATGTTGGGGAAGTCCAGAACCAGAGGTCACAGTCTAAGGATAAGGGGTAAGCCATTTAGGACCGAGATGCGGAGGAACTTCTTCACCCAGAGAGTGGTGAACCTGTGGAATTCTCTACCACAGAAAGTTGTTGAGGCCAATTCACTAAATATATTCAAAAAGGAGTTAGATGAGGTCCTTACTACTAGGGGGATCAAGGGGTATGGCGAGAAAGCAGGAATGGGGTACTGAAGTTGAATGTTCAGCCATGAACTCATTGAATGGCAGTGCAGGCTAGAAGGGCCGAATGGCCTACTCCTGCACCTATTTTTCTATGTTTCTATGTTTCTATGTTTCTATGGACTACGCAGGTCCTTTCATGGGAAAAATGTTTTTGGTTACAGTAGACGCCTACTCCAAATGGATTGAGTGTGCCAATTCAAGCACATCCTCTGCCACGGTAGAAAGTCTATGTTCGCCGCCTATGGTCTACCGGATGTCTTGGTCAGCGACGATGGCCCGTGCTTCACAAGCACTGAATTCCAGGACTTCATGGCAGGCAATGGAATCAACCATGTCAGAACGGCACCGTTCAAGCCGGCCTCAAATGGCCAGGCGGAACGAGCAGTGCAGATAATCAAACAGGTGATGCTCAGAATCCAAGGGGGTTCCCTACAAAGCCACTCATCACGCCTCCTGTTGGCCAATAGATCCCGACCACACTCGTTCACAGGGGTTCCACCCGCAGAGCTGCTAATGAAAAGGACGCTCAAAACCAGGTTATCCCTTAAACACCCTACTATGAAAGAAATTGTTGAGAGCAGGCGTCAGTCACAATGTGACTACAATGACAGGAATGTGAGGGCACGATGTATTGATGTCAATGACCTTGTTTTTGTCCTTAATTACGCTGCAGGGCCCAAATGGCTTGCAGGCACTGTGATTGCCAAAGAGGGGAATAGGGTTTTGGTAGTTAAACTTACTAATGGATAAATCTGCTGCAAACACGTGGATCAAACTAAAAGGAGGTTCAGCAACCCTGTAGAAGAAGCAGAGGAAGAACACGACATAGAGTTTACTCCACCACAGGTGACCGAACACCGGAACCAATTGGAGGAGAGCCCAGTCACTGTGGGCAGTCTGGACAGGCCTGAGGCACTGCAAACAGCAGACACTCAGGCCAGCGCCCAACAACCGGAGCCCCAACTCAGGCGCTCTACAAGGGAGCGTAAACCACCAGAGAGACTTAACCTGTGATCCCAATAAGACTTTGGGGGAGAGTTGATGTCATGTATTTAACTATCATTGTAACCCATGTATGAGCTGACCTAAGTTGTCCACCTTGAGAACATTGATCACAAGGGGTGAACTTGTGGGAGACATTCCTAACCTGGACTTTCAGGTATAAAAGGGGAAGCTCCACCGCCCTTCATCACTTGAGGTCTTGGTAATAAAGGTAACTGGTTACAGAGTGACCTTCTCTCAAGTATGGGCCTCGTGTGCATTTATACTGTATCGTAAGGACATATCAATGGGGATGTGATGAGCATTAGGGATCAAGGGTTTCATTCATTGGATTCGGAATCTAATGAGGCATTCACGGACAGCCCATTCGGAAAGGGGAATTGCTGCCTGCCTCCTCCCTTCCTCCTTGTCCTCCTTCTCTTCCTCTTCTTCCTCCTTGTCGTCCTCTCCTTCATCCTCCTCCTGAGCTGGTCTTGCAATCCCTGTTAGAAAGGGCTGCACCCTCATGATGTCCTTGTTGCGGAGGATGCAGCATACCACTATGAAATGGGACACCCGCTCCGGTGAGTCCTGCTCCCAATTGGTCAAGGCATCAAAACCGTTACTTCAGCAACCCAATGATCTGCTCAATGATGTTCCTGATGGCAGCATGGTTCTCATTATATTATAGCCATAACATTCCCTGTCTCTGCCCCTGCCTCAACTCATCTGCTGCTGAAATCCTCATCCATGCCTTTGTTACCTCTAGACTTGACTACTTCAACGCACTCCTGGCTGGCCTCCTACATTCTATCCAAAACTCGGCAGCCCGTGTCCTAACTCGCACCAAGTCCTGCTCACCCATCACCCCTGTGCTCGCTGACCTACATTGGCTCCTGGTTAAGTAATTGTTGGTGGACGTGCCTTCAGCTGCCGAGGCCCCAAGCTCTCGAACTCCCTCCCTAAACCTCTCCACCTCTCTTTCTTCCTTTAAGACGGTCCTTAAAACCTACCTCTTTGAACAAGCTTTTGGTCATCTACCGTAATTTCTTCTTATGTGGCTCGGTGACAAATTTACTTATTTTGTCTTATAATTCTCCTGTGAAGTGCTTTGGGACATTTTACTATGTTAAAGGCGCTAGATAAATACAAGTTGTTGTTGTTGTAGAATCATAAAAATTTACAGCGCAGAAGGAGGCCATTCGGGCCATCGTGTCTGCACTGGCCGAAAAAGAGTTATCCTAATCCCACTTCCCAGCTCTTGCAGTTTACAGTACCTCAAGTGCTGGCCATGAGTGGTGGAGTTGCGAAGGGGAGTCATCAGCTAGGTGTAGAGCGGGTAGCTCTTGTCTCTGTGCAGCTACCCTCAGGTTTCATGTGGTGGCTGGATGATTGCTGGCACACTGGACTGATGCAGGATGAAGCCATCATGACTGCTGCCAGGATAGCGAGCATTCACCATCAGGCTGTGATGGGCGTGGTCGCGCACGAACTGCACATTAAGTGAATGGTAGCCTTTGCGGATACGGAAGATCACAGGATTGGTATACGGTGCCTGCAAAGCCATATGGGTGCAATCAATTGTGCCCTGTACCTTGGGGAAGCCTTGCTATCCTGGAAAAGCGACAGGCATGCTCTTCCTACTTCTCTCTGTTCAGTGATGGTGAACTGGGAGACGTTAGCTATATTTCCTGCTGCAGACTGGAAGGATCCGCTGGAGAAGAAATTGATGGTCACGGTGACCTTGAGAGCCCCTGGCAGAGTCGTCGTCACTCTGCTCTGGGCTGCGGGTCTGGTTCCAGGAGATGGCAGAGTTCTGTGACTACCTTCCTGGCGAAGTGAGCCTCCTAATACACTACTCCTCGCTTAAGTTGATATAAGAAACGTACTATGTGAAGACCCTAGCTGGGTAAGGTCTCCTGTTAGGGTTAGAGACCCCTCCTGGCCCACCTCCACCTCCTCCCTCTGGCCCTTCTCCTCCTCCGTCTGCGCACATCTTCTCTTCTTTGCTGCCTCTGCTCCCTCTCCCAAAGATACTTGAGGGGGACTGCCAGTAGAGCCCAATAACTCTGAGCAAATAATATGAGCATAAGCCTTTACATAAGAATGAAGGCGTACTCCACTTGCCCCAACACTCACTGTTACCTAAGGAACTTGGCACACGTTTAGAAAGCTGTAAGTGTTGCAGAAAGTTACACAGAGCCAATCAAACTGAGAAACCATGTTAGCTGCATGTTGTTGCTGATGATCCCTTTAAATAACGCTGCTGGAAGCTCCTTCCTGCTTGTGAACACTTGGTCAGCTGGTTACAATTAACACAGGCTGGTAAGTGGAGCGGCGAATGCGAAAATCGCAGATCGGGTGTCAGGTGTCATGATCTGCATAATCTATATATCCCCAGCGGGCACGGGCATTGGCAGCACTGCCACCCAATCAAAAATGGTGGCCACCGCAGGACCCATTGGCAGCGGGCGAAAGTGAGGCAGCTGCCATTTATTTTCCAAAATGGGCCTTAACCACAATGCTAATACTTCCAATTTCTAAGCCATTGTTTCTTATACCTTTCAGCAATACTTGCAAACATTCTCATGACATCCATGACTCTCACAATTGGAAAATCATCCGTGTTAACAAGCTCCAGGAACTGAATGTGAATGAGCTGCGCTTCCTCCTGCTTCAGAATGACCTATCATTACTTCCTGAGGTCTGTATTCTAAATTCTTTACAACACTTCCTGTCCTTGATCAATGGAGCAATCAATGACTGGTTAAAAAAAAAGCCTGCATTTACTAAATATACTGATATGAAAATATCATAATAATTAACTAGGTGCAAAGTTTGACTGTATAAAATTTTGTTTAATTTCTTTGCATGCAAATGTTTATGTTTGTGAGCGAGAGGGGTGTAGGGAGGGACTTATGAAGCAGATAATGATGCAGGCTAGAGTTACAGTAACCATTCCAACCTTAGGCAGGATCACTGAAGTTAAACTTTGCTGAATTCTCAAGTTCATGTGTCAGAACTTATCTGACTGCCATTTATCTTTTTATCCCTCAAATATGGGGTTGTGCCTTTTCTAAATCCAGACAGGACTCAGAATAGGTATGAGACTCAGGATCAAACATGATTTGAGTTGTAAGAGGTCTCTCCGTTGCCTCACTAGAAGGGATTGTGGGTCAGAGCTCCATTATAGCCCCGATCCTCTGAGCTCACTTGCCAGCAGCAAGGCCCTGTGCCAGCATGGAGTAGTGCTAGAGGCCAGCACAGCTCAGAGATCGCGCTGTAACACTACAACTCTTTTGTTGCAAAACAAAAATCAATGAAGTCAAGTGGCCCCTGATTAAAAGTGGGGGGACACTCCAAACACTTTTCAAGTGCCCTTTTTTTTTGGAGGGGGGGGTGGTTTAGGGCTATAACACTACAGCCTCAATCCTCCGGCCTGCACATGCTGCCATCAGTGGAGCTTTATGAAATTACTGCTTTCAGTTTTTATTTGACTATTGATGAAAATACAAGTTGCAGGAGCAGGGCTATAGTTATAGCTGCATCTCTGAACCACACTCCCATCTAATGAGGATCCGTGGCAGCAGCAGTCTCATGAAGTTACCACTCAGAACTCAGGTCATGTTTCATCCCATTTCCCATACCTACTCTGTCTCTTATCTGGTTTAAATTTGGAAAAAGTCTGGTTTACATTTTAGAAATTCCCAGCAGCCCCTTCACAAAACCGGTTGTAATCCTACTCTGATTCCATATCTACTGCTTGCGGTATTAGGAATTGATCCAGTTCCCAATGCTGAACCAGGGCCCACTGCATAAGGTGGCAGCCACTTACACACATCAGCGATTCTAAGCTTAAAGTTGGAATATGCAGCCGAAACCCAGCTGGTGGTTCAGTGAGTTTGCCCAGTGAATAGCTGAGCCACAATGATCTGAGAGGTCTCTGATTCCATTGCTGGTACGTGCTGAATTAATTGGCATTAGCAGTGTAAGGGAGGGGAAAAGCTGGCTGGGTTTTTGCCTTTGTTTGATTTCCATCCCCCATCACCCGCCTCCTCCCAAGTTGAAAGTGCATGTGTGCGTATGTTGAATGAGGACACAGCTTGGCCCAAGTTGCCCCTGTGGTCAACGTTCATTGTCAAGGCGCCACATAACTAGCGGCCACTTTCCAGAATTGGATGGCCTCTGATGCCTCACCGAAGAGTCAACTCCTTTAGAAGGTGAGAAGAGGGGAAAAAAATCATTTTTAAAAAAGAATGCAACACAACGGTTCCAAAAGTTAGATGGCAGTTGTGAACATGGACAGTGATACCTAATCACAAACCAATCTACCTTCTAATCCAATAGTAGATTTCTATTGAGAAAGTGCAATATTTATTTAAAATATTTATGAAAGAACATAGCAGACTTGTACAATGGCAAAAAATAATCTTTAAATTACTTTTTAAAATATTATGGGATTTATAGTATAATATAAGTACAATGTATACCTTCCAGTGTGTAATATAAATTATTCCCACTACTAATTTTCAGCCCATCTCCACTGCAGGCTCATGATGGGGTACAATATCAGAGGTTCTGGCAGCACTCAAATGGCTTTTTTTTCTAAGTGACCAAACTGTAATTGTTAGCAGGCTATTCAACCACAAGGGCATCATATCCATTCCAGTCATCATTTGATATCCACACACATGCACTTTCCAGCAGGAGTCATTAATCTGGAGTAGGAACCCTGTCTGAATGTACCCTCCATAGCCCAGGAAAACTGATGCCAATTGTAGTGGTCTCACCATCATTCTAGCTGAGAACAGCTCAGCTAGTCTAATCAAAGGAATAAATCTAGGGCCTTCTGTCATCTGTATGAGTTAGTAACAAAGCAGACAGTAGGCACAGGGGTGCAGTTTACCCTAGCTCTACCCAGCATCTAATCCACGTTATTCCTGATCGAGGAGTAATTGATGTTGCAAGGTGTAGCGAGCCTGTACTTACCGGTAAGTCATTTTAATTTCACAACAGTCACTTCCTTCAATTGAGGAGTGCAAGATAAAGTCCTCAAAAGACACGCAATGTTGTCCTCTGCTTCAGTTCACTTTTAACTTTGAACTTGAAATCTCTCCTTTTCTAGGTCTGCCTGCATTACAACAGGGGAAGTGAGAATCTTCGATTTGGAAGCTGTTCACATAAAGACATTTGCAATAAACTCCATATTTGCTCGTACTTCATTTCAGGAAACTGTAGATTTAGGGCTGAGTGTCGACGTTCCCACAGTTTCCGTGACGACGACGTCAGTGCCCTTCTCAAGAAACTTTGTTTGGACGAGAATGTGGTGCACAATCTGCTGCTGATATATCAGAACAGGAACCACATTAAACAAGCGCCCAGCACTGATGGTGAGGATATGATCGCAGCTTATTTCTAATATTTTCACATTGGGTTACACCTCCATGGCTCCTAGTAGTACTCCAGGCCTCTATGGTACCAGTTTCAGTCCTGAGTCAATACTGAGCTAACTCATCTCAGACAGGATGGCAATAGAGATGCTACAATTGGCTTCGGAGTCCCTCCTGCTGAGTGTGAAAGTGTGGAGGCCAATTGAGAACAGGATTGAGCTTGACTGTAATGTTCCTTGTAGTTGAATAGCCTGGTGAATGTAGGATATCTCCATTGGCATTGTATTGTGCGACTACCAGGATGAATTAAGGCGAGCTAGATGAACCTTGGTCTTTTTTCATCTCACAATACCTATGTCCCGATGTATTCCTGGTTTTCCCAGGCATGAATTATTACAGTTGTGTGGATAGATGTTCCCTTGCTCACAGACTCTGCCATTCAGAACTGGCTGTTCAGGAAACCGATAACAAAGCTTGAAGTTACTCTCTTTCCAATTCCCCTGAACTGTATTGAGGAAACACTTGGGGGTGGGGGGGAGAAATTTGGTCACGCCTCTGTTGCGGCGTTAATCCAGGCGGAGCGGTACTTTTAGCGCCTTGAAAAAGTTTGTGCCTCCCACCCAGAAATTCATCAGAATCGGTCGAAGAGCTGACAGGGGCGATAAATTAGCCATTGCACACCAGAGCTGGGGGGGCGCGATAACGAATGTTTGGTCGGTACATTTTGCGGGCCCGTTGCACATGTGCGGAACTCTGAATCAGATCCTGGGAAAAGCCGAGTCTTAAAGGCACGGCATAGTAATGCACCCATTAAAGTTTTCAAAATCACTTGTTTTCAACCCGTACTGTTATGTCTGTCTGCCGCTGCAAACTCGAAGGCTCACGCACCGTGTTGTGTGTAAACGTTGCACTGACCTCCGAGGGAAGAGCTTCCTCATCCCTTTAAGTTAACGACTCTGCAAGCCTGTACCGACTACTTTGCCAGACGTTGTTATTGACGGTCGCTCAATGAGGCACACATACTGGATTTATCAACCAGGGCGCAAGCGTGCGCATTGCATCAGGATGAAGTCATGATCGGAGTGATTGCCAGCAGCCAGGCGCTAGCGGTTTGCACCCCTGACGAGCCTCTAATGAATTTCCCGTCGGGGCACTAAAAGCTGCGCGCCCGGTCGCTAAACTCTAACGCTCGCATTAACACCCACTTTGGCCACTAACTGAAGCGTTGGACAACCGAATATCCAGCCCTTGATCTCAATGTGGTGCTGCTTTACAGTGCTGTTGGTCAACCAAGATCAGTAACTCAGTGATACGGGAGAATCATTAATTCAGAAAGAGAGATTAAGCGAAAGAGCTGTGAAAGAAAGGGAAAAGAAAAATGAAAGAGTTGACGTGACAGGCGCAGATTGACACATTTAACCATATTCAGGTTTTAGCACAAATTGATCAAGATGCCAGATTTATATAAACAGATTATTCAAGCGCAACCAATTGAATGCAGTAATTTCCCTCTCACTGTGCTAATGTCTCACCCAAACATAGTCGGTAAATTCTTTCATACAACTCTATGATCCCTGAACCAGTCTATACTTGATGCTGAGTGAGCAGCAGTAAAGCACATGGTCACTAAAGGCATTATAAACATTGATGCAGGAGTTCTTCCTGATAACTGAATACAGTGTGGCATTGAGTTTTACAGCCCAAGAAGGTTCCAAGTTCAACCCTCATGCCTTTGTCTCTGTTCATTGCTTGCAGGGCTGCAGTTTGTTGCTGGCGCTGGGATTCAATCAGGCACTGGGTAATTATTATATTGATAGATTACCTTGTCCCAAAAATGTCCCTACATTATTAAAGCACCTCGAGTGCACCAGTGCGACATTTCTACATGTTCCACACCAATCATCCAGCGGTCTGTCTAAGAGAGGTTGCCTCAATTAATATCAAATTAAGGAAATTTTGTTTCATAGTTCATGCCAACTTGGAACTGGATTGAGACTACATAATCACAGAAGACCCTTGCAGATAACTCACGGAGGAAACATTCATCCCACCGGCCTAGACTGGATTCAAACTTAGGTCCTGGAGCTGAAGGACAATGTCTAGTTCATTATATTACCCAGTATCCTAAGTTACTGTGTTCATGAGAAAATATTTTTTGGCTTGTTTTTAAAAAAATAATAGTAATCTTATCATTTATTTCCCCTCCTTTCCCTACCTGCACCCTCCTATTCTTTGCCACCTCACCTAATTGGCAAGTATTGGTATGAGTTTTGATACTGAGTACTGCTGTTGTAATGTAGGTAAGTAGCTAATTCAGCACAGGCCAGGGATTCGATCTGGAGCCCTCCTGTATGTGAGGCTCATCTATTTTCAAACACCTCTAACTATCATTTCATCATTTGCAACTCAAGTAACCCGTGGCTTGTCAGGCCCTTTGACCTTTGCAGGTGCAAATCAGTTCAACAAACTTTTCCATATCCAAATGGTTACCTCTGTAACAGGAAGTACCAGGGGTTACAATTCTTTGCTGTGTTTTTGCAGGAATGAATGCTACTTCTCCATCTTATTTCACAAACACCCAGAGAAATGCGGGCACTGAGGAGATCTGTCTGTACTTCATCAGAAAAAACTGCAGTTTCAAAGGTATCTATAAAAGCACTCGAGTTCTGTCACAGATGACAATAGTCTGCTAAGCAGTTTTAATGATTTTTTTTCTTACACTAGGTTTGAATTACACAGTCATGGCACTTTTGTACCCATTTGCTTTTCACTCATGCTCCATTTGCCTTATAGTTCTGTCACAGATAGCAGCTCCAACTAACAAGGCCATGTTACAAGGTAACTGAGGTGGTACTGCTTCCATGGAAGCGCCAAGATCAACCAAGAGAGTGATTTCCTCTGAAGCTAGCAACACACTGATGTCAAATAGAAGTGTTGCCTCTGGAGGTCCAGTGTATCTCTTCTGATCTAGTCCAGACATAGAGGGAAGTGAATGACATATCTGATTCCCTCTTTTTACATTTTCCACCCATTAGGAAAGATCAACCAAAAATAAAATAATTGAAATTTTCAAAAACTCAGTGAAGTGTAGTTGCTTGTCTATTGTGCTGGTGCTGTGGAACCTGGACTGCAATGTGAATGAGACAGTTTCCACAGATCTGACAGCCTCAGCCTATAATATAAAACTTGTTCAAACAATTCTGTAATCTGAACACAGCATAAAGCAATACACATAAAATAAAATAGGTTGAAGACTGATGTCTCCGTCAGTGGAGGAAATGTCAGAAGAACATTAGGGCCCAACGGCTGTCATAAAATATTGATCTAGGTATGTGTGTTGGATACAATATTTAAATGTCAATTGAGTTTGGCTGTTAAGTTGCTCTGTGGATCGAGATGAACTGATTATTCAATAACCAAGTATGCTGCAGGTGCAATCTCACTCCTGCATAAGCCGATGTCAAATCTGTGCATTACAAATTTAATATCTGACTTATATGTTAATTCAGATTTCATCAACCCAGAAATATACTTGTTCTTTGATAAGGAAATAAAACATTATTAGGTGTTATTCAGTTCATTGTGTTTTGAGGTAACTCAAGCTGACAGCAGGTATGTAAAAATCTGGAACCTATTTGGGTGGTTTACCCTTTGGACTAATTCCAGTCTCTCTGAGCTAACTACTTTTGTTTTTAGCTCACACACTAATCACAAGATCACAGGATAATTATGTTTCAGGAAAGCCATTCAGTCCAATCGTATTTCAAGAGGTCAAGTGCAGACAACGGAAGGAATGCGCGGCAAACCAGCCCCACCCACCCCTTCCCTCGACGAATGTCTGTCCCGCCTGTAACAGGGTCTGCGGCTCTCGTATTGGACTGCTCAGCCACCAAAGAACTCACTTTGGGAGTGGAAGCAAGTTTTCCTCGATTCCGAGGGACTGCCTATGATGATGATGAACCCCATTGTAGCATCCTGTCATTTCTTGTATGGTTTCAGGGCCTTTGCTTACATCACTATGTCTGCATTAGCCGTGGTTCACTGATCGCACTCTGAAGTTGGTGAGTTCCACTCCAGAGATTTGAACATGTTATCTAGGACGACATCCCAGTGCAGTACTGAGAGGGTACCTGCATTGTCAGAGGTGCCGTCATTCATATGAGATGTCAAACCGAGGCCCCGTCTGCCCTCTCAGATGGCTGTAAAATATCTGATGGCACTCTTCAAAGAAGAGGAGGGAGGTTCTTTCCAGTGTGCTGGCTAATATTTATCCCTTAACCAATAGCATTAAAACAGATTATCTGGTCATTATCTCATTGCTGTTTGTGGGATTTCCATTGAAATCCATAGAAATGTTAATTTCCATTGAAGCCAATAGTAGTACAGATTTAAAATCAATAGTGTAATACAGACAAAGCTGACTTTTTTGCCACAGTGACTTTTGGTTCCTTTATTACTGTAATACTCTAACATTTGCATTTCATCAAAACTTATAAAAAACAATTCACTCAGGAAAATAGGAATTTTCCTGAATCAACCCAGCCGAAGGGTTAATAACTACTTTCATATTATTGCTTTGTGCAGATATGTGCCTCCGGGTTCACTTCAGCCTTCCCTACAGGTGGCAGATATGCAAGGGAACATGGCAGGATTTCCCAAACATGGAAGAGATTGAAATGGCTTTCTGTGACCCAAACAATATCACCAGGTAACTTTCTGATATAATGAATTTTATAATAACAATAAATCATATCCCCAATGCTGGTGGTGTTAAAAATAGAATTATTGAGAGTACAGAGCACAGTAAATCACTGCATTCCAGATTTGCATGTAGTGGCATTCTTTGATGCATTCCTGTACCCCATGAACCAGTTTAATCTCAAGATCAACCCTCTTAAGTTTAAGGATAATTCCAAATCCTTATCCAAATTGTCCTGAAAATTACTTGAGCAAATGTGAGGAACTGAATGGCCTACACCTAATCCTATCTTCCTATGTAATCCTCAATCTACTAGCTCTCTTGTCATACAGCTCTGTAAGACAACCAATCCCAACATGTCTCAAATGGACCATACAACAAAGGGTTAACTACGGATTTCATCATTTCAATCGGGAACATCTCATTTAAGCTATTTGGCCTAGATGGGAAATGGGATCCTGTATTGCTTTTCTCCCAGTTGATATTTATTACTAGGCAATATTGGGTTAAATTCTCAACTTGTTGCTCGAGCATAAAACTGACATTATGGATCAGCCTCCACTTTTCAAAAGAAAATCGAGTGGTTTCCACAATAGGCAGCCGATCTGCAATGCCAGTGTTACATCTGGGCAACAAGTTGAAAATCTTTCCCATTGTTTTTATAATATTTTATTTATTCTCAACTGAAAGGGTACAAAATTCACAAGAGCACCCCCCCACCCCCACCCCAATGTGTTTGGGCTCATTCAAAAGGAAATTAAATTTGGGACTATCTACCGAAAAGTCTGGAACACTAAAGTGCTTATGGAAGAAACTACGAACTTTTATAGAATTTTGAACTTTTATAAGAAAAATTCAAGGCTGTGGGCGGGCCTAAAGAACTAACAAGAGATAACCTGATCAGCGAGACTACCTGGGTGTGAGGACTAAACTAACCTGTCTAGAGAAATGGGTATTCAAGAATCCTTCTCCACAAGAGACATTAACATTACAACATGACCCAGAGATAGCTAACCATCAACTTGAAACTGGAAAACCATTTCAGCATATACATCGCAAAGAGGCCCAATCCAGCCTGTATGCGAAAAACTAAGAACAAAAGGACATTGCAATTACCAAACTAATGTTTCCATCAGGAAACAGTTTTCGAACATCAACCCACCCAAAACATGTCAACTTTTAATGACCCTGGGAACTCGGTGGGCGGGAGCTCAGTTGTGCCACTCGGCCATCCGCTGACGTCAGCAGGCGGTTCCCGGTGAATCTCCCCTTCCGTCCGCTCCGGGCCATCCTGAAAGTGGCACTGGGCGGATCTGCAAGAGGAATGTCGGCAGGAGTGGATGGCAGCGGGTGGCAGTGGGCGGTGAGGTGGTGAAAATGGGCCCCATAGACTCTACCCCACAAATTTAAACTCCTAAAAGTTCTATATAAATACTCACTGAACTCTAAAAGTAATTTAAGAAATCTACAGAAACCTTAGCCATCTTTACAATTCATCCTCAGGCCTGCTGCCCTCCACAAACATCATTTCCCTACATTAGGAACACAGCAATCATAAACATGGAATATTTCACAATCTCCATCTGTATTTATCCCTGCACCTACCAATCCTCTCAAAAAAAAAGATATTTATTTAAAAAAGATATTTAAGTACATTGCTGGGACTCAGTTCCACAGATCCATTACTCTGTCAGGAAAAATACATCCCGATTTCCAGTCTCATTTGAGGATTATTAGTTTTAAACCAGTTCCATTCACTTTTGTGCTTAATACCCAGATCATGTCTCTCTTCAAGTTCTCTTCTCCAAATTATTTTAACAGCTTGGAACCTACTCCCATTAACTTTGAGACGATGATGTGTGAGTCTCATCCGGTGAGGCGCCTGTCTACTGCATCCTCGGTTACAAAACCCCCACACTATATCCTGACTACTGAATGGCTGTGGTACATGGAGAATGCTGTTGGAAAATGGACTGAATATGGAACTCAAGTAAGTTTCTTGTTCATTTTCCTTCCTTGGATCTTGTCCAGCACAGAACAATTCCAGGAATTCTGTGCAATGCGTCAACAGCCGAGTCAGTGAAAGTTGTAACTTTGGGGCAGATTTTCAAGTTGGCGCCCAGGCATAATACTGATATTTTATCGAGAGTAAGCTGCTTCAGGTGAGGAGGGAAGAAAACCGGAGAGGGAGAGAAGAAATATTGTTTAAAATGGTTAATCTTTCAGAAAATATCCGACGCAATTTGAAACCTTGTTGCATTTGCTTTCAATAATGAAGTGAGAAACGATGGATAATATAGATTTCCTTTTCTTTGTATAACTTTTTCACTTTTTCCATAATTAATGCAAAAACAATAGCCCTGTGTATTTATCAGTTAGTGCATGTCACTGGGGAGGGCAAGGGAATGTATTACTACATTAGTAAGACAGCTTAAGAACAACAAGACTACGGGAACGGATGGAATCCCTGCTGAGGCGCTAAAGTATGGCGGAGAGATGCTGTTGGCACAGATACATGACCTCATCTCTCTTATCTGGAGGGAGGAGAGCATACTGGGAGATCTCAGAGATGCAGTGACCATCTTTAAAAAAGGGGACATCCGACTGCAGCAACAACAGAGGAATCTCCCTGCTATCAGCCACTGGGAAAGTCGTCACTAAAGTCCTCCTCAAACGTCTTCTCCCTGTGGCCGAGGAGCTCCTCACGGAGTCACAGTGCAGATTTCGGCCCCTACGGGGCACAACGGATATGACTTTTGCAGCGCAACAGCTGCAGGAAAAATGCAGGGAACAGCACCAGCCCTTATACATGGTCGTCTTCGACCTTACAAAGGCCTTTGACACTGTCAACTGCGAGGGTATATGGAGCGTCCACCTCCGTTTCGGATGCCCCAAAAGTTCGTCAACATCCTCCGCCTGCTCCACGACGACATGCAGACCGTGATCCTTATTAGCGGATCCATTACAGACCCAATTGGGGTCAAACAGGGCTGCGTCATTGCCCCAACCCTCTTCTCAATCTTCCTCACTGCCATGCTCCATCTCACTGTCAACAAGCTCCCTGCTGGAGTGGAACTAAACTACAGAATCAGTGAGAACCTGTTCAACCTTCGCCATCTCCAGGCCAGGTCCAAGACCACCCCAACCTCTGTCGTTGAGCTGCAGTCCGCGGATGAAGCCTGCATCTGCACACGTACAGAGGCTGAACTCCAAATCATAGTCAACATCTTCACTGACGTGTACGAAAGCATGGGCCTTATGCTAAACATCCGTAAGACAAAGGTCCTCCACCAGCCTGTCCTCGCTGCACAGCACTGCCCCCCAGTCATCAAGATTCACGGCGCGACCCTGGACAACATGGACCATTTCCCATACCTTGGGATTCTCTTATCAACAAGAGCAGACATTGACGATGAGATTCAACACCGCCTCCAGTGTGCCAATGCAGCCTTCGGCCACCGAAGGAAAAGAGTGTTCGAAGACCAGGCCATCAAATCTGCCACCAAGCTCATGGTCTACAGGGCTGTAGTAATATCTGCTCTCCTGTATGGCTCAGAGACATTGACCATGTACAGTAGACACCTCAAGTCGCTGGAGAAATATCACCAACGATGTCTCCACAAGATCCTATAAATCTCCTGGGAGGACAGACGCACCAACATTAGCATCCTCAACCAGGCCAACATCCCCAGCATTGAAGCACTGACCACATTTGATCAGCTCTGCTGGGCAGGCCACATTGTCTGCATGCCAGACACGAGACTCCCAAAGCAAGCGCTCTATTTGGAACTCCTTCATGGCAAATGAGCCAAAGGTGGGCAGAGGAAACGTTACAAGGCCACCCTCAAAGCCTCCCTGATAAAGTGCAACATCCCTATTGACACCTGGGAGTCCCTGGCCAAAGACCACCCTAAGTGGAGGAAGTGCATCCGGGAGGGCGCTGAGCACCTCGAGTCTCATCGCCGAGAGCATGCAGAAATCAAGTGCAGGCAGCAGAAAGAGCATGCGGCAAACCTGTCCCATCCACCCTCTCCCTCAACGACTATCTGTCCCACCTGTGACAGGGACTGTGGTTCTCATATTGGACTGTTCAGCCACCTAAGGACTCATTTTTAGAGTGGAAGCAAGTCTTCCTCGATTCCGAGGGACTGCCTATGATGATGATGTATTACTACTTATGGAGTCAAAGTTGTTTACCGCACAGAAGGAGGCCATTTGAATCATTGGGGCTGTGTCAGCTGTTTGTTAGAGCAATTGGAAAATAATCCCACTGCTCTGGCCTCTCCCTATAGCCCTATATATTTCTCTGCTTCAAATGTTTATCATCAGCATCTCAAGTCTCTTCTCAAAACTATAGGTTCTCATCCCTGGTATCTACAGCAAACACTCTCTACGGCTTTAATGCCCTTTCTATAATATTGCACCCAAAACTGTACCATTATTCTAACCATTTGTTTTGTTCTTGTCCCCCTTCTCATCCTCATTTTATACTGTCTCTTGGAGACATCCTTCACAGACACACTGTCATCTTCCACATAAGGGTTGATGTCACCCAGCTCAAGGGACTATGTTTTTGCATCCTTAGGTCTCTCTGTTCCTTCACACTCTTCAGCATCTTTTGATTGTAATCATACTCCCATTCCTTGTTTTACATTCCAAAATGCATGACCTCACACTTTACTGCATGAAATTGTCTGTCCATTCTACTATCCTGTCTACATCCTCCTGGAGCCTTTTTCAGTCCCTTTCATTTTTGTTTTGCAAATTCCTACTTCTGTGCCATCAAAAAATTTCAATACTGTGCTATCTATGTCTGAAGTCAAATCATCCATGTATAATTATATCCCAAGGATCAGTGCTGTGTCCACCATTGTCCTTAATATATATCATCATCATAGGCGGTCCCTCGTATCGAGGATGACTTGCTTCCACGCCAAAAAAGGATGAGTTCGCAGGTGTTTCAATGAAGGACCTAATATTCCAGGTCCAGAACTACATACTTAAGGATGGAAGATGCCTGTGCATGGATTTCTTTAATGTGTGGTGGCTGCTGCATACCCACCACATGGGCTTGACAGAGCTAGGTCTTGGTCCTGTGGCAAGAATGAACCAAGACGACTGGAGACCAGCTCTGCTGCGTGGACCAGTGCACACACATATCGCAGTGTGGGCTGGTCCGTGCTGCCCCTGGGCTCTTGCCTCTTCTAGGCCCCAAACTCACGCCTCTCCTGGGCCCCAATCATGTTGCACCATGATCACTCCCTACTCCTGCACCCCAACCTCGCCATTCCTGCTGTACCTGCCCACGCTCCAATCAGCAACCTGGACCTTGGTGACGTCCAATCCAGTCGCCACCTTCACAGCCGTCGCTCTCCTTGAAGTGGTACGCTCCTTTGAAAGCCCTGAGCTGCTGATGATCCTTGTTGATCCTTGATGATCAGAGGAGACTCATCGCTGTCTCCTCACGAAGAGCAACCCCAACTGTCCCATCCTACTGTCTCACCGACCTTCCAGCCCAGCTTGCCCAGGGAGGCTAACCTTGCCAATCTCCTCCTCGTCAAACTCATCCCTCCAAGCGCTGATCCTGTGCATCACAGATGCTCTCTGAATCTCCTTGCAGAATGTCCGTTCACTTGCGGACAAGGCCCTTGCCATCCATGAGTTTATCATTGATGATTGCATCGACATCATGGCCCTAATGGAAACTTGGCTGAGGGATGATGACACCTTACCTTAACATATATATATAAATATTGGCAAACATTGACTGGCAGTGTATAGAGAGAAGCCTGAGTTGCCAGGGCTCAGCCTTTTCAGAGGATGAGAACATTGCCATTTTCAGGAACAAGAAAAGCTCATTAGGCCCAACAAGTCCTTGCCTTCTTCATAGATCTCAATTCTAAGCTTCTCACCATATCCCTCAATTTGTACTTTCTCCAGAGATGTATCTAATTGTTTCTTGAACCCATTTACACTGTCTGCTTCAATGATTTCTGCCACTAACTTGTGTCATTGTCTATTACCCTATGTGCAAAAAGGATTCCCTTCTTATTCTCAACATCCTGCTGTTTAACTTGCTCCTACTGATATTTGAATCCTTTAGCACAGTGTACAATTTTCTTGGATCATCCTCGTCAATCCTTTCATATACTTGAAAACATCATCAGATCATGTTCTCCAAAGAAATCACACATAACTTCCTTAACTTTTTCTCATAACGTAAATTTTAGACACCAGAGTTACCATGTTTGCTCATTTCTGTACCATCTTAAGGGAAAAAGGAGTAACTGGCGTGTTAGTAATCTTTGCGGAAAAATAAAGACATCATGAACAGAAAGTCTAATCATCAGGTTGGCATATTTAACAGGATCAAGTGCATGTTGCATCTGCAGACTTGGAGAATGTCTACTTGGCCAGTAGCAGTGATGAAGTGTCTATTGGAGAATTCAGTGAAAGACTAAGCTTTAAAGGTACAGTCAGTTCATGTAACAATGTCATCTGTGTTATATTTTCATAACTTTACATACAGAAAAATATCATGTAAAGCCACTGTGCATTTTAATTTCATGGTGTCTGCAAAAGAATAAATTGGGGGCTGTGCATATTCTGTCATGCAATGGGGGGATTTTAACCCCCACCCCCTGATTGTGAGGGGGGTGGGGGGGGTGGGTGGAAGCAGTTAAAATGTCAAAAATGTGAAACCCGACCCCAACCCGCCTCCAACTCCCAGTGTGAACGGAGGTCGGTTGGGGGCAGGCAACTAACATGCTTGTAAAGTCCTGTCCCCTCAGTACAGATTCACACGAGGCATGTAGTGAAGTCAAGGTCACTCTGGACCTGCACCTTTATTTCACAGCTCTGGAATGCTGCACTTGCCTGAGACCTGTCCTTATATACCTGTCTCTTGCAAGTGCACCCCTGGTGGTAAGGTATGCTGGTGGTTACAGGTCATATCTTCACACCGCCTCATCAAAATAAATTACAGACTCAGCTGTCGAGAGCATTGTCATTGCTGCGGGCCTTGATTCCCAGGGGCTGGGAATGGCAGCTGGAGGGAGGGGTGAACGGCTGGATTCAGCAGGTAAGCATCATTCTAGCACAGCTTGTGGGCTAGGAGAAGCATCCCTCAAGCTAACCTCCCCCACCCCCACCCACCACTCAAGCTAACCTCCCCCCCCACCCACTCCTCAAGCTAACCTCCCCCCCCCCCACCCACCCCTCAAGCTAACCTCACCCACCCCACCCACTCCTCAAGCTAACCTCTCCCCCCCACCCACCCTTCAAGCTAACCTACCTCCAACCCCTCAAGCTAACCTCCCTCCCACCCCTCAAGCTAACCTCCCCCACACCCCTCAAGCTAATCTCCCCCCCATACCCCTCAAGCTAACCTTGCCCCCCCCCCACACCCCTCAAGCTAACCTTCCCCCCTCACACCCCTCAAGCTAACCTCCCCCCCCCACCCCTCAAGCTAATCTTCCCTCCCTGCGATCTGAAACCCCACCTAGTCCGAAGCCCGACCCGCGATCTCTCCCACCCTCCTTTCCGCACCCTGACTGTGGCCTTGTGCCACAGGCCTTCACATTCGTCAGCCATCCAGCCTCTCAATCTGGCTGGCTCCTGGCCAGGAAATGGGGACAAAAGGTTTAAATGAGGTCCTGCCATAAAATTCAGCAGGACCTCCACGTTACCCGCGTTTCCAAATTTCCCGGATGCTTCAAATCAGTCCCCACTCCCTCCCCACTTCAGTTCCTGGAATTTCATTGCGCTGGGTGGAGGGGAAATCCAAATGTACATTAACTGATGGTCTTGCTGGTTGGGGTGATCTTCTTGCCTTGCTTCAGCAGGATACTGCTGTTGACCTAAATGCTTTTACCTTGATGCAATGCCATAAACTCCTGATGCGTAATTCTCAAGCTGTTAATGACACACTTAAACAAACTGTCTTCTAAACTGCTGACAGTGGTAGAGAGACTTTATTTGTGAATGTTATTATCGCCTGTCTGAACAACTGCTCCTCCTGCAACTCGCTGAACAGGTCAAGCAAATCATGCACTGCTGCATGCTCCCAGCATAATGCAAGCATCATGATGCAAACGTGTCGAACTAGCTCAGCTGCAATCTTCAGGCCATTGAATGCTCTTTTTCCACAGCCCGAATCTAGCCCTATCCAAAAATTCTACTCAAAAGGGTCAGCAGATTTTTCATTGATTTTATTTTCAGATCATAAAAGGCAAATAAAGAATTAGGAATGTTGGTTCTTTCGCATATCCATGGATGAGAAAAATTATTTAATGGAGCTCAGCAAATATTGAAAGAGGAACAAGTGTTTGACCATCACTCGCCTGTAATCCAAGTTAGAGAGCTGCATGATAAAAGGGCCTTTAATTTTCTTTCCGGTGTTTGCCTGATATGAGAACCTCAGATTACTCCCCAGTTCCAGGTGCAAACAGAATCCCTTGCTCCAATTGCCATATGTCCTGAAGGTATTTGTTGTGGGAAGAGCTGTGCTCCACAATAATGGGTGACACCAATGAGTACAGTTGTGTTAGGCTGTCTGTTATGGAGAAGATCAGTGTCTTATGTGCAGGCTTCCTTCCATGCCAGTACTCTATTAGAAAGGTTTCCCTCAGCCCCCAAAATGGCCATTTGCTTGCTCAGTGTCACCTCCTCAAGCACAATCCCCAGCTCTCTACAGTGAAGCAGCAGTTCTTGCAGCTCCTCCAGCCATTATTTTCAACGAGTTAGCTTTCACCAAAACTGGTTGCTCCTCCTGTTTGGTGCAGCAGCCATTTAAAAGCTGCTGCACTTCAGAATCCCCACCCACAGGTGCAAAAATACTTAATGAATTTATGATGGGGTGATGCTGACTATATGGCAGATAGACGAGGAGTTCCGAAATTGTCTGGGGACACACTCTTTGAAAGTTTCAAACCTAGACCTTGAATTATTTGTTTGTTTGTTTATTAGTTGGCTATATTTGAAGTACTAATGTTTTCCTTCTCTCAGAAATGATTCAGAAAGACAAACTTTCCGAAGGAACAAACAAAGTTCGGAGAAGGCCGAGATTTATCTCTAAAGAAGACATGGAAAGAAAGATACAGAGGTGCTGAAAACAAAATTAACCCCTAAGATTAGCAAGAATTCTTCATAGTTTGTACTTTTGGCAATTCATCTTCTGTTTTTTTGGTGAAATTTAATATTCACCAAGGTGAGCGGCTGAGGAGCTGGTGAATAGAATGCTTTCTAGCTCAGCATCAAGCACCCCCAGGGTAGGTATTGGAGGCAGAGCTAAAGGCAGCCTGAAGTTTCTTGTACTCTCTCCAAGCAATGTGCCTTTATCCCAAGTTTTCCAACTTTTCCCAATATCTATTCTTGTTTCTCCAGGAACACACCTGTATATTCAAAGTCCTTGAGCATGTTGTTGCCTCACAAATTCGTTCCCAATTTTCCTGCAACTCCATGTTTGAATTTCTCCAATCAGGCATCCACCCCTGCCATAGCACCACAATGGTTTTATCAAAGTCACAAATGACTTCCTCAGTAACTGACTATGGTGCAGTATTTCTCCTTGACCTTTTTGCAGCCTTTGGCCTGGTTGATCACATTATCCTTCTCCAAAGCATCCTCCTACCATTGTTTAGCACAGTGAGACTTCCCTCGCTTGCCTATCAGATCATAGTCAGAGCATCTCCAGCAATGGCTTCTCTTCCTGCCCCTGTACTGTTACCTCTGGAGCCCCCATGGATCTATTCCTACCCTCTCCTCTTCCTTGTGTAGGTGCTGCCCCTTGATGACATCATCTGCAGACATAAGGTCAATTTCCATATGTAAGAAAGAAAGAAGAACTTGCATTTATATAGCACCTTACCTGACTTCAGGGTGTCCCAATGTACGCTAGCGACACCCAGCTCTACTTTTTGGGGTTTCATTCTGGGAGGTCAGAAGAATGACTGTTGTGGAAAATTGGTGCAGTAAGGGGTGTTCAAAGTTGAGATTATGTAGAAGGAGCTTTAGTCTGTAGTTAACCAGCTTTGTACTTGATCTGGGAGTGTGTGATGGGAGAGTGCAGATAGACCATCACTCTGCATTTCTCCTATACTGTCTCTTGCCTGGGAGTGCTTCATGGAACTGATGCCGAAATGAAAAAATGGTTATTTCCTCACCTCTGACATCTATTTCACCGATAGCCAAATACATAAATGTTGCAACTTTCTTGGCTAATTCTCTGTTGTGTAATATAAAATAGATTAAATATTTAACATTCTTTATTTTTGCAGCAAAGTCCAATTGGCACAAAGGCAAGCCAGTGCCTGGGAACCAAAAAACATTCCAAAAAATTGGGACAAATCAGCTTTGCCAGACATGGGATGCAAGGTAAAAGCTTTTATTTGCTACATTGCACAGTAGTGTTACTGAGACTCTGCAGCAGCAGGTTCTCATTTAAACCAATTTACCAATCCCTGCTAACAAGGCACTGGGACAGCTGCACAATGTGTACTGCTAGAATAATGAGATGACCTTCTCAGATGCTGCAAGCCAGATCATGAATATTGTTCTCATGCACTTCTATGGCCTGGGTCTTGCATAAGGGAATGGGATAAAGGGGCCCCCCAGAATTGACATAGGTAGAAAGAGGGATGAGGTCCTGCAGGCAGAGTTTAAGGAACTAGGAGAGAGATTAAAAAACAGGACCTCAAAGGCAGTAATCTCTGGATTACTCCCGGTGCCACGAGCTAGTGAGTACAGAAATAGAAGGATAGAGCAGATGAATGCGTGGCTGGAGAGATAGTGCAGGAGGGAGGGTTTTGGGACCGCTTTTGGGGGAGGTAGGACCTGTAAAAGTCGGATGGGTTGCACCTCAACAGAGCCGGCACCAATATCCTTATGGGGGGCAGTGGGGGGGCGGGGGGGGGGGGGGGTGGTGGTTGCTAGTGCTGTTGGGGAAGGGTTAAACTAGCTAGGCAGGGGGCTGGAAACCTGAGAATAGATTCAATAGGGAGGGGACTAAAGCTGGAATTACAAAGCAAAAACGTAGAAAGTGAGTTAGAAGGACAGAGGAAACAAGCAGGAAAAAAAGATTAAAAAACAAATTTAAAAGCTCTTTGTCTAAATGGACGTAGCATTCGTAACAAAATAGATGAGTTGATGGTGCAAATAGATACAAATGGGTATGATCTGATAGCCATTACAGAGATGTGCTTGCAAGGTGACCAGTACTGGGAACTAAATATTCAGGAATATTTGACAATTCGGAAGGACAGGCAGAAAGGAAAGGAGGTGGGGTAGCTCTGTTAATAAAGGATGAGATCAGTGTGTTAGTGAGAAACGATATTAGCTCAGAGGATCAAGATGTTGAATCAGTTTGGGTGGAGATAATGAATAATAAGGGAAAAAAGTCGCTGGTGGGCATAGTCTATCGGCCCCCTAACAGTAGCAATTCTGTTGGACGGAGTATAAACCAAGAAATAGTGGGTGCTTGTAAAAAGGGAACAGCAATAATCATGGGGGATTTTAACCTCCATATTGATTGGATAAATCAAATTGGTCAGGGTAGCCTTGATGAAGACTTCCTAGAATGCATAAGGGACGGGTTCCTTGAGCAGTATGTAATGGAACTAACCAGGGGGCAGGCAATCTTAGATCAGGTCCTGTGTAATGAGACAGGATTAATAAATGATCTCGTAGTAAAAGATCCTCTAGGAATGAGTGACCATAATATGATTGAATTTCGATTTCAGTTGGAGGGTGAGAAAGTTGGTTCTCAAACCAGGGTCCTAAGCTTAAATGAAGGAGACTACAAAGGTATGAGGGCACAGTTGGCTAAAGTGGACTGGGAAAATAGACTAAAGACTGGGACAGTTGATGAGCAGTGGCAGACATTTAAGGAGATATTTCATAACTCACAACAAAAATATATCCTAATGAGAAGGAAAGATTGTAAGAGAAGGGATAACCATCCATGGCTAACTAAAGAAATAAGGGATGGTATCAAATTGAAAACAAAGGCGTACAATGTGGCCAAGACTAGTGGGAGGACAGAGGATTGGGAAATTTTTAAAAGCCAGCAGAGAACGACTAAAAAAATGATTAAGAGAAGGAAGATAGATTATGAAAGTAAACTAGCACGAAATATAAAAACAGATAGTAAGAGTTTCTACAGGTACATATAAAGGAAAAGATTGGCTAAAGTAAATGTTGGTCCCCTGGAGGATGAGACTGGGGAATTAATAATGGAAAACAGGGAAATGGCAGAGACATTGAACAAATATTTTGTATCGGTCTTCACGGTAGAAGACACTAAAATCATCCCAATAGTGGATAATCAAGGGACTATAGGGAGGGAGGAACTTAATACGATCACTATCACTAAAGAAGTAGTACTCGATAAAATAATGGGACTAAAGGTGGAAAAGTCCCCTGGACCTGATGCCTTACATCCTAGGGTCTTAAGAGAAGAGGCTGCAGAGATAGTGGATGCATTGGTTGTAATCTACCAAAATTCCCTGGATTCTGGGGTGGTCCCAGCAGATTGCAAAACTGCAAATGTAATGCCCCTATTTAAAAAAAGGAGATAGACAAAAAGCAGGAAACTATAGACCAGTTAACCTAACATCTGTCATTGGGAAAATGCTGAAGTCCATTATTAAGGAAGCAGTAGCAAGACATTTGGAAAAGCAGGATTCAATCAAGCAGAGTCAGCATGGTTTTATGAAAGGGAAATCATGTTTGACAAATTTGCTGAAGTTCTTTGAGGATGTAACGAGCAGGGTGGATAAGGGAAACGAGTGGATGTAGTATATTTGGATTTCCAGAAGGCCTTCGATAAGATGCCACATAAGAAGTTACTGCATAAGATAAAAGCTCACGGGGTTGGGGGTAATATATTAACATGGATAGAGAATTGGCTAACTAACAGAAAACAGAGAGTCATTTTCCAGTTGGCAAATAGTGACTAGTAGGGTGCCGCAAGGATTGGTGCTGGGTCCTCTACTATTTACAATCTGTATTAACGACTTGGATGAAGGGAGTGAGTGTAATGTAGCCAAGTTTGCTGATGATACAAAGATGGGTGGGAAAGCAAATTGTGAAGAGGACACAAAAAATCTGCAAAAGGATATAGACAGGCTAAGTGAGTGGGCAAAATTTGGCAGATGGAGTATAATGTGGGAAAGTGTGAGGTTATCCACTTTGGCAGAAATAATAGAAAAGCAAATTATAATTTAAATGGAGATAAATTACAAAGTGCTGCAGTACAGAGGGACCTGGGTGTCCTTGTGCATGAAACACAATAAGTTAGTATGCAGGTACAGCAAGTAATCAGGAAGGCAAATGAAATATTGGCCTTTATTGCAAGGGGGATAGAGTATAAAAGCAGAGAAGTCCTGCTGCAACTGTATAGGGTATTGGTGAGGCCACACCTGGAGTACTGCATACAGTTTTGGTCTCCGTATTTAAGGAAGGATATACTTGCATTGGAGGCTGTTCAGAGAAGGTTCACTAGATTGATTCCGGAGATGAGGGGGTTGACTTATGAATATAAGTTGAGTAGGTTGGGCCTATACTCACTGGAGTTCAGATGAATGAGAGGTGATCTTATTGAAACTTATAAGATAATGAGGGGGCTCGACAAGGAGGTTGCAGAGGTGATATTTCCACTCATCATGGAAACTAAAACGAGGGGACATACTCTTAGAATAAGGGGCCGCCCATTTAAGACTGAGATGAGGAGACATTTCTTCTCTGAGGGTTGTAAATCTATGGAATTCTCTGCCCCAGAGAGCTGTGGAGGCTGGGTCATTGAATATATTTGAGATAGACAGATTTTTGAGCGATAAGGGATTAAAGGGTTATGGGGAGCGGGCAGGTAAGTGGAGCTGAGTCCATGATCAGATCAACCATGATCTTATTGAATGGTGGAGCAGGCTCAAGGGGCCAAATGGCCTACTCCTGCTCCTATTTCTTATGTTCTTATAGAATGTTCTTAATTAGGTCTGCAGCTCACCATTAAAGGGATGGTTACTTAAATGTATATGGGGAAAAATGTTGGAGTTCTTTTAAAACAAGCTTGAAAAGCTTTCAACCTCTTTAGAGGCTCATGAGAGGAAGAAATGACAGCCAAGAACAAATGGAAAGGGAACCAAACACATAGGGACAACACAGAGTTGTAGGCAAATGGCAGACGAATATTGCCATGATTTTCTGGCTGTCAAAGTGGATGTGCTGCTACATGTGTTGTTTACAAGGAAGATGGCTCTGTTTGGAACTCCAGGACACCTGTCTGCATCATGCTTGGCAGAAGTGGCCAGGCCCAATGCTGTGCACAACATCTGCTGGACATAACAACAGATATAGGAGACAGCACACTTTAAGGAACCTGGTATGGTAAGACGTTCTAATGGTACCAATACTTTATGCTATAAAGTATTGCCTGTCAACCTGTTGCTCATTTACTGTTTGCCCATACCAAGCCCTCACACAACCATATAAATTTGTCATAGTATCTCATGCATTTTCTATGTGTTTCACACATCAAAGCATTGGAACACAAACTGGTCATTTACTAACACCCAGGATGTGTACAAGGCAGACATCAGTGACCCTCCCCTTGTACTTTGGGAAATACACATTGGGCAGCTGTGTCATGCTATTCTTTGCGGAAGGAGATAAAATTACTGGACATGTTGACCAATACATCTGTCACCTGTTTGATCCCTATATGGATAGCAAATTAGCTGATGTTGTAGTACTAGCCAGGAAGAAACCACATTCTATGATTTAATGGGAAGGAAATAAAAGGCTGGAAACCTGCCATTTCCCCAGATAGACTTCCCTACTGGGAATATTCAATCATAGAATGACCCCTACAGAATTAATTTTTATTTTAATATTCTGATGTTCTGGATTATTTTTGCAGCGTATTCAGCTCTCACAGTTCTCCGAAGAGTATAAGAAAATCCAGTCCCTCTTCAACAGGAGCATGCAGTCCAGCAGAATCCAGAAAATTGACAGAGTCCAAAACCTTGGACTTTGGGAAATATTTCAATGGTTTGTAAAACACTATTAGATGTGGCAATTAGTAATGTCTTTCTACTTGCAACATATTAGAAATCTATGACACATGTAACAATATAGAAGATAGCAAAAAGGAAGATTAATAAGGTTAAAAGGGAAGTATGAAGCTGGCAGTCAAATGGAAATAGCAAAGACTTTCATAAACAAATAAGAAGTGAAGGGTTGATCAAATAAATGGTGGTAGCACTTGCAGGAAGCTATCTTGTATATGAGATAAGGAAGGAGATAGAAGCTAAACCAGCATTTTATCTCAGTTTTTAAAAAGCAGGGTGAAAATGGGACTGTAGGAATACCCGAGGAGGGTGTGTAAGAGAAACTATTGGAGATAAATATTCAAAAGGAAACTGTATTAAAAAAAGATAATTGAACTAAAAATGGAAATGTCACCAGACCGAGAGGCTGTGCATTCCAGAAAACTGAAAATGATGGTGGAGGTACTACCCATCATTTCCCCCAAATCTTTGGAATTGTCATTTCTGGCAAATGACTGGAGAGTGGCTAATATTAAATTATGGTTCAAGAAATAGGAAAGGGATAATTCAGGAAATTATAGACCAGTTAGTCTTACTTCAGCTGTTGGTAAACTTTCTGGGAGGATTTTATGAATTTGCATTGGATGGAGTGGATATGTTTCTCATGTCTTCTCTTGTGAATACTTGAATATACTCATTCAAAATATTTACTATTTTCTGCTCATCCCTAGTTTCAAAACAAATTTAATCTTTTATGGTTTTCACCTGCTCGCTGACTGTCCTCTTGCTGTTGTGGCACAGAAACATTTTTTTACTGAAATGCTTAGCCTCAGTTGCTAACTTTTTTCAACACCTACTGTCCTGACAGTGTCCATTTTACATTTTAAAAAGAAAAGGACACCTGTATCTGAAATTGGAGTGGACATCTTATTCCAAATGTACTAAACCATTATAACTGACTCTCTTTATTCCTGTATTCAACCATCAAAGTGCTTCTGCATTTTCTTGTATGCATCCCAGTCAGCCTCTTCTCCTTTCCCCATGCAATGTTTCTACATGTCATGTTTCATAGAAACATAGAAACATAGAAAATAGGTGCAGGAGTAGGCCATTCGGCCCTTCGAGCCTGCACCGCCATTCAATGAGTTCATGGCTGAACATGCAACTTCAGTACCCCATTCCTGCTTTCTCGCCATACCCCTTGATCCCCCTAGTAGTAAGGACTACATCTAACTCATTTTTGAATATATTTAGTGAATTGGCCTCAACAACTTTTTGTGGTAGAGAATTCCACAGGTTCACCACTCTCTGAGTGAAGAAGTTTCTCCTCATCTCGGTCCTAAATGGCTTACCCCTTATCCTTAGACTGTGACCCCTGGTTCTGGACTTCCCCAATATTGGGAACATTCTTTCCGCATCTAACCTGTCTAAACCCATCAGGATTTTAAACGTTTCTATGAGATCCCCTCTCATTCTTCTGAACTCCAGTGAATACAAGCCCAATTGATTCAGTCTTTCTTGATATGTCAGTCCTGCCATCCCGGGAATCAGTCTGGTGAACCTTCGCTGCACTCTCTCAATAGCAAGAATGTCCTTCCTCAAGTTAGGAGACCAAAACTGTACACAATACTCCAGGTGTGGCCTCACTAAGACCCTATACAACTGTAGTAATACCTCCCTGCCCCTGTACTCAAACCCCGTTGCTATGAAGGCCAACATGCCATTTGCTTTCTTAACCGCCTGCTGTACCTGCATGCCAACCTTCAATGACTGATGTACCATGACACCCAGGTCTCGTTGCACCTCTGCGTTTCCTAATCTGTCACCATTCAGATAATAGTCTGTCTCTCTGTTTTTACCTTCAAAGTGGATAACCTCACATTTATCCACATTATACTTCATCTGCCATGCATTTGCCCACTCACCTAACCTATCCAAGACACTCTGCAGTCTCATAGCATCCACCTCGCAGCTCACACTGCCACCCAACTTAGTGTCATCCGCAAATTTGGCGATACTACATTTAATCCTCTCGTCTAAATCATTAATGTACAATGTAACCAGCTGGGGCCCCAGCACAGAACCTTGCGGTACCCCACTAGTCACTGCCTGCCATTCTGAAAAGTACCCATTTATTCCTACTCTTTGCTTCCTGTCTACCAACCAGTTCTCAATCCACGTCAGCACACTACCCCCAATCCCATGTGCTTTAAATTTGCACATTAATCTCTTCTGTGGGACCTTGTCGAAAGCCTTCTGAAAGTCCAAATATACCACATCAACTGGTTCTCCCTTGTCCATTCTACTGGAAACATCCTCAAAAAATTCCAGAAGATTTGTCAAGCATGATTTCCCTTTCACAAATCCATGCTGACTTGGACCTATCATGTCACCTCTTTCCAAATACGCTGCTATGACATCCTTAATAATTGATTCCATCATTTTACCCACTACCAATGTCAGGCTGACCGGTCTATAATTCCCTATTTTCTCTCTCCCTCCTTTTTAAAAAAGTGGGGTTACATTGGCTACCCTCCACTCCATAGGAACTGATTCAGAGTCTATGGAATGTTGGAAAATGACTGTCAATGCATCCGCTATTTCCAAGGCCACCTCCTTAAGTACTCTGGGATGCAGACCATCAGGCCTTGGGGATTTATCGGCCTTCAATCCCATCAATTTCCCCAACACAATTTCCCGACTAATAAGGATTTCCCTCAGTTACTCCTTCTTACTAGACCCTCTGACCCCTTTTATATCCGGAAGGTTGTTTGTGTCCTCCTTAGTGAATACCGAACAAAAGTACTTGTTCAATTGATCTGCCATTTCTTTGTTCCCCGTTATGACTTCCCCTGATTCAGACTGCAGGGGACCTACGTTTGTCTTTACTAACCTTTTTCTCTTTACATATCTATAGAAGCTTTTGCAGTCGTTTTAATGTTCCCTGCAAGCTTCCTATCATACTCTATTTTCCCTGCCCTAATCAAACCCTTTGTCCTCCTCTGCTGAGTTCTAAATTTCTCCCAGTCCCCGGGTTCGTTGCTATTTCTGGCCCATTTGTATGCCACTTCCTTGGCTTTAATACTATCCCTGATTTCCCTTGATAGCCACGGTTGAGCCACCTTCCCTTTTTTATTTTTACTCCAGACAGGGATGTACAATTGTTATAGTTCATCCATGCAGTCTCTAAATGTCTGCCATTACCCATCCACTGTCAACCCCTTAAGTATCATTTGCCAATCTATCCTAGCCAATTCACACCTCATACCTTCAAAGTTACCCTTCTTTAAGTTCTGGACCATGGTCTCTGAATTAACTGCTTCATTCTCCATCCTAATGTAGAATTCCAGTATATTATAGTCACTCTTCCCCAAGGGGCCTCGCACAACAAGATTGCTAATTAATCCTCTCTCATTCCACAACACCCAGTCTAAGATGGCCTCCCCTCTAATTGGTTCCTCGACATATTGGTCTAGAAAACCATCCCTTATGCACTCCAGGAAATCCTCCTCCACCGTATTGCTTCCAGTTTGGTTAGCTCAATCTATAAATCTATTTCTTTTTTATCTCAATTTCAATTAATTCATTTAGGGTCATATTTGCTTGGTCTGCGATTGTTAGCTTTGGGAATGCATTTATCCTGCATGCTTAACATTATGCCTTTAAAGATGATCCACTTGTCTTCTACAAAGTATTGTTGAACAATCTCTCCTAGTTTATTTGTTTTAGCTGCTCCCTATTTCATTGAATATGCCACTTTTAAAGTTTTGTAGCTGACACCTGATCTTAGATATTTTGACTTCCAGATCATGTTAAATTTACTGTAATGTTCAGTTCAGTATCACGCAGTCAGTGTCAGATTAAAGCATTCAATTGAATTGTATACATTTCTAAAAATTTATTATTTAATCTATAGTGGAAAACAACCATCAGAAAGTAGTTTACAAAGCTGAAATTCAGTTGAGAGGTTCAAGTGGCACCATGCATTGAGAGAAAAATTTACGCCTTGTATCTTACACCCAATACATTTGTGTTGTTCATTTATTGATCAACTTATATTTGTTACTGTTTCTAGTAATGATAATCCTTATATCTTCACAAAACCACACTTATTAATCAGAGCTAATTATGAATTCCATTGGAATATAAAGTGCCTGTGACTTGATGCAGAGTTTTGATAGTGCTTGCACACATAGGGCTTGGCGGTTAAATATACTGTCCAATATGGTACTGAACTATGGAGATCAGGGAGGCCCCAGTTTCGATCTCCAGTCTCTTCTGAGTTAACTGGAATTACATTAGAGGTTCCACATTTGATTTGCCTCAGCGCTTCTGGGACATGGAGGGAGAGGATCAATCGGAGTTCCCAATTTTAATTGCTATTCAGAGATTTCTTCACCCCAGTGGAAAATTCAAGTGTATTATGGGCATTGCTTAAGGACAGGATTGGGTTTGACTTGAATAAATTGCTGACCTTTCACAGTCTTGGCTCATACATGAACAATGACCACTCAGGTGAGTTACTAGAGGACTGCCAGCACCAGTGGAACTGTACCTCAGTATAAGTATCCTACTTCAGATAAGGACAAGAGAAAACTGTAAAAAGGGGTCCTACATACCATGGTGAAAAACTCAAAATTAATTGTAGATCTTTAAGGAAATGAAAATCAATCACGCAGTAAGCTGGAATGAACATTTTGGAAATGTATGATTTATTGGCTCTTGTAGGCTGCTTTTCCAATGCATTAACTGGTCTGTGTGTGTGTGTCATTTCTCAGGAAGAAAGAACAGATGAGGAAAAAGAATGATGCTGATAATGTGAATGAACAATTCCTTTTTCATGGAATCACAGATCACTCAATTGTTGATGCCATTTGCTACCAGAACTTTGATTGGGGAAGCTTCGCACAGGATGAAAATTTATATGGAAAAGGTAGGTACTGTGGCCCCGATATTGGTGGCCTTACCGCCCACTGCCGCTGAGTTTTGCTGCCATTTTCCTCTCCTCGCCATTTTCCAATTGGGCTGGAGATGGAGCAGAAGGGGAGAACCGCCGGGAACCACCCGCTGACGTCCTCTGGTGGGAAAGTTGTGTAAGTGGCCTCCCGCCCGCCGAGCTGCCAGATTGGTGCAAGCGGGAGTCGGCGCCAGCAGTGGGAAGGACCCCTCGTGGAGGCAGGTCTAACCCCGACGGTAGGTATGAAGACCTGCAAGAAAAGGTTAGTGAACATCTTTGAAACATTTTTTTTTTACAGTGACTTACCTGGATGGGGTCCCCTGAAGGTGTTCTGGTGTTTTTTTTTGGTAATGTTTTTTACTTTTCAGAGATCCCCCCTCCCTGGGCCCGACTCCATTCTTGGTGGTACTTGGGCGGCAAGCTCATTTGCCACCGAGGTTCAGAGCTCCTGCCCGCTGCCGCCCAGATTGATGGTGTAAGCCATTGTTTGGCTGCTAGGCGGTACTGCCACCTCTTTTAGAGGAATCTTTCAGGCAAAGTACCGCCCGGTCTCTCGGCGGCCATTGGCGGTCCTTTGGGCGGCACTTGGGTGGGCCTTGCAGCTCATGAAAACTGGGGCCAAGAGCTTTTTATTAGCATTAAGTTTCAAGAAGCAACTTACAAAAAATACCTGGATACAGCAAATTCAGAGTCCTGGCTCCAACTAAATTGTAATTTTATCTTCATCTTCATGGTTACTTTATGAGCCTACTTAGCTTCCAAGTGAAGTAGAAAAGAAAAAAAGGGGAAATTGTGTAAAAGTATCTAAAACAATATGAGAACCCCCCCATCTCGCAGGCAGGTTCCTGGTTCAATCCCTGCTCTGTAATGAATAAGCTAATTGCAGTTGGGGTGCTCCAAAGGACAGAATGACTCTCAGCTGCCATGTCCCTACATTTGGATTGGCTGCAGAGACTCACTGTTAAGGCTCACACGCAATGAATGGATATTTGGGTGAGATACTGGAGGACAGCCTGTCCCCATGGAACTGTACCCCAGAATGAATTATTGCACTCAGGAGAGGAGAGGAGAAAAGAACGCTGGAAAATTAAACAAAAACATTAAATCCAATAGGCTGATGAAAATCAATACTTTTTGGTGGAATCAATACTTGTGTAGTGCTATGGATTAGACAATGGCCTTTCACCTGTGGAACACGTGCTTAAATCCAACCCAGCACAGATAGAATAAAAGTATCCTCTGTATGCTGGCTGTCAGCATCCAACATAAGATGAGTTTGGGCAGTCTCAATCCAGTTCATAGTAAGTATTGGCCTTCAGTACAACATTGTTCCTAGTGTGGCACTGGGGCCCTCAGGCCACAAGATGGCTTGTGTGGAAATGGATACATGCCACACTGGTGTAGCAGGAGGTGCCCTTCTGAGTTTCAGTGGCAAAGAAGGACCTTTCCTGTGCATTTAGTTGTGCTATACCTGACCTGGGAGTTCTTGATGTTGCCAATGGCTACCAGATATATGATGCATTCCTTTCCCTTGGACTAACATCCCTCACCTTGATGAACAACATAATAAGGACAAAAATAGAAAATCAGTAAAGTTATCACTGAATTGCGAACAGGAAGAATAGTGCAATCACGTGTACTAGGGGAAATGCTAACCCACTATCCATACAATAATGTAGATTTGACACATTTAATTGCAGTAAAAGTTATTCTGATATGTAATTATCAGAGTGAATATTTGATGTATCTCAGGGAGGAAAGAACAAGCATTTATACGGTGTATTTTTATAATGTCAGAATGTCCCAAAGTGGTTTACAGCCAATGAAATGTTTTTTTTAGTGTAGTGACTATTATAATGTAGGAAAGACGGAATGTCAATATGCACACAGCAAAGTCCTGCAAACAGCAATGCAACAAATGGCCAATAAATGTCATGGCTGACACCTTTATATACTTAACATTCCACATGTAAAAATATAACCTTTCAGTACAGTATAGCACATTTTGGAAACATGAGCATTGCCAACACCTCAAGATCTGTACAAATTAGTATGGCCTAAATCCATGAGGCATAATGGTTCCTCAGATTCTGGGACCATTGGGCTAGGAGGAGGATAGTGTTATTTGTGGAAGGCAACAGTGCAGTATTGAAGAGTAAAGATGTGAGGATGAATAAATATTCTAGAGTTTTACTTAATTGTCCTCAGGAATCAAAGTGTTTATGCCAAACTTCCCTTTAGGAAATTAAAACGGTGGGATAGAGATCTTTGGTGACGTACATTATAAATGCAATAAGGAAGGAGGGGGCTTAAAGCTTAATTTTCTCATTCCAAACTTTCTTACATTGTAATGCTTTAGCTTTTAAATGGAAATTCCTGCTGGGAGAGGCCTTGAGAAGAAATTATTTATTTTCCATTTGTAGAATTCGATAACAAATCAATTCATTTATTCTGATCTGCAGGGATCTACTTTGCCAAGAAAGCATCCAGTTCCATCCTTGACTCCGATTCGGCAATAAACCTGCACGTCATGTTCGTGGCACGGGTATTGGTAGGACAGTTTACTGAAGGACATTCAAGTTATCGTCGGCCACCATCCATAGATGGCACAAGCTTCAATCTCTTTGACAGCTGTGTTGACTGCACCAATGACCCATCTGTGTTTGTTATATTTGAGAAATATCAGATTTACCCAGAATATGTCATAGAATATAGAATTAAGTAGAAATCAAATGTTTCTGACAATCTTTGTCTATTACTGATTTTTAATGGTGAGATATGATGAAAGCAGCATATTTTTTGGTTCAAAAGATCGATACCACTTGGGAATTCAATACTTTCTACTTTTATCAAATAAGGGTGGATTTTGTGAGGGCATGCACCTCCAGCGGAGCCTCAAATCCAGCCAGTGCATGTCAGAAAATTGCATGCAATTCTCCAAAAGTGGCAGCTGCATGCAAGGCCCTGCTGGTGGTGTGGGGTCTCAAAGTTTAGTCCTTAGTATCAACATAAATTGCTCCAAGGGTAAGGGTAACATGGTCCCTAGAAGTTACTCCAAAAATATGCCTCACTCCAACCTTCACAGAAGAGCGCTGTCTTCTCCACTCACTTCTTATGGTCTGTCTGAACAAGGATGCCAGTTTCGGGATAGCTTGTGCTGGATTGCAGGCAATGTTGTTCTGAATCCATGGGCTGTAAATGCTCAAAACTCATGTAATTTTGGATCCATACAAGCTGCAGAGAGAAGATACTTTCATTCTATCAGATCAATCTGCATTGCAGGTCAAGTTACAGGAGTGATCCTAATCTGTTACTCAATCTCTTTGATGAGATTTTAAATTTAATTTCAAAGATCTTTTGAATCCCAAGATCATCTCTGTAGCTCTTCTGGAGATGTAGACCATCCCTATAGCTCTTCTGTAGATGCCAATACAGCCTTCAATGCTTTCTAACGGGAGATGTTGTGAGAAGGCAGGAGGGTGGGGTTGAAATCAATTAAGAAGTGATAGGTTTATTGGACTTCAGTATCATTTTGCTGTTTTAAGATATATCATGTTCCATTAAATTGTATTAGTAAGCATACCAATTAGGCCAACTCCATTTATCTTTGCACAGTTTATGGTGGGGATTATTCAGTATTTATTCGCAAGTGCTTTTAAAAAGGCCCTAACTGACTTTCCATTACACACTGTGATACTTGGAGAGTCTTTATTTTCTCAGAATATGCCAACAAAACTAAGCTAATCTGAATGGGTTAGTTTCCCCAGGCTGGAGGTTATACTTTCATCAGGATTTAATGGTCTTTGTCTAAAACATGTGTTATTTGTGAGTGTCTCTGCTCAGTTTAAAGGTTAGAGTGAACATAATGGAGGCTGTTTTCCTCTCTTTCATCATTGTCTCCTAAAGGCTAATAGGAGCACTTTGCAAATGACTGTGCTGTATTTTATAAGTATACTGCCCATATTAGGTAACTTACCCTCTGGCCTGGACTGCATCGTTCTATCACTCATAATTCTCCTTTCTCCTTTGTAACAGCATTATCTAGGTCATTCTACACTCAAAGAGGGTAGTTTAGCTAATTAAAAGAAACATTAATTTCTCTAATCAGATAGAATGTACTCCAGGGAACAAAACTTAGCAAGCGTGGCATTAATTTGAACCATATAACTTTGGTGACTGTGCCACTAGGTTTTTAATTTAGTAAATGGGAGTTACCACTTTTTACTGACCTGATCTCAATAGTTGAGGTGGAAATAGGTGTTTCCACCTCACCTGTTTTTATTGTAATTAGGATTTAAACATAAACATTATTATATTTTCTGTTAGAAAATTCTACTGGTATGTAAGCATGTTTAGAATATTAGGGTAGTCTGAGCGACCATGCCTTATTTGAGATCCTAAATTTTGGATTGATAATCTTTTTTTACTATAGACAGAAATCTTTGATCCTCCAATTTCTTGAATATGGATTGTAGCTGTGAGAGCAGTGAGAGTATCCCTCATCCATCAGATGAAGACAGAGTGCTAATTACATCATTTTAACTGCAAAAATCTTAATGTTTGTTTTCATATTATTTTGATTTTACTGTTACTAAACATTGAAGTCTATACAATTCATCTGTGTAGTTCATGCAGTGCATTCATCTCAGTTCTTCATTGTAGTGCTTTAAGGAATCTAGTTTTGTACTGAATGTTTGTTAAAATATATTTTTAGCATTAAAGACGTTGGATAGTGTTCATGGATTAACACCAGCAGACCTGTCTGGATATCAGACGCAGCTACATTCCTGTACATTTTTGGATTTCACTTTCCAATGCTTAACTCTTTAAATACTTTGAAGTAAAATATGAATAAAATTGAATTTGGTCAATAAAAACAAAAAGAGAGATGTATTCAAAGTTAACTTTACTGAATATTTGATACTATTACATGTCCTTGTACATCATTATTAAATGTTTAGAGTCTTGCCTTTCGATATCCTCTTAGTTATAATTGTACCCATACTGTTCAATATCTAACTATGCAATTGTGTGACTCAGGAGTGTAACAATAAAACATTTAAAGCCTGAGCTAGATATTTATGTTATTTGTATGTGTGCTCATTCAATTTCTCAGGAGGTAGAACCAGCAAGCTCTTGGTAAGACGAGGCCAGCAATGAATCGTTAAGCTTTTTTATTTCACAGCGAGTGAGCATACAGAGCAATTATTATGATCAGATTCATTTATTTCAATCTATACAATTCATCTCTGCATATAATACAAAATAATGAACACATTACACCTCCCCACATCATCTTGTTTGACATAAACAAAATAGTTTTAAATTATTCCACTACACTTTAACTTTCTCACAGCCTTTACTGAGTCTGACTGCTCAATCAGAGAATCATAGAGCACAGAAGAAGGACATTCAGCCAGTTGTACCGCTGCTGCTCTTTGAAAGAGCTATCCAATTAGCCCCACTCCCCTGCTCTTTCCTAGAGGCCTCCACATGTTTCCTTTTCAAGTACATATCCAATTGCCAATGGCATTTTGTTTAAAACATTCCAATTGGCTGCCTGTGTCTCTTCCTCCATTTTTTATCTTCCTCTGTTCATAGCCAAAAAAGATCAGAGATTTCCCAATGCAATGAGTACAAGGTGCTTATTGATTTCTGGGACAGGCTGCTGACCTATTATTTACAGTCTATGGGGAAACAACATCAAAGGTAGCTCATTAGTAATTTAATCACAGATTGTGCCTTTCTTTAAACTTATGTGAATATACAATGCTTTATAACATGCAACATAAAAGTAAACCCTTTTACCAAATCTTTTATGCGGAAAAATTGTCCCCCAAAAAAACAAATGTGACAAGCATATTATTAATAATTTAGTTTTTAGGGACAGAGTTGGTTGCAGGTCTTTCTCCAAAAATAAACTAAAACAAAACAGATGATATTGCAGTTGTTTTTATTATTTGCTACTGGACTGAGCCATTAGAATGACTACAAATTGTAATACCAGCACTATGAAATCAAAAGGATTCTTGAAGCATTGTGGAGTTTTTTTGACGTCAGTAGAGCCTGTAAGAACAAATAAATGGAAGTTCTTCTGAACAGTCCCTGTCATCCCATGTGGCTCCAACACCTGAAAAAATAGTAATTGTTAAGATGAACAATTTCTGTCAGAAACATGATCCTTCAATGACTCTGATTGCTTTATGCAAGTACTGGTTGAACCTTCCTTATCCAGAACTCCCTTATCCGGAACCACCCCTCAGCCAGAACCATTCCCGGCCACCGGGTGGCATATGTGCAGAACTCCGACATAAACAAATTGAAGTCCTTCCTCACTGCCGACTCCCGCAATCGCTGGCCTGGCCCTATGATCCACCGCCCCCCGCCCCCCCCCCCCACCCATTATCTCTCTGTCGCACTCCCAGCCCCAAGCCAGCTAGCCCCGATATCCCTGGCTCAGTATCTGTGTCATCCAATTTAAAGTGACCACCCCTCATCCGGAAAAATCCCTTATTCGGAACAGGACAGGTCCCAAGGGTTCCAGATAAGGGAGGTTCAACCTACAGGTATGTTCCCCTTTTCTTCTATTGAGATACAAATATTTGTCACCTGTCGGGCATGAGTACTAGATTAGACAGTTCAAGACTGAAACTACTGAACATATTCTGTGCTAGTTTTCCTCTTGGCAGCAAGGAAGGGCTTTCCACCAGTGCTAAAGAGTTAGCTTTATCAGTTATATGTTTCAATAACTTAATTAATTCTTCACCATTCTCAATTCTCCACACATCGCAGGAGTCTTTCCATACTCCTATTAGTCCTGGAAAAACAATGGGCAATTTGGAGAACATTGGGGAGCGATTTTGAAAAAGGAATCCCGCCCTGCTTCTGCCCTCCCCCCTCATTTGAATTTTGGAACCATAGTTTTTCTCTAAATATCTCTATTAGACCTTTTCTGCTCTGATTTTTAAAAAGGTTACAGTTTCTCTAGTTTATCCTAATAACTAAAGTCTCATCATCTTAGTAAAGCTCTTTCACAAAAATTAATGAATACCTCATTTGAACTTGTGAATTCATGTGATTTATAGTTCCTTTCTTTGGAACTTACCATCAGTTACAGTGCACAAACTCAATGGCCCAGAAATCCTGGTTTCTTCTTCCCATGGGTGTTCGACTAAAAATAAGACAAAAGATGCGCACTTACCTTTTGATCAAATGCTCGCCAGAGATCCCGGAGTCGAGGCCTCCTCTTCTTGGGCAACAGAGTGCGTTCACGTTGGGACGTCCGTAGGAGTCAAGTGGACACCCAATCACGGTAAAGTATTTTCTCATTCCTAATAATAGGAGTTTCGTAAGTCCAAAACTCCTATTACTATGAATGAGAAACACCCCCAAACACTCAAACACTAAATAAAACATTAAAAAAACACCTCACATAAATAGAAATTAAAGTTGATAGAAATGTTTTTGAAAAAAAAAATTTGCAGATTTTTTAAAAAAAGTTTTAATTATGGTTTAAAATAAAATTAACTGAGAGGGCAGGGTTTTAACATAAAAATGTATTTTTAAATTTTATTTTATTATGTTTTTGATATGTTTTTAAACTCTTACACTGGTTAAAATAGGCTATGCGCCTGCTTTTACCAGGCGCAAGAGTTTTAAGGACATTCGCAGGACAAGAGATGGGCAAATAGGCCAATCTCTGCTGTGGAAATGTCCTCGCTCCCGAGATGTGTGCGACCTATCAAGCCAGAAACTTGACAGATTGGAAAAGCCGGTTTTCAGCACATGCGCATTGCGCGCCGAAAACCCGCTTTTCCGAAGCCTTTCCAGGTCCGTAGAAACTCCATACGGACCCGGGGTGGCCGCGATTTCTGGGCTAATGAGTTGCAAGCCATCATTATACTCAGCTCTATTTGCTCTGGTTTCTTCATTAGGTGATTCTCAAAACTCACCTTTATTTCTTTTTTAAAATAATCTCTCATCTTCACTTAGGTCAGGAGATCATTATTTCTTCATTTTATCCTCACCTAACAAATTAGAATCTCACTACTGGTTCTTTTCCATGATGCCTGCAGAATTCTTTTAAAGTTACATCAACTGCACAAAGTCTTTCTGTAGTCATGACAGTTATTCAACAACTTGCATTTATATAGTGCCTTTAACATAATAAAATGCCCCAAGACACTTCACAGGACCAATCTGAAAAAAAAATTGACATCGAGCCACATAGGAGATATTGGGGCAGATGACCCAAAGCTTGGTCAGAAAGGTAGGTTTTCAGGAGCGCTTTAAAGGAGGAAAGAGCGATAGAGAGGCAGAGAGGTTTAGTGAGGGAATTCCAGAGCTTAGGGCCCAGGCAGCTGAAGACACCGCCGCCAAAAGTGGAGCGATTAAAATCGGGGATGCACAAGAGGCCAGAATTGGAGAAGCGCAGATATCTGAGGGTTTTGGGCTGTAGAAGGTTATAGAGATAAGGAGTGGTGAAACCATGAAAGGATTTGAAAACAAGAATGAGATTTTTAAAATTGAGGTGATATTAAACCGGGAGCCAATGTAGGTCAGCAAGCACAGGATTGATTGATGAACGGGACTTGATGTGAGATGGGATACAGGCAGCTCATGTTTATGGAGGGTGGAAGATGGGAGGTCGGCCAGGAGTGCGTTGGAATAGACAAGTTTAGAGGTAACAAAGGCATGAATAAGGATTTCAGCAGCAGATGAGCTGAGACAGGGGTGGAGTCAGGGAATGTTATGAAGCTGGAAGTAGGCAGTCTTGGTGATGAGCGGTTATGTGGTCGGAAACTCATCTCGGGGTCAAGTACAACACCAAAGTTGCGTAAAGTCTGGTTCAGCCTCAGACAGTTGCCAGGGAGAGGGATGGATTTGGTGACCAGGGAACGGTGTTTGTGGCAAGGAATGGAGTTTGTGGCAATATTTTGGTCTTCTCAATATTTAGTTGGAGTAAGTTTCTGCTTATCCAGTACTGGATGTCGGACAAGCAATGTGACAAATTAGAGACAGTGGAGAAAGGCGATGGTGAGGTGGAGCTGGGTGTCGTCAGCATACCTGTCATCAGCATTCAATTCTTATAGAACTAAACCCATGGACAAACCAGCAAGCAAATAATGTAAAGACAAATGGATAGTGGACTGTATTCTCCACTATTGTAGCCTGGCAGATAATGAACCCATTCCACCTGTTCTAGGGGCTCATCCTGGGCTTTGTTTAATTTGCAAATTGAACTTATTTGTAAGAATCCCTTCACATTTATAAAATATTATTGTTGGATTGATAGCTTCCTGAGATTGAAGTTGGGAATTTCCTTGAAACTGCTCTCTGTAAACCCTAATCCTAACCCTAACCCTAACTTGTAAACAAGGTTTCCATTCGAACTTCCAGCGAAGACACAGTGGTGAGCAGGAGCAGTTCCAGCCCTGATCTTCAGTAGATCTATTCTTGCAAACAATGCTCAGCCTCATTGCAGGGTCTTCTTTGTTGCTTTACTGTGGGTGAGAATTTACCCCATTGTCTCAGTACATCAATCAGTCTTTCCATACTTCTGAAATTCATTTGTAGGTACGTACATCGTAACACAGTTTACAATCTCAATGTACCTTTAGAATTAATGTTCACACAGTTTTCACTCTCTTCATTATCATCAGGTTGGACTTGATTCCATTTTGTGAAGTCTGTTGCAGATCCATCAGTCCACAGGTAAACACCCACCTTTGTGAGAAATAATCTAATTAATATCTATCAAAATATCAATCACGTAACATAAAACTGGAAAATACTGTCAGCATCAGCTGTGAAGCCTGCACTCTTGGAGAGTTACAGAGCTGTCATTCTATTATAACTATTACTATGAATATAACAACAACATGCATTTATATAGCGCCTTTAATATAGAGAGCATGATCAAAAAAGGGATAATGAGCCAAAGAAGCAGTGATTCGGATGGGTGAGCAAAAGCTTGGTCAAAGAGGATATAAGGATGGTTTTACAGGAAAGAAAGGATGTGGAGAAGTTTAAAGAGAGAATCCAGAGATAATTTGGTGGGTTTTAGACTCCTGAAGGTACCGCCGGAAATTGTGGGGCAAAGGAAGTGGAGGGAAATACCAGAGGCCAGAGTCAGAGGAATGTAGAGTTTAGGAGTATAGATTATTGCAGGGCTGGAAGAGATAATAAGAACAGAAGCTTTGTGATGGAGAGGATATGGAGTCAGAAGTTCAGTTTGGGATTGAGTATGGCCTAGTTGAGCCTGAGAAGAGACCATGGAAAGGGATGGAATAGTTGAATAGTTGGCAAAGTTATAGAATTTGTGATGGGGACCGAAAGATGATAGTTTCGGTCTTCGCAATATTTTGCTGGAAGAAACTGTAACTCATCCAGGACTAGATGTCAGGCAAGCAGTCTGGCAACACAGAATCAATGGAATGGTTGAAAAAGGTAATCGAGATGCAGACCTGGGTGTTGTCAATGTATGATTGAATGATATCACTAAGGAGCAACATGTAGATGACTAAGAGGAGAAGGCCAAAGGTGGATGCTTGGGGGACTCCAGAGATAATTGGGTGGGAAAAGAAGCCATTGTTAAAAATTATCTAGCTATATTCAGATAAGTAAGAGTGGAAGCAAGAAGGGGCAGTCCCATCGAGCTGGATAACGGAGGGTAAGTTTCTTGAAGGGGGTGCTGCAGTGAGGGTGACCTGATAGCCTGGATTATTAATTCTGCTGCTTCATTGATGGTCATGGGGAAGGCATTTAAAGGCAGATTTTACCACAGTTCTAGCAAACAGTGACATTCTCAGAAGCGATTTTCAGTGAACCAATGAATATTGCTGAAACAGTAAATGTCCAGGGTACAATCACTCAGTCAGCTTTACCTTGTGACAATCGCTCAGACCAATCCAAGTGCTGGGTTGCGCTGGATTGTTATGTTTTATCAAATCCTGAATGAACTGATTGTTTTCTTCCCAGTGTATGGAGGCAAGATGACCACCTTTAACATACATTTGGCAAGACATCTTGAAATTGAAATAAAATAATTTCAGTGATATACTTTTGTTTCCATTGATTATGTTCAATTCCATCACTCTTTAATATGATTATAGTTTCCCAGACATTTTCAATAAAGACAAAACTAATATTTAACAAACAGATCCCCAGTAGAATTGCTCACAAGTAGTCTGGGGTAGATATGGAGGATTGCTCTGATGTTTAGCTGCTATCCTGGGCTAACCCTTTAAGACACTGCTCGAGTTTCCTCTGTGAGAATCCAGACAATTTAAATTGCTCACATCGTGCTACACCTCCTGCATTGTGTTGCAAATGGGACTTGTGGACTTTTCTAACTTTTTCACCAACTGAAACACACAAGAGAAAACTGTCTGCTCTGCCTGCGCATGACATCTATGCTCCTGAATAATAGATCTTTTAAAGATTGGGTCTAAGCGATCTTGGCCCTTGGGCTGTTCAGCTGAGATGAGTTATTTCTGCCCCCTCCTGAGAGAGATAGCTGTTTTCTCATAATTCTCTCTCTCAGCTCCAACTGCTCACTGGTGCTCTGTTGATTCACCCTGTGATATCTCCACTGTCTCATTAATGCTGTTGTGCCAAGTGAGTGTATCTAGGCTGGTGATTGAATAAGGTGAGGTGTCATGATAGAGTGAGTGAATAAGCTGGAGAAAGAGTCCCTCTGGCAATGCCAGGCTGCTGGTCAGATAAATCTTTCTGTAAGCTTTCAGCACCTGTGAGAGACACAATGGACATTCATTTTAAGAGGGTTTTCTCTGACTTGTGAATCAGAAGATGTAACTGAGCAATTGTTGGAAGCCTTTCAAGTCATCAGAATGCCTGCAGACAGCAAAAGCACACAGTTATCTAAGTGCTGCAACCCATTACCAACCTGAGGCTGACAGCTCTCCTCCAATCTTTGCACCTCCCACAGCCACCCCAGTGAGTCTCCGCAGAAGTTGCAGAGCTTCCCTTGCATGCAGGGCATCATTGACTGCATACATGTTGCCATTAGGGCACCAGTACAGCAGCCAGCAGCAGGAGGACAGCCACACTATAATGTTCAGCTAGTTTCCGATCACACAAACAGGATCATGCAAGTTTGTGCAAGGTGTCCAGGCAGCCGTCATGATGCTTTTATTCTGCAGCATTCAACCATGCCAGATGGAGAGATGAAGAGCTGTACTTACCCCTGCAGCTCTCATGAGGTAATTGAATCTCTTCCTACACTTAACCAGGTCCTGGGGGTGATGGCACTGACCTTCTCAGCCACCTCTATGCAGGCCTGATGGATAGTTGCCATGGGGATGCTCCTATGGGTGCTGGGAAACAATACCTCACTCCTTACCATGACCACCTCCACAGAGTCCTCGAGGATAGTATTAGTAACACATTTTTGGTAGCAGAATACTGTCCAGTGCTGTTTCAATGAAAGCTCAAAACTGTGATTGCAAATTCATTTCCCGACACGATCAGGTAGGCAGCCGTCAATCATATTAGAATACCTGGGAGTTAAAATCAGCAGGGCTGTAAGAAATTGTGAATTGGAAGAAATTGTGAATTGTAAAAAAAAATGGTTTTATAAAAGAAATGGGTTTGCCTAGCTCAGCAGCCAGGATAACCGAATGACACAGAAGAACTCAAATCATGTCAGATAAGGAGTTGCGCAAAGAGCTGAGATCGTTACAAGGACATAACACAGAACAGGCCTTTGAGTAGACATAGCCAGGCTTATTAAGAGGTCGAGTAAGGAGTCTCATGATAAACAAACTGTCTCACAGAAGGTAGCAAGATGTCCAAACAAGAGATAAGCAGAGGAATTATCTCATGGGACAGGTGGGATTTGCCATAGGTACCTGTTCCCCTGTAATTGGACAATTGAATGGGTAACAAATGATTTACACGAGGTATCACCGGCCCCCCAAAATAAGGTATATAAACAGGCAGCCGAAAGGGAAAAATAGGCAGAGAGCGGAAGAGTTTCCCCGGGGTGGATTCATGCTAGCTTCGGCTTAACACCACTGCCAGCTCAGGAGACGACTAGAGAGGAAGAGACCACTGCTGCAGGCTGCAGGGATCCGAGACCACCATTCTGCCTCAACCTCTGCCCATTCGTCCGTCCGACTTTCCATCCATTCCAGGGCCAGTAAATCAATGATCTCTGTTATGGGTTGTATGTCTACTATGTGTAACTTGATTGCATGTTGTATTTGATTATATTTGAACTAGCGCTCCTTAATAAAATGAACTATGACTCTTAAGACCCTGTGGATAATCTGTGTATGACCTATGATCCAAATCTTACAGGCCTCAGACTGGCGAAGCCCACCCTCTGCCTGCAGTTCTCACCTGAGTTACAATCAAGGCTACAGTTCCGTAAGAAACCATGTCTGGACCTGTACACCTGCGTACCTGCATGTGTTGCTGCTTGGCCATTCCTCTCCTTGCAAAGAGCCAAAGGTATCCCAAAAGGAGTGCCCATGGTATGGCTTCAGCTGGCTAAAACAGGCATGGTGGCTGTAGGTTTGGAGTGCAAAAAATAAACAAATGGCATCCCTACTTCAAATTAAATAGAACTAAACACAAACTCAAGAAATTCATAAAGAAAAACAACAAAAAAGTAAACTTACAAAACACAGAACAAGTAACAAGCTCAGGAAAGACAGATTTAAAGAAAGGGAGCCAAAAACCTGTGGCCCTTGCAGCTCACTCACCATAAGTTCAGTGGGAGTGCACAAGGTTGTGAATAATGCCAGAACCCACAAACGCCAGGTTACAGACTTCCCAGCAGTTCCTGGAGGGTCTCGATTGGGTACAGCCTCTACCCACCCCAAACATAATGAGACACGTCAGAAGGTGGGGAAGGAAGACTTCCAGGCCGAGAGTTTCTTTGTGCCTAATCTGCCCTAATAGCAGGCCAGTGCTATTAATAGTGAGACCAGGCGATCTAGCGCTGGTAGGGCCCACCATGGAAAGGATATAAGGTCGAAAGCTCAGTTTATGGTTGAATAGGATACTGAGGTTACAGTCTGGTTCAGCTTGAGATAGAGTCCAGTAGGAGGATGGAATGGGTGGCAAGGGTACAGATTTGGGGATGTGGCTGATGGTGATGGCTTCTGTCTGCTGACTTTTAGCTGGAGGAAATCGCAGCTCATCCATGACTGGATATCAGATAAACAGTTTGATAACACAGAGGCAGTGGAGGGGTTGAGAGAGGTGGTGGAGAGGTCGAGCTTGTAAAGCTCTGTAACCTTACCATAATCCATTCAAGAATGGTGATGGACAATCAGGTAACTAACATGAGAAGCAGGTTTCATGAACGTCTCCATCCTTGACCATGGTGGAACCCAGCACATGAGTGTAAGAGACAAATCTGAAGTGTCTGCAGCCTGTTTGACCTTAAGTGCTGAGTGGATAATGCTACTTGGTCTCTTCTCAAAGTATCCACAATCACAGATAGCAGTGTCCAGCCAATTCAGTTCATTCCATGTGACATTAAGAAGCAGCTGATCACACTGAACACAGCAAAGGCTATAGATCCTGTTGGCATCCTCCATCATCAATATCCTGAATGGCTTTGACTCACAGCTTAACTGGACAAGCCCTTTCAACAAAATGGCTACAAGAGTAAGGCAGATGCTGGATATTCTGCAACAGGTGGCTCACTTCCTGATCCCTTGATGTCTCTCCACCATCTACAATTCTCAAGTCAGGGGTGTGATGAAGTATTCACCATTCACCTGGATGGGTGCAGCTCAACACTTAAGAAACTCAACACCAATATACAGTATCTCCACTACTGGTGGCTGTGGCTGCAGTAAATAATATCTATAAGATGCACTGCAGCAACTCACTAAGGTTACTTTGCAACATCTCCCAACCCCATGTACCAATAAGAAGGACAAGAGCAGCAACATCATGGGAACACCATCACCTCCAAGATCCACTCCAACTCACAGCCCATCCTGACTTGGATATATACCACTGTTTCTTCATCATCACTAGGTGAAAATTCTGGAATTTTTGATCTAAAATCATTGTGGGAGCACATCACATTGACTACAGAGGTTCCAGGAGAATGTCCCCAGTATCTTCTCAAAGCAACTCATGTTGGATAATAAATACGAGCTTGCCAACATCACCCACAGTCCAAGAGCAAATAATATATACTTTTAAATGTCTACACTGCCTGAACATCCCCCTTGAATGTTGTAATACATATTATAATGAAACTTGCAAAGAAATACAAAGCAAAGTAAGGCCCTTTTGCTCCCAGCATAGGCCCAGCACCAAACCTGGTGTAGTTTTCGAACTAGCGCCAGGTTCCAGCCTCCACTGCAAGTATCAATGGACCCTTGTTTGGGCTGGAGCCTCTGTCTGCCCCAAACATGTTCCCCCACATAAGACCAGGAAAGAGGACACCCAGGCCAAAGTTTCCACAGTTCTAGCTGGGACCCTCTGGTACACTGGAAGAAGAAACGTGGGCTAGAAATTCAATGGCAGTACACCCATTTTTCGGCCACTATACAGGTGCCTAACCTTCCAATATAGTGAGCAGGAAGCACACACTCATTACGAGCCGGCTGTCAAATTGGGATAAGCAAAAGAAAATAGCTGACAAAGGCCTGCATATGAATGAGGTGTTCGACATTTTCTTTATGCAAATAAGGGGTCTCACGCAATTTGAAAGACTCCTGTGCAAAATTGGTTTGCTCTGAATGCAACTAGCACTGGGTGGCATCTGGCACTGGGTTGGCTGCATTTAGGCAAATCAGGTCTACATGTGGTGTAACAGGCAGTCTTTAAAGGAACCACTGCCAACTGCCACCAAAAACTTCCCTTTCCCGGTCACTCCCCTTTTCTGACGTACCTGAGTACAGCTACTGACGATACAGCTGCCCGAAATTAAAAGCCTCTTTACTGGCAAGCTCCCTGGGGAGGTGTCTGCAGCTTACCATTTCCATTTAAATGAGGCCCGACACCCAATATCGGGTGCACCTTGGGCTTACCTGTTCAGGTGCAGTGTTTGTTCCCTCGCTTTATCCATCTCCTCTCATCTTGTGCTGGCAAGTTGGTGCAAACTCATTTCTAAGCTGGTATACCTGCCCAGCACAAGTGGGCCTGACTTGGGGTCCAGGCATGGGTCGGACTGGGCCCTTGAAAAAAATTAGCATCCAAGAAGAGAGATTGGCCCTTTTAAATTGGGCCGACAGGCCCATTAGAAACTGGCACTGGGGCTGCTGGTGTAAAGATGAATGGCTGTGAAGGCCACATTACCCAACTTCTTTAATTGTAATTGCCCAAGATGTACCTGTAGTGGGTAGCCACCAATCTTATTCATAATAGGAACATAAGAATTAAGAGTAGGAATCGGTCATACAGCCCCTCGAGCCTGCTCTGCCATTCAATAAAATTATGGCTGATCTTAGACCTCAACTCCATATCCCCGCCCGATCCCCATATCACTTGATTATCTGAGAGTCCAAAAATCTATCGATCTCAACCTTGAATGATTCAATATCCACAGCCCTCTGGGGTAGAGAATTCCAAAGATTCACAACCCGCTGAATGAAGAAATTCCTCCTCATCTCAGTCTTAAAAGATCGACCCCTTATCCTGAGTCTATGCCCCCCTTGTTCTATTATTCAAAATATGTATTATTATTAGTCAAAATAGGGAATTTTTCCTAACCCCAGTTTTTCCCCTCTCCTCCCCTCCTCTTCTCCCCCTCTACTCTTTCCCTTCTCCTCCTGTCCACCTCTCATTTCCTTCTCCTCTCTTCTCTTACTCCCCTCCTACCTTTATCTCTCTCCACTCAAGTGTCCTTGGTCTTAATGCCCTATGTGCAAAACCATGAGCGATTGACTAGTATATTACTATATATTTATAGGCTGATTGAATCCTGGGAGTTCTCACTGGGCAGCAATCTCACTCAGTGGTTCAAATGGCTTCCAACCCAATGAATGAAGTTTGAATGATTTAAAAACATTATCCAAACTTTGACTTTGTTAATGACTCAATTGTGTTTTTGTCAGTGCGCCCTAGTCTTCTTTCCTCCTCTCCTGAAGGTGCCAAGTTGTGCAGAAGTATGATTCATCTTGCATCAGTTGTTGTCCAATATTTTATTCAATTGATCATTCTTCGTGTTTGAGCCTAAGCAGTAAGTAGCTTTTGTCTCCCTCATTTCCTTCCCTCCAACAAAATGTAGTGTCTCTGCAGTGATTAACCCAGTCCAAAAGAGGGGATTGAACCTGGGGTTCTTGCTAATTTTATCATTTAGTTCCATACTTAGCAGCACATTTACCTATTTACCTATTATAGCCACTCTGCCACAACATGCTGTGCTAACAAAGAGATCCAATGCCAATTATTTCTGTGGGGTTTTCAGACCCAGTGCATGTAAGCCCCATATTTCTAAAATATAGGACAATGCACAGATAATATTGAATGTGCGATAAAGTATACTTTGTTAATCTAAATATAAACCAAAAAGAAGAATTATTTTACTGCATTTTCTTAATTTAAGAACTGATAGGCTATTTTAAAAACTGAAAAAATGAGCACATGCAGGCTCTTACCTCAGCTTGTATCCAGGTCATTTTAACTTGGAAGAAGTTGTAACAGGTAGATATGTCACTACTATATGTCCACCCAATTAAACAAGGTGCTTGAGCGTTGTAGCCATTTATAGCAGCAGGAGAAGATTCCTTTTCTATCTCATCCTCTGAAGAAGAATCAAGTTCCTTTTCTATCTCTTCCTCTGAAGAAGGGTAAATTTCAACTTCTGTTGCATTCTCCTGAGAATGAGAAGGTTCTACTTCTGACTCCAGCTCTGAAGAGGGATAAGGTTCCCCTTCAGGATAAGAATAAGATGGTTCTTTAGGTTTGTTAGGAAAGGGATTAGGGTTAGGAAAAGGAAAAGGAAAAGGAAAAGGATTGGCCTCAGAGGTAAATGCATTGCCATGCACAGGGTAGCTATGGGGAGAGGGTAAAGGATAAGGAGCAGCAAAATCTTGGGTAAAAGGAGGGTTGTTCTGAGAATAAAATGGATGAGGACGGCGATAAAGTGACTCCAGGTTGTTGTTCTCAGGCAAAGGAATAGGATAATGATAAGGATAAGGTGCCATTGCGTTGTTGCCCTTGGGTAAAGAAATAGAATTGGATAAAGGTATCTCTGGATTGTTCTCAGGCAAAGGAATAGGATGGGAATAAGGTATTTCTGGGTTGTTGTTCTCAGGAAAAGGAATAGGATGAGGATGAAATTTCATTTGAATATTGTTGTCAGGCAAATGGTGACGAAGAGATTCAATTTTCTTCTCATTCAATCGACTTGCTATATTCTGAATACTGGCGGTTGCTGTTAAATTAAATAAGATAAACAAGTTGAAAAAAATCACAAGGAGCCCCAAAAGTTTTCTATTTACTTCTAATTAAAGACATTGGGCAAAACATTTGTTTATTTAGCGTCACCCGTTATCCTGAGAGGGGCACTAATGGGCCGCTAAGCACTTACCGCCCAAGCGCCGCGCTGTTGGTGCCTGCCGCGAACTTCATTGGTGGTTTAGCGGTGGCTCTATCAGTTAGCATTGCTCACTCTAGCACCACCTGCTTGGTAACGTCATGAGTGTGAAATGCCACGTTAGCGCCACGATCCCAAACTTCACTCCTTTCGCCTGGAGCCGTTGCCAACAGGGAGAGCAGGCGTTCCGTGGAAGCTCCCGGGGTGATATTATAAAGCAGGAGCAGGTGGGTATTCAGTGTAAAATATTTCAACATTGCTGTGATTCTGTGAGGTCTGACGGACTGCTGTTGATGTTTCCAATGCTCCCTTCAGCTTTCTCTCATTTTTCGGGTGGTCCAGCTGCCCTTTAGACGCTAGGTTGCTGGCGCCAGACCTTCGTTATTCGTGCAGCGCTACCACCCCATAGTGCCCTATGAATAGTGCCCTATTAGCGTTCCACTCCCCTTTTGGGACGCTAATAGTGAATATCCCAGTTGGAGGTGGTAAACATCGCCCGGCGCTAAAATTAGTGCCCAGGCGGTGTCACGGCCTCAAACCGGGCTATAACGAATTTTTAGCCCTAATATCAGTCTTTGTGCTTAAGCTAAATTCTAGCTAATGACAATGTTACTTAAACTGTTCCATTTAAAAATATTTTGAGGCATAATCTGCCTCAGAGATTATGCAAGCTGTATAATTTAAAGGGTAAACCAAACATTTTAAGTTATAACAGAAATGTTATCAATCATAGGTACATCACTGATCAAGCTAATGGCAGACCAGGTAAGGAGGTCTGTAATATATACCTTATTGTTTAATATAATTTATGATAAAACAGAAATATCCCTAAGAATTTTTAAGCAATATAACAGAAAAATTGTAAGCTGCAAAAAGTATGTAGAGAAATTATTAATAAGAGCAATAAGTAATGATGGGAAACTACTAATGACTAACCAGTTAAGGTGAACCAGTAAATGGAGAGCTATTTTGGCAAGTAAGAGATACTGCAGGAAATTGTAATGTGAAAATCATTGGGGATTTCAATAGACCAGAGGAATACCAGGGACAATCGACAGGGAAGAATGAAAGTATAAGTCATTTCATAGAGGTAAAAATGACTATTCTGGGACGCAGTACAAGAACAGATAATATATAGACCTAGAAATAAGATTGTGCCCTAAAACGAGTGCGCAGGGAGTGCTTGTTAATGTTGCCCCAGCCAGTATTTAATATTCATGCTGCCTGCTCATTATCAGGTGTGCAGCTCCTACTACCCATGCTATTCATTGGCTGTAACAGCCTGTTTTTGTGGGCCAAATATTGGGCGTCTCTGACATCACTTAAAGGCAGCTAACACCTCTTAAAGGGGAGGTGCACTCTGGCTGCAGATAACAGGAAGACCACTCTGTCAGATACGTTAATAACGGTCCAGCTTCACCACTCTTTTTTATTGATATACATTTAAAATATAAAAACCAGCTGATACTATCTTTAATATTATCTGCAATTTATTTTCATTCTCCCTCTTTGCCCTCATTACTTTTTGGTCTATTGTTGCTTTTTATAATGTTCCAATTCTCATTCTTGTGATTATACCTCACCCTTACATAGCTTGACCGTGATTTTGCCATTCTGAGGCTGGTTCGGTTCAGCTGGGGCCGCAGCAGGGTCGGAGCCCGTTCTGCAGAAGTGATTTTACATTGATGGGACTTGTTAAGCTCACCCAACGAGGTTCTCGGCCAATTAAAAAGAAGCGGGTCTGATGTCATTTGATGATGCGTCATCAGCCGCTTTCCTTAAAGGGACCATGGCCAACTTTAATTCGACATTTGTGCTGTCATTGTTCTACAGCATTGAGCTGCTGCAAACACAGCATGCAGGGAGGTTCTCTTCCCTACCAATGGGCAGAAAAGATCTCCCCAGGAGACTAACGTAGCCTGGTTGCACATTGCACAGGAGGGCACAAGCAGGGATGTCGTCAGGGGGACCAGGCTGCAGTGGCGCAAAGCTTTCAATGATCTCAATAAATCACGAAAAGTTACTGCAAAGCCACACTCAATCTCAACCTGCTGTGCCACTCATCACATCTCCACATCCCCATCACTCTGCCTTCCCTACCCTACTCCTACACATCCTTACTCACACCAACTTACCTTGCACCTCCACCCATCCCTCTCTCTCTATCTACATTATCATTTCCCCGTCTCACTAGCCACCCCTCACACTCACCCTGATCCTAGTCCAATCATACCAACTAACAACACAAAAGGATAGGCACTTGGGTGTTTTCACCAAAGTTCATGTAAGGTTTCTGTTAATGTGTTGTCAAACATTTAAATCTTTATTTTCAACACTTTGCATTCTTGGACAGATTTGTGTGCACCTTTGGAAGTGGCTTAGTGAGTTGCAGTGAATGGTGAGATATAAGGGTACCCCCCACCTCCGCAATGGTGAGGAGTGTGAAAGGAATGGCTTGGGCATTGTAGGGATGTTTTATAGTGTTGGTGTGGGGTGAATCCAACCTGACACATCATGTGGCAGCCAGGGTGTATAACATCAACTGAAGTAAGTCTGGCCATGGTGAGGCCATTCCTGGTGTCCCAGGCAGCAATGTGCCAGGGTGCTGATGCCCTGTGTCCTATGCAGCATCAGTTGATTGCAAAGAAGGTTGGTGTTGTTGTTGGTGCTGCTGGTGTGCCTGGTAATGCTGGTGTAGGGGCTGATCGTGGTTGGATTCTGAGGACCAAGGTGAGATAGTTTCAAGGGCATCTATGCTAATGAAATAGATGGCAGGTGAAGTAGAAATGACAGAAGCGATCTGTCAATGGTGAGAGAGGTTGTTCTAATGAGGTGATATTAGGTAGAGAGTTTACTCCAAACACTTCCAACCTGCATAAAGCTCAAATGTGTCTTCCAAATGCTGAAAGCAGCAGCTTCTGAGATTGGAATGTGAACAGCAATGAAATTGGAGCTTTTATACCACATTTGCAGCTGTCAACTATTCAGAAGACTGGATACTAATTGCACACCTGAGCTACTTACCTGACGCGATAGCCGAGCGTCATGAACATCATCAAAAAGCTGGAAAAATGGTAAGTACAACTGAAAATGGTGTTTAATAACGTTTTAACAAGGTATTAATCACCTCAATTGCCTCCCCCGCCACTGCATGTCGATCTGTTCAGCGGTGACAGACCCGACATCTGGTAAAGTAGCATGGAGTCGCATTGACAGCGGGGTCCCGACCTGCTGCCAATCATTTCAAATTTCACAGCTGACCTGCCTCCGACCCCGTCCTCTCAGCGCCGGTAAAATTCTGGCCTTTCTATTTAATACTGATGTTAAACACTCTCATAGACAAGAGTATAGAAAGTATACAATGAGAAAAGTCCACAATAGTTATATCACCCAGAATTACCTCATTTACGTTTCTGGGATATATACTTGTTTTTTAATTCACTAATACCTTCTTGAATAGATCTTTTTATTGATCCACAGATTTACAAGCTAACTGTTGCTCCCACCTTATTGTAGACTTCTCTCATTCTGTACTTTCTTATATTCTTGCCATAATTCTGTGGTTCTGACAAGCCATTAGATTCTGAATTTTCCTGCAGTGGAAGTTTCACCAGTCACAGTCATGTCTTCCAGAGGAAGAAGACCAAAATAACAAGGGATTCATTCCTTGTACATGCCCTTCTTTGAGGTCAAGCAACAGGAGACACCTGATGACATCCACAGTGCTACTTGTGATTTCTAGGAATGAGAAGAACATTATGAATGGATGGAGGAAGGGGTGGGGTCAGGGGTGGGGGTGGGGGGTGAATAGACTTTGTTAAAAACAGCTTACCAGAATGGGAAAAAAGCTCTGATATATTTCCTGACTATGACATTATGGTTTCCCTGCTCGATAGAACTAGGTTATGACTGAGTAAATGTGACAATACCAGATGATTTGAGGACTACAGCTGCATAGCACCCCATTTGGAGCGATAACTCTTGCAGCCACGCAAAAGTATCGTGGGCGCTATGCAAGTGAAGCCGATGCGAACTTCGATTTAGCGCTCCAGGAAGGAAGTGGAGCACTAAATCAAGCATTACCACTTCCCTTGGAGCGCTAAAGCCGGCAAGAGGGGTGGTAGTGGTGCAGTGCTGCACAATATCGAGTACAGTGGTGGCAGGATCGGAGGCTCCTGCCCTCCCTTAAAGGGAAGGACCATTGCTGCAGACTCTGCATGGAAATGAGGTCCCTCATTGCCAACAGCAACCGCGATTCACGATGATCAGCCCCAACCACTCTAAAAGAACGCAGGGTTGATCAAACAAAATGGTGAAAAATTTACCTAAGCGCTCCAAACAAATGTTTAACTTACCCAAGCTGCATTACCTTTAAATGCCGCTCCCCAGGCGGCTCCCTTATAACACTTCCTCCAGACCGCAGGAGATCATGGCGCTAGGGGTTACCGCCACCTCAAAGCCTCACGGCAAGTTGGCAGGTATCTGTACTCTTGCTGTGTCCAGTCGCAGAGCCGGTAATGCAACATTATCTCCCTCCGGAGGCGCTAATGGGAGCTGCAAAAGAGGCCAATTTCTCCCTCTATTTGTTTAGTAAGATCTACTGTCCTGAAGGTGTTCTCAAATAACTTGAACTGAACTCATACATGGCCTAGATGTTAGAGCACAGAAAGAGGCCATTTGGCCTGTCATACCTATGCCGACTCTTAGCTGTCCAATTTAGTCCCACATCTCAGCTTTTTTTCCCAGAACCCTACAACTTAGTCCCCTTCAAGTGCATGTCCAATTGTCTTTTGAAATTTCCTATGGAATCTGCTGCCACCCTTTCAGGGAGTGCATTTCAAATCACAACGACCGTATAAAAAAAATGTTTCCTCATGTCGCCTCTGGTTCTTTTGCCAATCTCCTTATATCGGTGTCCTCTGGTTACTGGCCCTTCTGCCACTGGAAACAATTTGTCCTTATCTACTCTATCAAAACTGCTCATGATTTTGAACACCTCTATCAAATCTCCTCTTAACCTTCTCTGTTCTAAGGAGAACAACCCAAGCTTCTATAGTTTCTTCATGTAATTGAAGTTCCTCATCCCTGATACCATGCTAGTAAATCTCCTCTGCACCCTCCCCAAAACTTTGACATCCTTCTTAAAGTGTGGCACCCAAAATTGAACAAAATACTCCGTGGTCGAAATTCACCTCTGTCGGAAACGGGACGCACCTACCATTTTTGATAAGTTCTGGCTGCCATGATGGATGCGGCAGCCTATCTTGCGAAATTCAGTTCTTTGTCATTTTTTTTCAAGTGGGGCGGAAGTCAATCATAATGGAGGAGCAAGTGGGGGCAGGATCGGAGTGACCACCACTAGTGGGGCGGAAGTAGAGGCGGGACGGATTCTCAGCCGCTGTCAGTCATCAGCTCCAGGCTGGTGATGTCATCGCGCTGACGCCTCACAACGTCTCTCCCCTTCAGTTAGAAGGGACAGCCGCTGCCAGCGCTGCATCTTTTTAAGTTATGTTCACTGGGCCACAAGGGAGGGGTTCGGCCGGGCCTGTTGGTGGCCCGCCCAAACCCAGGGGCATAATAGTTGGGCCAACCTGGCAGTCAGCGAAAAAATAAATAAGATGGCGGCCGCAGCAGTGTGCCCTCCTCTTTAATTATGGCTGCACCGCCATTTTACACACCGTGCACTGACAGAAAAAGCTGTCGGGGGCACCGGCCAGCAGCGGATCCGCTCCCGTGGGGCAATTTCAGAGAGCGGGTCCCCGCCAGATGGTAAGGGGTCGACGGGTGCACGCGGTGGCAGGAAAAAGAGCGGAGCAGTCTCAGACACTGCTCCAAACCTGAGGAAGGGCAATTTCAAAGATGGCGGCCCCTCCGCAGAGAGGCGGCAGCCATTCCACGTCGCCGCATGGTCGGCACTTTCCGGCGGTCAGAGGCCTTATTGAAAGGGGCAATTTTGGCCCCTCCAGCTGACGCAGTGTTTTATAAAGCTTTATCATAACTTCCTTGCTTTTGTATTTTATCAATATAGCCAAGGATCCTATATGCTTTTTTTAACAGCCTTCTCAACATGTGCTGCCACCTTCAATGATTTGTGTATATACACTCCCAGGTCTCTCTGCTCCTGCACCCCCCTTTAAAATTGTACCATATTGCCTCTCCTCAGTCTTCCCACTAACATGACCCACTTCACATTTTTCTGCATTAAATTTCATCTGCCCTGTGTCTATTTCACCAGTCTGTCTATGTCCTCCTGAAGCCTGTTACTATCCGTTTCATTGTTTGCTACATTTCTGAGTTTTGTGTCATTTACCAACTTTGAAATTATGCCCCATCTACTCAAGTCCAGGTCATTAATATATCTCAAAAAGATCAGTGGTTCTAATACCAACCCCACTGTAAACTTCCCTCCGGTCTGAAAAACAACTATTCACCATGACTTTCTATCCCTTAGCCAATGTTGTATCCATGCTGCCACTGTCCCTTTAATCCCATGGACTTTCATTTTGCTAATATTTCTATTGTGTGGTAGTTTGTTAAACTCCTTTTGAATGGTCAAACATGTACATAACATCAGGGAAAAATAGAAAAAAGTTAAAGCTAAAGGTACTATATCTGAATGCACGAAGCATTTACAACAAAATAGATGAATTAATAGCGCGGATACCAATGAATGGGTTTGATTTAGTAGCTATTACACAGACACAGTTGCAAAGTGACCAAGCTTTGGACCTAAATATTCCAGGATATTAGACTTTTAGAAGAGACAGGCAGAATGGAAAAGGAGGGGTAGCCCTGATACTAAAGGAGGGAATAAAGTCAGTAGAGAGAAAGGATCTTGGCTTGGAAAAACAAAATATACAATCAGTTTGGGTGGAACTAAGAAACAATAAGGGGCAGAGAACACTAATAGGGGTAGTCTATCGAACCTCAAACAGTGGTTGTAGTGTTGGGCAGGTTATAAATCAAGAAATTAGAGATGCATGTAACAAAGGTAATACAGTAATCATGGGGGACTTTAACTTTCATATAGACTGGGCAAACCAAATTTGCAGAAATAGTGCAGAGGAAGAGTTCACGGAATACATTCAAGATAGTTTTCTAGATCAGTAAATCAAGACACCTATGAGGGAATTAGTTATTTTAGATCTAGTATGTGCAGTGAGACAGGGTTCATTAATAACCTTGCAATAAATGAGCCTCTGGGGAGCAGTGATCATAATAATTTTATGTTGAGTTTGAGAGTGGTTTAGTTAAGTCTGAAACTAGGGTCCTAAACCTGAACAAAGCAAGCTATGCATGGTGAGTTGACTAAGGTAGATTGGGAAACTAGATTAAAAGATATGACAGTAGAAATGCAAGGGCAAACATTTAAAGAAATAATTTATAATTCTCAATGAATATGCATTCCTTTAAGGAATAAAAACACCACAGGAAAAATGGTTCACCCATGGCTAACTGGGAAATTAAAGATAGTATTATATTTAAGGAAGATGATTATAATGTTGCCTAAAAGAGTAGGTAGCCTGAGGATTGGGAGGATTTTAGAATTCAGCAAAGGAGGACTAAGAAATTGATAAAGAAAGGGAAAATATAATATGAGAGTAAACTAGCGAGGGACATAAAAACAGACTGTAAAAGCTTCTATAGGTATAAAAAAAGGCAAAGATTATTGAAAGTAATTGTGGGTCCCTTACAGGCTGAGACAGGAGAAATTATAATGGGGTATAAGGAAACAGCAGAGAAATTAAACAAATACTTTTGTCTGTCTTCACGGAAGAAGGCGCAAAAAACCTCCTGGGAATAATGGAGAACCAAGGAACTTACAAGAATAAGGAACTGAAAGAAACTAGTATTAGTAAAAAAAAGTACTGGAGAAATTAATAAGACTGAAAGCCGATAAATCCCCTGGACCTGATGGTTTACATTCTAGGTTTTTAAAAGAGGTGACTATAGAGATAGTGGATACATTGGTTGTCATCTTCCAAAATTCCTAGATTCTAGAACGTCTCCTGCAGATTGGAAGGTAGCAAATGTAACCCACTACTTAAGAAAGAAGAGAGAGAAAACGGGGAACTAGAGACCAGTTAGACTGACATCAGTAGTGGAGAAAATGCTAGAATCTATTACTGAGGACGTGTTAACAGGGCACTTAGACAATAATAATAGGATTGGGCAGAGTCAACACAGATTTATGAAAGGGAAATCATGTTTGACAAATCTGTTTGAGTTTTTTGAGGTTGTAACTTGCAGAATGGATAAAGGAGAACCAGTGGATGTGGTGTCTTTGGGTTTTCAGAAGGCATTCGGTAAGGTGCCACACAAAAGGTTATTAAACAAAATTAGGCTCATGGGATTGGCGGTAATATGTGAGCATGGATTGAGGATTGGTTAATGGATAGAATGGACAGAGAGTAGGAATAAACAGGTCACTTTCAGGTTGGCAGGTTGTAACTAGTGGGGTACTTCAAGGATCTTGGGCCTCATCTATTCACGATGTATATCAATGATTTGAATGAGAGGACCAAATATATTGTATCTAATTTTGTTGATGATAAAAAGCTAGGTGCAAATGTAAGTTGTGAGGAGGATGCAATGGGGCCGGTTAGTTTAACATCTGTAGTGGAGAAAATGCTTGAAACTATCATTAAGGAAGAAATAGCGGGACATCTAGATGGGAATAGTGCAATCAAGCAGACGCAGCATGGATTCATGAAGGGGAAATCATGTTTAACTAATTTACTGGAATTCTTTGAGGATACAACGAGCATGGTGGATAGAGGTGTACCGATGGATGTGGTGTATTTAGATTTTCAAAAGGCATTCGATAAGGTGCCACACAAAAGGTTACTGCAGAAGATAAAGGTACGTGGAGTCAGAGGAAATGTATTAGCATGGATAGAGAATTAGCTGGCTAACAGAAAGCAGAGAGTCGGGATAAATGGGTCCTTTTCGGGTTGGAAATCGGTGGTTAGTGGTGTGCCACAAGGATCGGTGCTGGGCCACAACTGTTTACAATATACATAGATGACCTGGAAGAGGGGACAGAGTGTAGTACAACAAAATTTGCAGATGACACAAAGATTAGTGGGAAAGCGGGTTGTGTAGAGGACACAGAGAGGCTGCAAAGAGATTTAGATAGGTTAAGCGAATGGGCTAAGGTTTGGCAGATGGAATACAATGTCGGGAAGTGTGAGGTCATCCAGCTTGGGAAAAAAAACAGGAAAAGGGAATATTATTTGAATGGGGAGAAATTACAACATGCTGCGGTGCAGAGGGACCTGGGTGTCCTTGTGCATGAAACTCTTTTAGAGTTTATCTGTAAAACAAAACATTAAACCGTGCCACCCGACCTGGGTGACACACCAGACGTTTACAAGGCCCTTTTTTTCCTTTTTTTTTGTGTTTTTCTTTTTTTTGGTTTTTTTTTGGGCACGAAAATCACAATTTTTCCCCAGTGCCCCCTATAAAAGGGAAGGGGGACACTAAAAGCACCGGCAATTAAAACAAATTAAACTTTAAAACGTAAAATCAAATTAAAATTTGGTTGCCGGGCGTGATGATGCACTCCAGTCCCTCCGGTGCCCACCTCTCGCGGAAGGCCGCGAGCGTACCGGTGGACACCGCGTGCTCCATCTCCAAGGACACCCTGGACCGGATATAAGAGCGGAAGAGAGGCAGGCAGTCAGGTTGAACGACCCCCTCGACCGCCCGCTGCCTGGACCGGCTGATGGCACCCTTGGCCGTGCCCAGGAGCAGTCCTACGAGGTCCTTGTGCATGAATCCCAAAAAGTTAGTTTGCAGGTGCAGCAGGTAATCAGGATGGCGAATGGAATGTTGGCCTTCATTGCGAGAGGGATGGAGTACAAAAGCAGGGAGGTCCTTCTGCAACTGTATAGGGTATTGGTGAGGCTACACCTGGAGTACTGCGTGCAGTTTTGGTCACATTACTTAAGGAAGGATATACTAGCTTTGGAGGGGGTACAGAGACAATTCACTAGGCTGATTCCGGAGATGAGGGGGTTACCTTATGATGATAGATTGAGTAGACTGGGTCTTTACTCGTTGGAGTTCAGAAGGATGAGGGGTGATCTTATAGAAACATTTAAAAATCATGAAAGGGATAGATAAGATAGAGGCAGAGAGGTTGTTTCCACTGGTCGGGGAGACTAGAACTAGGGGGCACAGCCTCAAAATACGGGGGAGCCAATTTAAAACCGAGTTGAGAAGGAATTTCTTCTCCCAGAGGGTTGTGAATCTGTGGAATTCTCTGCCCAAGGAAACAGTTGAGGCTAGCTCATTGAATGTATTCAAGTCACAGATAGATAGATTTTTAACCAATAAGGGAATTAAGGGTTACGGGGAGCGGGCGGGTAAGTGGAGCTGAGTCCACGGCCAGATCAGCCATGATCTTGTTGAATGGTGGAGCAGGCTCGAGGGGCTAGATGGCCTACTCCTGTTCCTAATTGTTATGTTCTTATGTTCTTATGTTCTTATGTTCAAGGGGATACAGACAGATTAAGTGAAATGGCAAGAACATGGCAAATGGAATATAATATGGAGAAATGTGAAGTTATCCACTTTGGTATGAAAAACAGAAAAGCACAATATTTTTTAAATGGTGAGTGATTGGGAAATACTGTTGTTCAAAGGGACCTGGGTGTCCTTATATATGAATTACTGAAAGTTAACATGCAGGTACAGCAAGCAATTAGGAAAGCAAATGGTATCTTGACCTTTATTGCAAGAGGATTTGAGTATAAGAGTAAAGACGTCTTACTGAAATTATATAGGGCCCTGGTGAGACCACACCTGGAGTACTCTGTACATAAGGAAGGATATACTTGCCATAGAGGAAGTGCAGTGAAGGGTCAACAGACTGATTTCTGGGATGGGGGGATTGTCCTATGAGGAGAGACTGAGTAGACTAGGCCTACATTTAGTAGCTTGAGTAGAATAGGCCTAGAATTTAGAAGAATGAGAGGTGATCTCATTGAAATATACAAAATTCATACAGGGCTTGACAGGGTAGATGCAGGGAGGACGTTTCCCCTGGCTGGAGAGTCTAGAACCAGAGGTCACAGTCTCAGAATAAAGGGTTGGCCATTTAGGACTGAGTTGAGGAGAAATTTATTCACTCAGAGGATGGTGAATCTTTGGAATTCTCTACCCCAGAGGGCTGTGGAGACTCAGTCATTGAGTATATTCAAGATGGAGATCGATATTGGATATAAAGGGAATCAAAGGATATGGGGATAGTGCAGGAAAGTGGAGTTGAGGTAGCAGATTAGGCATGATCTTATTGAATGTCAGAGGAGGTTTGAGGGGCCAAATGACCTACTCCTGTTGCTATATCTTATGTTCTTATGTTCTTATCAACCACACTACCCTCTTCAAACCATTCTGTTACTTCATCAAAGAACTCAATCAAATTAGTGAAACATGATTTGCTTTTAACAAATCCATGCTGATTTCATTTATTAGCCCATACCTTTCCAAATATCAATTAATTTTATCCCGGATTATTGTCTCTAAGTTTTCCCACCACTGACGTTAGGCTGACTGGCTTGTAGTTGCTGTGTTTATCCTTCTCTCTTTACTCTGTAAAATGAAGAGAGTAGCAAAAGTAAGCATTGGTCCCTTAGAGGCGGAGACAGGTGAAATTATAATGGGGACTAAGGAAATGACAGAGACTTTAAACAAATATTTTGTATCTGTCTTCATAGTAGAAGACACAAAAAGCATACCAAAAATAGTGGGGAATCAAGGGGTTACTAAGAGTGAAGAACTTAAGGTAATTAATATCAGTAGAAAAAAAGTACTTAAGAAAATAATGGTACTAAAAGTCGACAAATCCCCTGGACCTGATGGCCTACATCCTAGGGTTGTTATCTTCTAAAATTCCCGAGATTCTAGAATGGTCCTAGCAGATTGGAAGGTAGAAACTGTAACCCCACTATTCAAGAAAGAAGATAAAGCAAAAACAGGGAACTACAGGCCAGCTATCCTGACATCAGTTGTCAGGAAAATGTTGGAATCCATTATTAAGGAAGTGGTAACAAGGCACTTAGAAAATCATAATATGATTAGGCAAAGTCAACATGGTTTTATGAGAGGTAAATCATGGTCAACAAATTTATTAGAGTTGTTTTGAGGATGTAACTAGCAGGGTAAATAAAGAGAAACCAGTGGATGTAATATATTTGGATTTCCAAAAGGCATTTGATAAGGTGCCACATAAAAGGTTGCTATGCAAGATAAATGCTCATGGGGTTGGGGGTAATATATTAGCATGAACAGAGGATTGATTAATGGACAAAAAACAGAGAGTAGGGATAAACAGGTCATTTTCAGATTGGCAGGCTTTAACTAGTGGGATGCCGCAATGATCAGAGCTTGGTCCTCAGCTATTTACAATCTATATTAATGACTTAGATGAATGGACAGAGTGCGATGTATCCAAGTTTGCTGATGATACAAAGCTAGGTGGGAAAGTAAGCAATGAGGAGGACACAAAGAGCCTGCAAAAGGATATAGATAGCTTAAGTGAGTGGACAATAAGGTGACAGATGGAGTATAATTTGGAGCAATGTGAGGTTATTCACTTTGGTAGGAAGAATAGAAAAACAGAATATTTTTTAAGTAGTGAGAAACTATTAAACATTGGTGTTCAGAGAGATGTAGGTGTCCTCATGCAAGAAACACAGAAAGCTAGCATGCATGTACAATTAGTTGGTCTTTAGTGCAAGGGGGTTGGAGTACAAGAGTAAGGAAGTGTTACTACAATTGTACAGGGTTTTGGTGAGACCACACCTGGAGTATTGTGCACAGTTTTTGTCCTTATCTGAGAAAGGGCATACTTATCTTAGAGGCTGTGCAACAAAGGTTCACTAGATTGATCCCTGGTATGATAGAGGAGAGATTGAGTAGATTGGGTCTGCATTCTCTGGAGTTTAGAAGAATGAGATGTGCTCTTATTGAAACATATAAGATTCTGAGGGGGATTGACAAGATAGATGGTGGGAGGTTGTTTCCTTTGGCAGGAGAGTCTAGAACTAGAGGGGCATAGTCTCAGGAAACGCAGTCGGCCGCTTAAGACTGAGATGAGAAGGAATTTCTTCACTCAGAGGTTGTGAATCTTTGAAATTCTCTACCCGAAAGGTAGATGCTGAATTGTTGAGTATATTCAAAGGCTGAGATAGATAGATTTTTGGTCTCTAAGGGAATTAAGGGATATGGGGATCGGCAGGAAAGTAGAGTTGAGGTCGAAGATCAGCCATGATTTTATTGAATGGCAGAGCAGGCTTGAAGGGCCATATGGCTTCTTCTTGCTCCTAATTCTTATGGACTTGCATGCTTAACCTTCACTGCTCTACGGAGAACAATTTCAGCTTCTTCAATCTCTCCTCATAACTGAAGTCTCTTATCCCTGGTACCATCCTGGTAAACAACTTCTGTATTCTGTCCACCCCATCTAAAACCATGTGATCTCCTGGGAGAGGCGAAACACCAGCTAAAAGCCAATTTTAGGAAAAGAATCTGGAAAGTTCCTCTCTGACCCATCTAGTTGGTCGAAACTAGTACCTACGTTTTGTAAAAGGTGATGTGTGTCCCAACCAGAAACAAGTACAGCTCTCGCTTAAAGTAATTCAGGGAATTGATGTCTGCCAGAGGTCCACCATTTTCTGGGAAAAGAACCACCTCCTGAAAACTAATCTGGATCTGACCTTGCACAACTTAAAATTGTGACCCCTGGTCCTCGCTAACCTATTTAATTAGAACAAACTTTCAACTGGAGCACAATCTATTTGCTTCATCATCTTACAAACCTCGTTCAGATCACCCCTAAGTCTACGCTTCTCTAAAGTTAAGAGTCCCAAATCCTTTAGCCTATCTTGATAGCTAAGATGCTTTATTCTGGGAATTAGTTTAGTGGCCCACCTCTGTACCCTTTCCAAAGCCTCAACATCACCTACCATGTTTGGAGATCAAAACTGGACAAGTGAAGCCAGACCAAGGACAAAATAGTGTGCCTTGTCTTAAAATTAATTGTCCTATGAATGCACCCCAACACCCTATTTGATCTAGTAATCACCCATGGCATTGTTCATGTACTTTTAGAGAAGCATGCACTAGATTGCCCAGATCTCTTTCTTTCTCTACCTTCATTCATGTCTTGGATGGTGTATGAATGTTGAGCATTTGGCCTGCCCACATGCATAACACTGCACTTATCCAAATGAAACATTATTTGTCAGTCATGAGCCCAATCTCCCAATATATTAAGATCCACCTGAAGCAGTTGAGCATCGCCTACAGTCCTAACACTCCTAAAATAGTACCATTTAGATTATACTGCTTTTCCATGTTGTTCCTCCAAAGTGCATCACTTCATATTTACCCGCATTAAATTGCATCTGCCATTTCACCAGTCTGTCTATGTCCTCCTGAAGTCTGCTGCTATGCTCCTCACTATTTGCTACATTGCTAAGTTTCGTACAATCACCAAACTACTAAATTGTATTCCCTATACCCAAGTTTAGGGAATTTATATATAACAAGAAAAGCAATGATCCTAATACCGTTCCCTAGGGGACCCCACTGCATACTCCAGTCAGAAAACCATCCGTTCACCACTACTCTCTGCCTCCAATCCCTAAGACAATTATGAATGCAAGTTACTACCATCTCTTCAATCCCATGTGAATCTGCTACACCCCCTCCAAGGCCAATGTATCCTTCCTGAGGTGCAGTGTCTAGAACTGAGCACGGTACTCTAAATGTGGAACTTTATATAACTATGCATTTAATCTGAGCAAATCTAGAGTAATTACATAGTTTGGAAACAATAAATAAAAATTCACCTTTTCTTATTATATACTTTTAATACTTTTAATTATTCAGGATTGATTAACTCTTTGGTAATGTATTTTCCTGCATTTTTATTTTAATGAAAATTTAAATGTGAAAAACTGGTAATCAAAAAAAATGATTTGACCTAAGATGAAGAGTGAAATAAATCTATTTGAGTGAAAAGCTGAGACCTAGATGAAGAAATGAATATTATGGCGAATGACTGACAGAAATAACACGAGGAACTAAAACCTCTCGTGGGATAAAACTAACATAGCCAAGAACAGAATAGCTTGAAGAAGCAGTTGTGAGTATAATGACACATTGAGAATTAAGAGCTAAAAAGGAAATATACACAAATAAGATCCTGATATTTTAATATCCACGTTTAAATTAAACCTTCTCCATGAATTGAAATAGATAGCTGGGTTACTAGTAAGTTTGTGATTCCATTCTATTATTATTCTATTCTCTAAATGGCGCTGTCAGACTGAACACTTAATAGATTCCATTCTGCGAACTTATAGTTCTAGAGTCATGCAGTCCTATATATAGACACGGGCTCACTGTCTTCAGCACAGCTGGCACCCTGCAGCCAGTGAAGCCCAATCGCAACCAATGGCCATTATTTCAGATATCCATCGAATCTTGCAACAAATAACAAGCTCCTCAGAGCAGCCTGTAAATGGGAAGAGCATATTTTGGGGTAATTTGCCCTACCTGATATTCAGTTTTGTAGTTGCCTTCTCGTTACATTATTACTTACTTTCCAAAATTGCTTGAAACTATCTTTCTAAACAATTCAAGTCTGTCTATCATAGAGCGACATAAGGATTGCGGTCAGCTGTGGCACAGTGGTAGCATTCTTGCCGCTGAGTCTTCTGAAGTTTGTGGACTTGAATCCACTCCAGAGACTTGAGCACAAAATCTAAGTTGACACTTCAAGGAGTGCTGTCATGTCGGAAGTGCCATCTTTCAAATGAGATGTTAAACTGAGGCCCCGACTGCCCTCTAAGATGGACGTAAAAGATCTCCAGCATTAGGAAGAAGTGCAGGGTAGTTCTTCCCGGTGTCCTGGCTAATGTTTATCCCTCAACATCACTAAAAGACAGATTATTGAGCCATTTTCACATTGCTGTTTGTGGGATTTTGCTGTGCGCAAATTGCCAGTTTCCTACATTACAATTGTGACTACACGTCAATACTTCATTGGCTGTAAAGTGCTTCGCGACATCCTGAGATCTTGAAAGGTACTATATAAATGCAAGACTTTTCTTTCTTTCTTTCTTTCTTTCTTTCTTTCTTTCTTTCTCTCTTTCTCTCTCCCTCCCTCCCTCCTACGGTCCATGTCAAACCCACATAATGGCTGACAGTTTGAAAGGAAGTCACCTTGTTATGAAATAGAACTGGAGGCTAAAGTTTTTCAAGTCAGGATCACCTTAGTAAGATCTTTAGAGTTCAAGAATACTGTGAGCTTGGACCTGGTTTGTCCAAGGGGCCTTGGACAAACCAGGACCTTCACTTCACAGTAATAAACTGCACTAAACATGATATATGATTGAAACTACCTGTAACATCAATGTAGAGCAGTGCAATGAGCAGCGAAACCATCTTCAGTCTCATGTCTGTAAAATTCTTTTTCAGTTGCCTAAAATAAAAGAGAAAAGTTTAATGTTAATGTCAAAGTAATTTAACTTTTTTGAAGCAAAGCAGGAATTGCCCACTCTGATTCTAGCTCTTCAGTATGATCATTTCATGCTGTGGCAATTATATATGTAACAAACACAGCAGCCCTTTGGAACTGCAGAAACCAAAAACAATTGGTTAGATCAGTATTGGTGTCAAAATCACTGCTGACCAATAAGTTATTGTCAGCTTCTGGTTGGAGCAGAAAGACCAGGTGGAGCTGGTGAAGATTCAACAAGAAAGTCTTATAACTTCAGGGCTCAGCCAGTAATGCAAAAACTCACATTATTTATCTATCTTACACTGTTAGTCAATTAATTTTGGGTGCATATGATGATGCCAAAAGATTAGGTTCTGGTGAATAATAAGCTCAGGTAAAGACTTCCAAATAAAGGGAAATATAGTTCCATAAATCTATTTAAATCCATGCTGATTGTCGTCACAGCCCATTCTAGTTATAAGTAACTCATTAACTGTTTTAGGTCGGAAACTATATATAGAACAGAATCCCAGAACAAAGTGTTCTGTTCAGTACAGAACCATTGAAAGCACATGATGAAACAATTAACATGAATGTATTTTTTTTTAAACTTAATTTTATAGTGTCCGTCAATTGTTCCGTTACCTATTAAAGTTAAAGTGTGTTTAAACTTCCTTAGAAATGGACCAGAGACTCAGGTCAACTGTAGTTATATTCATGATACAGAGGGCGAGAGTTTTGCTTTGGATGCAATCGACGATCCAGATGCAAATTGCACCCAAAATTGCGACAGTTTTGCAAAGCTTTTTTTTTCTCAAGCTTCTGCTCAAACTCATTTGCATATCGGCGAATGTAAAATCTGGCATGAACCAGCGCAATCGGGCAGCATTTTAGAATGTAATTTTTTTTTAAATTTGCTTGAAAAAAATTCCTTAATATATTTAAGAGTGGTAACTAGGTGTAGTTTGATTAATACAGCTGAAAATAGGTTTATCACAAAACTAAGCAGTTATTAATCAATGTCAATCCACCACCTATGAGTAACCCAATTTTAACTGAATGAAAATGACTTTTTAAAAAAATGACACACACCATTTGCTAGTTATATTGGCATACAGTAGTCAGTTTCTTAGCAAATTAAAAAAAATTATATTCACAAGCTTTTAAAACGTGCCTATTAGTATCCTTTGCACCCAAAAGAACCAACTTTATATTTAGAGCCTCCTCAAAGGCCGCAAACTGGTGCAATTAGCGGATCCACTCAATGGTTGTTCATTCAAATTGGGGGTGTGGCCAGTTTAGTGGGCGGGGCCCGCTTCCAGCATGATGTTTTTTACACTAGCTCACTGTAATGACTCAAGAGTCTTGTTACTGTAAACTGCCTCAGGTGTAAACCTGATCCAACTTTATTCACGGCCAAAGTACACACGTGACATAGTACCCACGCTTATATACCAGTGACCGTGCACACGTACGTACAGCCCGATGACCTCCGACAGTGGCGCCCTCTGGTGGCTGATGACCCCAACCATCAACATCCCCCTTTCAAGATCTTAATATCAGTCTCTTTACAAATTAAGACAGTCTGGGACTTTCCGCTCACGAATTGATCATCTCAGTTCAACTTTAGTTCTAGGTGAGCGTGCTGAGTCAGTTGTGACTGAAGGCTCAATAACTGATCTGATGGGAGTGGTAATGACCACATCAGAGACTGAAGGTCCAGGTTCAGGAATGACAGCAAAGTCCTCTGATGAATGAACATTGGTTGGTTGGTCACTGACTGCATCTTCCTCAAACGGTTCCAGTTCATTCGTGTGCTGCAGTTTTATCTGATTAACATGTTTCCTGCATGTTTGCCCATTCTTGAGCATGACAATAAACACTCTGTTACCCTCCTTGGCTGTAACAGTACCAGCGATCCACTTTGGACCTTGACCATAGTTCAGTACATAAACCGGATCATTGACAGAGATGTCATGTGACACAGCAGCACGATCATGATACCCTTGCTGACTTTGACGTCTGTTTTCAACACGATCATTCAAATCAAGAGAAAGCTTGGTCTTGAGATTTCTCTTCATCACTAGCTCAGCAGGGGAAACCCCAATAAGCATATGAGGTCTTGTCCTGTAACTGAGCAATACATGACAGATGAGTCTGCAGTAAACACTGAGTTACATGTTTCATACTTTGCTTGATTGTTTGAACAGCACGCTCTGCTTGACCACTAGAAGCAGGTTTGAATGGAGCTGACCTCACATGTCTAATACCATCGAGTTTCATGAACTCCTGAAACTCAAGACTTGTGAAGCAAGATCCGTTGTCGCTCACAACAATGTCAGGTAAGCCATGAGTAACAAACATGGCACGAAGGCTCTCAATAGTAGCTGTAGATGTACTGAATGACATAATAATACACTCTATCCACTTTGCATATGCATCTACCACAACAAAAAACATCTTTCCCAGGAAAGGACCCGCAAAATCGATGTGGATCCTCGACCATGGTTTAGATGGCCATGACCACAGACTCAGCGGAGATTCTGCTGGTACTTTACTTAGCTGCATGCAAGTATTGCACTGATGCACACATGATTCCCGATCAGAGTCAATTCCAGGCCACCATACATGAGACCTAGCAATGGCTTTCATCATGACAATACCGGGATTAGTGCTATGTATTTCACGTACAAATTTTTCTCTACCTTTTTAGGCATGATGACACAATTACCTCACAGTAAACAATCTGACTGAATGGACAGTTCATCTTTGTGACGGTTGTAAGGTTTGGTCTCATCACACATCTCCATAGGTATTGCAGACCAATCACCACTGAGGACACAGTGTTTCACAATTGATAAAATAGGGTCATGGCTAGTCCAGATCCTCACTTGTTGAGCAGTGACAGGAGTTCCTTTACTCTCAAAAGCATCCATTACTAACAGCAGATCTGCAGGTTGAGGTGTCTTCATATCGGGTGTAGGCAAAGGCAGATGACTCAGTGCATCGGCACAATTCTCAGTACCAGGTTGATGATGAATAACATAATCATAGGCAGACAATGTCAATGCCCACCTCTGAATACGGGATGATGCATTGGCATTAATACCTTTGTTTTCCAAAAACAATTAAATGAGTGGCTTGTGATCCGTTTCGAGTTCAAAACGAAGACCAAACAGGTAAAGATGCATCTTTTTTACCCCATATACACAGGCCAAAGCTTCTTTTTCTACCATGCTGTAAGCTCTTTCCGCTTTTGACAAACTTCTCGAAGCATACGCAACAGGATGTAGCTTACCTGACTCATTTGCTTGTTGGAGTACACAGCCAACCCCATATGATGAAGCATCACAGGCCAATACAAGACACTTAAACAGATCATATGCCGACATCAGATCTAGCTTAGTGAACGACTTTCCACCAGCTAGCATGGCGAACAGGTCATCAGCCTTCAGTAATGGATACTGATCCTGTTTCAAAAATTGGTTAATCATAACCTTGTTGGAATCTGTCGAGCTCAATTTCAACCTTCTCCCTCATCATGTAAGGAACAGACCGAGCTTTATGATAGACAGGCCTTGCATCAGAATCCAGGTGAATCTGCACCTTGGCTCCAGTAAAATTACTAATGCCCGGTTCAAACAAAGAAGGAAACTTCTTCAACACTTGAGCACACGAAGTATCATCCACCGAGGACAATGCTTTGACATCAATCCAGTTCAGCTTGATTCTCTCGAGCCAATTCCTGCCGAACAGCAATGGACCATTACCTGGGACGATCCATAATGGTAGATCTTGAACCACACCCTCATATGACACCTTGACTACTGCACTGCCAATCACTGGTATGAGTTCCTTAGTGTAACTACGCAACTTGGCATTGACTGGACTCAGCTTAGGTTTCATAGCCTCAGTGTCCCACAGCTTGTAAAATGTCCTTTGGCTCATTATCGACAGACTCGCACCATGTCCAGCTCCATTGATACAGGCACGCCATTCAGCTTCACATTAACAATTATCGGCTGGCTCTTTGCCAAGAACAAATACAGACCATACGCTTCCTCCTCGGGTTCTGTATCCGGGCCAGCACTGGACTGGTATTCATCTCATCAACAATGTGATGAGCAGCAGTATGCTTGCTCAGTTGTAGACGCATTCTCTGAAGATGCCCCACTTTCGAACAGCCATTACAGGAGTATTGTTAAGAAACATAGAAACATAGAAAATAGGTGCAGGAGAAGGCCATTCGGCCCTTTGAGCCTGCACCGCCATTCAATCAGATCCATGGCTGATCATTCCCTCAGTACCCCTTTCCTGCTTTCTCTCCATACCCCTTGATCCCCTTAGCCGTAAGGGCCATATCTAACTCCCTCTTGAATATATCCAATGAACTGCCATCAACAACTCTCTGTGGCAGGGAATTCCATAGGTTAACAACTCTCTGACTGAAGAAGTTTCTCCTCATCTCAGTCCTAAATGACCTATCCCTTATCCTAAGACTATGTCCCCTGGTTCTGAACTTCCCCAACATCGGGAACATTCTACCCGCATCTAACCTGTCCAGTCCCGTCAGAATCTTATACATTTCTATGAGATCCCCTCTCATCCTTCTAAACTCCAGTGAATAAAGGCCCAGTTGATCCAGTCTCTTCTCATATGACAGTCCAGCCATCCCGGGAATCAGTCTGGTGAACCTTCGCTGCACTCCCTCAATAGCAAGAATGTACTTCCTCAGATTAGGAGACCAAAACTGTGCACAATATTCCAGGTGAAGCCTCAATAAGGCCCTGTACAACTGCAGTAAGACCTCCCTGCTCCTATATTCAAATCTCCTAGCTATGAAGGCCAACATACCATTTGCCTTCTTCACCGCCTGCTGTACCTGCATGCCCACTTTCAGTGACTGATGAACCATGACACCCAGGTCTCATTGCACCTCCCCTTTTCCTAATCTGCCGCCATCCAGATAATATTCTGCCTTCGTGTTTTTGCCCCCAAAATGGATAACCTCACATTTATCCACATTATACTGCATCTGCCATGCATTTGCCCACTCACCTAACCTGTCCAAGTCACCCTGCAGCCTCTTAGCATCCTCCTCACAGCTCACACCACCACCCAGTTTAGTGTCATCCGCAAACTTGGAGATATTACACTCAATTCCTTCATCTAAATCGTTAATGTATATTGTAAAGAGCTGGGGTCCCAGCACTGAGCCCTGTGGTACTCCACTAGTCACTGCCTGCCATTCTGAAAAGGACCCATTTATCCCGACTCTCTGCTTCCTGTCTGCCAACCAGTTCTCTATCCACGTCAGTACATTACTCCCAATAACATGCGCTTTGATTTTGCACACCAATCACTTGTGTGGGACCTTGTCAAAAGCCTTTTGAAAGTCCAAATACACCACTTCCACTGGTTCTCCCTTGTCCACTCTACTAGTTACATCCTCAAAAAATTCCAGAAGATTTGTCAAGCATGATTTCCCTTTCATAAATCCATGCTGACTTGGTCCGATCCTGTCACTGCTTTCCAAATGTGCTGCTATTACATCTTTAATAATTGATTCCAACATTTTCCCCACTACTGATGTCAGGCTAACCGGTCTATAATTACCCGTTTTTTCCCTCCCTCCTTTTTTAAAAAGTGATGTTACATTAGCTACCCTCCAGTCCATAGGAACTGATCCAGAGTCGATTGACTGTTGGAAAATGATCACCAATGCATCCACTATTTCTACGGCCACTTCCTTAAGTACTCTGGGATGCAGACTATCAGGCCCCGGGGATTTATTGGCCTTCAATCCCATCAATTTCCCTAACACAATTTCCCACCTAATAAGGATATCCTTCAGTTCCTCTTTCTCACTAGACCTACTGTCCCCTAGTACAATCGGAAGGTTATTTGTGTCTTCCTTTGTGAAGACAGAATTGAAGTATTTGATCAATTGGTCTACCATTTCTTTATTCCCCATTATAAATTTAAACTGACACTGATGAGGCCGCTGATTGCCCCCACAACGCCAACAGGGTGAAATCAGATTCGTACCAGTTGGCGGACTCTGAGCAGCTACAGGTTTCACATAAACAATCAAGTAGGCCCTGCCATAAGCAGCTCTGCCAGAAGACGACTCAATTTTGTTTACAATACCTGCCGTGAGCTCCGACTCTTCGATGATATCTGCCTCAAATTATCATCAGTCGTCATACATGCCTGGGCAGTCGCGATGGCCTTTCTTAAGACCAGCTTCTCTTCACCCAATACCTTCCGAAGAATCACATCCTGGTTGATGCCTATCACGAAGAAATCTCGCAACATATCTTCCAACATGTTCCAGAACTTACACGGCTCAGCAAGACGTCATAGGTTGGTGACAAATCCCGACACATCCTGGCCCTCAGCACGAACATGCGTATAGAAGCGATAGCGTGAGCTGATGATCCCCTCTTTTGGCTTAAGATGGTCATGCACCAAAACACACAAATCCTCGTACTCTTTGTCCATTGGACATAAAGGCGAGAGAAGGTTCTTCATAAGGCCGTAAATTTTCTGACCACAGATGGTGAGGAAAACTGCCCTGCGCCAAACTGCGTCAGCCTCCCCCTCCATTTTATTGGCTACAAAATACTGATCCAGGCGGTTGATAAAATCCGCACAATCCTTGCCCTCCATGAATTTTTCCAGAATTCCAATCGTGTCCATTGTACATGCGAAGGTTCTTAATTTACCTTGTCGCCAAATGTAATGACTCAAGAGTTTTGTTACTATAAACTGCCTCAGGTGTAAACCTGAGCCATCTTTATTCGTGCCCAAAGTAGACACGTGACATAATACCTGTGCAGTGACCGTGCACACGCGTGTACAGCCTGATGACCTCCAACAGTGATGCCCTCTGGTGTCTAGTGACCCCAAGCATCAATACATAACACTCACAAAATCGCAGAAACTCATTTGCATAATTTGCACTTAAAATTCCGCAAGCATTTCTCTTGATTTGGCCGATTTTGGGGGAATTGCTCTGACCTAGAGGAAAATCCAGGCTTCTAGAAGGTATATAATGGGGGTGACTGGTTCAGGAAAAGTAAAGCACTGAGTGGAGCTGACTGTGCAACTAATTATTAGAACAGGCTTGAGGGGCCGTTTGTCCTACTCCTGCTCTTATTTCTTATGTAGGAGATCATGTTGAAATAATCATGGCAAATTGCTACAATGCATTTTATAGATAGTACATACTGCAGCCACAGTATGCTATTGATGAAGGGGGATGATATTGCATCCAATGGTTGGGACATCATCAAGTGGACTACTTTGTCCTGGATGGTGTTGAGCTTCAACAACAACAACTTGCGTTTACATGGCACTTTTAACATAGTAAAATGTCCCAAGGCGCTTCACAGAAGCAATTATCAAACAAAATTTGACACCGAGCCACATAAGGAGGCATTAGGACAAGTGACCTAAAGCTAGGTTATAACGAGCATCTTAAAGGAGGAGAGTCAGGTAGTGAGGCAGAGAGGTTTAGTGATGGAATTCCAAAGGTTAGGGCCTAGGCAGCTGATGGTGAAGAGGCCAATGCCAGAGCAAAGAAAATTGGGGATGCGCAAGAGGCCAGAATTGGAGGATGCAGAGATCTCGGAGGTTTGTAGGGCTGGGGGAGGTTACAGAGATAGGGAGGGGCGAGGCCAAGGAGGGATTTGAAATCAAGGATGAGAATTTTTAAATCGAGGAATGTAGAGTGGGCAAATCAGACTGGTTGTGATTCGAAAATGTTATTGCATTGATAGTTGCATCTGACAAAGTAAAAGTAATAGACATTAAAACTACATTAGGGTACATTTAGTTATTGTGTGGAAAAAATATCACCATTCTTTGATTTTCTAATCTCTGATCATCATCATCATCACCATAGGCAGTTCTTCGCAGTCGAGGAGGATTTGCTTCCACTCTTAACATGAGTTCTCAGGTGGCTGAACAGTCCAATACGAGAACCACAGATTCTGTCGCAGGTGGGGCAGATAGTCGTTGAGGGAAGGGGTGGGTGGGACTGGTTTGCCACACGATCTTTCCGCTGCCTGCGCTTGTTTTCTGTATGCTCTCGCCAATGACACTGAAGGTGCTCAGCACCTTCCCGGATGCACTTCCTCCATTTAGGGCGGTCTTTGGCTAGGGACTCCCAGGTGTCAGTGGGGATGTTGCACTTTATCAGGGAGACTTTGAGGCTGTCCTTGTAGTGTTTCCTCTACCCACCTTTGGCTCGTTTGCCATGAAGGAGTTCCGAGTAGAGCACTTGCTTTGGGAGTTTTGTGTCAGGCATGCAAACAATGTGGCCTGCCCAGCGGAGCTGATCACTTGTGATCAGTGCTTCAATGCTGGGGATGTTGGCCTGGCCAAGGACGCTGATGTTGGTGCGTCTGTCCCCCCTGGGGACTTGTTAGGATCTTATGGAGACATCATTGTTGGTATCTCTCCAGCAACTTGAGATGTCTGCTGTACATGGTCCATGTCTCTGAGCCATACAGGAGCGGGGGTATTACTACAGCCCTGTAGACCATGAGCTTCATGGCAGTTTTGAGGGTCTGGTCTTCAAACACTCTTTTCCTCAGGCAGATGAAGACTGCACTGGTGCACTAGAGGCGGCGTTGAATTTCATCGTCAATGCCTGTTCTTGTTGATAAGAGGCTCCCGAGGTATGGGAAATGGTCCACGTTGTCCAGGGCCGCACCGTGGATCTTGATGACTGGGAGGCAGTGCTGTGCGGCGAGGACAGGCTGGTGGAGGACCTTTGTCTTACGGATGTTTAGCGTAAGTTCCAGGCTTTCGTACGCCTCAGTAAATACGTCGACTATATCCTTGAGTTCAGCCTCGGTATGTGCGCAGACACAGGCGTTGTCCGCGTACTGTAGCTCGATGACAGAGGTTGGGGTGGTCTTGGACCTGGCCTGGAGATGGCGAAGGTTGGACAGGTTCCCACTGGTTCTGTAATTTAGTTCCACTCCAGCGTAAGGCCCATGCTTGTTGACTGTGAGGTGGAGAAGGAAGATTGAGAAGAGGGTTGGAGTGATGATGCAGCCCTGTTTGACACCGGTCCGGACGTGGATTGGGTTTGTAATGGACCCATTGGGAAGGATCACGGCCTGCATGTCGTCGTGGAGCAGGCAGAGGATGGTGCTGAACTTTTGGGGGCGTCCGAAGCGGAGGAGGATGCTCCATAGACCCTCGCAGTTGACAGTGTCAAAGGCCTTTGTAAAGTTGAAGAAGGCTGTCGCACTGCAAAAATCATGTCCGTTGTGCCCCGTAGGGGACGAAATCCACACTGCAACTCCAGGAGGAGCTCTTCAGCCACAGGGAGAAGATGGTTGAGAAGGACTCTAGCGACGACCTTCCCAGTGGCTGATAACAGGGAAATTCCTCTGTAATTGCCGCAGTTGGACTTGTCCCTTTTTTAAAAGATGGTCATGATTACTGCATCTCTGAGATCTCCCGGCTAGCTCGCCTCCCTCCAGATGAGAGAGATGAGGTCATGTATTCGCGTCAACTCTGAGCTGCTCATCTTTCAGGTGTTTCCCACCTATCAAGCCGGAAAAATCTTTATGCTGAAGCAGGAGCACTGAGCTGATCTGCCTAAAAGAAAGTGCTCAAGTGATCACCAATTACTGCAGGAGTCACCTGCATGTAGAGTTTTTGCAGAAAGGTTAGGCTGATTCTCTGGATTTTTCCACTGAGGAGCAGAACTCTAGAGGACTGCTGGTCAGTAAATTGGAAGCACAATCTGGGAATTAGCAATGTAACCTAGACAAAGTTACAGGGATTTTAACTGGGGTATAAATGCTAGTAAGCTGCTGATGTTGCAATCATCCATCATTAGGATTCATTTTGTGTTCTCTTTCACCTCCATAGGGGTATTTATAAATAAGAATTATCAGTAGAACATCAAGGACTTTAAGCTGTATAGTATCTGAATTTAGAGCCTTGAATTAGTGGCATTCTGGCATGTTAAATTGAAGAATGAATCTAATCTATACTTCAGGATATAATCCTGATTTTTGTTTATTTTGGAATGACATAAAAAAACCTTATGAAGAACCCAATATGACCTCTAGTTGTATGAACAAATTTCTAACCTGTGCAAACCATTTTATGTAGCTGGTCTTGCCCTCTATCTCTGTGTGCAGTGATTTTCTCAGATGAGGAGTTAACCTTTCCACTTCCCTGCTCTTTTCCCATAGTCCTGCAAAATTTTCCCCTTCAAGTAGTTATCTAATTCCTTTTTGAAAGTTATTATTGAATCTGCTTCCACTATCCTTTCAGGCAGTACATTTCACATCATAACAACTTGCTGTGTAAAAATTATTTTCCTTATGTCGCCTCTGGTTCTTTTGCCAATGATCTTAAATCTTTGCCCTCTGGTTACCAAGCCTTTTGCCACTGGAAACAATTTTTCCTTATTTACTCTATCAAAACCATTCATGATTTTGAATACCTCTATTAAATTTCCTCTTAACCTTCCCTGCTCTAAGGAGAACAACCCCAGCCTCTCTAGTCTCTCCACATAACTGAAGTCTCACATCCCTGGTACCATTCTAGTAAATCTTCTTTGCACACTCTCTAAGGTCTTGACATCCTTCCCAAAGTACGGTGCCCAAAATTGAATACAGTACTCCAACTGTGGCCTGGCCAGTGATTTATACATGTTTCGCATAACTTCCTTGCTTGCCTCTGTTTATAAAGCCGATGACCCCGAATGCTTTTTTAACAGCTTGTCCTGCCACCTTCAAAAACCTATGTACTACACCCCCAGGTCTCTCTTTTTCTGAACCCCTTTAAAATTGTACCATTTAGTTTATATTGCCTCTCCTTATTCTTTCTACCAAAATGCATCACTTCATACATCTCTGCATTAAATTGGATCTGCTATATGCCTGCCATTTCACTAGGTTCTCCTGAAGTATGTTACTATGCTCTTCACTGTTTGCTACATTTCTGAGTTTTGTTTCATCTGCAAACTTTGAAATGATGTGCTGTATACCCAAGTCCAGGTCAATAATATGTATCAAAAAGAGCAGTGGTCCCAATACTGACCCCTGGGGGACACCACTCTATACTTCCTTCCAGTTTGAAAAAATAATCGTTCACGACTACTCTTTGCTTTCGCTTAGCCAATTTTATATCCACACAACTGTCCTTTTAATCCCATGGGTTTCAATTTTGCTAACAGTCTATTATGCAAGTCCATATATACAACATTAACTGCACTACCTTCATCAACCCTCACTGTTAATTCATCAAAGAACTCAATCAAGTTAGTCAAACATGATTTAACACATCCATGCTGGCTGTCACTTATTAACCCATATTTTTCCAAGTGCCAATTAATTTTGTCTCGGATTATTGGGGGGAGTTTTAACTCAAAGAAATAGGTGGATTTAGAGCATGGGTGTAGTTAAATTGTTAACAATCGAAAGCCCGACCTGAACCCACTTCCAACCCTCCCACTTTTGGCTTTAATGAAGGCATGACAGTGGGCGGGATGGGGCGGGCAGCCAACCCACTGCTAGGGGGCTGGACATCAATTTAAATATTACAATGACGCTAGAAGCCTCTTCTTTGATCTGCATTGGCCGGAATTGTCTTTACCTTGGTGGGTCCGGTGCGGCCATTGTCCGTGGCAGGTCCCGACCCTGCTGCTGGCTCCATCCCAGTGTACAAAATTAACTTACCTTAATGGGGCCTATTAAGCCCATCCAGCATGTTACCCAGCCCAATTCAATGGAGCCGGTCTGGTGATGTCATTCATGATGCATTTTAAGCCGGTATCCTTAAAGGGACCCTGGCCATCTTACATTTTAAGTTCAATCTAACATAGTGGGTGTTGAAAAGTTACTGTACAATAATATAATAAAAGTTATATATGAGTGACAAATATATATATTTAAATAAAATTATCATTAAGTAATATGACTCCATCTACAAATATGATCAAGAACATAATTTAAAAAGTACATTAATTGGTAAGTTATTGGTGCTTCAATCACAAATCTATAGACTTTTATATCAGTAACTGGTACAAATAAAAGATGTGTGTGTATAGGTAATGCGTAAAATTAAGCAGATTTTAAATCTGTAAAGAGGTGGATTTAAAATCTGAGCAAGTTCAGTGGAAGAACTGCGGAATCCCTGACAAACAGTGTAAGTGGTGATTACAGTGCGTTTCTGGGATTTCTGCAGCTCTTCCATTGAAGTTAACAATGGAAAAATGAGAGAACCTCTGCAGAAAGTTGGAAGGCAACAGCTCAGAATAGCCAGTGAAAAATTAACATTCACCAGTAGTTTTTCAAGTACAACAGAATCTCCATCAATCTGTTAGCTGATGTAATCAACATGTTTTTATTTTGCTTTATTTTCCATGCTGTCAAGTAATCAGCTGGAGCAATGGCCACAAAACTCCCATCTCAGGTTGATAGATGTGGTTCCCGAGCTGCATGCAGGAAAAATTTTCAAGTGTGGTGGGGTGGGGGGGCTGTGGGGAGGCTGGGGGGGGCAGACTCTCAAGTGCCTGTAAACTACGTGATAATGATTTCAATTATGTCACACGCCGCTGCCGATCAGGTCTGCTCCATGCTAACAGACACCATCAAATAAAACACATTTCTCAATCTGGCTGGCTGCAGGTGGGAAACAGAAGCTTTGAATGCAAATCAGGCTGTTGTTAAAATTGGCAGAGCCTGCGGGAAACCTGTTCTCCTGGATTTTCCCAGCCACGTTCTCCTGTTCTCCTAGGTTTCAGCCCATTGTCTCTTAAAGCTTCCCCACCACTGACATTAGGGTGAAAGATCTGTAGTTGCTGGCTATATCCCTCTTCCCTTTTTTGAAAAGGGATGTAACATTTGCAATCCTCAGTCCTCTGGCACTGCTCCTATATCACAGTTCCCATTCAACTGGTAAGTTAAACAACTTAATTTGAATCCAATTTCATGAGCCTATAGTATGTAATGCAAAAGTTTCTCATTAACAATGATTTCAATGGGCTTTGGTGTTATTAGCAGGAAGAACACTGGCCCATAATTATTGTGCTTGATTCTTATCCCTTGTGGATGTGGATAATATTAGTTGCCACCTAGTGAGATGATATAATACAGTTGACAGAGAAAGATCTCTGGAGTAGCTTCTACTATTTGATCAATGCCTTGAGAATCAAAAGACCAAAACTACCTCAATCAATAGCTTCCAAAGACTAAAAGTTTGATGGTGACGTTCAACTTTCCTGACCCTGATCTTGATTTGATTAATGGAGTGCAGCTCTTTGATAGAAATGTTTATTGCAGGACTTGAATTTCAAATGATGTTCCCAAAAATATGGTGTTGAACATCTTCAAATTATTTACAGTGGACTTCATCCTTTTTAAGTACAAATAATAGTGGAATTAGGATCGATGTTTGATAATCTTTAACTGATGATTATATACTTTGGAGATGACTGAGATCTCATAATGCCTGTGAATTAATGACAGTCTTTTTTCTGTGGTAACTTGCATGAAGATGCACTTACCTCTCAACTTGTACAGTTGATAAAGGGACATAAAACATGCATAACTGATCTGAAAACGTGGCAAGATTCTTGCTACTTGATCTCTGTCTGCTTTGTACCACATCATTTTTCAAGTGCACTGGAAACATCAGCTAGTGAATCCATATAAAAGAGGGCAAAATTACATAATTGTGTTGCGCCTGCTGCATTTGTTCTTCTAGGTGTTAGAGGTCACAGGTTTGGGAAATGCTGCCGAAGAAGCCTTGGTGAGTTGCTGCAGTGCACTTACCTGTAACTATTCCCCATGTAGGTGATGCATAAATAGGATTTCCAATATTAATCTGAGACACGGAGGTGTAACGCTTGGTTTGTCACAGGGAAATATTGAAAACGGCTTTGATTCTGCATGTAGCTGCAAAATCTGGCCACTGGATGGCACTGTTGTCATATGTTCCCATTGGCGACCAGACCCTATTGGGAAACAACCTAACTCAACCCACAACATCTATATAATTGCTCAAAGTGACCTCTGAAGATATTAGCCAGGATTACCAGGCACATTAAGCAATCTGCCATCTCATCCCAAGGGTTGCGATTCTGGTTGGAGGCATTCCTGAAGGTTTGATCATGTGACTTTCTGACCACATCTGACCATGTGATGCCCGATCACATGGGTTCTACAAATGTTATTGCATTTATCTTTTAAATCTTCAGTCCCCTGTAGTTGAATATTTTTGCATGTGGTTTCAAGCCAGCAGCATGTGTTCCATAAGTTCCAAGAACCAGGATGTTTGCAGGCGACGGGGGAAAACTGAGGGTGAGGAAGAAGAAAACTGAGGGTGAGGAAGAAGAAAACTGAGGTGGGGAAGAGGGGAAACTGAGGGTGAGGAGAGGGAAACTGAGGGTGACGAAAAAGAAAACTGAGGGTGAGGAAGAGGGGAAACTGAGGGTGAGGAAGAGGGAAACTGAGGTGGGGAAGAGGGGAAACTGAGGGTGAGGAGAGGGAAACTGAGGGTGACGAAAAAGAAAACTGAGGGTGAGGAAGAGGGGAAACTGAGGGTGAGGAAGAGGGAAACTGAGGGTGGGGATGAAGGGAAAGCAAGGGTGGGGAATCTGAAGAGGGGGGAGCGATTCACAGGGGCAAACCAGAAGTTGGAAAGAACTTTGATTCCACCAGTAACTAATAGTAACTCATTGATATTGCACTGATAACTAATAGTAAAGTGGTAACACTCAGATTCCCCTCAGAACCAACATAATACAATAACTCACTGATAGACTATATGTAACTGATATTAATAGGTGTAATACTCAGGCTCAAGTTTCGGCCTGAGTTGCTCCCATTTTTTTGGAGCAACTAGTTTAGTAGAATGGAGTATCTTAGAAATTGCAATTCTTGGCATTTAGTTTGCTCCAGTTCGAGTCAGTTAGAATAGTTTCATTTTAGAACAGATTTTCTTTTCAAAAGGGGGCGTGTCCAGCCATTTACGCCTGTTTTGCAAGTTTAGGCAGCGAAAACTTACTCCAAAGTAACTTAGAATGGAGTAAATAAGTAAGTAGATTTTTGTACGCTCAGAAAAACCTTGCCTACACTTAGAAATGAGACGTAGGGAATGAGAGATGGGGGGAGGGAGGGAAGTTTACAAACATTAAACACTTCACTTTTACAAATAAAGAGCCATCATCAATAATAAATAATAAATACATCAATAAGTCAATAAATCAACCAATAAATCAATCAAAAAAAATTAAAAAATTAAATATTTAAAAAAATCAATCAATCAATAAAAAGTTATTTCTACTCACCTACTGCAGCACCGGGAGCCCTCCAACAGCATGCTGGGACGCGCCTCCCCCTCCCCCTCCCCCCACCCCCAGTGTCTCTCTGTCTCTGTCAGTGTCTCTGTCTCTGTCTCTGTCTCTGTCAGTGTCTCTGTGTTTCTGACAGTGAGGGGTGGGGACAGAGAGGGGGGAGGGAGGATAACGGGGGGAGAGGGAGGGAGGGGGAGGGAGAGGAGGGGGAGGAGAGAGGAGGTGGGGGGAGAACGGGGAGAGGGAGGGGAGGAAGGCTGAATGAGAGGGAGGGGGAGGAGGGAGCTGAACGGGGAGGGAGGACCAGTCCGACCTTCGACTGGTGAACCCATTCGGCCAGGGCTAGGGTCAGGCCCCTCCCACGTAGCCTCGGAGGCCTGGAGCTACTGCAAGAGGTTGAGTTAAGCTGGGGTGATTTGACCCAGGGAGGGCGTGGGAAGCCCACTCCAAAGGCCTACCAGAAGATATGGGCCAATATAGCAGAGGTGGTCCTGTCAGCGACCAACGAGGTGCGTGAGGGCAACCAATGCCGCAAACGATGGAACGACCTTGTCGGATCCGCAAGACTAAGTATTACATTTATTTACATGTATTAGGTATGGATTTATGAAAGGGAAATCATGCTTGACAAATCTTCTAGAATTTTTTGAGGATGTAACTAATAGAGTGGACAAGGGAGAACCAGTGAATGTGGTGTATTTGGACTTTCAAAAGGCTTTTGACAAGGTCCCACAAAATTAAAGCACATGGTATTGGGGGTAATGTACTGACGTGGATAGAGAACTGGTTGGCAGACAGGAAGCAAAGAGTCAGGATAAACGGGTCCTTTTCAGAATGGCAGGCAGTGACTAGTGGGTGCCGCAGGGCTCAGTGCTGGGACCCCAGCTGTTTACAATATACATTAATGATTTAGATAAAGGAATTGGGTGTAATATCTCCAAGTTTGCAGATGACACTAAGCTGGGTGGCAGTGTGAGCTGCGAGGAGGATGCTAAGAGGCTGCAGGGTGACTTGGACAGGTTAGGTGAGTGGGCAAATGCATGGCAGATGCAGTATAATTTGGATAAATGTGAGGTTATCCACTTTGGGGGCAAAAGCACAAAGGCAGAATATTATCTGAATGGCGGCAGATTAGGAAAAGGGGAGGTGCAACGAGACGTGGGTGTCATGGTACATCAGTCATTGAAAGTTGGCATGCAGGTACAGCAGGCGGTGAAGAAGGCAAATGGCATGTTGGCCTTCATAGCTAGGGGATTTGAGTATAGGAGCAGGGAGGCCTTACTGCAGTTGTACAGGTCCTTGGTGAGGCCTCAGCTGGAATATTGTGTTCAGTTTTGGTCTCCTAATCTGAGGAAGGACGTTCTTGCTATTGAGGGAGTGCAGCGAAGGTTTACCAGATTCCCGGGATGGCAGGACTGACATATGAGGAGAGACTGGATCAACTGGGCCTGTATTCACTGGAGTTTAGAAGGATGAGAGGGGATCTCATAGAAACATCAAAAATTCTGACGGGACTGGACAGGTTAAATGCAGGAAGAATGTTCCCAATTCTGGGGAAGTCTAGAACCAGGGGACACAGTCTAAGAATAAGGGGTAAGCCATTTAGGACTGAGATGAGGAGAAACTTCTTCACTCAGAGAGTTGTTAACCTGTGGAATTCCCTACCGCAGAGAGTTGTTGATGCCAGTTCATTGGATATATTCAAGAGGGAGTTAGATGTGGCCCTTACGGCTAAAGGGATCAAGGGGTTTGGAGAGAAAGCAGGAAAGGGTACTGAGGTGAATGATCAGCCATGATCTTATTGAATGGTGGTGCAGGCTCGAAGGGCCGAATGGCCTACTCCTGCACCTATTTTCTATGTTTCTATGTCTATGTTTCTATGTATATAATTTGATTTGTAAGTCATGAGTGACTATCATCAGATGTGAGGTCTTTACTTTTATCGGGAATGTTGCACTCAAAGACTACGGTCACGGTGTATGTCTTTAGGTGAAGAATTATAATTATCATAATAATGATGATTACATCTGTCGCTTATGTGTTGTATCAGTCTCTGTGACAGTACCTAGCAATGATATCATGCAATGATCTGCACAAAAGTGTGGCCTGATGAGCTTGCATATTTCATTAATCACTACCTTGTGGAAGCACAGTCTCCAAAGGCAGGTATGCTCAGACACATCAAGGTAAGACCTCTTCTCCCTTTCAGTGCGGGGTGTGTATGGTCTGGACCTCCTCCTCATTCTGGCATGTCTTAAATTGGGCACATAATGATGTGCATTACACATTGAGTCATTTGCACTCTGCAGCATCTGCGTATTAATCGATGCAGGCTGAGAAATGGCTGGCCCCATTGCACTGAAAGTATAATAGCGATTGATCAGCAGCAATACTTTCCTCACTAAAATACACCTACAGTAAACCCCAATAGTCCAGAGTCTGAAAATATGTCTGTTGAGATGGTCACTTCACCTGAGAAGAACTCCAGAGTGAATCCAAACTCCCCCAAAGTAGAAGCAGCCTTTTGAATGAAGCGAGCTGTGATTTAAAAAATGGCACCCACACCGTTGTGATTCGTTCAGAACAGTTCCACTTTTTCTGAGCTGTTTTTTGGATGAGCGATATTGTGGCCGAGATGTGTGCAAGGTGGTGAAAGTGATGCTAGGCGATCTCCTGGGTGTTAGTTTCACCAAATGTGATCTTCATGACAAAAAATAGTGGGCGGTCAGTTTTATTGAATCTCGGTGTTAATTACGTGCGGAAAGTAATGCTGGGCGATATTATGGGCGTTGGTTTCGCCCATTTTGATGATTCCGCCCCAAAAAAGTGGGCGGGCGGTATTATTTTCTCCTGGCATTACGCACATGAGGAAAGTAACGCTCGCCGATAAGTGTCCGAAAAATGGACGTCAGTTTCCATTTTGTGGCTAAATGGGCGATATCTGGGCGTTATACCTCATCTCAGTGATAAAATGGACATTAAGTGGGCATTATGCATGCAAAAAAAGTGTAAAATCTTGCTCTTAGACTTAATTGTCACGACTTTCAGAATGAACACTTTATAGCTCCAGACGCGATCAACAACAACTTAGCTATGTATCATTCCGCACTTAGGGAAACATCTCAGAATGCTTTACAAGGGGAGAAGGTGACCCTTTTGGGCAGGGACAGAATGCGCCATTGAAAACATCAACATGATTAACATGAATATAATATGACATAATCCAATTTCAGTGATCAAGGTAGTATATTGACAACATATGCAATTATTATTAACCATAAATTGTGGTATTTGAAAACTGACACACAACCTCTTCAATCTATTGATAGATTAATAGAGGTTCAAAAACAATTCAATTATGTTTCTGATGTCTTCTGATGATAAAAATGAAGCCATTCTATGATTTAATACATCAATTCAAATGTCCTTTAGAATAGTCAAAGAAAGGTACGAGGCTTACTAATCTAATAAGTCACTGGTAATGTGAAACGTTTTTAAGCTGTGTCCTGGCCAAAATTTATCCCTCAACCACTACATAAAATGGATGATCTGGCCATGTATTTTATCGTTGTTTGTGCGACCTTGCTGTGCGCAAATTGGTTGCTGCATTTCCTACATTACAACAGTGATTACAGTTCAAAAGTACTTAATTGGCTGTAAAGCATTTTGGGAAGTCCTGAGGCTGTGAAAGGTGCTAGATAAATGCAAGTCTTTCTTTTCTTTCTTAAAATTCTTCTATAATTTTTTCTGCAGAGTCCTGTTGCTTTCTCTTCTGCAATTGCCATGAGGGAAAATTGACACTTGCTCACGACTGAACAAAAACTGTACGATTGAGAAACACATTTCTTAGATATGACTCAGAAATAATTCTTTCTGCTTCTGCACTTCTGCCCCTCTTGGTTCCACATTAAAGTAAGAGCATTTTAAAGATCACCTGTAGACCGTGAAAAACTGAATGGAGCATAGGTGGCTGATGAGCGGGCACTCGGAGGTATCTGACTGCCAATTTCCAGTGAGATTGGGAACAGGACATTGGCCCACCCAGCTTCTATTGTCCACCCAGAATCAGGCGCATTGGGGACCAATTTCTCTCCTGTGTTTCTTATGCTTAGTGCTCTATATCATCTGCTTCATCTCTTCTCCAATATCTCCCCAATGCTTTTTTGTATCTGATTTTCTCATAGCTGCTTTTCTTTTATCAGATTTTCTTTCCCACAGTTGCAGTGGCCAAGAGTACTGATTTTCTTCCATTTGATAGTGAAATTATTCTTTATATTGTATTGGAACAACCCAGTGTTGAATGTCTGATACTAGCAGAAATGTAGCCAATTATTTTTACATTATTAATTATACACACTTGTTCATATTGTCTAGTTCAGGTTCTGTCTTACTACTAACTCAGTATTGGGATCGCTCCTCTTCTTTGAATAGTGCCATGATTGCTTCCACCTGAGCAGGTAGATGTGGCTCACAGTTTAACATTTTATTTGAGAGATGAACTTACCTCACTGTGGCATCCCCTCAATACTGCACTGAAAGGTCAGCCTAGATTATGTGTTCAGATCTTTTAGTGGGTTTTGAGCTTCAACCTATAACCTTCTAACTCAGAGGCACAAGTAATATCACTCAGTCAAGCTTAAGTTGATAATTCAATAGAAAAAATGTTCCTGAGTTTGGGGAGGTGCATTTAAGGCAATTTAGTTGATGTCAGGATATCAAAGTTTTCATGAAAGACTATTTTGAGGGTGAAAAAGCAGAAGAATCTTGTGGCATTCTCATTGCAAAATACAAACAACACACTTGAGTGTGCTTTGTGACACAGTGGCTTGGATGTAACCGTGGAAGAGAGGCAGGCAGTCGGGCTGAACGACCCCCTCAACCGCCCGCTGCCTGGACCGGCTGATGGCCCCCCCTGGCCATGACGAGGAGCAGTCCTACGAGGAGGCGTTCTGATCTGCCCGCTCCCCTCCGCAAAGGGTGCCCAAAGATCAGAAGTATAGTTCTGCAGTGCAACCAGAATTTGAGGAGCAGCCCTTTCAAATATTGGAAGAGGGGCTGCAACCTCGCACACTCAATAAAAACGTGGAACACAGACTCCTCTAGACCGCAGAAATTGCAGACGGACTGGCAGTCCGACTTAAAAACTTATGGCACGGGACTGCTCCGTGCAACACCCTCCAGGCCAAGTCCCTAATAAATAAAGAGAGGACTCCCGCGTAGAGTGCACTCCATTGGGGACGCCCGCCTCCTCCAAGACAGCAAGATGGTGCGCCATGGCGTATCCGGATGGCAGGCCAGGATGGCAACGTGGAGAGTGTGCAAGAGCAGCCCATACAGGAATCCCTTCCGCGCGGAACTGAAAGGCACGGATGGGATTTCCCCGAGTAGGCTCAAGTTGTGAGGAGCCAGCTTTCGAGGGAGGTTTTGGGGCTTGGCGCCAATGAGGAATTCAGTCCGCACAGGGGTCAGTTCCGACGGGATCTCCCACGTGCTTGAGCCTCCTCGACACACCTAATGGAGTCAGGGCCCAGCGCTGTTTTCAGCGACTCGATGGCATTGGCCGGACGTCGGCCCAGGATAGGCGCCGTGCGAGCTCGTCTGACGCCATCCAGCCCGCTCCTCTGCCATCAAGCAGGTCCCTGACCCTGGTCACCTTGCCAGCCATGGCCCTCTCATCTGCCTGCCACCTAAAACCGCGGTCGTGGAGGTACAGATTCCTGAGCAGCAGCTCCCGAAGGACAACCGCAACGCCAGACAGGGGAAACCTGCGCTTGGTGGCGACTCTGTTCGAGACTCTGATGAGTTCCTGGTGAAAGACAGGCAGCCCACGCATGGCAGTCCTGATGCCCCCCAGGCTCACAAACAAGAGCTGCGTGTCGTAATTGAGGCAGTACTGCTGGCGGAAGAAATGCGCCGCCAGCGCTACCATCCAGGAGGGGGCTCAATGTAGAGGTATCTCTGCAGGGTCTGAAAACGGAAAGTCGCATGCTGGGTGTTGATGCACACCAACGCCTGACCGCCCTCCCTAAGCAGGAGACTCAGAACTGCAGCAGAGACCCAGTGCTTTCTGTTGTTCCAGAAGAAGTCGACCAGCTTCTTCTGTATCTTGGCAACTGTGGTGTACGTAGTATACAAATCACTGACTCCACACGGCCTGGTGTTGATCTAACTGCTGTGACCTTTGTCCTTTATTGAACAGCTCCAGAGTGACTCTCAGGTGTGGCGGTCAGCCTTTTATACGGCCTCTTGCAGGTACTTTCAGGTCTCCCACCACAGCGCCTTCTGTGCTTATTATACATTTAAGGTACCAGGACGATACACACATCAATACATAACATCTCACTTCCCCCCCCAGGACGCAGGACGATACACACATCGATATATAACAATGACAAACGAAGGGGGAGGGGTCAAAGTGACCAACCAGTACCACAGCACAGCGGTCACCAGCTGGTTTAGGCACACATCACCAAGGAGGGGGCTTGACATAAAGGTATCTCTGCAGGGTCTGAAGATGGAAAGTCGCTAACTGGGTGCCGACGCACACCAACGCCTGACCGCCCTCCCTAAGCGGGAGACTCAAAACAGCGGCAGAGACCCAGTGCTTCCTGTTGTTCCAGAAGAAGTCCACCAGCTTCTTCTGTATCTTGGCGACAAACGCAGGGGGAGGGGTCAAAGTGACCAGCCGGTACCACAGCATAGCGGCCACCAGCTGGTTTATGACTACCGCTCGACCCCTGTAGGACAGCACTCAGAGCAGTCCTATCCAACGCCCTAGGTGAGCGGCGACCTTGGCCTCCAGCTCTTGCCAGTTCGCCGGCCAGGCTTCCGCGCCAGGGCTAAGGAAGACTCACAGATAGAGGAAATGGGTCGTGCTCCAGGCAAAAAGCCTGAGCACAACAGCTCTACAACTCTTTTTGGGGACACAAAATAAACATTAGTTCAAGTGCCCCCCGATCTGGGGGACATTCCAGACACTTTTCAACTGTCCCCTTTTTTTTTCTTTTTTTTTTTCTTTTTTGTGTTTTTTTGGGGATTTTTTTTTTGGGCATTAAAATAATAAATTTTACAAGTGTTCCCTATAAAAGGGGAGGGGGACACTAAAACCGGCAATTAAAACAAATTAAACTTTAAAACAGATAAAATCAAATTAAAATTTGGTTGCCGGGGGTAATAATGCACTCCAGTCCCTCCGGTGCCCACCTCTCGCGGAAGGCCGCGAGCGTACCGGTGGACACTGTGTGCTCCATCTCCAAGGACACCCTAGACCGGATGTAAGAGCGGAAGAGAGGCAGGCAGTCAGGTTGAACGACCCTCTCGACCGCCCGCTGCCTGGACCGGCTGATGGCACCCTTGGCTGTGCCCAGGGGCAGTTGAGGAGGTCCTCGGACCTACCCGCTCCCCTCCGCACAGGGTGCCCAAAGATCAGGAGTGTGGGACTGAAGTGCAGCCAGAATTTCAGGAGCAGCCCCTTTAAATAGTTGAACAGGGGCTGCAACCTTGTGCATTCAATAAAAACATGGAACACAGACTCTTCCAGACCGCAGAAATTGCAGGCGGCCTGGGAGCCCGTGAACCGGCTTAAACATTTATTGCACGGGACTGCTCCGTGCACCACCCTCCAGGCCAAGTCCCCGATAAATAGTGGGAGGACTCCCGCGTAGAGTGCACTCCATCAGGGACCCCCGCTTCCTCTGGACAGCAAGATGATACGCCATGGCGTGTCCGGACGGCAGACGAGGATGGCAAAGTTGAGAGTGTGCAGGAGCAGCCCGTACAGGAAACCCCTCTGCGCAGAACTGAAAGGCACGGAGGGGATTTCCCCGAGGCGGCTCAAGTTGTGAGGCGCCGGCTCCCGAGGGAGGTTCTGGGGTTTGGCGCCAATGAGGAATTCCGTCCGGATGGGGGTCAGTTCGGACGGGATCTCCCCACGTGCTTGAGCCTCCTCGACACACCTAACGGAGTCAGAGCCCAGAGCTGTTTTTAGCGACTCGATGGCATCGGCCGTGTGGCGGACATCGGCCGAATTTAGGCGCCGTGCCAGCACGACTGGCGCCATCCAGCCCGCTCCTCCGCCATCGAGCAGGTCCCTGACCCTGGCCACCTCGCCAGCCACAGCCCTCTCATCCGCCTGCCACCTAAAGCCTCGGTCGTGCAGGTACGGATTCCTGAGCAGCGGCTCCTGCAGGCCACTCCAGCTGGTGGAGAGTTGCACTTGGTGGAGACTTTGTTTCAAACCCTGATGAGTTTCTGGTAAAAGACAGGCAGCCCCTGGACGCCGGTCCTGACGCCCCCCCAGGCTCACAAACAGGAGCTGCGTGTCGTAGTTGAGGCTGTGCTGCTGGCGGAAGAAATACGTCGCCAGCGCACGCCACCTAGGAGGGGGCTCAACGTAAAGGTATCTCTGCAGGGTCTGAAGACGGAAAGTCGCTAGCTGGGTGCTGACGCACACCAACGACTGACCGCCCTTCCTAAGCGGGAGACTCAAGACTGCAGCAGAGGCCCACTGCTTCCTGTTGTTCCAGAAGAAATCCACCAGCTTCTTCTGTATCTTGGAGACAAATGCAGGGGGAGGGGTCAAAGTGACCAGCCGGTACCACAGCATAGTGGCCACCATCTGGTTTATGACTACCGCTCGACCCCTGTAGGACAGCACTCGGAGCAGTCCTATCCAGCGTCCTAGGCGAGCAGCGACTTTGGCCTCCAGCTCCTGCCAGTTCGCCGGCCAGGCTTCCGCGTCAGGGCTAAGGAAGACTCACAGATAGAGGAGACGGGTCGTGCTCCAGGCAAAAAGCCTGAGCACAACAGCTCTACACACCTGCGAGCATACTCACAGATGCATACGTTATACCCATCTCCCTCTTTACTTTCAGAAATCATTCTTACAATCATTCTCTTCAACCATTCCATTAGCTCTCTATCTACTTTTCCCTCTTCCCCCGTTTTGTCACCTCATGCTTGGTGTCCACTGTATCCCTTCACTCCTTGTTACAAAGATGTCTTCCTGCACATGGTTTATAAATGTAGGTTGTTGTTGGACCTGTCTGAAATATCCCCAGTGCCATATCAAAACCCCTTTTAACTTTATACACACCACTGTGAATACTGGTTTGACAAAGATTATGCATTTTTGGCTAATTTTAATTAGCGCTGGCCCTTAAATCCAATCACTGTATATCAGCAATTTAAAAAATAATTGCATTTCAGATCACTGTACCAAGCTTATTCTGATACATATGTTACAAGGTTGGTTCAAACTACAGGTTTGTGGGGAAGAATTACATTAACTTTGAATAAACACACATTGTATGATTTGTTTATTTAAATGCATGACAGATAATGGCCCAGAAATTCCGGCCTCCCGGGTCTGTACGGAGTGTCTTCCTGCACATGAAAAGTGGTTTATAAATGTCGGTTGTGGTTGGACCTATCTGAAAACTCCCCAGTGCCATATCAAAACCCCTTTTAACTTTATACACACCACTGTGAATACTGGTTTGACAAATGCGCGTGCGCTGAAAACCTGCTTTATTGATCTGTCATGCTGGAGCTTGACAGATCTTCCATATCTCCACATCCAGGGCATTTGCATGGGCAAGATTGCGGGACTTGCCCATATCTTGGCCAGCGGATGTCCTGAAAACTCTTGTGCCTAATAAAAGCAGGCACATAGCCTACTTTTACAGGCATAAGAGTTTTAAAATACACAAAAACATAATAAAATAAAATTTTAAAAACACATTTTATTGTTAAAAACCCTCCCCACTATGGTAAGTTTATTTTAAACCATAATTTAAAAAACTCAGAAAAATATATTTTGTTATAATACATAAATAACTTTAATTTAAATTAATAAAAATATGTGGTGTATTTTTTCTATTTTTTTTATTTGTGTTTTGAGTGTTTGGGAGGTTTATCAATCATAATAATGGGAACTCCATCTTGAGTTCCCATTATTTTATGAATGAGTATATACTTTACCTTGATTGGCTGCCCAGAAACATTAGACTGCAGCTCCAGCTCTGTGGACATCCTGACGTGCCCGTGCTCCGACGCGCAGTCAGTAGAAGCTTCAGGACTGGGATCTCTTGTGGGTGCAGCAGGTTCAGGTAAGTGTGCATCTTTTTTAACTTTTTTACCCATTCGCCCGCGGAAAGCAGCTAACCGGGATTTCTAGGCCATTTATTTTGAATCTGACCATCAGTTATAGAAAATTCAAACAAGCCACAACAGCAAGTGAAAGGATATTTAAGTTCATTGAGTTGAGTTATCAGAAGGAAGTCTACCCATTGTCAACTTTTCAGTAAAGATAAGGTAGTCAGAAAATAGTGTTGATAAAAAGTTATCTAAAAGGAATAGCTATTAGATTACAACTGACATGGGGTTTGAATTTGCCGGACTGGCCTATTTGGTGATGCGTGCTGTTATTTGGACTTTTAGTTCCCCATTCATATCGATCTATATTTAGCCGTAATTTACTGAAACTTTGATCATCTGTGATGTGCCGAATTCAGTGATGAATCAGGGACCTCATGGATGGCACAGCCAAAGGATGACCCCACAGACCAACCATACGCCTCTGTAAATAGCTGAGCACAAATGCGAGGAGGTAAGTGAGCTGCAACTTTTGAAATCAAACAAAAACAACTTTTAAAGGTTAATTACAGTTAAACAGCCTTCTAAAAGTCTGGAAAAAATATTCTCTATTGTCTGTACATCCCCTTTTCCACAGTAATGTTGATGGAAGATCAAACGAGGCGCTCATCCAATTTTGGCGATGTGGACCTGCTGGACAGACTAAGGATGAGGGCTCCCTGAAAGATCCGCCAGGTGGCATGGAAGGAGGTGGCCAAAGCAATCAAAACCACATGAGTCACACCACAGTCAGGCGAGCAGCACAGGAAGAAGTATAACAACGTGACCAGGTTGGCTAAGGTAAACATTCTCAGAGATTCAATTCCAAACTCACTGTACCATTATAAGTATTGAAAACCAAAAGTTGTCTATCTCTGTAATTGTTTTTGAAAGAATGGCTTTAGATGAAAAGGAGTAGCCCTTTTAATCTACGTCTTGCAAATGTCCATTACCTATTTTCCCCCCTTAACATATTTTTAGGTTCCCTTACACCATTGATATTTTGTCCTCTTTCTCCACTGTGAAAACTGATAAAAGTATTCCTTTAACAAGTCTGCCATTTCCTTATTGTCCATGACAGTCTCGATTGCATCTGTCTTTAATAAGCCCATATTCCCCTTTACCACTGTTTTTCTCTTAATATATTTTCAAAACCTTTGCTGTCCCTTGCAAATTTTTTTTTCATATTCCCTTCTGCACCTTTTATTACTTTCTTTGTATCCCTTTGTTGCTTTTTATAGCCCTCCCCATCTGCTGGAGTTCTATTTTTCCTTGGAATTGTGTAAGCCTTTTGTTTTAGCTCAATACTGTCTTTGACCTCATTTGTTGATAATGCTTACTTCACCCCTTTTAGGGGTATGTACTGGTTTTGTATTGTGCCGAACACTTCTTTGAATATTTCCCATTGTTTGTCTGGAGGGTTACCCATCAATAGTTCAGCACCGTTTACTACAGTAAATTAATTTCTCATCCCTTCGACGTTTGCCTCACTTAAATTTAAAGTTTTGGTTTGTGACTCTCCCGTCTCCCTCTCAAACCTAAAACAAATTCAAGGGAAAGTCTGCTCTTCGTTCCTGAGGCCACAGAGCTGGTGTGCCACTGACTTGCCCTAGTCGTGGACCCCCCATCACCAGAAGCACTGCATTGCCAATTTCAGCAAAAGTCACCACAGTCCTCAATTTCTATGCTTACGGCAGCTCTCAGCTAACAGCAGATGACATAGCAACATGAGTTAGTTGGCAGTCCACTGATGTATCCAGCAGGTGATGGATGTGTTATTCACACAAGCTGCACAGTTCATAACCTTTCCAATGGACTTGGCACATTAACATGAGAAGGCAGTAAAACTTTACTAGGATTTCACAGATGTGAGGAGCAGTCAGCTGCACCCATCCATGCCCCAGTTGAGAGCACCATCAACTTTTTGAACAGGAAAGAATTTCCCTCAATGATGCCAACCACCTAATCATGCTGCCAATGTATGCTAGCCAGGAAGCTGCAGTAAAATGGACACTGCGGGACCAAATATCTAGGCCATACATTCATCTACCAGTTCATTCTGCTCAATATCTCCTTCTTCAGTTTTCCTTTATCATTACGTGTTCTGAAGAAAGGTAATCGACCTGAAACATTAACTCTGTTTCTCTCTCCACAGATGCTGCCTAACCTGCTGACTATCTCTGGGATTTTCTGTTTTTATTTATCTTCTTGTGTTTTTCCTTGGGTATAAGCTTGGCCTTCGGGAAGCTGATGTTGAGTTCCACCTCTTTCACTCAGTATGTCTTTAGCCATGATATAGTTGTCATGATGGCAGTAACCAAGGATCCAGCAAGAATGGCAACCTCATCTGCACATTCCATCGGTACATTACTGGGTCCTTGTATATTACATCTTTATTTCAAATCATTCTGATGTTTTACTGCCCATACTCACACAATGTTCCTGCTACAGCTCTTTTAACAGTCGGGTGACCTTTCTAGCTTCTCTCGCATATTCTTCTTAACATGGAGTTATGCAGCTGCTTAAAGTCTATGGGCCCAAGTTTGAACTGGTCATTAGAACGGCGCACCTCCGAGCCTTGCGCCTATTATTTACAATTAAAAGTGCCTCCCTGAAGTGTCTGAAGGGCTTTCCCCTTCATTAAACGGGCAGGCCATGCTGCTGACTCTGCGGATCCTTACCTGGATCACCAGGGAGTGGTGTGCCGTGGCATCAGCCCTCCACTCAAGGGGAATGCTGGGCTGCAAGATCGTGGCTCGGAACCCAGGATCCACCATGCAACGGGCCGTGACCGGTAAGTCGGCCTATTTTTTTTGAAGCGTCACCTCCCATTTAAATTTCACCCAGCGAGCAGCCAACAGCCTGGTACACACCGCCTGAAGCTGTCACCGGCATCGCCTACTGCAGCTTTTGGGGAAGCTCCCGAATTTTTGGTCCGGGACGAAAACGGGTCACTGCACGCGGTAATGATGTTGCCATCATGGAGCAGGGCGCTACCAGTTATTGCCACCACTAGACTCCCGTGGAATTTAGTAGGAGTTGTTAGTAGTGCTGCGCCTGGCCGAAAAGTCATTTGCGCCCCTTTAACACCCCACGGGGGCGGTAACGGGAGGCACAAATGACCCGAATTTCTCCCCCCTAGAATACAAAAGCATGGAAAATATGATGGACTTGTATAAAACACTGGTTCAGCCTCAACTGGAGTATTGTGTCCAATTCTGGGCACCGCACTTTAGGAAGGATGTGAAGTCTTTAGAAAGGGTGCAGAAAAGATTTACGAGAATGATTCCAGCAATGAAGGACTTCAGTTACGTGGATAGACTGGAGAAGCTGAGGTTGTTCTCCTTAGAGCAGAGAAGGTTGAGAGGAGATTTGATAGAGGTGTTCAAAATCACGAGGGGTCTGGACAGAGTAGATAGAGAGAAACTGTTCCCATTGGCAGAAGGGTTGAGAACCAGAGGACACAGATTTAAGGTGATTGGCAAAAGAACTAAAGGCGACTTAAAAAATACTTTTTTTAACGCAGCGAGTGGTTAGGATCTGGAATGCACTGCCTGAAAGAGTGGGGGAGGCAGACTCAATCACGGCTTTCAAAAGGGAGTTTGATAAGTACCTGAAAGCAATAAATTTGCAGGGTTACGGGGAAAAGGCGGGGTAGTGGGACTAGCTGAAGTGCACTTGCAGAGAGCTGGCACAGGGTCAACGGGCCAAATGACCTTCTATCATGCTGTAACCATTCTATGATGCTATGATTCTATAATGGGCCTGAACTTGCTGCAACCCTAGGCAGTAGTAATGATGTACTAATGGCGTGCGCCATTGTTAATGTGTAAATGTCCCTGGAAATAATGGAGTAAATAAGCCACAGCTAACACTGTGATTAGTTTAGCCTAGCCAAAGCGAATAAAATTTCACTCTTGCCGCTGAGCACCCCATTATAGTCAATCCCGATCAGCAATTTACATCAATATTTATGCCGCAGCCAGTTAGACTGAAGAATAGAAGCATGGATTACCTGCTAATGACATGATATATTGCCAACAGATGACTATCAGCCTGATTGACCAAACAAAGGGATTATTAAAGTGGTGAAGCCTCACACCAGCAGTCTGGAAATTGTTCTGATTATTTTTTTCCTAAATCTCTCAGTTTTGACAGTTTATTTTTGCCAGCTTTGCCATGCAGAGTGCGGTTAGTGTCTGAAGGCAATTTCTTTCAGGGCTCCCAACTATTTATATGCGTAAAGAAGGTGAATGTATCAGAATGGCTTATCCACTTGGCATTTCCCTGTCCCTGATTATTATGGAAGATCTGGAGGAGGAACAGAGGCAGGAGATGCACTATTTGAGGCACCGTGGCCAGAGACTGAGCCGCTCTCACTACTACCCCCATGGAGAGTGCACAAGGAGCAGATGTCCGATGAGGCACTGTCAGAGGGGCTCTGTGTGGGCAGATTGCACTTCAGCAAGGAAGCAGTTGGCCAGCTATGTCAGATGCTCGCTGAGGACCTAAAGCCGCAGTTCACCTCCCGCAGGGCCTTGTCCGTGGCAATGGCGGCCCTCAATTTTTGCGGCACCGGTTTCTTCCAGTCAGGCTCTGGAGACCTCTATAACATCAGCCAAGGAGCTGCAAAGATCTGCGTTCAACAGGTGACAGGTGCTACCTTCCGCAGGGCTTCTGACTTCATTAAATACGACACGTCCCCTGCACAACAAAGAGAGGGCCATCCACAGGAATGCTGGCTTCCCCAGGGGGCTGTCTATGGAACCCAAGTGCTGCTGAAGGCTCCACTTGAGGGACCTGTCACTTATCAACAGGAAGGGTTACCACTCGCTAAGTGTGCTAATTGTCTGTGATGCCCAACTGAGGATTGTGCATTAGGGGAAGCGTTTACAACGGAGATGTAGAGACACTAGAGATTTATTTTAACAGCCTTAAAAAAACCTTTTAACTGTAATTAACTTTTTAAAGTTGATTTCCCATAATTGAACAGTGATTACACTCCAAAAGTACTTCATTGGCTGTAAAGTGCTTTGAGACATCCGGTGTCATGACAGGCACTATATAAATGCAAGTCATTCTTTTCTTTCTTTTAGATTCATTTCAGAAGTTGCAGTTCACTTACCTCCCAGTGCCCCATCTCAACCTGACTTATGGTGACAGTTCTCCGCTATTTATAGAGACGTGTGGTTATTCTCCGGGGTCAGCCATTGAAGGTGCCATCCACAAGGTCTCTGATTTGCCACTGACCTCACCATGCCGCAGATGAACTGATGTTCAAGCAAATTACGGCATAAATATAGATCGATATGAACGGGAAGCTGAAAAGACCAAGGGCTAGATCTTACACTTTTGTGCAGATCGCCCAAAAATGGGTGGTATTTCTGGCGTGGGTGGTAAAAATGGGTTTCATTTCGCCGGCTTGTCGCCTTTCTCAAAACCCCTAGTCTCCATTTTTGAAATTGGATGTTACCGCGAGCGGTATGAAATGGGCAGTAGCGTTAAATCTCTCTGACCTTCTGCTGTAAAGTGTCACCATCCTTAGCTCGTTTCCCACGATTCAGGAGGTCAGGGATCATCATTACATGTGCAGAAGAGAAGACAGAGAGAGAGGGAGCTGAGAGGAACTGAAAGCGTGTGTAGCTGTGGTGTGTGCTTGTTTGGCTGTTGTGGGAGGCATGAGGGAGATTCACCAGCAGCAAAAAGCTACTAAGCACCAAGAACATAGTTGGTACCGAGTTTTTGTCCAACAAATAATATATAACATGGAAGGGATGGAGGAGGCCCTGGAGCTGTTAGCCAGGAACACTGGTGGCAGAGGGCTCCCAGTGGTCCCGGAGCGCGGCACTGCACCCCAAGGTGCTGCACCCCCATTGCCAATGACACATCAGAGCCAGGAGCAACATCTTGCTTCTGGCTCGGAGCATGTTCCCACCTCAGGACCGTCCTCTCCCGTATCCATCCAAGCAACGGTTCTGCCGTCATCCCCCCCCACAAAGAAGCATCGCCTGAGGAGATCCTCAGCCAGGTGGCTTGGAGTCAGGAGGGAAAGGGGAAGAGGTAGAGGTGGGGATGAGAATCGGGGTGGGGGGAGGAGGGTTGGTTTTTACGGATATACTTATGTTTTCAGACAAATGGGCGGTTTAAATGTGTTTTATTTAACATAACCTTGTTGTGCATTGGCTCAGATAGCTGCACCACTACACACTGGTGACTCCTTAACTTCAAAGGGTATAATTACACTTAACTTCAATCAACTTAAACTTTAACTGTCACCAAGGTGATGCCCACAATTGATGTATGACCTGCACACCCAGCCTTGTAAATATCATCAACATTCTTTCAGACAAAGCACTCATTTATGAGCTCCTGACGTAAGAGTCTTGCAGCTATCATGCCACCATGGGCCCTTTCAATTGGTCTACAGGAGGGCAGGGGCATGGCTTCAGCGTCAGCCTGATTGTCTGGACCGATGTCAGCGTCCACCTCCTCATCCTCCTCTTCCTCTCTCTCCTAAAGTGGACCGTCACACCCTTCTGGAAATTCTTGTCCCCTCCTGATAGCCAAGTTGTCCACCATGAATTGAGCTACCTGCTCAGGGTGGTATTGGAGCTCACCTCCTGAATGGTCCAGGCATCTAAAGCGCTGCTTAAGCACTCCAATGGTTTTCTCAACGATATTGCGTGTGGCTCTGTGCATCTCGTTGTATCGCTTTTTGGCTTCAGTGCGGGTGTCACACAGGGGGGTCATCAGCCAGGTGGTGAGGCCATTTCCTTTGTCACCAAGCATCCAGCATTGACCTTGTGGTTGATTGTTAAACAAGTCAGATACAGTGCTCTCACGCAGGATGTGAGCATCTTGGATGCTGCCCGGAAATTTAGCATTCACTGCCATAATAATTTGCTGGTGGTTGACAACGAGTTGCACATTCAGGGAGTGGAATCCCTTGCGGTTCCTGAAAACCTTTGCATCCTGAAAAGATGCTCGCATCGCGATGTGCGAGCAATCTATTGCTCCCTGCACCTTGGGGAAGTTAGCAATTCGGTAGAATCCTGGAGCCCTCTCAGTCTGAGCCTCCCTGGTCATAGGGAAGCTGATAAAGTTCCTCCTGCGTGCATACAGGGCTTCAGTGACCTGTCTAATGCAGTAATGTGTGGCATGCTGAGACATACCACAAATGTCGCCAGCTGAGGCCTGAAAAGAACCCGACGCGTAAAACAAAAGTGCCGCGATGACTTTGACCTCAACGGACAGTGCAGTACTGATGGTGCTGGCAGGCTATAGATCTCCCCTGATGAGCTGACATATCTCAATGATAACCTCTTGTGGAAGCGCAGTCTCCGAAGGCAGGTGGTGTCGGGCAAGTCGAGGTAAGACTGCTTCTCCCTATACTTGCGGGGGGTCTAACATCTGGTCCTCCTCATCCGTCTGTCATGTCTTACATTGGGCACATGATGCTGTCGAGCGTACCTTCTGCCATCTCGAGTTTGCAGCATGTGAGTGGTCATCAAGAGAGGGTGAGAAAGGACAGGCCCCATTCCAATAGCTATCTATTTTCCACCGATTGTTCACAAAGAATGAATGACCCCACTAAGACACCTATAAATTCCAATCATCCACAGTGTGATAAGATGTTTGTTCAGATGTTCACATCACCTCTAAAAACCTCCAGAGTACATCTGAACTCCCCTGAGATTGAAGCAGAGCAGCCTTTTAAAATTTAGAACATGGCGTTCATATCGCTGTGAGTAGTTTCAGTTAGTTCCACTTTTTCCTGGCGTTTTTTTCGGCGAAAGATATTGTGGCCGAGATGTGTGCGAGGTGCTGAAAGTAAGGATGGGCGATATACTGGGCATTAGTTTCGGCAAATGTGAACTTTACGACAAAAAACAGTGGCCGGGCGGTATTATTTTTTCTTGGCGTTACGCACATGTGGAAAGTAACACTCGCCGATAAGTGACCGAGAAATGGGCGTCAGTTTCCATTTTGTGGCTAAATGGCCAATATCTGGGCGTTACACGTCATTTCAGCGTTAAAGGACGTTAAGTGAGCGTTATGCATGCAAAAATAATGGAAAATCTAGCCCCAAATAACAGCATGTGTCACCAAACTCGCCAGTCCAGTAAATTCAGGCCCCATGTCAGCTCATTTTGCTGATGCAGTAACTCTTGCTATCATAACATTTTGCTGTACTTCGGTGCTATTTGGTAAAGTAAAAGGTGACTTTTTTTCCTCCACAACTGTTGTGCGCCCTGCACCTGCCCAATCAGCACCTGGGTCTGTGAATAATTCTGGAAATTGATGATCCGTATAACTTAAGTGTTATCAGGATTGGCACCTGCTTTTACCATTTGCAACTGACATACACCAGCAAAGGACAATCAGCATCACCATGTCAAATTGCCCCCCTCCACCTGCTGTCCTCAAAAAGGTTTGATCAGGCAAGATATACCCTTCTGAAACCATGGTGACTGTCATTTATTAGGTACAGACATGCCTCTGTTGTGCTTTTGATTATTGATTCTATTCGTTTTTCAATTATTCAGAGTGCATAAAAATGTCTATGGTAGCTAGCTATGGCTTTTTCATTTCTTGTAAATTAGAACTCCATTTAGCTGTTTGCAGCCTGTCAGCACTTTCCGAATGTTTATTGGTGTCGACAAAATGACCATCAATAAGAGAAGAAAGAACATGAATTTATGTAACACATTTCACAACCTCATCCCACAGTGCTTCACTACAAATGTAGTGCTTTTAAGGTGTAGATACAGCTATAATCCAATTTGATTGTAGCTGCCAATTTGAATACAGCAAGGTCTCTCAACCAGCAATGCGATAAATGAGCAGATAATCTGTTTTGGTAGTGTTCAGTGAGAAATAAATGGTGACCAGGACACCAGACGAACCCTCCTGTTCTTCTTCAAATAGTTCCATTGGAACCCCAGTACTGTACTGAAGTAAACCTAGAGTGAACTCCTATGAGGCAAGTGAGCCCCAGGTGGGCAGAGGAAATGTTTCAAGGATATCCTCAAAGTCTCCTTGATAAAGTGCAACATCCCCACCGGAACCTGGGAATCCCTGGCTCAAAGTGGAGGAAGTGCATCCGGGAGGGCACTGAGCATCTCGAGTCTCGTCGTCGAGAGCATGCAGAAAATAAGCGCAGACAGCGGAAGGAGCGTGCGGCAAACCAGGCTCCCCACCCACCCTTTCCTCCAACCACTATCTGCCATGGCAGAGACAGAGACTGTAATTCCCGCATTGGACTGTACAGCCACCTGAGAACTCACTTTTTGAGTAGAAACAAGTCCTCGATTCCGAGGGGCTGCCTATGATGATAATGAGATTATGTGCTCGAGTCTTTGGAGTCGGGCTTGAACTAATGGCATGACTCAGAGGCAAGAACACTAGCATTAAGCCAAGGTTGACAATGAACACAACATCTATAGCAATAGACTTGAAGTCAGTTTGTAAGAGTAACTGCATTAGGAGAATTGAACTGAATGTTTCTGTTGAAAAGATCATTTGAAATGCTACTGGGATAGATTTTCAGACTGCTGCTCATGTGTAATCCTGCCATTGCAGATCAATTTCCCATTGTAGAGATCAATGCAAATGAAAATCCGACATATTCTATAACTGGCAGCCAATCCACAATGGCAGTTTTACGATCAGTTGGCAAGTTGAAAATTGTCTCTTGCCTTTTCCAAAGAAATCTGATTTATCTTTATGGTCTTCAGGAATTTGGATGTGCAGCTTTGCTTTTGTTATTTCCTTGAAGGTTAACAATTACTTCTTTGATTGCACATTGTTTTACTCTGTAGTAATCTGTCAAAGCAAGAATCAGAAATATGAAAAAAAGGACATTTGAAATTTCGTAACATATAAATTTATGACATTTAGCTCCCCTTCCGGGTGTCCCCACTCAACACACTGAGTGTGGATGACAGGCTGACATGTTTTACCAATAATGCTGAAAATGAGCCAAAAGATGGTGTAAAGCAGCATCTATTCCCCACCTGCACCCCACAAGAGTGCAGCAGAGATCAGGAACCGGTATTAACCCATATTTTAGCACCCTTTGCACAGTTTGTGCTCTGAGGCAATGTGCCCATGCTGTATTATAAAATCTACTACCTGAATTTCTGACATGACTCGGTTAACTAATATCTGAGCAATTAGTAAAATTGATTAATTCATACACAGTAATTGTTTCTAATGTAATGTTATTTGTTGTGAGGGATACATTAGTTGTCACTGCAACATTTTACAGTGATTTATTGCTGCGAAAGAAAATAAAATGTTCTATTTTTTAAGTGAGGGGACCTTCACAATTAATGCTATAAGAAAAGATCAGAAAGAAGTTAGCAATGTGCTGGCACACATCATATGAATAAACATTCAGAGCCAAGATAAAAGGACTAATATTTTGATTTGTAGATGGTTGGACAGCATTGATGTTTTCATTTACAGCCCAAGGAGGAAAGCTGTACATTCTGATAAGTCCTGGTTTAGTTTACCACTGCGATGAGTCACAGAATCATAAAATTATAGAGCACAGAAGGAGGCCATTCAGCCCATCGTGCCTGTGCCTACAACAGGCAACATCAATCTTTGAGAGCTATCCAATTAGAGCCACCCCCCTGCTCTTTCCCCACAGCTTAGCAAATGTTCTATTTTCAGGCATCTATCCAACCTTTTTGAAAGTTACTATTGAATTTGCTTTCACCACCCTTTCAGGCAGTGCATTCCAGATCATAACACTTCACTGTGCAAAAGAAATTCTCTTCATCTAGCCTCTGATTGAATGCACTCAATCAGCACAAGTCACAATAATGATAATTTAGTCATCATAGGCAGTCCCTCGGGATCGAGGAAGACTTGCTTCCACTCTTAGCATGAGTTTTTAGGTGGCTGTACAGTCCAATACGAGAACCACAGTCTCTGTCACAGGTGCGACAGACGGTGGTTGAAGGAAAGGGTGGGCGGGGAGTCTGGTTTGCCTGCGCTTGGTTTCTGCATGCTCTCGGCGACAAGACTCGAGGTGCTCAGCACCCTCCCGGATGCACTTCCTCTACTTAGTGCAGTCTTTGGCCAGGGACTCCCAGGTGTCAGTGGGGATGTCGCACTTTATCAGGGAGGCTTTGAGGGTTTCCTTGAAACGTTTCCGCTGCACACCTTTGGCTCGTTTGCTGTGGACGAGTTCCGAGTAGAGCGCTTGCTTTGGGAGTCTCGTGTCTGGCATACGAACTATGTGGCCTGCCCAGCGGAGCTGATCAAGTGTGATCAGTGCTTCAATGCTGGGGATGTTGGCCTGGACAAGGTCGCTAAGGCTGGTGCATCTGTCCTCCCAGGGAATTTGTAGGATCTTGAGGAGACATCGTTGGTGGTATTTCTCCAGCAACTTGAGGTGTCTACTGTACATGGTCCACGTCTCTGAGCCATACAGGAGTACGGTATTACTACGGCCCTGGAGACCATGAGCTTGGTGACAGTTTTGAGGGCCTGGTCCTCAAACACTCTTCCTCAGGCGGCCGAAAGCTGCACTGGCGGTGTTGGATCTCGTCGTCAATGTCTGCTCTTGTTGATAGGAGGCTCCCGAGATATGGGAAGTGGTGCACGTTGTTCAGGGCCGCGCCGTGGATCTTGATGACTGGGGGGCAGTGCTGTGCGGCGAGGATAGGCTGGTGGAGGACCTTTGTCTTACTGATGTTTAGCGTAAGGCCCATGCTTTGATAGTTTAGTACCTGAACAAGTAGAAACTGAAGCACTTAGGCCTAGAAATTGGCCTCCTTAGCGCCTCCTCTTCTCGCCTCCGGGGGCACTAGCCTGGTTCTGACCATATTCAGCGGGAGGTTTGGGGCGGTGGTATGACGTTGTGCCCCAATTTCCTTCGCCCAGAGATCATGACAGCAAAAGCCGTGCGCATCGCCCCGGTAGTGCCCCGGACCTGAACTTGCATTCCGCACCCTGCAGCATCTCCGGCCAGAAATACCAGCAGCTGCAGGAGGCGTCCCTCAGGAGGCTGGGCGCTTCGGGGGCGATGCTTAAAGGCGATGTGGTCAAGGTGGTGCTAATCCTTTCTACTTTTAAAAGTTAGAATGCGCTCCTGAATTTCTCCCCTAGTCTTGATAAGTTAATGGGCCCAAGTTTCCACAAGAAAAAAAACGGGCGTCCCTCCGAGCTAGGCGCCCATTTTTCGCGCCTAAAACGGCGCCTAAAAAAATCCTCGGTATTCTGCACCTACTTACAGGTCCTGTGGCACTCGGCGCAGCCAGCACGAGCTGTGGGGGGGGCGGAGCCAGGTCCCTGCGCTGAAAACAGTGCCGGGACCTCTGCACATGCACGCTACAGTGGGCACGCAAGTGCAGTAGCTCCAGGCGCCGAACTGTGTGGGAGGGGCCCGAAGCACGCAGCCCCTAGCCCTGGCCGAATGGCCTCACTGGGGCTGCGTCAATGAGGCTCCTCCCACGGCCAGCTCCTGTTCCCCGCCTGACCAGACCCGACACTCGCTCCCCGCCCCCCCCCCCCGCCCCGACCCGACCCGAGGCCCGCTCCCCCCCCCCCGACCCGACCCGACACCCGCTCTTCCCCCCCCCCCGACCCGACACCTGCTCTCTTCCCCCCCCCCCCGACCCGACACCCACTCTCTCCCCCCCCCCGACCCGACACCCGCTCTCACCCCCCCCGACCCGACACCCGCTCCTGTTCCCCGACCCCCTCCTCCTCCCCCCTCCCCCTCCCCTTCCCCCTCCCCTTCCCCCCCTCTCTCTCCCCCTTCCCCCCCTCTCTCTCCCCCCCCTCTCCCTCTCCCCCCCTCCCCCCCTCTCCCTCTCCCTCTCCCCCCCTTCCTCTCCCTCTCCCCCCCTCCCTCTCCCTCTCCCTCCCTCTCCCTCTCTCCCCTTCTCTCTCTCCCTCCCTCTCTCCCTCTCTCTCTCCCTCTCCCCCCCTCTCCCTCTCCCCCCCTCCCTCTCCCTCTCCCCCCCCTCTCCCTCTCCCCCCCTCTCCCTCTCCCCCCCCTCTCCCTCTCCCTCTCCCTCCCTCTCCCTCTCTCCCCTTCTCTCTCTCCCTCCCTCTCTCCCTCTCTCTCTCTCTCTCCCTCCCTCCCCCTCCCGCTCAGCGGCACGAACGGCTGCAGAATTCTCCCTGGCTGAAGCACTTTCACACAGGTAGGAAGATGGTTTATTTAATCTTTTCTTGGCTTATAAATGTTTATTCAGGTTGGATTTATTTGTATAATATTTGTAGAAGTATAAATAAGGATTTATTGTCAAATTTAATGAATTCCCTTCCCCCCCACCTCGTTCTGGACGCCTAATTTGTAACCTGCGCCTGATTTTTTAATGTGTAGAACAGATTTTTTCAGTTCTACAAAAATCTTCACTGGCGCCATTCTACTTTAGTTTGGAGTACATTTTCACTGTGGAAACTTTCAAATCAGGCGTCAGTGGCCGGACACACCCCCTTTTGAAGAAAAAATTCTGTTCTAAACTAGAACTGTTCTACCTGGCTAGAACTGCAGAAAAAAAAATGTGGAGAATTGCGATTTCTAAAATAGTCCGTTCTCTACCAGTTGCTCCTAAAAATCAGGCGCGAATCATGTGGAAACTTGGGCTCATAGAGTGGTAATTACTAGTGACAGAGTTGACTGCAAAGTGCTACATTACTCCATGTTCGACACAGAGAGCAGAAGCTTGTGTTAACTGTGGTGAAGGTCACGAACAGAATAAAATAAAATAAGGGAAAAGACATATGAGGAAATAATGATTAGGTGATACTAAGCTTGAGTTTTAATATGTTATATACATTGTCGGAGGAAATGGAGACTAAGGGAAATTTCAATTTTCCATGTGCAGGTTAAAATGAGTTGGAATAGTAGCAATTTGAAGATTCCAATGGGCAAATATAGAAAACAGAAAAAAGGGTAGTGCAATTTTTGTTTTCAGATTCCACACAGGCAGAGTTGTCAAGGTGTGGCCAAGGACCACTAATACTGATTCTGTCAGAGTCCTGAAAACATGCAGCATTGTTTATAAAGCACTCTGGTACCACCCAGTGTTTGAGGTCTGGTACTGCAACTGAGAGGCACAATTTGTTTTTTCCTAAATGATTTAGTTGCAGGAGCTGCTTCAGGCTCTGCTTTGTCAGTGATTTGATGTCGTAACGTTTGAGGACTTCAAATTCATTGCAAGGCCCTTTTGCAAGGCAATGTTGTGTATAACACAAAGGCAACAATAATTTTTGATGCCTGCCTGCATTGTAAGATTCCCCTGACTTGTCCAGGTGTCTGAATCTTTAAGGATGTTAGTGGTGTGTAACATGCACTGCTAAACTTACCAATATAGTTGGCTAATTCATTAAAAAAAATGTCTGCAAGAAGTTTCCCTTAGATAAGCCTGGCGCCTAGAGTTTGAATTGGACATTTTATATGTGCTTGGTTGCTGGAGCATTGAGATGATGTTGACGAATATTGTGAGTATGAGCAAATATCGCATCATGGGAACTGGTGCTGTGCAACTACAATGGCAACCCAAGCTACATAGAAACCAGGTAGAAAGGGCCAGAGAATTCTAGCTCCTGTTCAGAAATTCTGTGTGTGTGAGATAGAAATGTGCCATGAAAGTTCAGTTTTCACCCTACTTTTGAGGAACTAGAATATCCACAGGCCACAGTGATCTCACCAATTGAAGCTGGCCTAGGTGGACATGGAAGTCCCCACCTAAAGCAAATTCACTGTACTTGCTTCCTTCAGGCCTTCCTCCAAATGTATAACATTTGTACAGCATGAAGGAGTACTGATTCGTCAGTTGAGGAGTTGTGGCAAAAGAAAGATTTACATTCATATAGTGCCTTTTACGACCTCAAGATGTCCCAAAGTGCTAAACAGCCAATTAAATACTTTCTGAAGTGTAGTCACTGTTGTAATGTAGAAAAATGTAGATGATGAACAGTTGATTTGAAGCCATGTTGAAGACTATCAGGGTTACCTCAACCAGACCATGGGCTCAAAGTTCCATGGTCATTTGCGCCCTTTTTTTGGCGCGCGCCGTTTTTTCTGGCGTATGTATTTTTTCCAAGCTTCCCCCTGCGATCTGCGCCAGTGCAACTGACTTAGCTACGATTTTTCTAGGCCAGTTTTTTTTTACATCAAGGGGGCATTCCCTCATGTCTGCGCTGGTTTTTTCAATTGTTCGCAGTTTGGCCAACATTTTTTTCTCTTAGGTCGGCGTGTCTGGCCACTCCTGAAAAACCTTCTGGTGAATTAAGAAAACCAGAGCACATTCACAAATTGGCGCTGAAAGACGCCATTGTTTTTAAATCAAAGATTTTGGAGGGAGTCAAGAACAATGTCAAAATCAATAATAAAGTTCAACTTTTTTTTTAACCTGTAAATGTAGAAGTGTAAATTTGTGGGATTTCAGAAGTTTTCTCATCTTTTTACTCACTCACACGCCACCAGCGAACGTCTTGAAACAGGGCTGGAGGGTTGTAGGTTTGGCCAGCAGAATCGGCCCCACATCCGCACAGCGGCTCGGGGTTCGGCTACAAAACAAGTTGTTGGGGGCGAGGGGGGGGAGGGAGGAGAGGAGAGAGAGAGGTGTCGATCGGAAGACTTGGAGCCCGGGGAGGGAGAGAGAGAAGTCACAAGATCCTAGGGGTAGGGGGGCGGGGGTAGGAGGAGAGAGAGGAGAAGTCACAAGACCTTCGGGTGGAATCCATCCATACAGACCTGGAGAGATACAACTGCGAACCTGTGCTGCCTGCTTTCCTACCGTTTTGAGCTTCTTTCAAAAGGTTACATTTAAGTATGGGGGCAATACTGACAATGCCATACCTTGTGCGAACCTTCAGCATCATGGTGCTATGTAGGAGACAATTGATTCGACTTCGTTGCATCAGGAACATCAGAGCTTGTAGGGTGGTGGGCAGGAGGCCTTACCCACTTTGGTTATATCGAGACAGGCGTTCGTACCATTCCGGAGGCTACTTGCTGTACTCCCCTGAGATTGTCGGTCAGTTCACTGTTGTGTGCTGCATGCTGAAAACTTAGCCACCATGAGGCAGCAGCACCTGGTAGTGGAAAACCCACCTGTGGTGAGAGTGGCTGATGATAATGATGTGGAAGATGCAGGTGACGAGCAGGAAGAGGAGGAGGAGGAGGACGATGAGGATGAGGAAGCCATGCAAGCGCCTGAGGCTGGAGCACGACGGCGGAGGAGGGCGGGCCATCGTGCTCCTTTAACGATTGCTTGAGTCTTGCGCCAGCAGCTCATCCGTGAACGCTTTATTGATGCCTGAGGGCTCAGCGACAACTATTCCAAATGGACCATGTTTATTGTTTGGAGCTGTTCTGTAATGTTGTGTTGTGTTAATAGAACATGATTCAGTTTTAATGTAAAACATATTTTATTCAAAAGTTTACAATAACTTAACTTTAATAAAATTATTCTTGTATCAAACTTTACTTTAAGATCACACTTTAAGATCACTTAAAAACTTTAACACTTATAAACTTGTAAATTTACATAACTTACAAAAAACTTTTAATTTGAGAACAGTTACAACAGTAACAATAATAATAACAACAACAACAGCAGCTAGGAAAGGCTGCACCCATCTCTCATCCCTCTTATTCTAAGACCGCCCGCTGCGCTTGGTCTTAGACATTCCACCACCTCTGCCCGCAGGCGGTGGTGCAGTGTTTCTGGGCTTGATACCAAGCTTATTCTTTCTAACATCTTGGGTACTGCGCACCTCTTGAGGGTGGGGGGCATCAGCGTCAGGCAGCAAGTTGGAGGGCCCAGGCGGCAAGTTGGAGCGCCCGGCTTTGGGCTCTTCAGAGACTGGTGTGGGGATTGGAATAGAGTGACAATTGATTCTGTCAATGGACGTGGGGTCTAAATGTGTTCCCTTATTGGAGCAGCTAACTCCAACATGCCGTCCCTCATGCGCCTCAACGACCTGCAACATTCCCTCCTTCGTGGTCAATGACGTGATTTGCACTACCTCTGACATTCCCTCCCTCATGGCCACTATTCCCCCACTGATGGTCCCAGATATCGTTCCCATTTCTCGTGAGAGTGTTGTTACTTCTCCCGACAGTCCCGTTACCTTATCACTCACCCCACTGATGGTGTCCAGAAGTGATCGGATAAAGTCAATGCTCTCCGTACTCAATGACATTGTCTGAACCACATCTGTTAGATCCTGCACCTTAGGAGAGCGCGGTCGAGCTCTCCTTTCCCTCCTCCTCATGTGTGTGGCTCGCACCCCACCACTGGGACCCGCAGCCTGGGACGGTGGGGTCCTGGGTGTACCTCGCTGCACCACACCACTGGGACCTGCAAATTTAGAAGGTGTGAAATCATGGAATGTCCCACCAACATTCAAACCACTAGTCACGGCAGGGGCTGTCACTTCCATGAGTGGCACCTCCTCAGTACAACAATGAGAGCTTCATCCAGCTCCATCCCCTCCCCCTCACCCCCATGGATGGATTGGAAGATGTTGTCCTCTTCAGGCTCGGCTTCAAGTTTTGCAAAATATAACAGAACAGTCAAATGGTTAGCAGCAGAGGAGGGGGCAGAATGGGTGGCATGAGTAGACTCACCCATTGCAGGCCAGGCAGCAGGTTGAGTTGAAGGACCACGATGAATTTGCAGGACTTACCCTCTCCCTCGAGTGTGGGCCCAACTTGTGCAGTGATGATTGCTTTTTTCCAGGCAGGACCCATCAAAGCAGCGACCCTCTCTTCCAAGGGTGTCAGTGGCTGCAGATTTGCCGGGCCTCCTCCTGTTCGAGTTCTTTCCCTTTTGTTGTGTGCCACCTTCCTCTGCAAAGATGAAAAAGCAACTTTTTAGAGAGGGTGTCTTTCTGCGGGTGGGACATATACAGCTGGTCACATTTATAATTGCATTGAATAAATGAAAATATTACTTACACTAAGTACTTGACCAAGGTCCTGCCATTTCTTTTTACACTGACCTCCAGGTCTCATGGTGGTCACCATTGCGCAGTGATCTTCTGCAACGTGGTTCCAGTGTTTCTTCATCTCTTTTGGTGGAACTGTTATGTGACCTCTGTTGGTGTCCAGCTCCTGTCATCTGTTCTCAATCACAGTAACTAGTGCCTCCACTTCATCCTGTAGAAATTCTTGGTCCTTGCACTGCGTTACATCTTGTATAGCTGCAGATCCAATTTTTCCAACGGTCTCACGCAGCACTTGTAACACACACAACTGACTCTTTAAAAATGGCGGATTGCCAAATCCGAGCTGTACAGAGCATGCGCGTCCATTGAAACGATGTCAAAAATGTAACTTGTTTACTTTTTTTCCCCGCGCATGCACAGAAGGTGCAGCTTCGTTTTTCGGCGCAGACAGCAGGCTCCAGAACTCCCCCCCCCCCCCCCCCCCCCGGCCCGAGGCGACTGGACACGCTGCACGCCGCCAAATTTGAATTATACATTGAGGAAACTTTGGTAAAATATTTCTGGCAGATTTCTGGCCTAGAAAAATGGGTGTAACTCTGGCAATATGCCAGAAAATGGGCTTGGGGAAAATTGAGCCCCACATACCAACTATCCCCATTGTTAATGTGTCTATCCTGCTGGTGGGACAGGGCGTACCCAAGGGTTGTGATGAAGGAGTCATGGATGTTGGCTAATAAATATAATTCTGTGAGTATGATTATGTCAGGCTATTGTTTGACTAGTCTGTGAGACTGTTCTCTCAACTTGGGCATCTGTCCCTCGATGTTTGTGAGGAGGACTTTGAAGATTGATTGGGCCGTGATTGCCTGAGTCTTGTCTGGACATGATACCTGAGTCATGTCAAAATAACATGGTGCATCTATCTGAATATATGACAAGATCCTCCTTTGCCACCTTACCCTGGAATGAGAAGTCTGTCCTATGAGGAGGGATTGAGTAGAATGGTTCATATTCTCTGGAGTTTAGAAGAATGAGAGGTGTAAAATTATTAGAGGGTTTGACAGGGTAGATGCTGAGAGGCTGTTTCCCCTGGCTGTAGAGACAAGGGGTCGGCCATTTAGGACTGCGATATGGAGAAATTTCTTCGTTCAGAGGGTTGTGATGCTCAGTTGATGAGTATATTCAAGACTCAGATCGATAGATATTTGGGCACTAAGGGAATCAGGAACTATGGGGATAGGGTGGGAAAGTGGAGTTGATGTAGAAGTTCAGCCATGATCTTATTGAATGGCGGAGCAGGCGCGGGGGGCAATATGGCCTACAATGTTCTTACACTTCGCCAGGGAGGCCGTCATGAAATTATGTTGCCTGCTTCAGCCAGAACGTAAAACACATTTCACAACAGAGATGGTTCTGCTAGTCACATTCGAGGTGACTACCATCTTGAAATGTTGTTTTGTTGATTTTTTCATGCAAGAGGAGGGAAGATATGTCAACTTTTGATGCATAAACCATGAACAGATGCCTTTGATGCAAAGTGCTGTGTATTATGGATGGTGCATATGGCCACACAATCACTACTTCCAATCATGTAGCCTTGATGAACAGAAAGGGGGTACAGTCTTTTACTGTGCAGTTGGTCTGTGAATACATGCATAAAGCTATGCATGTGAATGCCCACCATACTGGCAGCAGTTATGTCACTTCCATTTGACATCAATTTATAGCACCACCATTATTTGAAGGGCTGTGAAGACTCGACTCACTGCCCAAGAGTACTGAGGTCAATAATGCATTGGATATAAATAACCTGTATTATCAGGTGCTACGTATCAAATAGAACAATCCTTCTCATATCCATCTCATGCACCAGCATCTCCACTGTTGTCAGCCATCAGGCAGGGAGTTCAGCTGCAGCACTACAGTCTCACTTTGCTATCTCCACATTTATTTTGGATGGCACTTTTTGTCCCATACAGGATTTATAACGGTTGATGATTCAATTTTTAATATGTATAGTCAGTATAAAGGGTAAAAGGCCTTTAAAGTTTGCAATCAGACTATTTCTTGCTTCCTTTTGGCAAGCACTAAGCCCAATATAGGCTGAAGGGTTGCTGTAAAAAAAATCATTAGGACCAATCCAAAATCAGCCGAGTGGGAAATTGGTGAGTATCACTTTCATTGCTTTCCAGTCCTGCTGCTGTAGTGGCAAGACCAGAAAACTTATGTCGCTGCATTATATAGCATGTAGAAAATGACTCTATATTCCAAGGAATCTTTTGATAGCATCACTGTAGTCTGTTTAATGTGCGTATGAACCCTTGCTTTGTTATTCATTCCCTTGCACTCCTGAATTATACACCATTCTGCAGCTGAGAAAATTAGTGGATGACCTACTCCTAGGCCTCTGCCAATACTACTCTGAACCCCTGGCTAGAAGAGCACAGGGTAACTAAGGCCGCAATCTTACTAAGCTTGGTGGGTTTATGGCTGGCAACGCAGATGGCGGATCCCAACCCCGCTGCTGGCTCCATCCCGCTGTCCAAAATGAATTTACCTTGATGGAGCTTGTTAAGCCCGCCTGGCGCGTTTCCCAGCCAATTAGAGGAAGCAGGTCTGGTGACGTCATTTCATGATGCGTCATCAGCCAGTTTCCTTAAAGTGTCCATGGCCAACTTTAATTTGACATTTGTGCTGTCAGTGTTCGACAGCACTGCCAATGACTGCACATAGGCACAGGGCTGCATCCAGGCTCTCCCATGACTCCCTCCATATGCTTATAAGACGCAGGGAGGTCCTCCTTCCTTCCAAAAGGTGGAAGAAACCACCCCAGGAGATCAACGCACATTGTAGGAAGGCATAAGCAGGGATGTGGTCAGGAGGACCTGGGTGAAGTGCTGCAAGCTTTTCAATGATCTCAGTAGATCACAAAATGTTAGTACAAAGCCACTTCATCTTGCTGTGCCGTTCATCACATCCCCATCAGGCTGCCTGCCCTACCCTACTTCTGCACATCCTTACTCACATCAACTTAGCTTGCACCTCCAAGTTGCAATAATGGAATAGATGGCAGGTGAAGTAGAAATGACAGAAGCAATCGGTCAATGGTGAGAGAGGTAATGAGGTCAGACGGATGGAGACCTGTGTAAAGACTTGCGACATGGTGAACCTGTTGTGGAAATGCAGCTTGGAACAGCTTGTGACTGAGGTAAGGTATCTCTGTAGGGTGGGAGCTTTGACGTGACATTTGAAGCTGTCAACTCATCAGCTGATTCAATGGCCTCTGACCTCCTGCCTCAGCTTCACAGATGTGATCCAGCAACAGTGTGAAACCCGTAGGTGAGCTGTCAAATACAAAAGGCAAGTTTAAAGCCATTGTTAAGTGGCTGTAAACAAGCCACTAATCATTTAAATTGCCGCTGCCTGTGGGTGTGCTCAGCGCTGAAAGAACCGACATCGGGAAAGGCTAGTGTGAACGATTTGACAGCGGGTTCCCGACAAATATCAAAATACAGATTTGGGAGTGTGTCAAGGGCATTCCCAGGCTACCCCAAATTTCAACTATTATATTCTCTCTGAGCCCAAGGGAACAGTCAGCCGCTGAGAGCTGCCGTAAGTTCCACTATGGGCCTTCCAAAGTCCGAAAATAGCAGCACCACCGATCCCGCTTCCGCTGAGCACCAGCAAAATTCTGGCCAATTTAAATGTTTATTTTCCCTCTAATTTTTCTACCCTGACTGAGGAACTGCTTGGTCACTACTCAGTGCTTCTCACTTTCAGATATAAGCCCTGAAAATCCAGGATCCCTATTCCACTGAATGAAAGGCAATGGAACAAAACTCCTATCCGCCTGCTGGAAAAGACGTGGGCTTTGTCTGAAATCTCGGGGATGGGGTGATTTCTATAGGCAGCCAACACCTGTACGAACGCCAACCCTAACAGTCAGCAGAGGCGCTCCAGTGGAAACAGTAGTGCCCCTGATTAGGCCAACAAGGTGAGGCACATTTTCTTTTCCTTTACCCTCAATGGGCACTAGGATAAATCTTTAAAGGTAATCAATCATACCCCAGATTGATTACCTATTTGGAGAAACATTTTGGGACTTTGGAAGGCCCATAGTGGGACTAATGGCAGCTCTCAGCCGGCGAGTGTTCCCTTGGGCTCAGAGAGAATATAATAGGTGGAATTTGGGGTAGCCCGGGAATGCCTTGGCACACTCCCAAATCTGTGTTTTGACATAGTCTTGTCTCCTCCTACTCTGGAACTTGGCTTATACCTCATATGGAACAAAGCCCCAATGGTTCCAGCCCAAATTCCACTCCACCCAGCAAGTGATACACCACTCTATGCCCTCTGCGTCCCCGAAAATTTTGGCCCCTTAGAGATCAAGCAATTCGGAGGACAGCAAGTAAAAACACACTCCGTATCAGATTGTGGCACTAACATCACTAATATCATAGCTTATTAGTTGGTACTCATGTTATGGTGACTGATTTGATGTTGCTGACAGCTTTGATTTGAAACAAAATTGGAGCTGGCTTAAAGTTTACTGTAAAATCTTTTTAAAACATTAATAACTGAAGTTTGCCCTGGAATGTAAGCGATGTTTCCTTGATTGACAGAAGAACCGAGGATGACATAAGGAATAACTTTTTTACGCAGCGAGTGATTATGAAAGGGTGGTGGAGGCAGACTCAACCACGGCTTTCAAAAGGGAATTGGATGACTACCTGAAGGAAAATAATTTGCAGGGCTACGGGGAAAGGGCGGGGGAGTGGGACTAGCTGACGCGCTCTTGCAGAGAGCAGCATGGGCTCGATGGGTCAAATGGCCTCCTTCTGTGCTGTAACCATTCTCTCATTCTATTCTATGATTTAAAATTCCATCCCTTGACAATGGTTTTCTGCTTCTTTGGCAAGATACAATGGAAAGCAACACGAAGAAGAAGCAAAGGGTTTCTCAGTTTGATGAGGCGAGCATGAAAGTACTGATGCGGTGCTGTACTTCGCATCGGCCAAAAGTGGTTCAAAAACAGCTAGATGCATTGTGTGGCAGCAGATAGCAGAGTAACTGAACTCTGGCAATACGATCCACTGCACATGGATGGAGTGTTGGAAAAAGTTCATGGGACTCCTCAGAGAGAGCAAGGTAGTGCACTGGATGGTTGTACTTTTCTCCAAGAAGAAGGTTATTGTTATGTGCACCTCAATACATCCTGTCCCTCGCAATCTCTCTTTTCTTTTGCCTGTCTTCACTCTTCTAACTCTGTTGTTAGCACCACTCATTGTCGCAGCACAACTGTGTCCACTGCTAAAGCTTCTCAGTCTCCTCACCCGCATGAAGCACTCCCTCTTACCAGACCCTCTTCTGACTTCGACTGCTTCAATGTCATTTCTCAGTGTGTTATAACCCTTATTCCCCTTTCAGTTCTTACAGACGAAAGCATGCCAAAACTGAAAGCAACATTTGACAACGACAGGAGCGGGCCATCACCGTCCAAGGAAATCAAATTCTGGAAGGTTTGGGAAATGGAGAAGAAGGATGGCAAGTCCTAGCAAGAGGTTAGTATCTCGAGGCTGTTCCCAGAATATAGCAATGTAACAGCCTATCTGAAGGACTGACACACAATCTTTCCAAGGGCACTGGAAATATGTGAAATGCTTGCCTATGCCATTCTCAGAATGATTATTCTAAGTTCTTTATAGTGACTTTGTTCTTTATATGTGCTTGCATAAGCTTCCAGAGCTGGTCCCTACTGGGACTCATCTGACACCAGGCTCTGGAGAAGTAGCAGTCCACCTAGCCCCCCATCACTACACTGACATTACCCATTCACCCAGTTCAAGGACATCCACCTTGGAAGCTTTAGAGCAGAAGGACAGCACAGGTGGTGAGTCACTGAGCACAGGTGGACAAGAGCAGGAGCAAGTGCTTTTTAAAACAAAGTCTGGATCATCAGGAACTCGTTCTGTTGAGTGATCTGAGCCATGAGTCTCTATGCCATGTTTTCTCCTTTGTGCCTGGCAACTGAGTGTTCCACAGCTGCAGTGGAGTCTTAATCTCTCTCAGACACATCATATTAAGAAAGCTCACGCTCAAGGATGAAAAAGTTTATTTCTTACTTACCTATAGTGATGACATCATTTCTGTGGGGCAAAATCAAGACTTGGGCACCCCTAACACTTCAGTATAATTTGGAGCCACAAATGACCTTGTGAAGCACTATCAAGACCCTCTATAGCAGCAGCACAGCTCGAGTGCAAAAAGCTGACCTGCTCCGTAGGAACACGGCCTACTCCTAGGATTTTTCAACAACTGCCCCAGTACTGGTGATGTACATATGCAACGAGCACTTTACATCCCAGGATTTACCCTTTTGTGTCTCAAACCATACTCAGAACAAAGAAATGACCTTATGAATTTAGACACAAAGGGCTAGAAATTCCGTAGTGCCCCGGTTAGGGTGTTAATTTTTGAAAAGTTGTAAAAGTAGAGCCAGGCGTTAATAATTCTCTGCGGCTGGGAAGTTCAGCTTTATCACTACAAGAGTGAGGTGGAGTGCTAAATCAAGCGCTAATCACTTCTCTTAGGGTGCTAAAGTCCGAGAGCCGGGCGGTAGTGGCAGAGCATTGAACAATGTGGAGCGCATTGCGAACGGCATCAGAGGCTGCTTCCCTCGCTTAAAGGGAAGGGCCAATGATGGTGCACAACCTACTTGTTGGCACTTCTGCGTTGCAAGGCAACCTGCGCGACTGCCAATACAGCCCCAAACACTGTCACAAAGTGGAGGACTTTGACATCTTGCAGCCATGAAACATCGAAAACTTTCAGCAGGCAACAGACTGGTGCAAATAATAAAGGTTGGCCCACCTGAAAACCACTCCCTTTAATTAGGCTCACCAAGGGGCCAGCCGAGAGGACAATGCCTCCTCTTCCTGCTGTTGTTCACCCCTGGCGATACAGCAGGGGGCGGGAGGCAATTTCACATCCGGGGCGATAATGGTGTGCTGTGCACTTTATGATATCACGATCCGCAAGGCGCTAGAGGCCCAGGCAGTAAGATTAGCGCCAGCACTAAACCGCCAGTGCAGTTCGTGGGCGTTGCTACATTTGCCGCGCCCAGACGCTAACCCCTTAGTGCCCTGTTAGCGTCCCCCCCCCATCCCCAGTGCTAATGGGAGGCACTAAGCAGCCTAATTTCTCCCTCTAACTTTTTAGAAATGCAAATTGTATTATACCATTCATGCTGTCACAGGGACTATCCTTTATTCTTTCTTCTTTATCGCCCCATTAACCAGCTTTCTTTTTGTTAATTTATGAACCACTTAAAGCCTTGTGTTATTGCAGAAAGTTTCATTTTGGATTGGTCACTGGAGCTGGTTATTTTCTAGTGAAATTAAATTTTGGCAGAGACACAATGGGCTAAGTCGATCATTAAGTGGGAAGTTATTTGGGAAGGCCATTAAAGCAGACAGTGTCAATGGGGTCAGCATGCTGATGAGTTTTGGAAGAGGTATGGGATCGGGCAATATTGTAAGAAGGTAGACAGATGGAATTTGCTTACTAAAAATGAATGTGCTTCTTGGTCTTTACCTCTTCCCAAACATTCATGTGTTTTCATATAGTCCTGTTCTGTCCAAAAAAGCTGATCCATACTTTATGGTCACATTTTATTGTTCATTAGTCACCAGTTTCCGTATCAGCCCTCCTCTTCAACACCACTATCCACTGGAGTTCAAACCCACATATGCGTTGTAACTTCTGCAAATGACTTCATTCTTCTAAATGTATCCCCTCATCATTTTCCAGGGTTTAAATCAGTTGTCTGCTGTGCACTTGACTTCTGTCATCAGCTTTGCATTTGGTTTATTTGTCTAATGTGCTTCTTATAGGCAACTGTCACAAACCGGATACTCTGGAACATTTCAGAGAAAGTTTAAATACACTTTCATGTGAAAATAAGATGACCACAGACAGTAATCATGAAATCAAAAATGCACTAACATCATGGTTAATTATTACTTTCCTTTGTTTCATGATGTGCTTTTCAATGGCTTCTGCGCTAAATAAAAACAGTTTGTTCTGGGATTCGGTTCACAAAGTGTTTCAGCCTATTAAATAGTTAACTAGCTACCGGTGACTGAAATGGGGAGAGAAATCGCAGTCAGAGTGGATTTAAAAGCATTTGTTGGTCTATGCTGCCCTTTTGTTTGAGGGCTTGTTCAAGCTTCATATTACCAAAGATGAAGCTTTCACCTTGATCCTATTTGAAAAATACACCGATTGACGACCTGATTAAAAGTTTGGGAAAGATTGTGAGTGTTTGCATTACTGACTGGGCACTGCAGTTACAGTGCTGTCTTGTGGAATCTCCACCAGCCCCACCTCTTCTTTCTCTCAGTTCCAATAAGAAGCAAATACTGGCTCGCAGTTATTTTGACATCAATGTTGATCTACCAATTGTATCTGATTTCTGCAGTTCCAAATGTGGTGCAGAACCTGACGTATATATAATTAGCAATGTAAACTATCACATTGTACAACTGCAAGAAAGATACAGGAATGGGACTGGAAGTTCTCTCTCTTTACATTAATTACATATAAAGTCATATTTATGTTGAGCTTTTTTCTTTCAGGCTACGAGAAAAGAGCTTCATGGTACAAACATGATATTGGGAATTGTTTTCCTGATCAGCGCAAGACTCTTCATTGATGCTACAGGTAATTTCAGAGATACATCCGGGACGATATTTTCCTCTGTGTTTATTTTTTATGAAAAGGTAGATGTGTGCAAATAAGAGTGCAATACGAGTTGAAAATGATAATGGACTGCTTTGATGCTTTGAACCATTACATTAAGTTGTCTTCTGCCATCTTAAAATGGGTTCACGGAAATTGGCAAAGCAAAAATGGTCATTAATGAGAAACTTGTGCAGACGTGCGAGGGAGAACAATGGGGTGAATATAAACAAAAAGCTCACATTAAACTCTAGGGCGCTACATTTCCTTGGGCTGTGATCCCAGTGTTTGCAGGGTCAGGGGGAAGGCACCTAATTTGCACGGAACAGGCGGGCACACGTGCCGCAATATCTCCCGTGCCTGCTCATCATTTGGGGCTGCGTTTCCAAGGCCTGCCCTAACTATAACCATTTCCACCTTGTGATAGGGTGTGGGGGAGAGGGATCTGCTTTTTTATAAACAAAAATCGTGTGCTTTCTTCAGGTGTGCAGGTATGGAAGCCAGTACGCGTGAACTCACTTGACATAGCAGTCTCTACAGCCAAACTGCGTTCCGGCTGAGCCACCAGTCCAGAAACCCCTGGTGTAGGGAGCCTCCATCCCTGACAGCATTTATTTTGTAAGGGGTGGGCAAAGATCTTGTCCCTTACAAAGTGAGTCAGAGACTCCACGCAATTGGGTTTCCACTGTTTTCCAGGGGTTCCAAAGTTCTGGTAGGAGACCAGTGAGACCCTGAGGAATTTTGGACCCCCAGGTCACACCCATATTATTCATCTTAACAAATTGAGAGATTTCAAATGATCACTAACTTTCAGAGACTGGGGTCATGAAAGTTAAGTCAACAAATTGTACAACATAATAATTTTCCAAAATAATTTTGTACATAGTATAAACTGCTCTTTTGACTTGTGTAAAGCTGAACATAAAATGTATATCTCTGCAAATGAGCATTACAGGACAGGAGAAGTATTGATAATGTTTTATTTGTGTGGCAGAGTAACTGCACATCCTAGAGGAGTCAGCTTTTTTAAATCTGTTGCGCTGTATAACCTTGTTAATTTAACTTTTAAGGCTGAGCTTTTCTGCTCCTGTATTCGGCAGTCCACGAGTTTCCACCCATTCACTTTAATAGGTGGAATATCGTGGGTTGTCAAATATAGAAGGAAACAACCCCAGCTTGTGTCTCTATTTCCTGAAAGCTATATGCATTGGAATGTGTAGAGCTGCATACAACGCCTGTGGAGAAATGTAGCTTTATATTGCGAAGACCAGAAAGGCAGAAAGTGTGATTGTTATCCAAATGGGCCAGGAACTTTGGTCAGAGCCCAATCACACTGGAATTCCACCCCATTTGCTATGGCTCCTTAAATTCTGGTGGGGATGCGGGCTGCCCCCACTACGTCAAGGACTATGCTTGGGGGACTTAATGGGGTTTCTGAGAAATGTTGCCAAACAGAACTTACACTTGAGGAGAACAGGTGTAGGTTACATTATAGGCTAGTGAAGGCCCCAAACCCATGCTAGGATAAGGTAATCGATGCCAGATCAGATTTCGAAGGGACTACACTTCCAATGGGAATGAATTACTTTTTCTGGTATGGTTTCTTCGACTCAGAAATGCCTGACAACACCTAGAATGGAGTGCCTCTGGGCCACTCTGCCTTCTAACGAGTGCACCAGAGCCAGTGCTTTGGACTAGGACAGACAGGGGTTCTGCTCCAAATGTTCTTGAACCAGCAGAACAGATCTCCAGGGGTTTCTGGGCTATTATGCTTAAAGAAGAATATTCCCTTTTTCAGTCATTTATTTAATTTCAGTTCAAGTTTATCTATTACCACATTCAGGATCTTTTAGGGAAACCTAGATTTTCTAATTTACATGGACCCATTAAGCACAATAATTATATCCTACATAACTGGATTATTACATTTGTTGCCATTTATATTGTAATAGCTATTTAGCTGTGAGAAATGATGCGGATCATTATTACAGGTGTATTATGATTGACTGGTTTTCTGGCATTTACACTGATGAAATTGCATTACTAGAAATTGCCATTTAGTTTGTAGGTCATAGAAATATATAAAAAAGGATATTTAATGTTTATTATGGAAAAATAATGAACAATGGCCTCTAGTATTTCAGAATGGTTTACTTCTGTAAGGAGGAGATCATAATTATTGGATGGCTCTTGCTAGCAAACTTCAATTAGAATAACAGGACTTATTTGAACCTGTATAAAACACTGGTTCGGCCTCAGCTGGAGTATTGTGTCCAATTCTGGGTGCCACATTTTAGGAAGGATGTGAAGGCCTTAGAGAAGGTGCAGAAAAGATTTACAAGAAAGATTCCAGGGATGAGGGACTTCAGTTACGTGGATAGACTGGAGAAGCTGGGGTTGTTCTCCTTAGAGCAGAGAAGGTTGAGACGATTTTTGATCGAGGTGTTCAAAATCGTGAGGGGTCTAGACAGAGTAGATAGAGAGAAACTGTTCCCATTGGCAGAAGGGTTGAGAACCAGAAGACACAGATTTAAAGTAATTGGCAGAAGAACCAAAGGCGACACGTGGGAAATCTTTTTACGCAACGAGTGGTTAGGATCTTGTAGTGGCTCCTCTCCATCTATTTTGTCTCCAATGATTTACCTGTTGAAGGTCCTGGTCTCTGCTAAGACCACCAGTGGGTCTTAGCTCTTCGGGGCATTGGACCTTCTGGTGCTGCAACGACGTCCCAGCTACACTGCATTGGCAAGTGCTATTTGATGGCAGGAATCCCACTGGGAGTTTGCCATGCATACTCAATGAGCCTGGCCCAAGAAAAGTTCCTCCTGGAAGTTACCTACAGAAGAGGATCTCCCCATGTTCACGATAGGGGCTATAAGCATAAAAAATGCATTAAAAATGACATATTTCATAATTAAATGAGATTAAAGGTAACTGTGAAGTTGACTTTTATGACATTATTGTTCTTATTGGAAGGCCTCTCCCAAAAGCTTGGACTTGATCATGATAAGTTTTCCCAGATCTCTGACTCTATAAGCTGAAGCCACATCTTGCAGTCGTATCAAATGTGGTGTGCATGATCTGCCAGTGTGCACCAGTACCATTCTGTCCACCCAACTCACACACTTCAGCCTCTTACAATATCTGTTTACTTGTTTCTCAAAATTATTTAAAGAATAACTAATGGACACATTTCAAAAGCTTTATTCAGTGAAATGTCATTCTGAATGGCCCAGAAAATCCTTGGTAGTACGATTCCAACAGTTATACAGGCTTTGGCCCATCACAATTTGAGGAATCAGAGGGAGAGTCCTCCAGGATCAGACCCTCTGTGTTTTGGAGGCACAGCAGTGGCACACCAGCGAAGTCTTCAGAAATGCCAACTTTAGTTGGACAGCTGGAGGGGTGGCAGGGTTCAAGAATAATCTGGCTCTCCCAACCACAGCTCCCTTATATCAAGGGTCACATTTAACAGTTTCAAAATATATTCTCCCTTATTATTGGGGCTCCACTCCTCACCTGGCCTGGGCACCCGGGTTGATCCTACTTCCTAGCTGGCCAGGCACACATGCACCAATTTTGTGCTGGGTATTGACTGAGGACTAAGGAATGGGAACTCCTGACTTAATGAGTTCCCACCCGAACTCCTTATCTCAAAAGCCACGTAAAGGCTGGAGGAGGCTTTACCACCACAAGACCATCCCCGAAGCTCTGCCTGAATATCATTTGCCTTCTTCACCGCCTGCTGTACCTGCATGCCAACTTTCAATGACTGATGAACCATGACACCCAGGTCTCGTTGCACCTCCCTTTTTCCTAATCTGCCGCCTTTCAGATAATATTCTGCCTTCATGTTTTTGCCCCCAAAATGGATAACCTCACATTTATTCACATTATACTGCATCTGCCATGCATTTGCCCACTCACCTAACTTGTCCAAGTCACCCTGCAGCCTCTTAGCATCATCTTCACACCGCACACCGCCACTCAGTTTAGTGTCATCTGAAACTTGGAGATATTGCACTCAATTCCTTCATCTAAATCGTTAATGTATATTGTAAAGAGCTGGGGTCCCAGCACTGAGCCCTGCAGCACTAGTCACTGCCTGCCATTCTGAAAAGGACCCATTTATCCCGACCCTCTGCTTCCTCTCTGCCAACCAGTTCTCTATCCACGTCAGTACATTACCCCCAATATTATGCGCTTTGATTTTGCACACCAATCTCTTGTGCAAGACCTTGTCAAAAGCCTTTTGAAAGTCCAAATACACCACATCCACTGGTTCTCCCTTGTCCACTCTGCTAGTTACATTATCAAAAAATTCGGCAAGCATGATTTCCCTTTCATAAATCCATGCTGACGTGGACCGATCCTGTCACTGCTTTCCAAATGCGCTGCTATTTCATCCTTAATGATTGATTCCAACATTTTTCCCACGACTGATGTCAGGCTAACTGGTCTATAATTCCCCGTTTTCTCTCTCCCTCCCTTTTTAAAAAGTGGTGTTACATTAGCTACCCTGCAGTCCATAGGAACTGATCCAGAGTCGTTAGACTGTTGGAAAATGATCACCAATGCATCCACTATTTCTAGGGTCACTTCCTTAAGTACTCTGGGATGCAGACTATCAGGCCCTGGGGATTTATCGGCCATCAATCCCATCAATTTCCCTAACACAATTTCCCTACTAATAAGGATATCCTTCAGTTCCTCCTTCTCACTAGACCCACTGTCCCCTAGTACATTCGGAAGGTTATTTGTATCTTCCTTCGTGAAGACAGAATCGAAGTATTTGTTCAATTGGTCTGCCATTTCTTTGTTCCGCATTATAATTTCACCTGAATCTGACTGCAAGGGACCTTTAAGTATCCTTTGCCAGTCTATTCAAGCCAATTCACGCCTCATACCGTCGAAGTTACCTTTCCTTAAGTTCAGGACCCTAGTTTCTGAATTAACTGTGTCACTCTCCATCTTAATAAAGAATTCGACCATATTATGGTCACTCTTCCCCAAGGGGCCTCGCACAACAAGATTGCTAATTAGTCCCTTCTCATTACACATCACCCAGTCTAGGATGGCCAGCTCTCTAGTTGGTTCCTCGACATATTGGTCAAGAAAACCATCCCTAATATACTCCAGGAAATCATTCTCCACCGCATTGCTACCAGTTTGGTTTGCCCAATCAATATGTAGATTAAAGTCACCCATAATAACTGCTATACCTTTATTGCACACATCCCTTATTTCTTGTTTGGTGGTCTGTACACAACTCCCACTGGCATTTTCTGCCCTTTGGTATTCCGCAGTTCCACCGGAATCGATTCCACATCATCCAGGCTAATGTCCCTCCTTACTAATGCATTAATTTCCTCTTTAACCAGCAACGCCACCCCACCTCCTTTTCCTCTCTATCTATCCTTCCTGAATGTTGAATACCCCTGGATGTTGAGTTCCCAGCCTTGGTCACTCTAGAGCCATGTGACCGTGATGCCAATTACATCATATCTGTTAACTGCTATCTGCGCAGTTAATTCGACCACCTTATTCCAATTACTTCTCGCATTGAGGCATAGAGCCTTCAGGCTTGTCTTTTTAAGACACTTTGCCCCTTTAGAATTTTGCTGCAATGTGGCCCTTTTTGTTTTTTGCCTTGGGTTTCTCTGCCCTCCAATTTTACTCATCTCCTTTCTATCTTTTGCTTCGGTCTCCATTTTATTTCCCTCTGTCTCCCTGTATAGGTTCCCATCCCCCTGCCATGTTTGTTTAACTTCTCCCCAACAGCACTAGCAAACACTCCCCCTAGGACATTGGTTCCGGTCCTGCCCAGGTGCAGACCGTCCGGTTTGTACTGGTCCCACCTCCCCCAGAACCGGTTCCAATGTCCCAGAATTTGAATCCCTCCCTTCTGCACCACTCCTCAAGCCACGTATTCATCTGAGCTATCCTGCGATTCCTACTCTGACTAGCACGTGGCACTGGTAGCAATCCTGTGGTTACTACTTTTGAGGTCCTACTTTTTAATTTAGCTCCTAGCTCCCTAAATTCAGCTTGTAGGACTCATCCCATTTTTTACCTATATCGTTGCTACCTATATGCACCACGACAACTGGCTGTCCACCCTCCCTTTTCAGAATGTCCTGCACCCACTCCGAGACATCCTTGACCCTTGCACCAGGGAGGCAACATATCATCCTGGAGTCTCAGTTGTGGCCGCAGAAACGTCTATCTATTCCCCTTAAATTGAATCCCCTATCACTATAGCTCTCCCACTTTTTTTCCTGCCCTCTTGTGCAGCAGAGCCACCCATGGTGCCATGAACTTGCTGTTACTGCTCCCCCCTGATGAGTCATCCCCCTCAACAGTACCCAAAGTGGTGTATCTGTTTTGCAGGAGGATGACCGCAGGGGACCCCTGCACTACCTTCCTTGCACTGCTCTTCCTGTTGGTCACCCATTTACTATCTGGCTGTGTACCCTTTACCTGCGGTAAGACCAACTCGCTAAACGTGCTTTCACGTCATTCTCAGCATCGTGGATGCTCCAGAGTTCATCCACCTGCAGCTCCAGTGCTGCAACGCGGTCCATCAGGAGCTGCAGGTGGATACACTTCCTGCACACGTCGTCGTCAGGGACACCGGAAGCGTCCCTGACTTCCCACATAGTACATGAAGAGCATAACATGTGTCCGAGCTGTCCTGCCATGACTTAACCCGTAGATAAACTTAAATTTGGCAACAACAATGCTAAATGTTACTTACTGATAAAGAAAAGAAAAAAGAAAAGCTACTCACCAATCACCAGCCAATCACTTACCCCCTTGGCTGTGACGTCACCTTTCGATTTCTTTCTACTTCTTTTTTTCCTTCTCTCCCCACTGCAGCTGCACCGGCTCGCCTCCCGACTGCCGCCGCTCTCCTCGAACTGTTGGGCCTTTTGTAGGCTGCTCGCCTGATGAACTCCCGCCTCCCGCTAGGGGATTTGAGTATAGGAGCAGGGAGGTCTTACTGCAGTTGTACAGTGCCTTAGTGAAGCCTCACCTGGAATATTGTGTTCAGTTTTGTTCTCCTAATCTGAGGAAGGACGTTCTTGCTAGTGCAGCGAAGGTTCACCAGACTGATTCCCGGGATGGCAGGCCTGACATATGAGGAGAGACTGGATCCACTGGGCCTGTATTCACTGGAGTTTAGAAGAATGAGAGGGGATCTCATAGAAACATATAAAATTCTGACGGGACTGGACAGGTTAGATGCAGGAAGAATGTTCCCGATGTTGGGGAAGTCCAGAACCAGGGGACACAGTCTAAGGATAAGGGGTGAGCTATTTAGATGAGGAGAAACTTCTTCACTCAGAGAGTTGTCAACCTGTGGAATTCTCTACCACAGAGAGTTGTTGATGTTCGTTAGATGTAGGCGTTAGAGATGGCCCTTATGGCTAAAGGGATTGGGGGTATGGAGAGAAAGCAGGAAAGGGGTACTGAGGTGAATGGTGGTGCAGGCTCGAAGGGCCGAATGGCCTACTCCTGCACCTATTTTCTATGTTTCTATGTTTCATGGGTTTATGCTTAAGAATTCATAGCAACACATTGTTAATAAGCCAACTAGTTTTTAATAACAAAGGTTTAACTATCACACTGTACATTACCAGTTCATCCACTTGGCTCATAACTGCATAACTCATCGTGGATACCCTAAACCCAACTGACTGGAGTTTTATTGAGTCTTGTGAACATCACGTGACTAGCTAAGCCACTCACAATTCACCAGCTCTACAAACCTGTGAGCATACTCATAGGTGCATACATTACACCCTCCTTCCCCAGGCCACCCAACCCTTGGCCATCCCACCCTATTTAAATGACAGCAGGAGCATGGATCCTGGTACACAGTTCCTCCGTTTCCCATCATTGCTGCTGCCAGCCCCAGGGTCTGTTACAAGAGGAGTGGCAGTCGTCCCTGGGGTAGCAGCGAAGGACATTTAGGAAGGAGTGGACCTCGTAATATACATCTTCCTGTCTCTTCTGTTCACAGTCATTGATCCATATGAGCCTCAGCTCAGCCCAAGGCCTTAAAGATTTTTGGGGCGTATTGCCCCCTTTAACATTAAATCCTCAGTCTCTGCAGTGGATGTCCTGTTGTAGTGCCACTGCATTTTCCTGGCCACCACTGGCCAGCACCCTTTGTGTGGTGGGGATCTGAGCCGGCATATCGATTGACTCTTGACTGGAAGATGGACCGGGGCAGTGGTGGAAGTCTCACCTTGACCTTTCTCTGGCAGTGAACCCATCGGGAGGAAACTTCAGCCTATTGTGTCTCTGTGAAGAGCAATGACCCCAATTATTACTGGGGAGGATTTCCAAGCCGGGGTCATGGGGGTGGTGGGGGGGGCGGTGAAGCTCTGGTCAAGTCCCCAAACACTAACTCCACAGCATGCGTGCTTTTTTTCTCAACAGGATCCCTGCCTGGAAGCCAACCTGATTGACAGGCTTGGCTCTCTGTCAGGTGGGGAATGCTGCATAAGAGGCCGCAGCCGAGGAGCAAGTAGGTATCCAGCTACTCGGGGTAGAGATTGTGATTGGGGAGGTGGCTACAGCATGGCTTGTAGCACGGAGGGTGATTGCGGGGGGCTGAAGACAGATCAGGGGCATTGATGGGTGGGCCGGTGATCGTGAGGAGGGTCCGATTGTGGGTCGGGTCTGATCATGGATAGGGTCTGATCGTGAGTGTGATCGGTGATTGTGGGGGGATATCATTGATCATGGGGGGTGGGAGGCAGTGATTATTGGAGGAATCGATGATAGCAGAGGGGGCTGATGATCATAGTGGGTGTCAGTGATAGCGTGAAAGGGGTATCCACTCTCGGGGGGGACCGATTGCAGGGAGGTGTCCAATCGTGGGGGTGGGGCCATTGACCGTGGCTGGCTCTGTTGCACAGGAGGGCAGGAAAAAGAGTGGGAGAGCGATAGTGATAGGGGATTTAATTGTAAGGGGAATAGATAGGCGTTTCTGCGGCCGCAACCGAGACTCCAGGATGGTATGTTGCCTCTCTGGTGCAAGGGTCAAGGATGTCTCGGAGTGGGTGCAGGACATTCTAAAAAGGGAGGGAGAACAGCCAGTTGTCGTGGTGCACATTGGTACCAACGACATAGGTAAAAAAAGGGATGAGGTCCTATGAGACGAATTTAAGGAGCAAGGAGCTAAATTTAAAAAGTAGGACCTCAAAAGTAGTAATCTCAGGATTGCTACCAGTGCCACGTGCTAGTCAGAGTAGGAATCGCAGGATAGCTCAGATGAATACGTGGCTTGAGCAGTGGTGCAGCAGGGAGGGATTCAAATTCCTGGGACATTGGAACTGGTTCTGGGGGAGGTGGGACCAGTACAAACCGGGTGGTCTGCACCTGGGCAGGACCGGAACCAATGTCCTAGGGGGAGTGTTTGCTAGTGCTGTTGGGGAGGAGTTAAACTAATATGGCAGGGGGATGGGAACCAATGCAGGGAGACAGACGGAAACAAAAAGGAGACAAAAGCAAAAGACAGAAAGGAGATGAGTAAAAGTGGAGGGCAGAGAAACCCAAGGCAAAAAACAAAAAGGGCCACTGAATATAAAGGGGCTGCAGGAGGGGTCAAAACTAAAAATCATGGTTTAAAAACTAGAATTAAAACACTCTACCTCAATGCACGCAGCATTCGAAATAAAGTAAATGAGTTGACGGCACAAATCATTACAAATGGGTATGATTTTGTGGCCATCACAGAAACATGGTTGCAGGGTGGCCAAGACTGGGAATTAAACATACAGGGGTATCTGACGATTCGGAAAGATAGACAAGAAGGGAAAGGAGGTGGGGTAGCTCTGTTAATAAAGGATGATATCAGGGCAGTTGGCTGTAATGAACAAAATGTTGAATCATTGTGGGTGGAGATTAGAGATAGTACGGGGAAAAAGTCACTGGTGGGCGTAGTTTATAGGCCCCCAAATAATAACTTCACGGTGGGGCGGGCAATAATCAAGGGAATAATGGAGGCATGTGAAAAAGGAACGGCAGTAGTCATGGGGGATTTTAACCTACATATCGATTGGTCAACTCAAATCGCACGGGGTAGCCTGGAGGAGAAATTCATAGAATGCATACGGGATTGTTTCTTAGAACAGTATGTAACAGAACCTACAAGGGAGCAAGCTATTTTAGATCTGGTCCTGTGTAATGAGACAGGAAAAATAAACGATCTTCTAGTAAAAGATCCTCTCGGAATGAGTGATCACAATATGGTTGAATTTGTAATACAGATTGAGGGTGAGGAAGTTGTGTCAGAAACGAGCGTACTATGCTTAAACAAAGGGGACTACAGTGGGATGAGGGCAGAGTTGGCTAAAGTAGACTGGAAACACAGACTAAACGGTGGCACAATTGAGGAACATTGGAGGACTTTTAAGGAGCTCTTTCATAGTGCGCAACAAAAATATATTCCAGTGAAAAAGAAGGGTGGTAAGAGAAGGGATAACCAGCCGTGGATAACCAAGGAAATAAAGGAGAGTATCAAATTAAAAACCAATGTGTATAAGGTGGCCAAGGTTAGTGGGAAACTAGAGGATTGGGAAAATTTTAAACAATGGCAAAGAATGAGTAAGAAAGCAATAAAGAAAGGAAAGATAGATTTCGAAGGTAAACTTGTGCAAAACATAAAAACAGATAGTAAAAGCTTTTACAGATATATAAAATGGAAAAGAGTGACTAAAGTAAATGTTGGTCCCTTAGAAGATGAGAAGGGGGATTTAATAATGGGAAATGTGGAAATGGCTGAGACCTTAAACAATTACTTTGCTTCGGTCTTCACAGTGGAAGACACATAAACCATGCCAAAAATTGCTGGTCACGGGAATGTGGGAAGGGAGGACCTTGAGACTATCACTATCACTCGTGGGTAGTGCTGGACAGGCTAATGGGACTCAAGGTAGACAAGTCCCCTGGTCCTGATGAAATGCATCTCAGGGTATTAAAAGAGATGGCGGAAGTTATAGCAGATGCATTCGTTATAACCTACCAAAATTATCTGGACTCTGGGGAGGTACCAGCGGATTGAAAAGCAGCTTATGTAACACCTCTGTTTAAAAAAGGGGGCAAACAAAAGGCAGGTAACTATAGGCCGGTTAGTTTAACATCTGAGAAAATGCTTGAAACTATCATTAAGGAAGAAATAGCGGGACATCTAGATTGGAATAGTGCAATCAAGCAGACGCAACATGGATTCATGAAGGGGAAATCATGTTTAACTAATTTACTGAAATTCTTTGAGGATATAACGAGCATGGTGGATAGAGGTGTACCGATGGATGTGGTGTATTTAGATTTCCAAAAGGCATTTGATAAGGTGCCACACAAAAGGTTACTGCAGAAGATAGAGGTATGCGGAGTCAGAGGAAATGTATTAGCATGGATAGAGAATTGGCTGGCTAACAGAAAGCAGAGAGTTGGCATAAATGGGTCCTTTTCGGGTTGGAAATCGGTGGTTAGTGGTGTGCCACAGGGATCGGTGCTGGGACCACAACTGTTTACGATATACATAGATGACCTGGAAGAGGGGACAGAGTGTAGTGTAACAAAATTTGCAGATGACACAGAGATTAGTGGGAAAGCGGGTTTTGTAGAGGACACAGAGAGGCTGCAAAGAGATTTAGATAGGTTAAGCGAATGGGCGAAGGTTTGGCAGATGGAATACAATGTCGGAAAGTGTGAGATCATCCACCTTGGGAAAAAAAACAGTAAAAGGGAATATTATTTGAATGGGGAGAAATTACAACATGCTGAGATGCAGAGGGACCTGGGGGTCCTTGTGCATGAATCCCAAAAAGCAGGTGCAGCAGGTAATCAGGAAGGCGAATAGAATGTTGGCCTTCATTGCGAGAGGGATGGAGTACAAAAGCAGGGAGGTCCTGCTGCAACTGTTTAGGGTATTGGTGAGCCGCACCTGGAGTACTGCGTGTAGTTTTGGTCACCTTACTTAAGGAAGGATATACTGGCTTTGGAGGGGGTACAGAAACGATTCACTAGGCTGATTCCGGAGATGAGGGGGTTACCTTATGATGATAGATTGAGTAGACTGGGTCTTTACTCGTTGGAGTTCAGAAGGATGAGGGGTAATCTTATAGAAACATTTAGAATCATGAAAGGGATATACAAGATAGAGGCAGAGAAGTTGTTTCCACTGGTCAGGGAGACTAGAACTAGGGGGCACAGCCTCAAAATATGGGGGAGCCAATTTAAAACCGAGTTGAGAAGGAATTTCTTCTCCAAGAGGGTTGTGAATCTGTGGAATTCTCTGCCCAAGGAAGCAGTTGAGGCTAGCTCATTGAATGTATTCAAATCACAGATAGATAGATTTTTAACCAATAAGGGAATTAAGGGTTACGGGGAGAGGGCGGGTAAGTGGAGCTGAGTCCACGGCCAGATCAGTCATGATCTTACTGAATGGCGGAGCTGGCTCGAGGGGCTAGATGGCCTACTCCTGTTCCTAATTCTTATGTTCTTATGTTCTTATGACTGTCCAATCACGGGGGGCAAAGCAGGTTAGCTTGGGGGGCTAGGTGGAAGCACTCCTCGCCCTCCTGCCCTACAAGTAGTGCTGCAGAGGCACTTACCTCTTCCATGCAGCACTCCTCGCCTGCCTTTCGAGGCCCGGGAAACCAGGCCAACTAGGGTTAAATTTAAAATTGAGCAAAAATGAGAGTCACGCAGCCGCATTAAAAAATTTAAATGAGCAACCCGCCTCCTGGGAGCGGGTTGGCTGGCCGCCCCCTCAGACCCGCCTTTGCTAAAACCAGAATTGGGCGGGTTCGATTTGGGTTTGAGATTTAAAAATTTTTTACATCCCACTGACCCAAATCCACCCATTTTTGGGAGTTAAAATTCCCCTAGAATATTTTAGTTTATATTTTTTTGTAAACTGGATGATGAAATATTGGAGGTATCAAATATTCCATCACACTCCTGATTTGTGCTTTGTAGGTGGTAGAAAGGCCTTGGGGAGTTAGGAAGAGAGCCACTTGCCACAGAATAACCAGCATCTGACTTGTTCTAGTCATCAAGACATTTATGTAGCTGGTCCAATTGACTTTCTGGTCAATGGTGAGCCCCAGGATGTTTTGGTGGGGGATTCAAAGGTGATTAAGCCACTGAATGTCATGGGGAGGTGGTTAGGCTCTCACTTGTTAGAGATGATCATTACCTGGCATTTGTGTGGTGCGAATGTTACTTTTCATCCCAAGCCTGAATGTTATCCAGGTCTTGATACAAGCATGGACCGCTTCATTATCTGAGGAAGTGCAAATGGAGCTGAATTCTATGCGCTCATCAGTGAACAATTCCACTTCTGGCCTTATGATGGAGGGTATTGATGAAACAGCTGAAGATAGTTAGTCCTAAGTTGTTGTTCTTAGGAACAGTTATGTCCGAGGACTGAGCTGATTGGCCTCAAACAACCACAAACACCCTTCTTTGTGTCAGGTCTGATACCAGCCACTGGAGTGTTTTCCCCTTAATCCCTATTGACTTCCGTTTTACTGGAGCTCCTTGGTACCATAATCAGTCAAATGCTGCCTTGATATCAAGGGCAGTCACTCGCTAGACCTCTGAATGCAGCTCTTGTGTCCATGTTAGTACCAAAGCCTGGAACTGAGTTGTTGTGGCAGGATCTGAATATCGGTGAACAGAGTATTGGCGAGTAAGTGCCATTTGATAGCTCTGTTAATGACGCCTTTCATCACTGTGCTGATGATTGAAAGAATGACTTGGATTTATTTAGCACTTTTCACAACCACCGACATCTCAAAGCATTTTACAGACAATTAAGTATTTTTGGAGTGCAGTCACTGTAAGTAAGCTGATGCGGCGGTAATCCACCGGGTTCGATTTGACCTGCTTTGTGTGTACAGGCCATCCTAGAAATTCGATTGGGCCCAAAAACAGGCATGCAGGGAGCAGGGCACACATTGCATGTGACTGTTCACATGGTCCCAGGCAGCACATTATATGTGCCCTGGGACCTCATTGTGCATCAGGCATGTAGCCATGTTATCCGTGCAATAGGGAGTGCAATAATCGGATGTCTCTGATCCCACTTATATGCAGGCAGCACCTCTTAAATGGGAGGTATACTCTTGCAACAGACTGAAGAAAGATATGACTGGAAAAGCACTGACAGGACAGCCAGATTCTCCAATGTTAATTTGGAGGCCCTGGTCCATGTGATGGACAGGAAGAGGGAGATCCTGTTCCCCAAAGGGGGCAGAAAGCCCTCCAGACAACAACTCTGCTGCCAGTGGGAAGATATCACCAGGACATGCCTAGATGCTGACATAGACAGTTCAGACTAGCAAAGAAGGCTGATGGGCATATACCAGGAAATGCTAAGTGCACTGGGCAGTCTGCCATCAAGTTTGCACAAAATTGCTCAGAGCATGCAGGAGTCCAGCTCCAAATTGTGTCAAGGCTTCGTGCCGAGCATGGAGATGGTTCTGTCCAACATTGACTGAGCAGTTGGTTCCATCAACACTACAGTGATGCACACCTTCATGGAACTTCCCCTGACAGCTCTCACAGCTGCCCTGGAGACTCATGTTGTTGTGTATCTGGAAAGCATGCACTCCCATTTTCTGCCACTAGGGAGCGCATCCGCTGAAGTCCCAAGGGATCCCAGCACTGGACATTGGCCACGAGACAATCCTACGAAAACTTCTGACTGTAGAGACACTGACCCTCAGTAAGGCCATTGCGATAGCACAGGCGTTTATGTCCACCAGTGATAACACCAAACAAATCTCTCAGCACACAAGTGCTAGCAATGTTCATAAATTAACTGGAACTGTGTTTGTGAGCAGAAATGTACAGGGCAAAACCCACGAGTCTACAACTGCCAGCAGGCCTCAGGTGACCCAGCTGACTCAGAGTCCGCAACAAAGGATGAATGCAAGGCAATTCACACCTTGTTGGTGTTGTGGAGGCTTCCATTCAGTCTATTCATGCCGCTTCAAAGGGTATGTTTGAAAGAGCTGTGAAACAATGGGGCACCTCCAATGAGCTTGCAGACGAGCTGCAAGCTCTGCAAAACCTGCTAACCGCCACGTGGCAGAGGAAGATCGGTCCATGGTGGACCATAGCAATTTCGAGCCTCAGAGAGAGGAGGCAGATGCTGAAGAACACGGGGTGCACACATTTGAGACGAAATGTCCACCTATAATGCTAACCGTAAAATTGAATGGCTTACCCGTAGCCATGGAACTGGACACTGGCGCTAGCCAATCCATCATGAGTAAAAAGATGTTTGAGAGACTGTGGTGCAACAAGGCACTCAGACCAGCCCTGAGCCCCATCCACACGAAACTGAGAACGTACACCAAAGAGCTTATCACTGTCCTGGGCAGCGCCATGGTCAAGGTCACCTACGAGGGCACGGTGCACGAACTGCCACGCTGGATTGTCCCGGGCGATGGCCCCACACTGCTTGGAAGGAGCTGGCTGGGCAAAATCCACTGGAACTGGGATGACATCCGAGTGCTATCACATGTCGATGAGGACTCATGTACCCAGGTTCTTAACAAATTTCCTTCCTTTTTGAGCCAGGCATTAGAAACGTTTCCGGGCGAAGGTGTGGATCCACTTGGTCCCAGAGGCATGACCCATTCACCACAAGGCGCGAGCGGTACCTCACATGATGAGGGAGTGGAAATCAAGCTGGACAGGCTGCAATGCGAGGGCATCATCTCCCCAGTGGAATTCAGCGAGTGGGCCAGCCCAATTGTTCCAGTACTCAAAAGTGATGGCAGGGTCAGGATTTGCAGTGATTATAAAATAACTATTAATCGTTTCTCGCTACAGGACCAATACCTACTACCGAAGGCAGACGACCTATTTGCGATGCTGGCAGGAGGCAAGATGTTCACCAAGCTCGACCTGACTTCGGCCTACATGACGCAGGAGCTGGAGGAGTCTTCGAAGGGCCTCACCTGCATCAACACGCACAAGGGACTGTTCATCTACAACAGATGCCCGTTTGGAATTCGGTCGGCTGCAGCGATCTTCCAGAGAAACATGGAGAGCCTACTCAAGTCAGTGGTTTTTCAGAACGACATATTGGTCATGGGTTGGGACACCGTTGAGCACCTACAAAACCTGGAGGAGGTCCTCCAGCGACTAGATCACATAGGGCTGCGGCTGAAGAGGTCGAAATGCGTCTTCATGGCAACAGAAGTGGAGTTTTTGGGGAGAAAGATCGCGGTGGATGGCATTCGACCCACAGACGCCAAGACAGAGGCTATCAGGAACGCGCCCAGGTCACAGAACATCACAGAACTGCGGTCGTTCCTGGGACTTCCTCAACTATTTTGGTAACTTCCTACCGGTGTTAAGCACCCTCTTAGAGCCCCTACATGTGTTATTGCGTAAAGGTGAGAACTGGGTATGGGGAAAAAACCAAGTAATTGCTTTTGAGAAAGCCAGAAACATTTTATGCTCCAACAAGCTGCTTGTATTGTATAACCCGTGTTAAAAGACTTGTGCTAGCATGTGACGGGTCGTCGTACGGAGTCGGGTGTGTTTTACAACAAACTAACGTTGCAGGGAAGTTACAACCTGTCACCTATGCTTCTAGGAGCTTGGCTAAGGCCGAGAGGGCCTACAGCATCATTGAGAAAGAGGCATTAACGTGTGTGTTCGCGGTAAAGAAAATGCATCAGTACCTGTTTGGCCTCAAATTTGAGCTGGAAACCGATCACAAGCCGCTCATATCCCTGTTCGCTGAAAACAAGGGGATAAATACTAACGCCTCAGCTCGCATACAAAGGTGGGCACTTGCGCTATCAGCGTTTAACTATACCATCCGCCACAGGCCAGGCACCGAGAACTGTGCGGATGCTCTCAGTCGGCTACCATTGCCCACCACGGGGGTGGAAATGGCGCAGCCTGCAAACTTGTTGATGGTCATGGAAGTGTTTGAAAATGATAAATCACCTGTCACGGCCCGCCAGATTAGGACTTGGACCAGCCAAGATCCTCAGCTGTCCCTAGTAAAAAACTGTGTACTGCATGGGAGCTGAGCCAGCATCCCCGTTGAAATGCAAGAGCTAATCAAGCCGTTCCAGTAGTGAAAGGACGAGCTGTCCATTCAGGCAGACTGCCTGTTGTGGGGTAACCGCGTAGTGCTATCCAAAAAGGGCAGGGAGACGTTCATCTCGGATCTCCATAGCACACACCTGGGTATAGTAATGATGAAAGCGATAGCCAGATCACACATGTGGTGGCCCGGTATCGACTGACTTAGAGTCCTGTGTACGGCAATGCAGCATGTGTGCTCAGTTGAGCAACGTGCCCAGAGAGGCACCACTAAGTTTATGGTCCTGGCCCTCCAGATCATGGTCGAGGATCCATGTCGATTATGCAGGCCCATTTCTCGGTAAAATGTTCCTGGTGGTGATGGATGCTTTTTCAAAATGGATTGAATGTGAAATAATGTCGGGAAGCACCGACACCACCACCATTGAAAGCCTGAGGGCCATGTTTGCCATCCACAGCCTGCCTGACATACTGGTCAGTGACAACGGCCCCGTTTAAACCAGCCTCCAATGGGCAGGCAGAGTGGGCAGTACAAACATCAAACAGAGCCTCAAACGAGTCACTCCAAATCTGCCTGTCCCGAGTACTGCTCAGCTACCACAAGAGACCCCACTCGCTCACAGGGGTGCCCCCGGCTGAGCTACTCATGAAAAGGGCACTTAAAACCAGACTCTCGCTGGTTCACCCCAACCTGCATGATCAGGTAGAGAGCAGGCGGCAGCAACAAATATGTAAACGATGGTCGCGCCACTGTGTCACGGGAAATTGATCTGAATGACCCTGTGTATGTGCTAAACTATGGACATGGTCCTAAGTGGATCACGGGCACGGTGATAGCTAAAGAAGGGAGTAGGGTGTTTGTAGTCAAACTGGACAATGGACAAATTTGCAGAAATCACCTGGACCAAACGAGGCTGCGGTTCACATACTGCCCTGAACAACCCACAGCAGACACCACCTTTTTCGAGCCCACAACACACACCCAAAGGATCAACGATACCACGCCAGACCAGGAAATCGAACCCATCACGCCCAACAGCCCAGCAAGGCCAGGCTCACCCAGCAGCCCTGCAGGGCCAACAAGACGCCAGCCCAGTGAGGACACAGCCAACACACCAGAACAGACATTTGTACCGAGGCGGTTCACCAGGGAAAGAAAGGCTCCCGACCGCCTCACCTTGTAAATAGTTTTCACTTTGACTTTGGGGGGGAGTGAGGTTGTGTATCTGTAAAGCATGCACTCCCATGTTCCGCCACCAGGGAGCGCATCCCCTGAAGTCCCAAGGGAGCCCAGCATCCCTTGGGAGCACTGTATATAAGCCGGCCCCTAAGGCCTGTTACTCACTCTGGAGTGTCTTAATAAAGACTGAAGTCACTGTTACTTTAACCTCCCTGTGTGCAGTCTCATCTGTGTTAGGAACACAACACATATGGTTGCCAATTTGGCTTTGGGGTCACTATTGGCAGGGACAGGACATATCCAGCAATGTTGATGGAGGAATCTGGGCTTGACTAGTCTGTGGGACAGCTCTCCCAAATCAGGTACCAGTCTCCAGATGTTAGTGAGGAGGATTTTGCAGAGTCAACAGGGTTCTTTGGCTCTTGAGAATTGTCTCCTTTTGGCTGACCATTCAGGAAAGGCATTTCTGTGAAAGATCCCAGTTCACAGGAATCATAGAGTCCTTCTTTAAATATATGGATCGAGTTATGATAATCTAATCAAGGCCTGATTGTAATTTCAACCGGAGGCCTGCGTAGAGAAGCTGTTGTGGTTTCCATGTCAGACCCCAGCTGACGTCAAGAGATGCCGGGGTAATACGATGTCCAAAAAGGTAAATGGATTTCATTTTATTAAATTTTCCTTGTGGGCTCGGAGGAGCAGAACTATTCCTCCGGGCCCCACAAGGAAATCTTGGGTCTCCCCTGCCCTGGGATTCCCTTCCCCTTCCCTGACTGCATGGCATTCCCGATCCTCCCTCCCAATCTCTTATCCGAGTGCCCGAGACCATTCCTTCGGCCTCCTGCAGACCATCATCCTGCTCCTTCTGGCCATCCAGCTGCTGCTTCTGGTTGGGTTTGGGCGGGAGACTCCCGGGCTCCACATTGCGGAGGAACAGTTGGTTTATTATCCACCTCGGCCCCTGCCCACACAAACCCTGCCCCCCTCCCCACCTGTTAAAATCAGGCCTTTACTCTCTGAGAAAAGCCAGAATATGAATGCTTCTGGCTTGCCAACACTCACAATTATCAAATGAAGTCCCTTGCAGCAACCAAGTAAGAGTCTTGAAATAATTGAAGAAAAGCAAGGATGTTTCATATTATGGTGATGTGCTGTGTGCTCCATAATTTGGCACTTTAAAGAACACTCCAGATTCCTGCCCAAGAGGAGGAAGAGCAAAGAGCACCACTTGGATGGAAGGGAAATCGTATATACTGCTACAGACAGTTTAATGCTGCAGCAGCAACAAATATCTTTTCCACCTAGAGACAAGCTTCAAACAGAGAGCACAAATAGCACTGGGAACTCAGTAACAATATTAAATAGAACTTGATCTAGGAATGTAGGATAGGGTCACAGTGGGACCACATTGGTAGTTAAGTGCAAGTCTGGTGCACTTCCAGCAGTAAATCAGGCATCGAGGGAAATCGAGCCCTAGAAGAAAGACTTGCATTTATATAGCGTCTTTCACGACTACCAGACATCTCAAAGCGCTTTGCAGCCAATGAAGTATTTTTTGAGTGTAGTCACTGTTGTAATATAGGAAACACGGCAGCCAATTTGTGCACAGCAAGCACCCACAAACAGCATTGTGATAATGACCAGATAATCTGTTTTTGTGATGTTGATTGAGGTAGAAATATTGGCCAGGACACCGGGGATAACTCCCTTACTCTCCTTTGGAATAGTGCCTTGAAATCTTTTACATCCACCTGAGAGCAGACGGGGCCTCGGTTTAATGTATCATCCGAAAGACAGCACCTCTGACAGGGCAGCACTCCCTCAGCACTGCACTGGAGTGTCAGCCTAGATTTTTGTGCCCTGGAGTGGGACAGCCCTACAGTTTACATATTGTTGGAACAATGTCTGATAATGTCAGCCTTTTGGACTCAGTGTTGAGTTCAACAATTTCAGATCATAACCTCAGTTCCCATTTTTTCAAAGGGCAGTTGTTGATAATTCTGCTATTCCCATTTACACCTCTTCTAGACCCACTTTTGTTTATTTACTTGTACCATTAGCATCCCCTTTTGCCTTAATTTCTCATTTAGGGGCCGAAATTGCCCCATGACCAGAAAGTAAGCGCACTCATGATTCCTTAGGTCCGTCTCCACCCCAATCCTTGGGGCAGAGATTGGACCGATATTCATCTCTTTGGTGTTTATTTCCCGTCAGAGTGGTGTTGAGGGACAGAAGTGCTGTTGGAGTGGGGCGGCCGTCCCTCTCGGTCATCAGCGCTGCGCTGATGATGACAGCATCCCTCCCCTTCAGTTAAAGAGGAGGGCCGCTGCAAACTCTCCATGGGGTTTAGTTAGGCCCACTGGGCCACCAAGGAGGGTTTTGGCCGGACCAGTGGCCTGGTACCCAAGAGGGTGTGCCGGGCTGCCGGTTGGTGGCCCGACCGAACCTGTGGGCACTATTGTCGGGCCGACAATTAAAATAAGTTGAGGACCATGGCAGCGCGCCCTCCCCTTTAAGAGCAAACACGCCACCCAGGCATACATAGCTTCCCGCAGGGGGGAGCGGTCAGTGGCACCAACCGGTGCTCGCTCCGCTAACGCGGGGCAATTTCCCACGGGACAATTTTCCATGGGGGGGGGGGGGGTGGAAAGGGGCTCGCCGCCGGTTAGCAGCAAAACGGGTGGCACGGAAACACATTCCCACCACTCTCGGCTCGGGGGCAATAGAGGAAGGGTCGGCCCATCCCCCTGCTCTCGGTCAGTAAGGCCTATCTGCTCCATTGCCGCCTCTTAGAGGTGATGATGGAGCTTAAGGAGGGAGGTAATTTTGGCCCTTTAATCTCTCCTGCCTTCCACTCTATCACAGACCTTCCCTCTAAATTTTTAAAGTTCTGATGAAAGGCCATCGGCCTGAAATATTAACTCTGTTTCACTCTCCACAGATGCTGCCTGACATGCTGAGTATTTCCAGCACTTTGTTTTTATTTCAGATATCCAGCATCCACAGTATTTAGCTTCTGTATTTTCATATTTTGTCACTCATTTTGCAGTGCCAACATTAATGGATGAGGCACTCCCCCCACCCTGACATCAATCCCCTAACAAGTACCCACCGCATTTTAACCTTTAGCCTTTGGTTTATGCACTCCCAGGTTTTACCTTCAATCTCCACCATTTCAAATTCAAGCAGCAAGCTTTTGTGATGAAGTTTAAGAAATGCTTTTGGGTTAGTCTGGGGACATTATGTGAATTTTCCAGCCTATTTGAGATGTCACGTCCTCAGAAAAGTCAAGTAGGCTGGTCAGGCTGGATCTACCCCTCTGAATCCATGTTAGCTGCTGTTTGCTGGATTATTATCACAGTGGTAATTCTAAACTTACTGCTGCTAATCAATTCCAGTATTTCCTTGGGAACAGCCAGATGGACCACAATGGTGTTTTCCAGTCCTGTTCATTCTTATGTACCTACTGATGTGAGACTGATCTGTAGTTACCCGTGTCTGTTTTGTTATCGTTTTTGTAAAAAGATGCACCATGTTTAATGTCTAACAGGTGCTTCCCAGCATTCACCATCTCACTCATTTATAACTAACTGATCCCTTGGCCTAGAAATTTGTGGTTGCCACGAAAGTTGCCGGTGTAACCATGGCCTCCAGTTAACAGCAGCTGGAAATGGTCGAGGCGATTGGAGAGAAAAATTTGCGCTGGTGACTAATGATTTTTAACCCAGCACTAACTCACCATGTAACGCCCTCATGGTGGCATTAGTACAGGCATTGGTAACGAAGTTGGCATCCAGAAGCAGTGTTCCATCTTTCAACAGTCTCTGGAATCGAGGCAACGAGTTTGCTAGGCATTGTGGGACATTAAAAGGGCAAAGCATTAAAAGGGCAATGTGTTCTGAATGGATAAAAATAAAAATGATGTAAAACAATGCAGTTTTCAGCCCTTACAGCCTTTAAAAAAAAACATTAAAAAGAAATGGAAGCCTTCAGCTCTTAAAGCTGAATTCCCTTCTGCATCTAAAAAAATGGAAAAAGAGCTTCAGCACCAGCATAAATGGCTCAGCAAGCCAGGGAAGGGGCACCCAGGGTCTTGCACGCAGCACTCCAGCTTTGTGCAGGGGGTCAACACTGCAAGAGAGGTCCTCTACCCACAGGGGCCAGGACGTTGCCTGACCTGCTGAGTATTTCCAACATTTTCTGTCTTCTCAGAGGGCTTCCTTTACCATTCAAGGCCTTGCAAACATCCAGCAGCACACCTTAAACACTTAAAAAAAAACTTTTAACATGTATTGCAACAAGCCATTACTTCATTAAAATCAAAAAGACCCAGTCCAAAAGCTTAACAGCAAACTAACCTGAAAGATATGTGTGTCCCTTTAAGAGATGCTGACAGCAGGTTTTCGTGGTGAGCGTGGGATGCAGCACTGAACTCAGTGCTATGGTTGAACTTCGTTGAGGTGACGTTACCTCTCCCTAATTTAAATTTGCAGGGCCATCGCTCTTACCGGCAGTACTGCCGGACCTTGGAAAATCGTGGATGCAGCTGGACCCAACACCACCTGGCAAATGAGCAGAGGCCGCTGTCTTTTTGCTATTTTTTGCCAGTTAACGGGTGGTGCAAATCACCCGAATTTTTAGCCCCTTGTGTTTTACCAGCGTAGGATAAATACCATATATCCGTGAGGATTTATTTGTTTTAAATATTTGTAAGCTGCCTGAGACCTTATTTATCATAGAATCATAGAATTTCATGGCACAAAGGAGGCCATTCAGCCCATCGTGTCTGTACCTGCCCCCCTTTTTTAGTAAGAGGTGTAATGTATGCTCTAGCTGCTGTCGTCATATAACAATCATGGTTTGTTGTGCCGCTTTTTGTTTACTTTTTCATTGCAGTGCATTGCCAAAAATGCTTACTGGTGAAGTCAATGGGCTGGAATTTGTTGTGAGCAACGAATAAAGGGTTCCAGCAGTTTGTTCGTTACGAGGGGCTGCCTATGATGATGATGAGACATAAGAACATAAGAACATAAGAATTAGGAACAGGAGTAGGCCATCTAGCCCCTCGAGCCTGCTCCGCCATTCAAAAAGATCATGGCTGATCTGGCCGTGGACTCAGCTCCACTTACCCGCCCGCTCCCCATAACCCTTAATTCCCTTATTGGTTAAAAATCTATCTATCTGTGATTTGAATACATTCAATGAGCTAGCCTCAACTGTTTCCTTGGGCAGAGAATGCCACAGATTCACAACCCTCTGGGAGAAGAAATTCCTTCTCAGCTCGGTTTTAAATTGGCTCCCCCATATTTTGAGGCTGTGCCCCCTAGTTCTAGTCTCCACGACCAGTGGAAACAACCTCTCTGCCTCTATCTTGTCTATCCCTTTCATTATTTTGAATGTTTCTATAAGATCACCCCTCATCCTTCTGAACTCCAACGAGTAAAGACCCAGTCTACTCAATCTATCATCATAAGGTAACCCCCTCATCTCCGGAATCAGCGTAGTGAATCGTCTCTGTACCCAATCCAAGGCTAGTATATCCTTCCTTAAGTAAGGTGACCAAAACTGCACGTAGTACTCCAGGTGCGGCCTCACCAACACCCTGTACAGTTGCAGCAGGACCTCCCTGCTTTTGTACTCCATCCCTCTCGTAATGAAGGCCAACATTCCATTCGCCTTCCTGATTACCTGCTGCACCTGCAAACTAACTTTTTGGGATTCATGCACAAGGACCCCCAGGTCCCTTTGCACTGCAGCATGTTGTAATTGCTCCCCATTCAAATAATATTCCCTTTTACTGTTTTTTTTTCCCCCAAGGTGGATGACCTCACATTTTCCGACATTGTATTCCATCTGCCAAACCTTAGCCCATTCGCTTAACCTATCTAAATCCCTTTGCAGCCTCTCTGTGTCCTCTACACAACTCGCTTTTCCACTAATCTCTGTGTCATCTGCAAATTTTGTTACACTACACTCTGTCCCCTCTTCCAGGTCATCTATGTATATTGTAAACAGTTGTGGTCCCAGCACCGATCCCTGTGGCACACCACTAACCACCCACTTCCAACCCGAAAAGGACCTATTTATCCCGACTCTCTGCTTTCTGTTAGCCAGCCAATTCTCTATCCATGCTAATACATTTCCTCTGACTCCGCGTACCTTTATCTTCTGCAGTCACCTTTTGTGTGGCACCTTATCAAATGCCTTTTGGAAATCTAAATACACCACATCCATCGGTATATCCTTGTCTATAGACTTTCCATGGGGTTTTGCATGGCAAGTTCCTGTCAGTTGGAGGTACAAATGGCACAGGACCCTCTACAGGGCAACCTGTAAATAAATGTATTTACTTGAAAAGAAAACTCCAACAATTATTAAAATCTGAAGATACAGGACTCCACCCTTGTTAAATAGTGAATTTTCAGTGCCAGAGAGGTTGTTTGGCAGTAAGTAAGACCTACCATACTGTTAAAAGAATACTTAGACATGAACTCTGTTTCTCTCCACAGATGCTGCCTGACCCACTGAGATTTCCAGCATTTTCTGCTTTTATTTCAGATTCCAGCATTTGCAGTATTTTGCTTTTGTATTAGCCTGGAATGATTAGACTTAATTTTGTGTGGCGAGTTTAGTCCGTGTCTACAATGTCAGTACAGGAACTTCAAGCCATTCAATACATTTGAATAGGGCGCCGGACAGCGAGATGCCTCTTTCGCGCCACGTACGGATGAGAGGCACATCTCGGACAGCAATTTCCAGATTTTCGCATTTAACTGCACATGTGCATGCGCTGGAAGTTGCTGTTCGATTTATATATTAGTATTGGTGAACGCTGTTAGCATCACAGTTATTGTCACAGCAAAATCTAGCCCATTAATCCTAACTGGTTTGGCACTAGTTATAGAAGACATGCTCGTCAGTATTTTTCATTTAAATATTTAGAGGAAATAATGGTTTAGTTTATTTACCATTTTATATTAATTCTTATTTTTAGCCCTTTTCAGATTCACACCTTTTCTCTGATAACTAACAATGTCTATATTTCCACAAGCTGCATACATCGCTAATTTCGGGCTTTTATTCTAAATGCTCTTTGCATTGAAATGAAAACATTAAGCTTTATATTTTAATACCACAACCTTGATCCAAGTTTGATTGTGTAATGGCATATTAAATATAAAACACCCTGTTAAATAAAGAACACATCCTGTTTTCAAATCACTTAATTGACTAACTCCTTCAACTCAATTAAACTTTAATTACTAATGATAAATAAACAGAAGTGTATCTGTGTAAATGCAAGTGCCTGTGTGCATGTTGTATGTGTCCCTTGAACTCGTTGAATGATATTGTGTTTTCTAGAAGTAATATGAAATATGCTTTAGACTTTATTAAATGCTCAATTATGCTATTAATAAATGTTTAATCATGAACAATCAAAAAGTTGCATCTATTATCTATAATTTTTCTTGCAGCTAAAATGTTGATTCCCCTTTTAATATGCAGTTCCTGTTGTCTCTGTGACTGACATTCTGCAGGTGTTTCAAAATGGTATTAAGTCATATTAGCCTAAGCTTTACTTTAGGACATAAGTGATAATATTTGTGGCGATTTCTACTTGTGATTATTTCAGCTTGTTTATCTAATTTGACCACAGCTTCCAATATTCTGAACTTATCGGTTGTGTTGAAGAAGCGACAATCATTACACCAACCTTATCCAGAGAACGAGAAACGTGAGAATTCTCATCATGATCTTGAACAAGCAAAGCATCCATATCATAAAGTATCACCAAATCCTTATCCTGTAGTACTTTATCATGAATATGCAGACAACAAACAAAGTTACCCTCAGCATTTTCCTGAAGGAGTATCTTCTCCTATTCCTGATAATGAGAAACTAAAAGTATCCCATCCTTTTCCTGCAGTGATACATCCTTTTAATCACATGGTGGATTCTCTTCTTGATCCTCAAATAGTCCCAATCACTGATCCTAAACTGGTCCTTGTCCGTAATCATGAAATAGAGCAACAGAGTTATCCTAAAGCACTATCTCATCCTTCTGAAGTGGTGTCTTCACCGTATCCCGATGAGGCATTTCTGTCTTATGCTGAAGTGGCATCATCGCCATATCCTGAAGAGGCACCTCTGCCTTATCCTGAAGTGATGTCTACTCCTTATCCGGAAATGTTGTCTGCTTTGCCTGCAGGGGTATTTCTGACTTCTCCTGAAGTGTCACCTCCCCATTCGCCTGAAGTGGCACCTCCCACTTCCCCTGAAGTGGCACCTCCCTCTTCGCCTGAAGTGGCACCTCCCACTTCCCCTGAAGTGGCATCACCCCCTTCGCCTGAAGTGGCACCTCCCACTTCCCCTGAAGTGGCACCTCCCACTTCCCCTGAAGTGGCACCTCCCTCTTCGCCTGAAGTGTCACCTCCCCATTCGCCTGAAGTGGCACCTCCCCCTTCACCTGAAGTGGCACCTCCCTCTTCGCCTGAAGTGGCACCTCCCCCTTCACCTGAAGTGGCACCTCCCTCTTCGCCTGAAGTGGCACCTCCCTCTTCGCCTGAAGTGGCACCTCCCCCTTCACCTGAAGTGGCACCTCCCCATTCGCCTGAAGTGGCACCTCCCCATTCGCCTGAAGTGGCACCTCCCCCTTCGCCTGAAGTGGCACCTCCTCCTTCGCCTGAAGTGGCACCTCCCCGTTCGCCTGAAGTGTCACCTCCCCGTTCGCCTGAAGTGTCACCTCCCCCTTCGCCTGAAGTGGAACCAGCGCATAATTCTAAAGTGTCACCTCCCCATTCGCCTGAAGTGGCACCTCCCCCTTCGCCTGAAGTAGCACCTCCCTCTTCCCCTGAAGTGGCACCTCCCTCTTCAACTGAAGTGGCACCTCCCTCTTCCCCTGAAGTGGCACCTCCCCCTTCACCTGAAGTGGCACCTCCCCCTTCCCCTGAAGTGGCACCTCCCCCTTCCCCTGAAGTGGCACCTCCCCCTTCCCCTGAAGTGGCACCTCCCCCTTCCCCTGAAGTGGCACCTCCCCCTTCACCTGAAGTGGCACCTCCCCGTTCGCCTGAAGTGGCACCTCCCCCTTCACCTGAAGTGGCACCTCCCCCTTCACCTGAAGTAGCACCTCCCCCTTCCCCTGAAGTGGCACCTCCCCCTTCCCCTGAAGTAGCACCTCCCCCTTCACCTGAAGTGGCACCTCCCCCTTCCCCTGAAGTGGCACCTCCCCCTTCCCCTGAAGTGGCACCTCCCCCTTCCCCTGAAGTGGCACCTCCCCCTTCACCTGAAGTGGCACCTCCCCGTTCGCCTGAAGTGGAACCAGCGCATAATTCTAAAGTGTCACCTCCCCATTTGCCTGAAGTGGCACCTCCCACTTCCCCTAAAGTGGCACCTCCCCCTTCGTCTGAGGTGGCATCTCCCCCTTCACCTAAAGTAGCACCTCCCCCTTCCCCTGAAGTCATGGCTCCGACATCGCCTGAAGTGGCGTTTTTCCCTTCACCTGAAGTCATGGCTCCGACATCGTCTGAAGTGGCGTTTTCCCCTTCGCCTGAAGTGGCACCTCCCCCTTCCTCTGAAGTGGCACCTCCCCCTTCCTCTGAAGTGGCATCTCCCACTTCCCCTGAAGTGACACCTCCCCCTTCGCCTGAAGTGGCGTCTCCCCCTTTGCCTGAAGTGGCGTCTCCCCCTTCGCCTGAAGTGGCACCTCCCCCTTCCCCTGAAGTGGCATCACCCCCTTCGCCTGAAGTGGCGTCTCCCCCTTTGCCTGAAGTGGCACCTCCCCCTTCGCCTGAAGTGGCATCTCCCCCTTTGCCTGAAGTGGCACCTCCCCCTTCGCCTGAAGTGGCACTTCCCCCTTCCCCTGAAGTGGCACCTCCCCCTTCCCCTGAAGTGGCGTCTCCGTCATCACCCGAAGTGATGCTTCCACCTTCTTCTGCAGGGATGTTTCTGACTTATTCTGAAATGATGTCACCACTTTATCCTGAAATGATGTTACCACTTTATCCTGAAATGATGTTACCACCTTATCCTAAAGTGGCACCTCAGCCTCATCCAGAAGTGATATCTCCAACTAATCCAGAAGTGATATCTCCAACTAATCCAGAAGTGATATCACCACTTAATCCTGAAGTGATATCTCCAACTAATCCAGAAATTATGTCTCCACCTTACCCTGAAATGTATCCACCTTATCCTAAAGTGGCACCTCAGCCTCATCCTGAAGTGATAACTCTAACTAATCCAGAAATTATGTCTCCGGCTTACCCTGAAATGTATCCACCTTATCCTAAAGTGGTACCTCAGCTTCATCCTGGAGTGATGTATCCACTTAATCCAGAAGTGATGTATCCACCTTACCCTGAAATGTTTCCACCTTATCCTAAAGTGGCACCTAAGCATCATCCTGAAGTGGTATCTCCACCTCATCCTGGAGTGATACCACCGGCATACACTAAAGTAGCATTTCCACCTTATTCTGGAATGATATCTCTGCCTAATCCTGAAGTAGCACCACTTCCTCATCAAGAAATAATATCACTACCTTATCGTGAAGTAGCATCTCAACTTTACTCAGAAGTCGTACCTTTGCCTTATCCTAAAAGGGTACCGTTGCCTCATCCTAATGTGGAATCACCGCCTTATCCTAGAATGGAACCACCTCCTTATCCTAGAATGGAACCACCGTTTTATCCTAGAATGGAATCTCCGCCTTATCCTAGAATGGAACCATCGCCTTATCCTAGAATGGAACCAGCGCCTTATCCTAGAATGGAACCACCGTTTTATCCTAGAATGGAATCTCCGCCTTATCCTAGAATGGAACCAGCGCCTTATCCTAGAATGGAATCTCCGCCTTATCCTAGAATGGAATCTCCACCTTATCCTCGAATGGAATCTCCATCTTATTTAAAAATGAAACCTCTGCCTTATCCTAAAATGAAACCCTCGCCTTATCCTAAAATGGAATCTCATCCTGAAACTATACCTCCGCCTTACCCTGAAGTGGCAGCTCCGATGTATCCTTATCTTGGCGTAATGCCCGATTCTCATTCTGAAGTACCAGTTCAGAACTACAAGCAATCCTGTCTACCTGGATGGACTCATTATAATTACTTATCATCCTGTTATCAGTTCTTCCCCATGAAACTAACTTGGATAGAAGCTGAGGTAAGACAAAAAATATCTCAATTTTCTTTTTTTTTTAATATATTCATTTTTGGAATGTGAGCATTGCTGGCAAAGCCAGCAATTACTGCTCTCATGAAGCTGGTGGTGGGCTTTCTATAACCGCTGCAATTTGTTTGGTGAAGGCACTCCCACAATATTGTCAGGTCGGGTGTTCTAGGACTTTGACCGAGTGACAATGAAGGAACGGTGAAATATATCCAAGTCAGGATGGATAGTGACATTGATGAACACTGGGAGATGATGGTGTTGCTCTTGCCCTTGCAGGATGGTGGAGATCAAGGGTTTGGGAGGTGCTGCTGAAGAAGTCTTCACGAATTATAGCAATGTATCCTTTAGGGAGTACACACTGCAGTGATGTTCCGCCGATGGCAGAGGGGATGGATTTTCAAGCTAGAGGTGCTGACCAAGCAGACTGCTTTGTTCTAGATGATGTTGAGCTTTTTCAGTGTTGTTCCAGCTGCACTTATCCAGGAAAGTGGAAGTATTCCATCATACTCTTGACTTGTGATTTGTTGGTGGCGAGAGGCTTTGGGGTGTCAACAAGCAAGCCACTCAACACAGAATACACAGATCTAACTTACTCTGGTAATGACAGAATTTATGTGGATGGTCCAGTTGAGTTTCAGGTCAATGGTGACCCCCAGGATGTTGACAGTGGGAGACTTGATGATTGTAATTTATTAATTGGTACAGTTAAGAAAGGGACATAAATTGTTCATTGCATTTACATAATATTTCTGTTGATTCATGTATCATATGCTATGGTGACAAAACATGGAGCTTATAGTGAGTGGGTGACTCATCAAGTCTAAAAATAAGTGGCACTAGTGATGAGGTATTGGTGAGCTCCCACACTTTGAAAGCAATGTTCCCATTAAGCTGCTCAGTGGCTTATCAATGGAAATTTGGATGGGCCGCGCAGCCCATTAAAGGGAACACGCAGCCACAAATAATTAGTGGGAGCATTAAAAGATTTCAGTTTTGAAAAATGTTCTTTTATTTGAATTTGCAATCTCTCAACCTCACTATTAGCAGAGAAGAATTTCCCAGCATGAAACTTCCGATTAGACTGCTCATGGGTTCATGGGAAGTCCTTGGGTGGCTGGATTGCTGTTAGCTTGGTTAGCTTTCAGTTCATTAATGGGACGATAAAAAAGCTATTGAGATTTCAGAATTATCCTGTTATTACAACATTCCTACATTACACCAGTGACTACACTGTAAAAGTACTTAATTGGCTATAAAGCACTTTGAGACATCTGGTGGTCGTGAAAGGCGCCAAATAAATCCAAGTCTTTCTTTTCTTTATCGTATTTTCTTCCTCCAACTTTTCTTCTCCTTTCTTGCAGACAGTCATGTAATGATATAATTTCAAGAGCATTGGCTACTCTGTAGTACTTCGTGAAAATGCTGTTCTTCATGCATCAGCAGCCGATTCAACCATGGAGGCCTTACAGCTGAACACAACCATAATAGTACCCAATGTCCATCCATACAAGTGCACTTACACATGAACATATGAAAATGAAGGACAAGGCCAGCTTGTCCATCGAGTATATTCTATACTGTCATGATTTAATTTCCTTACATAATGATTTCTCCTTCACCCACCAGTTACACAATTTCCTTCGAGAGGCAAAAAAATCTCATGACAGAAACCAAAGCCAATTTTGGCACACAGTGGCAGGTTTCAATTTTCCACCCTGATCCTTGAAAGCGATCAAACAAGTTCCAGGATATCATGGTGATTAGTCCCTCGATGCCACCTACCTTCTTCGATAAGGAATTATGTTGACCACACTCAAAAATTTACCCAGCTCTTTTTTGAATGTTTGCAATGAATCCACACTTACTGTAAGAGCTGGAAATTTTGTCCCGAGATTGATGACCCTTGGAAAAAAGTACCTCCTGACCTCTAACCTAGTCCTATACTCATGTCACCTACTTCTTCCTAACATAGCTAATTCAAATAGTCACATTGACGGAATATAATCCTTTCTCTATTTTAAAGAACACAATCAAATCTCCATAAAGTCTATGATTTCTAGAGTTAAAAGACCCAGCTCTCGAAGCCTATAATAGTAACTGAGGGCCATTAAACTAGATATCAATGTAGTGGTCATCCTTTGAATCTTTTCCAGGACCTCTATAATCACTGGCCTTGTGATGGGAATGATACTGGACACAGCCGGAGGAATTTTAACTATCATCAATTGGCAGGAAAGGAGAGTTAGAGCAGTTAAATGGAGCAGCTCTATTTCCACTGATTCTCCTGGTTTTGGCGGCAGTTGGGGCTCCCTTCAGACTCTAGCGTAAACCCAATGGCACGTTAACCCACTCCTGAGTGGGCCCACTGTGGCCCCACCCCCCCCCCCCCCCCCGTCCAGGTAAAACTGTCGGGAAGCCAGTGATGCCCTCGAAGGCAAGTCAAAAGAGTTTTCCTTAGTGGAGCCAGAAGCGCAGGAGTTGTCTTCCGAGCCAGACAAGGAAAATCCAGGGGGGGGGGGGGGGCGTGATTTTTGCTGAGCACTTTAGATACTAAAGAGGTAAAGTGGTGGCCAAGATGGGATCTTAAGCTAAAATGCTGCTTTAGCCAGTGTTTAGTGCAAGACACTGTCTTGGTAAAGGAGTTGAAGCCAGAGCTAGGAACAGCCATCCTAGCAGACGTAAAATGTCTGCTAATGCTCATTAAAGAGACTGCACAGCATTTTGGTGGCTAGTGCATCAACTAATGCCCTCTTGTAATAGCAACCAGCTATTTGGGAGTAAACACGGTGTTGATGTTGATTTCAGGCGCTACTTAAAGGGATACTCACCATTTCATGATCATTGCTACTGAAACTAAAAGAGCACCCCTTAGTCACATCGGGAGATTTTCTGGGATAATTTGTTGAGACCAACACTCAAACATTTACTCCAGAAATTCTGAGAGGACGTCACCGAAAAAGAGTAAGTGCTGTGCTCCCCCACCTTATTGGACACCTAATAGGAGTCGCCAGGAGAAAATAAGTGCTTGGTCATGGGCACCTTGCTTGGGGTCCCCTTGCCTGTTAAATCCAAAGTTTCAAACAGCTGTTTCTTATTTGGCACCTATTTTCACCCTTTGGCCAAAATAACCCTCCAGGACTCTACTGCCCTGGGCTACAATCCCCATATTTCCCTCCCAATTAAAATCTGACAGGCCTCTGGCAGAATTTCTGCCCGCTCCCACTGGCTTTCCACTGGGATTTAAAATAGGCTCCAATATTCTAGATTAGGCCTAGCCAAGGCTTTGTACAGGAACAGTCTTGTATTTAATTGTCCCAGCAATATACCCTAGCATTCTATTTGCTTTTTCAATTGCCTATCAGAATTATACCGAGGCTAAAAGGGTTAAATTATGAGGACAGGTTGCATAGACTAGGCTTGTGTTCTCTTGAATATAAAGGATTTAAAGGGTGATCTAATCGAAGAGTTTAAGATCACTATAGGATTCAATAGAGTAGACAGATGGAAACGATTTCTTCTGATTTCGGCCAGGTTGATCTCCTGGACTAGTTTTGATTGCCTGGATGGGTTGGAGAGGAAGTTTCCCAGATATTTTTTTTCCCTAATTGGCCTGGGTTTTGAACTGGTTTTTGCCTCTCCCAGGAGATCACATGGCTCGGTTTGGGGTGGAATGTAGAATGTTTTAGTGTAAGGGGTGTCGCAGTTGTGGAGGGCGGACTGGTTGGACTGGGTGCTCTTTACCTTTCTGCCATTGTTCATTGTTCATAGATTTATATGTAACCTTCAGGGCTGTTGACCGAGGGCCGTGTGGCTCTTTGTCGGCTGGCGTGGACACGATGGCCGAAATGGCCTCCTATCGCGCTGTTTCTATGATGGGGGAGTACAAAACTCGGGGGTACAACCTTAAAATTAGAGCTAGGTCATTCAGGGATAATGTCAAGAAGAACTTCTTCACCCAAAGGGTAGTGGAGATCTGAAACTCTCTCCCAAAAAGCAGGGGGGGGGGCAATTAAAAATTTCAAAACTGAAGGGTATTAGAGGTTACAGAACCAAGGCAGGTAAATGGAGTTAAAGTACAGATCAGCCATGATGTAATTGTATGGCAGAACAGGCTCAAGGTGCTGAATGGCCTAATCCTGTTCTTATGTTCCTTTATTCCTAGTGGCATTAGTCATGAACTTTCAAAGATTCATGCATTATAACACCCAGTTCCTTTTGAAAACCTTTCTAATCCGTATGGCTCTGTCCAACTATGGGGTGCATTTATCAAGTGACCCATCATGGAGCTTATTGTTATTCCTGTAACATTAATTCTATTCTGCTAAATTAAAATCCTATGGACCAATCTTAGGTAACATCTATTTACGATAGATTAAAAACCAGGGGCGTTGGGGGTATAAATTAAAAAGATTGGGGAAAGCTCCCCCCAACCTGCTGTGTAACATAAGAACATAAGAACATAAGAATTAGGAACAGGAGTAGGCCATCTAGCCCCTCGAGCCTGCTCCGCCATTCAACAAGATCATGGCTGATCTGGCCGTGGACTCAGCTCCACTTACCCGCCCGCTCCCTGTAACCCTTAATTCCCTTATTGGTTAAAAATCTATCTATCTGTGACTTGAATACATTCAATGAGCTAGCCTTAACTGCTTCCTTGGGCAGAGAATTCCACAGATTCACAACCCTCTGGGAGAAGAAATTCCTTCTCAACTCGGTTTTAAATTGGCTCCCCCATATTTTGAGGCTGTGCCCCCTAGTTCTAGTCTCCACAACCAGTGGAAACAACCTCTTTGCCTCTATCTTGTCTATCCCTTTCATTATTTTAAATGTTTCGATAAGATCACCCCTCATCCTTCTGAACTCCAACGAGTAAAGACCCAGTCTACTCAATCTATCATAAGGTAACACCCTCATCTCCGGAATCAGCCAAGTGAATCTTCTCTGTACCCCCTCCAAAGCTAGTATATCCTTCCTTAAGTAATGTGACTAAAACTGCACGCAGTACTCCAGGTGCGGCCTCACCAATGCCCTATACAGTTGCAGAAGAACCTCCCTGCTTTTGTACTCCATCCCTCTCGCAATGAAGGCCAACATTCCATTCGCCTTCCTGATTACCTGCTGCACCTGCAAACTAACTTTTTGGGATTAATGCACAAGGACCCCCAGGTCCCTCTGCACCGCAGCATGTTGTAATTTCTCCCCATTCAAATAATATTCCCTTTTACTGTTTTTTTTCCCAAGGTGGATGACCTCACACTTTCCGACATTGTATTCCATCTGCCAAAACTTAGCCCATTCGCTTAACCTATCTAAACCTCTTTGCAGCCTTTCTGTGTCCTCCACACAACCCACTTTCCCACTAATCTTTGTGTCATCTGCAAAATTTGTTACACTACATTCTGTTCCCTCTTCCAGGTCATCTATATATATTGTAAACAGTTGTGGTCCCAGCACCGATCCCTGTGGCACACCACTAACCACCGATTTCCAACCCGAAAAGGACCCATTTATCCCGACTCTCTGCTTTCTGTTCGCCAGCCAATTCTCTATCCGTGCTAATACATTTCCTTTGACTCTGCATACCCTTATCTTCTGCAGTAACCTTGTGTGTGGCACCTTATCGAATGCCTTTTGAAAATCTAAATACACCACATCCATCGGTACACCTCTATCCACCATGCTCGTTATATCCTCAAAGAATTCCAGTAAATTAGTTAAACATGATTTCCCCTTCATGAATCCATGCTGCGTCTGCTTGATTGCACTATTCCTATCTAGATGTGCCGCTATTTCTTCCTTAATGATAGTTTCAAGCATTTTCCCCACTACAGATGTTAAACTAACCGGCCTATAGTTACCTGCCTTTTGTCTGCCCCCTTTTTTAAACAGAGGCGTTACATTAGCTGCTTTCCAATCCGCTGGTACCTCCCCAGAGTCCAGAGACTTTTGGTAGATTATAACGAAAGCATCTGCTATATCTTCCGCCATCTCTTTTAATACCCTGGGATGCATTTCATCAGGACCAGGGGACTTGTCTACCTTGAGTCCCATTAGCCTGTCCAGCACTACCCCCCTAGTGATAATGATTGTCTCAATATCCTCCCTTCCCACATTCCTGTGACCAGCAATTTTTGGCATGGTTTTTGTGTCTTCCACTGTGAAGACCGAAGCAAAATTATTGTTTAAAGTCTCAGCCATTTCCACATTTCCCATTATTAAATCCCCCTTCTCATCTTCTAAGGGACCAACATTTACTTTAGTCACTCTTTTCCGTTTATATATCGGTAAAAGCTTTTACTATCCGTTTTTATGTTTTGCGCAAGTTTACCTTCGTAATCTATCTTTCCTTTCTTTATTGCTTTCTTAGTCATTCTTTGCTGTCATTTAAAATTTTCCCAATCTTCTATTTTCCCACTAACCTTGGCCACCTTATACGCATTGGCTTTTAATTTGATACTCTCCTTTATTTCCTTGGTTATTCACGGCTGGTTATCCCTTCTCTTACCACCCTTCTTTTTCACTGGAATATATATTTGTTGAGCACTATGAAAGAGCTCCTTAAAAGTCCTCCACTGTTCCTCAATTGTGCCACCGTTTAGTCTGTGTTTCCAGTCTACTTTAGCCAACTCTGCCCTCATCCCACTGTAGTCCCCTTTGTTTAAGCATAGTATGCTCGTTTGAGACACTACTTCCTCATCCTCAATCTGTATTACAAATTCAACCATACTGTGATCACTCATTCCGAGAGGATCTTTTACAAGGAGATCGTTTATTATTCCTGTCTCATTACACAGGACCAGATTTAAGATAGCTTGCTCCCTTGTAGGTTCTGTAACATACTGTTCTAAGAAACAATCCCATATGCATTTTATGAATTCCTCCTCCATGCTACCCCGTGCGATTTGATTTGACCAATCGATATGTAGGTTAAAATCCCCCATGATTACTGCCGTTCCTTTTTCACATGCCTCCGTTATTCCCTTGATTATTGCCCTCCCCACTGTGAAGTTATTATTTGGGGGCCTATAAACTACACCCACCAGTGACTTTTTCCCCTTACTATCTCTAATTTCCACCCACAATGATTCAACATTTTGTTCATTAGAGCCAATATCGTCTCTCACAACTGCCCTGATATCATCCTTTATTAACAGAGCTACCCCACCTCCTTTCCCTTCTTGTCTATCTTTCCGAATCATCAGATACCCCTGTATGTTTAATTCCCAGTCTTGGCCACCCTGCAATCACGTTTCTGTAATGGCCACCAAATCATACCCATTTGTAATGATTTGTGCCGTCAACTCATTTACGCTCCTACCGCCATTTCTGCAGCAGCGGGTTGCATGGCATGCGTTCACTTTGTTATAATATTTAAATCAGGCTCCCACAGTGCAGTTTGGAGCCTGATTCAAATGTAACTGCTCCTGACCAGGTTTCCCAGGGCTCGGAAAACACCGCAGTGAAAGGAAGACTGGAGCAGCCAGCTCCAGCAGGTAAGTGCTTTTTAGAGCATTCCTTGTGGGCCAGGAGGAGCTGTAGTGCAACCAAAGGTCAAAATCAACTCTACTGAGTCAGTATTGTTCTGGTATCATTATAGGGCGACCATTCAATCTTCATACTACCAAGCCTTAAGATATCCAAAAAGGCACTGATAAAATGCTGTAAAGAAGGCTGCTAAATAAGCTTAAAAGAAAGTGAATTTAAAGTTAAACCTAGAAATAGTTTAAAAACTAGCCTGAAGGAAAGAAAGCGGTGGGTACATGTTAGCGAGGGAAATCTGGGACACGGGAAAGTCCTGAGTGGTGTGAACTTTTGGCGGGGCCTTTACTCTTTCTAACTGATATCAATAATTTGGATTCTGGTCAGGATTCTCCTCCACTATCCGGCCTGATTTCGGGCATAATCATGGTGGGGAATGCTGGAAAATGACGGCCATGTTTCCTACTACCCCTCACTGCTCCGGCCAGCATCCCTAGCCCTGCCAGGAGCTCAGTGCTTACCACACTCGGCTGCTGAAACCATTGGCCTGCTGCCCGCCGTTGCCCTAGGAGACGGTATCAGTGATCCGAAGTGACTATCTGCGCGTGCGCGCTATCACCGAGGTCCAGCCACACATGCGGTTAGGGTTGCAGTGCAGCGTGGGCCGCACAATGTCAGCCTCTTGGGAGAAGGCCCCTCACTGGATCTGTGGCGACAATAGAGGATTGGAGAGAGAGAGGGGGGGATGGGGGGAGAGAGGGATCAGAGAGAGAGAGGGGGGGATGGTAGAGAGAGAAAGGGGGCGATGGGAGAGAGAGCGAGGGAGAGATGGGGGGATAGAGGGGGGGGATGGTCAAGAGAGAGTGAGAGGGGGGATGGGGAGAGGGGGATGGGGAGAGAGAGAGAGGGATGAGAGAGAGAGGGGGGGATGGTAGAGAGAGAGAGGGGTAGATGGGGAGAGAGGGGGATGGGGAGAGAGAGAGAGGGATCAGAGAGAGAAAGGGGGGTATTGGAGAAAGAGGGGGGTTGGTAGGAGAGAGAGAGGGCGATCAGAGAGAGGGGGGTGATGGAGAGAGAGGGGGGGATCGGAGAGAGAGAGCGGGGGATTGGAGAGAGAGGGGGGTTGGTAGGAGAGAGAGAGGGCGATTGGAGAGAGAGGGGGGTGTCGGAGAGAGAGAGGGGGATCGGAGAGGGGGGGGATTGGTAGGAGAGAGAAGGGCGGATCGGAGGGGGAGGGTGGTGTCGGAGAGAGAGGGGGGGATCGGAGAGAGAGAGGTGGATCGGAGAGTGAGTGAGGGGCTCAGAGAGCGAGTGAGGGGTGTCGGAGAGAGAGGAAGAGGGGGGTCGGAGAGAAGGGGGGGTCGGAGAGATGGGGGGTCAGAGAGAGAGAGTGAGAGAGAGAGAGGAGGGTTGGAGAGAGTGAGGGTAGGTCGGAGAGAGAGAGAGAGGGGGTCAGAGAGAGAGATGGGGGTCGGAGAGAGACAGTGGGAGGTCAGAGAGAGAGGAGCATCGGAGAGAGAGTAGGGTCAGGGGAGGGGGGCGGTCGGAGAGAGAGAGGGGGGGTCGGAAAGAGAGAGAGGGAGTTCGGAGAGAGAGTAGGGTCAGAGAGAGAGAGATGGGGGTCGGAGAGAGACAGTGGGAGGTCAGAGAGAGAGGAGCATCGGAGAGAGAGTAGGGTTGGGGGGGGGGTGCGGTTGGAGAGAGAGAGGGGGGGTCGGAGAGAGAAAGGGGGGGTCGGAGAGAGAGTAGGGTCAGAGAGAGAGTGAGGGGGGTCGGAGAGAGAGGGGGATGATCGGGAGAGAGAGGTGGAGAGAAGGACCCAGGATCTCGGTGGGTGAGGTAAAGAGTACAGAGAGCACAGTGAGCATAGTGGAAGAATGTAATCTAAAGAAGAATGAGGTCTAAAGGGGTGTTGGGAGCGAGAACATGATCCAAATGGTAAGACTGGACGAAATCCGGAAGTCTCGACACTTGTCACTGTTCACTTCATACCCAAGAAACCCGTTAACAATCCGTGACCCACACACAATTCACCATCTATGGCTGGGCGGGTGGGTGGGTGAATCAGGAACTTGGGGGGGAGAAGGTCGTGAATCCGTGGGGGACGAATTTGGACAGGGGAGGTCAGGAACCTGGGGGGGATGATGGTAAGGGAGGAGGAGGTCAGGAACTTAGGTGTTGGGAGGAGGTCAGAAACCTAGGCTGGGAGGCGAGGAGGTCAGGAGCTTGGATAGCGGGGAGAAGATCAGAAACTGGGGCTGGGGGGAGGAGTTCGGAACTTGGTGGCTGGGAGAAGGTCTTAACCCGTGAGAGTGACCTCTGTCTGTTCCAACTGCGGTCTGATCTGTCGAGTCAACGGTCAGAATGGCAGGAATTACACTTTGCAAAGAGAATCTGCTGCTTGTGTCTTATCCTCCAAGGGCACCAATCAGCAATTAAGACTTGTCATCAAGGGGGTCCAATCAGAGCTTTACAGGTTTCAAATTATTGCGTCTTTAGTGATCCTGGATTTCCCCCAGTAGAAGGAGAATTCCTTGTAGTGGCCTTCTCTTCCTCCAATATGGTTCCCAGTTAATTACCTGCATAGGCCTCGGTCACTGTCGAGATCCACATAGCTGCAGCTCCGTCAGTCTTCGGGTTCATCCCGTCCTTTAACTCTGGCCTCGCCTCTCCGGGTGCTGCATTGCTACTCACGCTGAGGGTGTGTATAGTTATGTGTTCTGCTTTATATCCCTCTCCACCCCATACTGCCCAGGGGAAATAAAACCACTACAAAGATGGTGGTGTGAAGGCCAGTACAGAGGCAGAAGAGCAGAGTTGAGGCCATTGCTTCAGAAAATGCTACAGAATACCTTCATAAGAACGTAAGAAACAGGAGCATGAGTAGGCCATTTGGCCCCTCGAGCCTGCTCCGCCATTCAATAAGATGATGGCTGATCTGATCTTGGGCTCAGCTCCACTTCCCTGCCCGCTCCCCATAACCCTTCACTCTCTTATCGCTCAAAAGTCTGTCTATCTCCACCTTAAATATATTCAATGACGCAGCCTCCACAGCTCTCTAGGCCAGAGAATTCCACAGATTTACAATCCTCAGAGAAGAAATTTCTCCTCATCTCAGTTTTAAATGGGTGACCCCTTATTCTGAATGTTTCAATAAGATCACATCTCATTCTTCTAAACTTTAATGCGTATAGGCCTAACCTATTCAACCTTTCTTCATAAGTCAACCCCTTCATCTCAGGAATCAACCTAATGAACCTTCTCTAAACTGCCTTCAATGCAAGTATATCCCTCCTTAAATAAGGAGACCAAAACTGTATGCACTACTCTAGGTGTGGCCTCACCTGTACAGTTGTAAAAGGACTTCCCTACTTTTATACTCCATCCCCTTTACAATAAAAGCCAACATTCCATTTGCCTTCCTGGTTACTTGCCGTATCTGCATATTATTTGTGTTTCATGCACAAGGACCCTCAGGTCCCTTTATACTGCAGCATTTTGTAATTTTTCTCCATTTAAATAATAATTAGCTTTTTTATTTTTCCTGCCCAAGTGGATAACCTCACATTTTCCCACATTATACTCCATCTGCCAAATGTTTGCCCATTCAATTAGCCTGTCTATATCACTTTGCAGATTTTTTGTGTCCTCCTCACGACTTGCTTTCCCACCCATCTTTGCATCATCAGGAAACTTGGCTCCCTTCATCCAAGTCATCAATATAGATTGTAAATGTTTGAGGCCCCAGCACCATACCCTGTGGCACCCCACTAGTTACCATTTGCCAACCAGAAAATGACCCATTTTTCCAGACTCCCTGTTTTCTGTTAGTTAGCCAATCCTTTATCCATGCTAATATAGTACCCCAACCCCTTTGAACTTTTATCTTGTGCAGTAACCTTTTATGTGGCACCTTATCGAATGCCTTCTGGAAATCCAAATACACCGCATCCATTGGTTCCCCCTTATCCACTCTGCTTGTTACATCCTCAAAGAACTTCAGCAAATTTGTCAAGCATGATTTTCTTTTCATAAAACCATGCTGACTCTGCTTGACTGTAATATGCTTTTTCAAATGTCGTGCTATTGCTTCCTTAATAATACACTCCTGCATTTTCCCAATGGCAGATGTTAGGCTAACTGGTCTATAGTTTCCTGCTTTCTGTCTGCCTCCTTTTTTAAACAGAGGCATTACATTTGTGGTTTTCCAATCCGCTGGGACCTCACCAGGACCCACTGAATTTTGGTAGATTGCAACCAATGCATCCACTATCTCTGCAGCCACTTCTTTTAATACCTTAGGATGCAAGCCATTAGGTCCAGGAGACTTGTCCACCTTTAGTCCCATTATTTTACCGAGTACTTTTTCTTTAGTGATAGTGATTGTTTTAAGTTCCTCCCTCCCTACAGCCCCTTGATTATCCATTATTGGGTTGTTTTTAGTGTCTTCTACCGTGAAGACCGATACAAAATATTTCTTCAACATTTCTGCCATTTCCCTGGTCCCCATTATTAATTCCCCAGTCTCATCCTCTAAGGAACCAACATTTACTTTAGCTGTTCTGTTTTTATATACCTGTAGAAGCTCTTGCTGTCTGTTTTTATATTTCTTGCTAGTTTACTCTCATAATCTATCTTCCTGCTATATTATTTTTTCGTTGTCCTTTGCTGGTTTTTAAAAGTTTCCCAATCCTCTGGCCTCCCACTAATCTGGGCAACTTTGTATGCCATCGTTTTCAATTTGATAGAATCCTTTACTTCCTTAGTTAGCCACGGATAGTTCTCCCTTATCTTAAAGTCTTTCCTTCTCACTGGAATATATTTTTGTTAAGAGTTATGAAATATCTCCTTAAATGTCTGCCACTGCTTATCAACCGTCCCACACTTTGATCTATTTTCTCAGTCCACTATAGCCTACTCTGTCTTCATACTTGTGTAATCTCTTCAGATCTTCAGATCTTTTACAGACCAAGAAGGGACTGCAAGTTTTGGAGATTATTTAAATCGCAGGCAGTTAATAGTCCATCGAATCTTAGAGCAAGTACTTAAATATATCAACAGTTTGGGGACAAGTAATAGATTTCCTTTGGGAATTCCCTTGTTCCTGTGTATTTAGGGGATAATGATGTTAAAGAAAAAAGGATGTATTGGATTTATATAGCACCTTTCATGACCACCAGACATCTCAAAGCACTTTACAGCCAATGAAATATTTTTGGAGTGTCGTCACTATTATGATGTAGGAGGGTGGAAGCAAGGAGAGTGAGGCATCACAGAAAGCTTCAACATCCTACCCATTGATAAACACTCCATAGGATATACAGGCCCAGGAGGTCAAGCCATGACTTTTCATGAAGCAGTCTTTGAGAAGGCTTTGCTTCCCTCAGAAGCACTTGTGGAATTATGCCAGCTGCTGGCCGCAGACTTGCAGTTCAGATCAACATGGGACACTGATTGTCAGTGATCACAACTCTGACTCTTGACACCACTGTTTTATTTCAGTCAGCCTCAGGTGACCTAAGTCACACCAAGCAAGCCGCTGGACACCATTGTATAAAGAAGGCTGCAGATACCCTTTTGAAGCAGGCATTGAAATGTATAGGCCTAGAAATTCGGTATCCCACAAAAATGGGTGCAGGGATTGCAATGCGATCGCAACCCGCACCCATTCGGATGATTGCAGGAGCACGTAAAATTTGTGCTGCCTGCTGCTTTGCATGATTGTAGCATTCAGCCAAGCACTGAACGTGCTGCTGAGTGGCTGAATGCTCAGCAGGGGACCCAAGTTCATGTGAGGCTAGCTAGCCTGCACTACTTAAAGGCAATCTGCACCTCTTAAAGGGGAGGTGCCTTCTGCCTGGAATGGGGACTGGAACTGCTTGTGGAGGCCACTAGCAGAAAAAGAAGAGTGTGTAATGGCTCAACAGGCCAAAGAAAGTGCTCCAAGATTCTCTGAAGCAGCACTAGAGGGGTTGGTCCAGGAGATCAACTCCAGGAGAGATGTCTTCTTCCCACAGGAGGCCAGGAGACCCACCAGGCAACAGACAAGACTGCAGTGGGGCAGATAACCAATGTGGTCAATGTTAGCAGTAGAGCCGCAAGTGGGCTCAGCGCACGAAGAAGTTTAATGAGCTCATACGAGTTGTTAAGGTCAGTGAATTCATCTTCAAATGTCATATCCCACCATCTGCACCATTAACCTCACACGCTGCTCAATACACATCAGCTCACCCACTAACAATCTTTACCAAACACGACTCATATCTCACATTCATAGATTCATCTCACCCCCACATGAGGCTGCAAGCATCACACCCACATCTTTCAGCTTGAACACACTGTCGGCTATTCAACCATGACAGGCACATCACCCAAACACATTACACCACACTCACTGACACACTTCCCTTTCTCTTGCAGGAATTGGTGTGTGAATAACAGATGACAGCAGATCTTAACCGGTGGGGGACAGGCTCACTTGCAGGAGAGGGTGCTGGCCATTCTTGGCAGGGGCATGGCTGAGCCCTTGACCAGCGGCATGGCTGAAAGAATACAGTATCCTCCTTCTCACATCATTCTTTCCCCTCATCCCACAATCTCTTCTGATTTATAATCTGCACATGGTGTAAGCAGACACCTCTTGCTTCCCTACCTCCCCTCACCACAACTCTACCCTTATGCCTTTCTCATTTCAGACACTCAGGAAATCCAGCCTGCCCAGCCAGTGGTCGAACAGCAAGAGTGGGAGGAGAGTGAAGAAAAAGAAATTCCATCACTCCATTTCACACTCCCAGTCACCAGCTCAGATACTGACACTCCGTGTACTTTGTGGATAGGTTAGACGCAGGATCTGCACATGTTGAGACACCGGACACGACTGGCCTGCAGCCAGGACAGGGGGAACGGCTAGTTTAGGTGCCAGCTCCACAGAGGGCAAGGTCACACATAAGTACTGCTGCACAGCACTGAGGCGAAGTCCTCGATGGGGCGGCCTACTGAAGAATGCTGATGGGTATGTACAATGAAATGTTGGTGCTTTGGCAGGCCTGCCAGAAAGCTTGAATGCAATGCCAAGGAGCATGGCATGTCCAGCTCCAGCCTTGCACAGGACTTTGGGCAGAGCTTGGATCCCATCCTTTTCAGCATGGGAGGGCTGGGCAGATTGTTAAAGCATTTGATGATCCCAACCATCATGCCGTGTCTGATAGCCAAAGTCTCAGCTTCCATTGCACCGCAAGTTGAAGCCACCCAATGTCTGAGTTTTTAAAATTCGATGTCGGCATCACTGGCAAGGCCAGCATTTATTGCTCATCCCTAATTGCCCTTGAGAAGTTGATAGTGAGCCGCCTTTTTGAACCACTGCAGTCCTTGTGGTGAAGTTGCTCCTAGAGTGCTGTTAGGGAGGGAGATTCAGGATTTTGATCCAGCGACAATGAAGGAATGACGATATATTTCCAAATCAGGATGGTGTGTAACTTGGAGGGGAACTGGCAGGTGATGATGTTCCAATGTGTCTGCAGCCCTTGTCCTTCTAGGTGGTAGAGGTTCCAGGTTTGGGAGGTGCTGCCGAAGAAGCCTTGCCTCTTGTAGATGGTACATACTGCAGGCATGTTGCGCTGTGGTGGAGGGAGTGAATGTTTAAGGTGGTGGATGGTGTGCCAATCAACTGGGATGCATTTTTCCTGGATGGTGTCGAGCTTGTTGAGTGTTGTTGGAGCTGCATTCATCCAGGCAAGTGGTGAGTATTCCATCACACTCCTGACTTGTGCATTGTAGATGGTGTAAAGGTTTTGGCAGTCAGGAGACAAGACACTCACCACTGAATACCCATCTCTGACCTGCTCTTGTAGACACGGAGCTCCTTCACGGCAAACGAGCCAAAGGTGGTCAGAGGAAACGTTACAAGGACACCCTCAAAGCCTCACTGATAAAGTGCAACATCCCCACTGACACCTGGGAGTCCCTGGCCAAAGACCGCCCTAAGTGGAGGAAGTGCATCCGGGAGGGTGCTGAGCGCCTTGAGTCTCATCGGCATGCACAAATCAAGCGCAGGCAGCAGAAAGAGTGTGCGGCAAATCTGTCCCTTATCCTCAATGACTATCTGTCCCACCTATGACAGGGACTGTGGCTCTCATTTTGGACTGTTCAGCCACCTAAGGACTCATTTTAAGAGTGGAAGCAAGTCTTCCTCGATTCCGAGGGACTGCCTATGATGATGATGATGATTTACATGGCTGGGTCAGTTAAGTTTCTGGTCAATGGTGACCCCCTAGGATATTGATGTTGGGGGAATCAGTAATGGAAATACCATTGAATATCAAGGGGCGGTTGTTAGACTCTTGCTTGTTGGAGATAGTCATTACCTGGTGTTAAGTTTTTGGTACAACATCACAAACACACACTGATAACGTCAGGAACCCTGTCAGGTGACCTGACCTGTTTATTGTTGTAAACAGCAATGGCTGCAATGCCACATTGCGTGGAGCTATATATATTACACTTCTCCCTCCTTAAAGGAGCAGTAATTATAACAAACAATCATCATACATAACTTGCATGGTTATACATAACAAAGGATATGGACTTATTTTGGCATATTTACAAAACAAGCTTAACCACTTGTTTTCTGTTTCGAAGAGGATATCTTTGCTCTCGAACAGAACCTTCCAAACACGGTGTTGAACTTAAACTCATTCGAGGCTGATCCCGAGGAAAGATTTCCTCCAAGGGATCCCCTTGATTTACATTTGAACTCTCTGTACCTTCAGACTGTTTGTCTGCCTGACTCGGATTCAGACTTAAATTCTGACTTTCTCTTTAACTTGTTTCCAGTACACTTGACATAGAATATGCTACTTGGTACTTTACTTGTATCAAAACTATCTGATGAGTCAGAAATAATCGAATCATTCCAACCTTCAACTCCTTCCACGTCTGTAGGTAAAATATGATCAATGTGAACAAACCTAACCTGTCCATGATCAAACATCTTGACCAAATATGTGCGAGGACCACATATCTTCACCACTCTTCCTGGTAACCACTTTAACCATTTATGGTGATGGTTCTTCACTCTCACCTTCTGATTTAATTTCACACTTCTCTCTTTTACTCTACCTCTATCATGATTCTCTTTCTGTCTTAATTGTTTCTCTTCTACGAACTGTGCCAATTTTGGTTTTAACAATGAGAATCTGATTCGTGGCTATCGTTTGAGAAACAACTCTGCTGGTGTTTTTTCTACCAGTAGTTGCATGAGGAATATTATGATATGTAATTAGAAAATTAGCCAATTTTTGGTCCAACATCTGTTTGATGAGGGCACGTTTTATAATTTGTACAGTACGCTCTGCTGCACCATTTGAAGCAGGGTGGTATGTTTCACACCATTTTTGCTCGTGAACTGTGCAAATTCTTCTGAACAGAATTGTGGTCCATTATCAGATTTCTTCTGGGAGGCAAAATGAAGAAAATAATCTTCGCAAAATGTCTAATGTTTTACTGTTATTTTCTGCATTGGAAACACCTCGACCCACTTTGAATGGCTATCAATCACAATGAACAATTGTTGTCCTTCTAGCTCAGCAAAATCGATATGTAGCCTTTGCCACACCCTGGGAGGCCATTTCCGTGGCACGAGTGGTACTTATGGTGGTTTCTTGCTTACCGATTGACATGTCGTACAGTGACTGACGATGTACTCTATAACTTTATCAAGACCTGGCCACCATAAATAACTGTGTGCAAAATTCTTGGTCGAGCACATTCCCAGGTGCTGGTCATGAAGATCTCATAATAATTTGGACCTGAATTTATTTGGTATAACCACTCTTGCACCCCACATGATATAATCTTTATCGACTGATAATTCATTCCTACGAATGAAGAATGGAGGAATATCTTTGTCTGTTACCTGATTAGGGAAGCCATTTACGATGGAATCATACACCTTTGACATAACTGGGTCACGTTTGATTGCTCTACCAATCTCTTCAACTGTGACTGGCAGTTCATGTATGAAAAATAGAACACTTCTTCACTATCGGGTGTAACTTGTGATGGGGAAGGCTATCTAGACATAACAGCAGCGTTACTGTGATCAGCTGATCATCTGTATTCAATATTATATGCATATGCTGACAAAATAAAAGCCCTTCTCTGCATTCGGGCTGCAGCTAATGTTGGAAATGGGGACTTTGGATGGAGGATTACTGTCAGGAGCTTATGATCCGTAACGATGATAAACTTATGACCATACAAGTATTTGTGGAACTTCTTGACCCCAGAAATTAATGCCAAAGCGTCCCTTTCGATTTGCACATAATTACGCTCACTGGCACTGAGAGTGTGTGAAGCAAAAGCAATTGGTCTCTCCTCCCCACTATGTAGTACATGAGAGATCACTGCCCCAACTCCATTCGGAGAGGCGTCACATGTTAGCTTGATCTCCTTAGATACGTCAGAGTGAACTAACATGGTGCTCTCTACCAATTTGCTTTTACACTCCTTGAATGCTGTGTCACATTCTTCTGACCACTTCCAATGGACCTGTTTTTTCAATAGTTCATTCAATGGATATAACACTGTAGCTAAATTTGGTGGGAACTTCCACAATAGTTCAAAAGACCCAAAAATTATCGAAGTTCAGTGACATTCTTGAGAGTGGGTGCATTTCTGATTGCATCCAGCTTTCCCTTGGTTGGATGTAAACCAAGTTTGTCTACTCTGTACCCTAAGTATTCCACTGAGTTTTGAAATAACTCACACTTGCAAACAGTCACTCAATTTATCGAGGTTAAGCGATTCCGGTACTACACTCACGGATGCACCAGTGTCGAGTTCCATGGGTATCTTGGTTCCTGCAACATCTACGTGGATGATACTTTTTGAATCGCTGTTAGTTACCCTCATACTGCTGATGATGTGTAGTTCTAAAACCTTCTCGTCCTGTTGCTCTTCTTCCATGCTATGTAGTCTCTGGAGATTTCTACTTGTAGCTTTGAAAGTTGGTTTACGCTTCAGTCGGCATACCTTCGCATGATGCCCAGTTTTCCTAGAGAAGAAACTCTCTGCCTTCACATATGGACAACTTTTAGCAATGTGTTGTCCCAGACACTGATAGCATTACTTCACTGCTCTGTTACCATTGCAAGTTGCTGAGAACTTGGGGCCCAACTGCCTTTTACTTTTAACCTGCAGGCGATTCATCTCGGTTGTCTGATGACTGGAAATGGTACGAAATTCTCAGGAATATTGGTCAGCAATGTCCATTGACATAGCTGTCTGATAAGCTAAATCAAAAGTCAAGTTAAGAGTTGTCAATAACTTTCTTCTGATCGCATCATTTTTCATCCCACAAACAAAGCAGTCATGCAACGCTTGGACCTGAAAGTTTCCGAAATTACAGTGGATAGATACCTTTTTTAATGCTACAATGTACTCATTGATACTTTCTTCAGTTAACTTTCATCAATTTCCAGGGGCTCAGGACTGTAGTGCTGTTCTAAGTTAGTTAGAATCTGCTTAAGAGCTATGTCCTTTGGCTTGTCAGGCACAAGCAAATTTCCCAGGTTTCATACACCTCGGGCTCTGCTTCAGTTAAGAAAATAACCTGTTGTCTTTCCAACATCACCCACTTATGGTTTTCATCATTGGGGACTTCGATGATACTCCACATATGCTCCAAAACTTTCACGATCACATTGAAACCCCCCCCAAGCGCCCTAATATTCCCATAGGCATGGCCATCTGGACCCTGGCAGTTCAGCCAAGTATGCTTGTAATTTACCTTGGATTTTTAGCTGGTAATCAAAACAGAGAAGCTCTCAAAGTCTCTCTGTCAGATGGCTGAATCATCCACCAACAAAAATTTCAGCTAGGCTATCCGATTATTCTATCTTGGTTGCCAAATGTTATGTTTTCAGTATGACCTCACAAACATACACATGCTCTAAGATGGCTGATAATTTCAGGAACCCTGTCAGGTGACCTGACCTGTTTATTCTGTAAACAGCAATGGCTGCAATGCCACAGTAGTCCACTGGGTGAAGCTATATATATTACACCTGGCACTTGTGTGGTGCGAATGTTATGTGCCACTTATCAGCCCAAGCCTGAATGTCATCCAGGTCTTGCTGCATTTTGGCATGGACTGCTTCATTATCTGAGGAGTTGCGAATGGAACTAAACACTGTGCAATCATCAGCGAACATCGCACTTCTGAACTTATCATAGAATCATAGAAATTTACAGCACGGAAGGAGGGCATTTCAGCCCATCGTCTGCACACCGGCCGACAAAAAGCTATCCAGCCTACTCCCACTTTCCAGCTCTTGGTCCGTAACCCTGTAGGTTACGGCACATCATCATCATCCCTCGGAATCAAGGAAGAATTAATTCCACTCTTAGAATGAGTCCTTAAGTGGCTGAACAGTCTTATACGAGAGCCACAGTTCCTGTCACAGGTGGGACAGACAGTCGTTGAGGGTAAGGGTGGATGGGACTGGTTTGCCGCGTGCTCTTTCCATTGCCAGCGCTTGATTTCTGCATGCTCTCGGCGATGAGACTCGAGGTGCTCAGCACCCTCCCGAATGCACTTCCTCTACTTAGGGTGGTCTTTGGCCAGGGACTCCCAGATGTTGGTGGGGATGTTGCACTTTATCAGGGAGGCTTTGAGGGTGTCCTTGAAACGTTACCTCTGCCCACCTTTGGCTCGTTGGCCGTGAAGTTCTGAGTGGAGCGTTTGCTTTGGGAGTCTCGTGTCTGGCATGCAAACAATGTGGCCTGTCCAGTGGAGCTGATCATGTGTGGTCAGTGCTTCAATGCTGGGGATGTTGGCCTGGTCGAAGACGCTAATGTTGTTGCATCTGTCCTCTCAGGGGATTTGTAGGATCTTGCAGAGGCATCGTTGGTGATATTTCTCCAGCGACTTGAGGTGTCTACTGTACACGGTCTATGTCTCTGAGCCATACAGGAAGGTGGGTATTACTACAGCCCTGTAGTCCATGAGCTTGGTGACAGTTTTGAGGGCCTGGTCTTCAAACACTTTTTTCCTCAGGCGGCCGAAGGTGATGTTGTATCTCGTCGTCAATGTCTGCTCTTGTTGATAAGAGGCTCCTGAGGTATGGGAAATGTTCCACGTTGTCCATGGCCGCATTGTGGAGCTTGGTGACTGGGGGGCAATGCTGTGCGGCGAGGACAGGCTGGTGGAGGACCTTTGTCTTATGGATGTTTAGCGTAAGGCATGTGCTCGGTATGACTCCAGCCAGTGGCAAGTTTTCCCCCTGATTCCCATGACTTCAATTTTACTAGAGCTCCTTGATACCACAGTCGGTCAAATGCTACTTTGATGACAAGGGGAGCCACTCTCACCTCAGCTCTGGAGTTCAGCTCTTTTGTCCATGTTTGGACCAAGGCTGCAATGAGATCTGGAGCTGAATGGTCCAGGTGGAACCCAAACTGAGCATCAGTGAGCAGGTTATTGGTGAGTAAGTGCCGCTTGATAGCACGGTCGACAAAAACTTCCATCACTTTGCTGATGATTGAGAGTAGAACAATGGGGCGGTAATTGGCCAGATTGGATTTGTCTCGCTTTTTGTGGACATAGCATTCCTGGGCAGTTTTCCACATTGTCGGTTAGATGCCAGTGTTGTAGCTGTGCTGGAACAGCTTGACTAGAGGCGCGGCTAGCTCTGGAGCACAAGTCTTCAGCACACAGCCGGGATATTGTCAGGGCCATAGCCTTTGCTGTATCCAGGGTGTTCAGCCATTTCTTGATATCAAGTGAAGTGAATCGAATTGGCTGAAGATTGGCTTCTGAGATGGGGACCTAATGAGGAGGCCGATAAGAACATAAGAACATGAGAAATAGGAACAGGAGTAGGCCATACGGCCCCTCGAGCCTGCTTCGCCATTCAATGTCATGGCTGATCTGATCATGGACTCAGCTCCACTTCCCCGCCCGCTCCCCATAACCCCTTATCCCCTTATTGCTTAAGAAACTATTTCTGTCTTAAATGTATTCAATGTCCCAGCTTCCACAGCTCTCTGAGGCAGTGAATTCCACAGATTTACAACCCTCTGAGATAAGAAATTTCTCCTCATCTCTGTTTTAAGATCATGCCCTCTAGTTCTAGTCTCCCCCATCAGTGGAAACATCCTCTCTGCATCCACCTTGTCAAGCCCCCTCATAATCTTATACGTTTCGATAAGATCGCCTCTCATTCTTCTGAATTCCAATGAGTAGAGGTTCAACCTACTCCACCTTTCCTCATACGTCAACCCCCTCATTATATTCTCTGAACTGCCTCCAAAGCAAGTATATCCTTTCGTAAATATGGAAGCCAAAACTGCATGCAGTATTCCAGGTGTGGCCTCACCAATACCTTATATAGCTGTATATACTCCATCCCCTTTGCAATAAGGGCCAAGATACCATTGGCCTTCCTGATCACTTGCTGTACCTGCACACTAACATTTTGTGTTTCATGCACAAGTACTCCCAGGTCCCGCTGTACTGCAGCACTTTGCAATCTTTCTCCATTTAAATAATAACTTGCTCTTTGATTTTTTTCTGCCAAAGTGCATGACCTCACACTTTCCAACATTATACTCCATCTGCCAAATTTTAGCCCACTCACTTAGCTTGTCTATGCCCTTTGGTAGATTTATTGTGTCCTCCTCACACATTGCTTTTCCTCCCATCTTTGTATCGCCAGAAAACTTGGCTATGTTACATTCACTCCCTTCTTCCAGGTCATTAATATAGATTGTAAATAGTTGGGGTCCCAGCACTGATCCCTGCGGCACCCCACTATAGAAACATAGAAACATAGAAAATAGGTGCAGGAGTAGGCCATTCGACCCTTCGAGCCTGCACCACCATTCAATGAGTTCATGGCTGAACATGCAACTTCAGTACCCCATTCCTGCTTTCTCGCCATACCCCTTGATCCCCCTAGTAGTAAGGACTACATCTAACTCCTTTTTGAATATATTTAGTGAATTGGCCTCAACAACTCTCTGCGGAAGAGAATTCCACAAGTTAACAACTCTCTGACTGAAGAAGTTTCTCCTCATCTCAGCCCTAAATGGCTTACCCCTTATCCTTAGACTGTGACCCCTGGTTCTGGACTCCCCCAACATCGGGAACCTTCTTCCTGCATCTAACCTGTCCAGTCCCATTAGAATTTTAAATGTTTCTATGAGATCCCCTCTCATTCTTCTAAACTCCAGTGAATACAGGCCCAGTCGATCCAGTCTCTCCTCATATGTCAGTCCTGCCATCCCGAGAATCAGTCTGGTGAACCTTTGCTGCACTCCCTCATTAGCAAGAATGTCCTTCCTCAGATTAGGAGACCAAAACTGAACATAATATTCCAGGTGAGGCCTCACCAAGGCCCTGTACAGCTGCAGCAAGACCTCCCTGCTCCTATACTCAAATTCCCTAGCTATGAAGGCCAACATGCTATTTGCCTTCTTCACCACCTGCTGCACCTGCATGCCAACCTTCAATGACTGATGAACCATGACACCCAGGTCTCGTTGCACCTTCCCTTTTCCTAATCTGCCGCCATTCAGATAATATTCTGCCTTTGTGTTTTTGCCACCAAAGTGGATAACCTCACATTTATTCACATTATACTTCATCTGCCAAGCATTTGCCCACTCACCTAACATGTCCAAGTCACCCTACAGCCTCTTAGCATCCTCCCCACAGCTCACACCACCACCCAGCTTAGTGTCATCTGCAAAGGTGGAGATATTACACCCAATTTCTTCATCTAAATCATTGATGTATATTGTAACGAGCTGCCATTCTGAAAAGGACCCGTTTATCCCGACTCTCTGCTTCCTGTCTGCCAACCAGTTCTCTATCCACATTACCCCCAGTACCATGTGCTTTAATTTTGCACACCAATCTCTTATGTGGGACCTTGTCAAAAGCCTTTTGAAAGTCCAAATACACCACATCCACTGGTTACACTGTCCACTCTACTAGTTACAACCTCAAAACGTTCTAGAAGATTTGTCAAGCATGATTTCCCTTTCATAAATCCATGCTGACTTGGACCGATCCTGTCACTGCTTTCCAAATGCGCTGCTATTTCATCTTTAATAATTGATTCCAACATTTTCCCCACTACTGATGTCAGGCTAACTGGTCTATAATTACCCGTGTTCTCTCTCCCTCCTTTCTTAAAAAGTGGTGTTACATTAGCTACCCTCCAGTCCATAGGAACTGATCCAGAATCAATAGACTGTTGGAAAATGATCACCAATGCATCCACTATTTCTGGGGCCACTTATTTAAGTACTCTGGGATGCAGACTATCAGGTCCCGGGGATTTATTGGCCTTCAATCTCATCAATTTCCCTAACACAATTTCCTGACATATAAGGATTTTTTTCAGTTCCTTCTTCTCACTAGACCCTCGGTCCCCTAGTATTTCCGGAAAGTTATTTGTGTCTTCCTTCGTGAAGACAGAACCAAAGTATTTGTTCAATTGGTCTGCCATTTCTTTGTTCCTCATTATAAATTCACCTGATTCTGACTGCAAGGGACCTACGTTTGTCTTCACTAATCTTTTTCTCTTCACATATCTATAGAAGCTTTTGCAGTCAGTTTTTATGCTCCAAGCAGGTTTCCTCTCATACTCTATTTTCCCCCTCCTAATTAAACCCTTTGTCCTCCTCTGCTGAATTCTAAATTTCTCCCAGTCCTCAGGTTTGTTGCTTTTTCTGGCCAATTTACATGACTCTTCCTTGAATTTAACACTATACCTAATTTCCCTTGTTAGCCACGGTTGAGCCACCTTCCCCATTTTATTTTTACTCCAGACAGGGATATACAATTGTTGAAGTTCATCCATGTGATCTTTAAATGTTTGCCATTGCCTATCCACCGTCAACCCTTTAAGTACCATTCGTCAGTCTATTCTAGCCAATTCACATCTCATACCATCAAATTTACCTTTCCTTTTGTTCAGGACCCTCGTCTCTGAATTAACTGTGTCACTCTCCATCTTAATAAAGAATTCTACCATATTATGGCCACTCTTCCCCAAGGGGCATCGCACAACAAGATTGCTAATTAGTCCCTTCTCATTACACATCACCCAGTCTAGGATGGCCATCCCTCTAGTTGGTTCCTTGACATATTGGTCTAGAAAACCATCCCTAATACACTCCAAGAAATCCTCCTCCACCATACTGCTACCAGTTTGGTTAGCCCAATCTATATGTAGATTAAAGTCGCCCATGATAACTGCTGTACCTTTATTGCACGCATCCCTAATTTCTTGTTTGATGCTGTCCCCAACCTCACTACTACTGTTTGGTGGTCTGTACACAACTCCCACTAGCGTTTTCTGCCCTTTGGTATTCCGCAGATCCATACAGATTCCACATCATCCAAGCTAATGTCCTTCCTTACTATTGCAGTAATTTCTTCTCTAACCAGCAACGCTACCCCGCCTCCTTTTCCTTTCTGTCTATCCATCCTGAATGTTGAATACCCGTGGATGCTGGGTTCCCAGCCTTGGTCACCCTGTAGCCATGTCTCCCTAATCCCAATTATATCATATTCATTAATTGCTGCCTGCGCAGTTAATTTGTCCACCATATTACGAATACTCCTTGCATTGAGGCACAGAGCCTTCAGTCTTATCTTTTTAACACACTTTGTCCCTTTAGACTTTTGCTGTAATTTGGTCTTTTTTGATTTTTGCCTTGGGTTTCTCTACCCTCCAGGTTTACTTTTCTTCTTTCTATCTTTTGCTTCTGCCCCCATTTTACTTCCCTCTGTCTCCCTGCATAGGTTCCCATCCCTCTGCCATATTAATTTAATCCCTCCCCAACAGCACTAGCAAACATGCAAATACTCCCCCTAGGACATTGGTTCCAGTCCTGCCCAGGTGCAGACCATCCGGTTTGTACTGGTCCCACCTCCCCCAGAACCGGTTCCAATGTCCCAGGAATTTGAATCCCTCCCTCCTGCACCACTCCTCAAGCCACGTATTCATCTTAGTTATCCTGCAATTCCTACTCTGATTAGCATGTGGCACTGGTAGCAATCCTGAGATTACTACCTTTGAGGTCCTGCTTTTTAATTTAACTCCTAGCTCCCTAAATTCAGCTTGTAGGACCTCATCCCGTTTTTTTTACCTATATCGTTGGTACCTATATGCGCCACGACAACTGGCTGTTCGTCCTCCCCCTCCAAAATTTCCTGCAGCTGCTCCGAGACATCCTTGACCCTTGCACCAGGGAGGCAACATACCATCCTGAAGTCTCGACTGCGGCTGCAGAAACACCTATCTATTCCCCTTACAATAGAATCCCCTTCCACTATAGCTCTCCCACTCTTTTTTCTGCCCTCATGTGCAGCAGAGCCACCCATGGTGCCATGACCGTGGCTGCTGCTGCCTTCCCCTGATGAGTCTTGCACCCAAAACGGTGTATCTGATTTGGAGGGGGATGACCGCAGGGGACCCCTGCACTACCTTCCTTCCACTGCTCTGCCTGATGGTCACCCATTCCTTATCTGCCTGAGTAACCTTTGCCTGCGGTGAAACCAACTCACTAAACATGCTATTCACGACATCCTCAGCATCGCGGATGCTCCAGAGTGAATCCATGCGCAGCTCCAGTGCCGCAATGCGGTCTGTCAGGAACTCCAGCAGGATACACTTCCTGCACATGTAGTCGTCAGGGACACTGGAAGCGTCCCTGATTTCCCACATAGCACAGGAGGAGCATGACACATGTCTGGGCTCTCCTGCTATGACTTAACCCTTAGATTAACTTAATTTGGCAACAATGTCAAAGGTTACTAACTGATAAGAAAATAATAAGAAGAAAAAAAGATAAACTACTCACCAATCAAGAGCCAATCACTTACCCACTTGCCTGTGTCGTCATCCTTCGATTTCTTTCTACTTCTTTGTTTACCTTCTGCCTCTGCACCTGCACCAGCTGGCCTCCTCCGACTCCCGCTGGCCTCCCGAACTGCTGCCTTTTATGGGCCGCGCCTCCTCTGACTCCCATTAATTGTGGACTCGCTTTACTCTATAGGATGCTGCTTCCACTGTTTAGTATGCATGTAGTCCTGTGTTGCAGCTACCCCAGGTTGGCGTCTCATTTTTAGCTGCACCTAATGCTGCTCCTGGCATGCTCTTCCGCGCTCCTCATTGAACCGGGGTTGATCCCCTGCCTTGATGGTAATGGTAGAGTGAGGAATATGCCAGGCCATGAGATTATAGATTGTGGTGGAATACAATTTTGCTGCTGCTGATGGCCCATAGCACCTCATGGATGCCCAGCTTTGAGCTGCTAGATCTGTTCTCAATCTATCCCATTTAGCACGGTGGTAGTGCCTCACACTATGGTAGAGGGTGCCCTCAGTGTGAAGATGACATTCCATCTCCACAAGAACAGTACGGTGGTCACTGCTACCAATGCTGTCATGGACAGATGCATCTACAACAGGTAGATTGGTGAGGACGAGGTCAAGTAGGTTTTTCACTCATGTTGGTTCTCTCACCACCTGCCGCAGTCCTAGTCTGGCAGCTATGTCCTCCAGGACTCAGCCAGCTCGGTCAGTAGTGGTGCTATCAAGCCACTCTTGGTGATGGACATTGAAGATTGAAGTCCGCCACCCAGAGTACATTCAGTGCCCTTGCTACCCTCAGTGCTTCTTCCAAATGGTGTTCAACATGGGGGAGTAATGATTCATCAGCTGAAGAAGGGCAGTCGATGGTAATCAGCAGAAGTGCTGTAATGGAAGCTTATATTGTAGTCATGCCGGCACAGACTGCTGCCATTGTGGTTGGGTTTACCAGTGTTCAAAGGACATTGGAAGCTGTCACAGCAGTCGAGCAGTTTGTACTTCATCAGATTATTTGGATTGTTGAAGCACAAACCCCGAGGGTGGCAATGTATTGTGGAGGACAAACCTGCTGTCCTCTCTCAGGATGGCAGCATTCGTCCGCCCACCACTACCACTCCACCAGTGTCCTTGCTGTTGCCTGTCAGTCAGACATGCCGCCCATGCCGAGCCCGGACCTAATAGGCCTAGAGCTCCTCAAGGTCATCCTGCAAGGCCATTTACAATGTCCCCCATTAAAAGTCAGCAGCCTGTCACAACCATGCTGCAGCCACTGGGATAGCACTGCATAGAAGTACTTGGATAGGCAAAGGCACACGGAAGACAGTCACTAAGGGAATGCACAAGAATGATCAGTTGATATTTTGATGAACTTTTGGAAGGATAGATGGATAAAGTTTGATTTAAATATTTGCTTTGTGGTGGCTTTTATTTCAGCACGTGGCCAAGATGATGCTGTGATGGTCAATAACACAGGGAAGGTGTGGCACTAATGTTGAATGGGGAATTGGGGTTGTGGTTACTCATACCGCAGTCGGAAGATTCGATTTCGCATATCCCAGCCAGAAAGGTGCTGTCTGGGATGCCTCCTTCCTTCTGCTTCCTCCTCCTACTCCTCCTCTTTCTCCTCTTCTGATTATGAGCTGGTGGCCATATATCTGGTGGCAAGAGCTATGCTCTCATGCTCGCCAGGTTGTGGAAAATACAGCAGAGTATAGAAATCGGGACGCACGCTCTGGTGAATACTGTAGGGCTCCTCCAGAGCAGTCCAGACAGTGGAAGCATTGTTTTAGGCTGCCAATGGTCTGTACTATGAAGTTTCACGTGGCAGCATCGCTCTCATTATGCACATGCTTCCCACATGTGGTTGGGTTGCGGAGTGGAGTCATGAGCCAGGAGGTCAAGGGTTAGCCCTCGTCGTCCAGTAGCCACCCTTTGGTTTGTCTTGATGGGTCGAAGACTGAGGGAGCAGCGGACTAGCACAATATGAAAGCATCATGACTGCTGCCAGGATATTGGGCATTCACCATCATGATATGCTGACCATGGTCGCACACCAACTGCACATTCAGCGAATGGCAACCTTTGCAGTTGCGGTACATTGCAGCATTTATCTACGGTGCCCGCAAGGCCACGTGCATGCAACTGATGGTGCCCTGCACCAGGGGGAAGTCTGTTATCCTGCCATAGCCACGAAAAGCTCCGTCTGCTTCTCTCTTTTCAGGGAGAAGGCAATGAAAAAACTCTTTATGCTCTCCTGGCATAAAGAGCATGTGTCACCTCTCTTATGCAGCAGTGGATTCCAAACTGGGAAATGTTACAGATATTGCCTGCTCAAGCCTGGAAGGATTCCAACGCAAATAATTTTGGGGCCTCGGATACCTTCACAGCCATTGGCTGCGCTGTCCTCGCCCTGGAGTGAGGCTGCAGATAGCAGGGATAAAGTAACGCGATGCAGTTACATTTTGGAAGTCAGACTGTAATTTGAGTAATGCATCCAGTTCTGGTCACTGAGACTGAAAGGAAACATTCAAGCCCTGGAGACGGTGCAGAGAAGATCAAATAGCTGGTTCCTAGCATTGGTAGATTGAGTTATTTGGAAAGACTGGAGAAACTTGGGTTCCTCAACTATTATTGGGGGTTACCGAGATACATAAAAGATATTAAAATGGTATGGAAAAGATAACTCCAGGATGTTGCCTCAAGGTAAACTTTGACAGTACGATAAAGGGGGCATAGATTCAAACTGGCTTAAGTAGGGCTGAAAATAGAAAATTATTCATGCAAAGTGTGACCAACATTTTGGAATGGATATCAAGTAGGGCACTATAGGCTAAAACCCTGGAAGCATTTAAGAGATTGTTGGTTGCTGTGGTGGGTAGATATGGATTTCTTTAGATGGCTGAAAGGCCTTCCTCATCCGTATTTGCCTTAAGATCTTGTGGTCAACTGACTAAAAAATCAGCCCTTGGAGACAGCTTCAACCAGAGACCCAATATTTTGGATATATGTCCAGTCTCCAAAGTAGAAAGTCAGATTGCAGCCTCAGCAGAAAGTACAAAGTTATCTCAGCAAAAAAATAAGAAAAGTATTTAGACTGATAAATTATATATTTTTTAAGTAGAAATGTTACATATTCGGGGTATAGTCTCAGGATCAGGGGTCGTCCTTTTAGGTCTGCGATGAGGAGAAATGTCTTCGCTCGGAGGGTTGTGAATCTTTAGAATTCTCTAACCCAGAGGCATTTAGGTGCCCAGTTGTTGAGTATATTCAAGGCTGAGATCAATAGATTTTTGGTCTCTAAGGGAATCCAGGGATATAGAGATAAGGAGGCAAAGTGGAGTTGAGTTCGAAGATCAGCCATGATTTTACTGAATGGCAGACGAGACGTGAGGAGCCATATGGCCCACAGCCTGCACCTGCCAGAATACTGAAACGGCTCTTATCAAAGTCAACAATTACATCCTATGTGACTATGACAAAGGTAATCTATCTCTTCCTGTCCTTCTTCACTTGTCTGCAACCTTTGACATGGTTGACCACTCTATCCTTCTCCAACGCCTCTCCACCAACATCCAGCTGGGTGGAACTGCACTTGCCTGGTTTCATTCTTATTTATCTAACCATAGCCAGAGAATCATCTGCAATGGCTTCTCTTCCCGTTCCCATATTGTTACCTCTGATGTCCTCCAAGGATCTATCCTTGGTCCCCTCCCATTTCTCATCTACATGCTGCCCCTTGGCGACATCATCCAAAAACACAGCATCAGTTTCCACAAGTACGCTAACGCCACTCAGCTCTACCTCACCACCACTTCTGTCGACCCCTTCATGGTCTCTAAAATTGTCCGACTGCTTGTCCGACATCCAGTTCTGGATGAGCAGAAATATTCTCCAATTAAATATTGGGAAGACCAAAGTCATTGTTTTCGGTCCCTGCCACAAACTCCATTCCCTAGCCACTGATGCCATCCCTCTCCCCAACAGCTGTCTGAGGCTGAACCAGACTGTCCACAACCTTGGTGTCATATTTGACCCTGCAATGAGATGCCAACCTCATCCGTGGCATAAATAAGACAGTCTATTTCCATCTCCATAGCATTGCCCGTTTCCGCCTTTGCCTCAGCTCATCCTCTGCTGAAATCCTCATCCGTGCCTTTGTTACCTCTAGACTTGACTATTCCAATGCACTCCTGGCTGATCTCCCACATTCTACCCTACATAAACTTGAGGTTGTCCAAAACTTGGCTGCCTGTGTCCTAGCTCGCACCAAGACCCATTCAATCATCACCCTTGTGTTCGCTGAACTACATTGACTCCCGGTTAATTAATGCCTCGATTTCAAAATTCTCATCCTTGTTTTCAATTCACTCCATGGCCTCGCTCCTCCTTATCTCTGTAATCTCTTCTAGCCCAACAACCGCCCCCCTCCGCCCCCCCCCCCCAGCCCCACTCCCCCATGATATCTGCGCTCCTCTAATTCTGTCCTCTTAATCATCCCTGATTATAATCGCTTAACCATTGACAGCCTTGCCTTCTGTTGCCTAAGCTCTGGAATTCCCTCCCTAAACCTCTCCGCCTCTCTACCCCTCTTTCCTCTTTTAAGACACTCCTTAAAACCTACCTCTTTGACCAAGCTGGGTCATCTGTCCTAATTTCTCCATATGTGGCTTGATGGCAAATTTTTTGTCTTATAATACTCCTGTGATGCATCTTGGGACATTTTACTACTTTAATGGTGCGATATAAATTCAAGTTGTTGTTATTATTTGTTAGGTTTTTAAATAAAAGTAAAATTAAATAAAAGAGAAAGAGAATGAAGAATAGAGAATGGCGAGAAAAAAAGGGCAAAGGCAAGCAGATGTAAAATGTTAGTGTTTATTTTAGCTGCTTATGGTTAATAATGTGAGTTGCATTTTTACTGTGTCATTAATGTTGTATCTGTGCCATAGTCTATGAGCTTTAAAAAAAAATGGCCAGGACAGTTAGGCCAGCATTCCCTGAAACCTTCATCAATCCAAGGGTTGATCATATAACAAGAGCAACAGAACTGAGCATGATAATTAGAAAAAAAACAAGCCAAAGATCTGAACCTATTTTCTTTTCTATTGAAGCTGCAATGCCGACAATTTATGGCGAATGGTCACCTTGCCTCCATACACTGGAATGAACACAATCAGTTAATTCAAAATCTGACTAAGACAGAGGACTCATCACAAACAAGAATGTGGATTGGTCTTAGTGATTGTTATGAGGTAAAGTTGCCTTAGTTCTTCTAATCTTAACATTACTGTGAGCAATGCTTTCATAGAACTACTTAAAATATTCACACTAATGGCTTTCACCCTTTTAAAATAAACATTACAAATGGCTTGCTTTTTCACAGAAACATAGACATTAAAATAATGCGATCATTTCTCAAACAGGAGGGCCTTTTTCTGTGGAGTGATGGATCTCCACTAGATTTCGTAAAATGGAATGTTGACCAACCTGACAATGCGAAAGGAAATGCAAACGGAAATGAGAATTGTGTGAGCATTAATTCTGAAGGTATGTTAGCATTTTAGACTGTATTTCAAAGGCACCTTTCATACAAACAAAATGAAAGAAATATTAATATTGAAAGAAAAAAACAAATCAAACCGTTTGACACACAGCAGTCTAATTAACTGATCAATAACATTTGAGAGAGATTATTGTATCTCAACTGTAGCTTTTTCTTCCAGATGTTGGCAATAGATGGAGTGATACAGACTGTACTGAAGAACTACCTTTTGTTTGTACCTACAAGCTTGTCTAAAGTCAACAAAATGCAATAATACTTCATGCACCCTTCAGAAGAATGAATTGCCTTGAAGTGGTAGAGTTGCTGTGTTGTGGTGATTGTAACGATTTAATCCAGCAGTAAATAAAACAAACAATTGCAAAACAACCTGTTTGATATTTTCTTGAAACACTCAAACAATTCAACATTCTTAGAATCATAGAGCACAGAAGGAGGCCAGTCAGCCCGTCCTGCCTGTGGCCGGCTCTTTGAAAAAGCTATCCAATTTAGTCCCACTAGTCTTCATCTAGCCCTGCATTTAAATTAGTATTTCTATTCATTTGATTGTCTAGAATGTTATAATTTACCTCTTTCTGTCTCTTGAATTGATTTTGAAACACCTCCATCCAGTAGCCCACCTTTTCCTTCAACCACTATCTGTCCCACCAGTGACAGAGACTGTGGTTCTCGTATTGGACTGCACAGCCACCTAAGAACTCATGCTAAGAGTGGAAGCAAGTCTTCCTCGATTCCAAGGGGCTGCCTATGATGATGAATATCACTTCACTCCAGGAAGTGCCTGGAGACCGTCACTGAAATTGTAAACAAGAGAGAGGGATAAACATCTTACTGTCACATGAATCTAAATTCCTGTACCCAATTCATCATCATCATCATAGGCAGTCCCTCGAAATGAGGATGACTTGCTCCCATGCCAAAAAAGGATGAGTTCACAGGTGTTTCAATGAGGGACCTGATATTTCTGGTCCTGAACTACATGTTGAAGGGGGGAAGATGCCTGTGTGTGGATTTTTTTAACATAGGTTAGCCGTTGCACACCAGCCACCACACGGACATGACGGAGCTAGGTCTTAGTCCAGTGGCAAGGATTACCCGAGACAGTTGGAGACCGGCTCTGCTGCACAAACCTAGATAGCGCACATATCGCAGAGTGGGCTGGCCTGTGCTGCCCCGGGCTCTTGCCTCTCCTGGCCCCGAACTCACGCCTCTCCTGGGCCCCGATCACATCGCTCCATGAACTCTCGCCGCTCCTTCGCTCCGACCTCGCCACTCCTGCTGTGCCTGCTCACGCTCCAATCAGCGACCTGGACCTTGATGATGTCCAATCCAGTTGCCCTCTTCGCTGCCATCACCCTCCTACACCAGCTCGCGCTGTACCTTACAGTGGCATGTACCCAATTAAGAACCCACTGAATACCATGCTAATAAACTGGATCGTTCTGTAGCAATATGTTACACAAGTTATATAAAGTGTTCATCAGGTTACACCTTTTTGCCTCCAATGGATTAATAAATTGTTGGATAATTCCTTTACTCTTTAAACAGATTCGTAAAACTAGAGATAATAATATGTCTGATAATTCACTTAATTTATTATTGACAGAAACATTGGCTGGAATTTTCCAGGGTGGTAGTGAGCATGATTGGCGGTGGGTCGGGTCAGAAAGTTGGTATTTTTGGCAGCAGGTCGGGAAGTTGCTATCATCCCCTCCCCACACACCTTTCCCCAGGCGCGTCTGTCATCGTGGAGCCGACCCAACCGACAGCGGTGGGGGATCCAATGGAAATCATTATCGGGTAGTTTACAGGCACTTAAGAGCCTTTTTTCATTTACATTTAAAATTTCCCTGTATGGCCACAGGACTCAGGCTGCTCAGGAACCACGTCTGTCAACCTGAGACGTGAGTTCCATGGCCATTACTCCAGCTGATTACTTGACAGCATAAAATGTACAGAAAAAGCTCCCACCTGACAGATGATCATATTCCTCAGGCAGAAGCTGTTGCTCCAGTGCAGATTCTGAAGGCTGAAATGTTTCCAGCAAAGTCTCCATTCAATGTCATCTTATTGGAAGAACTCTCACCATTGGCAGATCGCTTCTGTCATCTGTACTTCACCTGCCATCTATTCCATCAATATGGGTGCCGTTCAGACTGTCTCACCTTGGTCTTCAGAATTAGATCACAATGAACCCCAATACCAGCAGCACCAGGCACACCAACAACAAAACTAACCTTCTCTGCAATCACCTGATGCTGCACAGGACAGAGGGCATCAACACCCAAGCACATTGCTACCTGGAAGGCCAGATTTAGGTAACTTTACACTGCCACATGATGCACCACGTTTGCACCACCCCACAGCAACACCATAAAGTATCTTACAATGACTAAGCCATTCCTTTCACACTCATCACCATTGTGTGGGTACCGTTATGTCTCACCATTCACTGCAACTCACTAAGCCACTTCCAAAGGTGCACACAAATCTGTCCAAGACTGAAAAGTGTTGAAAATAAAGATTTTTATTTTTGTTTGACACCACATTAAAGAAGAAAGAAAATGAAAGACCTGCATTTATGTAGCACCTTTGATGACCACCGGATGTCTCAAAGTGCTTTACAGCCATTGAAGTATTTTAGAAGTGCAGTCCCTGTTGGAATGCGGGGAAACGCGGCAGCCATTTTGTGCACAGCATGATCCCACAAACAGCAATGTGATAATGACCAGAACATCTGTTTTTGTTATATTGATTGAGGGATAAATATTGGCCAGGACACCAGGGATAACTTCCCTGCTCTTCTTCAAAATAGTACCATGGGATCTTTTACATCCATCTGAGAGAGCAGACGGGGCATTGGTTTAATGTATCATCTTAAAACAGCTCCCTCATCTCTGCATTGGAGTGTTAGCCTGGATTTTTGTGCTCAAGCTCCTTTAACACAAACTTTACATAAAATTTGGATAAGACGCCCAAATGGCTACCCTTGTGTGTTGTTAGTGGATATGATTGCATTAGGATGAGGGTGAGCATGAAGGTTGGCTAGTGAGGTGGTGATGTGATAATGTCAATAAAGATAGAGGGATGGGTGGAGGTGCAAGGTATGTTGGTGTGAGTAAGAGTGTGCAGGAGTAGGATAGGGAAGGCAGAGTGATGGGGATGTGATGCGAGGCACAGCAGGATGTAGTTGAGTGTGGCTTTGTACGAACGTTTCCTGATCTAATGAGATCATTGAAAAGTTTGTGGCACTGCACCCAGGTCCTCCTAACCACATCCCTACTTGTGACCTCCTCTGTATTCTACAAACAGGTTGTCTTGGTCTCTTGGTGAGGTTTCTTCTGCTCATTGGAAGGGAAGAGGACCTCCTTGCGTGCTCATTGGAGAACCTGGGTACAGCCCTCTGCCTCTGTGCAATCACTGTCAGTGTTTGCAGCACTCCAAATCTAATGTGGCCATGGTCCCTTTAAAGATCCTGGCTGTAAACGCGTCATGAATGATGTCACCAAACCTGCTCCATCAAATTGGGCCAGGTAACACGCTGGGTGGGCTTAATAGGCCCCATTAAGGTAAGTTCACTTTCAACAGTGGGATGGAGCCAGCAGAGGGGTCGTGCCCCGCCATTGGTACCATTCGCACCAGATCCACCCAGGTAGGCAAAATTCCAGCCATTGTCAGTGCTGGTGCATTGCAATATAGATTTAAAACTCAAGAAAGGGACAGAATTAGATGGCTAAAATTTACAACTGCTCATAAGGCTTCTGTCTGAAGGGTAATGTTTACTTCAATTTCTGTAATATTACGGGCCTCATCAGGCACCATTATTTTATCCCCAATTTTAGTTTTGGTCAGTGTAAAGGGCTAGATTTTCAGTTTTTGTCGAAAACGGTAGTTTTATGCCAAAATTACCTTTTTCGCTGCGCTACCATTTGTAGACCTAACTTTCGGCCTTTACGTCTGCGGCATCGGTAAAGTCACTGTTGCATGCGGATTCGAGGCGCAAACCACGAGTTTCGTCAATTTTAGTCCGGGGCCGGTAGCGCTGTGAGAGAGCCCTTGGGAGGGGGGGGGGAAACAAAAAACAAAAAAATTGCAAAAACTATTCACAAAACATTCAAAAAACCCTTACCTACTAAATCGGTGAAAAATAATTTAAAAATAAAAACTTTAACTTACCTTTTTGCAGATCTTCATACTTACCGCTACTGGCAGGGCTGCACTGGCCGGTTTGACCCTGTCAGTATTCTGGGCATTGCGTGAGGTTCGGGAGAGTGTCGAAAGTATGACGGTAATGCAGTCCTCGGCATTGCATGTCATTTTACGTCGGTGCACCTCTCCCCAGCAGTACGTGGAAACACAGCTGCAAAGAGGTGCCCAAGGATCGCGCCGAATGGGGTCTTTTGCCACAGAGGGTCAAATCGCAGCGAAAACCCGGTCGCAAAGTCAGCGAAAATCCAAAAATGTTTGCCAAACCATACATATTCGATGTAACGCAATACCTTTCTCTCTCTGAAGATTAGTTCTCTTTGAGTTCCAGCGATCAACCTGTATACTGAAGTTAGGGGATTCTTCATCAAAGGTGAAGCCACATGCTGGCGATGAGCTCTGCAGCACATCACAGCCGTATTGCTAGGTACCACTTTTCCTGGAATAGCAATAAGTATCTGGGGCATTCCCGATTCCTTCATTCTTTCGAACTAGTATGCTTGGATAGTTTATGAACTCCTTTTGTATGTCATCTTCCAACAAGTCTATCAAGTCCACTTTGAATACATCTATCCATCTTACATTGACAGATAACAAAGGTTATTATCACAGAAATGAGTCCAAAATAATATCATTCTTCTTGCAGGCTTCCTGGCATAATACACCAATTTGAATCTTCGCACTTTACACCAATCCACATTCCCATCCGATTTACAGATTCTTATTTGTTTCCCGATTATAAAATTTGGTATCCAATTGTTTTCGCTATCATTTAACCCTTTTTGCATCTGATTTCAGTAGAAAAACCCTCCATACATAATATCGTTGAGATCAGTTCTTAATAGTGTTCTGCCTATGTAGTCCTTTAAACAGTCCCTTTAATTACTTGTGTGTTGTTTTATCACTTTCCCACATTCTCGTTATGTCAATTCATCTGATTCTTTTCCTAAATTGCGCATAGTAAAATTCTGTACCAATTCTCTTAGCAGCACATGATTACATTTTACATACATCATTACATAAATCAGAAGGCAAAGATACAAAAGGAACATTTAACAAAGTAGGAACATTTCTGAATTGAAAATCACTGCCAATCCATTATTTAGTCCTTTTCCTTGTCTCAGACATTCTGTTGATTTACCCTAATCCAATTTAATGTTGTGACATATGGGATCTTGCTGTTTGCCTTTAACCTGAGTCCACAATTCAAATATGCCATAGTTGATCAACATTAATTTATTTGCCATCATGTCGCTGCCAGAAATATGAAAAATTTAATGTTTTGGGTGCAGCACTCTGCCAGATAAATATTGAGCTGCCTTGTACCTGCAATTGTTATTAGTAAGAGAAGTATTCAGGTATTCTGGTACCTCCTTCCTGAGTGGTTATGACAAAATCCATCAGAGCATCAAGGAACTTCCACACCATTCTTTCAATCTGAAAAGAAATAACCCCCTACACCGATTAAAATTTAATCAGAAATTAACCGAATTGACGAACAGAAAGGGGAAGGCCTTTCAACAGTCGGTGTCCCTGAAAAGATTCAGTAGCAACAGTTTACTTTAATATATCAGTCACTGGGACAGCATTGATGTGTTCCGGAGTTGCTCTTTCATGGCATATCATGGCTTCAAAAGTCAAAAGACGTTCGTTCAGTGCTTTAGACACAGTTCCTCGAATTGCCATCAAAAGCTGGGGTATTTTAAGATCTCAGCTTCACTGACTAATTTCTTCAACATAGTTTTAACCATTCTATTTGTTCTTTGCACCAAGCCTGACACTTGCGGGTGCTAGGGGATGGGGATTTCTGTTCTATCCCTAATATAGTGCACATTTGTTTCATGACCTGGCCCACAATTCGTGCTCCATTATCACTATTGATCTCCCCACCTAGAAAGAACTTGTTGCTCAAGCTTTCAGAGTCGTGAGTGTGTTCAAGTTGATCATTAAAAAACAAATACAGCATGTCTCTACATTCAGCCATTCAATGTGGCAAATAGAAGTAAGGGGTTAATTACATGTTTCCTGTGAAAAACCCTTGGGGTGGGGAAGAGTCAGTCAACACAATAACAATTTCAGACGTGCTGCTAAACCAATTTAAAAAAAAGTGCTTTCAAGAATTCAACTGTAACTTTGTAGTTCTCCAAAGCTGCATTTTAACAGCAGTATAATGTAAATTACACTAAAAATAAATCCATACCACATGTTTTTAATATAAAATATGTAAAGCCAAATACTTTCATGAAAGAACAAAGCTTTTCCTTAAATCTATCACGTTCTGGGGGCACAATCTTAAGTTGAAAGGAACATAATTTTGACAACCACATTCATGCTCTCATAACTCCAGGTACCTTAATCACACTCGATCATTGAAGCCTTATTTGCTCTCATCCACTTCGAAATATTGGGCCAGAATTTGCGTTGGGTATGAAGGTGTACTCTCAAAGTATGCCATCATATCACCTTTGAAATGGACAGCAGATTCGCAATTTTCACATGTGCTTGCTGATGGGCAAATCCTCATTCCTGGTGCAGAGTTGGGCTAATTGCCCACCAATTGCCCAGCAATTACTTGCAAAAATGTTATGACTGATGTAAACAGACGAAGGACATGTGTGCATTAGTGTAAGGGGTTACTTCAAAAGATTCAAAGCATCATTCAGCAAGTTTTAACATTATTTAGCTCACATAGAAGTGAAATTGAAACATTACAACCGATGAAGGCACCTGAGCTCGTTTGAATAATTCACCCGTGAGCTTCGTAGTACTGAGCAGAGCATTTTTGCCAGTTTGTTTTAGCGTCTATGCATTTCCATTCAGTAAAGTCATCAAAATAAGTATCAGTCTCACCAAACGGGGATTAGTAAAGCAGTTTATCAATTGTTTCAATTTCGTTATTGAGAGGACACTTGCAATGTACTTTCTCCCAACCGCAACTAGAGGGGAAAAGAGGAAACTTGCCACTTTCACTGAGTGAGAAATTGATTTTGTTCTGAAGTTGCACTGCTATTACCCATAGGGAGATGGGAAATCTGTAAAACAGCTGTATTTTAAATTATTATTCTATAGGTGTTTATGCACATATAAATCCCGCAAGGGTCTAGTAATGAGGGTTTAATGGAGCTCATGAACTTCTTTGCCTCCAAGATTGAGACCATTCACTCAGCTGTCTCTGCCACTTCCCTCCCTTCCCCTAGATCACCGGGTCAATCATCCTCTAAGGCTACCACCTGCCCTAGCCCTGAACTCGCATCTTTCTCCAATTTCTCTCAGATCTCCTCTCTTGAACTCTCCACGCTCATAAAAACATAAGAATATAAGAAATAAGAGCAGGATGAGGCCATACGACCCCTCGAGCCTGCTCCGCCATTCAATAAGATCATGGCTCATCTGATCATGGAACCAGCTCCACTTCCCTGCCCGTTCCCCATAACACTTTACTCCATTATCGCTCAAAAATCTGTCTATCTCCGCCTTAAATATTTTCAATGACCAAGTCACCACATCTCTCTGGGGCAGAAAATTCCATAGATATACAACCCTCTGAGAGAAGAAATTTCTCCTCATCTCAGTTTTAAATGGGTGACCCTTATTCTAAGACTAGTTTTAGTTTCCCCTCTGGATGGAAATATCCTATCTACATTCACCTTGTCGAGCCCCCTCATTATCTTATAAGTTTCAATAAGATCATCTCTCATTCTTCTGAACTCCAATGTGTACAGGCCCAACCTACTCAACCTATCTTCATAAGTCAACCCCCTCATCTCTGGAATCAACCTAGTGAACCTTCTCTGAACAGCCTCCAATGCAAGTAAGTACGGAGACCAAAACTGTACGCAGTACTCCAGGTGTGGCCTCACCAATACCCTGTACAGTTGTAGCAGGACTTCTCTGCTTTTATACTCTATCCCCCTTGCAATAAAGGCCAACATTCCATTTGCCTTCCTGATTACTTGCTGGACCTGCATACTAACTTTTTGTGTTTCATGCATTAGGACCCCCAGGTCCCTCTGTACTGGAGCACTTTGCAATGTTTCTCCATTTAAATTATAATTTGCTTTTCTATTATTTCTGCCAAAGTGGATAACCTCACATTTTCCCACATTATACTCCATCTGCCAAATTTTTGCCCACTCACTTAGCCTATCTATATCCCTTTGCAGATTTTTTGCATCTTCCTCCCATCCATCTTTGTATCATCAGCAAATCTTGACTACGTTACACTCACTCCCTTCATCCAAGTCATTAATATAGATTGTAAATAGTTAAGGACTCAGCACCGATCCCTGCGGCACTCCACTAGTTACTGTTTGCCAACCGGAAATTACCCATTTATCCCAAATCTCTATTTTCTGTTAGTTAGCCAATCCTCTATCCATGATAATATATTACCATGAGCTTTTATCTTGTGCAGTAACCTTTTATGTGACACCTTATCGAATGCCTTTTGGAAATCCAAATACACCACATCCACTGGTTCCCCCTTATCCACCCTGTTCATTACATCCGCAAAGAACTCCAGCAAATTTGTCAAACATGATTTCCCTTTTGTTGTGTCCTTACACACTACAGCAAATCAACACGAGGCACATACTGGAGACAAGGTCACTCTGTGACCTGTACCTTTATTCACAGGACCAAGAAGTGCTGACCCTGCGTGGGACCTCCCTTTATATACCTGGATGACCAGGTGAGGAGTGTCTCCCAGAAATTCACCCCCTGTGGTCAAGGTGTGCATTTCTCAGGTGTATACCGTGTACAGTGTTGTTACATAAAGGTTACAGTTATGTGACATCACCTCCCCCCAACGTCTTTGGGTCAAAGATTGAGTCTTTCAGGTGGTCGACGCTCTCTCATGGAGCGCCGCAGTTGGGGCTCTGGTTGTTGAGCCTTGGCATGCGTCTTTGTCACCTGTGGTGATTCCGGCCTGTCCGGGCTGGCCGCAGGGACTGTGCATGCTGCTGAAAGTTCTTGTTGCTCATTCACTGGCGGTGGTGTGGGCAGCATCTCATGATCTTCCTCAGGTTCCTCAGTGTCCATGGTGAACCTTTTTTTTAAACTTGTTCCAGATGCTTGCAGCATATCTGCCCATTGTTGAGTCTGACCACTATGACCCTATTCCCCTCTTTACCAATTACAGTACCCTCGAGCCACTTGGGCCCCACAGCGTGATTAAGAACAAATACCAGCTCATCGATTTCTATCCATCTCCCCTTTGAGTTACGGTCGTGGCACTCATTTTGGGACTGGCGCTTGCCCTCAACAATGTCTGACAAGACTGGATGAATGAGGGACAGATGAGTTTTTAGTGTATGTTTCATGAGTAGTTCTGCTGGCGGGACCCCCGTGAGCGAGTGCGGTTGGGACCTGTTGGCCAGCAGGAGGCGCGATAGACAGTATTGAAGGGAGTGTCCTTGAATCCGGAGCATGCCTTGCTTTATGATTTGGACCGTACGTTCCGCCTGGCCATTGGAAGCTGACCTGACATGTTTGATGCCATTACCCGACATGAACTCCCAGAATTCATAGCTAGTGAAACACGGGCTGTTGTCGCTAACCAGGATGTCCGGCAAGCCGTGGGTTGCAAAGACCGCACGCAGACTCTGCACAGTGGTGGATGTTGTGCACGAATTCAATATGATGCACTCGATCCATTTCGAGTACGCATCAACAACAATGAGGAACATTTTTCCCATGAACGGGCCCGCTTTGTGTACGTGTATATGTGACCATGGCTTGGTGGGCCAGGGCCACGGGCTGAGTGGGGCCTCACTGGGGGCATTGCCCAGCTGGGCACACGTCGTGCACCTGCGAACACAGAGTTCCAGGTCTGCATCAATTCCTGGCCACCATACATGTGACCGGGCAATGGCCTTCATAAGCACGATGCCTGGGTGCTCACTGTGGAGTTCCCTGATGAATGCTTCCCTACCCCTCTGGGGCATGACTACCCGGCTGCCCCATAGTAAACAATCGGCTTGGATGGAGAGCTCATCCATCCGTCTGTGAAAAGGTCTGACCTCTTCAGGGCATGTTCCGTGTGCAGGCGCCCAATCCCCAGTCAGGATACATTTCTTAATCAGAGATAGGAGGGGTTCTCTGTTTGTCCAGGTTTGATCTGGTGGGCTGTGATGGGGGAGCCTGCACTGTCAAAGGCATTGACAGCCATGACCATCTCTGCGCTTTGCTTCGCTGCCCCCTGAGTGGTGGCCAGTGGAAGCCTGCTGAGCGCGTCAGCGCAATTTTCGGTGCCTGGCCGGTGCCATATGGTGTAGTCATACGCAGCCAGCGTGAGCACCCATCGCTGTATGCAAGCTGACACATTGGCATTGACAGCTTTGCTGTCGGACAACAGGGATGTTAATGGCTTGTGGTCCATTTCTAACTCGAAACCTTCTGCCAAAAAGGTACTGGTGCATCTTTTTCACCCCGTAGACTTCCTTTTCAACCACCCCATACCCCCTTTCTGCTTGGGAGAGGGACCTGGAGGCATAAGCCACAGGTTGGAGTTGGCCCTCATCATTACTCTGCTGCAACACGCACCCAACCCCATAGGATGATGCATCGCATGTCAAAACCAATTTCTTACAGGGGTCGTACAGGGTCAATAACTTATTAGAACAAAGCAGGTTCCACGCCCGATTGAAAGCCCGTTCCTGACAGTCCCCCCAAAACCAATTGCAACCCTTACGCAGGAGTACGTGAAGCGGCTCCAGCAATGTACTTAAGTTCGGTAGAAAGTTCTCGAAATAGTTCAATAGTCCCAGAAATGAACGCAACTCTGATGTGGTGCCGGGCCTGGGCGCGCGACGGATCGCCTCCGTTTTGGATTCGGTAGGCCGGATCTCCTCTGCGGCAACCCTCCTGCCCAAAAACTCGACCTCTGGGGCCAAAAACACACACTTGGACTTCCTTAGTCGCAGGCCTACCCGGTCCAGTCGGCGTAGCACCTCCTCCAGGTTGTGGAGGTGTTCCTCGGTGTCTCGATCCGTGATAAGGATGTCGTCCTGAAATACAATTGTTCCGGGGATGGATTTGAGCATGCTTTCCATGTTCCTCTGAAAGATAGCAGCTGCTAAACAAATGCCAAACGGACACCTGTTGTAGACAAACAGCCCCTTGTGCGTGGTGATGGTGGTCAGTAGCTTGGATTCTTCGGCCAGTTCCTGGGTCATGTAGGCCGAAGTGAGGTCCAACTTGGTGAACAGCTTGCCGCCTGCCAGTGTGGCAAAAAGATCCTCTGCTCTCGGAAGCGGTTATTGGTCCTGAAGGGACACTCGGTTGATGGTGGCCTTGTAGTCGCCACAGATCCTGACTGAGCCATCCGTTTTTGGAACAGAGACGATGGGGCTTGCCCAGTCGCTGAATTCAATGGGCGAAATTATGCCCTCTCTTAGCAACCTGTCCAACTCACTCTCAATTTTCTCCCGCATCACATACAGCACAGCTCTGGCTTTGTGGTGCACTGGTGTGGCGTCCGGGGTGATGCGTATCCTTACCTTGGTGCCTTTGAAAGTCCCGACGCCAGCTTGAAATAATGGCTCGAACTTTTGTAGGACCTGTGAGCATGAACTTTGCTCCACAGATGAAATGGCGTGCACATCCCCCCATTTCCAGTTCATCTCGGCTAGCCAGCTCCTCCCCAAAAGCGCGGGACCATTTCCCGGGACAATCCAGAATGGCAGCCGGTTCTGAGATCCATTATGTGTGACCAGAAACATTGCACTGCCTAGCACTGGGATGACCTTTTTGGTGTACGTCCATAATTGCGTGTCAATGCGTTCTAGTTTGGGTCTGCTAGCTCTGAGTGGCCACAGTTTCTCGAATTGTTGGACACTCATAAGTGACTGGCTGGCTCCTGTGTCCAGCTCCATGCGGGATGCCGTTTAACAGAACGCTCATCATCATAGGTGGCGTTTTTGTGTGAGCTGTGGATGTTTGCCACCTGGACCCGCTGAACGTCAGCGTCCATTGCTGTGTCCCAGGCATACCCCTGCCTCGCAGACCCCTCTTGTGGTTCATCCACTTCGTAAACCAGCCTCGCTGCGGCCTCCTGCACATCCTGGATAAATGTCCACTCAAGTTACAATTTCTACAGATGAATTGTTGAAACCGGCAGGTCTTCACAGCATGTTTGCCCCCGCACCTCCAGCATGAGCTGAGATTGTTGTGAACAAAAGAACTGTTACCAGGCATTCCTCTCTGATTGATTACTCTTGAGCACTCTGTTTGTGGGTGTCAATGGTCCCATCCCGGGACGTATTGTCCTTTGTGATGGTGTAAATGTTCGTTCAACCTGCCATTGTCTCTGTTGAGGACCCACCCTATAGTCTGTTACTGCCTGGTTGGTGTCGAATTGCCCTTGCCTGCCTGCGGGGTTCTGAGTCGCATTTACCATGTTAACTCCCTGCTCCATCGCCACGTTGGGAGCAGAGTTGCGCGTGTATATGATCTTGGTTTCCTCCTCCCCCACCATGAAGGTTTGAGCCATCAACGCCGCTGCTTCCAAGGTCAAGTCCTTTGTCTTAATTAGCTTCTAAAATTTTCGGCATGACCAATGCACTCAATGAAGAAATCCCGTAACATCTCCCCCCTGCAGATGTCTGTGAACTTACAGAGGCTGGCCAAGCGGCGCAGGTCCACAACGAAGTCTGGTATGCTCTGCCCTTCCCAATGTCGGTGCATATAGAATCGGTGTCGGGCCATGTGTATACTGCTCACCGGTTTGAGGTGCTCACCGATCAGTTTGCTGAGCTCCTCGAAGGTCTTGTCCGCCGGTTTCTCGGGTGTGAGCAGGCCTTTCATCAGCGCGTACATCTTAGGTCCACAGCTGGTCAGTAGGTGGGCCCTTCACTTGTCAGCCACTGCCGCTCCCAGCCAGTCCTTCGTGACAAAGCTCTGCTGGAGCCTCTCAACGAAATCGTCCCAGTCCTCACCAACACAGTACCGTTCCTCCGTGTTACCGGTGGCCGTTCTCTTGAGTCGTTGATTCCCGTTTCTTGTCGACAAATGTTGTGTCCTTACACACTACAGCAAATCAACACGAGGCACATACTGGAAACAAGGTCACTCTGTGACCTGTACCTTTATTCACAGGACCAAGAAGTGCTGACCCTGCGTGGGACCTCCCTTTATATATTTGGATGACCAGGTGAGGAGTGTCTCCCACAAGTTCACCCCCTGTGGTCAAGGTGTGCATTTCTCAGGTGTATACAGTGTACAGTGTTGTTACATAAAGGTTACAGTTATGTGAATGTTACAAACATGACACCTTTCATAAAACCATGCTGACTCTGCTTGATTGAATCATGCTCTACCAAATATTCTACTACTGCTTCCTTAATAATGGACTCCAGCATTTTCCCAATGACAGATGTTAGGCTAACTGGTCCATAGTTTCCTGCTTTTTGTCTGCCTCCTTTTTTAAATAGGAGCTTTACATTTGCGGCTTACCAATCTGCTGGGACCGCCCCAGCATCCAGGGAATTTTGGTACATTACAACCAATGCATCCACTATCTCTGCAGCCACTTCTCTTAAGATCCTAGGATGTAAGGCATCAGGTCCTGGGGACTTGTCCACCTTTAGTCCCATTATTTAATCGAGTGCAGCTACTACTTCATTAGTGATAGTGATTGTATTAAGTTCCTCCCTACCTATAGCTCCTTGATTATCCACTATTGGGATGTTTTTAGTGTCTTCTACCGTGAAGACCGATACAAAATATTTGTTCAACGTCTCTGCCATTTCCCTGTTCTCCATTATTAATTCCCTAGTCTCATCCTCCAGGGAACCAACATTTATTTTAGCCACTCTTTTCCTTTTTATGTACCTGTAGAAATTCTTACTATCTGTTTTTATATTTTATACTTTCATAATCTATCTTCCCTTTCTTAATCATTTTTTTAGTCGTTCTCTGCTGGCTTTTAAACATTTCCCAATCCTCTGTTCTCCCACTAGACTTGGCCACATTGTATGCCCTTGTTTTCAATTTGATACTCTCCCTTATTTCCTTAGTTCGCCACGGATTGTTATCCCTTCACTTACAGTCTTTCCTTCTCATTGGGATATATTTTTGTTGCGAGTTATGAAATATCTCCTTAAATATCTGCCAATGCTCTTCAACCGTCCCATACTTTAATCTATTTTCTCAGTCCACTTTAGCCAACACTGCCTTCATACCTTTTTAGTCCCCTTTATTTAAGCTTAGGACACTGGTTTGAGATACAACTTTCTCTCTCTTCAACTGAATTTGAAATTCAACCATATTATGGTTACTCATTCCTAGCGAATCTTTTACTATGGGATCATTTATTAATCCTACCAAATTACACAGTACTAGATCTAAGATAGCTTGCCCCCTGGTTGGTTCTGCCACGTACTGTTCAAGGAAACTATCCCGGATACACTCTCTGAACTCCTCCTTAAGGCTACCCTGGCCAATTTGCTTTGTCCAATCAATATGAAGCATAAAATCGCCCATGATTATTGCCGTTCCTTTCTTACAAGCCTCCATTATTTCTTGATTTATACTCCGTCCAACAGTGTAGCTACTGTTAAGGGGCCTGTAGATTACGCCCACCAGCGACTTTTCCCCCTTATTATTCCTTATCTCCACCCAAACTGATTCAACCTCTTGATCCTCTGAGCCAATATCGTTTCTCACTAATGCACTGATCCCATCCTTTATTAACAGTGCTACCCCACCTCCTTTTCCTTTCTGTCTGTCCTTCCGAATTGTCAAATACCCTGAATATTTAGTTCCCAGTCCTGGTCACCTTGCAACCATGTCTCTGTAATGGCTATCAGATCATACCCATTTGTATCTATTTGTGCCATCAACTCATCTATTTTGTTACGAATGCTACGTGCATTTAGACAAAGAGCTTTTAAATTTGTATTTTTACTCTTTTTTCTTGCTTGTTTTCTCTGTCCTTCAAACTCACTTTCTTCATTTTTGCTTTCTAATTCCAACTTTACTCCCTTCCTTACTGAATCTATTTTCAGGTTCCCATCCCCCTGCCAAGCTAATTTATACCCTCCCCAACAGCTCTAGCAACCGCCCCCGTGAGGATATTGGTCCCGGCTCTGTTGAGGTGCAACCCTTATACAGGTCCCACCTCCCCCAGAAGCGGTCCCAATGCCTCAGGAAACTAAAGCCCTCGCTCCTGCACCATCTCTCCAGCCATGAATTCATCTGCTCTATCCTCCTATTTCTGTACTCACTAGCTTGTGGCACCGGGAGTAATCCAGAGATTACTACCTTTGAGATCCTGCTTTTTAATCTCTCTCCTAGCTCCCTTAACTCTGCCTGCAGGACCTCATCCCTCTTTCTACCTATGTCATTGGTCCTGATAAGGACCAGGACCTCTGGCTGTTCACCCTCTCCCCCCAGAATGCCCTTCAACCACTCAGTGACATCCTTGACCCTGGCACCAGGGAGGCAACATACCATCCAGGAGTCATGTCTGCGACCACAGAAACGTCTTTCTGTTCCCTGACTATTGAATCCCCTACCACTATACTCTTCCATTCTTCTTCCTCCGCCGCTGAGCCAACCGTGGTGTTGTGAACTTGGCTCTGGCTGCACTCCCCAGAGGCACTGTCGCCCCCACCGGTATTCAGAACAGAGTACCGGTTGGAGAGCGAGATGGACTCAGGGGACTCTTGCACTACCTGCCTAGTCCTCCTCTTCTGTCTGGCGGTCACTCACTTCCTCTCTGCCTGCACACTCTTAAGCTGTGGGGTGACCACCTCTAGAAACGTGCTAGCCATGTAGCTCTCAGTCTCACAGATGCACCGCAGTGACTCCAGCCGCCATTCAAGCTCCAAAACGCGGAGCTCGAGTTGGTGCAGCTGGAGACACCTCCTGCACACATGGTTGTCCTGGCTGCGCGAAGCATCCAGGATTTCCCGCATACCACAGGATGTGCAATCCATGGGACTGAGCTGCCCTGCCATCTCTCTAGTTACACTCGGAACTATCAAGTAGAACTAAACTCTAAACCTTAGTAAAACACACCCAGCCACCACTCAGCAAACAGCTGATTGAATTAATTAGTTTCCCTAAGATAATAAATATCACTTACCTATTTAATTGCAGCTCTTAACTTACACCAATGCCCAAGGTTTTAAAAAAAGAAAGAAAAGAAAAATACTCACCAATCACTTACCTGCTTGGCTGTGACGTCACACTTTGATTTTGAATCTGTTTACCTTTTGTCCCTTATTGTTGTCGCTGCTGCAGATTGCTCCCACCGAACTCTGGCTCCTCCCGATCTGCAGCCTGCTGTAGCGCCGCACCCGGTCTGGTCTCGCAATCTTTGCCCATCTTGTCCATTAGACCACTTCCTGCTCCCTCGACCCTATGCCCACTAAACTGCTGACCATCCAACTTACTGTTCTGGCTCCCATGTTAGCTGACATTGTTAACGGTTCTCTCTCCTCAGGTACGGTCCCCCTCTCCTTCAAATATGCTGTCATCACCCCTCTCCTCAAAAAAAACAACCCTTGATCCCACTGACATTGCAAACTACTGCCCTATCTCCAACCTCCCTTTCCTCTCCAAAGTCCTTGAATGTGTTGTCGCCTCCCAAATCCGTGCTCATCTTTCCCGCAACTGCATGTTTGAATCCCTTAAATCTGGTTTCCGCCCCAGCCACAATACCGAAACAGCTCTCATCAAAGTCACAAATTACACTCTTTGTAACTGTGACAAAGGTAAACTCTCCCTCCTCATCCTTCTCAACTTGTCCACAGCCTTTGACACATTTGACCACTCCATCCTTCTCCCACACCTCTCTACCCTTGTCCAGATGGGTGGGATTGTACTCGCCTGGTTCCATTCTTAACTATCCAATCATAGCCAGAGAATCACCTGCAACGGCTTCTCTTCCCACTCCTGCATCGTTACATCTGGTGTCCCCCAAGGATCTATCCTTGGCCTCCTTCTATTTCTCAACTACATGCTGCCCCTTGGTGACATCATCCGAAAACACGGTGTCAGTTTCCACATGTACACTGACGGCACCCAGTTCTACCTCACCACCACTTCCCTTGACCCCTCCACAGTCCTAAAGTATCAGACTGCTTGTCCGACATCCAGTACTGGATGAACAAAAATATTCTCCGATTAAATATGGAGAAAACTGAAGCCTTTGTCTTTGGTCCTCACCACAAACTCCATTCCCTAGCCACCGACTCCATCCCTCTTTCTAGCATCTGTCTGAGGCTGAACCAGACTGCTCACAACCTTGGTGTCATATTTGACCCTGAAACGAGCTTTGGATCACATGTCCATGGCAGAACTAAGACCATCTATTTCCACCTCTGTAACATTTGCAGTCTCCGCTCCTGCCTCAACTCGTCTGCTGCTGAACCCTCGTCCATGTCTTTGATACCTGTAGACTTGACTATTCCAACACACTCCTGGTTGGCCTCCCACATTCTACCCTACGTAAACTTGAGGTCATCCAAAACGTGGCTGCCCGTGTCCTAACTCGCACCAAGTCCCGCTCACCCATCACCTCTGTGCTCACTGACCTACATTGGCTTCCGGTTAAGCAACAGCTCAGTTTCAAAATTCTCATCCTTGTTTACAAATCCATCCGTGGCCTCATTCCTACCTATCTCTGTAATCTCCTCCAGCCCCACAACCCCCCCGAGATATCTGCGCTCCTCAAATTCTGCCCTCTTGAGTATCCCTGATTATAATCGTGAAACCATCAGCAGCAGTGCCTTCTGCTGCCTAAAACTCTCCACCTTTCTACCCCTCTTTCCTCCTTTAAGACGTTCCTTAATACCTACCTCTTTGACCAAGCTTTTGCCGTAATTTCTTCTTTTGTGGCTCGGTGTCAAATTTTTTTCTTCTAACACTCCTGTGAAGCGCCTTGTGATGTTTTGCTACGTTAAAGGCTCTATATAAATGCAAGTTGTTGCAGCCTCTGTTTGCTGTGAAAGACTAATACGAACTCCTTGAACTCCTGCACAATTTCTTGACTTCCTCTGTGTTGAACAAAGGAAAGGTATAATAGCACAGAGTACTAGAGGAAGGGCACACTGAGGAACTCATCAAAAGTCCCAGCGAACATCTCGGTTACTGAATAATTACAACTGCCGCTCTTACGCCTGCAACTCACAAATCATCTTTGGACCTCCCACATCTTCCCTTTTCACTCTCAATTTCGAGATGGTCCCTTTCTACGGAAACATTAAATGCTTCTGAGCACGCCACTGCTGCTTGTTGGACAACAAGCTTATTGTTAAATTGCTGGATTTCCTTCTCCTGTGCTTCTATTGCTAACTATTTCTGCTTATGTTCTTTACCTTTAATTTTCAAGAAACAGTTAATTCTGTGGAACAGGGCTTTGGTCACAGTAAGCATGACAGCGGTCTCAATCCTGTCCTTCTGGGAGACATCTTTCAATCATTTATACTCTTTCTTTCAACCTTTATTTATTGTGGACGGGGTTTTGGCCACAGTAAAAAGTCCTTGTGTTGTGGCAGACTTAGTCTGTTCAGTTTGGTTTCACTCAAACAGTCGTCCTCAAGTTTCTTCTCCAATAACTCGTTTAGGGGGATTTGTTTTACCCACAAGATCTCTACTCTTGAAGGAGAAAACATGATGCTATATGGGATAATGGACTACATACTCCTTTAATTTACTCATTGTTCAAATATTCGACAGCAAAAGCTTTATTGCTTCTACTACTTTATGGGTTGAATAAGAACTTCCCACCCCATTTCGACATTCAAACAATTATGAGTCTTAGCTTCTGGCTTGCTCGGCAAACTGTTGGATAAGTCCTTTACCCTTTAAACAGATTCATAAAGCTAGAGACTGTAATATATCTAATCATTCACTTCATTTATTATTGACAAAACATTAACTCTAAACATGCTTAGAGGACAGCGTACATTAAGTTCCTGTCTAAAACTTACATGCGGGGATTTAATGAGGAACCATGAAGATGCCTGCGCCTAACCTGTTCATGCCATCTGGTCTCGAAGGTAATCGAAGAGGTCGCAGACGTATGGAGAGGAGGACTTACCCCCAACGACTTTACAGGGAACACCGCTCATACCTGCAGCTCTCTGAGGCACAGTGCGTTAGAAGACTGCGCTTCCAAAAAGAAGTGCTGATAGAGATATGCCAGATCCTACAGGCAGACCTACAACCTACCAGCGGCAACAGGACTGCACTTCCCGTCAAGGTGAAGGTGACTGCAACACTTCTCTTCTATGCCTCTGGCTCCTTTCAGGCATCAGCGGGGGACATATACTCCATCTCGCAGCATGCTACACATTGCTGCATTCGCCAGGTGACTACTGCACTGTACGCAGGCAGAATGGACTTCATAAACTTCCCAATGATCAAGGAGGCCCAAAATGAGAGGGCTGTAGATTTAGGATGATTTGCTGGCTTCCCCAAGGCTCAGGGTGCCCTTGACTGTACACACATCGCCCTGCGAGCATCTTTACAGTATCCAGAGGTTTACCGAAACTGAAAGGGATTCCACTCTTTATAGAATCCAGAGGTTTACCAAAACTGAAAGGGATTCCACTCCATGAACGTACAGATCGTCTGCGACCATACTCAGTGCATCACGGCAGTCAATGCCCAATATCCGGGGAACATCCATGATGCTTTCATCTTGTGTGAGAGCACTCTCTAAGGCCTGTTCCAACTTCAACCACAAGGCCAGAACTGGATGCTTGGGGACAAAGGTTACGGCCTCGGCACCTGGCTCATGATCCCCTTCCAGAACCCTCAGACAGAAGCCGAGCATCGCTATAATACCCACATAGCCATACGCAACATCGTTGAACAGACAATTGGAGTGCTCAAGCAGCACTTCTGATGCTTGGACTACTCTGGAGGCTGCCTACAAAACTCCTCTCAGCAGTTCATTGTGGTGTGCTGCATGCTACACAATTTAGCCATCATGAAGGGACAGGATTTGCCAATGGGGATTGCAGGACCACCTCAGGAGAGAGGGGGGGAGGAAAAGGAGCCTGGCGAGGAACCTATGCCACCATCACCCCCACCACAACCACAGGAGAGGCTGTGCTGATTCACCCTCCAGAGAGATGGCATACAGGATTCAACCCCAGAACTGCTTTGCTGCATGCCACCAGTGCCAGGTACCTCAGAGATCTCGAAGCCCTGGACAGTAACATCATCCTCAGACCAGGTGCTTGCCAGTGGGAAAAGAGGTGTGGAGTGTATCTGCCCCCAGAGTCAGCTGCTCTGTGAACTCCTTTTCCTCTTCTTCCTCCTCCTCCTTTACATGATGGCCTGAAGTGGAGGGTTGAACCTAGGGAAGCGGTGTCTGTGACTGGTCATCTGGAAGTAGAAAGCAACAGACAAGTGGTTAGCACAGGGGAGGGGGCAAGGTGACATGAGGAAGGTCACATAGCACAGGCTCATTCGCTGCTACTGCATTATATCTAGTCCACAGACACTGCATCACATTGCCCCAAACCTAGTCACCAGACACTGCATCACATTGCCCCAACCCTAGTCACCAGACACTGCATCACATTGCCCCAACCCTAGTCACCAGACACTGCATCACATTGCCCCAAACCTAGTCACCAGACACTGCATCACATTGCCCCAACCCTAGTCACCAGACACTGCATCACATTGCCCCAACCCTAGTCACCAGACACTGCATCACATTGCCCCAAACCTAGTCACCAGACACTGCATCACATTGCCCCAACCCTAGTCACCAAGCACTGCGTCACATTGCCCCAACCCTAATCCAGAGACACTGCATCACATTGCCCCAACCCAGCCCAGGCAGTGCGCAGGACTTACCCTCGGGATGCAAGTGGGGGTCAGCACCACCACTGGCAGTGGCCCGACCTGAGATGCCAATGAGGCCTGTCACTCACTCCTCCAGGTCTGTAAATGGCAGGGTCTGAGGTGGACCGCCGCCTGTCCGCCGCTGCTCCCGGGTTGTGGGACTTCTTTGCCTGCAAAGATTAAAATGGGAATGGGTACCAGAGGGTCCATCTGCTCTTGTGGTACACACAGATAGCCACCAAAGCACTTATACCATACTGTGAGAATGTCCTCTGTTTAATGGCCTTGGAAGTTGCACGTGGTTCATCAGGAGGGCATTGAAGTGCCGAAACATCTTATGAGATCTCAGAAAGCAATCTTAATAATGTGTAAAGATCATTCATGACAAATAAGGTGCTGAACTAAGCCTACCTATGTGTCATGCATTTTAGGAGGCAACCCACAGAGTGCTCAGAGACAGCAACAGCATGAGAACAAATAGTGTGCAGATTTATAATTTAAGTAATAAAGAAGTGCATCAATAAAAATTGTACTCACTCTAACGACCCTTGAAAGATCGTTAAACTTTTTCCAGCACTGTGTGCCAGTCCCTGTCACATTATCTGAGACAGAGACCTCCTCTGGCAGGGGTCCAGATCCACCCCCCCTGTGTAGTTCCTGCCATCTCCTCTCCACGGCCCCCGCAAGAGCTTCGTTAGTTAGCCACCTGTGAAAATCATCTCGAACGCTGCCCGATGTCCTCTTCCTCCATCATCAAAATCGAATGATAAAATGGCTGATTCAGCCCCGGTGTACTGAGCATGCACGTGTCCGCGCCCTACATTAGCGTTTGCGATCGGACAGCAGATGAGAAGCGCGGGGAAAAAAACATTTGCTCATTCGTAGAAAGGCCGATTTTTTTTTATGGTCGGAACTTTCGACTCTGGCGCACAAATTCTGTCGTGCAACGCCAGTGTTAGCACTAACGCCTGTCGAGATCTTTCATTTGGTGAAAGATGCACGCTCTGGCGCAAACGCTAACCCGGCACAAAAATTTTGATTTCACCGTGATTTGCACTCGAAAACGGGCAAAATCACAAAAAGCCAAAAATCAAGTACCTGTCTAACAACATGATCTGTGTTCATTCCTGTCAGTCAACCTCTGTGGCACTGGACATTACTATTACAAGTGTGGAGTCTCATTCCTTCAGGTTTTCATTGTTGTTGGAGATTTTAAACATGCTTGCATTTTAATTTTCACTTTACCTTTCTATCTCTTTTTTTCCTCTCTCTCTTATTCCAATCTTTCTTTCCCTCTCTTTATTTCTCTTTCTGTACCTGATTTGACATTGATTTCACCCACGTCAATTTATACTTCCTTCTCGGTCCTTGCGCTGTTAATTTCACAATCCTTCAATCTGATTGGTTAAGGTGACACACAGTTGCTTTCCCTGTTCAATCAGGTCCCAGATGCGATGTTATCAACTGGCCCCGCAAAAATTTTTAAAACCTAAACATGCAGGGGAAATCTAACTAAGAGCAGATGCCGTTAGATGCCCTGGGTCAGCAAATCATGGCCCATGGTTTTGGGGAACAAGGCTGAAGAGACAGAAGCAGCAGAAAGCTGTGCAGGGGAAGAAGCTAAGTCCTGGATGCAGAGAGATTGTTGTTTTAAGCTGAGTGGGACGACCCACAGATGGGCTTGCACTGATGTGTTCTTTATTTTTGCAACAGTACAATAACAGCTTACCTTCAAGTGGCTTTAATTTTTCCAGTAAAACCAATCTCACTGTTTGATGGCTGGTGAAGTGCATACTCCACTGTAGGAGCTAGGTCTGAGGTTGCAATTTTTGGCATTGTAAGCGGGGAATACATATCGGGGGTTATTTTGGCCAAAGGGTGAAAACAACTGCTAAATGGGTTCTGTGCTAATAAGAAAGGGCTGTTTGAAAGCCCGGATTTAGCACGCAATTCTCAGGCTAATTGACAATTATCATAATTTAAACCTGTCTGCTGGCTTTGAAACCGACACCTGCAGTCCTAGCGCTGATTAGACGCAATTTTCCTGGCACTGTACATGTAGCCTGCACTCAGCCACTTGTGCTGAAGGTGTGGAGTGCTGGCTGGGAGCGAAGCCAATGTGGAAGCATGTATCAGGGACCGAGAGAGAGGGTGCCCAGGTTCTCCAACGTGGCAATGGAGGTCTGTGGAGGAGGTACAGAGGTGCTGAGATGTTCTCTAACCACGAGGAGAAAGGAGGCCACAGTGGCAGTTAATACGCCGCATGTGGGAGGAGATGGCCGGGGAGGTGGCGGCAGGAGCCCTGGCTCCTGGACATGGTTCCAGTGCTGCAAGAAATTTAATGACTTGACATGAGTGTTCAAGGTAAGATCCCATCTCATAAACACATTGCTCAAAAACTGCAACGCCACCACCAGCATCACAACCTTCATTCACCATCTAATTATACACTGACATTCACACACTCCACATTATTGCATCCTGCACAGGCACTACTCACGCTTCAGAAACATCTCACAGCTCTTCAACCACGTGAGGCATCACGCATGCACACACACACACACACACACACACACACACACACACACACCTGTCACTACACTCATTCACAATCACCAATCTTTCTCTTTCAGAACAAGATAGCACATAAAAGACATCAGCAGGACCTGACTGGGGGAGGCCAATCATGCCTGCATGAAATCACTCCCCTTGAGGAGGCAGTATAGGCTGTGAACGGGAAGGAGTGGGAGACGCCATGGCCAGAGGCAGAGCAGGGGACATCTTGCATAGGGGTATGGCCACTCCAGCTTCCTTACAGATGCATAACTATTCCTGATCCCTAATCCCTTCAAAGCTATCCTCTCTCCCAAGCTCCAAAGGGCCTTATCACACACATCCTCTTATAATGGCCACACGTGCTTCACCCAAACATTAACGGCTTTATCATTGCAGCCTTAAAGGAGCAAGACTCACCTTGTCCCCCGCCCCCGGAGCAAGTGCAAGATGAGCAACAGCCACCTCGCCCCCACCCTCCCCCAAGGAAGAGGAGCAGGAAGAGGAGAAAGAGGAAGAATGTACTGCCTCAATGGCTACCGCTGTCATTGCATCTTCCATGGAATGATATTGATATGCCCTTACTATACAGTATAAATGCACACGAGGCCCATACTTGAGAGAAGGTCACTCTGTGACCAGTTACCTTTATTACCAAGACCTCAAGTGATGAAGGTGGGTGGAGCTTCCCCTTTTATACCTGAAAGTCCAGGTTAGGAGTGTCTCCCACAAGTTCACCCCCTTATGGCCAATGTTCTCAAGCTGTACAACTTAGGTCAGCTTATACATGGGTTACAATGAAAGTTGAATACATGACATCACCTCCCCCCCAAAGTCTTATTGGGATCACAGGTTAAGTCTCTCTGGTGGCTTACGCTCCCTTGTACAGTGCCTAAGTTGGGGCTCCGGTTGTTGGGCGCTGGCCTGAGTGTCTGCTGTTTGCGGTGCCTCAGGCCTGTCCAGACTGCTCACAGTGACTGGGCTCTCCTCCACATGGTTCCGGTGTTCGGTCACCTGTGGTGGCGTAAACTCTATGTCGTGTTCTTCCTCTGCTTCTTCTATGGGGTTGCTGAACCTCCTTTGAATTTGATCCATGTGTTTGCGGCAGATTTGTCCATTGATAAGTTTAACTACCAAAACCCTATTCCCCTCTTTGGCAATCACAGTGCCTGCAAGCCATTTGGGCCCTGCAGCATAATTAAGGAAAAAACAGAGTCATTGACATCAATACATCGTGTCCTTGCATTCCTGTCATGGTAGTCACATTGCAACTGATGCCTGCTCTCAACAATTTCTTTCATAGAAGGGTGTATAAGGGATAACTTGGTTTTGAGCGTTCTTTTCATTAGCAACTCTGCGGGTGGAACCCCTACGAGCGAGTGTGGTCGGGATCTATTGGCCAACAGGAGGTGTGATAAGCGGCTTTATAGGGAACTCCCTTGGATTCTGTTTGATTATCTACACTGCTTGTTCCACCTGGCCATTTGAAGCCGGCTTGAACGGTGCCGTTCTGACATAGAATCATAGAAACATAGAAAATAGGTGCAGGAGTAGGCCATTCGGCCCATCGAGCCTGCACCGCCATTCAATGAGTTCATGGCTGAACATGCAACTTCAGTATCCCATTCCTGCTTTCTCGCCATACCCCTTGATCCTCCTAGTAGTATGGACTACATCTAACTTCTTTTTGAATATATTTATTGAATTGGCCTCTTCCTGTGGTAGAGAATTCCACAGGTTCACCACTCTCTGGGTGAAGAAGTTTCTCCTCATCTCGGTCCTAAATGGCTTACCCCTTATCCTTAGACTATGACCCCTGGTTCTGGACTTCCCCAATATTGGGAACATTCTTCCTGCATCTAACCTGTCTAAACCCGTCAGAATTTTAAACGTTTCTATGAGACCCCCTCTCATTCTTGTGAACTCCAGTGAATACAAGCCCAGTTGATCCAGTCTTTCTTGATATGTCAGTCCCGCCATCCCGGGAATCAGTCTGGTGAACTTTGCTGCAAGAATGTCCTTCCTCAAGTTAGGAGACCAAAACTGTACACAATACTCCAGGTGTGGCCTCACCAAGGCCCTGTACAACTGTAGTAACACCTCCCTGCCCCTGTACCCAAATCCCCTCGCTATGAAGGCCAACATGCCATTTGATTTCTTAACCGCCTGCTGTACCTGCATGCCAACCTTCAATGACTGATGTACCATGACACCCAGGTCTCGTTGCACCTCCCCTTTTCCTAATCTGTCACCATTCAGATAATAGCATCCTCCTCGCAGCTCACACTGCCACCCAACTTAGTGTCATCCGCAAATTTGGAGATACTACATTTAATCCCCTCCTCTAAATCATTAATGATTTAATGTAAACAGCTGGGGTCCCAGCACAGAACCTTGCGGTACCCCACTAGTCACTGCCTGCCATTCTGAAAAGTACCCATTTACTCCTACCCTTTGCTTCCTGTCTGCCAACCAGTTCTCAATCCACATCAGCACACTACCCCCAATCCCATGTGCTTTAACTTTGCACATTAATCTCTTGTGTGGGTCTTTGTCGAAAGCATTCTGAAAGTCCAAATACACCACATCAACTGATTCTCCCTTGTCCATCCTACTGGAAACATCCTCAAAAAATTCCAGAAGATTTGTCAAGCATGATTTCCCTTTCACAAATCCATGCTGACTTGGACCTATCATGTCACCTCTTTCCAAATACGCTGCTATGACATCCTTAATAATTGATTCCACCATTTTACCCATAAACTTAAGGTTATCCAAAACTCTGCTGCCAGTATCCTAACTTACACCAAGTTCCGTTCACTCATCACCCCTGTGTTTGCTGACCTACATTGGCTCCCAGTTAAGCGATGTCTCAATTTTAAAATTTTCATCGTTGTTTTCAAATCCCTCTATGACCTCGCCCCTCCTTATCTCTGTAACCTCCTCCAGATACCTGCGCTTGTCCAATTTTGGCATCTTGTGCATCCCCAATTTTAATCGCTGCAACATTGGTGGCCGTGTCTTCGGCTGCCTAGGCCCTAAGCTCTGGAATTTCTTCCCTAAACCACTTCATCTTTCTTTCCTCCTTTAAGACGCTCCTTAAAACCTACTTCTTTGACCAAGCTTTTGGTCATCTGCCCTAATATCTCCTTATGTGGCTCGGTGTCAAATTCTGTTTGATAACTCTCCTATGAATTGCCTTGGGACATTTGACTATGTTAAAGGCGCTATATAAATGCAAGTTGCTGTTGGCTGCATCCCTTTAAATTTCGCCTTCATGCAATTTTCCACTGTGACCATTATTGAGCTCCGTGTACCTGTCTAAAACTGTATCTGGGATTGTCAATAATTATGCAAGTGAACCGACTGCATTAAATTGACTGGTATTCATACATTACCATTCTGGAAAAATTTGCATCCGTTCTTAACCATTTAGAACTGACTTACATTAGTGCATGAAAATCAACCTCATAGTGTGTTAATGATGCAGTTTGTTTATTATCATTTGAACTGAAATAGTCTAAAGAATAACAGTGGAGAGATTTACTGATTTAAACACAGAGATGGAGAATATCTACAACATTATTACTTTTATTTTACATTTCGTAGCCTCAAATAAAAGGTAGCCGATATTTACATTGTTCATCATGCCAGCCGCCGCTTGGATCACCTGGAAAATAAAAAGCTACAGTTAAGATACAATAATCTCTCACAACTGTTACTGATCAGTGAATCAGACTGCTGTGTGTGAAACCCTTGGATTTGTTTTCTCTTTCAATATAAATATTTATTTCATATTGTGCACATTCATTTAGACTTTACATTTAGATTTAAGATTCCTGTTTTCCTCCTAGTTGCCAGAAGGGGCTCCCTATCCTTGCCAAGCACTTCCCTATATAACAGGGCAAACCTAATACTATTGGAGGCACGTCCATGATTTAAAGGACAGTTTCTAGCTGGCAGTGTTCTGACATTTTAACAGCAGAAAACGGTTTTGCCAGGTTGATGCGAGGTAAAAACTTAGCAAAACTACTTGGAATGTACAGGCCACTAAAGTCCATGGGCTAGAACCTCCACTTTTGTGCTTATCGCCTAAAAATGGGCATTATTTCCGTAGTGGGCAGTAAAAAAGGGTTTGCAGATCGCCGGCTTCTCACCCATTCTCAAAGCACCTAGTCTCCACTTTTGAAAATGGCGTTACTGCGAGCGATATGAAATGGGCGTTAGCGTTAAATCTCACTGATCTTCTGCCGTAAAGTGTGGCCGTCCTTAGCAACGGCATGGCAACGCTCGATTCCCACGATTCTGGAGGTCAAGGGTCATCATAACATGTGCAGACGAGGACAGAGAGAGAGAGAGAGCTTCAAGGGACTGAAGGCATGTCTGGGTGTGGTGTGGCTGCTTTGGGAGGAAGGATGGAGAGTTTAGAGCTTCACAGCAAGTAGGCAAACAAAAAGTAGCTGTTACCAGCCTCATATTTGCCCAATTTTCACCTATAATGGAGGGAGAGGAGGAGGCATCACAGCACGCTGTGGAGACTGACACTGGAGAGAGCAGTGAGCTGGGAGAGAAGCACATTGGAGGGTGCAAAAGAGCCAGGAGGTTCTTGGACGAGGCAAATGCCTCCCTCCTGCAGGAGGTCGAGTTACGCTGGGGTGATTTGACACAGGAAGGGCGTGGGAAGCCCACCCCAAAGACCTACCAGAGGATATGGACCGAGATAGCAGAGGTGGTCTCGTCGGCGACCAACAAGGTTCGTGAGGGCAACAAATGCCGCAAACGATGGAACGACCTTGTGGGATCCGCAAGAGTATTACATTGATTTACATGTACTTATGTATTTATATAATTTGATTTGGAACAGTCATGATTGACTATTATCAGATGTGAGGTCTTTCACTTTTACCGGGAATGTTCTACTCAAAGCCCGCGGTCACGGTGTACGGCTTTATGTAAAGAATGATAATTTTCATAATAATCATGATTACATCTGTAAGTTATGTGTTGTATCAGTCTCTGTGACAGTACCTAACAATGATATCATGCAATGATCTCATGCCATGTCATCCTGTCACCTTCTACAGAAGAAGCTATCGACGATGAGGTCCGTGCAGAGGCGAACTGGTGGCAGGGCCACCAGTCCCCAGCGACATCACTGAGATGGAGGAGCGGGTGCTCGCACTCGTGGGGAAGCACACCCGGACAGCCGTGGACGCATCTGCAGAACCTGAAGTGATGCCACATGAGTAAAGCTTACACTATTGCGTGATGTGAAGTCAGTAGATGCCACACCCACTCATATCTGAACAATCATATCTGATCGATGATTTCTAAAATTGTCATAGAAATAATGATGGCCTAATGAAAATCATTGCAATGCAAATGTGTTGATGGTCATGAAATGTGATGTCTGCGATGATTTTGAGAGTGGTGGTGCTTTTGTCGTGCATATGCTGTGTGTAGCGCTGGACTCACCTTGTGACCCTAGCATCCCCTTCTTCTCTAATAACCTCATTTGTGTTTTGCAGCTCAGCCAGCAGCGCGGCACCAGACAAGACCACAGAGGCCCGAAGGTGGGGGCGCGGGGCAGGAGTTGGTGGACGAGCCTACTACATCTGGTGCTGAGGAGGTCCAATTCTTGCCCGTCAATCCACTGGGTCTGTTCTCGATGGATGAGAGCGCAGACTTCGAGGAACCTGCATTGTCACGCTCCAGAAGCCATTCCATCCCAAGGCAATCTAGTGATTCTCTATTCATTCCCACCTCCACTCTGGAGGTACCGGCCCCAAGCACCTCACCACAGGGCACCCCATTTTTTCCCAGGACGGCATCGACCCCGCGGAGGTCTCATGGACTCCACGAGCGCCACATGACAGCGGAGTGATGGTACAGTTGTCCAGGAGGACTGTAGACACTGGTGACCAGCTCATTGAAGCATTGGAAGCATTGAAGCTGGCCAGCATGACTGAGTATATTCCATGGTTGGTGGAGGCCCTGGATCTGATAGCCAGGAACACTGCTGGCACAGGCCTCCCAGTGGTCCCCGAGTGCGGCACTCCACTCCTAGGTTCCGCACCACCACTGTGAATGACAGATGAGAGCAAGGACCAAGATCCTGCTTCTGTATCAGAGAATGTTGCCCCCTTGGCACCCCCCGCTCCCGTACCCGTGCAACGACCGCATCTGCCTTCATCCCCCCCCCTCCCCCCCACCCCCCAAATGAGGCACCGCCTGAGGAGCTCCTCGGCCAGGCACCGTGGAGTGAGGAGGGGAAAGGATAGAGGTGGGGATAAGGGGAGGGGGAAAGGAAAGTGAGGTGCATGTCTGCAGTTGATGCCTGTGTTATATCTCCCTCTGGGTGTATGCAATTTGTGGTAATGTATGGGGGCTGGGGACCACCCTCCTGCTTTGCCTTTGTATTCTGTGTTGCTGGACATGTTGAACATTTGCTTGATGTCAATGGTAGAAAAAGTGGGGTGTGGACGGGGGTTGGGTGTTGTTGCCTGTGATAGTTATGATTTCAGACCAATGTTGGTATAATTTTTTAAAAATTGAACATAACCTTGTTGCGCATTGTCTCAGATAGCTGGACCATTACACACTGGTGATTCCTTAACATGAAAGGGTTAAATACAACTTAACATCAATCAACGTAAACTTTAACTGGCACCAAGGTGATGCGCACCATTTATGTCTGAGCTGCACACACACAGCAGTGTGTCAGCATTGTCACTCACATCAACGCTCTTTCAGGCAAATCGTTCAGATCTCAGCTCCTCACGTAAGAGTCTTGCAGCTATGGAGCCACCACGGGCCCTTTCCTGGAGGGGGTCATAGGCATGGTTGCATCGCCAGCCTGATTGTCTGGCCCTAGGTCAGCGTCCAGCCCCTTGTCGTCCTCTTCCTCTCTCTCCTGAGATGGAGCATCAGTGCCTTCTGGCCCCTCCTGATAGCCAGGTTGTGCAGCATTGAGCACATGACCACGAATTTACCTACTTGCTCAGGGTTGTGTTGTAGCTCCCCTCCTGAGTGGTCAAGATATCTGAAGCGCTGCTTACGCATAGTTATTGTTTGGTGGCCCCATTGCATTGAAAGTATAATAGCGATTAATCAGAAGCAATGATTTCCTCACTAAAATACACCTGGAGTAAAGCTCCAATAGTCCAGAGTCTGAAAATATGTCTGTTGAGATGTTCACTTCACTGAGAAGAACTCCAGAGTCAATGCAAACTCCCCCCGAAGTTGAGGCAGCCTTTTGACTGAAGCGACCTGCGATTTTAAAAACGCCAGCCACACCGCTGGCGTTCATTCAAAACAGTTCCACTTTTTCTGGGCTGTTTTTTGGGCGAGCGATATTGTGGGCGATATGTGCGAGATGGTGAAAGTGACGGTGGCCGATCTCCTGGGCGTTAGTTTTGGCAAATGTGCTCTTTATGACAAAAAAAAGTGGGCGGGAGGTATTATTGAATCTCAGTGTTAATTCCGTGTGGAAAGTAACGCTGGGCAATATTATGGGTGTTGCTTTTGCCCATTCTGATGATTCCGCCCCAAAAAATGGGCGGGCAGTAATATTTTTTCCCGGCGTTAAGCACATGGGAAAAGTAACGCTCGCCGATGGGTTTCCTAAAAATGCCTGTCAGTTTCCAATTTGTGCCAAAATGGGCGATATATGGGCATTATACGTCATTTCAGCAGTAAAATGGGCATTAAGTGGGCGTTAAGCATGGAAAAAAAGTGGAGGTTCTAGCTCCATAAGTCAATACTATTGAGGTATTTTCAGCGAAGATTGTATTGTAATTTTGGCCAAGTTGCTGTGTGTTGGAAATTTGAGCCTCTAACAGACAATAGTTATGACCAAAAGTGAAAAATAAATGATCAGGCAGGATTGCTGAAATTTCCAGGCACCAGCCCCATGCTACTCACTATTGCTCCTGTTTAGTAAATGGTTTTGAAGCAGTCACAGCACAACAGAGATAATCATAGTTTAATTAACAAGCTGGAAATTAGTCTTTTGACCCCTATGACAGGCAAACTCGTTGGCAAACAGATGTTAGCAACTATAACTTAAAGTGACAACAGAAAGATAGACCAGAAAGTTATGTTTTAGGTATTGGGAGGAGGGCTGATATAGGTATAGTTAGTGGGCAAGAGAGTTGTATAATTTGCTCTGACATATTTCCCACCTTCCAATTCAAATACTAGAAAGCAAATGTGGAGGAAATGAACAGATGGGTGAATAGCATGGGGGTGAATTCCTTCCCCGCTTCTGGTGCTTTAGAGGCGATGGAATGGAACTGGCAATTTCTCCAGTGAGGGAACTTGTGAGGAAACCGATGGTGGAGCTTGTGCACCTTTAAACGGCTTTGCCCAACTTTCCTCGCGATCCTGAAACCATTCAGGAAAACAGAGAGTAGGAATAAACGGGTCATTTTTGGGTTGGCAGGCTGTAACTAGTGGGGTGCTGCAAAGATTGGTGCTTGGGCCTCAACTATTCACAATCTAAATCAATGATTTGGATGAGGGGACCAAATGTAATATATCCAAGTTTGCTGATGATACAAAGCTAGGTGGGAATGTAAATTGTGAGGAGGATGCAAAGAGACATCAAGGGGATATAGACAGGCTAAGTGAATGGGCAAGAACATGGCAAATGGATCATAACGTGGAGAAATGTGAAGTTATTCACTTTGGTAGGAAAAATAGAAAAGCAGAGTATTTTTTAAATGGTGAGAGATTGGGAGATGTTGGTGTTCAGACTGGGTGTCCTTGTACACAAATCACTGAAAGTTAACATGCAGGTACAGCAAGCAATTAAGAAAGCAGATGGTATGTTGGCCTTTATTACACGAGGATTTGAGTATGAGTAAAGAATAAAGGGTAAAGAGTAAAGGTGAGACCACACCTGGAGTATTGTGTACAGTTTTGGTCTCCTGGGATGGGGGGATTGTCCTATGAGGAGTGATTGAGTGTAGGAGTGTAGGAGGCTGAAATTCACCACCCACTGCCGCCGACTGCCGCCCACTGTGGCCGACATACCTCCTGAAGATCCGCCCAGTGCCACTTTGGAGGTGGCCTGGAGTGGGTGGGAGGGGAGAGTCGCCGGGAACCATCCGCTGACCGAGTGACGCAACTGAGCTCCCGCCCACCGAGATCCCAGATTCCTGCGGGCGGGAGTCGGCGGGACTCAGCGGAAGAACGGGGGTGGACCGCAGGCTGGAGGCTGGTCTGTCCCTGATGGTAAGTAGGAAATACCTGAAAAAAAGGTAAGTGAACATTTTTTTTAAATTTCCACAGCGACTTACCTGGATGGAATCCTCTGAAGGTCTTCGGATAGTTTTTTAATTTTTTACTGCTGATTTTTTTTTCAGATTTTCGGCCCTCCGTGGGCCCGTCTCCATTCTCAGTGGCACTTAGTGGCAAGCACCTCTGCCACCGAGAATGAGACATCCCGCCCGCTGCCGCCCAGTTTGGCAGCGATAGATTTTTCAATATTAAGGAAATCAAGGGATATTGGGATAGTGACTCTTTTTCCATACACTACAGGGACAGTGTAGGAAAGTGGAGTTGAGGTAGAAGATCAGCCATTATCTCATTGAATGGCGGAGCAGGCTCGAGAAGCCGAATATCCTACTCCTGCTCTTAATTCTTATGTTCTTATGTTCTTATTCCATGATATATCTGCTGAGTCGCCATTTACACTGTCAGCCAGTGGCGAAGGAGCCTGGGTTTCAGTTGCTGTGCCTGGAACAAGTTACACTCAGGTCAATGAGGCAGAGCAGCTGGCAAAATCAGCTGTTAAGGGTGAAAGTGAGGAATTCTTGATAGAGATGAGGCTGAATATCTTTAAAAACAGATATCCACAAGTAGGAAATGATTTTGAAGCAATTTTGTTTCTGCATTCTACCAATAGATACCTGCAGTTGATTCTGACTGCTTTTCACAGGGTCGTGGCACTGACAGATTTTCAACTTCATATTGTTAAGACATGTAGTGATGTAATTTGAGAGAGAAATGAAAAAGGCAAGCAGTGTTCCTGCCTTTCCTTCTTGAACCCCAGTGCTCTGCAGAATGCCAATAGTGGAATAGTGTATTTAAAAGATGGCACAGAAGTTGGTTTAACTGTTTACACCAGTTTTACACCAGTTTTAAACCAATTTTACTCCAATGTTTGCAGCAATAGATATGCGCAGACCTGCAGTTAGAGAGGGTGGCCAGGAGGGAGATGGCATCAGGAGGAGGGCAAGAGATGCTGACCCCACTGGGAGAGGAGCATAGAAACATAGAAACATAGAAAATAGGTGCAGGAGTAGGCCATTCAGCCCCTCGAGCCTGCACTGCCATTCAATAAGATCATGGCTGATCATTCAACCTCAGTACCCCTTTCCTACTTTCTCTCCATACCCCTTGATCCCTTTGGCCGTAATGGCCATATCTAACTCCCTTTTGAATATATCTAACGAACTGGCCTCAACAACTTTCTGCGTTAGAGAATTCCACAGGTTAACCACTGTCTGAGTGATGAAGTTTCTCCTCATCTCGGTCCTAAATGGCTTACCCCTTATTCTTAGACTGTAACCTCTGGTTCTGGAACTCCCCAGCAATGGGAACATTCTTCCTGTCTCTAACCTGTCCAATCCTTGTTTCTATGAGATCCCCTCTCATTCTTCTAAACTCCAGTGGATACAAGCCCAGTTGATCCAGTCTCTCCTCATATGTCAGGCCTGCCATCCCAGGAATCACAGCCTTTCCAGCAAGAGCCTCCAGAGAAGCCCGAGAATGAGGAGGACCAGGGAGATGGCCAGCAGGCAGCTGCCAGGAGAGGTGGCCAATGCAGATATGGGGGAAGGAGACCCTACCCTCAACGGGTCTACAGACCTCATTTCTCCTTCCTCCAAGTCAGTGATGAACAATGCCTGCAAAGGCTACGATTTCAGACAGAAGTACTCAGGGAGCTCTGCACTGTCCTGTGAGAAGATCTGCAGCCTCATACAAGGCTCAGAACCGCCCTCACGATGGAGACCAAGGTCAGCATCGCCTTGAATTTTTGCCTCACAGGGTCTTTCCAGTCTGCCACTGCAGACATTGGCAACATCTCACAATTTTCAGCACATTGCTGCATCCGGCAGGTCACAGGTGCACTGTACAGGAGAAGGGTCCAGTACATCTAATTTCCGATGACAAGAGACAAACATGTGGAGCAGCAGGCCAGATTTGCCCGAATGGCAGGCTCCCCGAGGGTGTGTGACCACCAGCGTTGGAACATGGCAGTTGATGCGAGGTACCCAGGCAGCTGCCATGATTCGTTCATTCTGCGCCAGACCAGTGTGCCCACTGTCTTCACCAGCCCGAATCAGGATTGTGGTTGGCTGTTTGGGGACAAGGGATATCCCCTGTACACTTGGCTGCTCACTCCACTGCGGAACCCCAGGACAGTGCCAGAGCATGCATACAATGACGTTCATTGTGCCACCAGCTGCATCATCGAACAGTGCATAGACATCCTTAAGCAAAGGTTCCAGTGCCTGGAACACTCTGGTGGCAACTTGCAGTACTCTTCTCAATGGGTCTCCATAATCATCGTGTTCTGCATCATGAGGGGTCAGCCGCTGGAGGTCGAACCAGCAGTACCACCTGAGGAGGAGGAGGAAGAGGAGGAGGAGGCCATCATGAGGGGTCAGCCGCTGGTGGTCGAGCCAGCAGTACCACCTGAGGAGGAGGAGGAGGAGGAGGAGGAGGAGGCCACCATGAGGGGTCAGCCGCTGGAGGTCGAGCCAGCAGTACCACCGGTGGAGGAGGAGGAAGAGGAGGAGGAGGATCCCCGTCGCCCCAGAGCTAGGCGGCGTCGCCCCATCGCAACCCTGGAAAGGAGGTGTAGCTGTGTCTCACAGCTGTTTGTTTCAGATAATCCCATCCACACATGATCCTTCAGCTGCCACTTTCAATGGCCATCGCAATGAGTGCCTTAACGCAAAATTGTCCACTCCCAAATGAAACATCTGGCCAGATATATGTGCCAAAAATAAAGGTTTATCAAATTATTCAAATCACCGCAAAAAAAATTTAACAAGACTGTAATCATTTTTTACCCCTGTGCATCTGACTACAACACCTGTTACGTGTGCCTACCCTAGCACTACGTCTAATTGTCATCCCTGTGGCTGCATTATGGGTCCAGGAAGGCTGCTGTGGTTGTTGTCTGCCAATTTGCAACATTTTTTGATCATGTTGCTCTTAATATGTAAGGATGATGGCAACTGACCGAGAACAAACTTCAATGTTGCTGTGGTGTTGCTGAGATTGTGACGATTTTGTCTCCCTAGCACCAGTCCTTAGCTGGAGGATCAGGAAACTGCATCAGCCACACAACGTGTTCTTTTTTACTGATGCATTCAGTTTCTTTTTTAGATTGTGGAAAGATGTGCCTTCTGTTCCCAGTGGATAGAGATACAGCATGGCTATATCCAGGTGTGATTCTACTGTTGGAAACATAGCTGACACACAAAAAACTTGCCCCATTGCTTTGGTATATGCAGCTACAATTCATTTGCAGAAAAGCACATTTCTAGTCTGTAAGGTCACCATACCTATAGAATTAATATGCACACAGTTTTCATTCCATTCTCTATTATCGGGTTGGCCCAAAGCCCGACTTTCGAAATTAGGATCTGTGCCATTGGTCTATGGAGAATGTTCCCACACCCGTGTGAGAAATAATCTTGTTACTTTATTGACACATTTTCAATTAAAAAGCAAACAACTTTTGAAATAGTAACTTGGACAACTTTAACCTCTCGTAGAAATTGATGCCGATCCATGTGGCAGGCTGCTCGAGTCCTGTTCCTTTATCATTTTGACAATGAAGTCATTCTGTTCTTTTGGGTGAATGGAGGTAAAACGACCATCTAGCGCATGGCGTTGGCAGCATTTCTTCAACTAAAAATGGCCATTTTTTCAACACTACAGCTTCAAAAGAAAAAATACACAATTTTCCTTTGGCCTGCTCCGGAGTGCACCCCGTCCAACTGGAAGTCAAGCCTGTTCTAGACTAAACCTGGTAACTATAGACCTGTCAAATTGACATCAATTGTAGGGAAGTTAATGAATTCATTAAAAGCTGCTGCACAGATACAAACAGTAATCAAAAAGGCTAATGGAATGTTGGACATTATGTCAAGAGGGTTTGACTTTAAAAATGAGGAAGTGATGCTTGACTTGTACAGAGCCTCCTGACCCCATCTGGAGAATTGCATTCAATACCACACCTCAGCCTTAGAGTGGGTACAGCACAGATTCACCAGAATTAAACCAGATCTCAAAGGTTTAAATTATGAAGACAGGTTGCATAAACTTGATTTGTATTTCATTGAATTTGGAAGTTTGAGGGTTGACCTGATCGAGGCATTTCAAATGATAAAGGGATTCATTGGGGTAGATACAGAGAAACTATTTCCTCTGGTGGAAGAATAGAAACATAGAAACATAGAAAATAGGTACAGGAGTAGGCCATTCGGCCCTTCGAGCCTGCACTACCATTCAATAAGATCATGGCTGATCATTCACCTCAGTACCCCTTTCCTGCTTTCTCTCCATACCCCTTGATCCCTTTAGCCGTAAGGTTAAACGCGGAAGTCGGCACCGTGGAGCTGGCTTCCAGACCCGCTGTCATTTTTGCCGATTTTGAAAACCCTCCCAAACCAAACCCACACACACTTTACTGTTAAAATTACCCCATTGTTTTATTTATGTCGATGGAATAGTTATGGTGGATGGTTGTATATCTTAGAGGACAAATATAAATGTCTCAACTTTTGCTAAATTGTTGTACTGCACAAACTTGTAGATTTAAATAATGTGACACTATTCTCTTAAAGCTGTGGTGGTAATACTTTGAAATATTTCCATCCTTAAACAGACTTATACCAGGTCTGACCTGGAAATGAATGAGCTTCGTTTTTATTCTCCTCGTCTTCCACCCACCTACTTCTACATGAAATTCTCGCGAGTGGCCTTCAACAAGGATTGTTTTGACGAAGGGTCATCGACCCGAAACATTAACTCTGTTCCTCTCCACAGATGCTGCCTGACCCGCTGAGATTTCCAGCATTTTCTGCTTTTATTATTGTTTTCCTACTATTTTCCATGAACCCAATTTAGAGGAGGTCCACAGCCATAAGCAGTGGTAGAAACAGAAGAATAATTTGCTGCTGTTTTCTGCTGGTATTACATCCCTACTTCTTCCTGTGAATTAACTCAAAAAGCAACATTTGGTCTGAAATATCCAGTCAAAATTACCTGCAGCATCAATGAAAACATAGAAACATAGAAAATAGGTGCAGGAGTAGGCCATTCGGCCCTTCGAGCCTGCACCACCATTCAATATGATCATGGCTGATCATTCACCTCAGTACCCCTTTCCTGCTTTCTCTCCATACCCCTTCATCCTTTTAGCCGTAAAGGCCACATCTAACGCCCTTTTGAATATATCTAACGAACTGGCCTCAAGAAATTCATGTGGTAGAGAATTCCACAGGTTCATAATTCTCTGAGTGAAGAAGTTTCTCCTCATCTTGGTTCTAAATGGCTTACCCCTTATCCTTAGATTGTGACCCCTGGTTCTGGACTTCCCCAACATCGGGAACATTCTTCCTGCATCTAACCTGTCCAATCCTATCAGAATTTTATATGTTTCTGTGAGATCCTCTCTCATTCTTCTAAATTCCAGTGAATATAAGCCTAGTCGATCCAGTCTTTCTTCATATGTCAGTCCTGCCATCCCTGGAATCAGTCTGGTGAACCTTCGTTGCACTCCCTCAATAGCAAGAATGTCCTTCCTCAGATTAGGAGACCAAAACTGTACACAATATTCAAGGTGTGGCCTCACCAAGGCCCTGTACAACTGCAGTAAGACCTCCCTGCTCCTATACTCAATTCCTCTAGCTATGAAGGCCAACATGCCATTTGCCTCTTCTTCACCGCCTGCTGTACCTGCATGCCAACTTTCAATGACTGATGTACCATGACACCCAGGTCTCGTTGCACCTCCCCTTTTCCTAATCTGTCACCATTCAGATAATATTCTGCCTTCCTGTTTTTGCCACCAAAGTGGATAACCTCACATTTATCTACATTATACTGCATCTGCCATGCATTTGCCCATTCACCTAACCTGTCCAAGTCACCCTGTACCTCTTAGCATCCTCCTCACAGCTCACACTGCAACCCAGTTTAGTGTCATCTGCAAACTTGGAGATATTACATTCAATTCCTTCATCTAAATCATTAACGTACATTGTAAATAACTGGGATCCCAGCACTGAACCTTGCAGTTTCCCACTAGTCACTGCCTGCCATTCTGAAAAGGACCTGTTTATTCCTACTCTTTGCTTCCTGTCTGCCAACCGGTTCTCTATCCACGTCAATACATTACCCCCAGTACCATGTGCTTTAATTTTGCACACTAATCTCTTGTGTGGGACCTTGTCAAAAACCTTTTGAAAGTCCAAATATGCCACATCCACTGGTTCTCCCTTGTCCACTCTACCAGTTACATCCTCAAAAAATTCTAGATTTATCAAGCATGATTTCCCTTTCATAAATCCATGCTGACTTGGACCGATCCAGTCATTGCTTTCCAAATGCGCTGCTATTTCATCTTTAATAATTGATTCCAGCATTTTCCCCACTACTGATGTCAGGCTAACAAGTCTATAATTCCGTGTTTTCTCTCTCCCTCCTTTTTTAAAATTAATGCATTTAGCAGCAAAACTGCCCCCAGTATCACGTCTGTAGATTGGAGCTCCTCTCACGTGGCCTAAAGTGAAAGAAAATCTTGAGATAATTTTACTTTTCTAATGTAAAGACAGTTTTCCCTGCTGATTGGCCAGGCTTGCTTCCCCTTTTCCAGTGTGATAATATTGAAGTTTGTGATTTAGTATTTATGCATGTGGCAGATTCTGTAGCACTTTGGAACCAAATGATTGGTTGGATTAATAATGATGGCAACATCATTGATGGCCAATAAGTTTCTGACAACTCACGATTGGCACAGAAATGCAGCTGAGGCTGCCGGTGATTCAACAAGATAGCACAGTAACTGTGATGCTCAGCTATGGAAACAGTCACAAATCTGTCCCAAACTTTGAGCATAATTCAGTGAATATTTGGAATGGGACCAAGATGAAAGCTTATGCTCTGGTAAACGCAAGGCCTCCAAAAGAAGAGGCAACATAGCCCAATAGATGTTTCTAAATCCATGTTGATTGAGATCTCTCTGCACTCTAGTCATCAGTAACTAGTTAACTATGTTCTAGCCTGAAACTAGAGACACTGAATACTGTACCAGAATAAACTGTTTGTTCAGCACAGAAACATAATGAAAAGAACATAATGAAACTAAATAAAGTGATGTTAGTGTATTTTTTGATTTCATGGTTATTGTCAGTTGTCATCTTATTGTCACTAAACTTTCTCTGAAATATTCCAGAGTATCAGCTTCATTAAGAAGCACATTAGGGAACTAAACCACATACAGACGGACTGTATGATCTGGATTTTCCTCCAGTTGTGTTTACTCTTCAAAAGTATATTGGCACAGGGTTTCCTTCTACCAGTTTGGGACCACGGTAATCTATTTCCCCCGAGGCAGGGTCATTTGATATTCAGGATTGACTGAGACCTGCATCCGTGCTCCGAAGTGACTGACCGCCATTGAGCATGAGGGAAATGCAATCTAGCCGCAACGTAGAAATGGCTGCAGCTGCTTAAAGGGGCTTTCAGAAATCCTGGCAGCACACAGGTCAAAGTGCAGTATTGTGTGAAGGAGGAGCAACTTCTCCCAAGGTGCTTCACAGATGTGTAAAGAGACAAAAATCGATGAAAACTCAAAGAGGAAGATATTACGAAGGGCAACCATAAGCTTGATCAAGAGGTGGGCTCTAAGGATGGTCTTAAAGGAATGAAACTAGTAGATCTTGCCATTTTTTTCTGTAACATTCAAATACAGCTGATAGGATCCAGCTCAGATAGGAGGACGAGAAAGCTGTCTTTGATCTGGCTCTGGAATCAGGTTAGTGGGTCGAAGTGTGAATTTCTGCATAGTATGGGTGACAATGGGTGTGAATTTCCAGCCACGATGGAAGCAGTCTGAGCTTGCATGGCAGCAAGCTGAGAGAAGTCTGAGCTTCCATTGCAGCACCCAGATGTTGAATGGTTTCTGCTTGTGCTGCAATGGAAGCTGAGACATTGCCCATCAGATGCAAATACGCCAATGGTTTTGTCTATCACTTCCATGCTCTGTGCAAAGCCCGGTGCAAGGTTGGTGCCGGACTCATTCATGCTCCTTGACATTGCACTCAGGTTTTCTGGCAGGCCTGTCAATGCATCAAGTATTTCATTGTGCACACTCATCAGCATTCTTCTGTAGGCCGTCCCATCAAAATCCTCATCTGAGTCCTGTGCATCAGAACTCGAGTGCGACCTCACTGTCGGGGAGCTGGCACCTGTGTTACCCTTGCCCCCTGCCCCGGCTGCATGCCACTTGTGCCCTGTGTACGAGGTGCGCATGCACCCAACTTCTGCCCAGCGAGTGCCTGTGAAGTTCTTACGCTTGGTAAAAGGGCCTGCTTTTACCAGAGTAAGAGTTTTAAAAAAGATAAAAATATTTTTTTTTCATTCATTTAAACATTAAAACACATGTACAATAAGGTAAGGTTATTTTTAGCCCCTTTAAAACATTTACATTTATTTTTCAAAAAATTAAATTTTTGTTTTAAATGTTTAATGAGAAAGCAATGATAGGAAGTAGCAATCTGCTATGAAAAGGCATGGGGCCTCTCATCTCTATTTGGCAATCAGTTCAACAACTGGGTGTCCATAAAACATCAGGTAGGGTTGCATCTGGCAGGAAACAGACCATAAAGAAAATGGTATAAAGAAATGATATAATGTAACCTTACTGTAAAATGTAAAAACATTATATCACTTCTTTATACCATTTTTATTTGAAGCTGTACTGCAAAAACCATGTGCCAAGTGGACACCTTGCCCCCTTTCACTCAGAAGAACATAATGGCTTCTTTGTCGATGTAATAAACACGCAGGACTCGGTACAGCCTGCCTGGATCGGCCTCAATCTCTACGAGACGGTAAAGTTGCCCAAGTTACTATTTCAAAAGTTGGTTGCTTTTTAATTGAAAATGTGTCAATAAAGTAACAAGATTATTTCTCACACAGGAGTTGGAAAGTTCTCCATGGTCCAATAACACGGCAGCTAATTTACAAAACTGGGCTTTGAACCAACCCGATGCTAAAGAATTTTTTGAAAACTGTGTGCATATTAATTCTGAAGGTATGTTGACCTTACAGACTGGAAATGTGCTTTTCTGCAAATGAATTCTAGCTGCATATACCAAAGCAATGGGGCAAGTTTTTTGTGTGTCAGGAATGTTTCCAACAGTAGAATCACACCTGGATATAACCATGCTGTATCTCTATCCACTGGGAACAGAAGGTACATCTTTCCACAATCTAAAAAAGAAACTGAATGCATCAGTAAAAAAGAACGTGTTTTTTGTGGCTGATGCAGTTTCCTCATCCTCCAGCTAAGGACTGGTGCTAAGGAGACAAAATCTTCACAATCTCAGCAACACCACAGCAACATTGAAGTTTGTTCTAGGTCAGCTGCCATCATCCTTACATATCAAGAGCAACATGATCAAAAAATGTTGCAAATTGGTCTAGGTGCTACCAGGTCATATATGCTCACCTGTATAAAGAAACATACAGATCTATGGTCGCAGAATGCAATAAATCATGATCCACAGCTAAATGAAAGACTTGCATTTATTTATATAGAACCTTTCACAACCCCAGGACCTCCCAAAGGGTTTTACAGCCATTGAAATACATCACTGTTGTAATGTAGGAAATACAGCATCAAATCTTTACAAAGCAAGTTCCCACAAACAGCACTGTGATAATTACTAGATAATCTGTTGTTTAATGATGTTGATTGAGGGATAAATATTGGTCAGGGCACCGAGAATAATTCCCCTGCTCTTCTTCAAAATAGTGCCTTAGGGATCTTTTACGTCTACCCGAGATAGCAGACAGGGCCACGGTTTAACGTCTCATCCACTAAGACTGTCTTTCTCTATTTGTCATGCCGGCAAAACTCCAATTGACATAAACCTCACATTTACTTTATAATAGAGGGGACACAGTCAAAGGGGATTGTAGAATCTCGGCTTGACCTCCTGCCACTTTCTGTAGAACATGGTCTTGAGCAGGGGGGTTGTCAGCAAATGCTGCACCACCCCCCGCACACAGATAGTGCCTCAGTTTAAGGTTTCATCTCAAAACTACATTAAAGGATCAGCGTGGATTATGTGCTCAGGTCTCTGGAGTATGGCTTGAAACCATAACCTTCTGATTCAGAGGCAAGAGTGCTGCCACTGAGGCACGAGGTGGAAAACAATTGGGACCTAAAGCCAGAAAACAGCTCTGGACACAACCAACCAGCAAAAGTCTTACAGGAGGCTCTAATAGACGACAAGTTCTGAAGGAATGCAAAATTCACAAGAAACTCCCCCTGTGTTTGGGCTCATTCGAAAGGAAACTTAATTTGGGACAATCTACCGAAAAGATTGGAACTCTAAAGTGCTTATGGAAGAAACTACGAACTTTAACAGAATTTTGGATTTTAAAAAGACAAACTCAAGGCTGTGGGCGGACCTACGGAGCTAGCAAGACATAGTCTAATTAAGTAAAGCTACCTGGGTGTGAGAACTGAGTTAACCTGTTTGGAAGAAAGAGTATTTGAAATTCCTTCTCCACAAGAGACATTAACATCACAAAATCACCCAGAGGTAGCTCCCCATCAAATTGGGTCTGGACAACCATTTCAGCATATACATCAGAAAGAGGCCCAATCCAGCCTGTATGCGAAAGACGAAGCACAAAAGGACATTGCAATTATGAAACTAATATTTCCATCAGGAAACAGTTTTCGAACATCAACCCACCCAAGACATATCGACTTTTAACGAGCCCGACAAAATATTACAAAGAAGAACCAAGCCCGCCAAAATTAGACAAAGGATTTGGAAGAGATTTGAGACCAAGATTAGAACACTGAAATCATATAACTGCCCCTGTTTTCAACAGAGATGAGAGAGAGGTGCTTGCTAGGTAGCTACAAGGCTGCTACTACCTCATCAAGACAGGGAGAGAAACCAACGTAACAGTTGTAATCTAACTTCTCCAGCCTCGAAGTCCTGAAGTCCTGAAGGAAGGACGAACATCACCATCGCAGCAGCAACCGACCACCATCAACGTGATATCAAAGGAAAACACAACTGCGATCTACCATTAACTATCAAAGGGATTGGTAAGCATAAGCCCCTGCCTGCCCTGGAGTCTAACCTAGCTAGAATTAGGTATTGGGAGGTGGGAAGTATAATTTTACTGCAACCCCCTTTGAATGTGTAGTGTATGGTACTTTATTAAAGTGATTATAAAAGTTTGACCTTGTACCTTTCCTTATACTGTCCTTTGTTAGAGTGATTGTAAGTTTGGCCTTGTATTTTCTTACTAGAGTAATAAGCCAGTATTACTTTGACTGTAATAAAAACAAGTTCTTTGCATCAAACCAGTGTCCTTTGCACTTTTGTCACTCCCCGCCCCCCAAATAAATCCAGAGTACAGAACCCAAGGGAATGGGAGCGATTCGAACCGCTCAAGTTGGTCAGAAGGGAACCTGACCCCCTCATAGAGACCAACCCACAAAATGGCGACCACGGCAGGACTCTGGTATAAGGGATGTGATGTAGAGAGTGCTGGTTTGGGGCAAAGAACCAAGATGGAAGAGAGGATTTCCTCCTATGTGTATAAGAAAGTGAATGTCACTAAAGAATGGGTGCTTAGTCTATTGCGCGCTGAGCGTCCAGCTGACGCTGCAGCCCAGTGGACAGCAAGCAAAGATCACAAAGAAGCAGTAGAGAAGGCAATCTGGTTGGTCTGTCTACAGCGACAGGTCCAATTCCGAGATAGAATGAATGAAACATTACAGGCAGAGTTATGGGAATGCGCAGAGGACTATCAGGAAAGGGTTATGTCAGAATAAAGATTATCAGGAGAACTCCGTAAGCTAAAACAGGAAAGGACCTAAATAATGGAAAGGTTTAAAAACAGTCAGGACTATTTTCAATGTCAGGTTACCGAGGCCAAAAGTAATGAAAAGTCACTGAGGGAGGAAAGCACTCACCTCACCCTACAAGTAAAAGAGCTCCAGGAAAGATTAAAGATGCGCAAGCAGCGTATAAAGTAGTTAGCAGTAATGGGTTTGAATCGGGAGACCACGGTCCCTGCCAGCAACAAATTATGAGTTTAAACCTTGCTCTATCCAAGGCAAAAGGCATGGTATGCCTAATAAGCTCGGGTACGCCTCAGGTAAACCTGGAAGAGAAGGAAGAAACTACCTGGCCACGACCTGTGGCACCGGTGACTACACCGGTGCAGCAGCAGGAGGGGCAAATCAGTTGCGGGGCGGACGGGGATAGTGAACCACCACCACCTGTGGCACCGAGTTTCAGCTCGGCTTGGCTGCAAGGAGGAGAGGGCAGCGAGCCAGAACAGGGAGAGCCAGAACCAGGGCCAATGTGCCCGGTCTGACAACAGAAGTTTGGCCCGCCCACCTTTAACGGAGGTCCAAGGCCCCTGGAAAGTCAGTTTGTGGTCCCCCACACTCCCCACCAGCTTAGGGCTATGATAAGCCAGCTGGGAAAGCTAACTCCAAAGGGAGACCCCTCGGTTCACTTTGTGGAAGTGGAACAGGCAGGGGATATTAATGGGTGCGATGATGCAGAAATGGCAAAGCTGCTTCTCCTCTCCCTAGACAGCAAACTGTACCAGTCCCTCTCTACTGAGAGCAAAAGAGGACAGAAAACACTTGCTGCCGTCCAGAAAGACATTTTAGAAGCTATGGGCTGCAATGGGGGCAGTCCCTTCTCTAGAGCAGAGAAAACGGTGCAGCTCACAGGAGAAACCCCACAGGCTTTCGCAGAACGACTGTGGCTGGTGTACAAAAGTGCCTGTAGTGGGGACATAGAAAGGGATCTCTTAAACCCGGACGAATTAGCAGACTGGCTCCAAAGCCTAGTAGCTAACAGTTTACCCAGAATAAGAACTAAGTCTGAGGCCCGGTTCGACCCCAGAGATCCCCAAGCCACAGAACAGGAAGTGCTTAGGCAGCTGACCCTAGCTTACAGAAACGGCAGAGGGACAGAAGAGCACCCACAAAAGGGAAGGGTTCACGAAATCCGACCTAACCAAGACAAGAGAGAATGGAGCCAGGAGGGGGGCAACTCCTCCGATACAAAACGTACCTGCTTTGGGTGTGGAAAGAGTGGACACTGGAGAAGGGATTGTAAAAATCCTTGGAAGAATAGCGCAGGAAAGAATTATCCAGCCCCTGCCCAAAAGACCGAGACAGATAAGCCAGCCCCTCCCCACTCGTTTGATACCTTTTTAACTGCGCTCCGAGCCATGTTAGATGGCCCTGGAAAGGTAGCCACCGCCACCGATTCCGAGATCCCATCTGCCCCCTCCCAACCAAAACCGTGACTAGGACAGGCACAGCCTGTCCACCTGTGTGCCCTCGAGAATGATGCGTGGGGGAGACCAACCGTACAGATGGAGGTGGAAAAGGTGAAAGGGACTTATTTGCTGGATACCGGTGACTCAAGCACCCTTGTCTCTGCAGCTAACCCCGCCGCCTCCCCTCTGTCTAACGGGGTCCCCGACAGCTTGGTGGGTTTCACAGGCACTGAACAGACTGGCTCATTCTCAGTTCCGCTCTCCATCCATTTAGATACACTCCACACTAAGTGGACTTGTGTCCTGATGAAGTGGGAGCAGGAAGGGAGAGGGTTCCTGGGGGCTGACTTCATCCAAGTGGATTTAAGAAACCACTGTCTTTGGGGGTTGTGGTGTATGCAGCACTCAAATCACTGACTCCACGCAGCCTGGTGTTGCAGTAACTGCTGTGACCTTGGTCCTTTATTGTGTAACTCCAGAGTGCCTCTCAGGTGTGGTGGGCAGCCTTTTATACTCTGTCTTGCAGGTACTTTCAGGTCTCCCAGCACAGCGCCCTCTGTGGCGCACCATTGTACTTATACATTTAATGTACCTGGACAATACATAACATCTCACTCCCCCCCCCCAGTTCCAGAAGCCATTGCCAGTGACCGCGGCCTTGTTCGTCCTGGTTGATTTGTGAGTGTGAATCCTTACTGTGGTGTTGAAGTACACAGGCATAAGCTCCAACAGAAAACAGTTATACATAGACAGTACATTTGTATGGTACATATAATATGTGGTACAGATGTTATGTCAAAAGGTTGCAGGTACACTGAACAGTTGTTTAATCCCTGCTCCTCTGGGTGAAGTACGGTGGCGGTATACTGCCCCTTTTTGCCCGAGGTAACAGGCTGCGCTGAGGTAGGGTATCACACTTGGTGTGTTGCCTCTGTTCTCAGAAAGTGATCGCCTTAGTGACTCATCTGCAGCCGCTGAACCATTGCATGAATCACATAAATCAAGAATCGCATTGGTCCATTAATCATGTTAATCACGGATCCATTTACCCTTTTACTTGTACCTTGTGGTATTAACTCTTTTCGTAAAACATATCCCTTATTTTAAAAACAGTACCCAACCAGCATAAAAATATTACTTCTATTCACAACTCACATCATCGTACAAATCACATTGCTCATTTAGGCTCGCTCTTGCCTTACAACAGTCTCTTTGTGGGGCCCGCCACGGTGTAAAGCCCTTTTAAGACTCCAGAGTGCATTTCCCTTTTAAGACGCCATCTTGTGGTTCCCATGAGGCTTCCCTTGGGCGCCACCATTTTAGTTGCTCTGCTTGCCTTTGTCTGCAGAGCTCTGCTGCCACGAGGTTCGCCAGCATCTTGAGCTCGCTGGCATGACGTTTTACTCTCTGGAATAGAAGGAATAAAGAAGAAAGAAGGAAGGAAAATGGCCAAGACAATCCGATCTTGAATCTAGCAGAAGTGGCTCTTTGGATTCGATCAGTCATGGTCCCTGTGAGGGCGGCCTCCGCGATTGCTGCCGTATCCTCCGCTCTGGCTCCTGCACCTACCCGAGTAGCTGTCGCGTTCTCCCGAGTCGTACCCACCGCCGCCGCAACTGCCGCCTCTCCTGTAGCCTCCGCTCCTGCCGCTGTCCCAGTAACTGCCGCCTCTCCTGTAGCCTCCGCTCCTGCCGCTGTCCCAGTAACTGCCGCCTCTCCTGTAGCCTCCGCTCCTGCCGCTGTCCCAGTAACTGCCGCCTCTCCTGTAGCCTCCGCTCCTGCCGCTGTCCCAGTAACTGCCGCCTCTCCTGTAGCCTCCACTCCTGCCGCTGTCCCAGTAACTGCTGCCTCTCCTGTAGCCTCCACTCCTGCCGCTGTCCCAGTAACTGCCGCCTCTCCTGTAGCCTCCACTCCTGCCGCTGTCCCAGTAACTGCCGCCTCTCCTGTAGCCTCCGCTCCTGCCGCTGTCCCAGTAACTGCTGCCTCTCCTGTAGCCTCCACTCCTGCCGCTGTCCCAGTAACTGCCGCCTCTCCTGTAGCCTCCACTCCTGCCGCTGTCCCAGTAACTGCCGCCTCTCCTGCGGCCGCTGTAACCGCCACCACGGCCGGTGCTGTCCCCGCTGTCCCGGCCTCCACGGTAGCTGTGACCGCCGCCTGACTCTTTCTCCGCGTGCCCCCCCCCCCCGGACTTGTCGGCCATCAATGGACCGCCCGTTCATCGCCGGCAGCGCGTCACCGGCTCGCACCTCAGCGATTGGCCCGCACTTGAAAAACTGCTCTTCCCGGGTCTGCTCGTCTGTGTGGGGATTGAGACTGCCGATGAACGGCTTCTTTCTCCTCCAGCTCGGTCGGCGCTGCTCTTTGGGAACCTGGGGAACAGTGGTCTGTGGAGGAATGAAGTCTTCCCAGCTCCCATGGACCTTCCCCATCCACCTCCTGCCGAGAAGCGTCGGCCCATCACCTGCAATGACCCACAAAGGTAAACCGTGCGCCTCGCCCCTGTGAGATACCTGCACATCCACTCTGCCAAGAACAGGTATCAGTTCCTTGGTGTAGGTACACAGCTTTGCCGTGACCGGGACCATCTTGGGTCGAGCAGCTGGGTTGACCCACAGTTTATCAAAAGTTTCCTGACTCATCAATGACAGACCTAATCCAGTGTCCACTTCCATACTCACTGGGACTCCGTTAATCTTGACCTCCATAATCACCGGGGCCGAACCGTCGGTACACGTATACAGTCCAAATGCCTCACCTTCTTCTGCCTGCTCCTCGCTGGAAAATGGACACTCTACCATCTCCTCAGCCACACAGTGAGTCAGATTTCTTTTGCACATACGCTGAAGGTGGCCTTTCGTGTGGCAGGCATTGCACGTATACTCCGCAAACCTGCACCGGTGAGCCCCATGGCTTCCTCCGCAGCGCCAGCATGGTGCTACTCGATTAGCCCCCCTCGGCGGACTCTGAGTTCCAGGACCCAGAGGTCCATGCCCTCTGCCCTGGGCAGAGTCACGTTCTGCAGTTTGTCCGTGGCGGGCACTATCCTGTGGACAGTGCCTGCCGGGTTCGAGACTGTGTGGATCATCTGCTTGGTGCTGCAAGTCGAGGTCATAAATGCCCTGCTGATGGTGATGGCTTGCTTCAGGGTGACTGTAGGTTCAGTGGCTAGCAGCTTCTGGAGGAGATCCTCATGTCCAATCCCCATAACAAAAACGTCTTGCAATGCCTCATCAAGGTGTGTGCCAAAGTCACACGGCGCCGCGAGTCTCCTGATATCCACAGCATATTTGGTGACATCCTGGCCTTCAGGTCTGCAGTGGTGGTAGAATTTGTGCCTGGCCGTGAGGATGCTCTCCTTCGGTTTCAGTTGGTCACGAATGAGTTCGATGAGCTCCTCATATGGCTTGTCTCTGGCGCTTGCGGGTGCCAGAAAATCCCTGACGAGACAGTAAACCTCATTGCCACAACTGGACAGCAATATCGCCTTACACTGCTTTCTCAGTGCGTCTGTGTTCCCCGTCAGGTCGTTTGCTGTAAAGTAGTACTCGAGCCTTTCCGTAAAGGCCTTCCAATCATTTCCCACCGTAAAATCCTTTAGCGAGCCCAGAGTAGCCATGGTTGCGTGAAGCACGTCTGTGTCCTCGTCGCCAATGTGATGTATGTTGCACTCAAATCACTGACTCCACGCAGTCTGGTGTTGTAGTAACTGCTGTGACCGTGGGTCCTTTATTGTGTAACTCCAGAGTGCCTCTCAGGTGTGGTGGGCAGCTTTTATACTCTGTCGCAGGTACTTTCAGGTCTCCCACCACAGCGCCCTCTGTGGCGCACCATTGTACTTATACATTTAATGTACCTGGACAATACATAACAGGGGTCAGTCTGTATGGGACAGGAGAGTGAGGTGATGGTTATCCCGGGAAAACAGGGAAAAGAGACGGTGTGTACCTTGATACCAAAGGAGGGTTACGATATTGAATTACTGGTCAGTAACACTCCTGTAGAATATCAAGAATATGTGAGGAAAAACCTTGCAGCTTTTGCCACTCACAAACACGACTGCGGGAGAATAAATGGGGTCAAGGTTGGCAGAGATGGGGACCCCATTACCCGACCACAGAAACAGTACAACTTCCCCAGAGAGGTGGAGGCAGACATGGAAACAGCCTTGGGTTTGCTGGTTAAACAGTGGGTATTGAGACCAATAGCTACCCATGTGAACTCTCCATTGTGGCCGGTTAAAAAAACGGACAGCTCCTGGAGAGCCATGGTGGACTATCGAGTACTCAACCGTAACATCCCCGCCTGCGCACCCACTGTTGCTGCTGTCTCCGACCTCATTGGAAGTGTCCCAGCCTCTGCGACCACCTTCACGGTGCTGGATATTTCCAACGGGTTCTGGTCCATACCTTTAAGATCAGTACAAGTTTGCTTTTACCTTTAAAGGACAGCAATATACTTAGAACTGTCTCCCTCAGGGCTTCCACAACAGCCCCAGTATTTTCCATCAGTGCATGGCCAACTGTTTAAAGAGTTTCAGCAGACCCCAGCAGTTAGAACAGTATGTAGATGACCTGCTCCTGTTCACCGATGAGGGGGAGGAGCATGGCCCATTGCTGGCTGAACTGCTGGAGCTGCTGAAAGAAGAAGGATTTAAAGTAAACCCCAAGAAGGCATAGATCGGCCTGAAGGAAGTAAAATTCCTGGGACTGGCTGTGCGCGCTGGGGACAGAGCCATTGACAAAGCTAGAAGGGAAGCAGTGCAGAAGTTACCCGCCCCCAACACAGTGACAGGAGTAAGATCTTTTCTAGGGCTAACTGGGTACTGCAGAGATTTCATTGAGGATTATGCAGCCACCGCAGCCCCTCTGCTCCGACTCCTACACAAGGGGGTGGAGTGGGAATGGGACAAAGGTTGCGAGGCAGCATTTATCCAACTCAAGAAAGACCTGCAGACCGCGCCAGCTCTAGGGGCCATAGATGGGGGTAAAGAGTTTTTCCTGGAGGTAGCAGCCAGTGGGGACAGCCTGAGCGCAGTACTGCTCCAAGAGCGACACGGCCGGCTGAGACCAGTGGTCTACTCCTCCAGGATACTCACGGACGTTGAGAAGGGATACTCCAACTGTGAGCGGCACCTCCTAGCCACTCACTGGGCTGTGAAAAGATCACTGATCTTCACAGGGGGGTCCCCTATCACACTCCTTACCCACCATACGCCCCCCCCAAATGCTCCTGGACAGGAGAATCAAGGACGGGACAGTGAGCAGTGCCCGCATTTCTCGCTGGACCCTGCTCCTCTCTCAAATTGACCTAAGGGTAAAGGGTCTCTGCGAGCCAAGATTTGCAGCCAACATGATTCATCCAGGGACAGCCCACCAGTGTTCCATAGAAGGGATATGGGAAATTAACATAGGCTTTCGGGCTGGGTTACACCCGACAGGCCGAGAGATCTATGTGGATGGTTCAAGCACGGTATCTGCGGGTGAACGACTTACAGGCTGCGGAGTTTATGACCCCGAGGCAGGCATTGCCCTGGCGATTAAACTCCCCAGTACTATGAGCGCCCAGCATGCTGAACTGTCTGCGGTGGTGTATGTAGTCACACACCCCGAAGAATTCCCTACCCCATACACGATTTGCTTGGACAGTATGTTCACATGCAATTTGTGTACGGAGTACCTGGTTATTTGGTCCCACCGCGGATACACATCAGCAGATGGGAGACCCCTGGCAATTAAGCCCCTACTGGTAAAGATCATGAAAGCGGTAGGGGAGGAAGGGAATATCTACATACATAAGGTGAAAGCACATTCCACCATTGAACCCCGTAGTGAGGGAAACCAGCAGGCTGACATGTTAGCCAAGCAGGGGGCCCGCACGGGCAAGCTCTGGGATCCGTACAACCCAGGACCCATCGCAGCAGTTGGGGCAGGATAGGGACGGCAGGGAAGCAGGGGTAGCTTTGCCCCTGGACCTAAAAACAGTTCAGACCCAAGACCCCGTCTTCAAAACTGTCCTGAACATACTAGCAAAAGGGGAAAGGATAGACGGCCCGTACGGCACCGCAGCAATTGCCATTAAAGAAGGCATGCTGTTCAGGGGGAAGCAATGGGTAGTATCGCAACAGCACTGGAGAGAATTCCTCCAGCTGACCCGCGAGGGTCCAGGAGCAGGACACCCCGGACCTGAGACAACTTGGCAATGAGTGGAACAGGCAGGGTGGTGGCCAGGACTCAGGGAAGATGTCCGTGAGTTCTGTGCTAGCTGTCTGGTATGCGCGGCCAACAACCCCGATCCCCAGAAAAGAAAGGTGTCTATGGGACATATCAGGAGGGTAGAGGGACCCTGGCAGTCGATCCAAATCAACTACATCGGGACCCTACCCATTGCACAGGGAGGTTACAAGTACTGCCTAGTAATGGTGGATGTATCCACCAAATGGGTGGAAGCCACTGCCCTGGGAACAGCTAGGATCCTGGTCAGAGAAGTATTCTACCGATGGGACTACCACAATACGTGGAGTCCGACCAAGGGAGTTACTTTACCAGGCAGGTGATGCAGGAGACTCTTAAGGTACTCGGCATCAAAGGAAAATGGCATGTCGCCCACAACCCGCAGTCATCTGGGCCTGTGGAGCGTTTAAACCGCACATCAAAGAAAGGCTGCGCAAAGAGACAGGGGACTCACCCAAAGGGTGGGTAGAGGTCCTACCACTGGTCCTCATGGGGATCCGGGCCAGCCAGTCAAAGAGCACGGGGTACTCCCCGCACAAGCTCATGACCGGCAGAGCCATGTATTAGCCCCGGTACTCACAGAAGTTCAGCTGAGGGAAGCAAACCGGGACAGCTTTGTCAGGAATCTGTTTGACCACCTTAAACAGATTCACTGGCAGGCTGCTAACAACATGGGAAAACAGCATCGGAGCAACCGACTGCTGCTAGAACTCTGCAAACACCACGAATGGGAGATAGGGGACCAGGTTATGGTGAGGAACTATGCTAGAGTAGGGGCCTTTTGGGGCACTGTACATGGGACCATTCCACATTGTCGACAAGGCAAGCCCCATGGTCTATGCCATAAAATTGCCCTGCCGTACAAAGTGGTTCCACATAAATCAGTGCAAACTTTTCAACCCAGGGGCAGCAGCTAAATGCAAGGGACAGCCAAAAACGGTAAACTGCACTAAAGACAGGGACCCCCAACCAACAACCCCCGACTGTGGAAATCCCACAGAGGATGTGGCAGACCCACAGACTGCACCTAGCGGAGCGGTGGACTGTGTTACTGAATGAGCCGCCCCCCCCAAACATTTGGGACTCGGACACACTTCCAGCAGCCGGAGCCTTAAGAAGGACTCCCCGCACACCACGGCCAAAGACACCGTGGTCACCAGCGCTCCAATTTAAATGGTTCAGCCCCAGGAAAGGGACCAGCCGCAAAAGGGCACCTAAGGTCAGAGACCAGCCCGCAAACAGGGACACCCAGCCGGTAGCCTCGGGCAACAAGGGACCCCCAGAAGAGATAGCGGTGGACCAGCCACCAAGTGAGAGTCCCCAGCCCGTAGCCCTCGACCAGGCAGAACCCCCAGGGGAAGAAACAAAACAGGCAGCCACTCCCAAAGGAGCGGTGTGCTTCAGCACCGGAGGGGACGTTCCCCCGATGGTGTGGGACTTAAACCCATGTCTGGTCAGGGTACTTAGGATTAGGTGGTGCAGACCGACATATTACCTACCTCGTTGGACACTCAGCGGGAGGAGAAGAAAAAGAGAAGGCAGGAATTAACCTGGCCACCTGGATATATTCATATATAGCGATGTGAATTTAAGGATGTTTAGCAATATGAATTTAAGTATGTTTAGTGAATAAGTTTAGAATAGTGTAAGATTTTTCTGTGTAATGATAAGTATATATGTATTAGTTAACTGGGGTAAGGAAAAGAATCTACCTGTGCAGCTGTTAAAAGAAGCACAGGCCGGGTAATACCCGGGAGTAAGAAGAATCTACCGGTATGGCTATTAAGGAAGCACCAGTAAGATAACAAGCTGAACGACTGTGAGATAAAGTTAAAAGCAATCAGTCCGCAAGGAACTGAATAAGACAGCCAGTCAATTAAAGACTATGAGCTCAATTTGGAACGCGGTCACCTTTGTCAAGCCAGAGAGCTTTCTCAGGGCTAGACAATCTGTTTCATGTGCCCCTACAGGAAAGAGAGCAGCATGAGAAGGATCCTGTTCCTGCTCGCCATGATAGGGATGAGCAGCAGCGACAGAGGAGACATGGAAGAATCCCTCATCTACGGGTGTTCAGGAGGAAGAGCACCGATCGTAACCGCTGGGGGTGGCCCCGAGATATGGAAGAACTCGTCATTTACGCCCACGAGGGAAGATGGCCAGGGTGTCTGGGATCTAATTCTACCCACTACTCCAGCCAGGAAGGTTTTACCTACAGGGAGGCCTCAGTTCCATGCCCCCAGATGTGGATCATCGCTGCCTGAGTCAGTGTTACAGAGGGAAAGTGTGGTGTACGTAGCACACAAATCACTGACTCCACACGGTCTGGTGTAAATCTAACTGCTGTGACCTTCGTCCTTTATTGTTCAGCTCCAGAGTGCCTCTCAGGTGTGGTGGTCAGCCTTTTATAGTGCCTGTTGCAGGTACTTCCAAGTTTCCCACCACAGCGCCCTCTGTGGTGTAGCATTGTGCTTACATTACATTTAAGGTACCAGGACGATACACACATCAATACATAACAGAAAGCGTGTATGTTTGACTTGCAAAGGGAACATTCCCCTGGGAAGATGGTCGTGGTTCAGAAAACTCAGCAAGGACACATGGGACCAGGAATCGGACTGGGAAAGACTCGGTAATGATATGTACCGCACCATCACGGGGACACAGGGAGGAGTAAAAGTGTGTTGGGACAAATGGTGGGAATCCGAACAAGGAATTTATGTTTGCATGTGGGGATCAGAGAGTATTTGTCCCGCAGACATATCGATCGCCTTCGCCAGGCAATGGCAAGATGAAGGGGAAGGGATGGGGTGGGATTCTAGCCTACACGGGTGCGCGGTCCCACACTCCCCACTCCCAATTAACGCCACCGAACTAAGAGCACACATTAAGAAACCCCTGCCCACAACCCCGCCAATACACACAGTAATAGAAAGGTGTCCTACCACCACCAAGGGACCTGGGAACGGATTAGTATTGGTACTGACTGAAAAGTTGTTATACCAGCGGGTACATTATGCGGTAGCTTCAGTAATTTACCGAGGTACACCTGCCTGCATGGTGTCCGAAGGAAACAAAGCTGCTATACCAGGCCCTACTTAGAGACATGTTCAAGAAATTTTATGAGTTAGACTTTGGAAATGTAGACAAAGCAGACCTATACATCCTAAACGCTAGGGACACTATGGGCTCAGGGAGACCTAGAAGGGGTATCATAAATGACGTTTTCACTATCTACAATACAGCATCCATTGTAATAAATAGCCTAGATGACATAGAGCTGCAAACATAGATAAACAGTTTAAAGACCCAATTGAGAAAAATCCTGAAACAGGAGAACACCGTAGTTGGATCAGAACTACACGAGGACTAGGCTATGACTGTCCATTTAAAAGAAATAGTGGCTGAGCTGGAAAAACTTGCACAGACAGTGAATGAACTTATATGGGAGGATAGAAACGCTTCTGACCAGGCTGCACAGAACGAGGTGTGTGTATTATATGGGGCATGGTTGTTGGGCAAGGCAATCTGGGAGATTTAAAACAAGGTGTAGTCCCCTCTTGGATCAGGAACAAGCACCTCGCAGCCCTCCACCCGTACAGCAATTCACTAAGCCCGTGCCAGCTCTGCCTAGCCTCTGAAGCCTACCCTGTCCCAGTAGACTGTGGGAAATCTAACCACACTATTATTGGAATCGTACTAAGGATGCCGGTCATGGGTGTGACAGCCCGACCCGCACTGGTATACCGGGTGGAGAACATTGGAGTTATTCAGGGAGGTGCATACATTCATTTTGCAGCGGTCCCACCCTATGTCATAAAGTGGTAGCACGCTGTAACGGGTACTGACCTCTCCGGGTGCTGGAGCCGGGGTGCACATGTAATATTGTGTTCCCGGTACTTGAGTGCCCATTCAAAGTCACAGTGTGGGTTTAAAGCTGCTGGTGCACAGCCTATTAACTGTACCATGGAAGTAATGACACAAGACCATGTCCCTCCACAGGTAGCATACAGAGGGGCTGGGACATATTGTGTCACCACCAGTGCACCCCATTACCAACATGGACACTTCTGGTGTCCGGTAAGTGAAGCAGTTTTTGCCTCAAACCTGAGGCATCAGTTCAAGTGGCCCAGGAACGGATTGTCCCATTTCTGAACCCTCCACTGTCCACCTCACTGTGAAAGAAAACATTACAAACCTGCAGGATTATGTTGTACATTTTGGCTATGCAATTCCCCCTCTACCAGAACATCTTATCGCTCTGCTATAAGCTGTAATTATCTCACAAAAACACTTCTACAGTCTAGAACTGAAAACAATTGAGATAGGAACAATGATTCTCGAGATCACCATTCCACCTTGGTGGGACCTTTTCAGAAATATAGATGTCCCAGTCTCGATCAGAATCGCTTCCCATACTTTAGTTATTTGTCAACTCGCAATTATACTTTACTTATGGTGTCTCACTTGCCGAGTGAAACACAGAGGCCGTCAGGTCAGGAACCAAAGAGTGCTGTACGCTCCTTGGCCGAACTTGGGAATCGCGCAGGGATGGGTGGCACCATACTGCCATGTTTAATTTGTGTTTGATTTTACCTGCTGTAAACCACAAATAGCGATTGTTGTAAGAGTGTTACTTAAATGTTTTGACTATGTACCTTTATTTTACTGAACTTGAATATGTGTTTGACTATGGACCTTTAATGTTGCTTGAGAATGTGTTTTGATTATGTTTTTATTTTACTTTACTTAGAGTTGTGTATGACTGTATACCGTCATTTTACTGTGAAAACCGAGTAAAAGAGGGACATCATACCCCCTCTATGCTATAAACGAATTGTAAAGACTGTATTCGCCTGTATATTGCATTGCATTTCAACTGGGGATGCAGGGTAATATATAGCTAATATAAATGCAGGGAAGGTTGACTCTCGGGAGCAGGAATTTTGCTTACCTTGATTGACACTCATGAGTGTGGAGTGTCAACAGGGGGGACTGAAGGAATACAAAATTCACAAGAAACCCCCCCCCCCCACCCCGTGTTTGGACTCATTCGAAAGGAAATTTAATTTGGGACTATCTACCGGAAAGTTTGGAACTCTAAAGTGCTTATGGAAGAAACTACGAACTTTAACAGAATTTTGGATTTTAAAAAGACAAACTCAAGGCTGTGGGCGGACCTAAGGAACAAGCAGGAGACAGTCTAATTAAGTAAAGCTACCTGGGTGTGAGAACTGAGTTAACCTGTCTGGAAGAATGAGTATTTGAAAATCCTTCTCCACAAGAGACATTAACATCACAAAATCACCCAGAGGTAGCGACCCATCAAATTGGGTCTGGACAACCATTTCAGCATATACATCAGAAAGAGGCCCAATCCAGCCTGTATGCGAAAGACTAAACACAAAAGGACATTGCAATTATGAAACTAATATTTCCATCAGGAAACAGTTTTCGAACATCAACCCACCCAAGACATATCAATTTTTAACAAGCCTGACAAAATATTACAAAACAGAACCAAGCCCGCCAAAATTATACAAAGGATTTTGAAGATATTTGGGGCCAAGATGAGAAACACTGAAATCGTATAACTGCCCCTGTTTTCAATAGAGGTGAGAGAGAGGTGCTTGCTAGGTAGTTACAAGGCTACTACTACCTCATCAAGACAGGGAGAGAAACCGACACAACAGTTGTAAACTAACTTCTCCAGCCTCGAAGTCCTGAAGTCCTGAAGGAAGGAAGAACATCACCATCGCAGCAGCGACCGACCACCATCAACGTGGTATCAAGGGAAAACACAACCGTGACCTACTATTAACTATCAAAGGGATTGGTAAGCATAAGTCCCTGTCTGCCCTGGAATCTAACCTAGCTAGAATTAGGTATTGGGAGGTCGGAGGTATAATTTACTGTGACCCCCTTTGACTGTGTAATGCATGGTTCTTTATTAGAGTCATTTGTGATTTTAAGTTTGACCTGGTACCTTTCCTTGTATTGTACTTTATTAGAGTGACCTTGTATTTTTCTCACTAGAGTAATAAGCCTGTATTACTTGGAGTGTAATAAAACCAAAGTTCTTTGCATCAAACCAGTGTCCTCTGCACTTTTGTCACACCCCCCAAATAAATCCAGAATACAGAACCCAAGGGAGTGGGAGCAATTTGAACTGCTCAAGTTGGTCAGAAGGGAACTTGACTCCCTCATAGTGACCACACTACCCCCCTTACAGTTCACTTAAGTGTCAGAAACACCTAATGCACAAAACATCTGCATGTCTGTCTCATACACTTCCCACAGCCTTATGTCATCACCCATGCATGCAATAGATGGTTTCTCTGCCCTCTTCTGAATGAAGTCACAGAACACATCAGCTATGCCATTTTAAGAGTGGGTACAGCAGATTTTCTGATAAGTAGCATCTGAGTAATGGGCATAAACAATGGGGAAAATGGACAGAGATTTATTATGACGTTTTCAGCCCATTGGTGCCCCATCCAATTTTCTGATTGTATTTTGTACTGGCACCAGAGATTTCTACTAGTTTACAGGTAATAATATGAAAATTAGGTATCGTGCTCAGTCACCTATCTACCAACATGGGTATCCAGAGTTTGCTAAGGATTTATGGAAGTGCATTTAAAGGATTGTATAGAAAGATTTTGCAGCTTTTAGAGTTGTATTCCCTGAATATCTTTCATGCTTTTATCTGTTGCCTTCCTGCTTTCACTTAATTGGTCAGGAGGCTGTGTGCCAAGTATGACTATTTATTTTGGTATATCCATCATTTGGGGATAATCTGTTTCTCAATGGAAATTCCTCTTTGCTTATGGTATTTGGAGGAAGACAGGGAGGAGAAATGGAGGGATCTGAGCAGGTCAGGCTGCACCAGAGGTACACAATATCACTTGCCCTTACCTACAAGCAGAGGCGCACATACCCGACCATAGATGTGCAGAACTGACAGGACAGCTCGATGCAGAACTGTGACATTTGCTGGAAGGACATCTACAGCTAACTCATGCCATATGACTGTAGTGCCAGTGGTAGAACAGTCAGCTACATCTTCAATTTTAATTATTTCATCTCCTTCCAGGCATGCTGCAATCTTGTTTAAAGATGGTACCCTACTGAGACAAGGAGAGGACTCCTCCTAAGCCCCATCTCATTCGGCACCACCTCCACTTCACCTACATTGTTCCATCACTTGGCTGCACACTCAGGGCCCGAAATTCAGTATCGCTGGAAAGCTGGTGCTGACAGCACCTTTTTGGGCCATTAGCGGCAACATTTTATCGTGGCTGGGCCACCCACATTCAGCTCCAAAAGTGAAAAAATGGGTTCCAGCACTAATGAACCCTTCCATAGTAGATTTTTCAGCGATGTGGCTGTCTTAATTTGAGCGTTATCACCATTGAGAAATTCATCACGCAGGTAAGGGTTTGTAACGAGCCAGCTGCTCCCTGGCCTTTTTAAGGAGGGAAGGAATTTGGAAGGAGTTTGGAAGAAGGTTCGAAGGAGGTTGGAAGGATGGCTGGTGTAAGAGGTGCAAGGAGAGCCAACAACTGCACTGATATGAAGCTGGAGACACTGATGGACAGTGTGGAGGACAGAAGAGGAATACTGTTTCCTAATGTGGGGAGACCTGGCAGACAGGCAGTACATAATTCATGGAGGGAGATTGCAGAGGAGGTGTCAGGCACCTCCATATCTGTGAGGACGCACCCTGCTGGCCAGTCTGCACCCGGCCCTTCCAGGCCCAGAGGTGTTCTAGGGCGTCCTAGAAGGACAGCTGTAGATCCCAGACAACAACCACAGCAGCCTTCCCAGACCCATGATGCAACCACAGAGATGACAGTTAGACGTAGTGCTAGGGTAGTTTGTGTAACAGGTGTTTAAGTCAGATGCACAGGGGTAAAAAAATGATTACAGTATTATATTGTTTTTGCAGTGATTTGAATAACTTGATAAATCTTTATTTTTGGCAGATATATCTGGTCAGGTGTTTCATCTGGGAGTGGACAATTCTGTGTTAAGGCACTCATTGCGATGGCCATTGAAAGTGGTAGCTGAAGGGTCATGTGTGGATGGGATTATCTGAAGCGAGCAGCTATGAGACACAGCTACACCTCCTTTCCAGGGTTGCGTTGGGGATGACGCCTCCTAGCTCTGGTGCGACAGGGATCCTCCTCCTCTTCCTCCTGTGCCTCCTCCTTCTTCTCCTCCTCCTCAAGTGGATCTGCTGGCTCGACCTCCAGCGGCTGTCCCCTCATGACGGCTAGGTTGTGCAGCATGCTGCAGGCCACGACGATTATGGAGAGCTATTGAGGAGAGTACTGCAAGGTGCCACCAGAGCGGTCCAGGCACCGGAACCTCTGCTTAAGGATGTCTATGCACTGTTCGATGACACATCTGGTGGCACAATGAGCGTCATAGTAAACATGCTCTGTCGCTATCCTGGGGTTCCGCAGTGGAGTGAGCAGCCAACTGGATAGGGTGTTGAGTATGCAAAAACTGTTAGACTGAGTACTGTTTAACTCACACGTGCGTGCAGCCCAATGGCCTCCAACAGTGACGCCATCTAGTGGCTAGTGATCTCAAAAGTACATACATGACAATACCCCACTCTGAGATAGTAACACAGTCTGTTACAAATTGAGACGGTCTAGTGTTTTACGCTCCCGGGTTGACAGTCTCAGTTCAACTCCAGCCTTGGGTGAGTGTTCAGAGTCTGTTGTTACTGGTGGCTGGGTGGCTGACTTGGTGGGAGTGGCAATGGCCATGTCAGGGATTGAAAGTCCATTTTCATTGAACATGTCAGTGATTGAAAGTCCCGATTCTAAAGTTTCATGTTCAGCCATGAACTCATTGAATGGCGGTGCAGGCTAGAAGGGCTGAATGGCCTACTCCTGCACCTATTTTCTATGTTTCTATGTTTCTATGATTCACTGATGACCACTGAGTCCTCTGATGACTGGGGATAGGTTGGTTGGTCGTCGATTGTCACTTCCTCCGACTGTTCCGGTTCATCTGTGTGCTGCAGCTTTGTCTCCTGCATGTTTGTCCATTTTTGAGCTTGACAATAAATACTCCTTTGCCCTCCTTGGCCATGACAGTACCAGCGATCCACTTGGTACTCTGGCCATAATTCAGAACATATATAGGATCACTTACAGAAATATCGCGTAACACAGCTGCGCGATCATGATACCCTTGCTGACTTTGTCTTCTATATTCAACATGATTATTCAAATCAGGGTACAAGAGATAGCTTGGTCTTAAGACCTCTTTATCTTTAGTTCAGCAGGCGAGAGCCAGGTAATCGTGTGTGGCCTTGTCCTGTAACTAAGCAGTATGCATGACAGGCGGGTCTGCAGTGACCCTGGGTTACTCACTTCATACTCTGCTTTATGATCTCCTCGCACATTTGCTTGGGTATGGCAGACCAATCACCTTTGAGGATGCAACTCTTCACCACCGATAAAATCGGGTCCTAGCTGGTCCAGGTTTTAACTTGTTGAGCCGTGACAGGAGTTCCTTCACTCTCAAAAGCATCCATAACTAACGATAGGTCTGTCGGTTGTGGCGTTTCCACCTCCGGTGTGGGCAACAGCAGAAGGCTCAAAGCATCGGCACAATTCTCGGTGCCAGGTCTATGGCGAATGACATAATCATAAGTGGATAATGTCAGCGCCCTCCTCTGGATGCGGGATGAAGCATTTGTATTGATACCTTTGCTTTCAGAGAACAGTAAAATGAGCGGCTTGTGATCTGTCTCCAGTTCAACCAAAAACCAAAAAGACCAAAGACCAAAACTGATGCATCTTTTTAACCCCATACACGCAGGCTAGTGTTTCTTTCTCTACCATGCTTTAGGCTCTTTCCACTTTAGACAAACTTTTTGAAACATACATGACTGGTTGAAGTTTACCCGATTCATTAGTTTGTTGGAGTATGCAACTAATTCCATATGATGAAGCATCACAGGCCAATACTAAACGTTTACATGGGTCATAATGTACCAGCAGCTTGTTAGAGCAAATCAGATGAGTGGCTTTCTCAAAAGCTCTTTCTTGAGACATACCCCACACCCAGTTGTCACCTTTTCTTAGCAGCATGTGCAGTAGTTCTAATAAGGCGCTCAATTTCGGTAGGAAGTTACCAAAGAAGTTGAGTAGACCCAGGAACAAATGCAGCTGCTGCAAATTCTGTGGCTTGGGTGCATTCTTGATGGCCTTGGTTTTCGCGTCCATGGTCCTGATGCCGTCAGCAGCAATTTTCTTCCCCAGGAATTCGCCCTCTGGTGCCATGAAGATGCACTTCGAGCATTTCAGTCGGAGTCCCATTTTGTCCAGATGATGGAGACCCTCTTTCAGGTTGTTCAGCTGTTCCTCAGAGTCATGACCTGTGATCAGAATGTCATCTTGGAACACAACAGTTCTGGGAACAGACTTCAGTAGACTTTCCATGTTCCTCTGAAATATTGCTGTAGCCGAGCGAATTCCAAAAGGGCACCTGTGATAAATAAATAGTCCTTTAAGTATGTTAATGCACCCAAGTCTCTTTGACGTTTCGGCCAGCTCCTGTATCATGTAGGTCAACGTCAATTCCAGTTTGGTGAACGACTTCCCCCCGGCTAGCATTTCAAACAAGTCATCAGCCTTCGGTAACGGGTACTTTCGAAACCCTGTTGATCGTAGCCTTGTAGTTTCCACAGATTCTGACTGAGTACTGTTTAACTCCAAGAGGTATAACCTTGGCTCTACTTTATTAAGGCCAAAACTGACTAACATGCAAAATGGCTGGCCTTTTATATTTGGGCTGCACGCACGTGCATGCAGCCCAATGGCCTCCAACAAAGACGACGTCTCGTAGCTCGTGATCCCAAAAGTATATACATGACACAGGGGATATCCCTTGTCCCCAAGCAGCCATTCATAATCCTGATTCGGGCAGGTGAAGATGGCGGGCACACTGGTCTGGCGCAGAATGAATGTATCATGGCTGCTGTCTGGGTACCTCACATCAACTGCCAGGATCTGACGCTGGTCTTCTCACATGAGCTGCACATTCAGCGAGTGGAAGCCTTTGCGGTTGACAAAGATCTCGGGGTGATGATGTGGTGCCCTCAGCCCAACATGTGTGCAGTCAATGGCACCCTGCACCCTCGGGAAGCCTGCCATTCGGGCAAATCCGGCCTGCCGCTCCACATGTTTGTCCCTTGTCATCGGAAATTAGATGTACTGGACCTTTCTCCTGTACAGTGCACCTGTGACCTGCCGGATGCACCGATGTGCTGAGGATTGTAAGATGTTGCTAATGTCTGCAGTGGGCAGACTGGAAAGACCCCGTGGGGTAAAAATTCAAGGCAATGGTGCCCTTGCGGTGAGGGCGGGCCTGAGCCTTGTTTGAGGCTGCAGATCTTCTCACAGGAGAGTGCAGTGCTCCTTGAGTACTTCTGTCTGAAATCATAGCCTTTGCAGGCATTGCTCATCACTGAACTGGAGGAAGGAGAACTAAGGTCTATAGACCCTTTGAGGGTAGGGTCTCCTTCCCACATGTCTGCATTGGCCACCTTCCCTGGCAGCTGCCTGCTGGCCATCTCCCTGGTCCTCCTCATTCTCGGGCTCCTCTGGAGGCTCTTGCTGGAAAAACTCCTCTTCCAGTATTTGGAGTGGGGTCAGCATCCCTCACCCTCCTCCTGATGCCATCTCCCTCCTGACCACCCTCTCTAGCTGCAGGTCTGTGCAGATCTGCACACCCTTCTCTCGGTTGTGCAGCCATGACTGCCGCCTCCCTTGCCCGTTGCCTCTCTGCACGGTGCTGACGGCGACGCCTTCTCCTGCGTGCGGCCCTGCTTCTGACCAGGTGTACCAGGTGTCGCCCTCCCAACACTCCTCCCATCCTCAGGGTCAACTCTGCCAAGTAGGTCTCTGCAGCCCGCAATGAGGCCTACAGGCCCCCATTAAAGAGTCAGACCTGAAAGTCATACAAATGTCTGTGAAAACCTCTGAGCAGCACTCAGCAGGTTTAATGGAGCCAAAACAATTAATAAAACTATTTACCCACCAAACGGCCCCGATCGTGGCAAAAGTCCAGCGGTGTCATGTTCGTGCACCGACTGGAAAACCTCACAGGGACACTGCCTGAAGAAGTCCTTGGTTTTTGTTGCTGAAAATCATGGGTGTAGCTGTTTTCCAGTGGCCCGCCCGCTGATGACCTCACCACGCCACTAACTCCTTTAGCGCAGTTTCTGGCAGAAGCGCGCGCCCTTCAAATCCCCCTACACCCCCCCCCCCCCCCCCCGAGCTGAATATGGCTCGGGGAGGGAAAAACACCCGACCGCCGTGGCCCATCGATTTTATCGATCGACTGCCCAAACCCTGCGGCAGCCGTCACTTCCGGAACGGTGAATTTCTGCCCTTCAGTTTCCTACCTACATATTAATAGTACAAACCACTAGGTGTCGCCGGCCTCTAGATGTCTTCTAGGTATGCTCATTGGTGTAAAATTGGTGTAAAACTGGTGTAAACAGTTAAACCAACTTCTGTGCCATCTTTTAAATACACTATTGCACTATCGGTATTCTGCAGAGCACTGGGGTTCAAGAAGGAAAGGCAGGAACACTGCTTGCCTTTTTCATTTCTCTCTCAAATTACATCACTACATGTCTTAACAATATGAAGTCGAAAATCTGTCAGTGCCCCGAACCTGTGAAAAGCAGTCAGAATCAACTGCAGGTGTCTATCGGTAGAATGCAGAAACAAAATTACTTCAGAATCATTTCCTACCTGGGGATATCTGTTTTTAAAGATATTCAGCCTCATCTCTTTCAAGAATTCCTTGCTTTCGCCCTTAACAGCTGATTTTGCCAGCTGCTCTGCCTCATTGACCTGAGTGTAACTTGCTCCAGGCACAGCAACTGAAACCCAGGCTCCTTCGCCACTGGCTGACAGTGTAAATGGCGACTCAGCAGATATATCATGGAATAAGAACATAAGAACATAAGAATTAGGAGCAGGAGTAGGATATTCGGCTTCTCGAGCCTGCTCCACCATTCAATAAGATAATGGCTGATCTTCTACCTCAACTCCACTTTCCTACACTGTCCCTGTAGTGTATGGAGAAAGAGTCAGACTGAACACTGTGAGCTCAAAGTAAAGTGTGACCTTAGTCTTTTATTGCAGGTCTCCAGAGTGCCTCTCCAACCTGTGAAGCCTTCTTAAATATCTGTGCTCCCAAGGGATTATGAGATCCCTTGGGACTCCGGGGAATGAGCCCTCCGGTGGCTGCACAGAGTAAATACAAGTCCACATATATAACAGTCCCCATATCCCTTGATTCCCTTAATATTCAAAAATCTATCGATTTCTGTCTTGAATATACTCAAAGACCACACCTTCATAGCCCTTTGGGGTAGAGAATTCCAAAGATTCACCACGCTCTGAGTGAAGCAGTTTCTTCTCATCTCAGTCCTAAATGGCCAACCCCTTATTCTCAGACTGTGACCCCTGGTTGTCCACTCCCTAGCCAAAGGAAACATCCTCCCTGCATCTATCCTGTCAAGTCCTGTAAGAATTTTGTATTTTTCAATGAGATCAGCTCTCATTCTTCTAGGGGCCGATTTTCATCAAGGCCTCTGCCCGCCCAAGTGCCACCCAGATGGTCGCCGAGGCACCGGACGGTATTTTCGGCGGGATATTAAGCGCCAAGGGCCCTCGAAGGACGGCGGGCAGCAAGTGGACGATGTACACCTCCACTCTGGGCGGCAGCAGGCAGGATGCCTCATTTTATTCAGCCATCTGTTCATTTCCTCTACATTTGCTTTCTATTATTTGAATCGGGAGGTTGGAAATATGTCAGAACAAATTATACAACTCTCTTGCCCCCTAACTATACCTATATCAGCCCTCCTCCCAATACCTAAAACATAACTTTCTGGTCTATCTTTCTGTTGTCACTTTAAGTTATAGTTGCTAACATCTGTTTGCCAATGAGTTTGCCTGTCATAGGGGTCAAGAGACTAATTTTCAGCTTGTTAATTAAACTATGATTATCTCTGTTGTGCTGTGACTGCTTCAAAACCATTTACTAAACAGGAGCAATAGTGAGTAGAATGGGGCTGGTGCCTGGAAATTTCAGCAATCCTGCCTGATCATTTATTTTTCACTTTTGGTCATAACTATTGTCTGTTAGAGGCTCAAATTTCCAACACACAGCAACTTGGCCAAAATTACAATACAATCTTCGCTGAAAATACCTCAATAGTATTGACTTATGGATTTAGTGGCCTGTACATTCCAAGTAGTTTTGCTAAGTTTTTACCTCGCATCAACCTGGCAAAACCATTTTCTGCTGTTAAAATGTCAGAACACTGCCAGCTAGAAACTGTCCTTTAAATCATGGACGTGCCTCCAATAGTATTAGGTTTGTCCTGTGATATAGGGAAATGCTTGGCAAGGATAGGGAGCCCCTTCTGGCAACTAGGAGGAAAACAGGAATCTTAAATCTAAATGTAAAGTCTAAGTGAATGTGCACAATATGAAATAAATATTTATATTGAAAGAGAAAACAAATCCAAGGGTTTCACATACAGCAGTCTGATTCACTGATCAGTAATAGTTGTGAGAGATTATTGTATCTTAACTGTAGCTTTTTATTTTCCAGGTGATCCAAGCGGCGGCTGGCATGATGAACAATGTAAATATCGGCTACATTTTATTTGAGGCTACGATATTTAAAAGAAAAGTAATAATGTCATAGATATTTTCCATCTCTGTGTTTAAATCAGTAAATCTGTCCACTGTTATTCCTTGGACTATTTCAGTTCAAATGATAATAAACAAACTGCATCATTAACACACTATGAGGTTGATTTTCATGCACTGATGTAAGTCAGTTCTAAATGGTTAAGAACAGATGCAAATCTTTCCAGAATGGTAATGTATGAATACCAGTCAATTTAATGCAGTCGGTTCACTTGCATAATTATTGACAATCCCAGATACAGTTTTAGACAGGTACACAGAGCTCAATAATGGTCACAGTGGAAAATTGCATGAAGGCAACATTTAAAGGGATGCAGACAACAGCAACTTGCATTTATATAGCGCCATTAACATAGTCAAATGTCCCAAGGAAATTCATAGGAGTGTTATCAAACAGAATTTGACACCGAGCCACATAAGGAGATATTAGGGCAGATTTCCAGAAGCTTGGTCAAAGAGGTAGGTTTTAAGGAGCATCTTAAAGGAGGAAAGATATGTGGAGTGGTTTAGGGAAGGAATTCCAGAGCTTAGGGCCTCGGCAGCTGAAGGCACGGTCACCAATGTTGCAGTGATTAAATTTGGGGATGCACAAGATGCCAGAATTAGACGAGCGCAGGTATCTGGAGGAGGTTACAGAGATAAGGAGGGGCGAGGTCATGGCGGAATTTGAAAACAACGATGAAAATTTTAAAATTGAGGCGTTGCTTAACTGGGAGCCAATGTACTTCAGCAAATACAGGGGTGATGGGTGAACGGAACTTGGTGTAAGTTAGGATACTGGCAGCAGAGTTTAGGATGATCTTAAGTTTATGGAAGGTTGAAGAACACAAGAACATAAGAAATATGTGCAGGATTAGACCATTTGACCCTTCGAGCCTGCTCCACCATTCAGAAAGATCATGGTTGATCTATCTCAACTCGGCCTTCCGCATTATCCCCATATCCCTGGGTTCCCTTAGTATCCAATGCTTCCCTTAGTATCCAAGATAGGAAAAGATGGGAAGCCTATCCAAAAGAGTGGGAGGCTGACCAAGAATGCATTGGATTTGTCATGTATATACTTTTGGGATCACTAGCCACTAGATGGCGTCACTGTTGGAGACCATTGGGCTGCATGCATATGTGTGCAGCCCAAGTATAAAAGGCCAGCCATTTTGTATTATACTCACTTTGGGCCTTAATAAAGCAGTGCCAAGGTTATACCTCTTGGAGTTAAACAATATTTAGTCTAATAGTTATTGCATACACAACATTTGGCGACGAAGCAACAAGATCCTTTATATGCAAAAATGACCACAATTGGATTGTTGGAGCGATTTGTGGAAGGAGAAGATTGGGCAGACTTTGTGAGCCATTTGAGCCAGTTCTTTGTGGCCAACAAAATGGAGAGGTCGGCGATGCAGATCGGCGCCGGGCAGTGTTCCTCACAGTTTGTGATCCAAAAATTTATGGTCTGATAAAGAATCTACTCCTGCCTGTAAGTCCAACAGAGAAGATGTATGAAGAATTGTGTACACTGGTACAGGACCACCTTAAGCCAGACGAAGGCAACACCATCTCGAGATACAGATTTTACTCGCACGTTCGCTCAGAAGGCCAGAATGCCGCAGAATTTGTTGCCAACCTGAGATATCTAGCGTAACTGTGTAAGTTTGGGGCTGTGTTGGCAGACATGCTGAGGGACTTCTTTGTAATCGATATCAACCACGAGGTAATCCTGCGTAAACTACTGGTGGAGACGTTGGACTTGAACAGGGCCATCACCATCGCTCAGTCATGCATGATGATGGATAGATGTCTAAAGCAGCTATCAGTGAAAAATCGAAACTCGGCAAGTACTGTAAATTTGATTGATTCGGCATTCGGCAGAGCGGCACATGGCAGGGCCTATCCGACAGCGTATGCAAAACCTGTGGCTGCCCAAAGTCTGCCAGCGGGAATGCACATGCATCCGATTTCTCCGTGCTGGTGTTGTGAGGGAAATCACCGGCACCAGCAGCGCTGATTTAAGCAATATAGTTGCAAAGGCTGTCTGAGAGTGGGGCTGTGCTGGCAGACATACTGTGGGACTTCTTTGTAATTGGCATCAACCATGAGGTGATTCTGCGTAAACTACTGGCAGTGGAGACGTTGGACTTGGCCATCACGATCGCTCAGTCATGCATGACGACAGAAAGAAGTCTAAAGCAGATAACAGTGAAAAATCGAAACTTGACAAGTACTGTAAATATGATTGATTTGGTGTTCAGCAGAGCGGCACAGGGCAGGGCCTACCCGACTGCATACGCAAAACCTGTGGTTGCCCAAAGTCCGCCGGCGGGAATACATCGGATTTCTCCGTGTTGGCGTTGTGGGGGAAATCACCGGCACCAGCAGTGCCGATTTAAGCAATATAGTTGCAAAGGATGTCTGAGAGTGGGGCATCTCCAGCGCAAGTGTCTGCAGGTGAGCAAACGTACTTCTACACACCACGTGGAGGATGATGGTCAGACTAGCGCAGATCCGAATACGCAATCCAAGATACCAGAGGAGGAAGTGTATGGATTGTACTCGTTCCTAACTAAGAGCAAACCGATAATGATCAATGTGAAATTTAATGTGGTGCCTGTATCGATGGAACTGGACACAGGGGCGAGTCAATCGATAATGAGCCAGAGGGCATTCGACAAGCTGTGGGATACTAAGGCTGTGAGGCCCAGGCTGAGTCCAGTCAATGCCAAATTACACACGTACACCAAAGAACTCATAATGGTGATTGGCAGTGCCACAATTAAAGCATCATATGATGGTGCGGTTCATGAGTTACCGCTTTGGATTGTCCCAGGCAATGGCCCAATGCTGTTCAGCAGGAACTGGCTTGAAAAAATCAGATGCAACTGGAACAACATCAATTCATTGTCGTCGGAGGAAGATACATGTACCCAAGTACTGAGCAAGTTCGCCTCGCTGTTCGAACCAGGCATTGGCAACTTCACGGGAGCCAAGGTGCAGATCCACATGGACTCGGATACAAGACCTGTCCATCATAAAGCTTGGGCAGTTGCGTATATGATGAAGGAAAAAGTCAAAATCGAACTGGACAGACTCCAGCGTGAAGGGATCATATCACCGGTTGAATGGGCCAGCCCCATTGTTCCTGTGCTGAAAAGTGATGGCACAGTCAGAATCTGTGGAAACTACAAGGCTACGATCAACAGGGTTTCGAAAGTACCCGTTACCGAAGGCTGATGACTTGTTTGAAATGCTAGCTGGGGGGAAGTCGTTCACCAAACTGGAATTGACGTCGACCTACATGACACAGGAGCTGGCCGAAACGTCAAAGAGACTTGGGTGCATTAACATACTTAAAGGACTATTTATTTATCACAGGTGCCCTTTTGGAATTCGCTCGGCTACAGCAATATTTCAGAGGAACATGGAAAGTCTACTGAAGTCTGTTCCCAGAACTGTTGTGTTCCAAGATGACATTCTGATCACAGGTCATGACTCTGAGGAACAGCTGAACAACCTGGAAGAGGTTCTCCATCATCTGGACAAAGTGGGACTCTGACTGAAATGCTCGAAGTGCGTCTTCATGGCACCAGAGGGCGAATTCCTGGGGAAGAAAATAGCTGCTGACGGCATCAGGACCATGGACGCGAAAACCAAGGCCATCAAGAATGCACCCAAGCCGCAGAATTTGCAGCAGCTGCATTTGTTCCTGGGTCTACTCAACTTCTTTGGTAACTTCCTACCGAAATTGAGCGCCTTATTAGAACTACTGCACATGCTGCTAAGAAAAGGTGACAACTGGGTGTGGGGTATGTCTCAAGAAAGAGCTTTTGAGAAAGCCACTCATCTGATTTGCTCTAACAAGCTGCTGGTACATTATGACCCATGTAAACGTTTAGTATTGGCCTGTGATGCTTCATCATATGGAATTAATTGCATACTCCAACAAACTAATGAATCGGGTAAACTACAACCAGTCATGTATGTTTCAAAAAGTTTGTCTAAAGCGGAAAGAGCCTACAGCACGGTAGAGAAAGAAACACTAGCCTGCGTGTATAGGGTTAAAAAGATGCATCAGTTTTGGTCTTTGGTCTTTTTGGTTTTTGGTTTGAACTGGAGACAGATCACAAGCCACTCATTTTACTGTTCTCTGAAAGCAAAGGTATCAATACCAATGCTTCATCCTGCATCCAGAGGTGGGCACTGACATTATCCACTTATGATTATGTCATTCGCCATAGACCTGGCACCGAGAATTGTGCCGATGCTTTGAGCCTTCTGCTGTTGCCCACACCGGAGGTGGAAACGCCACAACCAACAGACCTATTGTTAGTTATGGATGCTTTTGAGAGTGAAGGAATCCTTGTGATGGCTCAACAAGTTAAGACCTGGACCAGCTAGGACCCGATTTTATCAGTGGTGAAGAGTTGCATCCTCAAAGGTGATTGGTCTGCCATACCCAAGCAAATGGGTAAGGAGACCAAACCTTACATTCGTCACAAAGACGAACTGTCTATTCAGTCGGATTGTATACTGTGAGGCAATCGCGTTGTTATGCCCAAGAAAGGGAGAGAGAAATTTGTACGTGAGCTACACAGCACACATCCCAGCATTGTAATGATGAAAGCCATCGCCAGGTCTCAAGTATGGCGGCCGGGAATTGACTCTGAGCTGGAATCATGTGTGCATCAGTGCAACACTTGCATGCAGCTCAGCAAAGCACCAGTGGAATCGCCGCTGAGTCTGTGGTCGTGGCCATCGAAACCATGGTCCAGGATCCACATAGACTTTGCAGGTCCCTTCCTGGGGAAGATGTTTTTAGTTGTGGTGGATGCATATTCGAAGTCGATAGAGTGTATAATCGTGTCATCCAGCACATCCACAGCTACCATTGAGAATCTCAGTGTCATGTGTGTGCCTGACATCGTTGTTAGCAACAGCGGATCGTGTTTCACCAGGCAGGGGTTTCAAGAGATCACGAAACTCAATGGTATCAAACATGTAAGGTCAGCACTGTTCAAACCTGCATCCAATGGGCAAGCAGACCGTGCTGTCCAAATCATAAAGCAGAGTATGAAGCGAGTAACCCAAGGTTCACTGCAGATCCGCCTGTCATTCATACTGCTTAGTTTCAGGACAAAACCACACACGCTTACCGGGGTCTCGCCTGCCGAATTAATGATGAAGAGAGGTCTTAAGACCAAGCTATCTCTTTTACACCCTGACTTGAATAATCATGTTGAATACAGAAGACAAAGTCAGCAAGGGTATCATTATCGCGCAGCTGTGTCACGCGATATTTCTGTAAATGATCCTGTATATGTTCTGAATTATGATCAGGGTCCTAAGTGGATTGCTGGTACTGTCATGGCCAAGGAGGGAAACAGAGTATTCATTATCAAGCTCAAGAATGGGCAAACAGGCAGGAAACATATGGATCAGACAAAGCTGCAGCACACAGACGAACTGGAACAGTCGGAGGAAGAGACAATTGACGACCAACCAACCTACCCCCAGCCATCAGAGGACTCAGTGGTCAGCAGTGAATCGGGACTTTCAATCACTGACATGTTCAATGAAAATGGACTTTCAATCCCTGACATGGCCATTGCCACTCCCACCAGGTCAGCCACCCAGCCACCAATCACAACAAACTCTGAACACTCACCCAAGGCTGGAGTTGAACTGAGACGGTCAACCCAGGAGCGTAAAACAACGGACCGTCTCAATTTGTAAAAGACTGTGTTAGGGGAGTAAGGGGAGTATTGTCATGTATGTACTTTTGAGATCACTAGCCACCAGATGGCATCATTGTTGGAGGCCATTGGGCTGCACGCATGTGTGTGCAGCCCAAATAAAAAAGGCCAGTACTTTGTATTATACTCACTTTGGACCTTAATAAAGCAGAGCCAAGGTTATACCTCTTGGAGTTAAACAGTACTCAGTCTAATAGTTATTGCATACACAACATTTGGCGATGAGGCAATAAGAACCTTTGTATGCAAAAATGAGCACAAGTGGATTGTTGGAGTGATTTGGGAGAGCTTTCCACAGACTAGTCAAACAACAACCTGACATGGTCATACTCAGAGTATCATACTTTTCAGCCAACATCCCAGACTCCTCCATCACCATCCTGGGTATGTCCTGAACCATCGGTAGTGATGATTGCTCAGTGTTCAGTTCCATTCGCAACTCTTCAGATAATGATGCAGTCCATGCCTGCATTTAATAAGACTTGGATGGCATGCAGGCTTGGGCTGATAAGTGGCAAGTAATATTTGCATCACACAAGTGCCAGGCAAGACTATCTCCATCAAGCAAGAGTCTAACCACCTCCCCTTGACATTCAACGGCATTACCATCGCCAAATCCCCCACCATCAAAATTCTGGAGGTCAGCATTGACCAGAAACTTAACTAGACCACGTAAATACTGTGGCTACAGGAGCAGGTCAGAGATGGGTATTCTGCAGGCAGTGTCTCACCTCCTGACACCCCAAAGCTTTTCCACCATCTACAAGGCATAAATCATGAGTGTGATGCAATACTTTCCACTTGCCAGGATGAGTGCAGCTCCAACAACACTCAAGAAACTCAACACTATCCAAGGCAAATCAGCCCACTTGATTGGCACTCTATCCACCACCTTAAACATTCACTCCCTCAACCACAGCAGCACCTCCAAAATCCACGACCTCGACCACCTGAAAGGACAAGGGCAGCAGGTACATGGGAACATCATCACCTCCACGTTCCCCTCCAAGTCACACACCATCCTGACTTGGAAATATATCGCCGTTCCTTCATCGTCGCTGAGTCATAATCCTGGTACTCCCTCCCGAATAGCACTATGGGAACACATTCACCACACGGACTGCAGCATTTCAAGAAGGCGGCTCACCACCACCTATTCAAGGGCAATTAGAGATGGGCAATAAATGCTGATCTTGCCAGTGATGCCCACATCCCAGGAACGAATGAAAAAAGGACAGTTGCCAGGCAAGTGATGCAGTCGGTGGCTAGGGAATGGAATTTGTGGCAGGGACCGAAAACAATGGCTTCGGTCTTAGCAATATTTAATTGTAGGAAATTTCTGCTCATCCAGTACTGGATGTCAGACAAGCAGTGTGACAATTTACAGACAGAGGAGGGGTCAAGAGAGGTGGTGGTGAGGTAGAGCTGGGTGTCATCAGCATACTTGTGGAAACTGACGCTATGTTTTTGGATGATGTCGCTGAGGGGCAACATGTAGGTGAGAAATAGGAGGGAGCCAAGGATAGATCCTAGGGGGACACCAGAGGCAAGTGGGAGTGGGAAGAGTAGCCATTACAGATGATTCTCTGGCTATGACTGGATAGATAAGAATGGAACCTGGTGAATACAGTTCCGCCCAGCTGGACGATGGTGGAGAGGCTTTAGGAAGAGGATGGAGTGGTGAACTGTGTCAAAGGCTGCAGACTGGTCGAGAAGGATGAGAAGGGACAGATTACTACATTCACAGTCACATAAGATGTCATTGTTGATTTTCATATAAGCTGTTTCGGTACTGTGGCTGGGCGGAAACCTGATTGGAGAGTTTCAATCATGGAGTTCCAGGAAAGATGGGCGCAGATTTTGGAGGTGACAACATGTGTTCAAGGACTTTGGAGAGGAAAGGGAGGGTGATGATGGGGTGGTAGTTTGCAAGGACGGCGTGGTCAAGGGTTGTTTTTTGAGGAGAGGGGTGATGAAGGCAGATTTGAAGGAGAGGGTGACAGTACCTGAGGAGTTAGAACCTTTAACAATATCAGCTAACATGGGGGCCGGGAAGGGAATATTGCTGGTCAGCACTTTAGCAGGAGCTGGGTCTCATGGACAGAATGAGCTCGGGGAAGGTATGAGGGGAGCTCAGAGAGAAACTAGAGAAAGATGCGAGTTCAGGGCTAGGGCACCGGGGAGAGGGGGGGGGTGCGGGGGGGCGGGAGGCGGTGGGAATCTTAGAGGAAGTTTGGCCCAGTGGGGAAGGGAAGAAAGTGGCAGAGGCTGATCAGATGGTCTCAATCTTAGTGACAAAGAAGTCCATGAATTCCTCGCACTTGTTGTTAGAGGCGAGGATGGGGGAGACAGGAGAGAAGGGTTTAAGAAGATGGTTTGCAGTAGGGGAAAGAAGCCGGGGGTTATCTTTGCATTCCAGAATGATCCTGGAATAGTGAGCAGGAATCGATAGTGCTTTATGTAGTCCAGCAACATCAGAAGATGTATGGCTAAACCAGTTGTCCAGTAGATCCATTCAAGTCTGTGTCCCTTGGACTTAAGGGAGCGGAGATGAGGGCCATACTAGGGGGAATAACCAGGGTGAGAGCCAGTCGTGGTTTTAATGGTGGAGGTGAGGGGGTGGTTGAGCAGATCGGTAGCTGCAAAAATGTCAAGGTGAATGGAGGGCCAATGGCCAGACAGTGGGATTGTGAAAGTGCCGGTGTAAGTGAATTGGGAGAGAGTTTTCTCCAGGGGCAGACACAGAAAGAAGTAGGGTTAGGAATGGGAAGAAGAATGTGGGTAGAGAGTGATACAAGGAAGTGATCAGAGATGGCCTTATCTGCGATTGACACGATGGGAGGAACGAGGCCATGTGAAATGGCAAGGTCAAGGGAGTGGCCGTGAATATTGGTTGGGGAGTTTATAAGGAGGGAGAGATTAAGGGAGGATAGGAGGGCAGTGAACTCAGAGGAGAGAGAGCATGGTGAGTTGAGGTGGAGGTTGAAATTCCCACGAATGAGAAGCCATTCAGTGCAGAGGCTGAGGGAGAATAACTGCCAGCAGAAAACAAACAGAAAACATCAAGCGGGCAAAATTGCTCCGTGTCCCAATTGGGGACATTAACCTTCTGTGGACGGGACTTTTATAGCCCTCCGGAAGTCCCTCCCCCCCCGACGCAGAGTTAAGCCTTACGACCCTAAAAGGAAGCAGAGCTCTGCCTCCGAAACTTGCTTCCTTTGAGGGGCGCTCCCGGGGTGGTAGTGCAGTGCTGAGCTAACACGCTACAATGCCGTCCCCTTCCATTAAATGGAAGGGCCGCTGCGCACTCTGCATGGCCCTTTGGTGGCCGCCATTGGACACCAGGAACGTGTGAGACCGGGCCAGTAGCCCGGCACCCAAAATGGAGTGCTGGGCTGCACGATGGCAGCCCAGTCCACGATAGGTCTGCCATGGTCGGATTGACCCAAGAGTAGGCTGACCAACAAAGATGGTGGTCCAGGGCGCTGCAGGCCTTCCCTTTAAACAGCACCCGTGAAGCTGGCGTTGATATCCGCCCATGCCAGCCTCGAGGCTCACGGGGCAATTTCCCTCACAGGGCGACAAGGGGTCGGTGTGGGATGGTGAGGAGTCGGCGCACAAGGCGATGATGGCAGGGGCAATTTCCTGGGAGGCGGTAGCGCCTCCCTCCTCCAAGCGAAAATATCCTTGTGCCCCATTAGCGCCCCCCAGAGGCACTAACGGGGCTATAAAAAGGGGCAATTCACCACCCAAGAATTGTTCAGAATTTCCTAACCATACTTAGCTTTATATTGCTGTGCACTCTAAATGAACTGCCATCTGACCTCCCCCAGATCCTGGCAACCTTAGGTGTCTGACACAGCGAATGTATTTACATGCAGCTTGCATGTCCAAACATGAAGAAATTGGAGGAATGACATCTCCGCCTATATTTCAAGAGATTGCCACACCCACCAGCAGTTTCTTCAGAAACTCGCATCCAATACACAAGGATCAATCGCCAGGTTTTACAAGGCTTTGCCCATTTTTCCAAACTATTATGTCCCATGAATTGACCTACCCAGGCAAAATGGACATGACTATTAGTCTTTGTCTCTCTCCAATGAATGGTGAATATGGTTAAGGGCTGTGAGAACATTGCTCCTAAGGTACAATGTGCTCCACTTGCACGCTAAACTTGACCTTGCCTAAGTACACATATCCAGGTCATTTAAATCATTAAAATGTGTTCACTGTGGACATTGAGCACAATGTTGGGGGGAAGGGGAAAGGGGGAGACGATATTTGGCATAATCCAGCACCTTAAGGGGGCAGTTTTCCTTGAATACTTTAGATGCTAAAGAGCCTCCGACGGGGTCTTAAGCTGCAATGCCGGCTTAGCCCATGTTTAGCACATGACACCATCTTGGTAAAGGAGTTGAAGTGCATGCTAGGAACAACCGCTGGAAGATCATTAAGAGGCTGAATGACAATTACATTTCTTGCCTCAGTAAAGAGGCTGCATGCCATTTTGGTTGGCAACGCTTCCTTTAATGACCTCCCCTAACAGCGACCAACTGAACAAGAGTAAACAATTGCTTGCTGAGTATTTCGAGCGCTACTTAAAGCCATGTTCAGCTTTCACCAATCACTTGCTAATTGAGATTGACTGACTACACTGCGTTCGAAAAGAACTTTTTCAACATTTGGAAGATTTTCTGGGAAACTTTGTCAAGACTTCGCCAACAGTCGTCAAAATTCTTCCCCCAAAATTCTCTCAGGACTTCACCTAAAAGTAGTGAGTGCTGTACCACTCTACCATATTGGACACCTAATAGGAGTCATCAGGAGAAAGAGGGTGCTTGGTCTAGGGCATCTTGCTAAGGGTCCCCCTTGCTCTGTATGAGGAATTGGAGGAGGAGATGAAACCAGGCAGAGCTGCTGCAGTAGAGGAATAGGAGGGAAAGGAGGGGCAGGAGGGTTCTCAACAGGAGGCCCTACCAACCCTGGATCTTCAAAAAGCACTATTCCTACATTCACATGACCCAAGCTCAGTGCACAAGGTGGCTGTGCTTTACAAAGGATGTCGTCACAGAGATTTGTGGCCACGTGGATCAAAGACTCAGACTATGCAGCACAGCCAGGAAGAGAAGGAAAAAGAGGAAGAAGAGGAGAAGGAGGAAGAAGAGGAGGAGGAGGAAGAGAAGGTACAATTGGAAGAGGAGGAGTAGGGAGAGAAGGAGGAATAGAAAGAGGAGGAAGAGACTGAAGAAGAGGAGGAGGAAGAGAAGGAGGAGGAAGAGACTAAAGAGGAAGAGGAAGAGGAGGAGGAGGAAGAGAAGGAGCAAGAGGAAGAGGAGGAGTAGGGAGAGAAGGAGGGAGGAGGAAGAGTCTAAAGAAGAGGAGGAGGGAAAGGAAGAGGAAGAGAAAGTGGAAGAGGAAGAGGAGAAGGAAGAGAAGGAGGAGGAAGATGAGGAAGATGAGGAAGAAGAGGAGGAGGAAGAGGAGGGGAGGGAGAGTAGGAAGAGGAGGAGGAGGAAGTGAAGGATGAGGAAGAGGAGGAGCAGGAAGACGAGGGACCAGGGGAGCACCAGAGGGTTCCATGTATATGGCCTACACCTGGGAGGGACGCTTGCCACCATCTAATTGCGAGCACTTTTGCGAGACAAGCCTGAGCATGCTCACTGCTTCCACATGATTTACCTTCCACGACTCAGGATCCATCATCTGCACTCAATCCTTTCAACTACTTCCCCAAGAAGACCACAATAAAAAAAGACCACTCATTCCACAGCTACCCAATTACAGTCATCATTCTTTAACTACATAAAATAAAAAGCAATGAAACACGACACAACCAACAGCACTTACAAATATTAACCTATTCACCCTGATGCTCACTCTTAGTGGCTATCTATGTGCTCTTGCCTACTCTGGTGCTTCCACAAAGTGCAGCCCCAGTGGCAGCTGTACGCGAGGTGGATGGCTGCTAAGAATCTGAAGAGAGCAGCTCCCAGATGTTTTCTGCAACACCCTTGAGAGGCTGTGGGCCGAGATGGCCCACCTCAGACTGCACCATCTCAGCATGGGCTTCAGCAGTCTGGGCCAACTGGCTGACCGGCAACTTCAAGGGCAATGGTGGAATGCCCATGGAGGGAGCTGCAATGCTGGCATCCGGAGAGAAGCCAATAGGTTCCTGCTCCATGATTCCCATGCCTCTAACCTCAGGGCTTCTGTTCAGCCAGCCCCGTGATCTGGTGGTGGACAGAGCTCTGGTCATCAGACATATTCTGCAAGCCCCTTTCAACCAAGGAGCCCAGAACCACCATGGCAGCAGCCTGAGCTTCCATTGCAGCACTATATTGTTCCATGGAAGATGCAATGACAGCAGTAGCTATTGATACAGTACATTCTTCCTCCTTCTCCTCCTCCTTCTCCTCCTCCTTGGGCGGGGGGGGGGAGGGGGGGGAAACGTGGTGCGAGGTGGCTGTTGCTTGTATTGCACTTGCTCTGGGGGGTTGGGGGGGCAAGGTGAGTCTTGCTCCTGTGAGGCTGCAGTGATAAAGATGTAAATGTTTGGGTGAAGCGCGTGTGGCCATTATAAGAGGATGTGTGTGATAAGACCGTATAGAGCTTGGGAGAGAGGATAGCTTTGAAGGGATTAAGGATCAGGAATAGTTGTGCAACTTTAAGGAAGCTGGAGTGGCCATACCCCTATGCAAGATGCCCCCTGCTCTGCCTCTGGCCACGGCGTCTCCCATTCCTTCCCGTTCACAGCCTATACTGCCTCCTCAAGGGGAGTAATTTCATGCAGGCATGGTTGACCTTCCCTGGTCAGGTCCTGCTGATGTCTGTTATGTGCTATCTTGTTCTGAAAGAGAAAGATTGGTGATTGTGAATGAATGTAGTGACAGGTGTGTTTGCATGTGTGTGTGTGTGTGTGTGTGTGTGTGTGTGTGTGTGTGTGTGTGATGTCTCACATGGTTGAAGAGCTGTGAGATGTGTCTGAAGCATGAGAAGCTGTGAAGGATGCAATAATATGGAGTTTGTGAATGTCAGTGTATAGTTAGATGGTGGATGAAGGTTGTGATGCTGGTGGTGGTGATGCAGTTATTGAGCAATGTGTTTGTGAGATGGAATCTTACCTTGACCACTCATGTCAAGTCATTAAATTTCTTGCAGCACTGGAACCATGTCCTGGAGACAGGGCTCCTGCTGCCACCGCCCCGGCCACCTCCTCCCACATGCGGCGTATTAGCTGCCACTGACCTCTATCACTTAGTAGGACAAGGGCAGCAGCCGCATGGGAGCAAGTTCCCTTCCAAGTTACACACCATTCTGACTTGGAACTATATCGCCGTTCCGTTATCGTCGCTGGGTCAAAATACTTCTGCAGCAACACTGTGGGATACCTTCACCACACGGACTGCAATGGTTCAAGAAAGTGGCTCACCGCCACCTGCTCAAGGGTGATTCGGGATGGGCAATAAATGCTGGTCTTGCCAGCGACGTCCACATCACGAAACAAATCTTTCAAAATTCATCAGCTGAGGGAGGGTGATAGATGGTAATCAGCAGAAGGCTTCCTTGCCCATGTTTGACCTGATGCCATGAGATTTCATGGGGTCCAAAGACAATGTTGAGGACCTCCAGAGCCACTTCCTCCCTACTGCATACCGCTGTGCTGCCACTTCTAGTGGGTCTGTCCTGCTGGATGAGTCTTGGACTTTGGCTGAAAGGTATGATTATGTTGTTGTATGGCTAGTCTGTGGGACAACTCTCCCAATTTTGGCACAACTCCCCAGATGTTAGTGAGGAGGACTTTACTGGGTCGACTGGACCGGTGTGTCTTTGTCATGTCCAAATCCAATGAAAGTCTAGGTCGATTCTGGTCTGTTGAGTTTCCTTCTTATACTTTGTCCTAACAGTTTGGTACAACTGAGTGGCTTGCTAGACCATTTCATAGGGCAGTTAAGAGTCAACCACATTGCTGTGGGCAGTTAAGGACAATAGATTTCTTTCCCAACAGGGCATTAATGAGCCAGATGTGTTTTACAATAATCCAGTAATTTCTTGGTCTTCATTACTGATACCAGATTTATTTAATTAACTGAAGTTAAATTCCCCAGCAGCCATGGTGGAATTTGAACTCATGTTTCCAGATCATTAGTGCAGGCCTTAGGATTACTAGTCCAGTAACATTGCCACCATGCCACCATTCCCATTTATAATCTGTGCTGTATCATTCTATGATGCGATGTACAGAGAGCTTCAAATGAAGGAGAGGGGTTTGTCTCACAATAAGTTGGTGTGGCCAGCAGTCTCGATTGTCAGCACAGGGAAACCAATGCCATGGGCTAGTACAGCCCCACTTTTCTTGGTTTCACATAATCTAAGCTATGAAATTGCAATCTATTTCATGCCATGAATTTGAATATCTATATTTTGTGAAAAGGTACAATTACTTTATTTGAATAGTAGGTTCAATGTCAGCTGGTTTAATACATTTGAGCAGCCCCATTATTAATATGTAGTACTACAAAACTGATGGACATTACATAAATTGCAGCACATGTCCTATACACCTATAGTATCTTTGGTGCATGCATATCACTTTTCTTCGGTTTTCCTTGCTCCCCGTTTTGCTCTGTATTTGTCTCAGCTTCCTCACACGCTTTTTCTGACTGTTTTGATTCAGCTTCCTGTTCCTTCCACTTGCTCTAACACCAGTCAGTACGTTATGCACCTTTACAGTGGGATGTCCCTGGCTGCGGTGTTTTGCACAAGGTCTCTTTAATTGGCCTTCAAGAAAACACCAGCAGGCTAAACTCAACAACTTCACTTATGCCTGGAAAACATAGAAAATAGGAGCAATAGTTGGCCATTCGGCCCTTCGAGTCTGCACCGCCATTCAATATGATCATGGCTGATCCTCTATCTCAACACCATATTCCCGCTTTTTCCCCGTACCCCTTGATGTCTTTTGTGTCTAGAAATCTTTCTATCTCCTTCTTAAATATATTCAGTGACTTGACATTCACAGCCTTCTGTGGTAGAAAATTCCATAGGTTCACCACCCTCTGAGTGAAAACATTTCTCCTCATCTCAGTCCTAAATTTCCTACCCCGTATCCTGAGATTGTGACCCATTGTTCTCGACTTCCCAGCCAGGGGAAACATCCTCCCCCCATCCAGTCTATCCAACCCAGTCAGAATTTTATACGTTTCAATGAGATCCCCTCTCATTCTTCTAAACTCTCGTGAATACAGGCCTAGTCGACCCACTCTCTCCTCATACGACAGTCCTGCCATCCCAGGAATCAGTCTGGTGAACCTTCGTTGCACTCCCTCTATGGCAAGTATATCCTTTATTAGATAAGGAGACCAAAGCTGCACACAATACATCAGGTGCGGTCTCACCAAGGCTCTGTATAATTGTAGTAAGACATCCTTGCTCCTGTACTCAAATCCTCTTGCAATGAAGGTCAACATACCATTTGCCTTCCTAACTGCTTGAATGTTTGCTTTCAATGACTGGTGTACAAGGACACCTAGGTCTCTCTGTACATCAACAATTCCCAAGCCATCACCATTTAAATAATACTTTGTCCTTATGTTTTTCCTACCAAAGTGGATATCTGCAGGAACTGTTTCATAATCTATAGAATTTTGGAAGATGACAACCAATGCATCTACTATTTCCATGGCTACCTCTTTTAGTACTCTGGGATGCAGATCAACAGGCCCTGGGGATTTATCGGCCTTCAGTCCCAATAGTTTCTCCAGCACTATTTTCTTACTAATAATCATTTCCTTTACTTCCTCTTGCTCACTAGACCCTTGGTTCCCTAGCATTTCTGGGACGTTATTTCTGTCCTCTTCCGTAAAGACAGAACCGAAGTATTTATTTAATTGTTCTGCCATTTCCTTGTTCCCCATTATAAATTCTCCCATTTCTGTCTGTAAAGGACCTACATTTGTCTTCACTAATCTTTTTCTTTTTACGTACTTGTAAAAACTTTTGCAGTCGGTTTTTATGTTGCTTGCAAGTTTAATCTCATACTCTATTTTTCCCCTTTTAATCAATCTCTTGGTCCTTTTTTGTTGAATTCTAAACTGTTCCCAATCCTCTGTCTTGCTACTTTTTCTGGCAACTTTATATAACTCCTCTTTGAATCTAATACTATCCTTAATTTCTTTTGTTAGCCATGGTTGGGCCAGTATTCCTTTTGTGTTTTAACGCCAGAAAGGAATGTACAACTGTTGCAATTCATGCATTCGTTCCTTACATATTACCCATTGCCTATCCACCGTCGAGCCTTTTAATGAATCTTCCCAATCTATCACAGCTGATTCATTCCTCATCCCTTCGTAGTTTCCTTTGTTTAGATTTAGGACCCTAGTTTCGGGTTGGACTACTTTACTTTCCATCTTAATAAAGAATTCAATCATGTTATGGTCACTCTTCCCTAAAGGACCCGCACAACAAGACTGTTAATTAACCTCTTCTCATTACACAATGCCCAATCTAGGATAGCCTGTTCCCTAGTAGGCTCCTCAACATACTGGTCTAAAAAATCATCTCGTACACACTCCAGGAATTCATCTGCCACAGTATTATTACTAATTTGGTTTGGTTAGTCTACATGTAGATTAAAGTCACCTATGATTACTGTAGTACCCTTGTTACATGCATCTCTAATTTCATGTTTGATGCACTACCACTACTGTTTGGAGTCCTATAGACAACTCCCACCAATGTTTTCTGCCCCTTGGTGCTCCTTAGCTCCACCCAGGCTGATTCTGAGCCAATATCCTTTCTCACTATTGCTCTGATTTCATCCTGTTGTTACTCTTCAAAACTTTGCCTGATGAATGGTAGGAATGTTTGGAAAAGTCTAGAACCAGACAAACACTTCGATAGCACAATCTCAAAAATTGTCTGTATTGATGCTCAATTTGTATGGGTGTAAATCTAACAAGAGGACTTTCACTCCATTTTCCGATTGATCATCAGGTCTCTAGGGGTATCCTCTGTCTACCTGTAGTTAACCTGAAGCTCTGGGGAATTTCAAGGGAATTTTATTCTGAGGCACTTTTATTTCTTCCTCTTCTAGTTCTTAAGGCTCCCGCCAGCCTTCCTGTAGTTCACACGAGTGGCACTTTTACAGATTTGACACAGACTGGATGTTCGGTAATGTTAGAGGCTAAGACAACAGATTTTGCATTCACTGAACATCCACACACATGCATGTTCCTGAAAATGTACTGGCTCGCGACCAGATTTGTGAACACTCTGATTCCCCTTCCCATCTCAACTCTGGCACCCAAACTGCTGCCCTGCTGGAGACCGGGAATTAAACCAAGGAGCTTGTGCTGTGTCGGATTCGGAGCATGGCCTTTACCCACCAGGCCATTCGGGCAATTATAGGAGGAATCTTCAATACACTTTCGTGAGAATGGATAATAAGATGGCGACCTGACAATGACCATCAAACCAAAAATACACTAACATCCCTGTTAAATATTACCTGCCTTTGTTTCATGATGTGCTTCTTAATGGTTTCTGTGCTGAACAAAAATATTTTGTTCTGGGTTCTGGTCACATTATGTTTTAGCCTTGAAAATAGTTAACTAGCTCCTGATGACTAGAACAGGGAGAGATCACAGACAGAGTGGATTTAAAAACATTTATTGGCCCATACTGCCCCTTTGTTTTGAAGTCTTGTTCTGAGCCCAAGCTTTCATCTTGATTCCATTTCAGAGGGCAGAGGCAGCCAGTGGCCATGGTGATTTTAGCTGCCTGGCCTTGCGAAGAGGGCACAGAGCGACTGCCAGCTGGCAAAGGTTAGACAGACAAGGGTCACGTGCTGCCTTCCTGCTATAAGGTGGGGAGGAGTTTCGCGAGAATCTTGTGTGAAGGGAAGAGGGGACTCCGGGGCCGGAAAGACCAGGATATTCCTTGTAGGACCTGAAGCATTCCTGCTTCTCCTGCTTCTATACAGGAAAGTTTTAGCTGATACCAGCGGGCATTTTCTGTCTTCAGACCAAGTGCAAACCCGCTCCTGCGAAATAGTGGGAGGCATTCAAGGAGGAGATCCGGAAGGCTCAGGCCAAACATGTGCCCTTAAAGAAAAAGGGTGTGAATAATAATTCTAGAGCACCCTAGATGTCTAGGGACTTACAGGGGAGGATAAAGAAAAAAAAGGGACACATGTCATATACCAACGACTAAATACTATAGAATCTTTAGACGAATATAAAAAGTTAAGAGGCAAAATTAAAAAGGATGTTAGGAATGCTAAGAGAAAGCACAAAAAATTCTTGGCTAGTAAAATTAAAGAAATCCCTAAAATGTTCTATAAATATATTAAGAGTAAGAGGGTAACTAAAGAAAGGGTAGGGCCTATCAGAGACCATCTTTGTGTGGAAGCGGAAGATGTTGGTAATTATCCAAATGAATACTATGCATCTGTTTTCACAAAGGAAAGGGGCAATGCAGATACTGCTATCGAGGAGGAGTGTGATATTCTGGATGAAATAAATATAGTGAGAGAGGAAGTATTAAGGGGTTTAGCAGCTTTGAAAGTAGATAAGTCCCCAGGCCTGGATGAAATTCATCCCAGGCTGTTGAGCGAACTTTCTAGTCATCTTTGGATTTGGGCATGGTGCCAGAGGATTGGAGGACTGCTAATGTAGTTACCCGCGTTTAAGAAGGGAGAATGAGATAGGCCAAGTAATTACAGGCCTGTCAGCCTAACCTCAGTGGTAGGAAAATTATGGGAAAAAATCCTGAAATCTACATTTGGAAAGACAAGGATTAATTAGGGACAGTCGGCACGGATTTATTAAGGGAAGAGTGTGTTTGACTAACTTGATTGAATTTTTTGAGGAGGTAATCAAGAGGGTCGATGAGGGTGGTGCATACGATGTAGTGTATATGGACTTTAGCAAAGCTTTTGATAAGGTACAACATGGTAGACTGGTCACGAAGGTTAAAACTCATGGGATCCAAGGCAAAGTGGCAAGTTGGATCCAAAATTGGCTTGGAAGTAGAAAGCAAAGAGTAATGGTTGATGGATGTTTTTGTGACTGGAAGGATGTTTCCAGTGGAGTTCCGCAGGGCTCAGTACTGGGGGTCCGAGCTAGCCTCACCAGGAGCACAGGGCACTCCCCACATGAGCTCATGATCAGGATGGTCCTGCGCATGCCCACCTATGTTCTGGCACCAGTTCTCACCGAAGATCAACTGAGAGAAGTAAACTGGGATAAGTTTGTCAAGAATCTGTATGAAAGGTTGAAGCAGATTCATTGGCAGGCGGCCAGTAACATGGGGAAGCAGCACCAGAGTAACTGGTTGTTGCTCGAGCCCCAGAGAACGCACGAGTGGAAGTAGGAGACCAGCTGATGGTTAGAAACTACGCTCGCGTAGGGGCGTTTGAGCCACCGTATATGGGACCTTACAGTATAGTGGATAAGGCAAGCCCCAAGGTTTACCCGGTTAAACTTCTAAGGCGCACAAAGTGGTTCCACGTGAACCAGTGTAAGTTGTTTAACCCGGGGGAAAGGGTAAGGAAAGGAAAGAAACACCAAGGCGCTGTAAACAGCATGGTGGACGTGGGTCTTCCTCCCATAGTTTGGACCAGTGAGGACCCCGTGGTGGGGGCTGTAAGAAGGAGCAGCAGGATCCCACGGCCAAGGGTGCCGTGGACACCTCCTTGCACGCCGACCAGGAGCCGTAAAAGGCCCAGGCAAGAGGCGTCCTAGCGGGGCCACCCGGCAGCATGGGTGGCATTGTACATAGTTTTCTTTTAAAGTGTATTGGTTAGTTGTAATGAAGCCAGACCTGTGGAGGTAGACCCTCTCACAGTAATGTGCTTGTTAGTTTTGTTTTGCAGGAAGCCGAGGACAGAATGGAGACAGCCCTGAGACTGAGCATGATTTGGAGGTTGGCTGGAACGGGGCACAGCAGGAGAGGAGACACTGAGTTGTCCTTCATCTACGGCTGTACTGGGGGGAACGGACCCACCGTGACACAGGGGGTTAGGACAGAGGACACGGACGGGATGGCAGCCAACTTCCACGAGAGAAGGTGGCCAGGATGGCTGGGGTCGAATTCAACAAAATACTCCATCCACGCCGGGTTCACATACGGGGCGGCTTCCATACCGTGTCCTAGACTGAAGGTCACAGTCGCATGGGTTAGGGTGACCGAGGGCAAACGCGCATGATTGAAGTGCAAGGGACACATGCCCCTGGGACGGTGGTGGTGGCTTAGGAAATTGAGTCAGGACACGGGGAACTAGACTGTCATGTATCTTACATAATTATATATAACTGTATCCTAACATGCTATACATGACTGTCATAAGATATGACCTGTAACCACCAGCATACCTTACCACAGGGATGCACTTGCAAGAGACAGGTAAATAAGGACAGGTCTCAGGCAAGTGCAGCATTCCAGAGCTGTGAAATAAAGGTGCAGGTCCAGAGTGACCTTGACTTCACTACATGCCTCGTGTGAATCTGTACTGAGGGGACAGGACTTTACAGTGGCGACGAGTTACGGGATTACAGAATCCACAGAATGGTGAACAATGGATCAGATGAAAAGTACAATGCGGGAGACAATTGGGAGGATTTCATAGCAAAGCTTTGTAACCAAAGACTGGTTAGGCGACGATAAGGCAGACAAGAGAAGAGCCCATCTCTTGACCAGCTGTGGCTTGAAAACATACGCTTTAATGAAGGATCTGTTGGCACCCGAGAAACCAGCAAGCAAGTCATTTGAAGAATTGAGAACACTGGTAAGAGACCACCTGAAGCCAACGAGCAGCTGACACATGGCCAGACACAGGTTCTACAACTACAGGAGCTGTGTGGGCCAGAGCATACCCGACTTTGTGGCGGAACTTTGGAGGTTGGCTAATTTATATGAGTTCTCCAATGAACTGAGGAGAGAAATGCTGAGAGACTTTTTCATTGAAGGAATAGGCCACGCAGGCATATTCCGAAAGCTCATAGAGACCAAGAACCGGACCTTAGAGGCAGCAGCACTGGTTGCACAGACATTCTTGGTAGGGGAAGAAGAAACAAGGTTGATTTACAATGCAGGTACGACAACTAACAAAATATCGGAACAAGAAGTTCACAGCACTAAACAAGCTGCTACCCCCACACACAGACAAAACCGGGAGAACAGGCTCTCGACAGCAGGCAGAAGCCATCAAGGGCCACAGGAACGGCTGTTCACACCTCATCAACCCACAATGCGAGCAATCAACTACAAACTGAGAGAAGCTCAAGAGAGATCAGCCAGATGCAGCTCATTCTTTGGGAACACTTTGAACAATAGAACAGGTCTGTGCTGGAGGTGTGGGTATGGGCACTCGTCAAGGGGATGTCGATTACAGCAGGCTGTTTGCAGAAATTGTGAATATACAGGGCATTTGGCCCGCATGTGCAAAAAAATGACAGCTCGGCTGGTATACGAATCGGATGGGTCGGAAAGTGGACCAGAAGATGGTGGGGACAGTACCCGGGACACCGATGTACAGCGGGTCAACACGATCAATGGCCGCTGCTCCTACAACAGGACGCCTCCTATAATGATGAGGGTACTACTCAACGGGATATCTGTCAACGTGGAGCTGGATACGGGAGTGAGTCAATCTCTCATGGGCGCTCAACAATTTGAACAACTGTGGCCGCATAAAAGAGACAGACCAAAACTCACAAGGGTCGACACCACACTAAGGACCTATACCAAAGAAATCGTACCAGTCCTCGGCAGCGCCATGCTCTCTGTCACACACAAAGGGACAGTGAACCGACTTCCCCTGTGGATTGTCCCCGGAGACCCCCAAGCACTGCTGGGGAGAAGCTGGCTGGCAAAACTAAACTGGAAATGGGATGATGTCCATGCCATGTCATTAGAGGAACGGACCTCCTGCTCAACAGTTATAAAGCGATTTGAACATCTCTTTCAACCAGGTGTGGGCACTTTCAAAGGGGCCAAAGTCAAAATCTACATCACACAGGATGCTAGACCGGTCCATCACAAGGTCAGAGCTGTACCCTATGTGATGAGGGAAAAGATTGAACACAAACTAGACAGGCTTCTGCGGGAAGGCATTATATCACCTGTGGAATTTAGCGACTGGGCAAGTCCCATCGTCCCAATCATCAAGCCTGATGGATTCGTACGAATCTGTGGGGACTACAAATCTACCATAAACAGAGTCTCCCTACAGGACCAGTACCCGCTGCCCAGAGCGGAGGACTTATTTGCCACATTGGCTGGAGGTAAACCTTTCTCAAAATTAGACCTCACATCTGCGTATATGACGCAAGAATTGACCGAGGAATCCAAGCTACTCACCACCATCAACACACATCGAGGCCTTTTCATGTACAATCGATGCCCATTCGGCATCAGGTCGGCAGCTGCCATATGCCAGCGCAACATGGAGAGTCTGCTCAAGTCCATCCTGGGGACGGTTGTATTTCAAGACGACATACTTATCACGGGCAGGGACACCGACTCCCATCTCCGTAATTTGGAGGAAGTACTAAAGCGGTTGGATCGGGTAGGCCTACAAGTCAAGAAATCCAAGTGCCTGTTTCTTGCACCCGAGGTTGTATTTTTGGGCAGAAGGATTGCCGCTGATGGAATCCGCCCAACAGAGTCCAAAACAGAAGCAATTCGCCTGGCACCCAGGCCCCGGAATGTCTCAGAACTGCACGCCTTTCTCGGGCTACTCAATTACTTTGGGAGCTTTATGCAGAACTTAAGCACGCTGCTGGAGCCTCTCCACGTGCAACTCAGGAAGGGGTGCGATTGGTTTTGGGGGGACGCCCAGGAACGCGCCTTCAATAAGGCACGCAACCTTCTGTGTTCCAACAGTGTTTTGACTTTCTTTGACCCAGGTAAAAAGCTAGTTCTCACATGCAATGCGTCAGCGTATGGGGTCGGGTGCGTTTTGCAACATGTCAATAGTGCGGGCAAATTACAACCCATAGCTTATGCCTCCAGGTCACTTTCGCGGGCGGAGCGTGGGTACGGAATGGTAGAGAAGGAGGCGCTCGCATGCGTGTACGGTGTCAAAAAGTTGCACCAATACCTTTTCGGGGCCAAGTTCGCATTAGAAACCAACCACAAGCCCCTCACGTCCCTCCTATCCGAGAGCAAGGCAATAAATGCCAATGCCTCGGCGCGAATTCAACGGTGGGCACTCATGCTGGCGTCCTATGACTACACAATAAGGCACAGACCAGGAACAGACAACTGTGCCGACGCGCTCAGCAGGCTACCCCTGGCGACCACGGAAGGGTCTGACCAACAGGGCTGTGAGATAGTCATGGCAATCAATGCCTTTGAGTCTACAGGTTCGCCCATGAGGGCTCGCCAAATCAGAGCCTGGACGGCCAGCGACCCCACGTTATCCTTAGTAAAAAGATGTGTCCTAACCTGTGGCTGGGCAGAGGCTCGCGATGTCTGCCCCGAGGAATTAAAACCCTTTCACAGGCGCATGTATGAGCTATCACTACAAGCAGACTGCCTGATGTGGGGCAGCTGAGTAGTCATGCCTCTGCGAGGCAGAGAGGCATTTGTCCGGGAGCTCCACCGCGAGCACCCGGAGATCGTTCTCATGAAGACCATAGCCAGATCCCACGTCTGGTGGCCTGGTATTGACGCGGACTTGGAGCTCTGCGTCCGAAGGTGCACCATTTGTGCCCAACTCAGCAATGCCCCCAGGGAGGCTCCATTGAGCCCCTGGCCCTGGCCTACCAAATCGTGGTCGCGGGTGCACCTAGACTATGCGGGCCCATTCATGGGCAAAATGTTCCTCGTAGTTGCAGATGCATTTTCAAAGTGGATCGAATGCACCATTTTGAACTTAAGCACAACCTCCACCATTGTGGAGAGCCTCGCAACCATGTTTGCAACGCACGGAATCCCTGACATATCGGTCAGTGACAATGGTCCATGCTTCACCAGCGCAGAATTCCAAGACTTTAAAATTGACCACGGCATAAATCACATCAAGACGGCACCATTCAAGCCGGCCTCTAACGGCCAGGCGGAGAGAGCAGTGCAAATCATTAAACAAGGCATGCTTAAAATCCAAGGTCCCATGCTGCAGGGTTGCCTGTCGCGACTGCTGCTGGCATACAGATCTCGTCCACACTCACTGACTGGGATCCCCCCCCGCGCAACTGTTGATGAAAAGGACTTTAAAAGCAAGGCTCTCATTAATCCTCCCAGACATGCACGAAATCATTGAGGCAAAGTGCTGTAAGCTGACTGAGTACCATGACAGAAATTCGAGGGGGAGATGGAATGAGATAGGGGACAAAGTGTTTGTACTAAACTATGGCAGGGGTCCCAAATGGCTTGCAGCGACAGTAACGGGCAAGGAAGGAAACAGGCTACTGGTAGTACAAATGGACAATGGCAAAACCTACCGGAGGCATGTAGACCAAGTCAAAAGCAGATTTACCAACAACACTGCGGAACCAGAGGCAGACTACAATATGGAACTCACTCCACACCTGGTGGACAGACAGAGGGAACAACCTGAGGAAAGGGCAATCCCAACAGACAGCCCAGGCGAGTCAACAACAATCACATCAATCGAAACAGACAGCCCAGACGAGATACCAGCAACCACACCCAAAGAAAAACAGACACCAAGGCAAACAACTGAACCACAACTCAGGCACTCCACATGAGAGCGTAGACCACCTGAGAGACTGAATCTATAAAGAAAATAAGACCTTGGGGGAGGGTGATGTCATGTATCTTACATTATTATATATAACTGTATCCTAACGTGCTATACATGACTGGAATAAGATATACCTGTAACCACCAGCATACTTTACCACCAGGGGTGCACTTGCAAGAGACAGGTATATAAGGACAGGTCTCAGGCATGTGCAGCAATCCAGAGCTGTGAAATAAAGGTGCAGGTCCAGAGTGACCTTGACTTCACTACATGCCTTGTGTGAATCTATACTGAGGGGACAGGACTTTACACAGACAATGGATTGGGAGAGACTAGGGAATGAAACGTACCGACAGATTATGGGAACACAGGGGAGAGTGGAAGTGTGCTGGGACAGGTGGTGGAAGGAGGAACAGGGAATTTATGTGTGTATGTGGGAGTCGGAACGGATCTGCCCAGCGGATGTGTCGATTGCCAGCTCTCTGAGGCAGCGAATTCCACAGATTTACAACCCGCCGAGAAAATAAATTTCTCCTCATCTCAGTTTAAATGGGCGGCCCCTTATTCTAAGATTATGCCTCCTAGTTCTAGTCTCCCCCATCAGTGGAAATTTTCTCTGCATCTGTCTTATCAAACCTCCTCATAATCTTATACGTTTCGATAAGATCACCTCTCATTCTTCTGAATCCTAACCTACTCAACCTTTCTTCATAAGTCAACCCCCTCATCTCCGGAATCAACCTAGTGAACCTTCTCTGAACTGCCTCCAAAGCAACTATATCCTTTCTTAACTATGGAAACCAAAACTGTATGCAGTATTCCAGGTATGGCATTACCAATACCCTGTATAACTGTAGCAAGACTTCCCTGATTTTATACTGCATCCCCTTTGCAATAAAGGCCAAGATTCCATTGGCCTCCCTGATCACGTGCTGCACCTGCATACTATCCTTTTGTGTTTCATCTACAAGTACCCCCAGGTCTCGCTGTACTGCAGCACTTTGCAATCTTTCTCCATTTAAATAATAACTTATTCTGTGATTTTTTTTTCTTATGGGAGGGGGTGCACGTGCAGTACCATGGGGCCCCACCGTTTGTAATAAAGTGGGAGCACGCCATGACTGGCATTGATCTCAAGGGGTGCCAGAGCAGGGGCGCACACGTCATATTGTGTCCCCAGCACTTGAACGCGTTCGATCGGTCAGAGTGCGGATTTGAATCAGAGAGTGCAGAGCCTATTAATTGCACCATGGAGGTGATGGCCCAGAGCCACATTCCACCTCAGGTAGCATATGCGGGCAATGGGGCGTACTGCGTCACAACGAGCGTGGACCAATACCGGGTGTACCGCGACATTTGGTGTCCGGTCACCGACACAATTTTCTGCTTCAAAGCCCACACCGAAGTTCAAATGGTCCAAGAGCGCATCCTTCCAATCCCAGAGCCATCCACGGTACACATCACGGTGAACGGCACAATCCATAATCTGCAGCAGTACATCACACAGTTCGGATATCAGATTCCTTTCTGCCCGAACACCTCACAACGTTAATAAAAGCCGAAGAGCTCTCACAGAAACATTATTTTTTAGACAAACCGGAACACAGGGGAGAAAATTAAAAGGATAAATTCCCCGCCCTGGTGGAACATTGGTTTGAATGTAGAAGTTCCTCCGTGGATCCGGATTTGCTCGCACACTCTTGGAATTATAGTTTCGCATTGTAATGTAATTGTTGCGGCTGTCTTGCAAAAGGCGAAGCAAGGCGCTCCAAAGTCAGTGGGAGGCCTTGGTTAAAGGTTGAACCTGAATGTTTTTCTCTGTAAATATGTTGTACGAATGTGTTTCGTGTTGTATTTTAACGCTTATATTCGGGGCCAGATTTTTCATTATTTTTGCATGCATACCGCTCACTTAACATCCATTTTAACACTGAAATGAGGTGTAACGCCTATATATCGCCCATTTAGCCACAAAATGGAAAGTAACGCTCATTTTTCGGTCACTTATCGCTGAGCATTAATTTCGGCATGTACGTAACGCCGATAAAAAATAAAGCACCTGCCCACATTTTTCGGGCGGAAAGATCAGAATGGGCGAAACCAACACCCATAATATCACCCAGGGTTACTTTCGGCACGTAATTAACGGCGAGATTTAATAATACCGCCTGGCCACTGTTTTTTGTCGTAAAGATCACATTTGCCGAAACTAACGCCCAGAAAATCGCCCATCCTTACTTTCGGCACCTCGCACCCATCTCGCCGACAATATCGCTCGCTGAAAAAAACCGTTGTGAAAAAGTTGAACCGATCTGACCTACTCACAGCGGTATGGACACCATTTTCTAAATCGCAGGTCGCATCATTTAAAAGGCTGCTCTGCTTCAACTTCAGGGGAGTTTAGATGTAGTCTGGAGGTCTTTTAAGGTGGTGTGAACATCTGAACAAACATCTTTTCACACTGTGGACGATTGGAATTTTCTTTAGGTCTCTTAGTGGGGACATTTAATGTTTGTGAACAATCGGTGTAATACTGATAGCTATTGGAATGGGGCCTGTCATTTCTCAGTCTGTCTTGATGACCACGCACATGCTGCAGACTCGAGATGGCAGATGGTACATTCGACAGCATTATGTGCCCAATGTAAGACATGCCAAACTGATGAGGAGGATCAGACATTACAGCCCCCGCACTTACAGGGAGAAGCAATCTTACCTCAACTTGTTCAACACCACCTGCCTTAGAAGACTGCGCTTCTACAAGGAGGTTATCAGTGAGATATGCCAGCTCATCAAGGGAGATCTGCAGCCTGCCAGCACCATCAGGACCGCACTGTCCGCACTTTCGTTCTACATGTCAGGTTCTTTTCAGGCCTCAGCTGGCGACATTTGCGCTATATCTCAGCATGCTACACATTGCTGCATTAGACAGTTCACTGAAGCCCTTTACGCACGTAGGATGGACTTTATCAGCTTCCCTATCACCAGGGATGCTCAGACTGAGAGGGCTTTAGGATTCTACTGAATTGCTAACTTCCCCAAGGTGCAGGGAGCAATAGACTATACGCATATCGCGATGCGGGCACCTTTTCAGGATGCAGAGGTTTTTAGGAATCTCAAGGGATTCCACTCCCTGAATGTGCAACTCATTGTCGACCACCAGCAAATTATTATGGCAGTGAATGCTAAATTTCCGGGCAGCATCCATGATGCTCACATCCTGCATGAGAGCGCTATATCTGACATGTTTACCAGTCAGCCACGAGGTCAATGCTGGATGCTTGGTGACAAAGGATATGGCCTCGCCACCTGGCTGATGACCCCCCTGCGTGAAACCCACACCGAAGCCAAAAAGCGAAATGATAGCCACGGATCCACTCGCAATATCATGGAGAAAACCATTGAATTGATTAAGCAGCGCTTTAAATGCCTGAACCACTCAGGAGGTGAGCTCCAATACCACCCTGAGCAGATAGCTCAATTCATGGTGGTGTGCTCCATGCTGCACAATTTGGCTATCAGGAGGGGACAAGAATTGCCAGAAGGGACTGACAGTCCACCTCAGAAGAGAGAGAGGAAGAGGAGGATGAGGAGGTGGACGCTGACCTCGGGCCAGACAATCAGGCTGGTGCAGAAACAATACCCCCACCCCCCTCTAGACCGCAGGGAAGGGCCCGTGATGGCTACATTGCTGCAAGACTCTTACGTCAGCAGCTCATAAATAAGCGCTTTGCTTGAAAGAATGTTGTTTTTATTTACAAAGCTGCAACATTGCTGGGTGCGCAGGTCATACATCAATGGTGTGAATTACCTTGGTGACAGTTAAACTTTAAGTTGATTCAAGTTAATTATACCCTTTCATATTAAGGAATCACCAGTGTGTAACGATGTAGCTATCTGAGACAATGCGCAACAAGGTTATGTTAAATAAAAAACATTTAATCCGACCATTTGTCTGAAATCATAAGTATGACTGTAAAAAACACCCCACCCCACTCCCGCCTAACCCCACAACAAATTTATCATACTTACATCATTACAATGGTCCCCATTTCCAGCAAAACAGAACACAAATTCAAACCAACAAGGTAACCCCTCGCCCCCTGCCCCGACCCTCCCATCAAAATAGCAGCAGCTACCTAAAAATATGCCCAGACAACACCTGTGGCCATGCACCTCACTTTCCTTTCCCCCACCACCCCCCCCTGCTTCTCCTCCCCACCTCTACCCCTTCCCCTTCCCCTCCACGCCGCCTGGCCAAGGAACTCCTCAGGCGCTGCTTCATTGGGGGGATGATGGCAGAGCCGCTGCTTGGACGGATACGGGAGAGGATGGTCCCAAGGTGGGAACGTGTTCCAAGCCAGAAGCAAGATCTTCCTCCTGGCTCTCATGTGTCATTGGCAATGGGGGTGCAGCACCTTGGGGTGCAGTGCCGCACTCTGGGACCACTGGGAGCCCTCTGCCACCAATGTTCCTGGCTAACAGATCCAGGACCTCATCCATCCTTTCCATGTTATATATTATTTTAGGCCAAAAACTCGGTGCCAACTACCTTCTTGGTACTTAGTAGGCTTTTTGCTGCTGGTGAATCTCCCTCGTGCCTCCCACAACAGCCAAAGAAGCACACACCACACCCACACGTGCTTTCAGTCCCTCTCTGCTACCTCTCTCTCTGTCTCCTCTTCTGCGCATGTAATAATGACCCCTGACCTCCTGAAACATGGGAAACAAGCGTTGCCATGCTGTTTCTATGGTCGGTGACACTTTATGGCAGAAGGTCTAAAAATTTTAATGCTAACGCCCATTTCAGATCGCTCGCGGTTAACACCCATTTAAAAAAATGGAAAGTTAGAGTTTTGGAAATGGACAATAATCCGGTGATCTCAAAACCCATATTTACCACCCATGCTGGAAATAACACCCATTTTTGGCCGATTTGCACAAAAGTGGAAAGTCTAGCCCATCGGGTAGGTTGGAGGCCACGATGTTTTTTCACCAGTGGACGTTTGCTATTCCAGCGGGATTCTTGAAATATCAAAGGGGGGACTGTAAGCATCGCCGTAAACATTGACACAGACTTCAGGATTTTGGACTTTAAGTTTTGGACATTGCTTTTTCATATTTCAGAAGATTTGACTGGGACAGGCCCAGGCATGTTCCACAGGAATACACATCAGGTGGGCGGGGATAGTCTGGGATGGCTGAAAGCAGATGGAGGACCCTTTTGTCATATAATGGGAACCCATCCGTGAGAGATCAGGTAAACTGGTCAATGATCAAGCCATTGAAATGACTGAGAGCCCCGGAGCGGGGAACCTCAGGACAAAGGAAGCTATTTGGTCACTCAGACTCGTTGGAGCCTTCATCCCAGAAAGAGCCCGGTAGCAAAGGCTTAGGCTGAAGATGTGATTAATTGCTCTTTAGTTGGACTGCCTCAGGCAAAGGACTGGCTTTTGGCGCGAGGATTCAGCAAGCATTTTGCAGGTATAAGAGACGGCAGTTTGCTGCCATATCTCTATCTCTCTCTCCGCTTCTACGCTTGCTTTCTTTGTTCAATGCCTTCAAGGACCGAGCACTCCATCTGGGATGGAGAGAAGAAACCTCCATCTACAAGCAAAGAGAGCCTCGCTATTTTGACTGGGAAGCTGACCTTGAGACAGGGATTTGGAAACCATAGATTGGTACGAAACCAGAAGATACGCCTCATTGGGAGAAGCAGCGAGTAAGCCAGAGGGATAACTGATGAGCATTATCCCAGCCCACACATCCTTCAGACCACCGCATAGTGTGAAGGGGTGTCGTGTGTCCCAACCAAGCCTTAGGGGTTTAGTGGGGAGGTTCTGCATGGATCATAGGCATACACACAGTCTGTTGGACAGATTCGGTGGTGCCCGATTGAGCCAAGCAGGGGTGTTTTAGTCGTGGGTACATTGCAATAGGGGCCTGTTCAGATGGGCCAGTGTTGTGTGTTGTACTGTGTTTGGGTTTTACGCCACCCAGGGTGTGTTTTGCTGGAAGCAGGTGTGTGTTTTAACTCGAATAAAAGCATTGTGATGGTTGAGACCGAATGATCTGTCTATAACTGAGTATTCTGTTCACTACTAAAATTCCCGGGATCTAGAACTGTTGTAAGGTGGGTGATTCGAAACCACCAAGGGCAAAACCACTTACAGAGGGTGCAGAGGAGATTTACTAGGATGCTGCCAGGAATGGAGAATCTTAGTTATGAGGATAGATTGGAAAGGCTGGGTTTGTTCTCATTGGAACAGAGGAGGTTGAGAGAAGACCTCATTGAAGTGTACAAAATATTGAGGGGCCTGGACATAGAGGATAGTATGGGCCTATTTCCATTGGTGGAGGGGTCTATTATAAGGGGGCATAGTTTTAAGGTGATTGGTGGAAGGTTTAGAGGGGATTTGAGGGGGGGGGGGCTTCTTTATGCAGAGGGTTGTGGGGATCTGGAACTTGCTGCCTGGAAGAGTGGTGGATGCAGAAACCCTCACCACTTTTAAGAGGTGGTTGGATGGGCACTTAAAGTGCCGTAACCTACAGGGTTACAGACCTAGAGCTGGTAATTGGGATTAGACTCGATAACCTCTTGTTGGCCGGCACAGATATAATGGTAAGTACTGCAGGAAATCAAAAACGGCCAGGGCGATCTCCTGGACTAGTTTTGGTTGCCTGGATGGGTCGGAGAGGAATTTTCCCAGATTTTTTTCTCCCTAAATTGGCCTGGGTTTTATCTGGTTTTTGCCTCTCCCAGGCGATCACATGGCTCCGGTTGGGGTGGAGTGTAGAATGTTTCAGTATAAGGGGTGTCGCAGTTCTGTGAGGCGGACTGGTTGGGCTGGGTGCTCTTTGCCTTTCCACCATTGTTCATTGTTCAGAGGTGTATATGTAACCTTCAGGGCTGCTGACCGAGGGCCGTGTGGCTCTTTGTCAGCCGGCATGGACAAGATGGATCGGAATGGCCTCCTTCTGTGCTGTAAATTTCTATGTTTCTAAGAAGGCCTCGATAGGTAGCCTGCTCACTCAAACCCTGGTTAAAATTGCATTGGGGTCCTTGACATATAAGAGCTTTTCATAGGAGTGGTAGACTGAGTAAACCTTCTTTTTAAGAAGGCACCATAGGCTGACACTTGGGTGATTAATTAACTGAAGTAACTGATTTTGTTTGGATGCACATTAGAATCTTTAGTACTTTTGCACCTTGGTCTGCAGTGTGTCAATAGAGCAGCTTATGAGTTGGCCTTGTTGGGAAGTAATGAATATGAGAATTGGCATAATGTTTCCAATGTTAGAGCATGCTAATGTTAATAAAATGTATTTGATTATGTACCGTAAATATGTGGAGAGCATTTTTGTCTATCAGTTGCAGTAACATATTTCTAACACTAGGTGGCAACAATATACTTCATAGAAACATAGAAATTTACAGCACACAAGGAGACCATTTCGGCTCATTGTGTCCGTGCCGGCCGACAAAGAGCCGCACGGCCCTCGGTCAGCAGCCCTGAAGGTTACATATAAACAATGAACAATGGCAGCAAGGCAAAGAGCACCCAGCCCAACCAGTCCGCCTCACACAACTGCAACACCCCTTATACTGAGACCTTCTACACTCCACCCCAACCGGAGCCATGTGATCTCCTGGGAGAGGCAAAAACCAGATAAAACCCAGGCCAATTTAGGGAGAGGAAAAAATCTGGGAAAATTCCTCTCCGACCCAACCAGGCGATCAAAACTAGTCCAGGAGATCACCTGAGTGAGCACTAAAAACAGAAAATGCTGGAAATCTCAGCAAGTCAGGCAGCATCTGTGGAGAGAAACAAAGTTAAGGTTTTGGGTCTGTGATCCTTCGTTAGAACTGGAAAAGTTCAAATGTAACAGATTCTTACAGCCCGACCTGCTGAGATTTACAGCATTTTCTGTTTTTATTTCAGATTCCTGCATACTGCAGTATTTTGCATTTGTATTAGAATAATGAGCATACTTTTAGCATCCAGTGCTGTAGCCACTTGCCAACTAGTTGACCAATGTGAAATCTGATAATTATACCTTGGTTACTGTTGCAACAAAAGGGGTTATTAGTCCTTCAACAATAACTTCAGTATGATTCACACTCAAGCAGTTTATTTAAAAGTAGGTTTAATATATATATTGAGGAGCAAAGGGATCTGGGAGTACAAATACACAAATCACTAAAAGTACGGACGTAGTTTAATAAGGCCATAATAAAGCAAACCAATCACCTGAGTTTATTTCTAGAGGGATAGAATTGAAAAATAGAGCAGTTATGCTAAACTTGTATTGAACCTTGGTTAGACCACACTTGGAGTACTGCATGCAGTTCTGGTCACCATATTATAAAAAGGATATAGAGGCACTGGAGAGGGTACAGAAAAGATTTACAAGGATGATACCAGAACTGCGAGGTTAAACCTATCAGGAAAGGATGAACAGGCTGGGTCTCTTTTCTCTTGAAAAAAGGCTGAGGGGGTGACCTAATAGAGGTCTTTAAAATGATGACAGGTTTTGATACAGAGTGTTTCCACTTGTGGGGAAGAGCATAACTAGAGGTCATCAATATAAGATAGTCATCAAGAAATCAAATAGGGAATTCAGAAGAAACTTCTTTACCGTTAGAGTGGTGAGAATGTGGAACTCGCTACCACAGGGAGTGGTTGAAGCGAATAGTATAGATACATTTAAGGGGAAGTTAGACAAGCATATGAGGGAGATGGGAATAGAGAGTTATGCTGGTAGAGTTCGATGAGGAAAGACGGGAGGAGGCTCATTGGAGCATAAACGCCAGCATGGACTGGTTAGGCCGAATGGCCTGTTTCTGTGCCATATATTCTATGTAATTCTATGTAATTGACTCAACAGTGTAATAACACAACTGTCTTGAGATTACATTAAATGACAAGCAAGAAATACAACCTGATGCCGACTCTCCAGGCTGTGAATTTCTGCCCACTCCGAGAATTTCAACAGGAAAAGTTCTATCTTAATACTATTCAACTGCCTTAGACTGCATGTACTCATCTTCTGTTCTTATCTTCTAGTCATAAACTATCCCATCATTCTAACTCTGCTTTAACTGATTATGGGATGTTGGTGACCTCATTGTCTCATCTTAACTGGAGACACAGTCTGTACCTCTCAGGAATGCACAAGACTATCTTATCAAAGTGATAGTTATTTACTGCTGGAAAATACTGCATGTGAATGCAGTTTCCCATATTGGGTATATGGGTCTTCCAGCACCTAGCTTTCTTATCTAGGTAAGGGTCACCTCTTGCCCTGGGAGTTACAACTAAAGGAGATTTCATTATTCTCTGTCTCTAAGCTTACATTATTCATAAGGACCAAGAACTAGATTCAATCCCCATCCCCTTCTTCCACATTGCTCTCTGACTAAAATGTTACCACAAAGCCTGCTGGGATACTTGACCATTTAAACCACGTTAATATATTCTAACACATTTATTGTGTTGGTGTTTCTTCTCCTTACTTATCTACTGAAATACTGAGGTGAGTTCCTCATCACCCCTTAAGCTATTAGAATAGCCAATGGGCAGAAGAGATCTCCCCAGGATACTGAAACAGAATGGTTCGAGATTGCAGAGGACAACAGCAGTGCTGCAAATGTTTCAATGATCTCATTAGATCAGGAAAAGTGAGTGTAAAGCCACACTCAACTTCATCCTGCTGTGCCTCTCATCACATCCCCATCCCTCTGCCTTCCCTACTCCTGAATATCCTTACTCACACCAACATACCTTGTACATCCACCCATCCCTATCTCTCTACATTATCACATCCCCATCTGATTAACCACCCCTCACACTCACCCTCATCCTAATGCAATCATACCAACTAACAACACACAAGGCCACTTGACTTTGGCATCCCACTCCACCACAGCCTTCCTCTAAAGATCTAACCCATCCATTCCTTACACTCATTCTATCACTCTCACTCAACCTTCTCTTCTTTCCCTCCTTGTAGGAAAAGAGAGCCCAAAATAAAAGAGAGAGGGGGTGATGGCGAGAGGGGGACATTTCAGCAACCTGGTGACAGAATTACATATCATACAGCTACATGGCATACATCAGTCACTCACATGGGGACTGATGTCAGCAGCCACTGAATGGTCATCATCTGCATAATGGTATCTGTACCCATTCTTCATATGACATATCTAACTCATCTCTTTACTCTCCCACAGGCCTATCAGGAGGAAGAGGAAGACAATTCTTCAGAGGAGCCTCCAGCCTCTGAGGGAGCACCGTCACCAGACATAAGAGCACCCAGCACCAGCGCAGAGACACACACCTGGGTGGGTCCCATGTGACATATAGTGTTGTCACCTGGGGGCCGAAATTCACCCCTGCCGGAAACGGGGCGCACCTACCGTTTTTCTTGTGTTTTGGCCGCAATGGATGCGACGGCCCATCTTGCAAAATTCAGCTCGTTTTTTTTTCAAAGGGGATAGAAGTGGGTCAGAATGTGGGTGGAAGTGGGGGCGGACGCGGAGTGTCCATCATAAGAGGGGCGGAGTGTCCGCCACTGTCAGTCATCAGCGCCGGGCTGGTGATGTCATCGTGTTGGCGCGTCAACACGTCTCTTCCCTTCAGTCTCATGACTCACAAGTGAGCAAGAGCAGATGTTGGAGACAGGGACAGCAGTGGAGACTCCTCACTGGAGGGTGCAGGATGCTCCCAGCTCTGCTCAGCTGCATGCAGATGCTGAGCCTTGGGGAAATAGGGTGATCCTTGAACTGCAGGAAGAAGTGCAGGAGGCTTTGATAAGTTTTGTGATGTTTGCAAATGTTGAGAGAATGGAGGAGTCTATCTCCAACATGAACACCACCATGTCGCAGATGATGCCGACTGTATGCTCCTTCATGGAAAGGATGGCCACCTACATGGAGCAGCTAATGCGCCACTCACAGAAAGAAGCACATGGGGTCTAAAATTGCGGTCGGAGGCTTCTTTCGTACGAACGCCTCCGATCCGAAAAAAATCTACGAATCTACCTGTTGGTCCCGGAGAAATGTATGATCCCGGTCGGAGGCCGAGCTTCGCTGCACAGCGCATGGGGACCTGTCTTCGAGGAACGCAAGTCCAAGCTGGAGTCACGTGGGCCTGGACAACCAATCACGATGCAGTATTCTCATTGATAATAATGGGAACTCCGTTTGTGCGAGTTCCCATTACTATCAATGAGAAAACCCCCAAAACACCCAAACACAGCATAATAAATAAATAAAACATCTCACTTATTTAAAATTAATTGAAATTAAATGTAATTAAATGTTTTAGTAAAATAATATATTTTTTGGAATTTTTTTTTATATGTTCTAATAGCGTTAAAAATACACTACTTAATGGACAGGGTTTTTAACTATAAAAATGTGTATTTAAATTTAATTTTTATAAGTTTTTAAACTGTTACACAGGTAAAAGTAAGCTATGCGCCTGCTTTCACCAGGCGTAAAAGTTTGAAGGACATTTGCTGGGCATGAGTTGGGCAAATAGCCCAATCTCTGCTGCGCGAATGTCCTTCTCCCAGGGATGCGGAGGATCTGTCAAGAGAAATCTTGACAGATCAGAAAAGCTGTTTTTTGGCGCATGCACATCGAAAACCATTTTTTGTGAGGCCTCGCCGGGTCAATACGGACCCGGTGAGGATGGAAGTTTAGCCCCATGGTCTCTATGGAGAATAGATAGCTATCTATGGAGGATAGATGGTTAGCTATGGAGAATAGATGACAGAGGCTCATAGACCTCCTCTCTAGGAGGGATGTCAACATAGACACGGGTCCTCATGGCTCCACTGATGTGCAGCAAGGTGCTCTCAAGCTCTTTGGTAGAAGGGCAGTGAGCAAGCTGCCTCTATCTCTGTTGATGTCACAGGGGTAGCACCTCGTAGAAGCACGCGGAAGAGAAAAATGACACGCAAGTAGATTTACAAGGGTAGCCACTTGGGTTTTTTATCCAATGTTTATGTAAAGTTTCAGTTAATGTGCTATCAAACATAAACATCTTTATTTTCAATACTTTCCAGTTATGGCCAGATTTGTGTGCACCTTTGGAAGTGGATAATGAGTTGCAGTGACATAATGTTACTCCCTGCAATGATGGTGAGTGTGAAAGGAATGGCTTGGGCATTGTAGGGATGCTTTATGATGTTGGTGCGGGGTGGTGCCAACCTGGCACATCACGTGGCAGCCATATGGGTGTACAGCATAAAGTTAAGTAAATCTGACTATGCAGAGGCCATCCCTGGCCTCCCAGGAAGCAATGTGCTCGGGTGCTGATGCCCTGTATCCTCTGCAGCATCAGGTGATTGCGGAGAAGGTTGCTGTTGTTGTTGTTGGTGCTGCTGGTGTTGGGGCTGATCGTGGTCAGATTCTGAGGACCAAGGTGAGAGTATAAATGGCACACATGTTGATGGAATCCATGGCAGGTGAAGTAGAGATGATAGAAGCAATCTGTCAAAGGTGAGAGAGGTTCTTCCAATGAGGTGACACTGAATGGAGACTTGTAGCCTACGGAAAGCTGAATCTGTGCTGGGAATGCAGTCAGCAACAGCTTCTGAGGAAAGTGATCCACTGTCAAGTAGGAGCTTTTATATTACCTTGATGCTGTCAACTAATCAGCTGGATCAATGGCCACTCAACTCCTGCCTCAGGTTGACAGACGTGGTCCCTGAGCAGTGTAAGTCCTGTGGGCATTCAGTGAAATTGCAACGGTAAGGTTAAAAAGACTCTTAAAAGTCTCAGAACAAGCGAATAATCCTTTAAATTGGGTCGCCCGCCTCTGCCGGTCGGGTTGCTGCCGTGCTGACAGACACGCCCGAGGGAAAGGCGCATAGGGGCAGGATGACAACGGGTTCCTGACCCGCTGCAAGAAATTTCAACTTTCCCACCTGTCCTGCCTCCGATCCAGCCCGCAAGGACCCCAGTGTAAGTGTCGGGATATACCAGTGACCTCTGCCACCGACCCTGACAGATTTTATGAGGTCAGGGGAGGGACCTGTGCATAAAGGATCTTTGTCAGGTTGAGGGTGCTTCGGAGGTGCCCCATAATACAAAAATGGCCGGAAATCACAGAAGTTAAGGTTAAGAGGAGATTAATAGAGGTGTTCAGAATGAAGGGTTTTGATAGCGTAAATAAGAAGAAACAATTTTCAGTGGCAGAAGGGTCACAGATTTAGGATAATTGATAAAAGAATCAGAGGGAAGAGAGGGAGAAATATTTTTACACGGTGAATTGTTGTGATCTGGAATACACTGCCTGAAAGGGTGGTGGAAGCAGATTCAATAGTAACTTTCAAAAGAGATTTGGATAAATACTTGAAAAGGAAAAAAAAAAGGCAGGGCAATAGAGAGCGGGGGAGTAGGAATAATTGGATAGCTCTTTCAAAGAGCTGGCACAGGCACAATGGGCCGAATCACCGTGTTTTGTCATTTTACCAAGTCTGCCAGGTCCACTCTCTGAAAAGAAATCCTCTTACCCCAGCGGTTCCGTGTCAGGGGATTGGTTGGCAGAAACAAATGTCACTGCTGCGCTGCATCTTCCGAGATCCCAGCTGGGCCCCACTTTCCCCTCAGTTGAGTGACGTATGCCTGCTGTATCTGTGCCAACCCTATGCCAGGTAGCAAATGGGGGTCGGGATGCAGGAACTCCCAATGTAGGGAGTACCCACCCGGCCTGGTTCTGATCCCCTTGCGATGATGGCCCTGTAGGGCAGGCAGAGGATGCACCCAAGAAAGCCATTCAGGAAACATTGGTGTAAAGCTGGGAGCTGTCATTCTGTCAGACTCCCACCAGTCATGACAGGACTCCACCGATACGGCTACAGATTTTCAGCCCCTTTGGAACATTGTGAAACTGGAAGCACTGCAGTCCAGCTAGGCATTTCTTTTCAGTTTCTACATATACATCTTGACATTCAGGCTTGCTTTAATTTTGATGCTTTACTTTTACTCTTCTATCCAACTAAGCACTTATGCTGGATGATAATTAATATTCACCATGTATAATCAAACAACACATCTTAAAATGTACCTTTTAAGTTTATATTTTATTGAAACATAAACATTTCATGTGAATAAAGCAAATGTCTAACAAGTTGATTAAAAGCAGTAAAGGGAACGCCTTCACAAACCATTAGTTTCTATATTTAAGGCGCACACAATGGAGGAGCAGTGGTTTTATTATTTAACAATATTCCAAATAATGTCAAATGTCAGGACCCCATAGTTGCTGTGATGTGTCTGGGTAGGAAAGAACCATGTGCAAAGTGGATATTCTTCAAATATCACCACCAAGTCAGTCATGTCACACTTTCTTTGTGTGTCTGAATACTTTATGATTAAAGTCCTAAAGTGATTAGAAGAACATCCCCTCATTTTGCATTGACAGGTTTATTTGTGCATGTGGTGGATAAAGGTGGAGCAATACTCCAAAAGCATCTCTGATGCAGTACTCCATTTAAGCAGTGTGTGCTGTCTCTTGAGAGCAATCAGCCAGGAATACACAGCATTTGGGGTCTCCCATAGCCCTTGGCTCAATTCACAGGACATAGATCCCATTGTGTACAGTCACGTGTGGTATAAATTGAACCATAATCAGCTAATTTGTGGTATTAGACACATGGGACTTTGGCCTGCAGTAAACCCCAACTATTGCTTGAAATTTCCTAACAGTTTCAATTAGCAAGAAATGGAGTCACTGGGCTGGAGGGGGTACTGACAGCAACAGAACAATCTGTGTCGTGCTGATCGTCTCTATTGGTGAGCTTCATCAAGACAAAGGATGAACTGTGTTTTACAATGAATCCAAATGTGTTTTCTCTCTGCTTCTGTACAGATGCCCCTAAGTTAATAGTGTCTAAGCAATATTTGTGATGTGATGCGCAATATAACATTTCCATATTTTACAAATAACCATGAAGTTCAGACTGCAGCATGTTATTTTATTTGGATCCTTGGAGCTAGCAGAGAAGAGATTTTCATCCCATCAGTGTAGGTGGATTCAAAATCCAGGTCCCAGAGGTGAAGCAACAGCGTCCACAGTAAAGCTATTCAGGTTTTTGCACCGGAGGCAGTTTCAGGAATTTGCACTTTGACACTCGGAGTGCTCCTGTCTGCCCTTCATCTCTGGGCTGCCAGTTCTGTGATTGGCAGGAATCCAGAAAGGGGATGGGTCGGCCTGTGGACTTAGTGCATGAACCTTTTTTTTTTGGATATGCCCTCTGAAAGCTTTTTACTTATCAGATCAACTTTTAAAGCGTAAATAAATAGTGAAATGTACAGTACTGGGGGGTTGCTGCTTTAACCAGGAAGCACAGTGTAAGAACTGCTAGTATTCTTACATCCCTGCAATACACAATTAAGCTGAAGTTGCAACAAGACCACAAGACCAGCGTAAAACAAAGTAAGCCTGCTTCTAATTTCAGAAAAATGACTTTATAATCATCTTCTACTCACAATGCAGCTGATTTATGCCTTTGGCCCGAGTTTTCTGCCCTGGATTGAAATAATAGATTGACCTTCACTGATGGGAAGCAGGGTTTCATTCCTGCCGGCAGTAATGTTAAATATTGAAATAAATCACATTACCCAGGGCAAGGCAGCCAAGGTGCATTGGGGTAGGCACTGGACCACTGGGAGATGGGGGGAGGATAAGAGGGATGTGTTCTCCCAAATATTTTGGCATAGATTATATGACCCTTCCCCAGCACCAAATCCTGAACTTTCCCCGATTTCCCATCCCCAACTCATTACACATTGTGTATCTCTGTGCAGGTATAAACTCAAGTTTATGCTTTCTGCTGTTAAAACAATTTGTTGACTCCTCGGGCCCCTTGTGACTAATGCCATAGGGAGCCTGTGGTAACCATTCAGACTTTGGCTGCATTGCATTCCCAGTGTTCTTTATTCATGCTGTACCCCAGCACGTACATCTGCTGCAAGACGGAACATTTCTCAGAAGGATTTTTTTCTTTTTTTTTTAAACATACATTTTCTTTAAAAATATAAGAACAGCTGCACACACACTTTATAGAAGCTGAGTGACGATCCTGTGCTTTTTTTTCTTTTAGGAAGACAAAAACTAATTTGAAAATATTCACTAGTTACTAAAGCAGTAAATTCTCTATTATGAATACTGTCGTTCTATTTTACATCTTCACTTTACACAATTCCCGTAAACAGCACACTCAAAAACTTTCAATAAAAGTGCTTTCAATTGCAAGACTCTGCTATAAACTGAGAGGACACTTGAAATATTATGGGAAAACTATAGCCATACTCAAAGTTGGACTTCATTTTAATGACTTCTTCAGTATTTAATATTAACAGAGTCTGCTGCCTTAGAAGTCTTGGTTGATTGGTGGAAATGGACACAAATTCTCTGGAGTCTCACTGCAGACGCCTATAAACAGGCAGTGTGTTCATCAAAATTGTCACTAAATCCCAAATGTTACAATGGGAAGGAGATAACTAAATACTGAAGATTCCTTAGTCGTGCCTTGCTTCTATCTTTTAATGCCTTAAAACGCTTGATCAGAATCATGCTGGGACAGGACATTTTATATAGAATTTGCAACACAGTGACATGGTGAGGTTCTCTTCATAAATTAGAATCCCAGAATCACATTTACATATAGTATTGTGATTCATTTGTACTTTTTTGAGTTTTACAATTTTGAAGAAAGTCATGTATATCAGATACTTAAGGAGTCATCTCTTCACACTTAGGTCATTGGGGGTACTTTCCTGAGTATGTGCTGGTGGCAGGAACCTTGTGTACAAGCAAGTACACATCAGGAAAATCTCAAACAATGTACCTGTGATGTCAGGGTTCCTCCGCACTGACGCATATTCAGAAAATGTGGGCTGTTAACTGGTGAGCTAGATGGCCAAAGTATGTAATGGATGTCGTCTCAGCACGAAGAAGGGAATTTAAAGAGTATTTGATTTATGGAAAAGTGGTTGGACATCGATTTGGAAGAAGGAAACATGAAAAACTCTCAGATCAAGTCCAGAAATAGAGCTTGGATGATGCGGCAAACTGGATTGGCCTTTTCTCTTTCATACGTTAATATGCTTCAAAGCACAAGCCAAATTGCAGTGGAAGTGTCCACAGAGCTCCACCTCCCTGAAAAGTAACAAATGGAATCAAAAGTCTGTGATGGAAAAGGCGTAAAAACATAAGATGGAGAAAAGCCACTGACCCCATCAAGTCCACTATTTGAGGTCCATAGAAAAGTCCAAAGCAAAAAGAGGAGATTTAGCCCAACAAGCCTATTCCAGCGAGAGGCCATGTATGGTTATTTCTATGCTGGGCATCCCCCGCACCATCTCTTTATCCCTTACTTTAAGGAACACCAAGTTCTTTTCTTTTACTCCTCTGAAAAAAAATCAAGCAGTGCAATAATATCTCTATAACCCTTAATCTTCCTTTTTGACATATATCAATCCAGGTTCCTTTTAAAAGTGTAATAGACTTTAAATTAAGTGCCTTCACTGGAAGTCTGTTACACATGTTCTCTACCCTGACATCTGCAGATAACCGAGCAAAAACACCAGGATCTCAGTCTGCATTATTTAACCCTGATGGGTAGAATATCACAGATGCCATTCCTGTGGTACCAACACAACTGAATCATAATGTTCCAGAGTATTTGATTATCCTTAAATCCTTCAATCACAGATTATTAATCAGATGTTCCCCCATGCCAGCTCCTTATGAGTGGAAGTAATCAATATATGGAGGGGATTGGCTATAAATCCCAAATTACGAGGAAGTGTTTAACTAAAGTACCACAGAACTCAAGCACTGTTTTTTAAACTAGCAACAGGAAATCAAGTGAAAGTACAATGTGAAATATTCTAAATTATATACTATCCAAGAACAATAATTTAAAATACCTTTTCTTCCTGTTCTTATAAATATTACACACACTAATAAATGTTTAAATGTAGGTCAGATGCACTGAAAGTGATTCTCGAGCACACAGCCTATCCTATCACACACTGAACCATGAACTGAAAAATACTGTAAAATATGCTGTACTGATTATATATTGAAAGGGTTTAGATGCCATTTGTTGAGAGACTGAATTGTGATTCAATGAAAAGTGTGCATTATTGGACCAAATATCATATTTCTGTAAAGGCTATCTATGTGACAATCTATTTAACCAAGACCTTGAAGGACTTTCATCCCAGTGTTTTTTTTACAACACTACAGAGACATTTGTAAAGTCAGATTGGAGCAGTGCTAGTTTAAGAAAAATATACTCCAAAAGAATACTGGGAGCAACAAGAAACACAATAAATACTTCCATAAGGAACATCATGCCCGTCTGATAGAGTATTACTTTTCTCAATGTACCTGGATACCCCTATGAAAATCATATGCATTACAAAGTTCCTGGCCTCCACTGCAAAATCTATATTTCCACCCCCTTGCTTCACCCCACTGTTCTTTGAATCCCTTTCCATCAGGCGTTATACTGTTGTATTAAGTATATTGCTGCACTGATGAGTGAGGTTATCGATCTCTGATCAAAATGGTGTTTTATGATGAAAGAAAATATAAAATTCCTGAAGACCTATTCTAAATTGAAGTGATTTATAAATTCAGATACATTTAAAAACAGAGCTGTGTGTGAAAACTCAATATAAAAACTTACCCTGCTTTCTTTAATCTACCAAAAGCTTATTAACAGCAATTTTAATAATGGTCAATGCAATCCGTGAGTCTGGATTATCTACTGTAAAATGGAAATGTGTCCATCAAGCTGCCTTTACATCAGGTGACTAGGTAATCTAGAAATTAAGTTCTTAAAGCTATGCCCTTGTTGTCCAAAGATACACAATTTTCATTAATCAAATGTTCATCAAATCACTAGTTGTACTAGAAAATTAGTAGTCAGTACTTGGAAAGTCATTTTGTGTGTGTTTCTGTCTTCAAGCCAGAATAAGTCTATTTTGGATTTCTCAGGTGCACCAGTTACTCTGCTGAGGGATGACTGATAATCCTGGGATCTTATCCCCTATGTTTTCTATACAGTGACAGCATCTATCATGCATAGACTGGTAATAAAACAGGTTTAAAATACCCAGGTTCATTAGATAATCAAACACAAACAGATTGTTGAATATTAAATGAAGTGTGAAATGGTGAAGATAAGTCCAGAGCATTGGACTCTCCGGGAAGGGCAGTTAATAGTCCACACTGGACTGCCTCAGTTTTCAGTAAGTTTACCAGTCTCCAGCAGATCATCACCATTCAAGTACATCATCTGATGCACCAACCAAGTAATGGCATTGAAGTTATCCACAGAATCGACCATGAACAAAGATTGTCCCGCCTTCTTGATTGATGCACCTAACACAGAATTTTGGGCAATGGGGATTGGAGGTTAAGGGAGAGATAACTTGGGATGGAGAACATTGAAAAAATAAAGCATTATTTACACAATATTTACAACTTGACAGCCCACCAGAGATCTGAGCCACTGTGCCAAGAAAAGGGCAAAGTTGCCACTTGAATGAGGCAGTTGTAGGGAAAGGACAGATCAACTTTTCATTATGTTAGATAAAGGTCTGTGAAACAAAAACAGACTTAATCTGGCTTCAAGATTGTCTTGTGTAAGGCTGACTACACTAAGCTTCGCGATCCACTGGAATATCTACGTCTGTGTACAAAAGGATTTGGAGGACAATACTGGTGAGGGTGGTTGTAGGGTGGAGGTGGGGGTGGCAGAGGGGGGTGATGAGTGGCTTTCACAGGTGTTCCTTGAAGCCTGTCTTCCTTTGATTTGCGAGGTGTGGAGTTAGTGGAGTTGGTGTCTGTTCCCGTTTGGTGAGTGGGGGTCTCATTCTGTGGAGTGTCCAGCTTGTCCGGTTTCACCGGGAGGACGATGACGTTCACAATCTGTTGGCACTGGAGTAGTGTTTCAGGGAGATGATCCATGGCTCCTGTTACTACTGAGTTTTCTTGCTTGATGTTAAGGAGGGTGCTTTGCTGGACTGCACACTCTTGGTTCCCCACTGAATTGTGCTGGTAGGCTTGAAGCCTGTTGTGAATTGACACCTAGGTTAGAAACAGTCAACACATTGTTATTCTGTATGTTAATTATATATCTATTCAGTGATATCACTATGCTGCACTTGTTCTTAGTAACTAGTGATCAGGAGACAGAGGGCACTAATTAGTTCGAGATTTTTCCACACTGTGCTTGGCAATTGTTTCAGAAGAGATGGTCTGACTTCATGAATTCACTCATTCTAACATAAACATTTGGAAATGTGTGTTATATGTTTGTGGTTATTGGGTGCAATCTTTGATCCAGGCACAGATTGAGTCCAAAATTGCACCGGTTTTGAAAAGTGTATTTTTTTCCCCCTCAGTTTCTGCTCAAACTCATTTGCATATTGGCAAACGCAAAATCTGCCATGAGCCAGCACAATCGGGCAGCATTTTAAAAGGTAATAAAAAAAAATTGCTTCAAAAAATATGCTTTGATATATTTAAGAGTGGTAACTTAGTAAAGTTTGATTCATACAGCTGAAAATGTGATTATCGCAAACAATATGTATTTTAAATCACTGCGTCAATCCACCACTTGTGAGCAACCTGACTTTAAATTACTGAAAATTACTTTTAGAACATACACAAAACTATTTTCTTGTTAGATTGTCTTACAGTAGTCAGTTCTATAGTAAAATTAAAAACAAAATTAATTCAAACCCTTTCAAAACTTACCTAGTAGTGTCCTTGTGCCCAAAAGAACCAGCTTCATTTTTGGAGCCTTCTCAAAGGGCCGCAAACGAGCGTAATTAAAGGAACCACGCAATGGTGATCAATTCACCCTGGGGAAGCGGCCAGTTTTGTGGGCCGGGCCTACTTCTAGCACAATGTTTTTAAAACTAGCGCAGAAGATTTGTGGCTAAATTCCGCAATCTTTTGTGCCAGTTACGCTGATATCGGGCAAATTGTGCCAAAAGAACCAACGCAAATGAACGGAAACTCCAGGCCTTTGTATCTATCGAGTTACCTGTCAGTACTCATGAAAGGAATGCTCTTTCACCTTTGGCACTTCCAAATCAGATACCTCATAGCTTAGATGCAGAGTAAAGGGGGATACATTTCCAGGGAGGTTCTCCCGATTGTTTGCTGTCAGTTCAGTGGAAGAGGTGCAGAAATCCTAGAAAAACAGGATGAACACCATTTCCAGGATTTCCACAACTCTTTGCCAAAGTCACAGTGATCGTGAGAATCCCCACAAAGGTCTCTACATACTGCCCTAGTGACTTTATTCTCCCTCCCAACTTTGGGACAGCTACTCCTATTACACCAATGTCGCAGTCAATGTCAACCATTAGCTATTCTGATGGCATTTCTGAGCAAGATTAATAATTCAGTATCTAATAGTGCTAAATTAGGTGTCGTTTTCTGCAGTGGACTCACACACATTTGGAAGCAGATTGAAGCTGTCAGAACCTTTGGGATCTAACAACTGACAGAGACAGATTTTAGGACGTCTGGGTTCAATTCAAACCCAAGTTGAGAATTGAAAGAAAACTGAGCTAGTACCTGTTGCACCTAATCAGCTGGTTATAAATTAAGAACATAAGAACATAAGAAATAGGAACAGGAGTAGGCCATATGGCCCCTTGAGCCTGCTCCGCCATTTAATACGAGCATGGCTGATCCGATCATGGACTCAGGTCCACTTTCCTGCCTGCTCCCCATAACCCCTTATTCCCTTATCGTTTAAGAAACTGTCTATTTCTGTCTTAAATTTATTCAATGTCCCAGCTTCCACAGCTCTCTGAGGCAGTGAATTCCACAGATCCACAACCCTCTGAGAGAAGAAATTTCGCCTCATCTCAATTTTAAATGGGAGGCCCCTTATTCTAAGATTATTCCCTCTAGTTCTAGTCTCCCCTATCAGTGGAAACATCCTCTCTGCATCCACCTTGTCAAGCCCCCTCATAATCTTATACGTTTCGATAAGATCGCCTCTCATTCTTCTGAATTCCAATGAGTAGAGGCCCAACCTACTCAACCTTTCCTCATAAGTCAACCTCCTCAATTCTGGAATCAACCTTGTGAACCTTCTCTGAACTGCCTCCAAAGCAAGTATATCCTTTCGTAAATATGGAAACAAAAACTGCACACAGTATTCCAGGTGTGGCCTCACCAATACCCTGTACAACTGTAGCAAGATTTCCTTGCTTTTATACTCCATCCTCTTTGCAATAAAGGCCAAGATTCCATTGGCCTTCCTGATCACTTACTGTACCTGCATACTAACCTTTTGTGTTTTATGCACAAGTACCCCCAAGTCCTGCTGTACTGCAGCACTTTGCAATCTTTCTACATTTAAATAATAACTTGCTCTTTGATTTTCTGCCAAAGTGCATGACCTCACACTTTCCAACATTAATTGTCATCTACGTAAAGGATTCACAGATATCTTTGATAGCTTCAGCCCTCTGTCACCCATCCACACATTCGTACACCTCAGCATAATAGTTTGGAATGTCTAAACATTTGCCTGATGACAATTTATCACATGAAAGCTGAAATCCCTGCTCAAAACATTTATATTTTTAATTTTACTGCTGAAGGATTTTAACCACTAAAAGTGAGTTTGAAACACTATCCATTGGGAGTTTTTTTTAAACAGTTGTACATTTCTGAAGTAGAAACTGAGGTAATGAACAAATGCCTTTTGTTTACCACTCAGATCCTGCCTATGTGATTGACAGGAGTTTTTTTATTATTCGTTCCTGGGATGTGGCCGTCGCTCGCAAGGATTTATTGCCCATCCCTATTTGCCCTTGAGAAGGTGGTGGTGAGCCGCCTTCTTGAACTGCTGCAGTCCTTGTGCTGTTAGGGAGGGAGTTCCAGGATTTTGAACCAGTGACAATGAAGGAATGGCGATATATTTCCAAGTCAGGATGGTGAGTGGCTTGGAGGGGAACTTGGAGGTAATGGACTTCCCAGTGCCTGCTGCCCTTGTCCTTCTAGATGGTAGAGTTCGTGGGTTTGGGAGGTGCTGCCGAAGATGCCTTAACGATTGGCTGCAGTGCATCTTGTAGATGGTACACACTGCAGCCCTGGTGTGCTGGTGGTGCAGGGAGTGAATGTTTAAGGTGGTGGATGGGGTGCCAATCAAGCAGGCTGTTTTGTCCTGGATGGTGTCGAGCTTCTTGTGCTGTTGGTGCTGCACTCATCCAGCAAGTGGAGAGTATTCCATCACACTTCTGACTTATGCCTTGTAGATGGTGGATAGGCTTTCAGGAGTCAGGAGGTGAGACGTCCACTGCAGAATACCCAGCCTCTGACCTGCTATTGTAACCACAGTATTTATGTGGCTGGTCCAGTTAGGTTTCTGACCAATGGTGACTCTCAGGATGTTGATGGTGGAGGATTTGGCGATGGTAATGTCGTTGAATGTCAAGGGGTAGTGGTTAGATTCTCTCTTGTTGGAGATGGTCATTGCCTGGCACTTGTGTGGCGTGAATGTTACTTGCCACTTATCAGCCTAAGCCTAAATGTTGTCCAGGTCTTGCTGCAGGAGGGCATGGACTGCTTCATTTTCTGAGGAGTTGCGAATGGCACTGAACACTGTGCAGTCATCAGCGAACATCCCCAAATCTGACCTTATGATGGAGGGAGGGTCATTGATGAAGCAGCTGAAGATGTTTGGGCCTAGGACAGTGCCCTGAGGAACTCCTGCAGCGATGTCCTGGGGCTGTGATGATCAGCCTCCAACAACCACAACTATCTTCCTTTGTGCTAGGTATGACTCCAGCCTGTGGAGAGTTTTCCCCTTGATTCCCATTGACTTCACTTTTACTAGGGCTCCTTGATGCCACACTCGGTCAAATTCTGCCTAGATGTCAAGGGCAGTCACTCTCACCTCACCTTTGGAATTCAGCTCTTTTGTCCATGTTTGGACCAAGACAGTAATGGACCATGGCGGAACTCAAACTGAGCATCGGTGAGCAGGTTATTGGTGAGTAGGTGCTGCTTGAATGCACTGTCGATGACTCCTTCAATCACTTTGCTGAAGATTGAGAATAGGCTGATGGAGTAGTAATTGGTTCAATTGGATTTGTCCTGCTTTTTTTGGATAGGACATACCTGGGCAGTTTTCCACATTGTCGGGTAGATGCCAGTGTTGTAGCTGCAGCTTGGCTAGAGGCGCGGCTAGTTCTGGAGAATAAGTCTTCAGCATGGCAGCCGGAATGTTGTCGGGGCCCATAACCTTTGTGGTATCTAGTGCGCTCAGCCGTTTCTTGGTATCATGTGGAGTGAATCGAATTGGCTGAACACTGGCTTCTGTGATGGTGGGGACCTCAGGAGGAGGCCAAGATGGATCATCCACTCAGCACTTCTGGCTGAAGACGGTTGCAAATACTTCAGCCTTGTCTTTTTCTCTCGCGTGCTGGGCTCCGCCATCATTGAGCATGGGGATATTTATGGAGCCTCTTCCTCCCGTAAGTTGTTTAATTGTCCACCACCATTCATGACTGAATGTGGCAGGACTGTAGAGTTTTGATCAGATCCGTTGATTGTGGAATTGCTGAGCTCTGTCTATAGCATGCAGCTTCTGCTGTTTAGCATGCACATATTGCAGATATTAAGGGGAACAGATAGGGTAGATAGAGAGAAACTATTACTGCTGGTTGGGAAGTCTGCCATAAGGGGGCATAGTCTCAAAGTTAGAGCCAGGCCTTTCAGGAGTGAAATTAGGCAACAGTTCTACACACAAAGGGTGGTAGAAGTTTGGAACTCTCTTCCACCAATGGCAATTGATGCTAGATCAATCGTTAATTTTAAATCTGCAGTTGATGGATTTTTGTTAACCAAAGGTACTAAAGGATATGGGGCAAAGGCGGGTATAAGTTGCAGAGAAGCGGGAAGGTCGTGGCAGAGGTGCAGCGAGTGATCGAGGCAGAGGAGTGTTGAGGGATCGTGGCTGAGATTCGGTGGGTGATCGTGGCGGAAGTTCGGCGAATGTTTGGAGCGGAGGTGCGGCGAGTGTTTTGTGGCAGAGGAACGGTGAGAGATCGTGGTGGAGGTACAGCAAATGAGGGTACGGGTCCCAGAAGAGCCGAGGGACCAGGGACAGCACGGGCCTGCCCACACTGTGATATGTGTGCGCACTAGGTCCGTGCAGCAGAGCAGGTCTCCAGTCGTCCTGGTTAACCCTTGCCACTGGATGAAGGCCTAGCTCTGTCAAGCCCTTCTGATGGCTGATGTGCAAGGGTCACCACACGTTAAAAAAATCTACACACAGGCATCTTCCACCCCTGGAGTTCAGGGCTGGAACATCGGGTCCTTCATTGAAACATCTGTGAACTCGTGGAAGCAAGTCATCCTCGTTCGAGGGACCGCCTATGATGATTGCAGCATACTCAGATTGGCAGGGATTTCAATTGATGTCAGGCAAATGTTTAGACATCCCAGACTATTATGCTGAGGTGTACAAATGTGTGGATAGGCAAAAGAGGGCCGAAACTATCAAAGATATCTGTGAATCTTTTTCATAGATGACAATTTGTAACCAGCTGATGAGGTGCAAGAGGCATTTGCTCAGTTTTCTTTCAATTCTCAACTTGGATTTGAATTTAACCCGGAAGGTCTAAAGGAGCTACAGGGACAGAGGGAGAGTCATCTATAAACAGGACTTCACCTGTGCTGCAAACTGTGAAACGCTCCCAAACTGGCCACAGTATAAGTGACCTCCTATCCCCAAAACTGACCACAGTATTAGTGACCTCCTGTCCCCAAAACTGACCACAGTATAAGTGAAACCTCCTTTCCCTAAAGCAGACCACAGAATAAGTGGGGCCTCCTGTCAGTAAAGTGCTTTAAAAATAAACTTGAAAGGCCAATGTATATTTTTGACAGTATTACAACTTTAAAATTTGCTTCTATGGGGTAGTTTTATTAAATTATGCTACCAATGTGGAACCTAAAATGAACAGATTGAAAATCCCAGTGTACAATATTTTTTTAAACTAGACTTTTATTGTATTTTTATATTAGCTTTCTTTTGGGATGTGTTATGTCATATTTTACTATATGATAACCATTAGGGCTCCGATTTTAACTCTGGCCATGTTTTGGGCGGGTGGGCCGTGGGACGAGTTTGAAACTCACTCTGCCCCAGAAAACAGACCCGGGGTATTTTAACTCTCAGGCTTCATTAGAATCTCATGGCCAAATTACCCATGCCATGCGCTGACCCGGCGCGAAACCCACCCACTGTCAGAGTGCAATTTCCAGTGGGTCAGCCAGATACATACTTAAAGCAGCAATGCACCTCTCAGAGTGAGGTTGCATTGCCTTCTGGATGCTGGCATAAATTTTGCAGCACAAATAAGGGAAACATCAGAGATGCCAAGGAAACAAGCGGCAGGTTCTCTGAAGTCTCCCCCGATGTCCTGTTGGAAGAGGTTAGAGCAAGGAAAGACGTCTCTTTTCAAAGTAGTGAGTGCTTAGTGAGGGGGGAAAAAATCAGAAAGAAGCAAACTGGAACTCAGAACTGACTTGGAAATTTAATACACACATAACCTAATAACCCAAGTGAGTGCGATCGAGGGCGCAGAAGGGGGAGGGCGGGTGGGCCAAGGGAGGCCCAAGGTTTACTTGTGGGGCTCAGAGGAGCACTTCTGCTTGATGAGCCAGCATTAGATCCAGTCCATTTTGAGAGCCGGGCCTTACTACAATGCCACCGACAGTCTGCTGGCTCGAAGCAGGCATCCCGTTGCATCTCGTCAGCCCTGGGTTGGCGCAGTATCGGGGAGCCCATAGGCCAGACTAGCCAGCAGCAAGGTAGGTCCAGAGTGGGGAAGGTGATCGCAGAGATGGGGGGAATCCAGGGTGATAGCAGTTCACATTGTTCTTGTGGTGCCCGGAGGAACATTCACGCTCCTCTTGGCCCTACAAAAATAATTTACCACTTACACTTTTGGGCCTCTTCTACTGTACTGCCCAGGCCAGGAATTCCAGGAAGAGCATGCAGGGCACATGGTCCACCCTGTTCTCTCCCAAAATGAAAATCGGAGTCTTTTGTATGTCATAGGGCCCCAATTACATATATATTAAAAAGGTCTGTCTGAAACAAATAAGATGCTCAGCCCATTTTAGGATGGTGCCGACTGGAATGGGACATGAAATTTTTCCTGGCAATTTTTGGTGTCAACTATCCTGTTTCCACCCAGTAGAGCCACTGAATATTTCGCCCTGTATCTCTAATACCATGGATGTGTCAAAAATCAGTGCAAAGAGGGGGGCAGTTCCTGCGAATAACATGTTCAGGTGCAGATGTCACTTTTTTTCTAACGTCATAGCAATTTTATAAATTGTTGCTATTTGCAAAAACAAAATTCCTTCAATCCCCTCTCTCCTACTTAACTTAAAATGGCACATTGCCACCATAATCCTGGGATATAAAAGGGTAGCGAAAAGGGAACCATTTAGAACCTGCAAATGCTGAGTACAAAGCACCAGAATGAACATCTATCACGGAAAAACACATGCTGTGTATTTACAGCTCGAGACTACAGGTCTCAAGTCAATCGCAGCTAGCTTGAGTTTTGGTCTCTATTCATTTCCAAGAGCAGCACTGTGATTTATAACATTTAAATTGTTCTTCACACCTGCTTAACATAGTCACCAGTTAGTGTCACAGCTCACTTTATATCACAGAATTATTAAGTCCCATATGTAATGCTGCTCCGATGACAGAACTGGTCACAATTTTGTTGTGCTATAACAATGACCCAAAAAGTGCTTCAAAATAATGGTGAGGCGAATAACGCTCGCCGTTATTTAAACGCAAATGTCACTGCAATTTTATTGCAAGGGAGTCAAGGGTTATGGGGAGGAGGCGGGAAAGTGGAGTTGAGGCCAGGATCAGATCAGCCATGATCTTATTGAATGGCGGAGTAGGCTCGAGGGGCCAAATGGTCTATTCCTGCTCTTATTTCTTATGTATTTCTTGTATCTTATATATTTCAGATGAGGGCAGATGCACGAAATGGAGAAGTTGCCATCAGAGTTGCACTGCTCGGCCATTAGCTGTGTGAAAATGGCATCTTGCTGCCTGGCTCACCATTCAAGTGCATAGAGCGGCATGAGGTTGCTGTATTTGCACTGTAGATATGAAGTAAACTCGCCACAGTAAGTTTAATGAAGTCATTTCAAGACTAAGTAACCTTATAATGACATAAGTGCTAATTACTGCCAATGAACTTCTCTGGCACTGAAAATGGTCTATTACAAGAGTCGAGTCTCATTCCTTCAGGTTTTAATTATTGTTGGGGATTTAAAAAAAATGTTTTTTTTTACTTTTTCTTTCTGTCTCTTTTTTCTCTCTCTCTCTTAATCCAATATTTCTTTTCCTCTCGTTATTTCTCTTTCTGTACTTGATTTGACACTGAATTCGCCATTCTAACTGACACTTCCCTGTGAAGGAATTCTAGCTTTGAAGGGCCGAACTTGGATAAGTTATCTTATAACTTCTTAAAATAAGACAATTGTTGAAATAGCAGCCAGCTGATTTGGAGTGCCCATCGCATAAACAAATGGCATCTGCCCTTTGACCATAGATGGTAACCTCACAATTGACAATTGTTGAAACAAGAGTTAGTTCAGCTGAATTGACTAAATTTGAACTACTTATCGCATAAACAAAACCAATTCTTGTGACCCTGGATAGTTATATAGGCCCCAAGTTTCCACGATAAAAAACGGGCGCCCCTCCGAGCTGGGCGCCCGTTTTTCGCGCCGAAAACGGTGCCGGAAAAAAAACGCGCGATTCTGGAGCGCCCTGCAGCTCCATGTCTGTTTGGCGCGGCGCCCAGGGGGCGGAGTCTACCACTCGCGCCGATTTTGTAAGTGGGAGGGGGTGGGTACCATTGAAATTAGTTTTTTTCCTGCCGGCAACCTTGCGCGTGCGCGTTGGAGCGTTCGCGCACGCGCAGTGTGAAGGAAACATTGGCACTCGGCCATTTTTGTAGTTCTTTGTAGCTGTTCAATTTTTGAACATTTTTTAATAAAAGCACATTGCCATCAGCACATCAGCACTGAGGCTTCTTGCAGCAGTGAGAAGGCTGCAGGAAGCCTCAGAAGTTGAGGCAGCCGTTTCCCGACGGCCTCCCACCCCTGCCGTCGGGAATGGCTGCTCAAGTTGTGAGGCTTCCTGCAGTCTTCTCACTGCCTCCTTCCCCCCCCTGCCCACTGTCTGGAACAGCTTCCTCCCCCCCCCCCGCTGCGTTCGGTCGGTCGGTCGGGCCCGCACTCCCTCCCTCCCTCCCTCCCCCGCCCACCTGCCCGCTGTCTGGAACAGCTTCCTCCCCCCCCCCCCCCGCTGCGTTCGGTCGGTCGGGCCCGCACTCCCTCCCCCCCCCCCGCCCACCTGCCCGCTGTCTGGAACAGCTTCCTCCACCCCCCCCCCGGTGCGTTCGGTCGGTCGGTCGGTCGGTCGGGCCCGCACTCCCCCCCCCCCCCCCGCCCACCTGCCCGCTGTCTGGAACAGCTTCCTCCACCCCCCCCCCGGTGCGTTCGGTCGGTCGGTCGGTCGGTCGGGCCCGCACTCCCTCCCCCCCTCCCTCCCCCGCCCGCTGTCGGGAACAGCTTCCTCCCCCCCCCCTGCCATTGAACGAACGGCTGCCTCAACTTGTGAGGCTTGCTGCAGAATTCTCCCTGGCTGAAGCACTTTCACACAGGTAGGAAGATGGTTTATTTAATCTTTTCTTTGCTTATAAATGTTTATTCAGGTTGGATTTATTTGTATAATATTTGTATAAGTATAAATAAGGATTTATTATAGAATTTAATGAGTTCCCTTCCCCCCCCCCCCCCCCCCCCCTCGTTCTGGACGCCTAATTTGTAACCTGCGCCTGATTTTTTAATGTGTAGACAAGGTTTTTTCAGTTCTACAAAAATCTTCACTTGCTCCATTCTAAGTTAGTTTGGAGTACGTTTTCACTGTGGAAACTTTGAAATCAGGCGTCAGTGGCCGGACACGCCCCCTTTTGAAGAAAAAATTCTGTTCCAAAGTGAAACTGTTCTAACTGACTAGAACTGCAGAAAAGAAAATGTGGAGAATTGCGATTTCTAAGATAGTCCGTTCTCCACCAGTTGCTCCTAAAAATCAGGCGCAAATCATGTGAAAACTTGGGCCCATAATAACTACTTATAATGGGACACATGTTATAACAACAGTCAAGTGCCCATCGCATAAACAAATGGTATCTGCCCTTTGACCATAGATGGTAACCTCACAATAGTCAACGTTCGCAGAATGCAAAAGTCTGCTAAAATATAACTAGTGTTAGTTAATTTGATTAACAAGAAATGTTTGTGAAAAACAACTGAGAAAGGTATAAACATTGAGAGCTCAGATGAAGTTTTTTAGATTCACTTAGACCTGCTTGAGCATCTCTTGACGATAGAGCAGGGCAGAGGCATCATACCAGCTCTAGGTCTTCTACTAATTGGATATTTAAGGTAAATGCTACCCTAATAATTGATGGATATCCTTCTTAAACAATTTTAAGAACTGTAATACTGTAACAAAATTTAGATTTAAAAGTTAGATTCTCTACTAGAAATAAGATAGTTTTTTTTACCTTTTTTAAGAACTATTAGCGTTGCGAGTGACTGTCTCACCAACAGTGAATTGCAGATCGGTTCTTTAATTAACCTCTGTCTATTTTAGAATTGTCTCTCATAGTCTTCTGTATCACTATTTCACGAACCACATCTCCGTACACTCTTTTGGTGAAGAGATACATTTCTGAGGACCCTTACAATATCTGGGGCATTACAATCTGGCTGAAACTTGCTAAAAAGTGCTATCTGGAGGACGGTAACATTCTCGTCCCTTTCCTTTGGGGAGAGATATACCAGACCTTCAGACCCATTTAGTGTCTTTAGGATTTGGCTACCTCAACCTTAACCTTAAGTTGAGAGTGAAGAGCTGAGAGGTACACTTGATCCAGGATAGTCCCAAAAGGGCTAAGATTATAAAAATCACCACATCCTGGTTCAGACTGCATCGTTCATTTAACAATCCTTCAATCTGATTGGTTAAGGAGATACACAGCTGCTTTCCCTGTTCATCGAGATCCCAGATATCCTGTAGAGGGTGCAGTGTCTTTTCCATCTCACACTTCCAGCATCTTGCAGGGCACAATCTCATGGACATTAAATGGGCAAGGCAAGTCTAATTAACAATGGGCGCTGTTCGCTGGCCTCCCACAGCAATGTGTGGGCCATTGTGATTTTCACTCTCTGTTGGGTAAGATCAGCCTCCAGCTGTTTCAAAGGAGTAAAGCCTTACCAGTAGAGAGTGCAATGCCACATTCAGAAATACTGATTTATTACTGTTATTTATTAACGAGAAAAAAAAGATTTAAAAATATGAAAACTATGTTGAGAGTCTGGGTGAAACAGGTATAGTAAGTCCTCCCAATCTCCTGCCATAATTTCAGCAGAATCTCCAGAAAAATGGTGTAAACAGCCATTGTTCTGGGATTTCTACACATCTTCCACTGATGTTTGGAAAGAGATTGGGAAAATCCCTGTGGAAATTCTACCTCATAGCATCTACTGTTGTGCCATTTTTCTGCTGCTCCAATATGATAGCTGCATGTTTTTTTTTTACAAACACAAAACTCAACAACTCAAAAAATATTGAAACATATCTGAGATACTGTTGTGACCTTGACTTACAGTGGGAGCTGGGCTCACAGGGAGGACAGGTTGGAGGAGCAGGTTTACGTGTTGTAGCCCTGCCTTGATCTGCACTCACTTTAATTGCATCTCCCTGACTGCAGGTACGGGATTGCAAAATTAGCCCTATAATCATATCACTTGTACATGCCACACTTGCGATGAAAACCACTCATACCTCTTGAAACTCTTTTCTCTTCCCAAACCAAAAAATGTTTATAGAGACAGACTCTGTTTGACACACATGTAGCTCTGGTCATCGAGTTGTGAGAAGGATATTATTACATTAGGAAAAGCTACAGAATGGATCAACGACAATAGCCCCAATTTTTACTTGGGCAGAAATCACAGGCAGGGGTCAAGGTGGGCAGTAAACCATTCTGAGCTTGGCAACATGATGCCCAGGAACTTTAACTCCTGGATCTCATCTGCATGCCCTGGTTGCTTGCCCGCCCAGAATTGGCATCTGACCGGTGGACAGGAGTGGAATGTTGAGTTGTGGGAGGCCACCACCACTCTGGTTCCCGGTACTCAGTAAGTCATGATGGGGTGGGGGGCCTGAGGAGGGTGAAAATTTCCTTCTGAGGCCTGGAGAAAATCCGCTGCTCCTCCTGACCCCACAATGAAAGTAAAAAGACTTACCTTATTTAGCCTCGTCTGGCCCCGATTCTTCTTCCCTGTCAGGCATCGGGGGGGGAGGGTGGTCATACAAGGGACGGGCGGGGGGGTTGTGCATCAGGAGGGATGGTCATGTATCGAGGGGGAGGGAAATCGGACATGGGGGGGGGGAACAGACAATAGGGGAGGAGTCGATTATTGGAGGAAATGGACATCAGGAGATGTTGGACATTGGGCCGAGATGGACATCAGGGAGGCATGGACACTGGGGTGGGGGAGGAGTCGGACATTGGGGGAGGAGTCGTAAATTGGGGGAGATGGTCTTCAGGGGGGGAGATGGACATTGGGGTGGGGGGGGAGTTGGACATCGGGGTGGAGTGGGGAGTCGGACATGGGGGGGAGTCGGAAGCCAGGGGAGATGGACTTCAGCAGGGAGAAGGACGTTGGGGGGAGTCGGACTTCAGGGGTGAGGGGAGCTGGATATCAGGGAAGAAATGGACATTGGGGGAGGGGGAGGTAGTTGGACATCGGGGGGGGTGAGATGGACATCGGGGGGGGGAGATAGACATCGGGGGGGCAGATGGACATCGGGGGGGTGATAGACAAAGGGGGGGCAGATGGACATCGGGGGGGGGAGATGGACATTGGGGGAGAGATGGACATCGGGGGGGGGGGTATATAGGGCGAGTCAGATATCGGGGGGGAGGTAGATGGACATCGGGGAGGAGATGGACATCGGTGGGGTAGATGGACATCGGAGGGGGGAGATGGACATCGGTGGGGGAGAGATGGACATCGGTGGGGTAGATGGACATCGGAGGGGGGAGATGGACATCGGAGAGGGGAGATGGACATCCGCGGGGTAGATGGACATCGGAGGGGGGAGATGGACATCGGAGGGGGAGATGGACATCGGTGGGGTAGATGGACATCGGTGGGGGAGAGATGGACATCGGTGGGGTAGATGGACATCGGAGGGGGGAGATGGACATCGGAGGGGGGAGATGGACATTGGGGGAGAGATGGACATCGGGGGGTTGGTATATGGGGCGAGTCAGATATCGGGGGGGTGGTAGATGGACATCGGGGGATGATGGACATTGGGGGGCGAGTTCTATATGGGGGGGGAGTCAGATATCGGGGGGGGGGGAGTTGAACATCAGGTGGTCTAATTGTGGAGGAATCCAATTGCGTGGGGTTCTAATTGTGGGGGGTGTCCGATCGCAGGGATGGAAGCAGGTAAGCTTGAGGGGCCGGGGAGAAGCACTCCTGCTCCTCTTGGCCCACAAGCAGGGCTGGAAAGGCACTTACCAGTTCCATCCAGCCGTTCTCGCCTTCCTTCAGCTGCCGGGTTTCCCGAGGACCGGAAAACCCAGCCGGCCAGCGTTAAATCTGGAACAGAGATAAAATCTTAGGCACGCAGCCTCATTAAAATATTGTACTGACCGGCCCGCCTCCAGAGAGCAGTTTGTCACTCGCCCCCCAACTCACCTCCGTGGGCGCGGTTTGGGGTCGTGTTTCCTTTTTTAAATTTTTTAACCCAGTTAAAATGTATTAAGCATTTTAAACAAAAATGGAGCATGTTTGTATGTGTCAGTTGCAGTGTGAATATTCTGCTCCTGGGTGGTAATGGTACATTTGTAACCATGCATATGAAACATGCTTTAGCCATCCTCCAGCACAGAATCAATCCTACAGGGATCAGACCACAAATTGCCTCTTGTAATCATGTGATAATTTAGAAAAAGAACTATAACAATTTCTGTTAAATTTTGCTTCTTTTTTTTTCATTTTACCTCCAACAACTGTTAATGGGGATCAATGTGGCCTATTTGAGATATAGAGAACCATCAGCAGTAACGTTCATTCAGAACACAAATTTTAACAGTAAAATCGAAATTTAACTTTCAGGATTTTAAAGGTTTATACATATATGGGTTTGGGGTGAGGCTATTAATTGCATTGAAATGTTGTTTTTTGAAGATTATTTGTTATTATTTGACAGATTTATTCTTAGCATTTGGTTTGATGATCAATTTGTAAAGCTCTCTTGTTGTTACAATCTGCTGTGGATATACTCCAATTGTTTCATTCATGGAACTGGAGTCCCATTCTCTGTGCTCAATCGCTCAGAGAATTGACTCAACTAAATGTGCAATGTTGTATGTTTAAAAAAGTGCAGTCAACAACAAATACTATTAGGCAAACATTTGAGCTGAAAGGCAGTCTATTGGGATTCAAAGTGACAATGAGTTATGGTTTATCTTTTCCTTTGTGTGTCTTTTCTGTTTTTAACCAGTTAGTCTTGCTGAGGTCATTGAGAGAAATATTTTGGAGGAGTTACTGCATCAAGAGTTGGATCAACAGGGACACAATTGAAATGGCCTGTTTGCTGACGGACCCTGGGTAATAGTTGTATCTCTGCTGACATTGAGCATAACATCCTCAAAACATTCTGTTCAACAACTTTCTCCAAAGTGCTTTCAACAGTATTCACTCTTGCAGTAAAATAAATCAAATAAAGAACATGTTGTTACCATTCACAATAATTTTTCAAAACTGAGGAATAAGAGGGGACCTGATGCTGTTGCTCACTTTATTCTGCAGAAGTTGATTGGTATAGAAATGGTAAATCTGGGATACTATTTCAAATTGAGCAATGACAGTAGGATAAGGAGATGCAGGTAAATGCTAATGAAAGGTGAAGTTAGGACTGCTGTCACCAAGTTCTTCTCACAAGGAGTGATCAATGCATTGAACAGACCTGGGAATGTAGTGAAAACAAAATCCTGGAATAATTTAAGGAAGAGTTGAATGCAGTAATAGGGGGACTTAGATATTTTCTGGATGGATGAAATTGGGCGAGCTAAATGGCCCTCATCATCTGCATTTATCCTGTGCTCCTATAACGTTTATCCAGTGCACATTACGTTATTCTCTGGTTGAAATATAGATTGAAGATAACATTACTTTTCTGGGAGTTTGGATGGAGTTTTCTGGCAGGCTGAGTTCCTGGAATAGCCAGGACTGTGGCTTTCTGAATACTTGATTCAAACACTGACCAAATCGTCACTGCAGTTGATGCCACAGCAAGCTTGCATTGCTGTAAGTGTTTTACCTGTTGGGTGGCCACCAATAATCATGATGTAATGACATAATTGCAAACTGATTACATCATTGTAGACTTTGCCTTTTAAGAAAGCAATGACGTTTCTTGCAAAGTAAGGTAAGATCCCATGCAAGGGATTCTTAGGAGATGTTATTGTAGTTCTAATAAATACAGAAATCTCATGGACTTTCATGCACTAAATTACCAAATTAGTGCCAATATGGCAGAATTCGATACTCCAGAAGGCTGTCGTTGAGTATATTCAAGACTGAGATCGATCGATTTTTCGACATGAAGGGAATCAAGGGATATGGGAATAGGGTGGGAAAGTGGAGTTGCGATCGAAGATCAGCCATGATCTTACTGAATGAGGGAGCAGGCTCGAGGGGCTGAATGGCCTTCTCCTGCTTCTATTTCTTCTGTTCTGAGGGCAGGCTCTGGCTTTACTCATCTGATATGAACTGGATCAAGATTGTATAAAAGTATTGATACGTTCCATATCAAGACAAGTCAATATTATAGCTGTTTCTGTCAAGCACTTGTACAGCTATTCACAGGCATACATGTGAGCCACCTTCCCCCAAACAAACACACACACTCGATATTCATAAAGGCTGTAAGTCATTCGATGAGAAAATGCCTAATAGGCAACTCAGCATAAAATTCTGCAGGACATTGCAGCTTAAAAAAAACAATTGATTAAATTGTATTTTTACCTTGCTTTTTCAAACGTAATTTCTTGTATCTCTCTACTCATCAGATCCAATTTAAAAATGTAGGTAAAATAACAAAAAGCACTACTTCCAAATTGGGGGAAAAAACTATAAATATTTCAAGAGGTAAGATCCTGAATTCAGGATAAAAATAATCACACTAGGAGAAAGATAGGAGAGTTTTGTGGAGCAGAGAAAGAAGGCGAGAGAGATAAAAAAAAACATCTTGGAATGAGGCTGGCACCTGTTGGGTTAAACATAGGAACATAGAAATTTACAGCATGGAAGGAGGCCATTTTGTCCATCGTGTCCATGCTGTAGTGAGAAAGAAAGAGACTATTGGGGTTCTAGAAACTGGCAGTGCGACAAACAACTGTAAATTTGAGAAGAACAAGATAAGAGTATGGCTGAGAGTATTGGGTAAAGGAAAGACAAGTCGAGAGCGATTGGAGTTTATTGATCAATAAAAATGACTGGAGAATATTGGGAAAGACACAAATAAGCTGCCAGAGAGATAGCTAAAATTAGCATGGAGAAAGCTTGCAGACAGAGATAGGAAAACATCAAAACTGAGCGAAATAAGCAGAGAGCAAGATAGCACAGTGATAAAAAGAAAAGCTACAAGTTGAGTGATCAAATGGTGGAAAGGAGACAGTCAAACTAAGAGGGGAGAGATAGAAAATCATTGTGGCAGAAAGATACGAGCTGAAAGATTAGGAAAAACATAAGGTGAAGGAGAGACAATGTTGAGATACAGAAACAATATGAAAATAAGATAGCTAATTGTGAGCGCACAGTAAGAAGCTGGGAAAGATAAAGGAATAAGTTGTAAAGGAGAGAAAATTGTTGACAGATGTGTGAAAATTATAGACAAGGAAAAGAAAAATAACGTGAGACAGGAGAGCACTGGGGAGTAGATGGAAAACATGTACGAGTAAGTTGCAGAAGAAAGATGAAAGGTAGAAGATACTTGAAAATTACTGACGAGAAGAGAAAGAAAATCAGTCTTGATTGGAGAGCATTGAGCAGGAGTTAAATAAGGTGGTCAAAGGTACTGAGAGAAGAAGAGAAAGAAGCTGTAAGACAGAACATTAAACACGAGGACAGATGGAAAAATGAGATGAAGCAGAAACTGAGGAATATTGTAGATAAGAGAATAATGCTAGGGAAGGTGGAGAACATTTGAAAACATCAGAAAAGCAAGGACATGAAAAGGCAATTTGAGCCAATGAAGCTAAATCACCTCCCCCCGCCCCCCCTCACCCCTAAGTGTAATAATGCCTAATCTTAGAATTCAACTGCAATTTGACTGTTTCCGTTGCTTTTTGTCTCTACTATTCTGCTTGGCTGATTATTCCAAATGTTGTTCACTCTTTGAATAAATAAATTATTCCCCAATACCCAATTTCATTTTAATAAATTTAAGTTTATGTTCTCCTCTCTGGCTTAATTTGAAATAATGATGTAGAAAAAGGAACAAGATATTTGAGAAGAATAAAATAAGTTGGGAAAAGGATTGGGCAATGTTATTGCAGATATAACAAACTGGGAGTGATTGACAAATATCAGAGAGGTGATAATTCAGGGAAGAACACCCACAAGCTGGCATAGGAAAAGATTTGTGGTGGAAAAAAAAAGTGAGGAGACCTTTGATGCAAGCTGTGAAGGAGAGAAACAAGCTGAAATAGAAATTGATAACTTTGAGGATGGAAATTACAAGTTATGAAAGATAAACAGCATTAGGGAGAAGAAACCAAATTGATGGAAAATGTTGAACATAGGATAGAGCAAGAACAAGCTGAGAGAGGAAGACAAACAGACTCACACAGTTTTGAGTATGAGAGAAATAAACTGTGGGGAAAGTGAAGATCAAATCCAAGATGCTGGCAAGAAATAAAACACGCTGGAAGATATTCAGAGGGTAATGGGGAAGAGACAATTAAACTGAGTGAGATCAGCAATGTTCAAGAGGGGAGGCGAGGACAGAAGAGAAGGAAAGGTAATTAGGTATTAGAAGGGAAAAAAGCAAGCTATAGCACAGACAGGGACTTTTGGAAATTAGAAGAACATGGTAATAGAGCGTATGGCATTACTGCTTGGGAGAATAACACGGTGAATAAGTTGCAAATTACTCAGGAAGAGAGAAAGCAAAGTATTGAGATGGAAGAGAGTATTGGAAGAAAAACGAGTGTTGTGGAGGAGAGACGGACATTTCAAAGAAGAATATTGAATCATGGAGAAGGAATCTGAGACATATACCAATGACCTGGGGAGGAGATAACTTATGCTGGGATAGAGCCAGGAAAACACTGAGTAAGAGATAAGCAAACTAGGAGAGATGAAGATTCTTGAAATATAGAGTAATAAGCTGTGAGAGACTGTAAGTACAAGTGAATTAAACTGGGGATGATGAAGTGCACTGGAAAATATAATCAATCTGAAAGAGGAAGAAGGATGGGATATTGGGGAAAAGGCACAGAAGCTGGGAAAATTGCACCTCTCAGACAGGCTCGTTAGTGCCTCCGGGAGGCGCTAACAGGGCACTAAAGGGTTTATGCCCGGGTGCAGCGGCCAGAATACAAGTTATGAAAGATAAACAGCATTAGGGAGAAGAAACCAAACTGATGGGAAATGTTGAGCAAGAACAAGCTGAGCGAGGAAGATAAACAGACTCACACAGTTTTGAGTATGAGAGAAATAAACTGTGGAGAAAGTGAAGAACAAATCCAAGGTGCTGGCAAGGAATTGTCCCCGGGGCGCCGCCAACGAAAAGTGGTTTGCGCCGCGCCCTGTGATTAGCGCATCGGCGCGGCGCTGACGTCATCGCCGTACGTGCCAACCCCTACTGCCCCGCATCGACCTCTTTGCGGCCCTTAGTGGAATTTGCACCACGGGGTCTGTGTGGGCCAATGTCACCGACAGCTTTGCTGTGCAAGAAACTGTGGTGGCTGTGGCACCCCGGCCGCCCTTAAAGGGGAGGTGGTAGCGTGGCGGCCCGACAATGGCTGGTGTGACCGGGCCACCAATATGCCGACCGGCACCCCCTCTTGAGTGCCAGGCCGCTGGCCCAGCCAACACCCTCTTTGGTGGCCCAGTGGGTGCCACTAAAGAGGCTACAGAGTTCGCAGCGGCCCTTCCCTTTAAAAGGGGGGATGTTGTGATGCATCAGCGTGACGCGGCATGCCTGCATCGCGCTGACGTCATCAGCATGGCGCTGATGTGCTGAGCGCAGCGCTGAGCGTCACACTCACAAGCACCAGGCGAATGCTCCCTTACCGCAAGCAACATTTTCTTTACTCAAAGAGGCTAATTCTGCACCGGCGCAAAAAAAAATCACATGAATCGAATTGACCGCCCCAAAAGCCAGCGCGGGGCATGTTCGGCCCCAAAGAGTATTAGGAACAAAGAAGCAAGGCAATCAAAAGAGAGAATAATATTGTGGAGGAGACAAACAAGCTAGGAAGGAAATTTATCAACTTTGTGAAATAATACAAATTAAAGAGAGGCATAACAGGATGGGGGAAGTAAGGAAGCGAGGAGAGATAATAAAAGCACTGAGGCAGAAATAAGGCAGCTGAGGAAATGCGTGTTAGAGAGGAGATAAACAAAGTTAGAGAGGAGAGATAGTAGGTTGGAGATAAAGGAGAGACACCACCTGGGGGATAGAGGGCAAAGTGTTGGGAAGAAGAAGAAATTGAGGCAGAGATTAGAGACAGTGGTTTGCAATATTAGGCATTTTTTGGAGATGACAGAAAGAAGATGAGAAGGGTAGTCACTTAGAAGAGAAACAAGTTAGGAACGAAACAGAGCATTATGGAGGTATTGAATTTGAAAGTAGTGGGGAGAAAAGAAAGAAGCTGAGAGCAAGAAACAGCAAACTCCCTCAGAGTATGAGGTTCGGGTTTTTTTGTCAGACCATCTCTCCCAATTGATTATCAGCACTCATTGTTTAATAATATCAATAGAAAGACAGAAACGAACAAAGGATGCCAACATCAATGCAAATTCTGTGTGTGATGATGACACTCCTTGCTTTAATGAGCTCAGGATTTCAAACTGTACAGACCTAAATCCAGGTATGTGTCAATGAAGGAGTTAAAGGGAAATGTCAGCTCTGTGTATTTTATATTAAACTGTAGGCAACTATGAAGCAAAAAACACAGACCTATTCCAAAGCAGGAGCTTCTTACCTCCACAGCGTTGTTTGTGGTCTTGTTTTCTCCAGACTCTTTTTTGCCTTTAAAACAAAGAATACATTTTTTGAGGTGAGTTGGGATGTAGCTGTCCGTAGTGCTGAATTCTGGCTGAGCTGTGGTATTCCAGTCTTTGTCAATCTGCACGACTAAATATTAAAGGAGTTGCGTTCCATTGAGCTGCCTCATGATTCTTTAGTGCTTTTGGGGGCAAAGTCTTTAAACTTACTCGTAGCTCTCATTCCCCACTTTGTTTTGGTATTGTATGATTCAATTTCCATGACATCATGAATGAGAACATTGTCCACAGCCCAATATTCCTATTCATGATGTTACTGGTGTAGCACTTCATGGCATCTCATCACAGAGGTCCCACACAAAATGTCTTTTCCTAAGCAGAAATTGTAAAGAGTAAAATATGGTAACAAGGGATGATTGATAGAAACATAGTATATAGACATCACCCGTCATAATATTTAAGGAGTATGGGCAATTCAGTAAAATAACCTTTCCTGCACCAACATTAATAGTCCTTATACTATTTCAAGCTGGGCATTTTTAATGCTGAAACTCAGTCAACAATAATGGAATCTGAAAATGTACACAGTTTGAAAGTGACTCAGTGTTGCAAACACCCATTCCACACTCCTGGTGTGGTTTTGCAAGTTAAGCAATGGCTTCTATTTGTAAAAGGCTTCATTGGAGATAAAAAGTCTCCAAAGCTGACTTGAGTGGCAAGACCATGTGCTGGTATATCCAGTCACAGTTCAGAAGTGTTTGTTGCCAGAGACAGTGCTGGCAAAACTGAGACTATCCCTATTGTTCTAACATTAGATATAAAGATATAGTGGAAATTACCTGAATACCTAATATAGAAGTCAAAGAGTACTGGAGAAAGAGCAGAGCGAAAAATAGATCTTATGGGTATAGTTTATGGCTAGCGATAGAACTAAAGAAATCCATGCTTAATCATATAGACCTCCCTGCCCATTATTCATTTAACGCTCTATTTTAGGAACTAAGGGCTAGATTTTCCATTTTTTGGCTTATCGCCCAAAAATGGGCATTATTTCTGGCATGGGCGGTAAAAGTGGGTTTTCAGATCACCGGCTTCTCGTCCATTCTCAAAGCATCTAGTCTCCATTTTTGAAAATGGGCATTACCGTGAGCGATATGAAATGGGCGGTAGCATTAAATCTCGCTGACCTTCTGCCGTAAAGTGTCGCCGTCCTTAGCAACGGCGTGGCAAAGTTCGATTCTCGCAATTCAGGAGGTCAAGGGTCATCATGACATGTGCAGAAGAGATGACAGAGAGAGAGGGAGCTGAGAGGGACTGAAGGTGTGTGTGGCTGTGGTGTGTGCTTGTTTGGCTGTTGTGGGAGGCATGAGGGAGATTCACCAGCAGCAAAAAGCCTACTGAGCACCAAGAACATAGTTGGCACCGAGTTTTTGTCCAACAAATAAGATATAACATGTAAGGGATGGTGGAGGCCCTGGAGCTGTTAGCCAGGAACACTGGTGGCAGAGGGCTCCCAGTAGTCCCGGAGCATGGCACTGCACCCCAAGGTGCTGCACCCCATTGCCAGCCACACATGAGAGCCAGCAGCAACATCTTGCTTCTGGCTTGGAGCACGTTCCCACCTCGGGACCGTCCTCTCCCAAATCTATCCAAGCAGCGTTGCAGCCATCATCCCCCCCCAATGAAGCTTTGCCTGAGGCGCTCCTCAGCCAGGCGGCTTGGAGTCAGGAGGGGAAGGGGAAGGGGTAGAGGTGGGGAGGAGAGGGGGGGTGGGGTAAGGGTTGTTTTTTACAGAAATGCTGATGATTTCAGACAAATGTTCGGTTTAAATGTATTTTATTTAACAAAACCTTGTTGCACTTTGGCTCAGATAGCTGCACCATTACACGCTGGTGATTCCTTAACATCAAAGGGTATAATGACACTTAACTTCAATCAACTTAAACTTTAACTGTCACCAAGGTGATGCCCACCATTGATGTATCCCCTGCACACCCAGCAGTGTGACAGCCTTGTAAATAACACCAACGTTCTTTCAGGCAAAGTGATCATTGATGAGCTCCTGACATAAGGCTCTTGCAGCCATCATGCCACCACGAGCCCTTTCCTGTGGTCTATAGGGGGGCGGGGGCATGGCTTCAGTGTCAGCCTGATTGTCTGGGCCGATGTCAGCGCCCACCTCCTCGTCCTCCTCTTCCTCTCTCTGGTAAGGTGGACTGTCAGACTCATCAGGCAATTCTTGTCCCCTCCTGATAGCCAAGTTGTGCAGCATGGAGCACAACACCACAAATTGAGCTACCTGCTCAGGGTGGTATTGGGAGTTACCTCCTGAGTGGTCCAGGCATCTAAAGCACTGCTTAAGCACTTCAATGGTTTTCTGCACGATATTGCGAATGCCTCTGTGGCTCTCAATGTATCGCCTCTCGACTTCGGTGTGGGTGTCATGCAGGGGGGTCATCAGCCAGGTGGCGAGGCCATATCCTTTGTCACCAAGCATCCAGCATTGACCTTGTGGCTGATTGTTAAACAAGTCAGATACAGTGCTCTCAAAAATTGAGCATTCACTGCCAGTATAATTTGCTGGTGAACATTCAGGGAGTGGAATCCCTTGCGGTTCCTGAAAACCTTTGCATCCTGAAAAGGTGCCCGCATTGCGATGTGCATGCAGTCTATTGCTCCCTGCACCTTGGGGAAGTTTGCAATTCTGGAGAATCCTAGAGCCCTCTCACTCTGTGCCTCCCTGGTCATAGAAAAGCTGATCAAGTCCCTCCTGTGTGCGTACAGGGCTTCAGTGACCTGTCTAATGCAGCGATGTGTGCCATGCTGAGAAAGTCCGCAAATGTCACCAGCTGTGACCTGAAAAGAACCCGCGGTGTAGAACGACAGTGCCGCGGTGACTTTGACCTCAACCGACAGTGCATTCTGATGGTGCTGGCAGGCTGCAGATCTCCCCTTATCAGCTGGCATACCTCAATGATAACCTCTTTGTCGAAGCGCAGTCTCCGAAGGCCTGTGATGTCGAGCAAGTCAAGGTAAGACTGCTTCCCCCTGTATTTTGGTGGGGGGGGGGGTTGTAACTTCAGGTCCTCCTCATCAGTCTGACACATCTTACATTGGGCACATAATGCTGTGGAGCATACCTTCAGCGACCTTGAGTCTGCTGCATGTAATTGGTCACCAAGAGAGGGTGAGAAAGAACAGGCCCCATTGCAGTAGCTCTCTGTTTTCCACCGATCGGTCACAAACAATGAATGTCCCGACGAAGACACCTATTCAATTCCAATCAGTCATAGTATGGTCAAGATGTTTGTACAGATGTTCACATCAACTCCAATGACCTCCAGAGTACATCTGAACCTCCCCCGAGGTTGAAGCACAGCAGCCTTTTAAAGGACGCGACATGTGATGTAGAACATGGCGGCAATAATGCTGTGATTAGTTCCGGTTAGTTCCACTTTTTCTGGGCAGATTTTTGGGTGAGCGATATTGTGGGCGATGTGTGCGCGAGGTGGTGAAAGTGATGCTGGGCGATCTCATGGCCGCTAGTTTCGGTAAATATGCTCTTTATGACAAAATACAGTGGGCGGGCGGTATTATTGAAACTTGGCATTAAATCAGTGCGTAAATTAATGCTGGGCAATATTATGGGCGTTGATTTCGCCCATTCTGATATTTTCGCCCCAAAAAAGTGGGCGGGCAGTAATATTTTTTCCCGGCGTTAAGCACATGGGGAAAATAACGCTCGACGATAAGTTTCTGAAAAATGTCCGTCAGTTTCCATTTTGTGGCTAAATGGGCAATATAAGGGCGTTATACATCATTTCAGCGATAAAATAGGCGTTAAGTGGGCGTTAAGCATGCAAAGAAAGTGAAGGTTCTAGCCCGAAAGCTTTAAGTTATGCAATGTCTGGGTAATGGAGTAAAGTCTGTAAACAATTGTCATGTCATAAAAGAAAGTCAGAAGTTGCAATTATATAGTACCAATTAAGTACTTTTGAAGTATGGTCACTGTTGTAATGTAGGGAAATGTGGCAGCCAATCTGCATACAGCAAGGTCCCACAAGCAGCAGAGTTAAATGATCAGATAATCTGTCGAGGAATGCTGGGCAAGGGGCAACTGTTGGCCAGGACACTGAGAAAACTCGCTGCTTTTTTTCAAATAGTGCCATGTGATCTTGTACGTCCACCTGCGAGGGAAGATGGGGCTCATGTGAAATACAGTACCTCCCTCAGTGTAGTGCTGAAATGTCAGTCTGGATTATGTGCTCAAATTTCTGGAATGGAGTTTGAACCGTGACCTTCTAACTCAGAGGCGAAATGAAAGTCTAGTAATCTTATGTTGATTATCATGCAATATACTGACATTTTTGCAACGGTATACCACCCGATAGCTCTTATTCTTAAACCATGATATTATAATGACTGGCATTGGATGATAGCCTCCGTACTCATTCCTGGGTCTCCGAGGGTCAGAGGTGTAAATAGGATGACTTTGTTCATGACACTTTAGCATTTTTTTATCTTTGATCGCCATGGCCTCATTATTAATAGAACGAATATGTACAGGAGTATTGGTCTTCATGCTTTTTTTTAATTGTTGACAGGACACACATTACTTGCCAGCAGGGGCCTGCATTATAGAATTAATTCAAAGTGCTCTAAACCAACCTGCAGCAAGATTGCAGTGTATTTTTTGCCTTGGTTTTGTGGAATGAAAGTTTCTAACCTCAGATTTTATATGCTCTAGAATGAGTAATCAATTTTATTTGAGACATTAAAAGACAGTTCGAAGTCAACATTTCCCCAGAACAAGGAAGGGAAGTTCAGAGGGCATATTATCCTGCCCCCTGCTCACTACCCCCATCATTCCCGCCGCCCCCCCCATAACCCCCACAGTGCAGCTCCTGGTCGCCACCAGCCTTCAACACTGGACAGGACCTGTATGGAAATGAGCTATCCATTCTCTGTCTAGAGGGGGATTGAAACAGTACCATGTGCTAAAAAATATCATAAAAAATGAACAGAATTTTAAAAGAGGCACATTCAGACAAGGACCGTACAAAGTACAATAATCTGCAATGTGTGGGAAGGTTAAAAATTTATTTCAATAAAATATAGGAGGCTCACCAGATACCAATTTTCAATGTGAAAATATAAAGAAAACGAAGAAATGAAGACTGAAGAAGTTGATGTTGCGAGACAGCAAGTATTTTCCTGTCATAGTTGGAAAGTGAATTCCTCGTGGCCATTAGAAGGTAGAACAAAGTAGTAGTAAGATGGAAGATGTTTTGAGCTCCAGCTCCTCTCTCTTCCTTAGTCTTCAGATGTATACTCAGGTAACAAGGCAGAAAAAAAACAACCAGTGCTCAGGAGTCCTTCCTGCCTGTGAAAAAGTTGTTCTGTGCTATGCCTGTATTAACTTAAGGCTTGGCAGGTCCTGATATGTAGGGTTTTGGGTATCTACATATACAATATAAGCAGCCTATCTAAATATTCTGAGCCCAAACCACTGCACTAAAGTGGCTCTCATACCTACTCTTCATAATGAGGAAATTTTCCAGAAACCAGTACAATTCGTGAGCATATAAAATAACTTCAGGAACATATGTTAATGATTAAGCTTAATGAGCTCTGACCCCTCTGTTCCTCCTGGCTGAGCACTCAACAGTGCTTCATGCTGAACTAGCCAAGTACACCAACTTTTCATGTGTGCATTGTTTTAGGTCTCCCACTTTTCATTGATGCTTATATTGAGTTTTTTCCTTAGGTGCCATGTTGACTGTTGGTAGGTCTCTTGCTGCATTTTATCCAGTCCTGGAATGAGCAATCTGAGGTGGGCACAACACATGGGTTCTTCCTGTTAGCTACTGATCAACCCAAAGATGATAATGGCTATTTTCACATCACCAAGGTCTTGTTCCCTTCCTCTGCACTCACCAGGAATGCAGGAATGTTGCTAATTTCAGTGAAGGAAATATATTTGTGATTTTTAAATACCAAACATATTTTCATATGTCTTCATGTTACTAAGAAAGAATGTCGCCATCAGTGCTCCTGTTATAGATCATTTATGGAAAATTAAAATTAACTTCAGTATCTTAGGAAGCATTTTCCTGAAGTGCTCTTCTATCGAGTGCTGATGGTTTCAATCAATAAGCAGAATATGGAGGAAATGCTGGCAGCTTGCAATAAACATGAATCATGATGCAGAGCATAACCTATTTTGGATAGTCAGAGGTAAAGAATCACTGGAGGACTAAAAACAATTATCAGAATGTGCAAAATGCAAACAGAATTACAAGGCTGCACTGCAATTAGTAGCTTCAGACAATGCACAAGTGGTTTGTGAATATCATCTAAACTTCACGATTTAGCCCTCATTTGAATTTATTTTATACATCAAGCCTATTTTAATTGGTTAATTTGCTTACCAGAGGGTGCACAGAAGCAGTGTCATAAGACTGAGTTAATGAAACATTATCAAAGAATGATAGAACTAATTGCAATAGGATTGGCCTTAAGGTAAATGGCATCAAGAGCCAATTGCTATAGCATTATGTGTAGTTTCTGGCAGACATTTATCAATTTTATAGCACCTTTCACGACCTCATGACTTCCCAAAGCACTTTACAGCCAATTAAGTACATTTTGAAGTGTAGTCATTGTTGTAATGTGGGAATTGCAGCAGCCAATTTCTGCACAGCAAGCTCCCACAAACAGCAATGTGTTAATGACCAGATAATCTGTTTTAGGTGTTGGTTGAGGGATAAGTATTGCCCAGGATACTGGGGTGAACTCCCCTGCTCTTCTTTGAAATAGTGCTGTGGGACCTTTTACATCCACCTGAGAGACCAGACGAAGCCTTGGTTTAACTGACAATTTACAGTATATGTAAAATAAGTTTATGCCACCGCTAAGCCACCCAACAGAATCTTTTCCTATCCAACAGATGAAACACAAATGATTTCATTTTTATCTGACATCGTTTCTGTATTGTTTTTGTTCATTTATTTACCTGTATTTCTTTAACGCAGATTTCAAACTGCCTCACATGACAGCACAATGTGTGTCATTTCACCAGTTCCCACTACATGTCCTCTGTTAAGTCTATCAAAAAAAAACTAAAAGGATAATTTTATAGTTTACACTCCTATTACGAAGCTTCACCACTGGGAACGCATGTTGGCAATTTGAGCAAGCACTTCCTACAATTTTCTCTCCATTAACACTAACACATGGGATAATTTCATGCCAAACTGAGTTGTTACTCTGAACACAGATGTGCCGAAACTTGCACTGGGCGATGTGTGGGCGATCACCTCGACTATGTGACACGAAAGTTGGGCAGACAATTTTTCGGCGATGTTCCGGCTCAACTTTCCACTTAAGCGAAATGGGCGATAGCCTGCCTTTTTGGGCGATACATGGGCGCTAGCCCAGTGATGTCAAGTCGAAAATTTAGCCCATAGTCAAGCTGATCTTTCTGCAGTACCCGCACATCTATTCTTTCTGCTGCAATCTTAAAGGAGCATAAATCATCATCAAGAATGTCTGCTTTTGCTTATAAATGGGTGGGGGGGGGGTGGGTTGAGCTGCGTGGGTTAAAGATGGATATGAATGCTGCACTGACAGCTCAAGAGTTGTGGTGGGATACTAAGCCACACAGACCAGAAGTACCCCAGGTTTAACCTAGTTCTAAGCTGAGTTACCAAATTTCAGCTGGTGCAGAAGTAGGACATTACAATTCACCCCAGTGTCTCCAAGATATGGATATGGTGAAATGCCCATAGTTCATCTTGATGAGAAAATCCAGGCCTGTCAATGGAAAGTGAGGACAGGAATCTGCTTGGCTCTAATGTCCACCACAATCAAATAGTCGACTAACACTCATTTATTAGGATCACAAGTGAGGAATGATTGGTTGGATGAGGCAGGACAGGGCTGCTGGTGCTTGTGAATGTGTGCCTAGCATAAGTCACCACTTCAGCAGCAGAAGTGAAAAAAACTGGGAAGAAGATGGAAGCAGACATGTCCACCAAAATATTTTTATTTTCATAGAAACATAGAAACATAGAAAATAGATGCAGGAGTAGGCCATTCGGCCCTTCGAGCCTGCACCGCCATTCAATGAGTTCATGGCTGAACATGCAACTTCAGTACCCCATTCCTGCTTTCTGGCCATACCCCTTGATCCCCCTAGTAGTAAGGACTACATCCAAGTCCTTTTTGAATATATTTAGTGAATTGGCCTCAACAACTTTCTGTGGTAGAGAATTCCACAGGTTCACAACTCTCTGGGTGAAGAAGTTTCTCCTCATCTAGGTCCTAAATGGCTTACCCCTTATCCTTAGACTGTGACCCCTGGTTCTGGACTTCCCCAACATTGGGAACATTCTTCCTGCATCTAACCTGTCTAAACCCGTCAGAATTTTAAACATTTCTATGAGATCCCCTCTCATTCTTCTGAACTCCAGTGAATACAAGCCCAGTTGATCCAGTCTTTCTTGATATGTCAGTACTGCCATCCCGGGAATCAGTCTGGTGAACCTTCGCTGCACTCCCTCAATAGCAAGAATGTCCTTCCTCAAGTTAGGAGACCAAAACTGTACACAATACTCCAGGTGTGGCTTCACCAAGGCCCTGTACAACTGTAGTAACACCTCCCTGCCTTGTATTCAAATCCCCTCGCTATGAAGTCCAACATGACATTTGCTTTCTTAACCACCTGCTGTACCTGCATGCCAACCTTCAATGACTGATGTACCATGACACCCAGGTCTCGTTGCACCTCCCCTTTTCCTAATCTGTCACCATTCAGATAATAGTCTGTCTCTCTGTTTTTACCACCAAAGTGGATAACCTCACATTTATCCACATTATACTTCATCTGCCATGCATTTGCCCACTCACCTAACCTATCCAAGTCACTCTGCAGCCTCATAGCATCCTCCTCGCAGCTCACACTGCCACCCAACTTAGTGTCATCCGCAAATTTGGAGATACTACATTTAATCCCCTCGTCTAAATCATTAATGTACAATGTAAACAGCTGGGGCCCCAGCACAGAATCTTGCGGTACCCCACTAGTCACTGCCTGCCATTCTGAAAAGTACCCATTTACTCCTACTCTTTGCTTCCTGTCTGCCAACTAGTTCTCAATCCACGTCAGCACACTACCCCCAATCCCATGTGCTTTAACTTTGCACATTAATGTCTTGTGTGGGACCTTGTCGAAAGCCTTCTGAAAGTCCAAATACACCACATCAACTGGTTCTCCCTTGTCCACTCTACTGGAAACAGCCTCAAAAAATTCCAGAAGATTTGTCAAGCATGAATTCTCTTTCACAAATCCATGCTGACTTGGACCTATCATGTCACCTCTTTCCAAATGCGCTGCTATGACGTCCTTAATAATTGATTCCATTATTTTACCCACTACTGAGGTCAGGCTGACCAGTCTATAATTCCCTGTTTTCTCTCTCCCTCCTTTTTTAAAAAGTGGGGTTACATTGGCTACCCTCCACTCCATAGGAACTGATCCAGAGTCTATGGAATGTTGGAAAATGACTGTCAATGCATCCGCTATTTCCAAGGCCACCTCCTTAAGTATTTGAAGCGACAGATTCAAATGGAAAACTATTTTCCAAATACTTACATAGAAATAGATCGGCCTAGAAATTGGCCTCCTTAGCGCCTCCCATTATGGCCTACAGGGGGCAATAATGGGGTGCCAAGCACTTACCGACCGGGTGCAGCGAGAGGATCGACTACCGCCATATTTAGTGGGTGGTTTGCAGTGGCAGTACGGCGTTGCGCCCAATCTCCTTCACCCGGAGATCGTGACGTCATCGCCATGCAAATCGCCCCGGTAACGCTCCGGACCCAAACTTAGGTTCTGCCCCCTGCAGCATCGTCAGATGAAAACACCGGCAGCTGCAGGAGGCGTCCATCGGGAGGCCGAGCGCTTCGGGGGCGATGTTTAAAGGCGAAGTGGCCAAGGTAAGTAAAAAAAAAAATTCCCATGCTCTCTGATTTATTATCCAGCTTTCTCCCCGTGATCGATCAACCCAGCACTCTGCTGCAATGTCGGGGCAGATCGTGGCTGCCGTCAGGGAGAAGGTAAGTTTTTCTTTTGCGGAGCCTGCAGCGATGGCACTTCCCTTTAAGGGAGGGAAGGAGCTTTCCAATGCAGCAGCGCTGCACGGCCCATTGTGCAGCGCTGCACAAGTACCGCCCCGCTAGCTGCCTCTTGCGTTCCACTTCCTTCTTGAAGTGCAAATGCCGAATGTTTTAAAAGTTTGAAAGCATCAGCACTTGCCGCTAATTTTTCAAATGTTTAAAAGTTAGCACCCAAACAGGACACTCCCAAATTTCTCCCCCATCGCATTTTATCGTAATGAAACAGGTCATTTGGTCCATGCTGGTGTTTATGCTTCACACGAGTCTTCTCCCCACTCTATTTCATCTCACCCATACAACATATCCTGCTATTCCTTTCTCCCTCATGTACTTATCCAGCTTCCCTTTAAACGCATCTATGCTATTAGCAATCTAGTTGTGCAAGGGCCTTGGGAAAGAGTGACCATAATATGGTAGAATTCTTTATTAAGATGGAGAATGACACAGTTAATTCAGAGACTAGGGTCCTGAACATAAGGAAAGGTAACTTTGATGGTATGAGACGTGAATTGGCTAGAATAGACTGATGAATGATACTTAAAGGGTTGACAGTGGATAGGCAATGGCAGACATTTAAAGATCACATGTAAGAACTTCAACTATTGTACATCCCTGTCTGGAGTAAAAATAAAATGGGGAATATGGCTCAACCATGGCTAACAAGGGAAATTAAGGATAGTGTTAAAGCCAAGTAAGAGGCATATAAATTGGCCAGAAAAAGCAGCAAACCTGAGGACTGGGAGAAATTTAGAATTCAGCAGAGGAGGACAAAGGGTTTAATTAGGAGGGGGAAAATAGAGTATGAGAGGAAGCTTGCTGGGAACATAAAAACTGACTGCAAAAGTTTCTATAGCTATGTGAAGAGAAAAACATTAGTGAAGTAGGTCCCTTGCAGTCAGAATCAGGTGAATTGATAATGGGGAACAAAGAAATGGCAGACCAATTGAACAAATACTTTGGATCTGTCTTAACTAAGGAAGACACAAATAACCTTCTGGAAATACTAGGGGTTCGACGATCTAGCGAAAAGGAGGAACTGAAGGAAATCCTTATTCGGTGGGAAATTGTGTTGGGGAAATTGATGGGATTGAAGGCCGATAAATCCCCAGGACCTGATAGTCTGCATCCCAGAGTACTTAAGGAAGTGGCCATAGAAATAGTGGATGCATTAGTGATCATTTTCCAACAGTCTATTGACTCTGGATCAGTTCCTATGGACTGGAGGGTAGCTAATGTAACACCACTTTTTAAAAAAGGAGGGAGAGAGAAAACAGGGAATTATAGACCGGTTAGCCTGACATCGGTAGTGGGGAAAATGTTGGAATCAATTATTAAAGATGAAATAGCAACGCATTTGGAAAGCAGTGACAGGATCAGTCCAAGTCAGCATGGATTTCTGAAAGGGAAATCATGCTTGACAAATCTTCTAGAATTTTTTGAGGATATAACTAGTAGAGTAGACAAGGGAGAACCAGTGGGTGTGGTGTATTTGGACTTTCAAAAGGCTTTTGACAAGGTCCCACACAAGAAATTAGTGTGCAAAATTAAAGCACATGGTATTGGGGGTAATGTATTGACGTGGATAGAGAACTGGTTGGCAGACAGGAAGCAGAGAGTCGGGATAAACGGGTCCTTTTCAGAATGGCAGGCAGTGACTAGTAGGTTACCGCAGGGCTCAGTGCTGGGACCCCAGCTATTTACAATATATACATTAATGATTTAGATGATGGAATTGAGTGTAATATCTCCAAGTTTGCAGACCACACTAAGCTGGGTGGTGGTGTGAGCTGTGAGGAGGATGCTAAGAGGCTGCAGGGTGACTGGCACTGGTTCGGTGAGTGGGCAAATGCGTGGCAGATGCAATATAATGTGGATAAATGTGAGGTTATCCACTTTGGTGGCAAAAACAGGACGGCAGAATATTATCTGAATGGCAACAGATTAGGAAAAGGGGAGGTGCAACTAGGCCTGGGTGTCATGGTACATCAGTCATTGAAAGTTGGCATGCAGGTACAGCAGGCGGTGAAGAAGGCGAATGGCATGTTGGCCTTCATAGCTAGGGGATTTGAGTATAGGAGCAGGAAAGTCTTACTGCAGTTGTATAGGGCCTTGGTGAGGCCTCACCTGGAATATTGTTTTCAGTTTTGGTCTCCTAATCTGAGGAAGGACGTTCTTGCTATTGAGGGAGTGCAGTGAAACATAGAAACATAGAAACATATCACCAGACTGATTCCTGGGATGGCAGGACTGACATATGAGGAGAGACTGAATCGACTGGACCTGTATTCACTGGAGTTTAGACGAATGAGAGGGGATCTCATAGAAACATATAAAATTCTGACAGGATTGAACAGGTTAGAGGCAGGAAGAATGTTCCCGATGTTGGGGAAGTCCAGAACCAGGGGTCACACTCTAAGGATAAGGGGTAAGCCATTTAAGACTGAGATGAGGAGAAACTTCTTCACTCAGAGAGTTGTTAACCTGTGGAATTCTCTACCGCAGAAAATTGTTGAGGCCAGTTCATTAGATATATTCAAGAGGGAGTTAGATATGGCCCTTATGGCTGAAGGGATCAAGGGGTATGTAGAGAAAGCAGGAAAGGGGTACTGAGGTGAATGATCAGCCATGATCTTATTGAATGGCGGTACAGGCTTGAAGGGTCGAATGGCCTACTCCTGCACCTATTTTCTATGTTTCTATGTTTGTATTCACCTCAAAATGACTCTACGTGGTAGCGAATTCCACATTCTCAGCACTCTCTGAGTAAAGAAGTTGCTTCTGAATTACTTACTGGATTTATTAGTGATATCTAATATTTATGGCCCCTATATACTGTCCTATTGAAATCGTTCAAACATGCAACTATTAAATATTGTGCAGCAGACTTGCATTGGACAGATTACTATTTGACAGTTATTTCTCATCTTGCAAGCCAAATCATTCCTGAGCCAAGAAAATGCACCTTTATGTTGAATAATGTTGATTCAGCCTGGATTTTCCAATGGGCCACAAGTGCCCAAAAGAAGGGCTTTTTTCTAAAACTTCTTTTCTAAATTTTATTATTTATTTATTCTCGGGACGTTGGGACCACTGGTGAAGATGGTGGTGAGCCGGCTTCTTGAACTGCTGCAGTCCGTGTGGTGAAGGTTCCTCCCACAGTGCTGTTAGGGAGGGAGTTCCAGAATTTTGACCCAGCATTGATGGTGATATATGCCTAAGTCAAGATGGTGTGTGACTTGAAGGGGAACTTGCAGGTGGTGGTGTTTCCATGTGACTGCTGCCCTTGTTCTTCTAGGCAGTAAAGGTCGCAGGTTTGGGAGATGCTGTCGAGGAAGCCTTGCCGAGTTGCCGCAGTGCATCTTGTAGATGGTGCACACTACAGCCACGGTGCGCCGGTGGTGGAGGGAGTGAATGTTTAAGGTGGTGGATCGGGTGTTGATCAAGTGGACTGCTTTGTCCTGGATGGTGTTGAGCTTCTCAGTCAAGTGGAGAAAATTGTCTTGTTGGTGGTGGAAAGGCTTTGTAGATTCCAGAGATGAATCACACACTGCAGAATACCCAGCCTCTGACCTGCTCTTGTAGCCACAGTATTTATGTGGCTGGTCCAGCTAAGTTTCTGGTCAATGGTGACCCCCCCGGATGTTGATGGTGGGGGATTCGGTGATGGTAGTGCCCTTGAATGTCAAAGGGAGGTGAATGGACTGTTTCTTGTTGGAGATGGTCATTGCCTGGCACTTGTGTGGCGCAACTGTTACTTGCCACTGATCAGCCCAAGCCTGAATATCGTCCAGGTTTTGCTGCATGTGGGCATGGACTGCTTCATTAACTGAGGAGTACCAAATGGAACTGAACACTGCGCAACCATCAGCAAACATACCTACTTCTGATATTATGATGGAGGGAAGGTCAACTGAAGGTGGTTGGGCCCAAGACACTGCCCCGAGAAACTCTTGCAGTGATGTCCTGGGGCTGAGATGATTGGCCTCCAACAACCAAAACCACCTTCCTTTGTGTTAGGTATGACTCCAGCCAGTGGAGAGTTTTCCCCTGCTGTCTTCAGTTTTACGAGGGCTCCTTGGTGCTATACTCGGTCAAATGCTGTCTTGATGTCAAGGGCAATCACACTCAGGTCAGCTCTGGAATTCAGCTCTTTAGACCATGTTTGGACCAGATCTGTAATGTGGTCTAGAACCGAGTGGTCCTGGAAGAATCATCTTTCACTTTGCTGCATGTAACTAGGCTGATGGGGCAATAATTGGCCAGAGTGGATTTGTCCTGCCTTTTGTGGACAGAACATTCTTGGGCAATTTTCCATTTTGTCGGGTAAATGCCAGTGTTGAGGCTGTCCTGGAATAGCTTGGCCAGAGGCATGGCTAGTTCTGGAGCACAGGTCTTCAGCACTACATTTGGGATGTTACTAGGGCCCATAGTCTATTCTGTATCCAGTGTGCTCAGCTATTTCTTGATATCACATGGAGTGAATCGTATTGGCTGAAGACTGGTTTCTGTGATGGTGGGGACCTCAAGAGGAGGCTGAGATGGATCATCCACTCGACACTTCTGGCTGCAGATGGTTGCAAAAGCTTCAGTCTTGTCTTTTGCACTCATGATGGGCTCTACCATCATTGAAGATGAGGATGTTCATGGAGCCTCCTCCTCCTGTTAGTTGTTTAATTGTCTACCACCATTCACAACTGGATGTGGCAGGACTGCAGAGCTATAATCTGAAACTGGAAGAAGGGTAGAGCACAATTTTTGCCTGCCTAGCATGGTCAGCACTGACTTCATTGTAATTTCAAGCTCATCGATGTATTTTGGGTTGGCTCCATACCTTTCTCATGGGGATTTCACCCATTTGGGGGTGGGAAATAGCATTTGCTGTAGGATTTAAAGTATTGCAGTGGTTTACAAAAGATATTTCTGCTTCTTTGAACGAAGGTCTGAGATTGCAGAATTGCCAGTTTTAAAGGGGGGCAGATGGCCACAGATTTGTAGATGGGGCAATGGAAATACTGCTAAAGAAAGTAAGGTAGAAAAGAATAGTACTCTTTCGCACTGACCACTGCAAAACCTATCGGAAAGATGCCCAGTTCAATTTCAGATTTCCAGGACAGGGAGTATACAAGTCGACCACCTCTATTGGCCAGGCAGTGCCAGGAGAAGTTTAATCAACGTACAAAGTCAGCTGAGGCAAGGGAAGCCAACAACACCTTCCACAGATAATGTATCAAGTATTTCTGCCACTTACAATGTTCCTGTCAGACTTGTTAAAGTACTTTAGTAGCTCATTATTAATGTCTGTGAGCCTACACTGCATGAGGTCTGTCACAGCCTTTCTTCTAGTGGAGGCCGGAGTACCTACCTTCAGTATGGAAAATGTTCTGACCCTAAATAAATTGTCCGGGGCCAGGGTAGGATCATTGTGATTGGCAGAATTATAGCCCAAACCAAGATATGCCAGAATTGCACAAAAGGAAAAAATCCTGGCTGGAAATTATCATCATTTCCTAACCCATTCTTGCTGTAATGCAAAATGTTTTGACACTGTTTTAATACTTTTACCTTATTTTTACAATTAAAATAATGAATGTATGGTGCAAGACACATACATCATCACACCCTCACGGAAACACTGCTTTACCACTGTGTTAATGCCCCTTTCAGCTGCTGTGTGGTCCCTGTTGTTTACTTGTACTAGCTATATTTCAAAGCTGTCAAAAAGTCATTTCTGTACAACATCCGCCCTAATATGTTTTGATTTTGTGACTGGGTTCCACTCAATTTCCTGAGTAATTAAATTGTTCAGAGTCCCTTTGAGAAAAAAAATGATCATCCATCATTTCAGTTAATATTGCTGTTAGTATGTGAAAAAGAACTCATAACTTGTTGTATAGTTTATTGATTCTATAAACGAAAAGGATTTGACAACCAGGTGATAAATCTTTCTTAACCCTTAGAGATTGCAGTAGCATAATGACCAATGTTGGAGTACCCACTTCAATCCACTACTGAGAAAGACCAAATAAGCCTGGCGATTCTGTTGTTTTTCTAGATATATTCTGGTCAACATTTATTCTTCAACCACCACCACCAAAACTGAATAACTGGCCATTTATCTCATTACTGTTTGTGGGACCTAGCTGTGTGCAAATATTTGCCTATGTAACAGTGACCACAGAGTGAGCCTTTGGTGTAGTGGTAGCATTTCCGCCTCTGGGCCAGAAGGTGCAGGGTTGGAACCCCACTCCAGTCAGTCCCAGCGAGCGGAGTCAGAACTCCGGCTTTGACTTCTGTGTTGACATCTAGTGGGATACTCATGTCCAGTGGGTGTGGGTGTGGGTGACCCCCCGCTTCATTGTACGCGTTATAGGAACCCATAAAACCTCCTGCCGTGTAGGACAAACCACCATAGCGGCTGTTATAAAGATGGTTACGGCCCTGGAAGGAACGTCAACGTCGAGGCCTGTCAGCCTGTGAATCCTTCCACCATCGAAAGGGAACAGCGAGAAGACACCAAAAGAAGAAGACAGTGACCACACTTTAAAAAGCAATTCTTGGCTATTATGTGCTATGGAATACCCTGAGGATGTGAAAGGTGCTGTATAATTGCAAGTTGTTTCTTCTTTTCTATGAAGATTTTTTCTCCTTCAAGTGGTCCTACTTTCTGGAAGTGCTGGTTCATATTGGGGTACAATTCCATGAATGCCTGCAGCTCTCTTCAAGTGGCTACTGTTCATATCTGAGTCCAGATTGTTAGTATTGGCAGGTTACTCAGCTGTGGGGAGCAACATAACTGAGCCTGAACCAGCAGTCACACATAAGCGCTTTTGTGCATGGTGCATGGATAACAATCAGGCCTGGCTTTCTCTCTCTAGCCCAGCAACATTAATCCCCACCATTGGTCCAACTGAGATCTGCTACCTTAATTAAAACTAAGGATTGATCCTGGGGCCTATCCGGTGTACTGGTGCATTACTACACCATGTGGTCCATTTACTCACTGAGCAGCTTTGAGTGGAGAATTTTTAAAATTTGTTGCAAGTTTCAGCAATTTAATTGAGTTAGTTTAAGTAGACATTATAACAAACACAGAGAGTGTATTAACAATCATTAGCTGTCTCTCATGTCTGGAGATGACTGGCTGCCAACTTATGAAACTAATATGCTGAAAACCATTAAAGTATTGAATTGACAGTGCTCTCTTGATTGACTTGGCTCCATATTACTTCTCTCCTCAATGAGTCAGGGAGCTCTTGTCAATATTGAGCTCTGAGGCGTGCTTTTAAAATGCAAGTAGAAAGAACCCAATAGTGCAGAGATACAGCTGCAGAGAAATAGTCCCATTTGTGATTTTATTATGCACGCTTTTTTCCCATTTTTCTTTGCTTTCCAAGTGCATGGATTCGAATACTTTTCCTCACTGTGATCCAGGGTTAGCATCAAGCACTCCCCAAGAAAAGCTACTCTTATTCTGTCCAATAACAGAAAAAGTTAGCATTTTTCCATTTCTTGTGTAAAAGAGGAATTTAATTTTCCTTCTGTCTTAACCTCTACCTCAAATCAATATCTATCCCCCACTGCACCAGTGAAAAATTTCCATTTCCCAAACTAGACAACTTTGTGGCCTTTGTGAGTGAGTCCGACAATTCAGTTCCAATTGTTGCAGCATTATAGGCAGCTTGCGGCATGATTTCACACCTCAAACCAATTTGACAAAGAATCCAGGCAGACAGCAGAGAGAGAATTTCACCCCAATTCAACCAAGGCCCTAGTCGTGAAAGGAAAATGATCCAGTCACTTCACCTCCTATTGCCCCTAAACTGATTTTAATAAGGAGTTGACATTTAAAAAAAATCTTTTATCAAGTCACAAGATTAAAACCTATTCTAGCTCCATGGCCCAAATCTGAAACATTGCCCATTCTGAGCCATTCCTGTTGAGGATATTTTCCCAATGACTAAAGAAAGGTAAGAGGCATGTCACATGTATTACATAATACACTATAATTCAAAAAATCTTCCATGTATTTAGTAGCTTCCATCACACCTCAACTAAAAGAAAGCCCAATTTGGTAAATCATTTGAGTACTGCATAACTCAGTGAGGAACTATAGAATGCAATACAGAGTATGGAATGAATCCCATTCACAGGAAGAATGACTTCATTGCCATCAAGTCTTCCTCCTCCTCTGCAACAAATTTGAGTGCAGTAGCAGGGCTTTAGTATGAAAAAGAAAATTGTACAATGTGGATTAATCTTGGCAGAGTTTATCATGCACAGCTCCATTAATACCATTGACTCTGGTAGAAATGGAACTGCATTAATTATTCTGAAAGAGTATTGAAGAATGAATGAATTCAGGAATGTGACTGCTTTCTGCACACTGTAACAGGTTTGGACTTTCAGGGACCCTTGCATAATGCCAGATTCCTGCTTCCAGCCATCATTGTCAGATTGCAGCAATCAGTCAATCATATCAATACTACAGAGAGGTTTCATTTCCAGGTCTTCTGAGTACCATGCAGTATTTTAAACTTACCATTAAACGAAGAGGCTCTTCTCTCTAGAAGACTATACATAAATGTTTCCCCTGTATTACAGACAGCTTCGGTTTCAAAGCTCCTCTAACAATTTGCACCCATTGCAAGGAAAATTGAGAAATTTCTGCACCCAGTAATCTGTTAAGTAATTCCCAGCAAGTTAATTTTGCTAGTGTAACTGTGTAACTCCTGTCCACAGGAATCCTTAGCAACCTGCAGTAACTTAACTGTACTAGCATTAAATTAAGAGGCACATACATCCAGGCATGCTTAGCTGTCTGCAGTAATTAATCTTACCAATATTAATGAAATGGTCTGATTCTAGCCAATAGTGTGAAACTATTGAACCTCACAGGAAAACTTCCTGTCTGCAGCCTCCTTACTTGCAGGCAGCAACCAGCAAAACTGGAACAGCAATTAATTAAACTATTCAAAACTAAAGAAGTTCATATATCAACATACTCTTAAGCCCTCAACTTTTGAATATTACCATAATAATTGGGAAATGACTTCCACAGACCATGAGCAGCATAAGCCAATGGATCTTAGCAACTGATTGTTTTTTTTATTTGTTCATGGGATGTGGGCGTTGCTTGCAGGGCCAGCATTTATTGCCCAGCCCTAATTGTCCTTGAGAGGATGGTGGTGAGCCGCATGTTGAACCGCTGCAGTCCTTGTGCTGAAGGTACTAACACAGTGCTGTTAGGGAGTGAGTATCAGGATTTTCACCTAGCGATGATGAAGGAACGGCGGTATATTCCCAAGTCAGTGTGATATTTTCAGGGAGCTCACAGCACACATAGCCTTAAGATGGCAGAATCTTCCAGAAGTCACCAGTCAGGTGACCTGGTCCTTTTATTATAAACAGCACTGGCTGCAGTGCCATAGGTGTCCACAGGTGGAGCTATATATATAACACTTCTCCCTCTTTAACGAAGAAGTACTTATAACAGACAAACATCATATAACTTGCATGGTTATACATAACCAAAAATATGGATTTATTTTGCCAGATTTACAAATCAAGCTCAACCACTTGTTTTCTGTTTCGAAGAGGATACCTTCGCTCTCAAACAGAACCTTTCAAACATGGTGTCGAATTTAAACTCATTCGAGGCTGATCCTAAGGAAAGTTTTCCTCCAAGGGATGCCCTTGATTTCCAATTGAACTCTCTAACTTCAGACTGTTTGTTTGACTGGCTCGGACTCAGACTTAAATTCTGACTTTCTCTTGGAATTGTTTCCAGTACATTGGATGTAGGATATGTGTCAAAACTATCTGATGAGTCAGGAATAATTGAATCATTCCCACCTTCAACTACTTCCATGACTGTAGGTAAAATATGATCAATGTGAACAAATCTAACCCGTCCATGATCAAACATCTTGACCAAATATGTGCGAGGACGACATATCTTCACCACTCTTCCTGGTAACAACTTTAACCATTTATGGTGCTGGTTCTTCACTCTCACCTTCTGAATTAATTTCACACTTTTCTCTTTTACTCTACCTCTATCATGATTCTCTTTCTGTTTTAATTGTGTCTTTTCTGTGGACTGTGCCAAGTTTGGTTTTAACAATGAAAATCTGGTTCGTGGCTGTCGTTTGAGAAACAACTCTGCTGGTGTTCTACCAGTAGTTGTTTGAGCAGTATTACGATACGTATTGAGGAAATTAACCACATTTTACAATTTGTACAGTGTGCTCTGCTGCACCATTTGAAGCAGGATGGTACGGTAGAACCATTTTTGCTCGTGAATTGTGCAAATTCTTCTGAACAAAATTGTGGTCCATTATCAGGAACAATTTCTTCTGGGAGGCCAAATGAAGAAAATAATCCATAAAATGTTTAATGTTTTACTTGTTGTTACATTGGAAACACCTCGACCCACTTCGAATGGATATCAATCACAATGAACAATTGTTGTCCTTCTAGCTCAGCAAAATCGATATGTAGCCTTTGGCACACGTTGGGAGGTCATTTCCATGACTGTAATAGTACTGATGGTGTTTGCTTGCTTACCGATTGACATGTCGTGCACTGATTCACGATGTAGTCTATATCTTTTACCTAGACCTGGCCACCATAAGTAACTGCATGCAAAACTCTTGGTCAAGCACAATATTAGGTCTCCTAATAATTTGGACCAGAATTTATTTGGTATAACCACTCTTGCACCACATATGATACAATCTTTATCAACTGATAATTCATTCCTACGAATGAAGAATGGATGAATATCTTTGTCTATTACTTTGTTTGGCCATGCATTTGCAATATAATCATACACCTTTGACATAACTGGGTCACATTTGGTTGCTCTACGAATCTCTTCGTCTGTGACTGGCAGTTCATCGATGTATGAAAAATAGAACATTTCTTCCCTATCAGGTGTAATTTGTGATGGGGAAGGCAATCTAGACATAGCATCAGCATTACGGTGATCAGCTGATCATCTGTATTCAATATCATATGTGTATTCTGACAACATCAAAGCTTATCTCTGCATTCGGGCTGCAGCTAATGTTGGAACTGGGGACTTTGAAGGGAGGATTGCTGTCAGGGGCTTATGGTCCATAACGATGGTAAACTTATGACAAGTATTTGTGGAACTTCTTGACCCTAAAAATTAATGCCTTTTCGAATTGCGCATAATTACGCTCACTGGCACTGAGAGTGCATGAAGCAAAAACAATTGTTCTCTCCTCCGCACTACGTAATACATGAGAGATCACTGCCCCAACTCCATACGGAGAGGCATCACATGCTAGCTTGATCTCCTTAGATACATCATAGTGAACTAACATGGTGCTCTCTACCAAGCTGCTTTTACACTCCTTGAATACTGTATCGCATTCTTCTGGTCACTTCCAACGGACCTGTTTTTTCAATAGTTCATTCAGTGGATGTAATACTGTAGCCAAATTTGGTCAGAACTTCCCATAATAGTTCAAAAGACCCAAAAATGATCGAAGTTCAGTGACATTCTTGCGAGTGGGTACATTTCTGATTATATCCAGCTTTCTCTTGGTTGGATGTAAACCATCTTTGTCTACCTAAGTACTCCACTGAGTTTTGAAATAACTCACACTTGCGAGCAGACACTCATACTCTGTGCTTCTCTAGCCATTTGAGGACTTCATTCAATATGTTATAATCAATTTGCCTATTTTGTGCTGAAATTAGTATATCATCTAAATAACATACAACCCCTTCAATACCTTGCAAAATCTGGTTCATCATCCCTTGGAATATGGCAGGGGCAGAAGACACTCCAAATGGTAGCCTATTAAATTGATACAGGCCTCGATGAGTATTTATAGTCAAGCATGACTTGGACTGATTCCAGGGATGGCTGGACTGTCATATGAGGAGAGACTGGATCAACTGGGCCTTTATACACTGGAGTTTAGAAGGATGAGAGGGGATCTCATAGAAATGTATAAGATTCTGACGGGACTGGACAGGTTAGATGCGGGAAGAATGTTCCCGATGTTGGGGAAGTCCAGAACCAGGGGACACAGTCTTAGGATAAGGGCAGGCCGTTTAGGACTGAGATGAGGAGAAACATCTTCACTCAGAGAGTTGTTAACCTGTGGAATTCCCTGCCGCAGAGAGTTGTTGATGCCAGTTCATTGGATATATTCAAGAGGGAGTTAGATATGGCCCTTACGGCTAAAGGGATCAAGGGGTATGGAGAGAAAGCAGGAAAGGGGTACTAAGGGAATGATCAGCCATGATCTTATTGAATGGTGGTGCAGGCTCGAAGGGCCGAATGGCCTACTCCTGCACCTATTTTCTATGTTTTTATGTTTCTATGTTTCCTAGAACACCTTCGGATAATTCTCGATAACATCATCCTTTGATGCAAATCTCGTTTCAACACGAAAAATCTCACTCCAATCCAGCTTCAGTGATCCCAACCAATTTCTTCCTAGTAAGGCAGGCTTGTCACCTGCCACTACTATTAGAGGCAAGCTCTGAAATTGATTCTTCTATTTCACCGGTACGGTGATACGACCTACCACAGGAATGTTCTCTCCCGAGTAGCCTCGCAGCTCTATCTTGGATTTCTCCAATGGGAAATCACGCAATTTGGCGAGGTATACCATCTCCGGTTCTACACTCACTGATAAACCAGTGTCGATTTCCATGGGTACCTTGATTCCTGCAACATCTATTTGGATTATGATACTGTTCGAATCGCTGTTAATTAACCTCATGCTCCTGATGATGTATAGCTCTAACATTTCCTCATCCTGTTGTTTTTCTTCCATGCTATGTAGTCTCTGGGGATTTCTACTCATAGTTTTGAAAGCCAGTTTACCCTTCGGTTGGCATGCCTTCGCAAGATGCCCAGTTTTCCTGCAGAAGAAACACTCTGCCTTCACATATGGACAATTTTGAGCAATGTGTTGTCCCAGGCACCAATAGCAGGACTTCAATGCTCTGTTACCATGGCCAGTTTCTGAGACCCAACCACCTTTTACTTTTAACCTGCAGACAATTCACCTTGGTTGTCTGATGACTGAAAATAGTATGAAATTCTCGGGAATATTGGTCGGCCATGTTCATTGACATAGCTACCTGACACGCTAAAAGTCAAGGTAGGAGTTGTCAATAACTTTCTTCTGATTGCATCATTTTTCATCCCACAAACAAAATAGTCACGCAATGCTCGGTCCTGAAAGTTTCCGAAATTACAGAGAATAGATAGCTTTTTTAATGCTACAATGTACTCACTGATATTTTCTTTGGTTAGCTGATATCGTATTCTGAAATGATAACTTTCAGCAATTTCCAAGGGCTCGGGGCTGTAGTGCTCTGCTTAAGATTTGTGTCCTTTGGTTTGTCAGGCAGAAGCAAATTTTTCACGGTTTCATACACCTCGGGCCCTGCTTCAGTTATGAAAATAGCCCTTTGTCATTCCAACACCACCTGATTATGGTTTTTATCATCGGGGACTTCGATGATATTATTTGCAGTGAAAAACATTTCTAGACACTCCACATATGCTGTGAAACTTCCAAGGTCACATTGAAATTCCCCCAAACACCCTATTACCCCCATAGGCGTGGCCATCTGGACTCTGGCAGTTCAAACAAGTGTGCTTGTAATTTGTCTCGGATGTGTAGCTGTTAATCAAAAAAGAGATCTCTCAAAATCTCTCTGTTGGCTGGCTGAATCCTCCACCAACAAAAATTGCAGTTTTGTTTTATCCGCTTAATCCCATCCTCGCCGCCATTGTGAGACTTTCAGGGAGCTCACAGCACACACAGCCTTAAGATGGCGGCAGATCGGAGGAGGCCAGCATCGCGAGTGCGGGTGGCACGGGACTACAAAGGGCGGCGGCAGCGAGTGGGAGCGGCGGCAGATCGGAGGAGGCCAGAATTGCGAGAGCGGGTGGCACGGGACTACAAAGAGCGGCGGCAGCGAATAGGAATGGCGGCAGATCGGAGGAGGCCAGCTGGTGCAGGGGCAGAAGGTAAACAAAGAAGTAAAAAGAAATCAAAATGTGACATCACAGCCAAGCGGGTAAGAGTTTGGCTGGTGGATTGGTGAGTATTTAATCTTTTTCTTTTCTTTTTATTTCTTTAGCAGTAAGAAACCTTGTCATTGTTGACAAATTAAGTTAATTTAAAAGGTTAAATCATGGCAGGAGAGTCCAGACCCGTGTCATGCTCCTCCTGTGCTAAGTGGGAAATCAGGGACGTTTCCAGTGTCCCTGACTACTATGTGTGCAGGAAGTGTATCCAGCTGCAGGGCCTGACAAACTGTATTGCGGCACTGGAGCTGCGCATGGACTCACTCTGGAACATCCGCGATGCTGCGGATATCATGAATAGCACATTTAGTGAGTTGGTCACACCGCAGGTAAAGGTTACTCAGGCAGATAGGAAATGGGTGACCATCAGACAGAGCAGTGGAAGGAAGGTAGCGCAGGGGTCCCTTGCGGTCATCTCCCTCCAAAACAGATACACCATTTATGGGTACTGTTGGAGGAGATGACTCATCAGGGGAAGGCAGCAGCAGCCAAGTTCATGGCACCATGTGTGGCTCTGCTGCACAGGGGGGGTAGGAAAAAGAGTGAGAGAGCTATAGTGGTAGGGGATTCTATTGTAAGGGGAATCGATAGGCATTTCTGTGGACGCAATCGAGACTCCAGGTTGGTATGTTGCCTCTCTGGTGTAAGGGTCAAGGATGTCTTGGAGCAGCTGCAGGGCATTTTGGAGGGGGAGGGTAAACAGCCAGTTGTCGTGGTGCATATAGGTACCAACGATATAGCTAAAAAATGGGATGAAGTCCTACAAGCTGAATTTAGGGAGCTAGGAGTTAAATTAAAAAGTAGGACCTCAAAGGTAGCGATCTCAGGATTGCTACCAGTGTCACGTGCTAGTAAGAGTAGAAATAGCAGGATAGTTGAGATGAATACATGGCTTGAGGAATGGGGCAAGAGGGAGGGATTCAAATTCCTGGGACATTGGAACCGGTTCTGTGGGAGGTGGGACCAGTACAAACCGGACAGTCTGCACCTGGGCAGACCAGAACCAATGTCCTAGGGGGAATGTTTGCTAGTGCTGTTGGGGAGGGTTAAACTAATATGGCAGGGGGATGGGAATCTATGCAGGGAGCCAGATGGAAGTAGAATGGGGGCAGAAGCAAAAGGTAGAAAGGAAATAAGGAAAGCTGGAGGGCAGAGAAATCAATGGCAAAAATCAAAAAGGGCCAAATTACAACATAACTCTAAAAGGATAAAGAATTTTTTAAAAAAGCCTGAAGACTCTGTGTCTCAATGCGAGGAGCATTCAAAATAAGGTGGATGAATTAACTGCGCAGATAGCTGTTAACGGATATAATGTAATTGGAATTACGGAGACATGGTTCCAGGGTGACCAAGTCTGGGAACTCAACATTCAAGGGTATTCAATATTCAGGAAGGATAGACAGAAAGGAAAAGGAGGTGTGGTAGCATTGCTGGTTAAAGAGGAGATTAACTCAATAGTAAGGAAGGACATTAGCTTGGATGATGTGGAATCTGTAAGGGTAGATCTGCGGATCACCAAAGGGCAGAAAACGCTAGTGGGAGTTGTGTACAGACTATCAAACAGTGGTAGTGAGGTTGGGGATGGCATCAAACAGGAAATTAGGGATGCGTGCAATAAAGGTACAGCAGTTATCATGGGTGACTTTAATCTACATATAGATTAGGCTAACCAAACTGGTAGCAACATGGTGGAGGAGAATTTCCTGGAGTGTATAAGGAATGGTTTTCTAGACCAATATGTCAAGGAACCAACTAGAGAGCAGGCCATCTAGACTGGGTCTTGTGCAATGAGAGAGGATTAATTAGCAATCTTGTTGTCGGAGGCCCTTTGGGGAAGAGTGACCATAATATGGTAGCATTCTTCATTACGATGGAGAGTGACACAGTTAATTCAGAGACTAGGGTCCTGAACTTAAAGAAAGGTAACTTCAATAATATGAGACGTGAATTGGCTAGGATAAACTGCCGAATGATACTTAAAGGGTTGATGGTGGATAGGCAATGGCAAACATTTAAAGATCACAGGGATGAACTTCAACAATTGTACATCCTTGTTTGGAGTAAAAATAAAACAGGGAAGGTGGCTCAACCGTGGCTAACAAGGGAAGTTAAGGATAGTGTTAAATCCAAGGAAGAGGCATATAAATTGGCCAGAAAAAGCAGCAAACCTGAGGACAGGGAGAAATTTAGAATTCAGCAGAGGAGGACAAAGGGTTCAACTCGGAGGGGGAAAATAGAGTATGAGAGGAAGCTTGCTGGGATAATAAAAACTGACTGCAAAAGCTTCTATAGATATATGAAGAGAAAAAGATTAGTGAAGACAAATGTAGGTACCTTGCGGTCAGATTCAGGTGAATTGATAATGGGGAACAAAGAAATGGCAGACCAGTTGAACAAATACTTTGGTTCTATCTTCACGAAGGAAGACACAAATAACAAGGGGACCGAGGGTCTAGTGAGAAGGAGAAACTGAAGGATATCCTTATTAGGCGGGAAATTGTGTTAGGGAAATTGATGGGATTGAAGGCCGATTAATCCCCGGGACCTGATAGTCTGCATCCCAGAGTATTTAAGGAAGTGGCCATAGAAATAGTGGATGCATTGGTGATCATTTTCCAACAGTCTATCGACTCTGGGTCAGTTCCTATGGACTGGAGGGTAGCTAATGTAACACCACTGTTTAAAAAAGGAGGGAGAGAGAAAACGGGGAATTATAGACCGGTTAGCCTGACATTAGTAGTGGGGAAAATGTTGGAATCAATTATTAAAGATGAAATAGCAACGCATTTGGAAAGGAGTGACAAGATCGGTCCAAGTCAGCATGGATTTATGAAAGGGAAATCATGCTTGACAAATCTTCTGGAATTTCTTGAGGATGTAACTAGTAGAGTGGACAAGGGAGAACCAGTGGATATGATGTATTTGGACTTTCAAAAGGCATTTGACAAGGTCCCACACAAGAGATTGGTGTGCAAAATTAAAGCACATGGTATTGGGGGTAATGTATTGATGTGGATAGAGAACTGGTTGGCAGGCAGGAAGCAGAGAGTCAGGATAAATGGGTCCTTTTCAGAATGGCACGCAGCGACTAGTGGGGTGCCGCAGGGCTCAGTGCTGGGACGCAAACTCTTTACAATATACATTAATTTAGATGATTTAGGTGAAGGAATTGAATGTAATATCTCCAAGTTTGCAGATGACACTAAACTGGGTGGCGGTGTGAGATGTGAGGAGGACGCTAAGCGGCTGCAGGGTGACTTGGGCAGGTTAGGTGAGTGGGCAAATGCATGGCAGATGCAGTATAATGTGGATAAATGTGAGGTTATCCACTTTGGGGGCAAAAGCACGAAGGCAGAATATTATCTGAATGGCGGCAGATTAGGAAAAGGGGAGGTGCAACGAGACCTAGATGCCATGGTTCATCAGACATCGAAAGTTGGCATGCAGTTACTGCAGGCGGTGAAGAAGGCAAATGGTATGTTGGTCTTCATAGCTAGGGGATTTGAATATAGGAGCAGGGAGGTCTTACTGCAGTTGTACAGAGCCTTGGTGAGGCCTCACCTGGAATATTGTGTTCAGTTTTGGTCTCCTAATCTGAGGAAGGACGTTCTTGCTATTGAGGGAGTGCAGCAAAGGTTCACCAGACTGATTCCTGAGATGGCAGGACTGACATGAGGAGAGACTGGATCAACTGGGCCTGTATTCACTCGAGTTTAGAAGGATGAGAGGGGATCTCATAGAAACATATAAAATTCTGACGGGACTGGACAGGTTAGATGCGGGAAGAATGTTCCCAATTTGGGGAAGTCCAGAACCAGGGGACACAGTCTTAGGATAAGGGATAGGACATTTGGACTGAGATGAGGAGAAACTTCTTCACTCAGAGAGTTGTTAACCTGTGGAATTCCCTACCACAGAGAGTTGTTGATGCCAGTTCATTGGATATATTCAAGAGGGAGTTAGATATGGCCCTTATGGCTAAAGGGATCAAGGGATATGGAGAGAAAGCAGGACAGTGGTACTGAGGGAATGATCAACCATGATCTTATTGAATGGTGGTGCAGGCTCGAAAGGCCGAATGGCCTACTCCTGCTCCTATTTTCTATGTTTCTATGTTTCTATGTATTGACGTGGAAAGAGAACTAGTTGGCAAACAGGAAATAAAGAGTAGGAATGAACGGGTCCTTTTCAGAATGTCAGGCAGTGATTAGTGGGGTACCGCAAGGTTCAGTGCTGGGCCCCCAGCTATTTACAATATACATTAATGATGTGGATGAAGGAATCGAATATATTATCTCCAAGTTTGCAGCTGACACTAAGCTGGGTGGCAGTGTGAGCTGTGAGGAGGATGCTAAGAGGCTGCAGGGTGACTTGGACAGGTTAGGTGAGTGGGCAAATGCATGGCAGATGCAATATAATGTGGATAAATGTGAGGCAATCCACTTTGGTTGCAAAAACAGGAAGGCAGAATATTATCTGAATGGCGACAGATTAGGAAAAGGGGAGGTGCAACGAGACCTGGGTGTCATGGTACATCAGTCATTGAATGTTGGCATGCAGGTACAGCAGGCGGTGAGGAAGGCAAATGGCATGTTCACCTTCATAGTGAGAGGATTTGAGTATAGGAGCAGGGAGGTCTTGCTGCAGTTGTACAGGGCCTTGGTGAGGCCAGACCTTGAATATTGTGTACAGTTTTTGTCTCCTAATCTGAGGAAGGATATTCTTGCTATTGAGGGAGTGCAGCGAAGGTTCACCAGACTGATTCTCGGGATGGCAGGACTGACATATGAAGAAAGACTGGATCAACTAGGCTTATATTCACTGGAATTTAGAAGAATGAGAGGGGATCTCATAGAAACATATAAAATTCTGACGGGATTGGACAGGTTAGATGCAGGAAGAATGTTCCCGATGTTGGGGAAGTCCAGAACCAGGAGCCACAATCTAAGGATAAGGGGTAAACCATTTAGGACCGAGATGAGGAGAAACTTCTTCACTCAGAGAGTTGTGAACCTCTCATTTGATATACGCAAAAGGGAGTTGGATGTGGCCCTTGCGGCTAAAGGGATCAAGTGGTATATAGAGAAAGCAGGAATGGGGTATTGAAGTTGCATGATCAGCGATGATCATATTGAATGGTGGTGCAGGCTCGAAGGGCCGAATGGCCTACTCCTGCACCTATTTTCTATGTTTCTGTGGCAGAATCTTCCAGAAGTCACCAGTCAGGTGACCTGGTCCCTTTATTATAAATAGCTGCAGTGCCACAGGCGTCCACAGGTGGAGCTATATATATATTACAGTCAGGATGGTGTGTAACTTGGAGGGGAACTTGCAGGTGATGGTACTCCTATGCACCTGATGCCCTTCTCCTTCTAGATGGTAGAGGTCACGGGTTTGGGAAGAGTAGCCGAAGAAGCTGTGGCGAGTTGCTACAGTATATCTTTTCGTTGCTACACATTGCAGCCACGGTGCGCCGGTGGTGGAGTGAGTGAATGTTGAAGATGGATGGGGTGTCAATCAAGCGGGCTGTTTTGTCCTGATGGCGTCAAGCTTCTTGAGTGTTATTGGAGCTGCACTCATCCAGGCAAGTGGAGAGTATTCCATCACACTCCTGACTTGTGCCTCATAGATGGTGAAGAGGAGGCGAGACACTCACCACAGAATACCCAGCTTTTGATGCTCTTGTTGCCACAGTGTTTATGTGGCTGGTCCAGTTAAGTTTCTGGTCAACTTTGACTCCCAGTTTGTTGATGGTGGGGGATTCGGCAATGGTAATGCTGTTGAATATCAAGGGGAGGTGGTTAGACTCTCGCTTGTTGGAGATGGTCATTGCCTGGCATTTGTGTGATGCGAATGTTACTTGCCACTTATCAGCTCAAGCCTGAATGTTGCTGCTTGCGAGCATGGACTGCTTCATTTTCTGAGGAGTTGCGAATAGCACTGAACACTGCAATCGTCGGTGAACATCCCCACTTCTGACCTTATAATGGAGGGAAAGTCATTGATGAAGCAGCTGAAGATGGTATGCCCTAGGACACTGCCCCGAGGAACTCCTGCAGCGCTGTGATGATTGACCTCCAACAACCACTACCATCTTCATTTGTGCTAGGTATGACTCTAGCCAGTGAAGAGTTTTCCCCTTAATTCCCATTGACTTCAATTTTACTAGAGCTCCTTAATACCACACGGTCAAATGCTGCCTTGATGTCAAGGCACCTATAGAATTCAGCTAGAGGTCTGGAACTGAGTGGTTCTCGCAGAACCCAAACTGAGCATTGGTGAGCAGATTATTCATGAGTAAGTGCTGCTTGATAGCACTGTTGACGACACCTTTCATTACTTTGGTGATGATTGAGAGTAGACTGATGGGGCGATAACTGGCCGGATTGGATTTGTCCCACTTTTTGTTGACAGGACATACCTGGGCAGTTTTCCACATTGTTGGGTGGATGCCAGTGTTGTAGCTGTACTGGAACAGCTTGGCTAGAGGCGTGGCTAGTTCTGGAGGACAAGTCTTCAGCACAACAGCCGGGATGTTGTCGGAGTCCATAGTCTTTGTTGTATCCAGTGCACTCAGTCATTTCTTGATATCACCTGGAGTGAATTGAATTAGCTGAAGATTGGCTTCTGTGATGGTGGGTGTTGGGGGAGAGAGGGAAGGCTTCTTTTCCCACGAGCGGGCCCACTGATATAGAGGGTCGACGCTCGCCCCAGCCTACGTAGCAATTCTCGAAGTTAGCAGACAGAGACGGATGGCAAAGTATAACGATCTTTATTACGAACATCTGGGAACAACCCGCATCACAGCCGCCTGTGAGTGGGGATGCTCCCCGAACAGCACAATCATACAACTTTTATACATTTCAAAAACCCCTCTGTTCCTGGACAAGACCTCCCTAGATCTCTAATTGGACTACCTTATCAGCACTACTTCCCTAATTGGACAACCTTATCAGTACTACTCCGGATTGACAGGTCATGAGCTCTGACTGACAGGCCATGATCTCGTGACCATCTTAGACCGTTCCCAGAATGGTATCATTACGTTGGGATTTGTTATACATTTCCTTTGGTGCCATGAAGTCTCTCTGGTCTCTTCTCACCGCCTTATCAGCGGTCTGTTTAGGTTCTCTCCTATTGACATTCCATGTTGGAATACTATCTGGTATCCCAACCCATAACAGTACCTTCTGGAGCCTTGGAGCTGGAATGTACAATGCGTGAGAAGAGATACAAGGCGTGAGAAGAGATACAAGGCGTGAGAAGAAAAGCCTTTACCTCCTTATGCAGGAACCAGCACTTTAACCCTTGTCCCGCTGGTACCCCTAATGCCAAATTTCTCTTACAATTCCCCCCCTTTTGGCCCTTGGCTATACGCCAAGCTGGCCATAATTCCCGACAACTATCTCCCTGTAGGCGAGTTCCAGATAGGTTCGTTCACCTGGGTGGCCATCTCCCAAGCTTCGGGACCCCTTGAAACCTTCCCACAGAGTTATATAAGGTAAGTCCTTCCAGTCGGACTGCTTAAATTTTCATCCCTTATGGCCTTAATCATAGTGCGTGCCCTGACGTGTCATTTGGCCTGTTTTATTCTTGCACATGTTAATCCAATCATGACCAACAGAACAAGGCCCTGGATTACTACAAGTACGTGTGATATTATTCTTATCCATGGGTGAATTTGAATATTAAGTCCAATGTCCCACAGCTTTGAGTACCAGGGCTGATCAGCCAGCATTGCGTTAGTGTCTCTCTGTAAATTGTCTATTTCTTCCATCAGCCGGATATACTGTCGTCTTTGATTTTGGATTCCTTGCACCAGACGTAATTGTTCCTCATTTGATTCCGGTATCTGTTTGCCTTGCGGTTCCCATACCGCCTCTTCGTACCCTTCTCGGAGGGTATCCGTGATTGCTCCGTGGATGATTTCCGTTGCCTTGGGATGAATATGATATCCATCTATGTCTATTTTACCCTTCGGTCTGAAACAGAAGTTAGGATTAATGAGGACACAGGGGGTGACTCCTCCCCTGGTCTTAATGGTTAGGTTGGCTGCCCCCGTGTTCACGCACCACTCTCCGTTCCCTTGTGGGGCAGCGATGATCTCCAGGTCGTGTTCAAGAGGAGTGATACTCAGCATACATCCGTTTATCTGGTGGAATCCGCACTCATCATTCGTCATTCGTGGCGTACCTCGACATAAAACCACTTGGTTATTTTTATAGCAGTCGGTTATGGCAAGCCTCTGGTACTATTGTTAATTTTAATCGCCCATCTGGCAGGCTGATGGTAACGCAACCGAGTTTGGTTTCTCACTTCACCGATATTATCAATCTGATATAAGGGGTCTCCCTTTGTTACATCATACTGTGGTATGGACAACACAAATCCAATCATAATCACTCGCCCAGTAATACATCTGAATTTTGGCACCCATGCGTGGCTATTCCTTCGTACCTCGCATGTGTTATTCACCTTTTTATCTAGAGTCCAATTGTTAAGTATACTGTTTGGGATCCAATCTGGTATGTCCCCATTTTGGAGTTGCTCCAAGTTATGTTGTACCTCACTTAATATCCAGGTCCCATACCCGGAGCAAACTATCTCAGCTTGTAATCGTTTACTTATAGCGTTTCCCATTGCATGGATCAAATTTATTGTCTTGGCATGTTTCTGCAAGGTATGGGCCACCTGTAACAGTTCCCCTTCCGCGCCATCTCCCAACCGCGCTTGTAGGACTTGGTTATCCATGTCCCTCCCCAGCACACCCCTCAAGATTTGCGTCAAGGTATTGACCCTATCGTCTATTGCATACAGGTCTATGGTATTCACTGTTGCAAATCCCGCAGCGTAACCCATGCCCAGCATTTCCAGTATATCCCTCTTCATTCGACCTCGTTCTATCCCTTTTCTGGTATTGAATCTCATGGTTGTGGATTCCGGGCCTTCAAGGATTCTCTGAGTTAGATTCTGGTACAGACTTATAGTCTCATTCCCACAGAAGCTAGGAAGGAGGTTTAGGACCACCGTAGGTAGCCGTTGCCGCATCCCAAAATGTATCTTCTTCTTAGATTTCCTTATTACTAATCCCCCTGTGACTCCCGTCTTTATGGACGGGCATTTGGGAGGGGTATGTGTGGTGGTACTATAAAGAGTTGTAGTTCCCAGAGTGGTTTTTGGAGCAACGGTGGTGGATCTATTCCGGACTCAAATGTCCCAACACCACTGATCTGTACCCACACACGGGGAGGCCGGGCATATTCTCCAACTGGTATCCCCTGGTTGAGGTCTCCCTGAGAATTGGGCAAAGACAGGCGTGCACCTTATTTGTGCCGCCTCCCTGTGAGTACAACTTCCCTGTTTCTTGTCTAGTACGGAGCACACTGTGGTCTCGTTTACTATTACTGTTATGCCCTGGTTATTGGTCCACCCCCAATGTCGATTGTCATCCGGGTTGAATTGAGTTATGCCCGTTAGTCCAATGCTACAATTTAAATCTACTGTTGTACCAGCTACCACCACTAAGGCTCTCGAATCACAGTTAATAGTTTCAGATATTCTATAGTATAGACCTTGGGGTCTGTAGCTTCCTTCGTCGGATGATGTCCCGGCTCCAAGGAGGAATAGGATCCTGTAAAACACAACGTTTCCGGTGTTCACCGGTCGGTTAAGATCCAAATCGTTTCAACTGGGTCCAGTGCTTCCATCTACCAATACCCCCCATATCTATGCAAGCGCATGTGTCGCTGATCATGATCACTTGGTGGGGACCGGTCCATTTTGGTGAGAGTCTGGGTCTCTCGGGATTCAACCTCACCATGACCTGGCTCCCTATGGTGGGTACCTGAACCCTTTGTTCCTTCGTATCCCTTTCTAAATCTCTAATGGCTTGTTGGTTCCTAGCTTGCGCTCGTAATCCATGCAGCTGTTTACATAGCTCCATGACGAACCTTCGTATCTTGTCCTTGTAGGGTCCCACGTCCTCACTCCCAGATACTAATACTTCTGGCAATCTCATAGCTCTGCCTGTCATTAGCTCAAAGGGGGTCAGTCCGGTGGTTCGGTTCGGGGTGGCTCTTAATTTCATTAGGATTTGTGGAAGTAACTCCACCCACCCCTCTCCTCGATTGCCTTGGCCAATGCAGTTTTTAGGGTCCTATTCATCCGCTCTACTAATCTGGACGATTCTGGATGGTACGGGATGTGGAATTTTTGTTTAATCCCTAGCAGGGCACAGGCTTGTTTCATGACTTTCCCCGTAAAATGTGTACCTTGATCTGAGTCCAACTGCAATGGCATCCCCCACCTGGGTATTATTTCCTCAGCCAAGATTTTAGCCACTGTATCGGCAGTGCAATTCCTGGTAGCAAAGGCTTCTACCCACTTTGTAAATTGATCTATTACTACCAGGCAGTACATTTTTCCCCTCTGGCTGGGCAGTGGCCCGGTAAAACCTATTTGTAGGGCTTCCCAGGGTCCCTTTGGGCGAGGTTGGTGTCCCAGTCGGACCTTTATCATTTTTCCCGGGTTGTGTTTTGCGCATGTTATACACCTCCTACAATAGTTTTCTACGTCTCTCCCCATTCCTTCCCACCACCAACATCGTGACATGGAGTTTATCATGCCAGTCCTACCAGTGTGGGTGTACCCATGATAGAGACCCAATAGATTCTGTCGGAGACATTCCGGGGCCACCACGTTGTCATCTCTCCTCCACACTCCATCCGCCCCCTTTCTTGCTCCGTTCTGTTCCCATCCTTTTATTTCTTGCGGGGTGGATTCTCCCTGTACCTTGAGTATGTTTATTTCTTCTGTTTGGGTGACACATGAGCCAATTGGGGTCCTGTCTGCTTCAGCTGCCTGTCTGGCAGCTTCGGCTGCCCAGGCATTTCCCTGCTGGTGCCTGTCTGTGATTTTTGAGTGCGCTTTAATTTTTATTACTGCACATTCCTGAGGGAGGAGGGAAGCTTCTACCAATCCCTTGACTATCTCTTCATGCCTAATGGATCCCCCTCCCGAAGTCACGTATCCCCGCCTCCTCCAAGCAGTCATGTAGTCGTGCACCACTCCGAAGGCGTACCGGCTGTCAGTGTATATGTTGACCCTTTTTCCTGCTGCTAGTTTCAATGCCTTGGTAAGGGCTACCAATTCTGCTACCTGAGCCGATAGATTTCCCTCTAGGGCACCCTTTTCCCAGTCTTGCCCATTGTTGTCCACGACTGCCCACCCTGTCCGGGGAGTTCCGTTTACGTATCGACGGGATCCATCTACATAAAGATCCATATCTGTCCTTTCGAGCGGGGTTTCCCTAATCTGGCTCCCTTCTTCCTCGCTCCCCGTGGGGTCACACTGGTGCTCCTTGCCTTTGGTGATTATCCAGCCTGCGGGATTATTCCCGCTATCCTTTATGATAGTCAAGGCGCCATTTGGGGGCAAAAGCATTGCTTCCCAATTGGCGCGTCGTGCGTCTGATATCGTCCTTAGTCTCCCAGTGTTAAGCAGTTCCACAAGGGTATGTGGTGTATGCAGGATAATCTGCCCGGTCATTATGATAGACTCGCTAACCCTCACGGCCCATGCCGCACAATCAAGGGCTGCGACACATCGAGATAGGCCCGCGGCCACTGCTCCTTGTTTCGTGGAGTAGTATGCGATGGGTCTTTGTCTATCCCCGTGTTCCTGGGTCACCACTGCATTGTAGTGGGTCTCACTATTGTATATATACAGGTGGAAGGGCCTATTCTGATCCGGCAACCCCAAGGCGGGTGCGCTCATAAGGGCGTGTTTAAGCTGTGTGAATGCCGTCTCTTGGGGGCGGCCCCAGTCTACAGGCTCCTGGGATGGTTTACCTCCTTTCACTAGATCTTGTATTGGCTGGGCCATTTCTGCATATTCTGGAATAAAGTTCCGGCAATAATTAAATAGCCCCAATATCTGTCGAATCCCTCTCACTGTCCCTGGTCTAGGCATAGTTCTAATAGCCTCCTTCCTATCAGCGGGCATCTGTCTGTTCCCTTGGGATAATATGTATCCCAAGTATGTAACCTCCCTTCTTCCGACCTGGGCTTTCCTTGGGTTAGCCTTCAACCCCGAGCGCTGTAAGGCCCCTAGTACTGTAGTTAGGGCCATCAGGTGTTGTGCCTCAGTACCTGAGGCGATAAGAATATCGTCCATGTACTGTAGTACAGTGCTTCCTTCCCCTACATCCAGGGGTTCCAAGATCCCTGACAATGCCCGGTGAAATATTCCCGGGCTATTGTGAATCCCCTGGGGCACCCTTGTCCACGAATATTGTCTCCCCTTTATAGTGAAGGCAAACTTCTTCTGTGACTCCTCCTCCAGAGGTATGGCCCAGAATCCATTTGCTATGTCAAGTACCGTGAAGATTTTATGTTCTGGGTTCAGGCCGTTGAACACAGTCGAAGGGCTTGCCACAATCGGGTATTCCCTTGGGGTGACTTTGTTCAGGGCAGTATAATCAACGGTGAACCTATAAGTCCCATCTGGTTTCTTCACAGGCCACACCGGTGAATTAGTGGTGGCTGTTACTGGCTTCACCACCCCTTGCGCTTCTAACTCTTGGACTATTTGGTGGACTGCTGTATCAGCCTCGGGTTTTAAGGGGTATTGTTTATGGGCCTTATGCTCTGGCCCGGGAACATTGACCGGGTTCATCCGGGCCAGCCCACAATCCTGTTTGTGCCGTGCCCACAGTGTCGGGTATAGTCGGCAGACACTGCCCCACACTCTCTTCGTTTCCCATTCGGGCTGTATTGGGACTATCCTTGCCACTCGCTGTTGCGGATGTCCCGGGCAATCGAACTTCTGTTCGGTTTGATGTTTCCCTCCCCATATAATCCGATTCCGCTGGGGGTCTATAAGTGCCCCTACTTCCCTCAAAGTGTCTATCCCTAGTATGGTGCCTTCTGGGTTAGGGCAGCACCAGAATTGGGTGGGTATCATTATGCCCTGTATCTCCAGAGGCAATACTTCACTCAATGTTGCTTTTTTAAATCCCCCCCCTATTTCCTGAATATTGACCGTGGTCTGGGTAAGGGGGAGGTCTAGGTTGGTTATGGATACCGACGCTCCCGTGTCTACTAGCATGTTGCACTGCCGGCCCCCTAACACTGCACCAATGAACGTACGGGAATCTAGCGTTGGCCGTTCCAACCGTCCCTCGGGGGCCGGTAACCCCTAGCGGCCACCACTAGCCAGTTTGAGCAGGTTAAGGAGCTCTTCATTAGAGGGTGGCTCCGGCGGGGGCAATACCTTTTGCTGGAGGATCTCCACCAGTTCCTCACGGGTAATGGGCGTCCCAGTTTGTTTCCCGGTTTGCTGGGGGCCCTTCCCCGCCTCGCCCCCTTTCTGTGTTCGGCAGTTTCTTGCCATGTGTCCCGGTTTATTGCAATTATAGCACCTAAACGTCCCCTTTCTGGCATCCTTTCGTGGGCATTCTTTGCTAGTGTGTCCGCCCTGATGGCAAGTGCAACATGTCAACGGGGCGGCGCGGAGGTCCCCATCCCCTTCCTTTCCTTCTGTTGCTAATGCTGTTGCCACCATCTTTGACACTTTCTCCTTCTGCTCAGCCTTTAGCTCCTCTACATTCTGTGCCCACTCTAAGATCTCATCATAGTCATCCCCTATCTTAAATCCTAGTTTAATTACCTTTTGATGCGCCTCCCCCAGCCCATCCTTAAACATTTCTAGAAATGCCTCGTCATCCTTCTCGGGGTCATTTACACCGGAGTGGTCCTTATACTCGAGCCATTTCCGCTCCCCATACTCGCCTGCAGTTTCGTTTGGCTTCTGGGTTATCTTTAATATTCTGCTCCAGTTAGTTCTTATAGGTCCCCAACATCCATCCATCCCGTGTTTTAGGTCTAGCAACCGCTGTGGCTTGGTCCGGTTCCCTATCGTCATCCAGCTACCATTTTGCACGTTTAGGGTAGCCCTCTGCCAATTTATACTACCGGTTTTGGCCTTTACCAAACTGGGTATGTCACCTAAGGTTAAGTTATGTGCATCGAACATTTCCTCAACCTTTTGCCAGAAGTCTGTATTTCTGCTATTGGGTTTGGGTGTGGGTAGATCCTTTAATAGTGTCTGTCTCTCATGCGGGGTGAGGGGAACTTCTTGTATAGTGACGTGAGCGGGTTGCTGTCCGTGTGCAGGGGGGTAGTCGTGTGTACGGGAGCTGCCTGTATGTATTCATTATATGCCGGGGGCTCTCTCTGTGTTCCACCATCTGGAGGCTTTCCTGCTGATATTTCCTCCAGGGAGGGGTATAGTGGAGCGGCTATCGGGGCTGCCTTTGGGTTGGATATTGCTGGTGCACACTGTAGGGGTTTACCGTTCTCCTTTACGCCCCTTTCTAAGGTTGCAATTTTCGTGTTTAATTTCTGAATCAGCTCAACATGGGTATCTATTTCCTTTACTAGTTCCGGGTAGCAGGTGAGGATAATTGCATGGGCCATTCTAACCTTGTTTTTGGTCTGACTATCCCACTATTTTTTCTGCCTATCGGGGGCATCCGTGGGCTGCCACCCTCTCTGCTTCATCCCTTCCATTAAGGTTGCATATTTGTTACTTAGTAATTCTAATAGAGACCCTCCGGGTCCCTGGTTACCCTCTCCCCTTTTCCCTTGTTTAGTGGCCTGGGTCCCCATTCCCTCACCAGTTCCATTTGTTCCTTTACTTGCCGAGTTACCCATCTTCTTCGGGCTATGAGGGTCGTGGGTACTCCCTTAAATTCGTGTCAGGTATGCAGGACGCTATTTATATGTCTTCCCTTGCGCCATACACTCGTACCACTGCACGCTTTGGGTCAATATATCCCGTCACTGCTCAGGGACGTTGTCTCTATTCCTCTCTCTCTCATCCCAGCACCGTGCGCTCGTACCGCTTCGGGTCAATAGACCTCTCTCTCCCTCTATATCTTCCCTTGCGTCGTACCCTGATCGCACTGCCGTGCTACCTCCACGCGCGCGTTTTAGGATGCACCTTTTGACCCGCACTTTCACCCCTAGATCATCCTTGTCCTCTGTCTCCATCTCTCCGGGACTCACTACAGATGGTTCTTTTGTACGGATGTCCTTCCCTTGCGGTTTACAATGCAACAGCTCTAACTTGAAGGTGGTAAATTAAAACATACTCACCCCAACAGCTGGGTCATTGTTCCGTTTGGGAAGTCCGTACCCTGCTCGCAGCGCCAAATGTTGGGGGAGAGAGGGAAGGCTTCTTTTCCCACGAGCGGGCCCACTGATATAGAGGGTCGACGCTCGCCCCAACCCATGTAGCAATTCTCGAAGTTAGCAGACAGAGACGGATGGCGAAGTATAACGATCTTTATTACGAACGTCCAGGAACAACCCGCATCACAGCCGCCTGTGAGTGGGGATGCTCCCCGAACAGCACAATCATACAACTTTTATACATTTCAAAAACCCCTCTGCTCCCGGACAAGACCTCCCTAGATCTTTAATTGGACTACCTTATCAGCGCTACTTCCCTAATTGGACTACCTTATCAGTACTACTCTGGATTGACAGGTCATGAGCTCTGACTGACAGGCCATGATCTCGTGACCATCTTAGACCGTTCCCAGAATGGTATCATTACGTTGGGATTTGTTATACATTTACTTTGGTGCCATGAAGTCTCTCTGGTCTCTTCTCACCGCCTTATCAGCAGTCTGTTTAGGTTCTCTCCTATTGACATTCCATGTTGGAATACTATCTGGTATCCCAACCCATAACAGTACCTTCTGGAGCCTTGGAGCTGGAATGTACAAGGCATGAGAAGAGATACAAGGCATGAGAAGAGATACAAGGCGTGAGAAGAAAAGCCTTTACCTCCTTATGCAGGAACCAGCACTTTAACCCTTGTCCCGCTGGTACCCCTAATGCCAAATTTCTCTTACAGTGGGGATCTCAGAAAGAGGCCGGTTTGGATCATCCAACCGGCACTTCTGGCTGAAGATTGTTGCAAACGATTCAGCCTTGTCTTTTGCACTTGCATGCTGGGCTCCGCCACCATTGAGGATGGGGATATTCATGGAGTCGCCTCCTCCCGCTAGTTGTTTAATTGTCCACCACCATTCATGACTGGACGTGGCAAGAGAGCAGAGCTTTGATCTGATCTGTTGATTGTGGGATCGCTTAGCTCTGTTTACAGCATGCTACTTCCGCTGTTTAGCATGCATGTAGTCCTACTTTGCAGCTTCCCCAGGTTGGTACCTAATTTTTAGGTACACCTGGTGCTGCTCGTGGCATGCTCTTCTGCATTCCTCATTGAACCAGGGTTGGTCCCCTGGCTTGATGGTAATGGTAGATTGAGGGATATGCTAGACCATGAGATTACAGATTGTGGTGGAATATAATTCTGCTGCTGATGATGGCCCACAGCGCCCCATGGATGCCCAGTTTTCAGCTGCTAGATCTGTTCTGAATCTATCCCATTTAGCAGTGGTAATGCCACACAACACGATGGATGGTGCCTTTAGTGTGAAGACGGGACATCGTCTCCACGATGACTGTGCGGTGATCACTGCTGTCATGGACAGATGCAATTAAGTAACATCAGCGTATAAGCACATTCACTAAGCTACAACCTGCAAAACCTACCAGCAAAATTAATGACTTCAGTTTCCAAGCAGATTCTATAGCCAATAAAGCTTACGAGCAGTACTGTGTAACTCTGCTCACCATGCATGCACCAGTAAACATCCCATGAACCTTACCAGCAGAACTCACGGGTTCTTACTTCTGATAGTACAAAAGGTTGTTTATTTAACAACTTGTATTTTTATGACGCCTTTAATGTAGAAAAACATTCCAAGGCGCTTCACAGGAGCATTATCAAACAAAATTTGACACTAAGCTACATAGGGAGATATTAGGGTAGAGCACAAAAAGTTTGCTCTAAGAGGGGTAACACGTAAATGGGACTTGGTGCAAGTTAGGATAGAGGCAGATGAGTTTTGACTGATCTCAAGTTTACGGAGGGTAGATCTGTACTGATCAAGGACTGCGCATATCTAGTACTATTTGCTTATGGATCTGACAAAGCTACTTTCCTGATAAGACAATAATAATAATGACTGCATTCTTCGTATTGGTTGTAAAAAAACTCAATTCATATTCAGCATGGATTTGTGAGGGGTAGGTCATCGACTAATCTAGTTGAGTTTTTTTGAAAAAGTCACAAGCATCATAGATAGGGAAGTGTCTATGGATGTTGCCTATATGGACTTTTAGAAAGCATTTGATAAAGTTCCACACACAAAATTATTGGCAACGATGAAAAGCACATGGAAATGGAGGTACCTTGTGATGTGGGTTGATAATTAATTGGGAGGTAGGAGAGAAAGAATCAGGCTACGGGAGCATTCTCTGATTGGTGAGATGTGACAAATGGTGCTCCACAGGGATCTGTACTGGGGCATCAGCTTTTCACCATATATATTAATGACTTGGATGAAGAAATAGAGATTTGTATACCCAACTTTGTGGATGACATTGTGAGGAGATGCAATAATTTATGCAGATGGGAGCAACAAGTTGTAGGGGAGCAGGACATAGACAAATGAGTGAGTGGGTAAAACTATGACACATGTGAGGAAGTGTGAGGTCATCTAGATTAGATCCGAGAAAGAAAAATTTATATATTTTTTTAATGCTGAGAGACTAGGAACTGTGGAGGAGGAAATGGATTTAGATGTTCATGTACACAAATCATTGAAAGCTAATGTGCAGGTACAGAATGTAATCAAAAAGGCTAATGGGGTGTTTGCCTTTATCTCAAAGGGGTTAGAAAACAAAAGTGTGGAAATTATGCTTCAGCTAAACAGAGTCTTGGTAACGGGAATGGTAGCATTGTGGTTATGTTACGGGACTAATAATCCCAAGATGTGAGTTCAAATCCCACCACGGCAGCTGGGGAATTTAAATTCAATTAATTAAATAAATCTGGAATAAAAAGCTAGTATCAGTAATGGTGAACATGAAACCACCGGATCATCTGGTTCACTAATGTCCTTTAGGGAAGGAAATCTGCCACCCTTACCCAATCTGGGCCTCTATGTGACTTCAGACCCACAGCAATGTGGTTTACTCTTAACTGCCCTCTGAAATGGTCTAGCAAGCCACTCAAAAACAATTAGGGATGGGCAATAAATGCTGGCCTGGCCAATGACGCCCACATCCCGTGTATTAATTTTTTTTTAAATCCCATCTGTAGTACTGCATTCAATTTTGGGCACCACACTTCAGGAGAGATATATTGGCCTTGAAGTGGGTACAGCACAGAGCCACTGGAATGATACCAGGGTTAAATTAGGAGGACTGGTTGCATAAATTTAGTTTGTATTCCATTGAGATTAGCAGGGTGAGGGGTGATTTAATCAAGGACCGGAATTTTCTTCGAGGAGGTGGTTTGGGGGCAGGGGGCGTGAGGCGGGGGGTGGAGTCCAAGGCCGGGTTTCCTGCAGGGCCTGCCGACGTTACAGCAGGGCTTAATTTGAACGAGAGGCCCCAGTTTCCCGCCTGCTTGAGAGGCTGGCTGGCTGCGGGCGGATAGGCCTCAGTTGCGAGGGGTCGATCCGGGGGGGGGGGGGGGGGCTCGGCAATCGGCTGTGGGGGGGAGTCAGGAATTGGGGGGGGGAGGGAGGGTCGGCGGGGGAGGTTTTCAGGATCAGCAGGGGATCAGAAAGGTCAGGATCGGCAGGCAATGGGGGGTGGTCGCCGATCAGGGAGGTCAGGGATCGGGGAGATCAGGGATCGCGGGGTTGGGGGGGGGAGATCAGCCCCCACGCTCTGAACTCAACTGTTTTTTTATGGGAAAATTCCGGCCAAGGTGTTTAAATTCCTGAAGTTATTTTCTATGGCAGATATAGAGAAACTATTTCCTCTGGTGGGGAAATCCCAAACAAGGGGGCATCATCTTTAAATAGCTCAGCTATTTGTCAGTGAAATTAGGAAGCAGTTCTTCACCCAAGGGTAGTGGAAATCTGGAACTCCCCAAAAGGCTATGGATACTGAGTCAATTGAAATTTCAAGACTGAGATCAATTGATTTTTATTAGGCAAGGTGCAATGGGATATGGAGCAAATGCAGGTAAATGGAGTTGAGGTACAGATCAGCCATAATCTAATAAAATGGCAGAACAGGCTCGAGGGGCTGAATGGCCTACTCCTGTTCCTATGTTTCTATAAATGAATATTAATGCTTCAATTAATTTTCTTTTGTGTTATCTGTTTTACATAAATATGGAACTCGCGAACTGAAGTAAATCGTTGTGCACTCAGTCCTGTGACTTAAAGAGCAGTGGCTTCCACTCTTATTAGATGTTTGTAATTCTGCTTGCGTGCTACAGATTTGCTCATGCAGCCAAGCTGCCTATGAGTGGATATTTGTTTAAAGTGAAATGCTATTAAGTTTATGTTTGGAAGGATAGCAAGAGATTATTCATTCAACAGGAACTTTTGAAACCAATTTTAAAAATAATTCCTGGTGCTGATAGCATACTTCGCAAGTTCTGAAAACTAATAAATCCCTTTTTAATATCAAGAGTTCAAAGCTTTTCTGAAACCTCAGCCAGTTTAGCAAGTAGCTGAGCTATTTAGACCAAGAAAATCATCAAACCAGAATCTACCCAGTCCCCTCCGGATAGGTTAGGTTAAATCGTGTCTGAACCTTCCACTAGCTACATAGGAACATAAGAACAGGAGTAGGCCACTCAGCCCCTTGAGCCTGTTCTGCCATTCAATTAGATCATGTTTGATCTGTATCTCAACTCCATTTACCTGCGTAGCTCCATATCCCTTAACAAAATCTATTAGCCTCAGTTTTGAAATTTTCAAGTGACCTAACCTCAACAGCTTATTGGGGAGAGAGTTCCATATTTCCACTACCCTTTCTCCAAGAAATGCTTCATGACATCACACCAGAATAGCCGAGCTCTAAATTTAAGATTATGCTCCCTTGTTCTGTACTCCCTCACCAGAGAAAATAGTTTCTCTCTATCTACCCATGAAATCCTTTAATCATCTTAAAGACCTTCTTTAGATCACCCCTTAATCTTTTATAGTCAAGGAAATAATACAAGCCTAATCTATACAACCTGTCCCCATAATATAACCCTTTTAGCCCTGGTATCACTCTGGTGAATCTGCACTGCACCCTTTGCATGTCCAATATATCCTTCCTGAGGTGTGGTGTCCAGTACTCCAGACGGGTCTAAGGAGAGCTTTATACAATTGTAGCATAACTTACACCCTTTGTATTCCAGCCACGTTGAGATGAAGGCTAACATTTCATTACTCTTTTAAAATATTTTTTTGTATCTGTCCACTGTGATATTTCAGGGAGCTCACAGCACACACAGCCTTAAGATGGCAGAATCTTCCAGAAGTCACCAGTCAGGTGATCTGGTCCCTTTATTATAAACAGAACTGGCTGCAGCACCACAGGAGTCCACAGTGTGGAGCTACAGACATTACACTTCTCCCTCCTTAATGAAGAAGTAATTATGACAAACAATTATCATACATAACTTGCATGGTTATACATAACAAAGGATATGGACTTATTTTGCCATATTTACAAATCAAGCTGAACCACTTGTTTTCTGTTTTGAAGAGGATACCTTCGCTCTCAAACAGAACCTTCCAAACATGGTATCGAATTTAAACTCATTCGAGGCTGATCCCGAGGAAAGTTTTCCTCCAAGGGATAACCTTGATTTCCAATTGAACTCTCTCTAACTTCAGATTGTTTGTTTGCCTGACTCGGACTCAGACTTAAATTCTGAATTTCTCTTGGATTTGTTTCCAGTACATTGGATGTAGAATATGCTACTGGTGTATCAAAACTATCTGATGAGTCAGGAATAATTGAATCATTCGCACCTTCAACTACTTCTACATCTGTAGGTAAAATATGATCAACGTGAACAAACCTAACCCATCCATGATCAAACATCTTGACCAAATATGTGCAAGGATCACATATCTTCACCACTCCTAGTAACCAATGCAGGAAGACAGAGGGAAACAAAATGGAGACAAAAGCAAAAGACAGAAAGGAGATGAGTAAAAGTGGAGGGCAGAGAAACCCAAGGCAAAAAGCAAAAAGGGCCACTGCACAGCAAAATTCTAAAGGGTCAAAGTGTAATAAAAAGGCAAGCATGAAAGCTCGGTGCCTCAATGCGAGGAGTATTCAGAACCCAGGAGAGGGCTCTGAGCTAGTTAGAGTGGGTGAGAGCTCAGATGAACAGGACCCCAAGAAAGAATGCAAAAGGCAGGAGGCAACAGAGCAGAGTAGCACTGGGGTAAGTGTAAACCACAAGGTGATAGGAAGGGACAATATGTATGAATATAAAGGGGCTGAAGGAGTGGTCAAAACTAAAAATCATTAGATTTAAAAACTAGTATTAAAACACTCTACCTAAACGCACGCAGCATTCGAAATAAAGTAAATGAGTTGACGGCACAAATCATTACAAATGGGTATGATTTGGTGGCCATTACAGAAACGTGGTTGCAGGGTGGCCAAGACTGGGAATTAAACATACAGGGGTATCTGACAATTCGGAAAGATAGACAAGAAGGGAAAGGAGTTGGGGTAGCTCTGTTAATAAAGGATGATATCAGGGCAGTTGTGAGAGATGATATTGGCTCCAATGAACAAAATGTTGAATCATTGTGGGTGGAGATTAGAGATAGTAAGGGGAAAAAGTCACTGGTCGGTGTAGTTTATAGGCCCCCAAATAATAACTTCACGGTGGGGCGGACAATAATCAAGGGAATAATGGAGGCATGTGAAAAAGGAATGGCAGTAATCATGGGGGATTTTAACCTACATATCGATTGGTCAAATCAAATCGCACGGGGTAGCCTTGAGGAGGAATTCATAGAATGCATACGAGATTGTTTTTTAGAACAGTATGTTACAGAACCTACAAGGGAGCAAGCTATCTTAGATCTGGTCCTGTGTAATGAGACAGGAAAAATAAACGATCTCCTAGTAAAAGATCCTCTCAGAATGAGTGATCACAGTATGGTTGAATTTGTAATACAGATTGAGGGTGAGGAAGTAGTGTCTCAAACGAGTGTACTATGCTTAAACAAAGGGGACTACAGTGAGATGAGGGCAGAGTTGGCTAAAGTAGACTGGAAACACAGACTAAACGGTGGCACAACTGAGGAACAGTGGAGGACTTTTAAGGAGCTCTTTCATAGTGCTCAACAAAAATATATTTCAGTGAAAAAGAAGGGCGGTAAGAGAAGTGATAACCAGCCGTGGATAACCAAGGAACTAAAGGAGAGTATCAAATTAAAAACCAATGCGTATAAGGTGGCCAAGGTTAGTGGGAAACTAGAAGATTGGGAAAATTTTAAACGACAGCAAAGAATGACTAAGAAAGCAATAAAGAAAGGAAAGATAGATTACGAAAGTAAACTTGCGCAAAACATAAAAACAGATAGTAAAAGCTTTTACCGATATATAAAACGGAAAAGAGTGACTAAAGTAAATGTTGGTCCCTTAGAAGATGAGAAGGGGGATTTAATAATGGGAAATGTGGAAATGACTGAGACCTTAAACAATTATTTTGCTCCGGTCTTCACAGTGGAAGACACAAAAACCATGCCAAAAATTGCTGGTCACGGGAATGTGGGAAGGGAGGACCTTGAAATAATCACTATCACTAGGGGGGTAGTGCTGGACAGGCTAATGGGACTCAAGGTAGACAAGTCCCCTGGTCCTGATGAAATGCATCCCAGGGTATTAAAAGAGATGGCGGAAGTTATAGCAGATGCATTCGTTATAATCTCCCAAAATTCTCTGGACTCTGGGGAGGTACCAGCGGATTGGAAAGCAGCTAATGTAACGCCTCTGTTTAAAAAAGGGGGCAGACAAAAGGCAGGTAACTATAGGCTAGTTAGTTTAACATCTGTAGTGGGGAAAATGCTTGAAGCTATCATTAAGGAAGAAATAGCGGGACATCTAGATAGGAATAGTGCAATCAAGCAGACGCAACATGGACTCATGAAGGGGAAATCATGTTTAACTAATTTACTGGAATTCTTTGAGGATGTAACGAGCATGGTGGATAGAGGTGTACCGATGGATGTGGTGTATTAGATTTCCAAAAGACATTCGATAAGGTGCCACACAAAAGGTTACTGCAGAAGATAAAAGTACGCGGAGTCAGAGGAAATGTATTAGCATGGATAGAGAATTGGCTGGCTAACGGAAATCAGAGAGTCGGAATAAATGAGTCCTTTTCGGGTTGGAAGTCGGTGGTTAGTGGTGTGCCACAGGGATCGGTGCTGGGACCACAACTGTTTACAATATACATAGATAACCTGGAAGAGGGGACAGAGTGTAGTGTAGCAAAATTTACAGATGACACAAAGATTAGTGGGAAAGCGGGTTGTGTAGAGGACACAGAGAGGCTGCAAAGAGATTTAGATAGGTTAAGTGAATGAGCTAAGATTTGGCAGATGGAATACAATGTTGGAAAATGTGGGGTCATCCACCTTGGAAAAAAAAACAGTAAAAGGGAATATTATTTGAATGGGGAGAAATTACAACATGCTGCGGTGCAGAGGGACCTGGGGGTCCTTGTGCATGAATCCCAAAAAGTTAGTTTGCAGGTGCAGCAGGTAATCAGGAAGGCGAATGGAATGTTGGCCTTCATTGCGAGAGGGATGGAGTACAAAAGCAGGGAGCTGAGTCCACGGCCAGATCAGCCATGATCTTGTTGAATGACGGAGCAGGCTCGAGGGGTTAGATGGCCTACTCCTGTTCCAAATTCTTATGTTCTTATGTTCTTATGTAATCACTTTAACCATTTATGGTGATGGTTCTTCACTCTCACCTTCTGAATTAATTTCAAACTTCTCTCTTTTACTCTACCTCTATCATGATTCTCTTTCTGTCTTAATTGTGTCTCTTCTACGGACTGTGCCAAGTTTGGGTTTAACAATGAGAATCTGGTTCGTGGCTGTCGTTTGAGAAACAATTCTTCTGGTGTTTTACCAGTAGTTGCGTGAGAAATATTACGATACTGATGGACTGCATCCCAGAGTACTTAAGGAGGTGGCCTTGGAAATAGCAGATGCATTGACAGTCATTTTCGAACATTCCATTGACTCTGGATCAGTTCCTATCAAGTAGAGGGTAGCCAATGTAACCCCACTTTTTAAAAAAGGAGGGAGAGAGAAAACAGGGAATTATAGACCGGTCAGCCTGACCTCAGTAGTGGGTAAAATGATGGAATCAATTATTAAGGATGTCATAGCAGCGCATTTGGAAAATGGTGACATGATAGGTCCAAGTCAGCATGGATTTGTGAAAGGGAAATCATGCTTGACAAATCTTCTGGAATTTTTTGAGGATGTTTCCAGTAAAGTGGACAAAGGAGAACCAGTTGATGTGGTATATTTGGACTTTCAGAAGGCTTTCGACAAGGTCCCACACAAGAGATTAATGTGCAAAGTTAAAGCACATGGGATTGGGGGTAGTGTGCTGACGTGGATCGAGAACTCGTTGTCAGGCAGGAAGCAAAGAGTAGGAGTAAATGGGTACTTTTCAGAATGGCAGGCAGTGACTAGTGGGGTACCGCAAGGTTCTGTGCTGGGGCCCCAGTTGTTTACATTGTACATTAATGATTTAGACGAGGGGATTAAATGTAGTATCTCCAAATTTGCGGATGACACTAAGTTGGGTGGCAGTGTGAGCTGTGAGGAGGATGCTATGAGGCTGCAGAGTGACTTGGATAGGTTAGGTGAGTGGGCAAATGCATGGCAGATGAAGTATAATGTGGATAAATGTGAGGTTATCCACTTTGGTGGTAAAAACAGAGAGACAGACTATTATCTGAATGGTGACAGATTAGGAAAAGGGAAGGTGCAACGAGACCTGGGTGTCATGGTACATCAGTCATTGAAGGTTGGCATGCAGGTACAGCAGGCGGTTAAGAAAGCAAATGGCATGTTGGCCTTCATAGCGAGGGCATTTGAGTACAGGGGCAGGGAGGTGTTGCTACAGTTGTACAGGGCCTCGGTGAGGCCACACGTGGAGTATTGTGTACAGTTTTGGTCTCCTAACTTGAGGAAGGATATTCTTGCTATTGAGGGAGTGCAGCGAAGATTCACCAGACTGATTCCCGGGATGGTGGGACTGACCTATCAAGAAAGACTGGATCAACTGGGCTTGTATTCACTGGAGTTCAGAAGAATGAGAGGGGACCTCATAGAAACGTTTAAAATTCTGACGGGTTTAGACAGGTTAGATGCAGGAAGAATGTTCACAATGTTGGGGAAGTCCAGAACCAGGGGTCACAGTCTAAGGATAAGGGGTAGGCCATTTGGGACCGAGATGAGGAGAAACTTCTTCACCCAGAGAGTGGTGAACCTGTGGAATTCTCCACCACAGAAAGTAGTTGAGGCCAATTCACTAAATATATTCAAAAGGGAGTTAGATGAAATCCTTACTCCTCGAGGGATCAAGGGGTATGGCGAGAAAGCAGGAAGGGGGTACTGAAGTTTCATGTTCAGCCATGAACTCGTTGAATGGCGGTGCAGGCTAGAGGGGCTGAATGGCCTGCTCCTGCACCTATTTTCTATTTTCTATGATACGTAATGAGGAAATTAGCCAATTTGTGGCCGAATGACAACTGTCGTTTGTTTGGATTTAGATCCAACATCTGTTTGATAAGGGCACGTTTTACAATTTGTACAGTCCGCTCTGCTGCACCATTTGAAGCAGGATGGTACGGTGCAACCTTGGTATGTTTCACACCATTTTTGCTCGTGAACTGTGCAAATTCTTCTGAACTAAATTGTGGTCCATTATCAGAAACAATTTCTTCTGGGAGGCCAAATTAAGAAAATAATCTGTAAAATGTCTAATGTATTTCTTGTTATTTTCCACATTGGAAACACCTCAACGCACTTCGAATGGCTATCAATCACAATAAACAATTGTTGTCCTTCTTGCTCAGCAAAATCGATATGTAGCCTTTGCCACACCCTGGGAGGCCATTTCCATGGCTGTAATGGTAATGATGGTGGTTGCTTGCTTACCGATTGACATGTCATCCACTGTCTGATGATGTACTCTACATCTTTATCAAGACCTGGCCACCATAAGTAACTGCATGCAAAACTTTTGGTCAAGCACATTCCCAGGTGCTGGTTATGGAGGTCTCCTAATAAGTTGGACCTGAATTTATTTGGTATAACCACTCTTGCACCCCACATGATACAATCTTTATCGACTGATAATTCATTCCTAGAAATGAAGAATGGATGAATATCTTTGTCTGATACCTGGTTTGGCCAGCCATTTGCGATGTAATCATGCACCTTTGACATAACTGGGTCATGTTTGGTTGCTCTACCAATCTCTCCAGCTGTGACAGGCAGTTCATCCATGTATGAAAAATAAAACACTTCTTCCCCATTGGGTATAACTTGTGATGGGGAAGGCAATCTAGACATAGCATCAGCAGTACTGTGATCAGCTGATCATCTATATTCATCATATGTATATGCTGACAACATCAAAGCTTATCTCTGCATTCGGGCTGCAGCTAATGTTGGAACTGGGGACTTTGGATGGAGGATTGCTGTTAGGGGCTTATGGTCTGTAACGATGGTAAACCTATGACCATACAAGTATTTGTGGAACTTCTTGACCCCAAAAATTAATGTCAAAGCTTCCCTTTCAATTTGCACATAATTACGCTCACTGGCACTGAGAGTGCGTGAAGCAAAAGCAATTGGTCTCTCCTCCCCATTACGTAATACATGAGAGATTACTGCCCAAATCCATACGGAGAGGCATCACATGCTAGCCTGATCTCCTTAGATACATCATAGTGAACTAACATGGTGCTCTCTACCAAGCTGCTTTTACACTCCTTGAATGCTGTATCGCTTTCTTCTGACCACTTCCAATCAACCTGTTTTTTCAATTGTTCATTCAGTGGATGTAACACTGTAGTCAAATTTGGTAGGAACTTCCCATAATAGTTCAAAAGACCCAAAAATTATCGAAGGGCAATGATATTCTTGTGAGGGGGTGCATTTCTGATTGCATCCAGCTTTCCCTTGGTTGGATGTAAACCATCTTTGTCTACTCTGTGCCCTAAGTACTCCACTGAGTTTTGAAATAACTCACACTTGCGAGAAGACACTCACACTCTGTGCTTCTCTAGCCGTTTGAGGACATCATTCAATATGTTATAATGAATTTGCCTATTTGGTGCTGAAATTAGTATGTCATCTAAATAACATACTATCCCTTCAACACCTTGCAAAATCTGGTTCATCACCCCCTGGAAAATGGCAGGGGCGGAAGACACTGCAAATGGTTGCCTATTAAATTGATACAGGCCTAGATGAGTACTTATAGTCAAGCATGACTTGGACTCATCTAGTTCAAGCTGTAAGTAGGCATTCGTAAGATCCAACTTTGAGAAGATCTGACCACCTGTCAGTGTTGTGAATAAATCTTCTACATTTGGCAATGTATTGGAGACATTACCCTCTAGAACCTGGTTTACGGTTACTTTATAATCACCACACAATCTTACTTTATCATCGGACTTAGGTACAACAACAATGGATGTAGCCCAATTACATAGCTCTATCTTAGAAATAATGTTCTCAGTCTCTAGTCTTTTGAGTTCTTGCTCAACTTTCTCTTTGAGTGCATATGGTATGGAACATGGCTTGCAGTAAACCGATCTAGCGGCCTTCTGTACCCTGACACCCGCCTTGAAGCCTTGGATTGGATTGCCTGTTTCGCAGAACACCTTCGGATAATTCTTGATGACATCATCCTTTGATGCAAATCTTGTTTCAACACGAAAAATCTCACTCCAATCCAGCTTCAGTGATCCCAACCAATTTCTTCCTAGTAAGGCAGGCTTGTCTCCTGCCACTACTATTAAAAGCAAGCTCTGAAGTTGATCCTTGTATTTCACCGGTACGGTGATATGACCTACCAGAGGAATGTTCTCTCCCGAGTAGCCTCGCAGCTCTATCTTGGCTTTCTCCAATGGGAAATCACGCAATTTGTCGAGATATAGCGACTCCGGTATTATACTCACGGATGCACCAGTGTCAATTTCCATGGGTATCTTGATTCTTGCAACATCTATTTGGATTATGCTAATTTTTGAATCGCTGTTAGTTAACCTCGTGCCCCTGATGATGTTTAGCTCTAACATCTCCTCGTCCTGTTGTTTTTCTTCCATGCTATGTAGTCTCTGGGGATTTCTGCTCATAGCTTTGAAAGCTGGTTTACCCTTCAGTCGTCATGCCTTTGCAAGATGCCCAGTTATCCTGGAGAAGAAACACTCTGCCTTCACATATGGACAACTTTGAGCAATGTGTTGTCCCAGGCACCGAGAGCAGGACTTCAATACTCTGTTACCATTGCCAGTTTCTGAGACTTTGGGGCCCAACCGCCTTTTACTTTTAACCTACAGGCGATTCACCTCGGTTGTCTGACAACTGAAAATAGTCTGAAATTCTCGGGAATAATGGTCGGCCATGCTCATTGGCATAGCTGTCTGACAAGCTAAATCAAAAGTCAAGTTAGGCGTTTCTTCTGATCGCATCATTTTTCATCCCACAAACAAAGCGGTCACGCAATGCTCGGTCTTGAAAGTTTCCGAAATTACAGAGACTAGACAGCTTTTGTAACGCTACTTAGTACCCACACTGATATTTTTTTCAATTAACTGATCTCGTATTGCGAAAAGATAACTTTCAGCAATTTTCAAGGGTTTGGGGCTGTAGTGCAGAATCTGCTTAAGAGTTGTGTCCTTTGGTTTGTCAGGTAGAAGCTCATTTTTAAAGGTTTCATACACCTCGGGCCCTGCTTCAGTTCAGAAAATAGCCCTTTGTTGTTCCAACACCACCCAATTATGGTTTTCATCATCGGGGACGTTGATGATATTATTTGCAGTGAAAAACATTTCTAGCCGCTCCACATACGCTCTGAAACTTTCACGGTCATGTTGAAATTCTCCCAAATGCCCTATTACCCCCATAGGCGCGGCCATCTGGACTCTGGCAGTTCAAACAAGTGTGCTTGTAATTTGCCTTGGATGTGTAACTGTTAATCAAAACAGAGAAGCTCTCAAAATCTCTCTGTCGGCTGGCTGAATCCTTCACTAACAAAAATTGCAGCTTTGTTTTATCTGCTTAATCCCATCTTCGCTGCCATTGTGATATTTTAGGGAGCTCACAGCACACACAGCCTTAAGATGGCAGAATCTTCCAGAAGTCACCAGTCAGGTGACCTGGTCCCTTTATTATAAACAGCACTGGCTGCAGTGCCACAGGAGTCCACAGTGTGGAGCTACAGACATTACATCCACGAGTTTTTAGTGATTTCTGTACAGGGACCACTAATTCTAAGCTCATCCATAGTTCCTAGCCTCTCACCATTTAGAACATACTTCAGTCTATCTTTCTTAGGTCCAAAGTGGATGACCTCGGAAGTTCCTAAATTGCACTCCATCTGCCACAGTTTTTGTCCCTTTGCAACATTCAGTTCCATTCTACACTATTTACTGTGCCATCTAACTTAGTGTCATCAGCAAGCTTGGATATACTTCAATATTCAATTCTCTATTTCTTCATCCAAGTTATTTATAAATATAGTGAAAAAAGCTGAGACCCCAGTATAGATCGCTGGAGGACACCACTAGTCACATCCTGCCAATTGGAGTACATACCCTTTATCCCTACTCTCTGTCTCCTACCTCTTAATCAACTCCGTACCCACGTCAAAAAAGTTGCCTCTATTTCTATGCACTTCCATTTTGCAAATCCCTTCTGGAAGTCCATTTAAATAACATTCATAGACACTCTCTTGTCTAGCATAATAGTGACCTCCTCTAAAAATTCAACTAGGTTAGTTAGACATGACTTACCCATTACAAATCGATGCTGGCTTTCTCTGCTCAATGCATATTTGTTCAAGTGCTCAGTCACTCGGTCCCTAATAACAGATTCTAACTTCCCCACAACCGATGTTGGACTAATAGGTCCATCATTTCCCGATTTGTCTCTCCCACCCTATGGAGTGACATTGGCAATTTTCCAATCCAAGGGGACAATTCCTGAATCAAGAGAGTTTTGGAAGATCATGACTAAAGCTCTACAATTTCCTCACCTACTTCTTTTAATATCCTGGGGTGGAAACCATCGGGACCTGGGGATTTGTCTATCTTTAGTCTCATTATTTTCTCTAGGAAATCTAGGAAGTTCCCCCATTAATTTTAGTTTTTCTCATATCTCTGATACTTTATCGCCTTCCTCTACCATAAAGACCAATACAAAGTCATGATTTAGCAAGTCTGCCATTTCATTATTTTTAATGACAATATCACCCGAATTTGTCTTTAAGGGGCCCATATTACTCTTAACCACCCTCTGTCTCTTAATATACTTGTAAAACCCTTCAGTGGTGTTCTTGATAACCCTCGCAAGTTTTTTCTAGTAATCCCTTTTCTCAGCTCTTTCTTTGTATCCTTTTACTGTTCTTTATATCTCTCCCATATGCGGGATCGTCACTATTCTTTGCATTTGTATAAGCCCTTTCTTTTAGTTGTATACTTTCACCTCTTTTGTTGACTATGCCTGTTTAATCACATAAGTTATGTCATAGGGGAAGGAAAGGTCTTGTATTGTGCAGTATCATCTATATCTTTTCTGCATTCAACTGCATGGGAATTAGCATTATCTATGTTTTACAATACCAATATAACTGAGGAGTACGCCTCTGAACGGAATCCACACTTACCTGCTGCGAACCCCCTTTGAGAAGTTGCTTTGAAATGCTGCGTAGCATAGTGGCCTACGGATCTCAGGGGCACACTGCTGTGCATAAGTGTACCTGGGATCACATTGGCGGTGCCTGACTCTTAGCCAATCAGAAATCTCCAATAGGACAGCATTAAGCTTTGCAGAAAGTCCATCAAATTGCCCCGCTGAATCTAATTGATTATTGAACACACTTTCCTTAGTTTGTGGGCATGCATGACTTTCGGAATGATATTAAACATTCAGATTTTCATTTAATAATGTGCATTGTGAATCACAAAAGAAGTGATTGTGATTAGCAAATGCAAATTATATGTATTTTGTTTATTTATACAATGGTTTGTCTTCTGCTGTTTGGCACAAAGCCTATCCAAAGAAAGATGGTCCCAATAAATGTAATTAGCAGCTGCCCTTGTTTTATTTTACTGTTCCTGCTGCACTTTCCAAATGAAGTTTTACCTAACACAGTAAATTGAAGTTATTTTGATTTGCACAGTTTAACCTAAATGCATAGATATCAAATAATTATTAAAACTTTAGTACACTCTAGCAGATAGTTGAATGTTTCTGGCGTCTGGATAGGAACCATAAAACTTGATTAGGATGCTTTTTATGGGCTACAGCATAAACTTAGTTCAAAATTACTCTTAAGGCGTGCAACAGGCTCCTGCGCCTGTTTGAACCAGCAGTAAAAATGTTTAGGGTAATTAATGCACAATAGGTGCCTTTCACCAGCACATCATTTCAATGAGGACTTGAAAGTCGCAGCGGATTATCTGTCTAGTCAGAACTTGATAGATCGCAAGCAAAATCCAAAACTTGCGGTCAATTTCAAAGACGGCATGGCGGCAAACTCTTGGAGTATGTCATCATACCGATCGCAAATTCAGGGCCATTGAATACAGCTTTTGGACCATTGGTTTAACTATTTGTTCTTAGTTTCAGCATTATAACACTTTCAGTAATTTCAGAAACACTCAAGTCAATAGTGGAACAGTTGACTCAACTACAGTCAATATTTATATAATTAATCAGAATAATAGATACTTGAAAGTGATTACAAAGTGTTAATACAGTCGAAGGGTTCAGGTGATTTATGCATTGAAAAATAGGGTTTTGGAAGTAAATTAAAGGTTGGAATCTAATTGAAAGGTTTAATGGTTTATACAGAGAATGACAGCAAATAACTTGGGAGTGAGTTACAGGCTGGAATATAATTAAGGGACTCAAATCACATCGATAATCTATAAAACACTCAGTGATGATCCCAACAGTCAGAGCTACTGTGTTGATGCTTGATAACATTCACACTGAATGACTACCAACTGTGACATCATTGCTGCAAGTTATGCTAAAGTAATTTATGTTGATTTCTAGTAAAATCTATCATCAATATGAGGTAGATTTTAATCTTTAGTTCCTGGATGTTAAACATCACTTGGCATTACTGCAGAGAGGAAAACATAGGTTAACTTTCCTTCCATTAATTTAAATGGAACAGAAGGAAAAACTTGTTCCATGCTAATGTGGGCTACTCCCTGCCACGTTTTCCTCTCTGTGCTGCATTCAGGCAACTTCATGTCCAAGTCACTAAAGATGAAAATTGACCCCTATGTCATGTATATTATATATGTGTAAATCTGTCTGTAAGAATCAAACTATATCAATTATTTTTCATCAATACACTGCAAACACTATCAAAGGCCTGGATTTTAACTGCCAACAGATTTCTGGCAGGAGATTTCAGGGAGAGCTAATTTCCCATCCGAGGCACAATGACACCCGGCCAATTGTAATGGCCAGGCCTCATTTAAATCCGACCAGTCGACATCCACCCATTCTAGGCAGGAAGTGGCAAAAGTAAAATCGCACACCCTAGAGGCCTTCCACCGAGACTTTGGCACATCTTGAGATTCGGATGACATTTGATCACTTGGTTTAAGGAATGATTTGAAATCTTCACTGCGCCACTGCCTTATAGAGGAGAACGAATGTGTGTGTGTGTCTGTGTGCGTGTGTGTGAGTACAGATTGAGAGAGAAGGAGAAGTAGAGAACAGGGAGAGAGTGAAACATTGAACAAAGTAAAAATAAAAATGCCGACAAAAAGAGCAAGTGCAAGAATCTGAGTGAGAGATTCAGAGACATGCAAATCAAGAGAAAGTGAGAAATGAAATGAATTAGAAGGAAGAGATAGAAAAAGAACGAGAGTAAAGGAAACGTGAATGAAAGAACATGCAATAGAGGGACACATCCTTTTTTTACATGACTGGATTATATATGAGCCAAAACATGTAAAGACAAATAAGGAACATTTTGCTTCAGCCAATTAATTACAAGAGCTAAACTCAATAGAATTTGGACATTTCAGTAACGACTCTTTGAAACCTGTGACATAGGAGCTTCCACTGTCACTGAGCAACAAGACTACAACATGAAAGTCCTGTTCAATGAGCCAGTGCAACTTCAGACAGTTGCAGTTTTTATATATGGGGTGTATACATGTCAAGTTCTCAGATCACCACTTTAACATAAACAAGCTACAACAATTCAATGAGCTAACCAATGAGTGGATCATTGTAGTGTTTTGTGTCGCTCTAGTATAAAGCAAAGCAACCTGACCTGATGGAGATCCTGGTCTGTTTCGTATGTCAAGCTGAGCTCCATTATTCTTTGTGGAAAGGGTTTTTGCCCCCTGTTGCTTTTCCAGCTCCCCTATAGTGGGAATTTAAAATGAACCAGAAAGTTGATATTCATTTAAAGACAATCATTTTATTTATAATTTTCAAAAAATGCTACTTTTTCCAATTGTTTCTACCTTTTCCTTTATGTCCAAAGTCATTTCTTTGGAAAAATTAACTGATAACTTTCTTCCTCTCTGGTATTTTTTCCAAGAACTGGATTGTACTCTTGATGAATAGTAATGGGTTAAATCCAGCTTGTCACACTGCATTGCAATTTACTTCCCTCTACAAGGCGCTCTGCAGCAGATGAAAATACAGAAATAACCATGCACGAAGGCTTTTGATTATAAACTTATACCGGGGAAATGAGAACACAGGCAAGCAGTAAATAGATGCCAGGTTGCAATAAGTATAATCTGTTAGAACCTTCAGCTACCCTTCAAACTATTGCCCATTGGCATTTAAACAAGGCTGGTGTCCTGTCTGATGGAGACAGAACAGCAGTTATGTGGAAGATTACATGGAAGCAGAGTGAAAAAAAAGTAGTCGGGATAGCTTTTTAAAAATGGAAAATTAGCTGGCAACTTTGATTCTGCTCCTCTGCCCCCACTCCACAATCATTTTATTTTAAACTCTTTATTACAAAGGTATTACAAGGGCAACAGTCTTCACAAAAAGTGCTTAATGAACCTTTATTCTGTATCAGGATGAGGAAGAGCCTGGTGTCTTTTCAATCATAATAATTTCACACGCAAGTAGCTAAATGTATTTCAAAATCATTTACACCAGTGCATCATATTTGTATAAATAAATGAATGAAGGTTTGTGCAGTAATGTTTTAATTGTTGCCGTTATTAAATTAAATGATCAAAGCAGCTCATTTCCTTGATTTAATGAGCAGCATTTTTGTTTCGATATGGGAAAATGGTTTTATTTCACAGTATAGTTTGTATGATCCATCATCATCATCATCATCATAGGCAGTCCCTCAGAATTGAGGAAGACTTGCTTCCACTCTTAAAATGAGTCCTTAGGTGCTGAACAGTCCAATACGAGAACCACAGTCCCTGTCACAGGTGGGACAAATCATCATCATCATAGGCGGTCCCTCGAAACGAGGATGACTTGCTTCCACGCCAAAAGAAGGACGAGTTCACAGGTGTTTCAACGGAGAACCCAAACTACATCCTGAAGGGTGGAAGATGCATGTGCATGGATTTTTTTAATGTAGGGTGGCCGTTGCACACCAGCCACCATACGGGCTTGACAGAGCTAGGTCTTGGTCCAGTGGCAAGGATTACCCAAGACAACTGGAGACCAGCTCTGCTGCACGGACCCAGTGCACACACATATTGCAGTGTGGGCTGGCCCGTGCTACCCCTGGGTCCCTGGCCCTGAACTCGTGCCTCCCCTGGGCCCCAATCATGTCCCTCTACAGTCTCTCGCCGCTCCTTTGCCCTGATCTCGCCGCTCCTGCTGTATCTGCCCACGCTCCAATCACCAACCTGGGGCTTGACGACATCACTCTTCACAGCCATAGCCCTCCTGCACCAGCTCGCGCTGTACCTTGAAGTAGTCTCCACGCTGCCCATGGCCGCCGCTCACCATTCCTTTTATGGCTCTGACCTGCCGCTGATGTTCCCTCGCAGGTCAGGGCCTCCACACTGCCCACGGCCACCACTCGCCGCCCCTTCTCATTTGACACTTCTCGTTTGAAGATAAAGTTACAGGTTTCCTAGTCATCATCATCATAGGCAGTCCCTCGGAATCGAGGAAGACTTGCTTCCACTCCTGAAGTGAGTTGTTTGGTGGCTGAACAGTCCAATACGAGAGCCACAGACTCTGTCAAAGGTGGGACAGATAGTCGTTGAGGGAAGGGGTGGGTGGGACTGGTTTGCCGCACGCTCTTTCCGCTGCCTGCATTTGATTTCTGCATGCTCTCCGCATTGAGACTCGAGGTGCTCAGCGCCCTCTCGGATGCACTTCCTCCACTGAAGGTGGTCTTGGGCTAGGGACTCCCAGGTGTCAGTGGGGATATCACACTTTATCAGAGAGGCTATGTGGGTATCCTTGTAACGTTTCCACTGCCCACCTTTGGCTCGTTTGCCATGAAGGAGCTCTGAGTAGAGCACTTGCTTTGGGAGTCTCATGTCTGGCATGCAAACAATGTGGCCTGCCCAGCGGAGCTGATCGAGTGTGGTCAGTGCTTCAATGCTGGGGATGTTGGCCTGGTCGAAGACACTAATGTTGGTGCGTCTGTCCTTCCAGGGGATTTGTAGGATCGTGAGGAGACATCGTTGGTGGTATTTTCCAGCGACTTGAGGTGTCTGCTGTATATGGCCCATGTCTCTGAGCCATACAGGACGGCGGGTATTACTACAGCCCTGTAGACCATGAGCTTGGTGGCAGTTTTGAGGGCCTGGTCTTCAAACACTCTTTTCCTCAATTGGCCGAAGGCTGCACTGGCGCACTGGAGGCGGTGCTGGATCTCATCATCAATGCCTGCTCTTATTGATAGGAAGCTCCCGAGATATGGGAAGTGGTCCACGGTGTCCAGGGCTGCACCATGGATCTTGATGACTGGGGGGCAGTGCTGTGCGGCGAGGACAGGCTGGTGGAGGATCTTTGTCTTACGGATGTTTAGCGTAAGGCCCATGCTTTCATACACCTCAGTAAATACATCAACTATGTCCTGGAGTTCAGCCTCTGTATGTTCGCAGACGCAGGCGTCGTCCGCTTACTGTAGCTCGTATTTTTGTATGATCAATGCAGGCATGGAAAGTGCTTATATCTTCCAGGGTATGGGCCACTGTCTTTCTGACAATGTTTTTTGTTTATTTGTACCAGTGTTCAAGGAGTTAAAAGTACGGATCCTGACAGCTGAAAGGTTAAGAGCAGGCGTTTGAAACTGGCAATAATCCTTCTGAAATGTGTTGCTCATTCAGAATGATAGTTCAGTATAACTTTCTACTTGTGGAATCATTTGAACTGAAGGTTCACAAGAGAAGGCCTGAAAAAGGCTGAATTCACTGTTTGGAAGTAAAACTTTAACATTGACCAGATACTTGTTCTCGATACAAGAAGTATTCTTCAGGGTAACTGATCTATTGTGGACTTTTTAATGTTTGTTTGTTTATGGAGAAGGGTCATTTTCTGCCATCACGCTGTGAGGGAGGGAGCCTGTCCTGCCAAGAATGCACATCAGGAATTCAGCCACGCACAACGCACAATTTTTTAAGCATGTGCAGCTTCAATTGAATTTCTAATATGTGCTCCCAGCGGACAAGGCAAATTCAGAAATGTACCCCTGTAATGTACGTATAATACTTCACCCTTTCGTTGCTTCATATTACTATTTCATTGTAAATAAATATATTATTTACCTTAGCCTGTCTACCTCTGGTCTGTGTGGCAATAGCCAGCATTTTGAAAAGAGTTTGTTTCCACAGTAAATGCTGAAAGTAAATTACATCAAGCACTCAGTCGTGCACTTCTGTGAGAACAAAATATAGAAAAGATACAGCTTCGCAATTATAGGAAACAAGGTGTGCTCACAAGAACTGCTCTTAGATCTGTGAGACAGAAGCGATTAGATGCAAACCAAAAACTGTAACATTTTGCCTATTATCTCCGAGATATCTGCGCTCCTCCAATTCAGGCCCCCTGCACATTTCCAACTTTAATCGCTCCACCGTTGGCAGCTGTGCCTTCAGCTGTCTAGCCACTAAAATCTGGAATTCCCTCCCTAAATCTCTCCGCCTCTCTACTTCTCTCTCCTCCTTTCAGGTGCTCCTTAAAACCTACCTCTTTGACCAAGCTTTTGGTCACCTGCCCTAATATCTCCTTATCTGGCTTGGTGTCAACATTTGTTTGATAATGCTCCTGTGAAGCACCTTTCATTTCAGCGTGAAATCTTCTCAAAAATTTATCAATAAGAGGAAAACTTGGTTACCTGCTGACAATCCCGATCAAGAGTCAGACACAGATCACACACTGCTTTGTTTCTGTAACAAAATTCCTTTTTATGTGAACAGGTCATTAGCCTGACTCACAACTCCCTAACAAGAGAACCAGCTAGATACAATGGGGGTTCCCCACTGCACTGCAATCCCATTGGACACGAGTTCCCCACTGGATATCAACCCAGTATTCAGAGGCTTGAACTCTTCTCTGTGCTTCCCAAGGCTGCCTAAAGTGGGACGATGCCATAATCTTCCAACTCAGGAGCAGGAATGCTACCACCGAGTCAAGACTCACTCCTGAGTTTACATTGCAAAATGACCTCATTTGAGTCACCTCGCAAATTTATTCCACTGCTCATCCCTATCAGAATTATCATGAATTTAATCTTAATCTGAAGTTTAATCTTTCCCATCAGCTCTTCAACTTGTAACATTATCCAGAAGAAAGTTGATTGGGAGAAGGAATGTGTGTTTTATGATACCGGACCTTAATAAAGGATCCATTCATTGTCAGGAATGAAAAGTTATGTTGCAGCTACACATTTGACTTTAAAGGAAAAAACGTTTTTGGTCATCGTCCCAATTTACTAAAGAAACAAGGCAATGACATACATTGCAATGAGACTCCTCATTCATACTGCAGTGAGGCATTTTGAAGCAATTTACCTCACCTCATTGTATGTTTTTAAAATTAAAGATTAATCCAAAGATTATTTTTATGAAGAAGGTTCCTTTTAATAAATATTAGATACCCTGTTTTTTAATCTTTAATTTTCACATTTTTTCTGTATGACCCACACCTTTGGTGGCCTTTCAGTTTGAATATAAAGACAAGCGGAGGTCAGCAAGTTCAGTGACACATCTGATTTAATTTTTGCTAAGCTTTTCCTCACAGAAACTTATCATATTAGATCCGTTGGGCACTTTGCACATATGAAAAATGAAGTTGATATGTAGTGATATATTGGTACAACATTGGTATGGTTTATGGTGGGAAATTGAAAACTGTAAATCATTTGAACTGTTACACCTACACCGCCTGCACGCACTTGCACATACAATTCTAGGGATAAAAATTTAGATAAGTTTTACCATGATCATATGATGGATGCAGCTTGGTGTTTTTAATCACTCTTCTGTTTTTGACATGAGGTGACTGACACCTTGTGTACGTCGGTGACTCACAACTGAAAATTTCACAGTGAAATTTTGCACAGTGTCAACAGCTCAGTCGGTGATTCATTGATACTGTAAATATTATAGGATTCCAAATATACTTTTTTAACATCACAACATTACTACAAAACAGTGGTAAGACACAGTCTTAACGTCAACATATCTTGTAAATGTTCAACATGGCAGCTGCTAACTTCCAAATTGAAGTAAAAGTAATCTCTCAAGAACAAGCAAGGAGAGTTAAAGTTCCTTCTGCAATGTGGAATGATCCTCATTACAGAATAAGTAAAAGAAAAACATTGTAATGTTATTTTTATTTTCTGGGAAAGTTCTGATACAGTACTTGTACAAGTAGATCTGTTAAGTCTCAATCATTTTGAGTGAGGTTCACTCATTTTGGTTTAAAAATTAATAGCTCCATCTCATAGGAACATAGGACCAGCATTAGGCCTCTCAAGCCTGTTCCACCATTCTATCTGATCATTGTTGAGCTGTACGTCAACTTCATTTGCCCTTACATAACAAATATTTATCAAACTCAGTCTTGAAAATTTTAATTGGCCCAGCATCCACAAACCTTTGAGGGAGAGTTCCAGATTTCCACTACTCTCAGTGTGAAAAAGTGCTTCATCTTTTGACTTGTAAATAGTTTAGTTCTAATTTTAAGATGCTGCCCCATTGTTCTGAATTCCCCGCCAGAGGAAATAGTTTCTCTCTACCTAGCCTACCATTTTAAACACTTCGATTAGATCATCCCTCAACCATCTAACCTTAAGGGATACAAGTTTATACAATCTGTCCTCATAATTTAGTTCTTTAAGCCCCAGTATCATTCTGAGGAATCTGTGCTGTGCCCTCTCCAAGGCTGATCTTTTCTCAGCTTCTGTGTCCAAAACTGAACACAGGTGGAATCTGACCAAACATCTGTACAACTTAAGCATTCCACTTTTATATTTCAACCGTCTTGAGATAAAGGTCAACCTTCCTTTAGCTTCTTTGATTACTTTTTGTATTTGTGCACTAGCTTTCAGTGATCCATGCACATACACACTTAACTCCCTTTGCTTCTCCATAGCTCCTCGTCTTTCACCATTGAGAAAACATTCAGGTTTGTCTTTCTCAGATCCAAAGTGGATAACCCCACATTGAACGGCATCTAAACTCAATGAAAAGGTAAGGCCCCAGTACTGGGGAACACAACTTGTCACATCCCACCAATCAGAATGTTCCCTATATCCCTATTTTCTGTTTCCTTCCTCCCATATCACAAGATTACTTCCAATTCTGCACTTTCATTTTTGCTAATAATCTCTTATCACAGCCTTGTGGAAGTCCATATAGACAACATCCATAGACATTTCCCTATCCACAATGCCAGTGACCCCCCTCAAAAATCCCACTTTTTTGCTTTTAAATCTTACTCCTAATGTTTCCTTGCTGTCATCAGCTTTTGCACAAACAGGGTGCAACATAACAGCTATTATGTTATAATGCCTACTTCATTTATGAGGAAGGTCCCTTTGCTTCTCTTATGAATGTATACCATATCTCATCACTTTCATGTTGTTTATTAAGGTCAGACAGTTGGAATTTTTGACAAAAATTACTGTTGTAGAATTCAAAGAATGCAATGTTTTATTTTATTCATTGTCTGAGTTCAAAGCTGGAAATAACAAGGCAGTGTTACCACCATAATTCATGTAATCAGAGTTACCACCATAATTCTGTGTGAGACGACACAGGTAATTTAAGTTGTAGGAAATTGGATGTTAGATCGAACATGATAGATAAAGAAGTGTCTACGGATGTTATTAATATGAAATTCCAGAAGGAATTCGATAAGGTTCCCAATAAGAGACTGCTAATAAAAATGAGAGCACACGGATTTGGAGGCAACCTATTGACATTGATAGGGAATTGGTCATGAGGTAGGAGAGAGTAGAGATAATGGGTATGTACTCAAATTGGCAAGATGTGACTAGTGGTGACCCCCAGGGATCTGTACTGGGACATCAGCTTTTCACTATATTTATAAATGACTTAGGTGTAGGAATAGAGAGCTATAGATCCAAGTTTGCTAATGCCACTAAGTTAGGTGGCACAGTAAATAGTGTAAATTTGAGCAGAAAGTCCCAAAGGGACATTGATAGATTAAGTGAATGAGTAAAACTGTGGTAATTGGAATTCAATGTGGGGAAATGTGCGGTCATCCACTTTGGACCGAAGAAAGATAGATCAGAGTATTTTCTAAATGGTGAGAAGTGTGGATCTGTGAAGGAGCAGGTGAGATTTAGGGGTCACAATACAGAAAACACTAAAGTTAGTGGACAGGTACAAAAAGAAATTAAAATGGGTAATGGAATGTTGGCCGTTATCTCAAGAAGCCTGGAATACAAAGGAGTGGAAGTTCTGCTATAGTTGCATAAAACTCTGGTTAGACCCCATCTGGAGAACTGCATTCATTTCTGGGCACCATACGTCAGGAAGGTTATATTGGCCGTACAGAGGATGCAGCACAGATTCGCAAGAATGATACCGGGGCTAGAAGGGTTAACGTATTAGGACAGGTTGCATAGGTTATGCTTGTATTCCTTTGAGTATAGAAGATTACGGGGTGATCTAATTGAGGTGATTAAAGGATTCCATAAGGTAGATTGAGAGAAACCATTTCCTCTGATGGGGGAGCCCTGAACAAGGGGGCATAACCTTAAAATTAGAGCTAGGCTGTTCGGGTGCGATATCATGATACACTTCTTCACACAAAGGAAAATGTGGAACTCTCGCCCAAAAAGCTGTTGAGGCTAGGTCAATTCAAAATTTTATAACTGAGTTTGATAGATTTTTGATAGGCAAAAGTATTAAGAGTTACGGAACCAAGCTGGATAGATGGAGTTAAGATACAGATCAGCCATGATCTCATTGAATGGTGGAGCAGGCTCAAGGGGCTGAATGGCCTATTCTTGTTCCTATGTTGCTATGAAATGTATACATGATATACATAATCACACTACAAGCAGCTTACTTTGGGTCTAGTTTTACCAAGGGAGAAACTTATAACTTCTGGTTGACACAGGTGCAAAGGAAGTAAAAAGTATTGGCCCAGAAATCCCGGTCGGCTGCTTCTCACGGGGCGATCAGGTAAAAAACCTTTTTAAAATGTGCACTTACCTTATCCTGCTGCATCCACACGTGTTCCCGGTCCTGAGGCCTCCTCTGACTGTGCTTTGCAGCACGTGCACGTCAGGACGTGCACAGGTCTGGAGCTGCATCACATGGCTCTGGGCAGCCAATCAGGTAAAGTATGTTCTCATTCATAATAATGGGAACTCCGTAAGTTGAAGTTCCCATTATTATGAATGAGAAACACCGCTCCCCCCAAAACACACAAAACCAATAATAAAAAATAGAAAAAATACACCACATATTTTTATTAATTTAAATTAAAGTTATTTATGTATTTAAAAAATATATACGTTTCTGATTTTTAAAAAGTTTTCTTAATTATGGTTTAAAATAAACTTACCATAATGGGGAGCGTTTTTAACAATAAAATGTGTTTTTAGAATTTTATTTTAAAATGTTTTTGTGCATTTAAAAACTCTTACATCTGTAGTTGTAGGCTATGTGCCTGCTTTTATCAGGTGCAAGAGTTTTGAGGACATTTGCTGGGCAAGATATGAGTAAATCCCACAATCTTGCCCTTGCAAATGTCCTCGCTCCCGAGATACGGAAGATCTGTCAAGCTCCAGCTTAACAGATCGGAAAAGCCGGTTTTCAGCGCATGCGCATTATGCGCTGAAAACCGGCTTTTACGATGCCTTCCGGGTCCGTACACACTCTGTACGGACCCGGGAGGCAGGAATTTCTGCCCCGTTAAGTTTTGAAATGCTGGTAAAATATTTTATTTATCACATATCCATTAACAATAGAAATATTCCATTAATTATACATTCCAATATGCTTTAAAAAGATATAAAAGCTTGATAACAGTGCAAAGTTGGCAAACTGTATGGTATTTGTGGAAAATGTTTTGGGGACGGAGGGCTCCACAGTGATAAGGCTTTTCAGGGTCTGTTCTGTTAGTGCTAACTCTGTCAATACATACAGTGGCACGGTGCTTTGTGAGGAGTGCCATGGTGTGTGCAGTGTGCTTATTATCAGTTTTAATTTGCAGCTCACCCCACCCACACCCCACCGCCTGATGAACGACTGTGAAAATAAGAGCAACAGGTGGGTAGTAAAAATGACCACCATTGATTAACTGGAACAAGATGTACCAAAGCCATAGGATATTATTAAATGCCTAAAAGATGTCAGCAGCCTATATTTCAAGCAGCCTTGCTGTCTGTCATCAATCAAATGAATCTATGGTAACTTTGTGGAGACTTTTCAAGAATAGCCAAAAAATCCTTATAAACAATGCAATTTAAAAATAAATATCCATTATTCAATGTTCAGGGAAAAAATATGATCACAACAATACATTAATACTTGAAAGTATTAAACTTTCCTTTGGAGAATGCAGCCTCTCAGCTCCCTCCTGCTTTGTAGAATTGCAGAAACAATGGAGTTGAGAATTCCTAAAATCAATAACTAAGATCACTACATACATGCAGAACAAGGCCTTTTTGTTTTAACCAATTGCGCCCAGCCAACAGGTTAACATATTTGCAGCAGCAACAATCGCATAGAAACGCATCTACTCACAATCAATTCGAATTTGCTCCATCTCTGTCACTTCCGCTATTGACTCCTTCAGCTCCTCAACAAACTTCTGGAGCTCCTCTGAGCTTGGTGCACAGAAACTGAGTGCCTGCTTCTTCTCAGAGCCAGAAACAGATGAGACTAGGGTGATCCCATGAGGATAAACTAGCAGAGAAAACACTCAGCTATTAGCACAGGTAAATGTAAACTCTCTCATATTCTTTTTCCTAGTTTGCTCTGTGCATCTTCTAAGTCAGAGGACAGATGAATGCATGAGAAACAATTAACCTTGACTTGCACCACAAGAAACTACATATAAAATTAACACCATTTAAAGAAGAATTCCAGGGAAGTACATTTTGTTCATATATAATTAGTGAGATCAAGATCAAGTGCACTCTTCAGGTGATGTGGGATTAGACGGTAGGAGATAAATGTGCCAGGCCTGGTACGATAATTCAATCCCCATGTTAAATTCACACATTCTGCCCTAGAAATTGGCTCATGCTGAACTGGGCAAAGGGAACGACCTTTGCACAGGCATCGGTAGGCCTGAGGTACACTTGATATTGGACCTCGGGCCGCATTTAAGTTGAGGCTGCAAGCTTCAGGTGCCTGCTGGGTGTCCCCAGGCAGCTCACCGATGAAGGGGATTTCAATTTTGGGGTGCTGCATCATGGTAGGTAGGTCCTGGGAGGGGGGAACGATCAGGATATAGGGAGGTGACCGAGAGATGAGGAGGAATGGGTGGGGGGGGTGGGGAAGAAGTGATTGGGAGAGTCAAGAAGCAATCGGGAGGGAGAGGAACAACCAGGAGAGATGGGGGGTGGGGAGGAGAAGTGATTGGGAGGTAGCGAGGTGACCAAGAGAGGTGGGGTGTGGGGGGAGTGATTGGGAGATGGAGAGGTGACCAAGAGCGGGGGGAGGGGGAAAGAAGTGGTTGGGAGAGTCAAGAAGCAATCGGGAGGATGGGGAATGACCGGCTATTTAAACCCACCAATTTGGTGATGGCCTCTAAGCCACGTGTAGAGCACATTTTTCTGGATGCAACCAGCCTAGAGTGGGCCTCAAAGATGCATATTTACAAATGCTGCTGATCGCTACAGTGGCAGAAGTGAGGCATAGGGGCTGAACATACCAAGATATCGACCTGTCAAAATTGCACCCAAACTCTTCAAAGCATTAAGGCTGGATTTTGTTGCATGGTGGGTTTACAGCTGGACATGCACTTTCACACACAGTGGTGACCTGTTCTCACCCCCATCACATTTTCCTGCATCAAATGAATTTTAATATTATGGGTGGGCTGCCAGTGTTTTTTGTACTGTCTATTGGCAGCTTGCCTCTGGGAGGTAAGGAATTCCAATGCTACTGCAGCATTGATGTGGTTGAAGCGGATTAATGGGATGACTCCTAGATTCAGAGGGAAGGAAGCCAACCAAAGAATATACAAAATAGGAGCAGGAGTAGGCCATATGGCCCCGCAAGCCTGCTCTGCCATTCAATAAGATCATGACTGAACTCTACCTCAATTCCACTTTCCTGCACTATCCCTATATGCTGCAGGTCATACCACAAGTAAAGGTTACAGATAGGGGATGGGTGACCAACAGGAAGAGCAGTGGAAGGAAGGTAGTGCAGAGGTCCCCTGCAGTCATCCCCTTCCAAAACAGATACACCATTTTGGGTACTGCTGGGGGGGATGACGAACCAGGGAAGGGCAGCAGCAGCCAAGTCCATGGCATCATGGGTGGCTCTGCTGCACAGGAGGGCAGGAAAAAGAGTGGGAGAGCAATAGTGGTAGGGGATTCTATTGTAAGGGGAATAGATAGATGTTTCTGCGGCCGCAATCGAGACTCCAGGATGGTATGTTGCCTCCCTGGTGCAAGAGTCAAGGATATCTCAGAGCGGTTGCAGGACAATTTGGAGGGGGAGGGTGAACAGCCAGTTGTTGTGGTGCAGATAGGTACCAACAATATAGGTGAAAAACAGGATGAGGTCCTACAAGGTGAATTTAGGGAGCTAGGAGTTAAATTAAAAAGTAGGACCTCAAAGGTAGTAATCTCAGGATTGCTACCAGTGCCACGTGCTAGTCAGAGTAGGAATCGCAGGATAGCTCAGATGAATACGTGACTTGAGGAGTGGTGCAGAAGGGAAGGATTCAAACTCCTGGGACATTGGAACCAGTTCTGGGGAAGGTGGGACCAGTACAAACCGGACGGTCTGCACCTGGGCAGGACTGGAACCAATGTCGGGGGAGTGTTTGCTAGTGCTGTTGGGGAGGTGTTAAACTATTATGGCAGGGGAATGGGAACCTATGGAGGGAGACAGAGGGAAGTAGAATGGGGGCAGAAGCAAAAGATAGAAAGAAGAAAAGTAAAAAGCAGAGAAACCCAAGGTAAAAATCAGAAAGGGCCACATTACAGCAAAATTCTAAAGGGGCAAAGTGTGTTCAAAAGACAAGCCTGAAGGCTCTGTGCCTCAATGCGAGGAGTAGTCGTAATAAGGTGAACGAATTAACTGCACAGGCAGCAATTAACGAATGTGATATAATTGCCATCACGGAGACATGGCTCCAGGGTGACCAAGGCTGGGAACTCAATATTCAGGGGTATTCAACATTCAAGAAGGATAGACAGAAAGGAAAAGGAGGTGGGGTAGCGTTGCTGGTTAAAGAGGAAATTAGTGCAATAATAAGGAAGGACATTAGCTTGGATGATGTGAAATCTGTATGGGTGGAGCTGCGGAATTTAAAAAGGGCAGAAAACACTAGTGAGAGTTGTGTACAGACCACCAAACAGTAGTAGTGAGGTTGGGGACGGTATCAAACAAGAAATTAGGGATGCGTGCAATAAAGATACAGCAGTTATCATGGGCGACTTTAATCTACATATAGATTGGGCTAACCAAACTGGTAGCAATACAGTGGAGGAGGATTTCCTGGAGCGTATTAGGGATGGTTTTCTAAGCCAATATGTCGAGGAACCAACTAGAGGGCTGGCCATCCTAGACTGGGTGATGTGTAATGAGAAAGGACTAATTAGCAATCCTGTTGTGAGAGGCCCCTTGAGTTAGAGTGACCATAATATGGTGGAATTCTTTATTAAGATAGAGAGAGACACAGTTAATTCAGAGACTAGGGCCCTGAACTTAAGGAAAGATAACTTAGATGGTATGAGACGTGAATTGGCTAGAATAGACTGGCAAATGATACTTAAAAGGTTGACGGTAGATAGGCAATGGCAGACATTTAAAGATCACATGGATGAACTTCAACAATTGTACATCCCTGTCTGGAGTAAAAATAAAATGGGGAAGGTGGCTCAACCGTGGCTAACAAGAGAAATTAAGGATAGGCTAAAACCAAGGAAGAGGCATATAAATGTGCCAGAAAAAGCAGCAAACCTGAGGATTGGGAGAAATTTAGAATTCAGCAGAGGAAGACAAAGGGTTTAATTAGGAGGGGGAAAATAGAGTATGAAAGTAAGCTTGCAGGGGACATAAAAACTGACTGCAAAAGCTTCTATAGATATGTTAAGAGGAAAAGATTAGTGAAGACAAATGTAGGTCCTTTGCAGTCAGATTCAGGTGAATTTATAATGGGGAACAAAGAAATGGCAGACCAGTTGAACAAATACTTTGGTTCTGTCTTCACGAAGGAAGACACAAATAACCTTCCGGAAATACTAGGGACCGAGGGTCTAGTGAGAAGGAGGAACTGAAGGAAATCCTTATTAGGCAGGAAATTGTGTTCAGGAAATTGATGGGATTGAAGGCCGAGAAATCCCAGGGGCCTGATAGTCTGCATCCCAGAGTACGTAAGGAAATGGCCTTAGAAATAGTGGATGAACTGGTGATCATTTTCCAATGATCTATCGACTCTGGATCAGTTCCTATGGACTGGAGGGTAGCTAATGTAACACCACTTTTTAAAAAAGGAGGGAGAGAGAAAACAGGGAATTATAGACCGGATAGCCTGACATCAGTAGTGGGGAAAATGTTGGAATCAATTATTAAAGATGAAATAGCAGCACATTTGGAAAGGAGTGACAGAATTGGTCCAAGTCAGCATGGATTTATGAAAGGGAAATCATGCTTGACAAAGCTTCTGGTATTTTTTGAGGATGTAACTAGTAGAGTAGACAAAGGAGACCCAGTGGATGTGGTGTATTTGGACCTTCAAAAGGCTTTTGACAACGTCCCACACAAGAAATTAGTGTGCAAAATTAAAGCACATAGTATTGGGGGTAATGTACTGACGTGGATAGAGAACTGGTTGGCAGACAGGAAACAGAGAGTCGGGATAAACGGGTCCTTTTCAGAATGGCAGGCAGTGACTAGTGGGGTGCCGCAGGGCTCAGTGCTGGGACCCCAGCTATTTACAATATACATTCATGATTTAGATGAAGGAATTGAGTGTAATATCTCCAAGTTTGCAGATGACACTAAGCTGGGTGGCGGTGTGAGCTGTGAGGAGGACGCTAAGAGGCTGCATGGTGACTTGGACAGGTTAGGTGAGTGGGCAAATGCATGGCACATGCAGTATAATGTGGATAAATGTGAGGTTATCCACTTTGGGGGCAAAAACACGAAGGCAGAATATTATCTGAATGGCGGCAGATTAGGAAAAGGGGAGGTGCAACGAGACCAGGGTGTCATGGTACATCAGTCATTGAAAGTTGGCATGCAGGTACAGCAGGCCGTGAAGAAGACGATTGGCATGTTGGCCTTCATAGCTAGGGGATTTGAGTATAGGAGCAGGGAGGTCTTACTGCAGTTGTACAGAGCCTTGGTGAGGCCTCACCTGGAATATTGTGTTCAGTTATGGTCTCCTAATCTGAGGAAGGACGTTCTTGCTATTGAGGGAGTGCAGCGAAGGTTCACCAGACTGATTCCTGGGATGGCAGGACTGACATATGAGGAGAGACTGGATCAACTGGGCCTGTATTCACTGGAGGATGAGAGGGGATCTCATAGAAACATATAAAATTCTGACGGGACTGGACAGGTTAGATGCAGGAAGAATGTTCCCGATGTTGGGGAAGTCCAGAACCAGAGGACACAGTCTGAGGATAAGGGGTAAGCCATTTAGGACTGAGATAAGGAGAAACTTCTTCACTCAGAGAGTTGTGACCCTGTGGAATTCCCTACCGCAGAGAGCCGTTGATGCCAATTCATTGGATATATTCAAGAGGGAGTTAGATATGGCCCTTACGGCTAAAGGGATCAAGGGGTATGGAGAGAAAGCAAGAAAGGGGTACTGAAGTGAATGATCAGCCATGATCTTTTTGAATGGTGATGCAGGCTCGAAGGGCCGAATGGCCTACTCCTGCACCTATTTTCTATGTTTCTATATTTCTATGCTTCGATTCCCTCAGTGTCCAAATATTTTTTGATCTCTGTCTTGAATGTACTCAATGACTGAGCATGCACAGCTCTTTGGGGTAGAAAATTTAAAGGTTCACAACCCTTTGAGTGAAGACATCTCTCCTCATCACCGTGCTAAATAGCTGGCCTCATCCTAAGACTGTGACCCCTAGTTCTCCACTCTCCAACCGGGGAAAACAGCCTCTCAGCATCTACCCTGTCAAGCTCTCTAAGAATTTTATACATTTCAATGAGATCACCTCTCATTCTTCTGAACTCCAGAGAATATAAGCCCATTCTACTCAATCTCTCCAATCTCTCTTCATAGGTCAACCCATTTATCCCAGGAATCCATCCAGCAAATCTTCTTTGCGTGCCGTATTAGGCAAGTACATCCTTCCTTAGGTAAGGAGATCAAAACTGTACTCAACACTCCAATTGTGGTCACATGAAAGCTTTATTTAATTGCAGCAACTCTTGTACTCCAACCCTTTTGCAATAAAGGCTAACATACCATTTGCCTTCTAAATGGCTTGCTCTACCTGCATGTTAACTCTCTGTGGTTCATGTATAATGACATCCAAATCCCTCTGCATAGCAACATTCACTAGTCTCTTACCTTTTAAAAGATATTCTGTTTTTCTATTCTTCCTACCAAATTTCACATTTCCCCACATTATACGTCACCCGCCACCTTCTTACCCATTCACTTAACCTGTCCATATCCCTTTACAATCTCTTTGCATCTTCCTCGCAGCTTACATTCCCACCTAGCTTTGTATCATTAGCAAACTTGGATACATTACATTCGGTCCTCTCATCTAAGTCATTGCTATAGATTCTAAATAGCTGAGGTCCAAGCATTGATCCTTGCTGCACCTCACTTGTTATAACCAGAAAATAACCCATTTGTTCCTACTCTCAGTTTTCTCTCCGTTAATCAATCCTCAATCAAAGCTAATATATTACACCCAATCCCATGAGACTAGGAGATGCATTGGCTGTGACTGCAACCTCTAGTTACACTCTATGTCTACTCCGTGCTGAAAGAAGTCCAATGACCTTACCAGATCAGTCAAGCTAACAGGAAGCAGTCACACCTTAAATCAATGCATTGTTATAAGTGTGTTTCACATTTTGCCCTGCCTTGTCCTTTGTGTTGAACACATCTACTACTTACCCGAAATATTCATTAGGTATCACAAGACCCTTCATACCTCCTTCCCTCCCCAATAAATGTTCCAGGAGAATCAGTGAAATTTTCCACTACATATTTCTTAGATCCTTCCTCTTGTTCATACAGATTGACACTGTACATACAATGTAGTTCATGCAGGCTGGAAACAGGAGTGGCATCGGGCACCCATCCATGAGTACGCAGAATTCCACATATATAGACCAAGGTGGTCACATCTGAACCTCACCACTCAGCAATGCTTGAGAAAGATGTCCTTCCATCATTTGGCAATAATAGTAGTGCCATCTACCTGCCCTGGACCTGGATATCCCATTATCAGAGCCATTGGATTGCCAGTAGCAGTAGATGTAACTATGCCACTGAACTTTGTATGCCACTGGCTATTTTCAGGCAGCATCTGGGAACATTTGTAATATTAACCTGTGCTGTGCTGTTCACCACTGCACCAAGCAAGTGACAGTGTGAGCAGCACAGCTCATCTTTCCTATAGACCTAGGACATCAATGAGAGAATGCTGTCAAGAGCACAGATTTTCCCCAAGTACTAGGTTCTTGCCCAACAGTTCCACATCTTTTCCTTGTAGGGATTAAAGGTCTCACCACCTGTGGCAGTTTTATGTGCTTGGTTGTGAGCTACTTTATCTTTCAAAAAGATAACAGTGAATGTGGAGGCCCTCTGCTGGCCTTCTTCTGGTGTGAGAGACATTCTTTAATGGGAGTAATACCAAGTGCAGGAACTGAACAAATACATAGCATGTGAGATTTTCATTGTTTCCCTTCATGCTGTGAGTGAAGAGCTCCTTCCCTAGTTCTTCCTGCTCTCCTTTTCTTCTTGCTCATAGCAAAGAAAATAGGGAATCACTAAGGGAAATATTATAGTCTTCTGCGGTGAAGGACTTATGATGGAAAAATAAAAGCACAACAGCACCAGGAGAAATGGTGAATTTTTTATTTTTCTGGTCATCCTGACTAATGAGCCTAGGATAAGACAATAGATCCTTGTTGTATCAGTTTGAAATAGACTGTGAGTTGTGAGGATCTGTATTATCCGGCTGGAATATATTGACCTGTATTTTCCAGACAGCTGGTTTAGACTATCCTCAACAAGTTTAAATTGGAGGGAAGTAAAATAAGCGTGACTATCTGTTACTGTTGCTAAATACAGTGATTACATCCCGAGAGGCTGGGAACTGCAACCTATGCTTTAACCCAACAAGAAGCAACATGTGAAGAATACAGAAACACTTACACTCAGTCTCAAAGAGATGAATCTGCATTCCCAGAAGGCCAACGGATTTGTAGAAAGTGTATGTAGCAGAACTTTTCTTTTTTGCACACAGTTTAAGAATCTGTAAGTAATAGATTATAAAATTAAATCAGCACTTTAAATTGAATCATGTGTAAGGAAACATCTCAAGAAGATTAACATTAAAAAGACACGGATTAATCAGGGACAGTCATCATCGATTTGTTAAGGGAAAGTCATGTCTAACTATCTTTAGTGCATTTTTTGAGGTGGTAACAAGGAGAATGATGAGGGTACTGTGTTTGATGTAGTGTATATGGATTTTAGCAGGGCTTTTGATAAGGTCCCACATGGCAGACTGGTCATGAAAGTAAAAGCCCAAGCAAAAGATCCAAGGCAAAGTGGCAAGTTGGATCAAAAATTGGTTCAGAGGCAGGAAGCAAAGGGTAATGGTTGATGGGTGTTTTTGTGACTGGAAGGATGTTTCCAGTGGGGTTCCGCAGGGCTCAGTATTAGGTCCCTTGCTTTTTGTGGCATATATCAATGATTTAGACTTGAATGTAAGGGGTAAGATTAAGAAGTTTGCAGATGATATAAAAATTGGCTGTGTGGTTGGTAATGAAGAAGAAAGCTGGAGACTGCAGGAAGATACCAAGGTCCCCGCTATCAATCAGTGAGCCGGCTTTTAAATTGAAAAAATTGTGCTTTTTTGTGTGGATGTTTGAATGAGATGCGCAGCGCAAAGGAAATTACAAGGAACATTGATCCAGAGCCCAGCCTTTAAAAGCAGTCAGTTAAGTGTATACCAGCAATTGGACTACCTGCCAGGGAGCTTCCACATCATGTTGGACAATGTGGAGGAGTCCACTTCCAATTTGTGTACATGACATCGTGGCAATGCAGTTAACCAATGGAGCATGTGGCCAGTTCTATGGAGCTGCAGTGTGGTCCTCAGTTATACAGCTTTCACAACTTCGATGCTGGTAGTCAGGCTCTGGGTTCTAACATCTCCACAAGCTTGTTTCAGGAGGCAAAGCTTTGATTGTGCCTCATTTCAGCATCTGCGCATGGCTTCCTGACAGATATCAGGAGCCATGTGTGCAGGAAATAGCCCTTGTCCCCAAGCAGTCAGTCTCTGATCCGATGGTCTGGGTGAAAGATAGAATTAATTAAGGACCGGCAACAAGTGAAAGCATCATGACAACTGCCAGGATACCTGGCACAGACCTGCAAGATGGCCTGCATGTCATCATGCACCAGTTGCATGTTCAGCAAGTTCATGTATATTTTGAGGTCTTGTTTTGAAACTTTGATGTGTGCAGTCGATGATGCCCAGTGTGACATCACCTGCTTGATTCATGCTCAGCAGATTGACTAATGTTGCTACTGACACCTGCATCAGCCTGGAATAACACCTAGGCATAACAAATTAGTTCCTCATTTTTGAGTGCTATACAGTTATTCCTACATCTAAGCTCACATATAAAGTACACAAAGGATCCTGGCATTCAGAGAAATGCACCCGACTCCGAGAGGAGAGGAGGGAATAAAATGGTGCAGTTTCAAGCTATGGTTACATCAATCTTTTCAGTTTTTAACTAATGCTTATAGTAACAACACATTGATGAACTGTAATGAAGAGCTGAAGCATGTTCAAGCCTGCCATGTTTGTTTATTCAAGTCTGTAGGTATCAAAATTCATTACTCTGCACCAATAGAGAGATTCTTACCACAACAAGGTCATTAAACAGAAAGACTTCACGCTGATGAGCTGCCTGCTTCTGTGCTTTGTTGATGTCCATGACCTCGAAGAGTCGGCTGCAGCAAACCAACCGCCGGTGGGGGACAGAAAGGGCCTAAGAAAACCAGCAAACATTGAGTTATTTCTGGGGGCTGGGATGGGCATTATCTCATCTTACTTTACAACAACAACAACAAAATGTTTTATTTATATAGCGTCTTTAACATCGTGCAACGTCCCAAGGCGCTTCACAGGAGTATTATGAGATAAGAATTTGACACCAAGCTGCATAAGTAGCTTGGTCAAAGAGATGGATTTTAAGGAGCGTTTTGAAGGAGGAAAGAGAGGTAGAGAGGCGGAGAGGTTAGGCAGGGAATTCCAGAGCTTAGGGCCGAGGCAACAAAAGACACGGCCACCAATGGTTGAGCGATCATAATCGAGGATGCTCAGGAGGACAGAATTAGAGGAGTGCAGACATCTCGGGGGAGGTTGTGGGGCTGGAGAAGAGTACTGAGATAGGGAGGGGCGAGGCCATGGAGGGATTTGAAAACAAGGATGAGAATTTTGAAAGAGAAGCATTACTTAACCGGAAGTCAATGTAGGTCAGCGAGTACAGGGGTGATGGGTGAGCGGACTTGGTGCGAGTTAGGACACGGGCCGCCGAGTTTTGGATCACCTCTCGGTTATGTAGGGTAGAATGTGGAATCAATGATCTGACATTAACTCCAGTTGCATTAAACTTTGGTGTACCAAGCTGTGTAAAATGTACAATATTCATTAAGCAACTGTTTATACTGTAAAGTCCTTACTCGACAGCATGAAACCATACGAGGCACATTCCAGGGACAAGGCCACTCTGTGACCTTAACTCTTTATTACAGGACTCCAGAAGTGATGACCCTGCATGGAACCTACGTTTATATACCTGTGTGATCAGGTAAGCAGAGTCTCCCACAAGTTCACCCCCTGTGGTCAAGGTGTGCATCTGAGTTGAGTGTATACAGTAACACAGTGGTGTTACATTGTAGTTACAAACATGACATCACCTTCCCCCCCCTCCCCCCCTCCGCCAAAGTCTTACTGGGATAATAGGTTCAGTCTTTCAGGTGCTGTACGCTCCCTCGTGGAGTGCCGCAGTTGGGGCTCTGGTTGTTGGACACTGACGTGAGTGTCTGTCACCTGTGGTGATTCTAGCCTGTCCGGGCTGACCTCAGGGACTGTGCATTTTTCCGATTACTCTTGTTGCACGTTTGCTGGCGATAATATGAGCTCCATCTCATGGTCTTCTTCAGGTTCCTCCGTTCCATGCTGAACTTTTTTTTTTACTTGGTTCAGATGCTTACGGCATATCTGGCCAATGTTGAGTTTTACCACGATGAACCTATTCCCCTCTTTGCCAATTACAGTATCCTCAAGCCATTTGGGCCCCATGGCGTGATTGAGGATGAATACAGGATCATTTATTTCTATATATCTCCCCCTTGAATTACAGTCATGGTACTCGTTTTGTGACTTGCGCTTGCCCTCAACTATGTCGGTCAGGACTGGGTGGATGAGGGACAACCGAGTTTTGAGTGTCCGTTTCATGAGCTGCTCTGCGGGTGGGACCCCCGTGAGCGAGTACGGGTGGGATCTATAGGCCAGCAGGAGGTGCAATAGGCGGCATTGTAGGGAGGGTCCTTGAATCCTGAGCATACCTTGCTTAATGATTTGGACTGCCCGTTCTGCCTGGCCATTAGAGGCCGGCTTGAATGATGCAGTCCTGACGTGGTTGAGGCTATTACCCGACATAAACTCTTGGAATTCATAGCTCATGAAACACGGGCCATTATCACTAACCAGGATGTCTGGGAAGCCATGGGTTGCAATGATTGCACATAGGCTTTCCATGGCGGTGCATGAACAGAAGAACATAAGAACATAAGAACATAAGAACATAAGAACATAAGAATTAGGAACAGGAGTAGGCCATCTAGCCCCTCGAGCCTGCTCCGCCATTCAATAAGATCATGGCTGATCTGGCCGTGGACTCAGCTCCACTTACCCGCCCTCTCCCCGTAATCCTTAATTCCCTTATTGCTTAAAAATCTATCTATCTTTGACTTGAAAACATTCAATGAGCTAGCCTCAACTGCTTCCTTGGGCAGAGAATTCCACAGATTCACAACCCTCTGGGAGAAGAAATTCCTTCTCAACTCGGTTTTAAATTGGCTCCTCCGTATTTTGAGGCTGTGCCCCCTAGTTCTAGTCTCCCCCACCAATGGAAACAACCTCTCTGCCTCTATCTTGTCTATCCCTTTCATGATTTTAAATGTTTCTATAAGATCACCCCTCATCCTTCTGAACTCCAAGGAGTAAAGACCCAGTCTACTCAATCTATCATCATAAGGTAACCCCCTCATTTCTCGAATCAGCCTAGTGAATCGTCTCTGTACCCCTTCCAAAGCTAGTATATCCTTCCTTAAGTAAGGTGACCAAAACTGCACGCAGTACTCCAGGTGCGGCCTTACCAATACCTTATACAGTTGCAGCAACACCTCCCTGCTTTTGTACTCCATCCCTTTCGCAATGAAGGCCAACATTCCATTTGTCTTCCTGATTACCTGCTGCACCTGCAAACTAACCTTTTGGGGTTCATGCACAAGGAGCCGGCGCCTCACAACTTGAGCCGCCTCGGGGAAATCCCCTCCGTGCCTTTCAGTTCTGCGCGGAGGGGTTTCCTGTACGGGCTGCTCCTGCACACCCTCAACTTTGCCATCCTCGCCGGTCGTCCGGACACGCCATGGCGTACCATCTTGCCGTCCGGAGGAGGCGGGGGTCCCCGATGGAGGGCACTCTACGCAGGGGTCCTCCCACTATTCATCGGGGACTTGGCCTGGAGGGTGGTGCACGGAGCAGTGCCGTGCAACAAATTTTTAAGCCGGTTCACGGACTCCCAGGCCGCCTGCAATTTCTGCGGTCTGGAGGAGTCCGTGTTCCATGTTTTTATTGAGTGCACGAGGTTGCAGCCCCTGTTCCATTATTTGAAGGGGCTGCTCCTGAAATTCTGGCTGCACTTCAGTCCCACTCTCCTGATCTTTGGGCACCCTGTGCGGAGGGGAGCGGGTAGGTCCGAAGGCCTCCTCGTAGGACTGCTCCTGGGCACGGCCAAGGGTGCCATCAGCCGGTCCAGGCAGCGGGCGGTCGAGGGGGTCGTTCAACCTGACTGCCTGCCTCTCTTCCGCTCTTACATCCGGTCCAGGGTGTCCTTGGAGATGGAGCACGCGGTGTCCACCGGTACGCTCGCGGCCTTCCGCGAGAGGTGGGCACCGGAGGGACTGGAGTGCATCATCACGCCCGGCAACCAAATTTTAATTTGATTTTACGTTTTTTAAGTTTAATTTGTTTTAATTGCCGGTGCTTTTAGTGTCCCCCTTCCCTTTTATAGGGGGCACTGGGGAAAATTGTGATTTTAGTGCCCAAAAAAAAACCAAAAAAAGAAAAACACAAAAAAAAACAAAAAAAAAGGGAAAAAAAAAAAAGGGCCTTGTAAATGTCTGGAGTGTCACCCAGGTCGGGTGGCACCGTTTAATGTTTTATGTTTTGCAGGTGAACTCCAAAAAGAGTTTCATGCACAAGGACCCCCAGGTCCCTCTGCACCACAGCATGTTGTAATTTCTCCCCATTCAAATAATATTCCCTTTTACTGTTTTTTTTCCCAAGGTGGATGACCTCACACTTTCCAACATTGTATTCCATCTGTCAAACCTTAGCCCATTCGCTTAACCTATCCAAATCTCCTTGCAGCCTCTCTGAGTCCTCTACACAACTCGCTTTCCCACTAATCTTAGTGTCATCTGCAAATTTTGTTGCACTACACTCTGTCCCCTCTTCCAGGTCATCTATGTATATTGTAAACAGTTGTGGTCCCAGTACCGATCCCTGTGGCACACCACTAACCACTGATTTCCAACCCGAAAAGGACCCATTTATCTCAACTCTCTGCTTTCTGTTTGCCAGCCAATTCTCTATCCATGCTAATACATTTCCTCTGACTCCACGTACCTTTATCTTCTGCAGTAACCTTTTGTGTGGCATCTTATCGAATGCCTTTTGGAAATCTAAATACACCACATCCATCGGTACACCTCTATCCACCATGCTCGTTATATCCTCAAAGAATTCCAGTAAGTTAGTTAAACATGATTTCCCTTTCATGAATCCATGCTGCATCTGCTTGATTGCACTATTCCTATCCAGATGTGCCGCTATTTCTTCCATAATGATAGTTTCAAGCATTTTCCCCACTACAGATGTTAAACTAACCAGCCTATAGTTACCTGCCTTTTGCCTGCCCCCTTTTTTAAACAGAGGTGTTACATTAGCTGCCCTTCAATTCGCTCGTCCCTCCCCAGAGTCCAGAAAATTTTGGTAGATTATAACAAATGCATCTGCTATAACTAACGCCATCTCTTTTAATACCCAGGGATGCATTTCATCAGGACCAGGGGACTTGTCTACCTTCAGTCCCATTAGTCTGTCCAGCACTACCTCCCTAGTGATCGTGATCATCTCAAGGTCCTCCCTTCCCACATTCCTATGACCAGCAATTTTTGGTATGGTTTTTGTGTCTTCCACTGTGAAGACGGAAGCAAAATAATTGTTTAAGGTCTCAGCCATTTCCACATTTCCCATTATTAAATCCCCCTTTTCATCTTCTAAGGGACCAACATTTACTTTAGTCACTCTTTTCCATTTTATATATCTGTAAAAGCTTTTACTATCTGTTTTTATGTTTTGTGCAAGTTTACCTTCGTAATCTATCTTCCCTTTCTTTATTGCTTTTTTAGTCATTCTTTGCTGTTGCTTAAAATTTTCCCAATCCTCTAGTTTCCCACTAACCTTGACCACCTTATAGGCATTGGTCTTTGATTTGATACTTTCCTTTATTTCCTTGGTTATCCATGGCTGGTTATCTCTTCTCTTGCCGCCCTTCTTTTTCACTGGAATATATTTTTGTTGCGCATTATGAAAGAGCTCCTTAAAAGTCCTCCACTGTTCCTCAATTGTGCCACCGTTTAGTCCTTGTTTCCATTCTACTTTCGCCAACTCTGCCCTCATCCCACTGTAGTCCCCTTTGTTGAAGCATAGTACGCTCGTTTCTGACACAACTTCCTCATCCTCAATCTGTATTACAAATTCAACCATATTGTGATCACTCATTCCGAGAGGATCTTTTACAAGGAGATCGTTTATTTTTCCTGTCTCGTTACACAGGACCAGATCCAAAATGGCTTGCTCCCTTGTAGACTCTGTTACATACTGTTCTAAGAAACAATCCCGTATGCATTCTATGAATTCCTCCTCCAGGCTACCCCCTGCGATTTGATTTGACCAATCGATATGTAGGTTAAAATCCCCCATAACTACTGCCATTCCTTTTTCACATGTCTCCATTATTCCCTTGATTATTGCCCGCCCCACCATGAAGTTATTATTTGGGGGCCTATAAACTACGCCGACCAGTGACTTTTTCCCCTTACTATCTCTAATCTCCACCCACAATGATTCAACATTTTGTTCATTGGAGCCAATATCATCCCTCACAACTGCCCTGAAATCATCCTTTATTAACAGAGCTACCCCACCTCCTTTCCCTTCTTGCCTATCTTTCTGAATCGTCAGATACCCCTGTATGTTTAATTCCCAGTCTTGGCCACCTTGCAACCATGTTTCTGTAATGGCCACCAAATCATACCCATTTGTAATGATTTGTGCCGTCAACTCATTTACTTTATTTCTAATGCTGCGTGCATTTAGGTAGAGTGTTTTCATCCTAGTTTTTAAACCATGATTTTTAGTTTTTACCCCTCCTGCAGCCCTTTTATATTCAGTGGCCCTTTTTGTTTCTTGCCTTGGGTTTCTCTGCCCTCCACTTTTACTCATCTCTTTTCTGTCTTTTGTTTTTGTCTCCTTTTTGTTTCCCTCTGTCTCCCTGCATTGGTTTCCATCCCCCTGCCATATTAGTTTAACTCCTCACCAACAGCACTTGCAAACACTCCCCCTAGGACATTGGTTCCGTTCCTGCCCAAGTGCAGACCGTCTGGTTTGTACTGGTCCCACCTCCCCCAGAACCTGTTCCAATGCTCCACGAATTTGAATCCCTCCCTGCTGCACCACTGCTCAAGCCACGTATTCATCTGTGCTATCCTGCGATTCCTACTCTGACTAGCACGTGGCACTGGTAGCAATCCCGAGATTACTACTTTTGAGGTCCTACTTTTTAATTTAACTCCTAGCTCCTTAAATTCGTCTCGTAGGACCTTATCCCTTTTTTTACCTATGTCATTGGTACCAATGTGCACCATATGCACCACAATATCACCAATGTGATGGGCATAAATTCAGGATGATGCATTTCGAGTACGCATCTACTACAATGAGGAACATCTTCCCCATGAACGGGCCCGCGTAGTCGATGTGAATGCGTGACCATGGGCTTGGTGGGCCAGGGCCACGGGCTGAGCGGGGCTTCCCTGGGGGCATTACCCAGCTGGGCACAGGTCGTGCACCTGCGAACACAGTGTTCCAGGTCTGAATCAATTCCAGGCCACCAAATGTGTGACCGGGCAATGGCCTTCATCATCAGAATGCCTGGGTGCTTGCTGTGGAGTTCCCTGATGAATGCCTCCTTGCCCTTCTGGGGCATGACTACCCGGCTGCCCCATAGTAGGCAGTCGGCTTGGATGGAGAGCTCATCCATCCGCCTGTGGAATGGTCTGACCTCCTCAGGGCATGCTCCGTGTGTGGGCACCCAATCCCCAGTCAGGACACATTTAATCAAGGATAGGAGGGGATCTCTGTTTGTCCAGATTTTGATCTGGTGGGCTGTGATGGGGGAGCGTGCACTGTCAAAGGCATCGACAGCCATGACCATCTCAGCGCTTTGCTCAACTGCCCTCTCGGTGGTGGCCAGTGGGAGCCTGCTGAGCGCATCAGCGCAGTTTTCATTGCCAGGCCGGTGCCGGATGGAGTAGTCATAAGCAGCTAGCGTGAGTGCCAACCGCTGTATGCGAGCTGATGCGTTGGCATTGACAGCCTTGCTGTCTGACAACAGGGATGTGAGTGGCTTGTGGTCCGTCTCTAATTCAAACTTCCTACCGAAGAGGTACTGATGCATTTTTTTTACACCATAGACACATGCAAGCGCTTCCTTCTCGACCATCCTATATCCCCGTTCTGCTTGAGAGCGCGACCTGGAGGCATTAGCCACAGGTTGTCGCTGACCCTCAGCATTACCCTGCTGCAACACGCACCCAACCCCATAGGACGATGCATCACATGTCAGAACTAACCGTTTACAGGGGTCGTACAGGGTCAACAACTTGTTTGAACAAAGTAGGTTTCGCGTCCGATCAAAAGCCCATTCCTGACAGTCTCCCCAAAACTAATCGCAACCCTTACACAGGAGCATGTGTAGCGGCTCCAACAACGTGCTCAAGTTCGGCAGAAAGTTCCCGAAATAGTTCAACAGTCCCAGGAATGAACGCAACTCTGATGTGTTGCAGGGCCTGGGTGCTCGTTGAATCGCCTCTGTTTTGGATTCGGTGGGCCGAATCCCATTTGCAGCAACCCTCCTGCCCAGAAACTCAACCTCGGGAGCTAAGAACACACATTTAGACTTCTTGAGTCGCAGGCCTACCCGGTCCAGTCGGCGTAGCACCTCCTCCAGGTTGTGGAGGTGTTCCTCGGTGTCTCGACCCGTGACGAGGATGTCATCCTGGAAGACGATCGTTCCCGGAATGCATTTAAGGAGGCTTTCCATGTTACATTGAAAAATCACGGCCGCTGATCGAATGCCAAACAGGCACCTGTTATATGCAAACAGTCCCTTGTGCGTGGTGATGATGGTCAGTAGTTTGGATTCGTCGGCCAGTTCCTGGGTCATATAGGCTGAAGTGAGCTCCAACTTGGTGAACAGCTTGCCGCCTGCCAGCGTGGTGAAGAGGTCCTCCGCTCTTGGGAGCGGGTATTGATCTTGTAGGGACACCCGATTGATGGCGGCCTTGTAGTCGCCACAGATCCTGACAGAGCCATCCGCTTTTAGTACGGGAACGATGGGGCTCGCCCAGTCGTTGAATTCAACAGGCAAGATGATGTCCTCTAGCAACAGCCAGTCCAATTCGCTCTCAATTTTTTCCCGCATTACATACGGCACCGCTCTGGCTTTGTGGTACACTGGCCTGGCGTCCAGGGTGATGTGTATCACTATTTTAATGCCTTTTGAAAGTCCTGATGCCCGGTTGGAATAGTGACTCGAATTGTTGTAGGATTTGTGAGCACAAAATTCGCTCCACCGAGGGCACTGCGTGAACATTCCCCCATTTCCAGTTCATCTCAGCTAACCAGCTCCTCCCCAACAGCGCGGGACCATTGCCCGGGACAATCCAGAGCAGCGGCCAATTCACTAACCCATTGTGCGTGACAGCCAACATTGCAATGCCTAGCACCGCAATGATTTCTTTGGTGTAAGTCCGTAATTGTGTCTCAATACGTTCTAATTTGGGTCGACTGGCTTTGAGTGGCCATAGCTGCTTAAATTGCTGAACGCCCATGAGTGACTGGCTGGCCCCAGTGTCCAGCTCCATGCGTACTGGGATACTGTTCAACAAAACCCTCATCATCATTGGTGGTGTTTTGGTGTATGAACTGTGAATATTCGCCGCTTGGACCCGTTGAACCTCGGCGTCCATCGATTTGCCCTAAAAGTCATCCTGCCTCACAGAATCCTCTTTTGGTCCATCTGCCTCATATATTAGTCTGGTTGCAGGTTTTCTGCACATTCGAGCTAAATGGCCACTGAGATTGCAGTTTCTGCAGACAAACTTTTGGAATCTGCAAAATCTGGCTGAATGTTTTCCCCCACACCTCCAGCATGAGTTAAAGTTTCTATTGTTGGGGACAAAGGGACTATGGCCAGTAATTCGTCACTGACTGTTCCTTTGACTGCTCTTAAGTACCCTATTAGTGGGTGTCAATGGCCCCATCCCGGGCTACATTGCCCACTGTGATGGCGTGAACGTCCGTTCAGCCTGCCATTGCTTCTGTTGAGGTCCTGCTCTGGGGTCTATTGCTGCCTGGTAAATGTCGGACTGCCCCTGCCTGCCTGCGGGGCTCTGAGTAGCATTGATGGTGTTGACTCCCAGATCCATCGCCGCGTTAGAGGCAGAATTGCGCGCGTAAATCATTCTCGTCTCTTCCTCCCCCGCCATGAAAGTTTGAGCTAACAACGCTGCCGCTTCCAAGGTCAAGTCCTTGGTCTCAATTAATTTGCGAAAAATTCCCGCATGACCGATATCCTCGATAAAGAAGTCCCTTAGCGTCTCCCCCCTGCAGGCGTCTGTGAACTTACAGAGGCTGGCCAAACGCCAGAGGTCCGCTACAAAGTCCGGTATGCTCTGTCCTTCATGACGTCGGCGGGTGTAGAATCTTTGCCGAGCCATGTGTATGCTGCTCGCCGGTTTGAGGTGCTCCCCGATTAATTTGCTAAGGTCTTCAAGGTTTTTGTCCGACGGCTTTTCGGGTGCCAGTAAGTCCTTCATGAGCGCATAAGTCTTTGGCCCGCAGCTGGTCAGGAGATGAGCCCGTCACTTGTCGGCCGCTGCATCCCCTAGCCAGTCTTTAGTAACGAAGCTTTGCTGAAGCCTCTCGCAAAATCGTCCCAGTCTTCCCCAACACAGTACCGTTCCTCTGTGCTACCGGTGGCCATTCTCGTGGGTCATGAATTCCCATTTCTCATCGCCAATGTAAAGTCCTTACTCTACAGCATGAAACCACACGAGGCACATTCCAGGGACAAGGCCACTCTGTGACCTTAACTCTTTATTACAGGGCTCCAGAAGTGATGACCCTGCGTAGGAACTCCCTTTATATACCTGTGTGATCAGGTTAGGAGTGTCTCCCACAAGTTCACCCCCTGTGGTCAAGGTGTGCATATGTGTTGAGTGTATACAGTAATACAGTGCTATTACATTGTAGTTACAAACATGACATATACTTCAACCTTTGTGCTGAGCTATTGAACAATTGATCAAAGTGCAAGCCTTGGCTCAGTGGTTGTACACCTTCTCTCAGCCAGAAAGTTGTGTTTTCAAACCCTATTCCATAGAGGAGCACATAATCTGATACTTCAGTGCAATACTGAGAGAGCTGCACGGTCAGAGGTTCCATCTTTTGGATGAGACGTTAGTGTCCTCTCAGGTGGAGATAAAAAATCACATGGCAGTATTCCAAGAAGAGAAGCGAGCTATCCCAGTTTTCTGGACAATATTTATCCCTCTTGCAACACCATTAAAATTATCTCATTATTGTGGTGTGGGTCATTTCTCTGTGCAAATTAGCAATCATATTTCACTACAACAATGACTACATTTCAAAAGCACTTCATTGGCTGTGGAGTAATTTGGGACATCCTGAGGATGTGAAAGGTGCTATATAAATGCAAGTTCTTTCCTCCTTTTATATTGATTATCAAACTAGTTATTTACAGCTGCAGTTTATAGAGATCCTAATCCAAACATAATCCTGATTCAACCACAAAATTCGTGTCATTTATTTGGAGTCAAATGTAAAAAAAATGTTCACTTAAATATCTCACTCCTTGTACTATTCCAAATGCTGTTGAGTGTAAAATTCAATACTCAATTAACTTTGCCTCACAGACAATGCTGAATACTCAGCTGCATTATCACCAATATCTGATGTTTGCTAACACAGCAATAATCACTACTCTGCATAAAAGTAATTCATTATACAAAGTATTTTAAATGTTTTGTCAATGTGATAAGTTGCTGTATAAGTGCAAGTTTGTCTTGCTTATTTTCTAAATTTTGATTTCTGGCTGATCTAAATTTTGATTTCTGATCTATTGCAGTCCATAAAAGTTGATGAAGGACTGATTTATTGGCTGGTAATCAAGTAGAGTGCGTTAGTTGTCTTTACATGGGGTGTGAGATGTTTTGAATAGTTGATCCTTTTTGGAATTCGCAGCCTAAACATGCACTGGACTGCAATGGTCTGAGACAAACCCCATGATCATGGGTGTTGGAAGAGAAATGATCTCAGTTGTGCTGTTTAATGTCTGAATGGAAAGTTTGTCAGTCTTGTGACAGAACTGGAGTAGCCAAAACTACCAGTTCTAATTATGTTAAGGTTTGTGGTACCTTGATATTTATTTATTTAAAATCACATAAATCCCTTTGAGTACTGAAAAAAAAACTCCTTTCTGCACTTTAAACTTCAACAAAAGACATTTGCTTCCAACTTCGACAAATGTGTTTTTGTTTTAACTTTTTGGACACCTTAGGGTAAAGTTTGTGAGGCCCTGGCACCAGCGAAGAGATCCTCTAGATGTGAGCGCTGGTCAGAGATAGAATTACAATCTAGTGGAACTCCACATCAGCAGTGGAACCTGACCAACCTTTGAAGGACAAGTTGATAAAGCTGTTAAAAAATCATACGGGATCCTTGGCTTTATAAATAGAGGCACAGAGTACAAAAGCAAGGAAGTTATGTAAATCTTGAAAATCACTGGTTAGACCTCAACTAGAGTATTGCATCCAATTCTGAGCACTGCATTTTAAAAAGGAGCCTGGGGAGGGTGCAGAGTATATTTACTAAAACGGTACCAGGAATGAAGGACTTCAGTTATGTGGAGAGACTAGAAAAGCTGGGATTGTTCTCCTTAGAGCAGAGAAGGTTAAGGGGAGATTTAATAGAGGTGTTCAAAAGTATGAGGGGTTTTGATAGAGTAGATAGGGAGAAATTGTTTGTGCTGGCAGGAGGGTCAGTGGCCACAGGACACAGATTTAAAATAATTGGCAAAAGAACCAGAAGGGAGAAGAGAAGAACTGTTTTTACACAGCGAGTTGTTGTGATCTGGAATGTATGACCTGAAAGGACGGTGGAAGCAGATTCAATAGTAACTTTCAAAAGGGAATTGGATCTCTACTTAAAAAGGAAACATTTGCAGGGCTCTGGGGAAAGTGCAGGGGTATGGGACGAATTGGATAGCTCTTTCAGAGCCGGTACATGCAAAATGGGCCAAAAGACCTCCTTCAGTGCTATATGAATCAATAATTATCTAATTCCCTTTTATATTATAGTTTCTGCCTCATTAGCCATTTGTAGTAAAGCATCCCATGATCTAATAATCCTCAGTGTGAAAATATTTCTTCTTACTCCCCCTTTGTTTTTCTAGTACTAATCATCTGTGTCAACAATTTACCAACCGATGGAAATAATGTTTCACTATTCACCTTCCTAAAGCCTTTTATAAATCTCCAGTAGTTCCCCACGTGACTTTTTCTCTTCCAGTGTAAAAGACGCGGGCACTGAAATTCCATGGGATTCTCTCAATCTACTGCTATAGGTTTATGAGGAGATCAGTGAGCAAAATAGCATAAATGGCTTAAAACAGCCAGCATTGCCATTTCTCCAGGGGTTCTGGTCATTTCCCTCCAAAGTCAGAATGCAAAATCAGAAGAACTCCTGTGGAATTTTCAAGACCCCCATTTTTGTGAGTTTTTCATCATAACTATAACCTGTAATTTCTGGTATCATTCACTATACCCTTTGCATGGTTTTAATAACCTTCTATTTATTGGATGGCAAGCCTAGCACCCAGTATTTCAGTTGTGGCCTAGTCAATGTCATTTAGAAATTCAACATCACTTCCTTTCCTTTTCGTATTCAATGGGGTCAAAATAGCTCTGGGAGGCGCTAATAGGGTACAAAACACTTTTCATGGGGGGGGGGGGGGTCACTATCGGCTACCTTGAAATTGCCCGGGAGTTTGCGGAGATGCTGCCATGTCAGTGCTGCATCCCATGGATAGCATCCCGGGCCGCCACGCAACCGGCGATGATGTCATTGCCGTGCGCGGCGACTCCTGAGCGTTGTGCGCAGACCCCTTTCCACCTCTCAGCGGATATTACTCCGCGCCCTACGAGGCTGACGTGAGTAGGTGTCAGCACCAGCCTCACAGTTCGCGAAGCGGGCAGACATCTGCTCGCGGGTTGCAAGTTAAAGGGGAGGTCGTGAGTGCCCCGCGCCATCATCTTGCTGGTTTCGTCGACTCACCGGTTGGCCCGACTTCTTGTCCCCTTGCGAGGTCCGGGCCCCCATTGTGCAGCTTTCTACGCAATCAACTGATCTACACCTGACCACATTGCTGCCCGGGAGGCCAGCGATGGCCTCACCATGACCAGATTTACTTCACTTGACGCAGAACACCCTGGCTGCTACATGATGCACCATGTTGGCACCATCCCACACAACACCATAAAGCATCCCTACAATGTCCAACCCATTCCTTTCACACTCATCACTATTGCGAGGGGAACCGTTATGTCTCACCAATCACTGCAACTTACGAAGCCACTTCCAAAGGTGTACACAACTCTGTGTTGAAAATAAAGATTTCCATGTTTGACAACACATTAACAGAAAGTTTACATGAACATTGTCAAAAACACCCAAGTGCCTACCCTTGTATGTTGTTAGTTGGTATGATTGGACTAGGATAAGGGTGAGTGTGAGGGGTGGCTTGTGAGATGGGGAAGTGATAATGTGGATAGTGAGAAAGCGATGAGTGGAGGTGCATGGTAAGTTGGTGTGAGTAAGAATGTGCAGGAGTAGGGCAGGGATGGCAGAGTAATGGGGATGTGATGAATGGCACAGCAGGGTGAGGTTGAGTGTGACTTAGCAGTAACCTTTTCTGATCTATTGAGATCATTGAAAGGTTTGTACCACTGCAACCTGGCCCTCCTGACAACATTCCTGTTTCTGCCCTCCTGTGCAATGTGCAAATAGGCTGCATAAGTCTCCTGGGGAGGTCCTTTCTGTTCATTGAAAGGGAAGAGAACAATCTTGCATGCTGAGGCTCCCTCCATAAACATCTGGAGGGAGTCATGGGAGAGCCTGGGTGCAGCCGTGCACCTCTTGTGCAGTGCTCGTCAGTGTTTTCAGTACCTCAAAGCTGTAGAACACTGACAGCACAAATGTGGACATGGTCCTTTTAAGGAAACCGGCTGATGATGCGCCATCATATGACATCATCAGACTCGCTTCCCTTTAATTGGCCGGGAACCTCGCTGGGTGCGTTTAACAAGCTCAATCAATGTAAAAATCACTTGTAGAGAGCGGGATGGAGCAGGCAACGGGCCAAGACCTCGCTACAGACCCCAACCACGCCTCAGTAAGCGAAATCGCAGCCAATGTGTTTGCTAGTGCTGTTGGGGAGAGTTTAACCTAACTTGGCAGGGGGATGGGAACTTGAAAATAGATTCAGTAGGGAGGGGAGTAAAGCTGGAATTAGAAAGCAAAAATAAAGAAAGTGTGTTTGAAGGAAAGAACTCTGTTGGTCGGAGCATAAACCAGGAAATAGTGGGGGCTTGTAAAAAGGAAACAGCAATAATCATGGGTGATTTTAACCTCCATATTGATTGGACAAATCAAATTGGTCAGTGTAGCATTGAGAAAGAGTTTATAGAGTGCATAAGGGACAGGTTCCTTGAGCAGTATGTAATGGAACCAACCAGGGGACAGGCTATCTTAGATCTGGTCCTGTGTAATGAGACAGGATTAATAAACAATTTCCTAGTAAAGGATCCCCTTGGAATGAGTGATCATAGCATGATTGAATTTCAAATTCAGATGGAGGGTGAGAAAGTTGGATCGCTAACCAGCGTACTAAGCTTAAATAAAGGAGATTTTGAAGGTATGAAGTTTGAGTTGGCTAAAGTGGACTGGGAAAATAGATTAAAGTGTAGGACAGTTGTTGAACAGTGGTGTACATTTAAGGAGATATTTCACAACTCTCAAGAAAAATATATTCCAGTGAGGAGGAAAGGGCGTAAGAGAAAAGATAGCCATCCGTGGCTAACTAAAGAAATAAAGGATGGTATCTAATTAAAAACAAGGGCATACAATGTGGCCAAACCTAGTGGGAGGACAGAAGATTGGGAAGTGTTTAAAAGCCAACAAAGATTGACTAAAAAATTGATTAAGAAAGGGAAGATAGACTATGAAAGTAAACTAGCATGAAATATAAAAACAGATAGCAAGAGTTTCTATAGGTATATAAAAAGGAAAAAAGAGTGGCTAGAGTAAATGTTGGTCTCTTAGAGGACGAGGCTGGGGAATTAGTAATGGGCAACATGGAGAAGGCAGAAACTCTGAACAAATATTTTGTATCAGTCTTTACGGTAAAGGTCACTAACAATATTTCAACAGTGGATAGTCAAGGGGCTATAGCGGGAGAGGAATTTAACACAATCACAATCACTAAGGAGGTGGTACTCAGTAAGATAATGGGATTAAAGGCAGATAAATCCCCTCGACCTGATGGCTTGCATCCTAGTGTCTTAAGAGAAGTTGCGGCAGGGATTGTGGATGCATTGGTTGTAATTTACCAAAATTCCCTGGATTCTGGGGAGGTCCCTGCAGATTGGAAAACTGCAAATGTAATGCCCCTATTTAAAAAAGGAGGCAGACAAAAAGCAGGAAACTATAGACCAGTTAGCCTAAAATCTGTGGTTGGGAAAATGTTGGAGTCCATTATTAAAGAAGCAGTAGCAGGACATTTGGATAAGCAAAATTCGGTCAGGCAGAGTCAGCATGGATTTATGAACGGGAAGACATGTTTGACAAATTTGCTAGATTTTTTTGAGTAACAAACAGGGTGGATAAAGGGGAACCAGTGGATGTGGTGTATTTGGACTTCCAGAAAGCATTGGACAAGGTGCCACATAAAAGGTTACTGCAAAAAATAAAAGTTCATGGGGTTGGGGGTAATATATTAGCATGGATAGAGGATTGGCTAACTAACAGAAAACAGAGAGTCGGGATAAATGGTTCATTCTCGGGTTGGCAATCAGTAACCAGTGGGGTGCTGCAGGAATCAGTGCTGGGACCCCAACTATTTACAATCTATATTAATGACTTGGCAGAAGGGACCGAGTGTAACGTAGCCAGGTTTGCTGATGATACAAAGATAGGAGGAAAAGCAATGTGTGAGGAGGACACAAAAAATCTACAAAAGAACACAGACAGGCTAAGTGAGTGAACGAAAATTTGTCAGATGGAGTATAATGTTGGAAAGTGTGAGCTCATGCACTTTGGCAGAAAAAAAATCTAAGAGCAGATTATTATTTAAATGGAGAAAGATTGCAAAGTGCTGCAGTACAGGGGGACCTGGGGGTACTTGTGCATGAAACACAAAAGGTTAATATGCAGGTACAGCAAGTGATCAGGAAGGCCAATGGAATCTTGCAAAGAAGATGGAGTATAAAAGCAGGGAAGTCTTGCTGCAGTTATACAGGGTATTGGTGAGGCCACACCTGGAATACTGCGACAGTTTTGGTTTCCATATTTACGAAAGGATACAATTGCTTTGGAAGCAGTTCAGAGAAGGTTCACAAGGTTTATTCCAGAGATGAGTGGGTTGACTTATGAGGAAAGGTTGAGTAGGTTGGGCCTCTACTCATTGGAATTCAGAAGAATGAGAGGTGATCTTATCGAAACGTATAGGTTTAAGAGGGGGCTTGACAAGGTGGATGCAGAGAGGATGTTTCCACTGATAGGGGAGACTAGAACTAGACAGCATAATCTTAGAATAAGGGGCCGCCCATTTAAAACTGAGATGAGGAGAAATTTCTTCTCTCAGAGGGTTGTGGATCTGTGGAATTCACTGCCTCAGATAGCTGTGGAAGCTGCAACATTGAATAAATTTAATACAGAAATACAGTTTCTTACATGATAAGGGAATAAGGGTTATGGAGAGCGGGCAGGGAAGTGGACCTGAGTCCATGATCGGATCAGCCATGATTGTATTAAATGGCGTTGCAGGCTCGAGGGGCCGTATGACCTACTCCTGCTCCTATTTCTTATGTTCTTATGTTGTTAAGTTGTTCAACAGCCATTTTGAGTGATAATGTAAACCTAATTGCAATATTCACAGTAGACAGACCAATGCTGATTATACCCCAGCATGCAACTATTTCGTGAAGGATCAGGAAATGAAATATGTTGAGGCAAGGCGTATTCCTTGGTAATGCAGTTTATTTGAATTTCAGAGTGCAGTCTGCAACATTACTCAAAGGATAACTTAAACTTTAAAAAAAGTATATATTTTCCTTCCTTCATATATCTTAGTTTGTTGCAAAATCAACCTATGAAAAATCATAAGCAGCTAGTGTGTACTTGGAAAATTACCCTCACAAAGTCAATAATAAAAATCGGGAGAGCCATTAATGGCTGCTGAACACCATGAGCATCCCAGTAACTTGATGGTTGAGTATCTGAATCCTGACCATAAGATACTGAGCTTATGTCCCAGTGCTGCCCTTTAGTCAAAGCAGTAGGTTTTGACTTTGGGCGATGGTGTAAATCGGGTAATGGCAAATCAGTTTAAATGGAAATAAAAATCAGGTGAGATGTAAAACGGGCTGCCGATTTATCATCACCCATTTTACACTATCGCACAACGTCAGAATCTCCTCCAAGCTCTTTTACTTAAATTGGATGTGCTTCTTCAGCTCTCACCCAAACTGTTGACACACAGGAGTCAGGCATTTCAGGGCAAATCTTCCACATTGTCGATTTTTGGCACAGTTCTACAGGTACGTCGGATTTTTTAGTGGTCGACTGCGGCAAAAAAATAGTTGCAAGTTTCACTGGAATAAACTTTCATTTTGGAGCGGCGCAGATTGTCTTTAAGCTCTCTGGGAGGAGCTTAAGATCTGTGCCGAAAAACTGAGGTTGCCAAGGTAACGAGGGCACACTGAAGGGCTGAGGCTGTAAAGTGAAACAGACAAGATGCAGCAATTGTAGAGCCCCGGTGCCACTGCTATCCCGGGCCGAATGCCCCCTGCCCCCGGTGCCACTGCTATCCCGGGCCGAATGCCCCCTGCCCCCGGTGCCACTGCTATCCCGGGCCGAATGCCCCCTGCCCCCGGTGCCGCTGCTATCCCGGGCCGAATGCCCCCTGTCCCCGGTGCCACTGCTATCCCGGGCCGAATGCCCCCTGTCCCCGGTGCCGCTGCTATCCCGGGCCGAATGCCCCCTGCCCCCGGTGCCACTGCTATCCCGGGCCTAATGCCCCCTGCCCCCGGTGCCACTGCTATCCCGGGCCGAATGCCCCCTGCCCCCGGTGCCGCTGCTATCCCGGGCCGAATGCCCCCTGCCCCCGGTGCCACTGCTATCCCGGGCCAAATGCCCCCTGCCCCCGGTGCCACTGCTATCCCGGGCCTAATGCCCCCTGCCCCCGGTGCCACTGCTATCCCGGGCCGAATGCCCCCTGCCCCCGGTGCCACTGCTATCCCGGGCCGAATAATGACCCCCCCCCCCCACTCTGGTGCCGCTCCTATCCCGGGCCAAATGGGCCCCTGCCCCCGGTGCCGTGTCTTCTTCCCTCCCTCCCAAACCTAACTCAGCTCCGCTAAAACAATGGCGTCTTCTCTGCACTAATTTTCTTAAGTTCAGGTAAGGTTTTTCAGAACGGTGCGCTGTGCCGTTTTTGAAAAAATCCTAGTTGGCCGAACTCACTGGCAGCCCACACCCGCAGTGATGTCAAAAAATCGGGAACTAAAAAAATCGGCTGTAAGTAGTTTAGGATGGCGCAGAAACTTTGGCAGAACTTGTAGATTTTGGTCTGTTCCAAAAATACAGCAGACGCCTAACAAACGGCGCAGAATGGTGGCGAAAATTCAGCCCTTCATCTTAAGGGTTAAAGAGAAAACTCACAGCCAGCCACATAGCAGGGATTTTAAAAAGCTATTAACCAGATTATTGTGGCTACGGAAGATATATGGCAGCAAGATACCTATTAAAGGAATGAAAATGAAGAAAATCTGGGACGAGTAAGCTTTTATTACACAGCTATTATTTCTCTGAGATATAATTGGTCAACAACAGTCAGTGAACTTACTGCTTTCATCCCCATGATTGATTTTTCTACTTTGGTTACATATGTCACATGATCTTCATTGGATTTTAATTCTTTCTGTTGAATTCGTTCATAAATACCAACAACCATCTCACGAGGAATATCCGCTCCATCATCCACACCTGGTTGGGGAAAGGGAAGGGGTGGGAAGACAGAAACAAGAGACAAATAATACAATATAAAATCAAGGAAGATGGCCACAGTTTGAGTTAACTTACTAATATTTGAAGTTGGTGCTTTTCAAACACACATTGAGTTGACTTGATATTTAGAAACAATAATGCTGACCGTGTACAGACATGTAAAATAACATGTTTAACCATTTCGTCTAGAAGTCTCCTTATGTCAGGTGGCATTCAAGCAATGATTGGAGGGACCATTTTTATTATTTGTTCCAATTTTACATTTAAATATATAAACGTACTTCCTGGTTCCTTAATTGGGGAGGCGGCGGGGGGGGGGGGTGGGGGGGAGGGGAACGCACGATTCCAAACAATTTAATGGTGGTGATCCAATTCCAGATTTTCCACACCCTCTGAAGTTCAAGCTAAACCCAAAACCAAAATTAATTACATTTTTTAATCCAATTAAAATAGCACTTTTGCCAATATGTTCCATCCAAATCTGTCAGCCGGAAATCTCCTCCTGTTGGTGGTTTTGTGGCAGTGTTGTCCTTTCGCTCACCAATGTGAAACCACCTCTAGCTCGCTGCTATTTCCTTTCAGATCCCTCATTAGCCTGCAGAGCAGTTTGGAGGCCAGAAAACTACCCTTCATTGGCTTGTCATTACCAGAAGAGATGGAACTACAGTTCTGGTGCAGCCTTTAAAACCCAGCAACATCAGTTAAAGGGCAACATCCTTTCTCAGTAAGGTGGCAGAAGGAGCAGAAGCCTTGGGGATGTCATCAGCTGATAGGTCCCCAGATTTTCCAATGGGTCAGTGGAGGTGCTCTTGCACATCCTCGATTTTAATCGCTCCAATATTGGTGGACCTGCTTTCAGCTGCCTAGGCCCTAAGCTCTGGAATTCCCCCCCTAAACCTCTCCACCTCTCTCTCCTCCTTTAAGATGCTCTTTGAAACCTACCTCCTTGACCAAGCTTTTGGTCTCCTGTCCAAATATCTCCTTATGTGGCTCAGTCACAAATTTTGTTTGTTAACACTCCTGTGAAGCATCTTTGCACGTTTTATTACATTAAAGGCACTATATAAATACAAATTGTTGCTGGCAGCGTGAAGGCCAGGGGGATTATCTGTTGGAAACTGAGTTCAAGCAGCCCCACAGGAGAGTGGTGCAGGCTACTTGGAGCCAGAGACAGTCAGTGCAATCTCCACCACTCCAAAAACTGTCACACAGTGCAGAAAGAAGTTCAGTGACCAAGGTAAATCAAGATACTGGTGCCAATATACATTCACTACCACTCATACAGCTTCACTCACCTCACTACCTATCATCATCATCATAGGCGGTCCCTCGTATCAAGGAATGACTTGCTTCCACGCCAAAAAGGGATGAGTTCACAGGTGTTTCAATGAAGGACCAAATATTCCAGATCCCAAACTACATCCTGAAGGGTGGAAGATGCCTGTGCGTGGATTTTTTTAACGTGTGGTGGCCGTTGCACACCAGTCACCACACGGGCTTGACAGAACTAAGTCTTGATCCAGTGGCAAAGATTAACCAAGACGACTGAAGACCAGCTCTGCTGCACAGACCTAGTGCACACACATATCGCTGTGTGGGCTGGCCCATGTTGCCCCTGGGCCCTCGCCTCTTCTGGCCCCAAACTCACGCCTCTCCCGGGCCCCGATCGCTTCGCTCCACGATCTCTCGTCACTCCTGCACCCAACCTCGCCGCTCCTGCTGTACCTGCCCACGCTCCAATCACCGACCTGGACCTTGACAATGTCCAATCCAGTCGCCCTCTTTGCTGCCGTCACTTTCTTGTACCAGCTCACGCTGCACCTTGCAGTGGTATGCTGCCGTGCTGCTCCAGGCTGCCGCTCGCCTTTCTTGGCTCCGATCTGCCGCTGATGGTCTCTCGCAGGTTGGGGCCACTGCGCCACTACCTTTCATACATCTTCTATCTAAAAAGCTGAGTTTCAGGAAAACTCACTATCTCAGGGCCATGCTCCAAACTCTCAAGCACCTTCTTTACTGAAGACCGCTCTCTTAATTCACTATGCCTGCCACAAGGGCTTCTGCTAGTCCTCAATTTCAGATAAAGAAATTGCCCACCGCCCGAAACAAGTCGCACCCACCGCTCTTGAAGCATTCCAGCTGCTCCAATGCATGGGGCGGCCAAACCGTAGAAAGTTAGCACTTCAGGATTTTTTTGGTGCGGGGCAGAAGTGGCCTCACCATGAGGCTGGAAGTGGGGGCGGGGCAGAGTAGCCGATGCTCAAAGTCATCAGCTGATGATGTCACCGCACTGATGCATCACAACGCCCCTCCCCATTGGTTAAAGGGGAGGGCCGCTGGGAACTCTGCAGCCACTTTAGTGGCAAACACCGGGCAAACACTGGGCCACCAGGAGGGTGTTGGCCGGGCTAGCGGCCTGTCACCCAAGAGGGAGTGCCAGGCTGCCTGTTGGCGGCCCGGCCGAATGCCCCACAGCCATAATTGTCAGCTCGGCCTGGCAGTCATCCGACAAAATAAAATAACATGGTGTCGCCAGCAGTGCCACCTCCCCTTTAAGGGTGGCCGTGCCGCTAAGCCACAGACAGCGTACCGACAGCAAAAGCTATTGGTGGCACCGATCGGCGGCAATTTCAGGAAAGGGACAATTTTCCCAGGGTCAATTTTGGGACGGGATTGGTACGTGCATGCCATGGCGTGAAGACGGATGGAGTGGTCCCCTACAACGCGCCAAACCTGAGGAAGGGCAGTTTTTTAAATGGCGGCCCCTCCGTGGAGACTCAGCAGCCATTCCACACCGACCCGTGGCTGCCACTTCCAGGAGGCCTGAGGCTTTACAGAAAGGGACAATTTTGGCCCCCTTCAGTTTTCATGATCATGGCAATCATGGCCTCATCTGGGGCGAGGCTCTATGACATTCACACTCCTGTAACATTGTTTACTCTTGCTCCAAAGGAAAAAGAATGGTATATGTCCAATGCCACAGAAGGACAACTGGGGGAGGTCCACCATCACCGAAAACCCCGGGACCACAGAAAGAGGAGGGACACGAAATTCCCCCTCTTACCGCCGGCATTTAAGGCCGGCTTTGGCAGAGAAACAGCGGCCGCCTCGCTTCCAACCACTTCCGGCGCAGGCTGCGACGGTCGCGATTCCGGGCAGGTCGTTAGCACAGTTATTGCCTGCATTCAGCTGAAGAATGCAAATGAAGCAGCATGCAACACTGATTTGATGCATGACCTGCTACTTTGGATGTTGCTGCTTGACTGCAAGCTCTCTCCAAAGCACGCACAGCTGAACGTGCATTCAGCTGCACGAGGGAGCCCACTCACCAGCGATATTTAAAGAGATCATCAACAGCTTTTTGATTTCTACTGGCTCTGTGTAAGTTTGTGAAATTATTTTGAGCTTTCTAGAGTTATTTAAAGTTGGTGAGGTGACGGGGAGTGGTGTTACGTGGAGAAGGCCTTGCTTCTCAATTCAAGGGTTCAGGTCAAACGTCTTGCTCCCAGTCATGGGGGCTCTACTTGCAGCCCCCCTCGCGCTGCAGCAGGGCAGGGAGTTGGAGCAGAGGACAAGGTGTTCGCAAAGGGAGGAGGAGGGGGTGAAGGGCTCACAGTAGGAGGCCTTACCCACCTAGGGTCTTCCAAGAGCACGAAAAAAATTCATTCATGGAATGTGGGTGTCACTGGCAAAGCCGGCATTTATTGTTCATCCCTAATTGACCTTGAGAAGGTGGTGGTGAGCCAGATTTATTTAATTAACTGAATTTTAATTCCCCAGCTGCCATGGTGGGATTTCAACTCGCATCTCCGGATCATTTGTCCAGGCCTCGGGATTATTAGTCTAATAACATAACCCACCTGCACTTAAATCAGGAGCAGTTTATTCGGAGGCTGCACTTTACAAAGGAGGTCACAGAACTCTGCCATCTCTTGGAAGCAGACCTGCAGCCTAAGAGCAGAGCGACGACAGCACTGCCAATGGTCCTCAAGGTTACTGTGGCCCTGAATTTTTGCACTGCTGGATCCTTTCAGTCTGGAGCAGGCAACTTATCTAATAGTTTGCCATCAATCGCTGCATCCAGTAGGTCACAGAGGCTCTGTGCTCCAGGAGAAGGGACTTCATTGTCTTCTCTCTGAACAGCAAGAAGCAGGAGGAGCACACATGTGGCTTTGCCAGGATATTTGGTTACACAAGGGTCATGTTGTGGTGAGGGGAGGGGGGTGATAGCAAGATGTGCATGCTTACACCATCAGCAGCTTGTAAGTGAGAAGAGATTGTGGGATGAGGGGGAAGTGGGATGTGAGAAGAAGGACTAGATATGAGCATCATCAATGCTGAAACCTGGCCACTTGGCATGGTCTGAGTGATGGCCCCTCCAATTATCTCCAGCACAGTCTCTTTCAGCATAGTAACTATCTTGTATTTATGGCCCCTAGTTTTGGATTCTCGCACAAGTGGAAACATTCTCTCCACAGCTACCCCGTTCAACCCATTTATCATTTTAAAGACCTCTATCAGGTCACTTCTATGTCTTCTCTTTTCTAAAGTAAAAAGCTCCAACCTGTTCAATCTATCCCGCTTGCTGGAATCTCTCAATTTTGGTACCACCCTTGTAAATATTTTATCTACTTTCTCCAGTGCATCTATGTCCTTTTTGCAGTATGGCTCCCGAACTGTGCATGGTATTCCAAGTGCAGCGTGACCAGGATCCTATACAAGTTTAACATAACTTCACTACTTTTGAATTCTATATCCCGAGAAACAAATCCCAGTACTTTGTTAGTATTTTTAATTGCTTTGCTGACCTGCAGTGCTACTTTTAATGATTTGTTCACCTGTATTCCTAGATCCTTTTGCTCCTCTACTCATTCAGTTTCTGATTTTCTAAGGTATAGGTGATGTTTCTGTTTTCCCGACCAAAGTGCATCACCTCACATTTATCTATGTCAAAGTTCATTTGCTACTTAAATGCCCAGTCTACAAGTTGCCTAATGCCTTCTTGTATTATGTTGCAATTTTCCTCAGTGTTAGCTATAACTCCATCCCGACTCACCCGACGCCCCCACCCCCACTCCCCACCCGACGCTCCCCCCCCTCCCCCCACCCATCCCCTCAACACCACCACTACAACCAGTTTGGCATCATCTGCAAATTTTGATAGTTACTTGTTCCTAAGTCCAAATCATTAATGTAAATTATGATTAACGGTGGTCGATCACTGATCCTTGTGGAACACCGCTTTCTGTATTCCTCCAATTTGAATAACTACCTTTTAGCTCTTGAAGAGGGAAAATTACAAATTGGCAATTGGCAAGAAATAATATGGAAACATTCCACAGGCCCCAGCAAATCTTCATTCATCGACCAAAGCCCTTGGGATGTAAGAATAGACAGATAATAAGTCGTACTAGCAGACATGAAACTGAATAACAAGATATGAGTAGAATAGAATGAACCATGGTAACCTATATCCGAAATTACCATTTAAACATGTAAACGCCAGATTGGTCAATGCTGTATTAATCAATCATGTATTAATCAATCATCATGTCTTAATTGTAACTTGCGTAATTATGTAAGGACTTAATCTGAAACTGTATAAAGGACTGCAGGGAGACAGAGGGAAACAAAATGGAGACAGAAGCAAAAGACAGAAAGGAGATGAGTAAAAGTGGAGGGCAGAGAAACCCAAGACAAAAAACAAAAAGGGCCACTTTGCAGCAAAATTCTAAAGGGTCTAACGGCGTTAAAAAGGCAAGCCTGAAGGCTCTGTTCCTCAATGCGAGGAGTATTCAGAATAAGATGGACGAATTAACTGTGCAGATAGCAGTTAACGGGTACGATGTGGCTGGCATCACGGAGACATGGCTCCAGAGTGACCAAGGCTGGGAACTCAACATCGAAGGGTATTCAACATTTAGGAAGGATAGACAGAAAAGAAAAGGAGGCAGGGTGGCGTTGCTGGTTAAAGAGGAAATTAATGCAATTGTAAGGAAAGACATTAGCTTGGATGATGTGGAATCGGTATGGGTGGAGCTACGGAATACCAAGGGGCAGAAAACGCTAGTGGGAGTTGTGTACAGACTTCCAAACAGTAGTAGTGATGTTGGGGAGGGCATCAAACAGGAAATTAGGGGTGCATGCAATAAAGATGCAGCAGTTATCATGGGTGACTTTAATATGCATATAGATTGGGCTAACCAAACTGGAAACAATACGGTGGAGGAGGATTTCCTGGAGTGCATAAGGGATGGTTTTCTGGACCAATATGTCAGGGAACCAACTAGGGGGGAGGCCATCTTAGACTGGGTGTTGTGGAATGAGAGAGAATTAATTTACAATCTCGTTGTGTGAGGCCCCTTGGGGAAGAGTGACCATAATATGGTGGAATTCTAAATTAGGATGGAGAATGAAACAGTTAATTCAGAGACCATGGTCCAGAACTTAAAGAAGAGTAACTTTGAAGGTATGAGGCATGAATTGGCTAGGATAGATTGGCGAATGATACTTAAGGGGTTGACAGTGAATGGGCAATGGCAGACATTTAGAGACCGCATAGATGAACTACAACAATTGTACATCCCTGTCTGGCGTAAAAATAAAAAAGGGAAGGTGACTCAACTGTGGCTATCAAGGGAAATCAGGGATAGTATTAAAGCCAAGGAAGTGGCATACAAATTGGCCAGAAATAGCAGTGAACCCGAGGACTGGGAGAAATTTAGAACTCAGCAGAGGAGGACAAAGGGTTTGATTAGGGCATGGAAAATAGAGTACGAGAGGAAGCTTGCAGGGAACATTAAGACAGACTGCAAAAGCTTCTATAGATATGTAAAGAGAAAAAGGTTAGTAAAGGCAAATGTAGGTCCCCTGCAGTCAGAATCAGGGGAAGTCATAACTGGGAACAAAGAAATGGCAGACCAATTGAACAAGTACTTTGGTTCAGTATTCACTAAGGAGGACACAAATAACCTTCCGGATATAAAAGGGGTCAGAGGGTCTAGTAAGAAGGAGGAACTGAGGGAAATCCTTATTAGTCGGGAAATTGTGTTGGGGAAATTGATGGGATTGAAGGCCGATAAATCCCCAGGGCCTGATGGACTGCATCCCAAAGTACTTAAGGAGGTGGCCTTGGAAATAGCGGATGCATTGACAGTCATTTTCCAACATTCCATAGACTCTGGTTCAGTTCCTATGGAGTGGAGGGTAGCCAATATAACCCCACTTTTTAAAAAAGGAAGGAGAGAGAAAACAGGGAATTATAGACCGGTCAGCCTGACATCGGTAGTGGGTAAAATGATGGAATCAATTATTAAGGATGCCATAGCAGCGCATTTGGAAAGAGGTGACATGATAGGTCCAAGTCAGCATGGATTTATGAAAGGGAAATCATGCTTGACAAATCTTCTGGAATTTTTTGAGGATGTTTCCAGTAGAGTAGACAAGGGGGAACCAGTTGATGTGGTGTATTTGGACTTTCAGAAGGCTTTCGACAAGGTTCCACACAAGAGGTTATGCTGACGTGGATTGAGAGCTGGTTGGCAGACAGGAAGCAAAGAGTAGGAGTAAATGGGTACTTTTCAGAATGGCAGGCAGTGACTAGTGGGGTACTGCAAGGTTCTGTTCTGGGGCCCCAGCTGTTTACATTGTACATTAATGATTTGGACGAGGGGATTAAATGTAGTATCTCCAAATTTGCGGATGACACTAAGTTGGGTGGTAGTATGAGCTGCGAGGAGGATGCTATGAGGCTGCAGAGTGACTTGGATAGGTTAGGTGAGTGGGCAAATGCATGGCAGATGAAGTATAATGTGGATAAAAATGTGAGGTTATCCACTATGGTGGTAAAAACAGAGAGGTAAACTATTATCCGAATGGTGACAGATTAGGTAAAGGGGAGGTGCAACGAGACCTGGGTGTCATGGTACATCATTCATTGAAGGTTGGCATGCAGGTACAGCAGGCGGTTAAGAAAGCAAATGGCATGTTGGCCTTCATAGCAAGGGGATTTGAGTACAGGGGCAGGGAGGTGATACTATAGTTGTACAGGGCCTTGGTGAGGCCACACCTGGAGTATTGTGTACAGTTTTGGTCTCCTAACTTGAGGAAGGACATTCTTGCTATTGAGGGAGTGCAGCGAAGGTTCACCAGACTGATTCCCGGGATGGCGGGACTGACATATCAAGAAACACTGGATCAACTGGGCTTGTATTCATTGGAGTTCAGAAGAATGAGAGGGGATCTCATAGAAACGTTTAAAATTCTGACGGGTTTAGACGGGTTAGATGCAGGAAGAATGTTCCCAATGTTGGGGAAGTCCAGAACCAGGGGTCACAGTCTAAGGATAAGGGGTAAGCCATTTAGGACGAGATGAGGAGAAACTTCTTCACCCAGAGAGTGGTGAACCTGTGGAATTCTCTACCACAGAAAGTTGTTGAGGCCAATTCACTACATATATTCAAAAAGGAGTTAGATGTCGTCCTTACTACTAGGGGGATCAAAGGGTATGGTGAGAAAGCAGGAATGGGGTACTGAAGTTGCATGTTCAGCCATGAATTCATTGAATGGCGGTGCAGGCTCCAAGGGCCGAATGGCCTACTCCTGCACCTATTTTCTTTGTTTCTATGACTAAGACTCCGGACCTTCATTGAGCACTCCTCCAAGGAAGAGTGTCTCCCCTGTCGACTTGTATTAATAAAACTGCATTTACTTTAAGGCTAACAGACTCCGGGTGGTGGTTTGAAGTTAACCCCTACAGCCCTAATCTCGGCTTTCTATTTTTTAAACAATTTGCTATCCATTTGGCTATTTGTCCCCTGACTCCACATGCCCTAAGCTTTGTCATGGGCTTACTGTGTGGTACCTTAGCGATGGCTTTTTGAAAATCCAAGTATATGACATCTGCTGCATTACCCTTGTCTACTCTTTCCATTACCTCTTCAAAGAATTCTATCAGGTTAATTAAGCATGAATTAGTCTTTTGGAACCCATGCTGTCTCTAGATGCTCTTCTATCACTTCTTTTAGTACAGATTCCAGTATCTTTCCTAGTACTGATATTAAGCTGACTGGTATATAGTTCCCAGGTTTTGTTCTATCTCCCTTTTTGTATATAGGAACAAGATTAGCTGTCCACTAATCTTCTGGCACTATCCTCTCTTCTATGGAACCTATAAACCCGTATATACTCGCGTATCCTGCGATCTCGCGTATCATGCGACCCCTAAATTTTCGTCCCCAAAACATGATTTTACCATATATCTCATGTATCATGCGAGTCACTTTTTTGAGATCGAATACAGACCTTAACATGAAACATCGTGTGGATTCTGCTCTCTCTCTGTGCTCTCTCTCTGTGCTCTCTCTCCGTGCTCTCTCTCCGTACTCTCTCCCCGTACTCTCTCTCCGTGCTCTCCCCCCCGACCTCCGCGACTCTCTCTCCCCCCCCGACCTCCGCGACTCTCTCTCCTCCCCCCCTCGACCCTCTCTCCCCCCCCGACCTCCGCGACTCTCTCCCCCCCGACCTCCGCGACTCTCTCTCCTCCCCCCCCCGACCTCCGCGACTCTCTCTCCTCCCCCCCCCGACCTCCGCGACTCTCTCTCCCCCCCCGACCTCCGCGACTCTCTCTCCCCCCCCGACCTCCGCGACTCTCTCTCCCCCCCCGACCTCCGCGACTCTCTCTCCCCCCCGACCTCCGCGACTCTCTCTCCCCCCCCGACCTCCGCGACTCTCTCTCCCCCCCCGACCTCCGCGACTCTCTCTCCCCCCCGACCTCCGCGACTCTCTCTCCCCCCCGACCTCCGCGACTCTCTCTCCCCCCCCGACCTCCGCGACTCTCTCTCCCCCCCGACCTCCGCGACTCTCTCTCCCCCCCCGACCTCCGCGACTCTCTCTCCCCCCCCGACCTCCGCGACTCTCTCTCCCCCCCGACCTCCGCGACTCTCTCTCCCCCCCCGACCTCCGCGACTCTCTCTCCCCCCCGACCTCCGCGACTCTCTCTCCCCCCCGACCTCCGCGACTCTCTCTCCCCCCCCGACCTCGGCGACTCTCTCTCCCCCCCCGACCTCCGCGACTCTCTCCCCCCCTACCTCCGCGACTCTCTCTCCCCCCCGACCTCCGCGACTCTCTCCCCCCCCGACCTCCGCGACTCTCTCTCCCCCCCCGACTTCCGCGACTCTCTCTCCCCCCCCGACCTCCGCGACTCTCTCTCCCCCCCCGACCTCCGCGACTCTCTCTCCCCCCCCGACCTCCGCGACTCTCTCTCCCCCCCCGACCTCCGCGACTCTCTCTCCCCCCCGACCTCCGCGACTCTCTCTCCCCCCCGACCTCCGCGACTCTCTCTCCCCCCCGACCTCCGCGACTCTCTCTCCCCCCCGACCTCCGCGACTCTCTCTCCCCCCCCGACCTCCGCGACTCTCTCTCCCCCCCGACCTCCGCGACTCTCTCTCCCCCCCCGACCTCCGCGACTCTCTCTCCCCCCCCGACCTCCGTGACTCTCTCTCCCCCTGAAGAGAAGAATTTCAGCAGGAGTCAAATGGATTTTTTTTTGCATTGGGAGGATGTAGTTAGTGGTGTGCTGCAGGAACTTGGCTTGTTTTCCACATAAACTAATGATTTGGTCATGAGTATCGAGGAACTAATATCAATCAGGGATATTCGATTTACAACCATCATGGAGAGTGAGAGGAGAAACCAAGAGAAATGTCTTTACATAGAGGATTGTTGGAGCATGCCGAGATTCAGCGTGGATACGGTCTGCTTAACAGCCTAACAGCCTAATCTTGGCCAGCACCTCACACCCGCAAATTTTGTATCTCGCGTATCATGCGACCCCCCAAATTTAGGTTACAATTTAGGTCTTCAAAAGTCGCATGATACGCGAGTATATACGGTATGTATATATATGCCGCTGCTGGCTCCTCCCTAGGCTCCTTAAGTATGCCTGGGTGTATACCATCCGGACCTGGGGCTTATCCTCTTTTAGTTTTGCTAGTTTGTCCGTTATTTTCTCCCTTTCTATTCCAACTGGATTAATATTCTTTTTAAAGCTCATCCTCGAGTGAAGTGTCCATTTCATTATCTTCTTTAGTAAAAACTGAGGCAAAGTAGGCATTCAATATTTCTGCCATTTCTGTCATTACCTATGAGTTTATCTTGCCCATCCATTAGTGGCTCTAACCCATCTTTAATTTTCATTTTGTTATTTATATGTCTTTGGAACACTTTATTATTTCTTTTTATATTCCTTGATAATTTGATTTCGTAATCTCTCTTTGGATTTTCTTTTAAACTTCTCTCCCAAGTTCTTTGTGTTCCCGTTTGTCATCTTCTCCTCCAAATACTTCCTCTATGTCTTTTTCTTAAGCTTTTATTTTCTCTTTAGTTCATTATTCATCCACAGTGGCCTATAATTAGCTTTTAGTGGAATACATTTATCTTGAACTCTATTGATTACACTTTTAAAGATTTTCCACTGTTTTTCTGTCTTTGTTTTATCAAGATTTTCTTCCAATTTACCTTCTTTAGTTCCAACCTCATTTCCTCAAAATTTGCTCTTTTTCAATCTATTACCTTAACCTTTGTCCTGCTTGTATCACTCTCGATGCTAATCTTGAACCTTGCTATGTTGTAATCACTCCTACTCTGACTTCTCCTTTCTGTTCTGGTTCATTACAAGGTCTAGCAGTGATTCTTTTCTTGTTGGACTTCTTACTTAGTGAGTGAGAAAGGAGACTGTAAAGATTCGATTCCCATTTCTCCTTTCACTCTTTCTTCCCATCAGTTTATTTGAGGTTAGTTGAAATCTCCCATGATTAATATTCTATGCCTGCTACTCACCTCATAGATTTGACTACATATTTCTTCCTCCAATTTCCTTCCGTTATTTTGTGGTCTGCAGTACACGCCTATCAGGCCCATGTGGTGGCTGGTGTGCAACAGCCACCACACGTTAAAAAAATCCACGCACAGGCATCTTCCACCCTTCAAGATGTAGTTTGGGATCTGGAATATTAGGTCCTTCATTGAAACACCTGTGAACTCATCCCTTTTCAGCGTGGAAGCAAGTCATCCTCGTTTTAAGGGACTGCCTACGATGATGATGATGTGGTGATGATTCCCTTATTATCTTTTAACTCAATCCATATAGATTCTGTATCTACCTTACTGCTAGTTACATCTTTTTATTATTCTTTGGTGAATTCTGGAGTGGCAGCTAACCGTGCTACAAAAGATGTTTTGAACAAAACACTTTCACAGAGCTTCCAAGACCTCATTCAGAGCATTAGATCGCATAGAGTTCTGAGTTCATTTTTGTGAATGCTTTCAACTTTTGGGAATTGGATGAAGGAAGGGAAAATATAGACTTCTGTCTTATAAAGGACTGAGCAGAAATTTTGGAAAGTGAGGGTCTTTGGGAGAGAGTGTGGTGGAGAACAAGTAGGTGTAAAGTGACTTAATTTGGTGAGTCAACCCTTATTTATTGACAATTATAGTCTTTCGGTTGTGTTGTCCTTGCTCTGGCAGTAGGCTGCAGGCTCTCATGTTCCATTTTGACTGCTATAACTGCTTCCATAGAATTCTTTCAAAACATCCTTAACAGTACCATAGCTGAGAGATTTGAGGACTATTTGGACTTGCTACCATATTTTCCTTCAATTACCACGGCAACACTTTTAGGCAGATTCATTGAGGAAAATCGATTTCAAAACACTGAAGGGAAAAATCAAGCAACGCAGCTTTGAGAAAACAAGAAAGTAACTTGCCCTTGCTTGTGCATCAGCAATGTGATTCTGTGTGCCTGTTTATACAGGCACACATGGATATCACTATCGTATTGGTGCAATAGACATGCAAAGTACAAGCAAAATCCATAAAATCAGAGGCTGCAATGAGGCATGCAACCAGGAGCAGCCTTCTGCTCCCCCAGTGCTGCCCAGCTGGAAAATACCTAGGCCAAGCAAGGACTCTGCCATGCAACCCCACCCCCCCCCGCCCCCCCCAGTTTTCTGCCCGTTCCCCACCTCACCTGAACTGCATCAGCACCACCAGCACATGGGCACAGCAAATACACTTGTCAGTGTCAAATCAGGAGCAGTTTGGTGTTGCAAATAATATTTTCATACCTGCTCTCTAAAAATTGAACTTATATACAGATGCAACTGGTATATAATTAAATTGTTCCACTGAGTTATGTAGGTTTCATATTTAAACTGCAATGATTTTTATTTTAAATTATCAGTATGCACTCCAATGCCCAGAATGAAGTTAAGTTATTTATCCCAGTCGAACATTGTAAAATAATTTCTTTAGCATCAATGTAATGTCTCGGTAAATGTTAGATAGCTGCACTCACCTCGTAAGTTACGGATGAAGTCTTCCAGCATCATTTTCCGATCGGGTTTGATGTTGGGGCTGTACATGTCTGTGTTAAGCAAAATGATAGCAAAAGCTAGGATGAAGATGGTATCCGGATTGTGGAACTGCTGAACCACGTCAGGGTTGCACATGCAGTAACGCTGACTGAAAGAAACACACAGAACGATTAATAATAATCGGAATCACGCACTGAGGAGTGATTTGCTGATTCAGTCTTTCGTGTTGCTGAGAAGGGACCGGAAGCCTCTAAAATTCCACACATACTTTGCAGTAAATTTGAGAGTACTGGATAAGGCAATCCCCCACTATAGGACACAATCCACCAGAGGGATTCATTACATTGAAGTAATTTGCTGATGTTTGTACTTGGTTTAATTAAGATCTTGATCATTTGTCCAGCAGGTCAATGAAGCTCCCATTGTATACATCATAAGGAGATAGGAAATACTTCAGTGGCCCGGTTGACATTCGTCCAAGAAACATTTCTACCAATGATACTATTATCTTGCTAATGTAAATGATCTTGTGCACTTTATTGCACTGAGCTAATTGAAGACATTAGTGCTGCTACATACAGATGTCTCATGGTCAGATTCACTTGTCAGCACTATGCCTTACTGAGCTTCTTACATTGGCCAAAAACAAGCTCGTCTGCGGTGGTTTCTAAGCCTTTTGTTTGTGTGGGAAGCTATTCCTAAATCTTGTGAAATGTTGCTGCAGTCCAGCTCAGAGCCAAGGAAACCATCATCCACTTTTTCCTACAATTCTGAAAAATCCAGACAAAAGCTAGCATTTTAAAAATACTAATCAATCGCCTGTAGTGTTTACACAGGCAGTCAAGCCTAGGTCCAGTATTGAGATCAAGCAGGCTGGAAAATGGTGGGGTAACTGGACTGAGGTGGGAAAGGGGAGGGAAGGAAGAGTGGGGAGGAGAGAGATAGGGGAGGAGAGAGACAAGGAGAGAAGGAGAGGGAGATGGGGTAAGAGGAATGGAGGATTTCCAGGAGGGGGAGGCGGAGCAACAGAGGACAATGAAGGGGTGGGTGGCTCTGAGCTAAGGGCAATTTAGTTACATTGGGTGAGGAGTGATGGGGAGGGGAAAGAGTGGACAGGGAGAGGGAGCAAGGAGAGAGAGAGTGGGTGGAGTAAAGAGGGCATTAGGGTTAGAGATGCAGAAAGGTAGGGTGGTACTGGCCAGGGCCTATTTTCCTCACAGTATAAGGAGGAAGGGAAAAGGGAGAGCTGCAGTCGGCTAGGCCTCAACTCCACCTCTCTGGGGTGGAGAACATTTTTGCTTATTGAACAGTGAGCCCTACAAAAGACAGGTTTTCAGCTCAGGGCGGGGTGCTGCTTTTGTGCTTCTGGGTGAAAGAGGCACAAATTGTTATCAGTAGCTGGTGGGTGGAAATTTGCTTCTCATTGGATAGGAACATTACTGTTCACGGGTGTTCGAAGTGGGGTGGGGTGGGCAGGGCCCAGCTCAGTGATGGCGAGGGGGATTTGTTCTTAGCCGTGAGAAAGGGGAAGGCACAACTTGTCTTCAGTGAGGGGGTTAAGCAGACTTGTCCTCAGTGAGGAGGGGGTGGTAAGCACAGTTTGACCTCAGTGGTGGGGAGTGGGGAGGTGTTAAGCGCAGTTTGGCGTCACTAGGAAGTAAAATGTCCGAAATTCTGCTGTGGAGAGAGGGGCCCTTGCCAGTAACCGGATTTCTGCTCAGTGGGAGGTGTTGCTGCATTTCTGTCCGGGAGGTTTCTCTCCTGATATTTACCCGTTGGGTGGCCTGCTTTCTACGCAGTGAAGAGGTAGAAATTATACTTTAGGTTTATTGGGCAGAGTTATCTGCTGGGTATTTCCTGAGTGTGGGAGGGGCGCTAATTTTTAAAAGTTAGTGCCAGGCGCCAACAATTTTGAATGGGCCGCCCAGGCCCTTAAAGGGGCCACGCACCCCAAAACAATTAATGGGAACATTGGAAGGGTGGGGGGGGCCTGAATTCCGATTATTGCAAAGGGGCCGGCTGTCTGCTGAGTGGGGTGGAGGAAGCTCCTTGGTGGGACTGCATATTCCTTCCTTGGCCTGCATATTCCTTTCATATACCAGTGCTTCCTGAACAAACAGAGGAGGCCGACTCGATCAGGTGCATTTGGCGCTCACATTTCCTTGGCGATGTAATATTTATTGTCCATCCCTGGGTGCGAACATCCATATAATGTGGAACTGGAGTCACAGACTAGCTGAGCACAGAAAGGACAGAGTTGTGTTTTTACAACAAGCCAGCAGCTTTCATGGTCAATTTTATGCGGTTAGATCAGATTTTTGTAATGTAATTTCCCAACTCTCCATGATGGGATTTGAATTCACAATCTCTGGGTTGCTAATCTGATACCATAACCACATAGCTACCTGGAGATATTGTATCGAAAAGTGGAAGGAGGATACCTGCCCTTTGCTGGTGAACCAGATGGGGGCGCTGGAGAGGGTCAGGCAAATATCTTCAGCAGCTGTCAGAAGCTGTGGCTTCTGCTCTGTGTTGGCCTTCAAATAAGCCAGATTGACAACAGGTAGAAACCAATTTAACAAACACAGCATTCATTAGATTGACAACTCTGGTTGAACATATCCTTGGCAGTTTCATCACATAACCTACCGCCTCCACCATAGATCGCCCAACATGTCCATCCTCATAGAGCACCTCCTTCCCATGTTACTGGGAAAGTGAACAGACTTTTCCTTACCTGATTGGATGACTTTTGACTGTCAGGCAATCAGCCTTTTTCCCCATCAGCGATATTTTTATAACTAGTAAACTAAAGTATTCAAACAAAAGGAAAAGAAAAATGCATTTTTTTAAATTCCCCTCTGATTTTTCTCTTGGGTCGCTCACAGCAGTGCCCTGGAGATTAATCTTTTATCCCTAAAGACTCTGCAATAATCCCAGAGGGTTAGCAATCCTAATCAGTGAGTGAACAAGAGTTACAGCATTCTGCAACAATTCCTGAAGTTAAAAAAACATTTTTTATTCAAAAATGCCAAAAATAACGTTCTTTTTTGCAGAGAGCAGAGAGTAGCCTGTCCCTTTAAAATCATCATCATCATAGGCAGTTCCTCGGTATCGAGGAAGACTAGCTTCCACTCTTAAAGTGAGTTCTTAGGTGGCTGAACAGTTTAATACGAGAGCCAAATCTCTGTCACAGGTGGGACAGATAGTCGTTGAGGGAAAGGGTGGACAGGGAGCCTGGTTTGCCGCATGCTCCTTCCACTGCCTGCGCTTGATTTCTGTATGCTCTCGACAATGAGACTCGAGGTGCTCAGCGCCTTCGCGGATGCACTTCCTCCACTTAGGGTGGTCTTTGGCCAGGGACTCCCAGGTGTCAGTGGGGATGTTGCACTTTATGATGGAGACTTTGAGAGTGCCCTTGTAACGTTTCCACTGCCCTTTTTTGGCTCATTTGCCGTGAAGGAGTTCCGAGTAGAGTGCTTGCTTTAGGAGTCTCGTGTCTGGCATGCGAACAATGTGACCTGCGCAGCGGAGCTGGTCAAGTGTGGTCAGTGCTTCAATGCTGGGGATGTTGGCCTGGACGAGGACATTAACATTGATGCGTCTGTCCTCCCAGGGGATTTGTCGGATCTTGCGGAGACATCGTTGGTGGTATTTCTCCAGCGACTTGAGGTGTCTACTGTACATGGTCCATGTTTCTGAGCCATACAGGAGGGCGGGTATTTCTACAGCCGCCCTGTAGACCATGAGCTTGGTGGCAGCTTTGAAGGCCTGGTCTTCAAACACTCTTTTCCTCAGGCGACCGAAGGCTGCACTGGTGCACTGGAGGCGGTGTTGGATGCCTGCTTTTGTTGATAGGAGGCTCCCGAGATTGCATCTAAATAGCAGCTCTGGAATCAATAGCAGCAGGTTCGCCTTGAACTGCACCCAACACTACAGCATCTGAGTGCACAGGTCTCTGACACTCGGTTGCGTGTCATTTACATTGCTGCCCCCTCTCCAGGCACAATGTGGTGCAACCACCTGAAAAGTCATATGGCAGAGCTGCAGTGATAATCAAGTGCAAAATGGATTAGCAGCCATGTTTACTGTATACAGCATTCATTTTTCAGGCACTGTTTTGATGCTAACCCCAAGGAAATTGTCTCTATCATGTCAAGCACAGTGAAGCCATGCAGGCTGCGGCCTGCCACTCCTACGCTGAAAATGCTTCCTTTGCTTTGGAATTCTCAATCCCAGAGGGCTGTGGGTTGCTCAGTCGTTGAGTATATTGAAGACTGAGAATGATGGATTCCTGGGCACTCAGCGAATCAAGGGATATGGGAATAGGCCGGGAAAGTGGAGCTGGTGTGGAAGAACAGTCATGATTTTATTGAATAGTGAGCAGCCTCGAGGGGCCGTGTGGTCTACTCCTGTTCCTATTTCTTATGTTCTTATGAATGTGAAACCTGGCAGCATACAGAGGACTGTGATTTTCTGTCAAAATCTATTCAGCTTACCAACAATTATCACAGTGAAACTGACACTGAATTATGCCTTGAGATTTGCGTCCATGTTGCTGCAATAACTGCATTAATCCCTGTAGCCTGCTTAAAAAGGACTACATTTTAAGTCTAGATTTTGTCTAATTCAGATTCCAGGAATCATTTTCTGTAATTTAGATACAGTAACAGTAAAAAATGGATTCTGCATAAATCTCTAATTTTTGAAATTCATAAACAGGATGCAAATTTAAACAGAAGGTCAATATCCTTTTTCTCAGCATTCCGGCCTGGACTAATCTGTTTAATTATTAATTTAAATGAGCCTGATTAAGGGTCATTACCCAGTTGCCGGTGTCAATATCATCATTCTAACTTATTTAAACTGTTCTAAACTGCCCTGTTACTGTAATTATTATAGATGAGCCTCAAATGAATTCTGATTTTGAACTGGATCAGTTAATCCAAGTTACCAAATACTGAACTCAGCCCATTTGGATTTGCCATCCTTTCTTTAAACGGTAGTACTTGTATCTGTAGGAAAAGGAAACGGAATTTTTGGGCTCCAGTGATACTATTTTAATTATTTGGTCACTATTCTCCACCATTATGGTTGTTGTAAACTGTAGTTGGAGCTATATTGACAATGCAATTTCTTTGATTGTTTTATTTTTTTTTACAAGTTAAATATAAAATCTTCCTGCCAAACTCTGTCCACTTCCTCTTTATTACAAGCTATTAGGACAAATTCACACATCCCTGTCTGAACAGACCACTCATGAATACAGGACAGCTTGTTCAAATTAAAATAGCTATTAGCAAAAAAATGTTAGTTACAATTCAGAAATTCCTGTTTACAAACCATTTGACATCCTGCAATGGCCTCCAAATAAATCACTGAAGACTTCCAGCAAAGGGCCCAAAATGTGAGGCAGGAAGTGTACCGACTGCCACACTGAGCAAGGACAAACAAATGGCATCCTTTAGCCACACCTGAAGCAGGCGTTAGGCCCCTTGCATATGCGAGTAAGGGGCCTAACACCTGTTTGAGATCCCTGCTCCAACATTGGTTTGCCCTGAGGCAGACAGCTCCTCCCAACCCCACATTAAAGGACCATGCCAAGCACCGTCACTCCTGACTCCCATCCATCGCCGCCATTCCCGCTCTATGTAGCATGGGGTGGCCAAACTGGAGAAATGCAGCACTTAGTGCTTTTTTTTGGAGCGGGGTGAAAGTGGCCTCATCATCGGGGAGGAAGTGGGGGCGGGGTAGCCATCACTAGCAGGGTGGAAGTGGGGGCAGGGCGGAGTGGCCGATGCTCGACGTCATCACCACCACGCTGATGACATCAGTTAAAGGGGAGGGCCGCTGCGTACTCTGCAGCCACATTAGTGGCAAACACTGGGCCACCAGGGAGGGATTCGGCCGGGCCAGCAGCCTGGCACCTAATTGGGGATGCCAGGCTGCCTGTTGGCAGTCCAGCCGAAACTGCGGGCATAATTGTTGGCCCGACCTAGCAGTCGGCTGACAAAAAAAAACATGGCATTGCCGGCAGTGCCACCTCCCCTTTAATGGTGGCTGTGACGCAAAGCCACAGAGAGTGTACCGACAGTGGAAGTTGTTAGTGACACCGGCCGGTGACGGCACCGCTCCCACAGGGCAATTCCAGGAAAGGGACCATTTCTCACGGGGCACTTTCCAGAAGGTGTCATCACTGGTCGGTAAGGATTCAGCGCGTGCATGACGTGGCGTTAAAACGGGCCGAGCGATCCCCTACATCGCTCCAAAATGGAGGAAGAACAATTTTTTACATGGCAGCCCCTCCACAGAGACTTGACGGCCAATTCGCACTGACCTGTGGCCACCACTTTCAGACAGCCATGGGCCTTATAAAAAGGGGCAATTTCAGCCCTTATGTCTCCTCCATATGTCTCAATTAAATACCAGATGTCGGTATTCTATGGAGCAGAAATTTTATGAAGGTTAGTCTTGGTAAGTGAAATATCTTCTTTTTAATCTGTGGGATTGTAGAAAAAAAAATTTAAGTAGAGGGAACCTAATTAATCAGAGGAAAATTAATCAAGTAAAGTTAAAACCATAAGCAAGGTTCAGAGTAAAGACAGAAAAGACACGTGTTACTGAACTTGACACTCTGAGAACAGAATGCTGTGGTACCTCTGCACTCATTAATCAATTTGCTGTTATCAAGGCTAGAACAAAGAGCAAAGCAAATGAATTCTCCTTAGAAAGGGTCATAACTGAGGTTAAAGAACTCTCAGGAAGATAAATCATTTTATCACAGTATAAACCAGACAGTTGGGAAAAATACACTCGAAGCCGCATGGGGTGGTAAGAGATTATGGGAAACAAAAGACGATTGAAAAACATCCCAACTGGTTGAAAATGGTTAGGCCAAAAGAGGAAGAGTTCACAGGAATGATGTGGCATGTAACTTAGCAGATAAACGGCACACAGGGGAGGTACAAAGTTTGCTGTCAAATTAATTGTATTAACCAATTAATTATAGTAGGAAGGCGAAAAGTTTGTGATGCGGCAGGGAAACAACAAATGGAAAGCCTCCGCGTGGAACTTCATGATTTTGTATGTATTTTGACTGTATAAAAAGTAACCCAAGATTGTTTGGCTGGTTTGGGTCACCGAGTTACTGAACTCGTGTAGAAGCTGTTTCTCCCTCAATCGAGTACTTTATAATAAACGACTCTTTACTCCAAAACAGACTTGGGTTGAGTGTCTTTGTAATACTCCACAACAGGGGATCCATACATTTAATTTTCTTTTTTCCAGTATTCAACCTTTAAACATATAAGCATGTTTTTAATGTGCTTAAAGTTTTATGCATCTAAATGAACTGTGGTTCAAATGGAAGATGGATGAGTAAATGTAGTATATCAATTGGTGAATAAATCACCAACTCAATCAAGCAAAATGCGTAAGGTGACAGGCAGACTTTGAATTCAAAATCACTCTCATCTGGTGAAAAACAAGAGCTGAAAGTGATGAGCTGGCCGACCAACCCAAGATATTTACAAATGAGGAGAATGAAAACTGTGTATATTATTATAGTTCCTGTAAAAGGTTCCAAGCCACTTCAAAAGTTCACTCCTCATTTTACCTGCAATCACTCTTTGAAGAAGAATCATTCTCATTACCTAAATGCTTCAATGAGTCGTTCAACCTTCTGTGCTTCTCCCTGCACGCGAATGTGAGCCTGGAACTTCCGCAGTGCTTCATCCAATTCCATGTTAGAGAAATCCATCTCATCAACAACACAACTAGAATGAAACAGAAGAAATATAGTCAGTTGATTCCTCCCTTTGGGGAGTTAATTCCATATTATGTTTTTAAATAGGCCCCAGGCTTTGGATAGCACAGTTGAGTAGCCTGTACTCCACCAGTCACATCTTAAATGTTTTGGAGTAAATTTTCATCTTCACCGCATGGATAATAATCACCTGCCTGTTAGAACCCATACAATTTTCATTCCATTGCAATCAAGAAAACCACATTTTATTGTGGCCTTTAAATCAGATTGATTTTGAAGGATGCCAGGGAAGCAGGCATTGCTGGCACACAGTGCAAATGATGGGAAATATGCCACATAACATTTCCTGTATTTTCTGTCTTCCTATCTGAGATTCTAATGTAACAGAACAGGGAATTCAGACCAAGCGACCCTTTGCTGGAGAATATTTGCACGGGCACTGGTTGTTCTTGGGTACCTCACCAAAGTGGGAGTTCTCCCAGTGTGACTAAGTAGTGAGTATGGACAGGTTTTGACTATTCACAGCCAAAGCCAATCCTGTTCTCACTCAACATACAAAAATACACTCACCAGAAAAGTTGCTGGATAATAATTATGAGGAACATTCCGAAGGGACCGCTCCCTCCACGATACCCTGGTCCACTCCTCAATCACCCCCAGCACCCCCTCCTCTTCCCACAGCACCTTCCCATGCAAGCGCAGGAGATACAACAACTCCTCCCTTTCCAGTGTCCAGGGCCCCAAACACTCCTTCCAGGTGAAACAGCGATTTACTTGTACTTCTTTCAATTTAGTATGCTGGGGGGGGCGGGCGGGAAGACAGGCAGGTGGGGGGGGGGGGGGGACTGGGGGAGGAAGTGGGGGGGGGAAGACAGACTGGGGAGACCAAATGCAGATTGGGTGACCGCTTAGTGGAACACCTCCATTCAATCCGTAAGTGTGACCCTGAGCTTCTGGTTGCCTGTCACTTTAATTCTCCGCTCCACTCCCACTCTGACCTTTCTGCCCTTGGCCTCCTACACTGTTCCTGTTGTGTATCTGTAAAGCATGCACTCCCATGTTCCGCCACCAGGGAGCGCATCCACTGAAGTCCCAAGGGATCCCAGCTGAGGTCACTGTTATTTAACCTCCCCGTGTGCAGTCTTATTTGTGTGAGGAACACAATAACTGGCGACGAATATATGAATCCAACGCAAAGATGCAGCAAACTGTGCACATCCTGGAGAAGTTCTCGGAGGGTGAGGACTGGGGAGCCTATGTCGAACGACTGGACCAGTACTTTGTAGCCAACGAGCTGGACAGAGAAGGAAGCGCTGCAAAAAGGAGAGCGGTCCTCCTCACGGTCTGCGGGGCACCGACCTACAGCCTCATGAAGAATCTTCGGGCTCCGGTGAAACCCACATAAGTCGTATGAGGAGCTGTGTACACTGGTTCGGGAGTATCTTAACCTGAGGGAGAGCGTGCTGATGGCGAGGTATCGGTTCTACACGTGCCAGCGATCTGAAGGTCAGGAAGTGGTGAGCTACGTCGCCGAGCTAAGGCGACTTGCAGGACAATGTGAGTTTGATGGCTACCTGGAGCAAATGCTCAGAGACATTTTTGTACTGGGCATTGGCCATGAGACCATCCCACGAAAACTTTTGACTGTAGAGACACCGACCCTCAGTAAGGCCATTGCGATACCACAGGCGTTTATGTCCACCAGTGATAACACCAAACAAATCGCTCAGCACACAAATGCTAGCAATCTTCATAAATTAACTGGAACTGTGTTTGCGAGCAGAAATGTACAGGGCAGAAACCACGAGTCTGCAACTGCCAGCAGGCCTCAGGTGACCCAGATGACTCAGAGTCCGCAACAAAGGATGAATGCAAGGCAATTCACACCTTGTTGGCGTTGTGGAGGCTTCCATTCAGCCTATTCATGCCACTTCAAAGGGTATGTTTGCAACAGCTGTGGAAAAATGGGGCACCTCCAACGAGCTTGCAAACGAGCTGCAAGCTGTGCAAAACCTGCTAACCACCACGTGGCAGAGGAAGATCGGTACATGGATCAAAGCAATTTCGAGCCTCAAAGAGAGGAGGCAGGTGCTGAAGTACATGGGGTGCACACATTTTCGATGAAATGCCCACCTATAATGCTAAATGTAAAATTGAATGGCTTAGCCGTAGCCATGGAACTGGACACTGGTGCTACCCAATCCATCATGAGTAAAAAGATGTTTGAGAGACTGTGGTGCAACAAGGCACTCAGACCAGCCCTGAGCCCCATCCACACAAAACTGAGAACGTACACCAAAGAGCTCATCAGTGTCCTGGGCAGTGCCATGGTCAAAGTCACCTACGAGGGCACAGTGCACGAACTGCCACTCTGGATTTTCCCGGGCGATGGCCCCACACTGCTTGGAAGGAGCTGGCTGGGCAAAATCCACTGGAACTGGGATGACATCCGAGCCAGGCATCGGAAACATTTCCGGGGCGAAGGTGCGGATCCACTTGGTCCGAGAGGCATGACCCATTCACCACAAGGCGCGAGCGGTACCTCACATGATGAGGGAGAGAGTGGAAATTGAGCTGGTCAGGCTGCAACGCGAGGGCATCATCTCCCCAGTGGAATTCAGCGAGTGGGCCAGCCCGATTTTTCCAGTACTCAAAAGTGATGGCACGGTCAACATTTGCGGCGATTATAAAGTAAATAGTAATCGTTTCTCGCTACAGGACCAATACTCGTTACCTAAGGAAGCCGACCTATTTGTGACACTGGCAGGAGGCAAGATGTTCACCAAACTCAACCTGACTTCGGCCTACATGACGCAGGAGCTGGAGGAGTCTTCGAAGGGCCTCACCTGCATCTACAAAAAATTCCCGTTTGGAATTCGGTCGGCTGCACCGATCTTCCAGAGAAACATGGAGAGCCTACTCAAGTCGATACCATGCACGGTGGTTTTTCAGGGCGACATATTGGTCACGGGTCGGGACACCGCCGAGCACCTACAAAACCTGGAGGAGGTCCACCAGCGACTGGATCGCGTAGGGCTGCGGCTGAAGAGGTCAAAATGCGTCTTCATGGCAACAGAGTGGAGTTTTTGGGGAGAAAGATCGCGGCGGACGGCATTCGGCCCACAGACGCCAAAACAGAGGCTATCAGGAACGCGCCAGGCCACAAAAGGTCACAGAGCTGCGGTCGTTCCTGGGACTCCTCAACTATTTTGGTAACTTCCTACCGGGGTTAAGCACCCTCTTAAAACCCCTACATGTGTTATTGCATAAATGTGAGAACTGGGTATGGGAAAAAAAGACAAGTAATTGCTTTTGAGAAAGCCAGAAACATTTTATGCTCCAACAAGCTGCTTGTATTGTATAACCCGTGTTAAAGACTGGTGCTAGCATGTGATGCGTCGTCGTATGGAGTCAGGTGTGTGTTACAACAAGCTAATGTTGCGAGGAAGTTGCAACCTGTTGCCTATGCCTCCAGGAGCTTGTCTAAGGCCGAGAGGGCGAACAGCATGATTGAGAAAGAGGCATTAGCGTGTGTGTTCGGGGTAAAAAAAATGCATCAGTACCTGTTTGGCCTCAAATTTGAGCTGGAAACCGATCAGAAGCCCCTCATATCACTGTTCGCTGAAAACAAAGGGATAAATACTAATGCCTCAGCCCGCATACAAAGGTGTGCACTCACGCTATCAGCGTATAACTATACCATCCGCCACAGGCCAGGCACCAAGAACTGTGCGGATGCTCTCAGTCGGCTACCATTGCCCACCACGGGGGTGGAAATGGCGCAGCCTGCAATCTTGTTGATGGTGGCGCAGCCCGCAGACTTGTTGATGGTCATGGAAGTGTTTGAAAATGATAAATCACCTGTCACGGCCCGCCAGATTAGGACTTGGACCAGCCAAGATCCTCTGCTGTCCCTCGTAAAAAACTGTTTACTGCATGGGAGCTGGGCCAGCATTCCCGTTGAAATGCAAGAGCTAATCAAGCCGTTCCAGTGACGAAAAGACGAGCTGTCCATTCAGGCAGACTGTCTGTTGTGGGGTAACCGCGTAGTGCTCCCCAAAAAGGGCAGGGAGACGTTCATCTCGGATCTCCACAGCATACACCCGGGTATAGTAATGATGAAAGCGATAGCCAGATCCCACATGTGGTGCCCGGTATCAACTCTGACTTAGAGTCCTGTGTACGGCAATGCAGCAAGTGTGCTCAGTAGAGCAACGCGCCCAGAGAGGCACCACTAAGTTTGTGGTCCTGGCCCTCCAGACCATGGTCGAGGATCCATGCAGGCTATGCGGGCCCGTTTCTCGGTAAAATGTTCCTGGTGGTGGTGGATGCTTTTTCAAAATGGATTGAACGTGAAATAATATCAGGAAGCACCACCACCGCCACCATTGAAAGCCTGAGGGCCATGTTTGCCACCCATGGCCTACCTGACACACTGGTCAGTGACAACAGGCCATGTTTCACCAGTGCCGAATTTAAAGAATTCATGACCCGCAATGGGATCAAACATGTCACCTCGGCCCCGTTTAAACCAGCCTCCAATGGGCAGGCAGAATGGGCAGTACAAACAATCAAACAGAGCCTTAAACGAGTCACAGAAGGCTCACTCCAAACCCGCCTGTCCCGAGAACTGCTCAGTTACCGCACGAGACCCCACTCGGTCACAGGGGTGCCCCCGGCTGAGCTACTCATGAAAAGGACACTTAAAACCAGACTCTCACTGGTTCACCCCAACCTGCATGATCAGGTAGAGAGCAGGCAGCAGCAACAAAATGTAAACGATGGTCGCGCCACTGTGTCACGGGAAATTGATCTGAATGACCCTGTGTATGTGCTAAACTATGGACATGGTCCCAAGTGGATCGCGGGCACGGTGATAGCTAAAGAAGGGAGTAGGGTATTTGTAGTCAAACTAGACAATGGACAAATTTGCAGAAAGCACCTGAACCAAACGAGGCTGCGGTTCACAGATTGCCCTGAACAACCCACAGCAGACACCACCTTTTTTGAGCCCACAACACACACCCAAAGGATCAACGACACCACCCTGGACCAGGAAATTGAACCCATCACGCCCAACAGCCCAGCAAGGCCAGGCTCACCCAGCAGCCCTGCAGGGCCAACAACACACCAGCCCAGCAAGGGCACAGCCAACACACCAGAACAGACATTTGTACCGAGGCGGTCCACCAGGGAAAGAAAGGCTCCCGACCGCCTCACCTTGTAAATAGTTTTCACTTTGACTTTGGGGAGGGGGGGGAGTGATGTTGTGTATCTGTAAAGCATGCACTCCCATGTTCCGCCACCAGGGAGTGCATCCCCTGAAGTCCCAAGGGATCCCACATCCCTTGGGAGCACTGTATATAAGCCGGCCCCTGAGGCCTGTTTCTCACTCTGGAGTGTCTTAATAAAGACTGAGGTCACTGTTACTTTAACCTCCCTGTGTGCAGCCTCATCTGTGTTAGGAACTCAATAGTTCCAATGAATCTCAACGCAAGCTCAAAGAACAACATCTCATCTTTCAATGAGGCACTTTACAGCCGTCCGGACACAACATTGAGTTCAACAATTTCAGATCATAACCTCTGCCCCCATGTTTTCGGATGGCAGTTGCTGCAGATGATACTGCTATTCACATTTACATCTCTTCTTGATCCATCTTGTGTTTCTTTACTTGTCCCATTACCATCTCCTTTTTCCTTGCACCATCATCCCTTTTGTCTTTTAATCTCTCTTGCCATCCACCCTTTGTTCTTAACTCCCCTCCCCACTTTCCCTGCCTTTGCACCTGCTTAAAACCTGTTATAACTTGTTTCAGTTCTGACAAAAGGTCCTGAAACATTAACTCTGTTTCTCTCTCCACAGCTGCTGCCTGACCTGCTGAGTATTTCCAGCATTTGCTATTTTTAATCATGAGGAGGAAGCTGGTTGATTTTCCCCCTCATAACTCAGGAGTGTTGAGGCCTATTGTAGCACCCTTACCTCTGCCCTGGCCAAGATCAGCTAACTGGCACCGACCAGGAATCAGGCAATGGCACCTCTTTGGTCTGTATGGTTCAGCTACTCACTTCCTTAACCAGCAAGCTAATAGGATCCAACATCGCCTCCAGTTCGCCAGTGCAGCCATCGGCCACCTGAGGAAAAGAATGTTTGAAGTCCAGGCCCTCAAAAATGCCACTAAGTCTACAGGGCTGTAGTAATATCCGCCCTCCTTCATGGCTCTGAGACATGGACCATATACAGCAGACGCCTCAAGTTGCTGGAGAAATAACACCAACGATGTCTCCGCAAGATCCTACAAATCCCCTGGGAGGACAGGCACACCAACATCAGTGTCCTCGTCCAGGCCAACATCCCCAGCATTGAAGCACTGACCACACTCGATCAGCTCCACTGGGCAGGCCACACTGTTTGCATGCCAGACATGAGACTCCCAAAGCAAGTGCTCTACTCAGAGCTCCTTCATGGCAAACGAGCCAAAGGTGGGCAGTGGAAACGTTACAAGGATACCCACATAGCCTCTCTGATAAAGTGTGATATCCCCACTGACACCTGGGAGTCCCTGGCCCAAGACCGCCTTCAGTGGAGGAAGTGCATCCGAGAGGGCGCTGAGCACCTCGAGTCTCAATGCGGAGAGCATGCAGAAATCAAATGCAGGCAGCGGAAAGAGCGTGCGGCAAATCAGTCCCACCCACCCCTTCCCTCAACGACTATCTGTCCCACCTGTGACAAAGTCTGTGGCTCTCGTATTGGACTGTTCAGCCACCAAAGAACTCACTTCAGGAGTGGAAGCAAGTCTTCCTCGATTCCGAGGGACTGCCTTTGATGATGATGACTAGGAAACCTGTAACTTTATCTTCAAACGAGAAGAATGAGAAGTGTCAAAGAAAGCTGCTGCCATCTAAGAAAAGCAAACAGAAAACTCATTTGATGAGAAATGTTTGTTGTCTGCTTTGCGCTATATATAATATGAAATGCCTTTCATTAAAGTACACAATAATCCAATCTCAGGGTTCAAATGATACACAGAAGTGCTTGTACTGCACGCTTCCCTGTTTACAATGACTCTGAAGCCCCTGTGAAATGATGCCTGCCTTATGGAGGGAAAGAGGAAACATGAAAAGAAATACGCAAAAGCTATTTATTTGCTCCTTTTGAATCCTCACTCAATAACATGGTGCTCTCTGCAGTCCTAATGCCTTTATCCTCAGAGGACTCTCCGTGCTCATAATGCTTTCAGTTTTCTCAGACAGGCTTTCAGAGTGTATAGTTTATTTATAGCATAATTACCTTAAAATTGTGATATAGCAGCCTAAATGTTTGAGTCTCTCCTGTCAGCGGAATACCTTGCCCACTCCAACTAGAAAGCAGATAAAGGCTATCAAAGGCAGACAAAGCTTGACTTCGACTCATGTTGCATACTTGTTCACCTATTCACCATACAACTGCCCACAACCTTCACAAGAGGACACAAACTTAACTGGACCAGCCATATAAATACTCTGGCTATAAGAGCAGGTCAAAGGCTGGGTATTCTGCAGCGAGAGTCTCACCTCCTGATTCCCCAAAGCCTTTCAACCATCTACAAGGCAGAAGTCAGGAGTGTGATGGAATATTCTCCACCTGCCTGGATGAGTGCAGCTCCAACAACACTCAAGAAGCTCGACATCATCCAGGACAAAGTAGCCCGCTTGACTGGCACCCCATCCACCACCTTCAACATTCACTCCCTCCACCACCAGCGCACCATGGCTGCAGTGTGTACCATCTACAAGATGCACTGCAGCAACTCACCAAGGCTTCTTTGGCAGCACGTCCCAAACCCACGACCTCTACCACCTAGAAGGACAAGGGCTGCAGGCGAATGGAAGCTGTTATGTATTGTCCGGGTACATTACATGTATGGTTACAATGGTGCGCCACAGAGGGCGCTGTGGTAGGAGACCTGAAAGTACCTGCAAGACAGAGTATAAAAGGCTGCCCACCACACCTGAGAGGCACTCTGGAGCTACACAATAAAGGACTAAGGTCACAGCAGTTACTACAACACCAGACTGTGCGGAGTTAGTGATTTGAGTGCTACATACATCACAGAAGCACCATCACATAGAAACATAGAAATATAGAAACATAGAAAATAGGTGTAGGAGTAGGCCATTCGGCCCTTCGAGCCTGCACCACCATTCAATAAGATCATGGCTCATCATTCACCTCAGTACCCCTTTCCTGCTTTCACTCCATACCCCTTGATCCCTTTAGCCATAAGGGCCATATCTAACTCCCTCTTAAATATATCCAATGAACTGGTATCAACAACTCTCTGTGGTAGGGAATTCCACAGGTTAACAACTCTCTGAGTGAAGAAGTTTCTCCCTATCTCAGTCCTAAATGGCTTACCCCTTATCCTTCGACTATGTCCCCTGGTTCTGGACTTCCCCAACATCAGGAACATTCTTCCTGCATCTAACCTGTCCAGTCCCGTCAGAATTTTATATGTTTTGATGAGAAACCCTCTCATCCTTCTAAACTCCAGTGAATACAGGCCCAGTCGATCCAGTCTCTCCTCATATGTCAGTCGTGCCATCCCGCGAATCAGTCTGGTGAACCTTCACTGCACTCCCTCAATAGCAAGAACGTCCTTCCTCAGATTAGGAGACCAAAACTGAACACAGTATTCCAGGTAAGACCTCACTAAGGCCCTGTACAACTGCAGTAAGACCTCCCTGCTCCTATACTCAAATCCCCTAATCACCTGCAAGTTCCCCTCCAAGTTACACACCATCCTGACTTGAAAATATATCGCCGTTCCTTCATCGTCACTGGGTTAAATTGTTAGAACTCCCTCACTAACAGCACTGTGGGAGTTCCTTCACCGCACGGACTGCGGCGGTTCAAGAAGGCGGCTCACCACTACCTTCTCAAGGGCAATTAGGGATGGGCAATAAATGCTGGCCTTGTCAGTGATGCCCACATCCCAAGAACGAATTTCTAAAGAAGTCAACCAATCCACTACCCCTCATTTTGTGGCTCTAAAAAGTTGAACTTCACCCCCAGTGTCTCTTCTAATGGACACTGCTCTTCATTTTATAGTGTTCACCAACACTGTCAATATTCTATTTTATTTTACTTTACAGGAAAAACATTTACTTAACAGTATGAAAGGCCATTGTCCATGCCTAGCATAGAACTAATATATATGTAATAAAATCCGGTCCTGGGTTGGAGATGCTCAACAACTTATAAAGGAGCAATCCCAAGTTAAGTGTACCCACCTCTGTGTATATTATTACTCTTTATCCATAAAAGGAAAACAAGTTGCTGCATCCTCAATGAGATAGCAGGCAAAGCTTGGAGATAACCTTTGCCCCCTTTGCACAAAAGCTGTAGAATGCAATAGGGGTGAGGGAGTTGTGCTTGAAACCATCCAGGACTGAGGAAATGTGAGATCAATTGCTTCCCTCCCACCCTACCTAAGACCACAGGGAATATTGTGCTTACTTCCACTGTCTGGGGTGGAATACTTACACCCGCATCACATGAGAGCACAGCTCAGTCAGAAAGACAAGCCTGCATTCCTTTCAGCTCCAAATAAAAAAAAAATCGAATGTTATCCTTCAGATCACTTTAGCTTAATCCAATCTCTGTGACCGGCTTCCCTCCATCTGCAGGATTGCTCTGGTACTCTGAGGTCTCGGCTTAAAGCAGAAAAGCTCACTGTAACGAGCTGCTGACTCCAACTCATGAAAAATGTAATAAATAAGAAAAGACAGTGAGCCGAAAATCACCAACAGCTGGCAAAGACAAGAGCACCAGGCAATCAGGGCAAAAGGCAGAGTTTCCACCCATGATCATAAAAATTCATTCTAGCTGTGTCTAAGCTATTTAAAAAGAATTATAGATCTAAGCCGGATTTTATTTCACTAATAGCAGAGTCTCACAAAACATTTGCAGTCAAATTAGTTCATTTATTGCGACAGTACTTTTTTAGACTGTTATCATCTTCTTCATGTATAGAATCAACACTGATGTCCTCCCTCCCTCTCTTCCTCCACTCTCTCCCTCCCTCTCTCACTCTCTCTCCCTCCCTCCCTCCTTCCCACCCTCTCTCTCCCTCTCTTTTCCTCCCTCTCTCTCCCTCCGTCTCTCTCTCACTCTCCTTCCACCTCCCTCTCTAACTATCCCGCCTCCTCCCACCCTCTGTCTCTCTCCCTCCCACCCTCTCTCCATCTCTCTCTCTCTCACTCACTCTCCCTCTCCCCTCTTTCCCTCCCCTCACTCACTCCCTCCCCCTCTCTCCTTCCCACCCTCTCCCGCCCACCCGCTCTCTCCTGCCAACCCTTTCCCTCACACACTCTCTCCCTCTCCCAACCTCCCTCTCCCTCACACCTTCCATCTCTCTCCCCCCACCCTCCCTCTCCCTCACACCCTCTCTCTCCCTACCACCCTCCCTCTCTCTCTCACTCTTCCCCTCCACGCCCTCCCACTTCTCTCACATCCTCTCTCTCCCTCCCACTGTCCCTTTCTCTCACTCTATCCCTCCCTCCCATGCCCTCCTATCCTTCCTCCCCTCTACCACCCTCCCTCCATCTCCCTCCAACCCTCTCCCTCCCGCTCCCTGCCTCCTACCCTCTCCCTCCCACCCTCTCTCTCCCTCCAACCCTCTCCCTCCCTCCCTCTTCCTCCCCCTCCAACCCTCTCCCTGCCTCCCACCCTCTCTCTCCCTCCCACCCATTTCTTCCTCCCATCCTCTCTCTCTCCCACCTCCCTCCTTCTCCCTCTTTTCCCCCTCCCTCTCTCCCCATTCCCTCTTCCCCCCCTCACCTCCTTCCCTCACCTCCCTCTCTCTCTCCCCCTCTCCCTTGCCATCCTTCTCTTCCCCCTCCATCTCTCCCCCTCACCTTCCTCTCTCTCCCCCTCTCTCTCCCCCTCCCTCTCTCTCTCTTTCTCTCTCTCACCTGCCGTGCACTCTTCTGGGCTCCACAGCAACACCCGGGGAGGCCCCATGCCGGCGCCCATTGGCCCCGCTGCATCCACTGCCGCCTCCTCATTGGAACAGACCCAGCATCAATCAAACTTTTAAAATTCATGCCATCGCTTCACGCCCTGGTTGGTTGCAAGGCCGGGCAGGCCCTGATCGCCCATTGGTTGGTGCAACTATCACTCAGTCTGGACCACATGCTCCAGCCCCCAGCCCCCGCTCCGGCCCCAGGACAGACAAAGGACAGACAAAAACTGACCTATTATTATAGATTACTAAGCTCTATTCTTGTGTTGTTATTTAAATGATTTATGCTGATAACTTCCTACTAAAACCTGCCTGCAATGCTGATGCAAAAATATATTGTTTTGAGGTTCTATGTCATTAAACCCATAGGGATTTAATTTCCTCTGACAGTGTACTGCTTTATATGTTTGCATGACATTCCTTTGTGTGCACTTTCAATGCAGCTGATAACTTATTTAAATAACTATACTAATGACTGGGTTAACATCACCCACAAAGATCCTCCATATAAACATATTAGCCCTGAATTTCCTCAGAATTTCAGCCGCTTCACCAGCAGTATGGCACAATCCCTGTTTATGCATGGAAAGGGTGTTTCTGTTACACTGGTGCAGCAGCAGAAAGTTCAAGGAAATTCAGGGCTAATAGAATGTTTCCTGAGGAAATGAAAGCTCAATATTAAATGACAGCACAAATGGCAGCGACAACCAAAACGTTAGGTATCATCAATTAGCGCAATGTTTTTCGTGGGCTGAAATTGGTGCTTTGTAAGGCAAGCAATATTATAATGAGAGGGTGAAATACTTTGATCATCTATGGAATATTTTTCCGACTTTACTCTTCCAACTGAGAGCTTTGCGTAACAGTGATACATATTGGAAATTTGCGCACAGCTGCATATAATTTTCCGACTGCTTATATTAATGGTCAGAGAATCATGCACAGCAGGCACCAGAATTTTCAATATGCGTCACAGTGCACGAGGCTCCCCACTGCGCTGTGCAAAGTTGGAAAATTATCCCTCTATAAGAAGCGTTTGCTATAGCACATTATTAAAGAAGTAGTAGCAGGACATTTAGGAAATCATAATACAGTCAAGTAGAGTCAGCATGGTTTTATGAAAGGGAAATCATGTTTGACAAATTTGCTGGAGTTCTTTGATGATGTAATGAGCAGGGTGGATAAGGGGGAATCAGTAGATGTCATGTATTTGGTTTTCCAGAAGGCATTCGATAAGGTGCCACACAAAAGGTTACTGTACAAGATAAGAGCTCACGGGGTTGGGTGTAATATATTAGCATGCATAGAGGATTGGCTAACTAACAGAAAGCAGAGAGTCAGGATAAATGGGTAATTTCAGGTTGGCAAACTGAAATTAGTGGGGTACCACAGGGATCAGTGCTGGGGCCTCAACTATTTACAATCTATATTAATGACTTGGATGAAGGGACCGAGTGAAATGTAGCCAAATTTGCTGATGATACAAAGATAGGTGGGAAAGCAAGTTGTGAGGAGCACACAAAAAATCTGCAAATAAGCTAAGTGAGTGGGCAAAAATTTGGCAGATGGAGTATAATGCGGGAAATGTGAGGTTATCCACTTTGGTAGATAAAATTAAAAAGTAAATTATTTTTTAAATGGGGAGTAATTACAAAATTCTGCAGTATAGAGGGATCTGGGGGTCCTTGTACATGAAACACAAAAAGTTAGTATGCAGGTACAGCAAGTAATTAGGAAGGCAAATGGAATGTTGGCCTTTATTGCAAGGGGGATGGAGTATAAAAGTAGGCAAGTCCTGCTCCAACTGTACAGGACATTGGTGAGACCATACCTGGAGTACGATGTAAGTTTTGGTCTTCTTATTTAAGGACGGGTATACTTGTATTGGACGCAGTTCAGAGAAGGTTCACGAGGTTGATTCCTGAGATGAAGGGGTTGTCTTATGAAGAAAGTTTGAGCAAGTTGGGCCTATACTCAGTGGAGTTTAGAAGAATGTATTCTGTTCCTAACACAGATGAAAATGCAAACAGGGAGGTTAAAGTAACAGTGACCTCAGTCTTTATTAAGACACTCCAGAGTGAGGAACAGGCCTTAGGTGCCGACTTATATACAGTGCTCCCAAGAGATGCTGGGATCCCTTGGGACTTCAGGGGATGCGCTCCCTGGTGGCTGTGCCCTCGCTGGGCTGGTGTGTTGTTCGCCCTGCAGGGCTGCTGTGTGAGCATGGCCTTACTGCGCTGTTGGGCGTGATGGGTTTGATTTCCTGGTCCGGGGTGGTGTCGTTGATCCTTTGGGTGTGTGTTGTGGGCTTGAAAAAGGTGGTGTCTGCTGTGGGTTCTTCAGGGCAGTCTGTGAACCGCAGCCTTGTTTGGTCCAAGTACTTTCTGCAAATTTGTCCATTGTCTAGTTTGACTACAAACACCCTATCCCTTCTTTAGCTATCACCGTGCCCGCGATCCACTTGGGACCATGTCCATAGTTTAGCACATACACAGGGTCATTCAGATCAATTCCCCGTGACACAGTGGCGCAACCATTGTTTACATTTTGTTGCTGCGGCCTGCTCTCCACCTGATCATGCAGAGTGGGGTGAACCAGCGAGAGTCTGGTTTTAAGTGTCCTTTTCATGCATAGCTCAGCCGGGGGCACCCCTGTGACCGAGTGGGGTCTCGTGCAGTAGCTGAGCAGTACTCGGGACAGACGGGTTTGGAGAGAACCTTGTGTGACTCGTTTGAGGCTCTGTTTGATAGTTTGTACTGCCCGTTCTGCCTGCCCATTGGTTTAAACGGGGCTGAGGTGACATGTTTGATCCCATTGCGGTTCATGAATTCTTTAAATTCGGCACTGGTGAAACATGGCCCGTTGTCACTGACCTGTATGTCAGGCAGGCCATGGGTGGCAAACATGGCCCTCAGGCTTTCAATGGTGGCGGTGGCGGTGCTTCCTGATATTATTTCATATTCAATCCATTTTGAAAAAGCATCCACCACCACCAGGGACATTTTACTGAGAAACGACATAGATCCTCGACCATGGTCTGGAGGGCCAGGACCACAAACTTAGTGGTGCCTCCCATCGGTGCTCGTTGCTCAACTGAGCACACACGCTGCATTGCCGTACACAGGACTCTAAGTCAGAGTCGATACCGGGCCACCACACGTGGGATCTGGCTATTGCTTTCATCATTACTATACCCGGGTGTGTACTGTGGAGATCCGAGATGAACGTCTCCCTGCCCTTTTTTGGTAGTACTACGCGGTTATCCCACAACAGGCAGTCTGCCTGAATGGACAGCTTGTCCTTTCGCCGCTGGAACGGCTTGATTAGCTCTTGCATTTCAACGGGAATGCTGGCCCAGATCCCATGCAGTACACAGTTTTTTACTAGGGACAGCAGAGGATCTTGGCTGGTCCAAGTCCTAATCTGGCGGGCCGTGACAGGTGATTTATCATTTTCAAATGCTTCCATGACTATCAACAAGGCTGCCGGCTGCGCCACCATCAACAAATTTGCAGGCTGCGCCATTTCCACTCCCGTGGTGGGCAATGGTAGCCGACTGAGAGCATCCGCACAGTTCTCGGTGCCTGACCTGTGGCGGATGGTATAGTTATACGCTGATAGCGTGAGTGCCCACCTTTGTATGCAGGCTGAGGCATTAGTATTTATCCCCTTGTTTTCAGCAAACAGGGATGTGAGGGGCTTGTGATCGGTTTCCAGCTCAAATTTGAGGCTAAACAGGTACTGATGCATTGTCTTTACCCCGAACACACACGCTAATGCCTCTTTCTCAATCATGCTGTAGGCCCTCTCGGCCTTAGACAAGCTCCTGGAGGCATAGGCAACAGGTTGCAACTTCCCCGCAACGTTAGCTTGTTGTAATAAACACCCGACTCCATACGATGATGCATCACATGCTAGCACCAGTCTTTTACTCGAGTTATACAATACAAGCAGCTTGTTGGAGCATAAAATGTTTCTGGCTTTCTCAAAAGCAATTATTTGTTTTTTTCCCCATACCCAATTCTCACCTTTACGCAATAACACATAAAGGGCTCTAAGAGGGTGCTTAACCCTGGTAGGAAGTTACCAAAATAGTTGAGGAGTCCCAGGAACGACCGCAGCTCCGTGACGTTCTGTGGCCTGGGCGCATTCCTGATAGCCTCTGTCTTGGCATCTGTGGGCCGAATGCTGCCGCCGCGATCTTTCTCCCCAAAAACTCCACTTCTGTTTCCATGAAGACGCATTTCGACCTCTTCAGCCGCAGCCCTACGCGATCCAATCGCTGGAGGACCTCCTCCAGGTTTTGTAGATGCTCGGCGGTGTCCCGACCTGTGACCAATATGTCGTCCTAAAAAACTACCGTGCATGCTACCACCTTGAGTAGGCTCTCCATGTTTTTCTTGAAGATCGCTGCAGCCGACCGAATTCCAAACAGTCATCTTTTGTAGGTGAACAGTCCCTTGTGCGTGCTGATGCAGGTGAGGCCCTTCGAAGACTCCTCCAGCTCCTGCGTCATGTAGGCCGAAGTCAGGTCGAGCTTGGTGAACGTCTTGCCTCCTGCCAGCGTTGCAAATAGGTCGTCTGCCTTAGGTAGCGGGTATTGGTCCTGTAGCGAGAAACGATTATATTTACTTTATAATCGCCGCAAATGTTGACCGTGCCATCACTTTTGAGTACTGGAAAAATCGGGCTGGCCCACTCGCTGAATTCCACTGGGGAGATGATGCCCTCGCGTTGCAGCCTGCCCAGCTCAATTTCCACTCTCTCCCTCATCATGTGAGGAACCACTCGCGCCTTGTGGTGAATGGGTTGTGCCTCTGGGACCAAGTGGATCCGCACCTTCGCCCCGGAAAAGTTTCCAATGCCTGGCTCAAAAAGGGAAGGAAATTTGTTAAGAACCTGGGTACATGAGGCCTCATCGACATGTGATAACGCTCGGATATCATCCCAGTTCCAGTGGATTTTGCCCAGCCAGCTCCTTCCAAGCAGTGTGGGGCAATCACCCGGGACAATCCAGAGTGGCAGTTCGTGCACCGTGCCCTCGTAGGTGACCTTGACCATGGCGCTGGCCAGGACAGTGATAAGCTCTTTGGTGTACGTTCTCAGTTTCATGAGCATGGGGCTCAGGACTGGTCTGAGTGCCTTGTTGCACCACAGTCTCTCAAACATATTTTTACTTATGATATATTGGCTAGTGCCAGTGTCCAGTTCCATGGCTGCGGATAAGCCATTCAAGTTTACATTTAGCATTATAGGTGGACATTTCGTCGAAAATATGTGCACCCCGTATACTTCAGAATCTGCCTCCTCTCTCTGAGGCTCGAAATTGCTTTGATCCAGCATGGACCGATCTTCCTCTGCCACGTGGTGGTTAGCAGGTTGTACAGAGCTTGCAGCTCATCTGCAAGCTCATTGGAGGTGCCCCATTGTTCCATAGAAACATAGAAAATAGGTGCAGGGGTAGGCCATTCGGCCCTTCGAGCCTGCATCACCATTCAATATGATCACGGCTGATCATTCACCTCAGTACCCCTTTCCCGCTTTCTCTCCATACCCCTTGATCCCTGTAGCCGAAAGGGCCATATCGAACTCCCTCTTGAATACATACAATGAACTGGCATCAACGACTCTCTGCAGCAGGGAATTCCACAGGTTAACAACTCTCTGAGTGAAGAAGTTTCTCCTCATCTCAGTCCTAAGTGGCCTACCCCTTATCCTAAGACTGTGTCCCCTGGTTCTGGACTTCCCCAACATCGGGAACATTCTTCCCGCATCTAACCTGTCCTGTCCCGTCAGAATCTTATACATTTCTATGAGATCCCCTCTCATCCTTCTAAACTTCAGTGTGTAAAGGCCCAGTTGATCCAGTCTCTCCTCATATGTCAGTCCAACTGTCCCTGAAATCAGTCTGGTGAACCTTCATTGCACTCCTTCAATAGCAAGAACATCCTTCCTCAGATTAGGAGACCAAAACTGAACACAATATTCCAGGTGAAGCCTCACCAAGGCCCTGTACAACTGCAGTCAGACCTCCCTGCCCCTATACTCAAATCCCCTAGCTATGAAGGCCAACATGCCATTTGCCTTCTTCAATGCCTGCTGTACCTGCATGCCAACTTGCAATGACTGATGAACCATGACACCCAGGTCTCGTTGCACCTCCCCTTTCCCTAATCTGCCACCATCCAGATAATACTCTGCCTTCGTGTTTTTGCCACCAAAGTGGATAACCTCACATTTATCCACATTATACTGCATCTGCCATGCATTGGCCCACTCACCTAACCTGTCCAAATCACCCTGCAGCCTCTTAGCATCCTCCTCACAGCTCACATCGCCACCCAGTTTAGTGTCATCTGCAAACTTGGAGATATTACACTCAATTACTTCGTCCAAATCATTAATGTATATTGTAAAGATCTGGGGTCCCAGCACTGAGCCCTGCGGCACTCCACTAGTCACTGCCTCCCATTCTGAAAAGAACCCGTTTATCCTGACTCTCTGCTTCCTGTCTGCCAACCAATTCTCTATCCATGCCAGTACATTATCCCCAATACCATGTGTTTTTATTTTGCACACCAATCTCTTTTGTGGGACCTTGTCAAAGGCCTTTTGAAAGTCCAAATACACCACATCCACTGGTTCTTCCTTGTCCACTCTACGAGTTATATCCTCAAAATATTCCAGAAGATTTGTCAAGCATGATTTACCTTTCACAAATCCATGCTGACTTGGACCGATCCTGTCACTGCTTTCCAAATGCGCTGCTATTTCATCCTTAATAATTGATTCCAACATTTTTCCCACTACTGATGTCAGGCTAACCGGTCTATAATTTCCCGTTTTCTCTCTCCCTCCTTTTTTAAAAAGTGGAGTACATTAGCGACCCTCCAGTCCATAGGAACTGATCTAGAGTCGATAGACTGTTGGAAAATGATCACCAATGCATCCACTATTTCTAGGGCCACCTCCTTAAGTACTCTGGGATGCAGACAATCAGGCCCCGGGGATTTGTCGGCCTTCAATCCCATCAATTTACCCAAAACAATTTCCCGCCTAATAAGGATATCCTTCAGTTCCTCCTTCTCACTAGACCGTCGTTCCCCTCGGACATCTGAAAGGTCATTTGTGTCTTCCTTCGTGAAGACAGAACCAAAGTATTTGTTCAATTGGTCTGCTATTTCTTGGTTCCCCATTATTAATTCACCTGAGTCCAACTGCAAGGGCTCTACGTTTGTCTTCACTAATCTTTTTCTCTTCACATGTCTATAGAAGCTTTTGCAGTCAGTTTTTATGTTCCCGGCAAGCTTCCTCTTGTACTCTATTTTCCCCCTCCTAATTAAACCCTTTGTCCTCCTCTGCTGAATTCTAAATTTCTCCCAGTCCTCAGGTTTGCTGCTTTTTCTGGCCAATTTATATGCCTCTTCCTTGGATCTAACACTATCCTTAATTTCCCTTGTTAGCCACGGGTGAGCCACCTTCCCTGCTTTATTTTTACTCCAGACAGGGATGTACAATTGTTGAAGTTCATCCATGTGATCCATAAATGTTTGCCATTGCCTATCCACTGTCAACCCTTTAAGTATCATTTGCCAGTCTATTCTAGCCAATTCACACCTCATGTCGAAGTTACCTTTCCTTAAGTTTCGGACCCTAGTTTCTGAATTAACTGTGTCACTCTCCATCTTAATAAAGAATTCTACCATATTATGGTCACTCTTCCCCAAGGGGCCTCGCACAACAAGATTGCTAATTAGTCCCTTCTCGTTACACATCACCCAGTCTAGGATGGCCAGCTCTCTAGTTGGTTCCTCGACATATTGGTGAAGAAAACCATCCCTGATACACTCCAGCAAATCCTCCTCTACCGCATTGCTACCAATTTGGTTAGCCCAATCTATATGTAAATTAAAGTCACCCATGATAACTGCTGTACCTTTATTGCACACATCCCTTATTTCTTGTTTGATGCTGTCCCCAACCTCACTACTACTGTTTGGTGGTCAGTACACAACTCCCACCAGCGTTTTCTGCCCTTTGGTATTCCATAGCTCCACCCATACCGATTCCACATCATCCAAGCCAATGTCCTTCCTTACTATTGCATTAATTTCCTCTTTAACCAGCAACGCCACCCCGCCTCCTTTTCCTCTCTGTCTATCCATCCTAAATGTTGAATACCCTTGGATGTTGAGTTCCCTGCCTTGGTCCCCCTGGAGCCATGTCTCTGTGATGCCAATCACATTGTATCCGTTAACTGCTATCTGCACAGTTAATTCGTCCACCTTATTCCGAATACTCCTCGCATTGAGGCACAGAGTCTTGAGGCTTGTCTTTTTAACACACCCTGCCCCTTTAGAATTTTGCTGTAATGTGGCCCTTTTTGCTTTTTGCCTTGGGATTCCCTGCCCTCCACTTTTATTATTCTCCTTTCTATCTTTTGCCTCTGTCTCCCTTTTATTTCCCTCTGCCTCCCTGAATAGGTTCCCGTCCCCCTGCCATATTAGTTTAACACCTTCCCAACAGCACTAACAAACACTCCCCCTAGGACATTGGTTCTGGTCCTGCCCAGATGCAGACTGTCCGGTTTGTACTGGTCCCACCTCCCCCAGAACTGGTTCCAATGCCCCAGGAATTTGAATCCCTCCCTTCTGCACCACTCCTCAAGCCACGTATTCATCTGAGCTATCCTGCGATTCCTACTCTGACTAGCATGTGGCACTGGTAGAAATCCTGAGATTACTACTTTTGAGGTCCTACTTTTTAATTTAGCTCCTACCTCCCTAAATTCGTCTCATAGAACCTCATCCCATTTTTTACCTATATCGTTGGTACCTATGTGCACCACGACAACTGGCTGTTCACCCACCCTTTTCAGAATGTCTTGCACCCGTTCCGAGACATCCTTGACCCTTGCACTAGGGAGTCTCGGTTGCGACCGCAGAAACACCTATCTATTCCCCTTACAATTGAATTCCCTATCACTATAGCTCTCCCATTCTTTTTCCTACCCTCCTGCGCAGCAGAGCCACCCACGGTGCCATGAACTTGGCTGCTGCTGCCCTTCCCTGATGAGTCATCCCCCTCAACAGTACTCAAAGCAGTGTATCTGTTTTGCAGGGGGATGACCACAGGGGACCCCTGCACTACCTTCCTTGCACTGCTCTTCCTGTTGATCACCCATTCCCTATCTGGCTGTGTTTCCTTTACCTGCGGTGTGACCAACTCACTAAACGTGCTATTCATGTCATTCTCAGCAGCATGCATGCTCAAGAGTGAATCCACCCACAGCTCCAGTGCCGCAATGCGGTCTGTCAGGATCTGCAGGCAGATGCACTTCCCGCACACATAGTCGTCAGGGACACCAGAAGCGTCCCTGAGTTCCCACATATTACAGGAGGAGCATAACACGTGTCTGAGCTCTCCTGCCATGACTTAACCCATAGATAACCTTAATTGGGCAACAACAATCCTAAATGTTACTTACTGATAAAGAAAGAAAAAGAAAAACTACTTACCAATCACCAGCCGATCACTTACCCCCTTGGCTGTGATGTCACCTTTCGTTTTCTTTCTACTTCTTTTTTGCCTCCCTGCTGCAGCTGCACCAGGTAGCCTTTATAGGCCTTGGACGCTCCCTGGACTCACGCCTCAGTGACCACGAACTCCCGCTGCCTCTCGCGGCCTTTATAGGCCTCGGACGCTCCCCGGACTCACGCCTCAGCGACCACGAACTCCCGCTGCCTCTCGCGGCCTTTATAGGCCTCGGACGCTCCCCAGACTCACGCCTCAGTGACCATGGACTCCCGCTGCCTCTCGTGGCCTTGGTAGGCCTCGGACACTCCCCGGACTCACGCCTCAGCGACCACGAACTCCCGCTGCCTCTAACGGCCTTTGTACGCCTCGGACGCTCCCCGGACTCACACCTCAGCGACCATGAACTCCCGCTGCCTCTAGAGGCCATTATAGGCCTCGGACACTCCCCAGACTCACGCCTCAGCGACCATGAACTCCTGCTGCCTCTCACAGCCTTTATAGGCCTCAGACGCTCTCCAGACTCACGCCTCAGCGACCACGAACTCCCACCGCCTCTATCGGCCTTTGTAGGCCTCAGACGCTCCCCGGACTCACGCCTCAGCGACCACGAACTCCCGCTGCCTCTAGCGGCCTTTATAGGTCTCGGACGCTCCCTGGACTCACGCCTCAGCGACCACGAACTCCCGCTGCCTCTAGCGGCCTTTATAGGCCTCGGATGCTCCCTGGACTCACGCCTCAGTGACCACGAACTCCCGCTGCCTCTCGCGGCCTTTGTAGGCCTTGGACGCTCCCCAGACTCACGCCTCAGCGACCACAAACTCCTGCTGCCTCTCGCGGCATTTATAGGCCTTGGACATTCTCCGGACTCACGCCTCAGCGACCACGAACACCCGCTGCCTTTTGTAGCCTCTGCCGATCCCCGGACTCACGCCTCAGCGACCACGAACTCCCGCTGCCTCTCGCGGCCTTTGTAGGCCTCGGACTCTCCCTGGACTCACGCCTCAGTGACCACGAACTCCCACTGCCTCTCGCGGCCTTTGTAGGCCTCGGACGCTCCCCGGACTCAATCCTCAGCGACCACGAACTCCCACTGTCTCTCGCGGCCTTTATAGGCCTCGGACGCTCTCCGGACTCACACCTCAGTGACCACGAACTCCAGCTGCCTCTCGTGGCTTTTATAGGCCTCGGACTCTCCCTGGACTCACACCTCAGCGACCACGAACTCCCGCTGCCTCTCATGGCTTTTATAGGCCTCGGACTCTCCCTGGACTCACACCTCAGTGACCACGAACTCCAGCTGCCTCTCGCGGTCTTTATAGGCCTCGGACGGTCCCCAGACTCAATTCTCAGCGACCACGAACTCCCACTGTCTCTCGCGGCCTTTATAGGCCTCGGACGCTCTCCGGACTCACACCTCAGTGACCACGAACTCCCGCTGCCTCTCGTGGCTTTTATAGGCCTCGGACTCTCCCTGGACTCACACCTCAGCGACCACGAACTCCCGCTGCCTCTCATGGCTTTTATAGGCCTCGGACTCTCCCTGGACTCACACCTCAGTGACCACGAACTCCAGCTGCCTCTCGCGGTCTTTATAGGCCTCGGACACTCCGCAGACTCAATCCTCAGCGACCACAAATTCCCGCTGCCTCTCGCAGCCTTTGTAGGCCTCGGACGCTCCCCGGACTCACGCCTCGGCGACCACGAACTCCCACTGCCTCTCGCGGCCTTTATAGGCCTTGGACGCTCTCCGGACTCACACCTCAGTGACCACAAACTCCCGCTGCCTCTCGCAGCTTTTATAGGCCTCGGACGCTCCCTGAACTCACACCTCAGCGACCATGAACTCCCGCTGCCTCTCACGGCCTTTGTAGGCCTTGGACGCTCCCCGGACTCACGCCTCAGCGACCACGAACTCCAGCTGCCTCTCGTGGCCTTTATAGGCCTCGGACACTCCCCAGACTCAATCCTCAGCGAGCACGAACTTCCGCTGCCTCTCACGGCCTTTATAGGCCTCGGATGCTCCCCGGACTCACGCCACAGCTCTTGCAAACATACCTTTTGAAGCGGAGAGAATAGGCTGAATGGAAGCCTCCACAATGCCAACAACATGTGAATTGCCTTGCATTCATCCTTTGTTGCGGACTCTGAGTCATCTGGGTCACCTGAGGCCTGTTGGCAGTTGTAGACTCGTGGTTTCTGCCCTGTACATTTCTGCTCGCAAACACAGTTCCAGTTAATTTATGAACATTGCTAGCATTTGTGTGCTGAGAGATTTGTTTGGTGTTATCACTGGTGGATGTACACGCCTGTGCTATTGCAATGGCCTTACTGAGGTTCGGTGTCTCTAACAGTCAAAAGTTTTCGTAGGATGGTCTCGTGGCCAATGCCCAGTACAAAAAAGTCTCTGAGCATTTGCTCCAGGTAGCCATCAAACTCACATTATCCTGCAAGTTGCCTTAGCTGCTTCAGATCGCTGGCACGTGTAGAACCGATACCTTGCCACCAGCACGCTCTCCCTCGGGTTAAGATGCTCCCGAGCCAGTTTACACAGCTCCTCATACGACTTATCTGTGGGTTTCACCAGAGCCAGAAGATTCTTCATGAGGCTGTAGGTCGGTGCCCCGCAGACTGTGAGGAGGACTGCTCTCCTTTTTGCAGCGCTTCCTTCTCCGTCCAGCTCGTTGGCTATAAAGTACTGGTCTGGCCGTTCGACATAGTCCTCACCCTCCGAGAACTTCTCCAGGATGCCCACAGTTTGCTGCATCTTTGCGTTGAATTCGTATACTCGTCGCCAGTTATTGTGTTCCTAACACAGATGAGACTGCACACAGGGAGGTTAAAGTAACAGTGACCTCAGTCTTTAAGACATTCCAGAGTGAGGAACAGGCCTTAGGGGCCGGCTTATATACAGTGCTCCCAAGGGATGCTGGTATCCCTTGGGACTTCAGGGGATGCGCTCCCTGGTGACGGAACATGGGAGTGCATGCTTTACAGATATACAACAAAATGAAAGGTGATCTTCTTGAAACGTATAAGATTCTGAGGGGGCTTGACAGGGTAGATGCAGAGAGGATGTTTCCCCTCGTTGGGGAATCTAGAACTAGGGGGCATAGTTTCTTAATATGGAGTCACACATTTAAAACAGAGATGAGGATGAATTTCTTCTCTCAGAGGGTCGTGAATCTTTGGAATTCTCTTTCCCAGAGAGCTGTGGAGGCTGGGTCATTGAATGTATTTAAGGTGGAGATAGACAGATTTTTGAACGTTAAGGGAGTCAAGGATTATGGGGAGCGGGCAGGGAAGTGGAGTTGAGGTCAAAATCGATCAACCATGATCTTATTGAAGGGCGGAGCACGCTAGAGGGATCAAATGGCCTACTCCTGCTCCTATTTTTTATGTTCTTATGTAACAATGTTTAGCTTTGCTCTTGTTAAACTATGTACCCTAATGCCAACCTTAGAACAGGGTCTCCTTGCAGCATTGGTAAGAACTGGTAAGAACGATTGGAAAATTGACAGTTTTGTTAAGGGAACAAATAATTTGTAAAGAAAACTGTACAATTCACTAACTAATATTTTGTTAACTGCAATAGTGCCATCGCTATCTCGAACTGAGTAGAAAAATTAAATTCTTTAATTCTCCACTCCACTCCCATTCCAATATCTTCATCCTCAGACTCCCGCACTGTTCCAATGAAGCTCAATGCCAGTTCGAGGAACAGCACCTCATCTTTTGTTTAGGCACTTTACAGCCTTCTGGACTCAACATCGAGTTCAACAATTTCACTGTCTAACCTCTCTCTTTATCTCCAATGGCAGCTGGTCATTATCCCGCCATTCACACCTTTTAGACTAACCTTTTTCTAACTCCTGCCATTACCATTTCAATTTGGCCCATCATCCCTTGTGTCTCTCTAATCTCTCCTGCCTTCCAGCCTATCACAGACCTAACCTTTAGTTCTTTCTTCCACTCCCCCTTTCAGTGCTTCTTAAGAATCTGTTCTTTTGAAACATTCACCAGTTCTGATGACGGGCCATGGATTTAACTCTGTTTCTCTCCACAGATGCTGCCTGACCCGCTGATATTTCTAGCATTTTCTGTTTTTATTTCAGATTCCAGCATCCGCAGTATTTTGCTTTTGTATTATATTAGTAAAATAAAACAATTGTCATCTTTTCCCACTGGAGTTATGGCAGAACTACCAAGAAAAATTTGCCCCAATGATTCCATGTCAACTCTAATCTGTGTATTCTGTAAATATCATTACAGAGGGTGCAAAAAATTCCTTTCATTTTTGCCCGTTATGACCAGCAGAGAGATAGTCTCATTCTATCAGCCGGGACTACAGTCTAGATTGCAAAGGTGATTGGACAGTCTTCTAACCCATTGCTCCATCAATATCTTCATTGTGTGAATTCAAATGTAATACAAAGTTCTGTGGAGAAGGCTTGGGGAAAACATGGTTACAGCAAACTCCTACCAAAGTTCGATCTTTTAATAATTAACAACAGAAATGGCAGAATTTCAACAGTAAATTCTTTATAAAACATCATATGAAGGTTCATGAGTTCCCATATGATGAATTTCTGACCTTACGCATGCTCATCTGAGAAGATGGGGAACCATTAGAGGCTGGATCCACCTTCTCCTTTCATTTACTGGTAATTGGTTCAAGAGTGGTGCAAGACGGAGACAAACAAAATGAAATCAAAGTAGAATAAAAGAGACCTCCATCTTTGAAACGCTCCAAAGATGTTGCTGTGGTAAAAATAGAAGCAGGCTTGTGTTTCTGCTTCTGCCTTCGATAATGCAAACTGGCAGCTCTGTTTGCAACTAAGTCAGAATCTCCTGGAGGCAACAGCACCTTTGAACAACCCGTGCTAATACAGAGCATATTATTGTGCTTTGGTGAGTTTTAACAACTTCCACACTGAGAGAGTATTTACTAAATCAGATCTGACATTTCTTCAGCTTGCTCATTAATCAGTATTAGCTCCGGTGAATAGATCATTAAGGACTTGGTTAGGTCCCAAACTGCCCAGATGACAATGAAAAGCAGTCTTCTTGGCCTACTTTGTGTTTTAAAAGTTGATGCAACATACAGTAAATGATTAATTTGTTTAAATTGCTCCTGGCCTTGACAGTCCATGATGGTTATGCTGGTCTTCTGCTGTAACATTGGCGGGAGACTCGGAGAATTTCCCTGGATTTCATGGCCCCTGTGTTTTACTGCTGTTCCTCAATTGTTTACAAATTTTTCAATATTTAAATTTCCTCAAATTAAATTTTGCTGCAGCTGCTTAGCATCATAGTATGCTCCCGCTCCACCGTTGTAACTTTGCTAGAGGTATGACGGAAATCCGGTTGACGCATGTAAAGGGGGTTTCCGCCATTGTTCTGATGTGAAGTTACGGTGGCAGAGGGGAGCACTAAGGAATGCATTTTCATCCAGGTGTCTGCAAACATTCCCTTGTGAACATGCAGGCAATGCAGCAGGCACTCTCACTCTCACTGAAATGCTGCAGGAAATATGAATGGGACAGTGGAATGGTAGGAGAGGAGGCATACCCATTGGGGTTTAGTGGGCGTCTTTTGCGCTTACTAATTGATCATTCATTTCTTTTTTTATGCTATGTGCTCCTGGGTGGTGTTGAGGTGAGTGATGCTTCCAGCAGTCTTTCAGCGTTGGCATGGCACTTGTGCCTTCACGTACCTTAGCCAGCCCAGTAATGTCTTCAAAATATTTCTGATACTGCATAGGTATAGAACTCTTCTTTGAATAGTACCATCTGAGAGGGCAGATGAAACTACATTTTAACATCTCAATTAAAAAAGATGACACCTCCGACAGTGCAGCACTCCCTCAGCACTGCACTGAAGTGTTAGCCTGGATCATGTGCTCAAGTCTCTTGAGTGCAGTGGGTAACACTTCCAAAAAGTTGACTCTATATCTACCTTTTAGAAATGATGGGCTAGAAATTCCGTAGCGCCATGTTTGCGGCGCTAGCTTTTGAAAAGTTGTAAGTTTAACGGCAGGTGCGAATCAATCTCAACACCTGCGAAATTGAGTCTCTGCACTGCAGGGGAGCATTAAATCAGGCACTAATGGTGTGGTTGGGTGGCGTTAGGCTCCAAGCGATAACGAAAATGAGGTGTTCTGTAATCGGGAGTGAGCATTGGCGAAGGCGCCTTCTAGCCATTAAAGGGATGGTCACTGGAGTCTGCATACCAGGCCCCAATGATTCGGGGAGTACAGAATGGCAAGATGCTGTGGCATTAAATGCAAAGGCCTTTGATGGCCCACAGCACTCCAGGGACTAAGCAGCATTTATCTGGCTGCAGATACATCATGCACTCTCTGGTAAGCATAAATGACCTTTGGAATGGAAGTACTGGAGTGCATCCCTTTAAGTAGCGCCCCACCAACTGCCATGTTCACACCTCCACTCCCTGGCGCTTTCAGCACAAGGCAGTAAGGCATGGGGAGCTACTGAAGTTTGCAGATCGAGCACCCAGCGAGTGTAACACGCTCACTGACGTCACGCTCTACATGGCAAAAGGTGCCGAGGCGCTAACTGTTATCACCAGCGCTATGGAACCGGCAAATGTGATGTGTGGTGCGGGATTCGCCCTGCCACGATACTACTGCCCGAGCGCCGCGTTAGTGCCTCTCCCCAGCGCGAACGGGAGGCACTAAGCAGCCGAATTTCTCTCCTGTCTTAATGGAAAGGATGAATTTTCTGGCCCTTTGAAAAATAAATTGATTTGCTGCTTCTCTACTTGATGCTGTTCGTGTTGGAGCAAAGACTCTGACAAGCTCGCTCCAAGATAGAATGTAAGGGGTGTCCAGACAACTGCTTGGGAGGCTGCTGGCATCCCAGCCACGGCACAACATCACAAACTTATTCACAGGGGGCAGAGCCTTTGAATAAACATAAAAATCACCAACATTTAATTTACAGTTTCTGACACACATACATTAATTCAAGAACTTACCATTCTTCATCAGAAGGTGTCCACATAATAATCCTGCTCCATTACCTACAAAAAACCATCCTTCTGGCTCTATCATGGGGCTCTAACTGCACCTGCCCTTTTAATGGTGCTGGTACATTTAAGGTTCAGGATGCACCCATAATTCCTCTTCTATTTTTGGGCTGTGGCCAAAAGTGCAGCCATGTGCACTCTTTCAATTAAATTAAGCTCAAGAGGAAGTTCGGTTGCTCAGCTGGAGATCCTGGCAGAGTGCACTTCCAGTGCTCTCTGCATTAACTCTGCTTCCTGAACAGATCTAGTGGAGGAAGATCTGCCCTATGACGTATAGTTACTTTAAACAAGACACATTCCCTTTAAGTGCAGTATTTAAGTGGAGTTGCTTTATGTATTGCTCCAATGCAAGTTTTTATGAAGTCCCCATCTTCACATTTCAGCACTCTGTGAAAGTGCTGTAATAGTATTTTACTTTTCTTCCAGCAGCAATTTTTATGCTTTAACATTTTTTTTTACAAGAAACTTGTTCCCCAGGAACAGATTATCTGGCACACTGCACTTCAGATAGACACAGCAGCAGCAAAATATCCATCAAGGTTCTCATCCTGCCACTAGTCCTTGTAAAAGCAATTTTAACTATTTATGAAGACTGCAATGGGTCATGGGACTGAACTGTTTCAGCAAGAGGTCAGATGTGTAATTTGCTCGAGGTTCTTTGAGGGTTGAATTTTACAAATGGCCTCTTGGTCTCGAGCTGTTAAATAGGGGTAGGGGGAGGGGGGAAAGCAACAGCTGGTCATTACTCACTCCAAAACATCCCTGTTGAATTGCTTCTTGTTGTTGCCAAGGAATTCCCCAATCATCTGGCGGCTCAGGCCTTTCCGCTGCAGCAGAAAATGGGCAACTCCAATTGCCGTGTCAGGGATAAATCCCCGAGCAATCAGGAACTGAATTCCTTTGTCAGGATTTCTGTAAAAGAAAGAAAAATTGAAAATGTAAATAATGTTGAATGCAACTAAGAGAAGGCAGTGTACAAGGATTACAAGGAGCCCCAATATTACATCTAGTGGAAGATTTTCTGAATGCACGCTACAGGCAAGGAGCCATGCCTGCTGGCCACACAGGTTAGGATATCACAGGAACACTACAACACCACCAACAACAAGCATTTACAGAGGGCCTTTAACCTAGTAAAATGTCTCAAGGCACTTATCAAACATAATTTAACACCGAGCCACATAAGAAGATATTAGGACAGGTGACCAAAAGCTTGGTCAAAGAGGTAGTTATTAAGGAGCATCTTAAAGGAGAAGAAAGGTAGAGAAGTGAAGAGATTTAGCGAGGGGTTTCCAGAGCTTAGGGCCAAGGCAACTGAAGGCACAACTGCCAGTCATGGAGCGATGAAAATCAGGGACGTGCAAGAGGCCAGAGTCAGAGTTGCACTGATATCTCGGAGGGTTGTAGGGCTGGAAGAGGTTATATAAAGGAGAGGCCATGGAGGGATTTGAAAAAAAGGATGAGAATTATAAATCGAGGCATTGCCGGACCAGGAGTCAATGCGGGTCAGTAAACACAAGGGTGATGGGTGTACGGGACTTGGTACAAGTTAGGATACAATTTTTCATCCATTGAAATGGATGCATGAAAAATTGTGGGCAGCTTGCCTATGATTTCATATATGGGTAGCTGGAGGGGGAGGCTGGATCCCTAGTAGTGCAAACATGTGAATTAAACATCTCCCTGACAACGGAGGCAGCTTGAGTCTGGAGCTATTACAAGTCCTGTCAAGGGGACAAAATGAGAAATAAAAAGTAATGACATTATGACATCACAAAGATGGAGGACGGTAATTGGTTCTTCCATATTAATTGAATCACTGGACAGGGAATGAATCTTAAAGAAAGCTAATAACTGATTTAATTTGCTTCAATTGCTGATTTTCTAATTTTAATTTAATTTATAATGATGGTATATATTATTTAATTTTCTTTAATTATAATTAATCTTTATTATACTGATTTTACTATTGTATACTCTTTATTGTATTATTTACATTGTAATTTGAATTTCTTTTTTTTTCACCTGTGACTATCTGGGTGCGTATTTTGGTTGCCGCTTTAGACCCGAGCCTTTAACTTCTTTTTACACTTCCTTCTCCTGCTTTTTCTCTCTTTCCCTCAATGGTCAATATCTAACATATTGTAAAATTGTTGTGAAGCACCTTGGGACATTTTCCTACATTAAAGGCGCTAATTAAATAAAAGTTATTATTATTATTATAAAATAATGTGCACTGTGGAAAGAACTACACAGAAAATGATCAACTGTTTTGTTACAACACTTGATGGCTTGGCATGATGTCATAAAGAATGACAGTAAAATATTTAGCAGTATACAGTCGTACAAGCTCAAAAAATGCACTCCTATGTACAGTATACAGTCTGGACCTAAATTGCCCCTCCCCCTATTGGGGACAGTAATCTTCTGGGCCTGGGCTTTTATCACCAGGCCCAGAAGTCCCGCCCCCAACGTGGAATTGTGCACGCAATATCCCCTCAAAGGAGGCGGTGCGCTGTCCCCAGCAATCTGTGTCCTTGGAGGGGTGATCCCAGGGTCGGAGCCCAGCACCACACTCAGGAGCACTGATGTTCTACAATGCCCCTCCCCTTCAATTAAAGGGGAGGGCCACTGTGCACTCTGCAGGCCCTTTGGTGGCCACCATTAGACCACCAGTGAGGCAATCAATGGGGCCAGCAGCTGGCACCCATAGCAGAGTGCCGGGCTGCATGATGGCGGACCAGTCGACTCGAGGGCCGCCATTGTCGGGCCAACAGAAGAGTCAGCCAACAAAAACCCATGGCGGCCCACGGCGCAAAAGGCCTCCCCTTTCAGGGGTGCCTGGGCGGCAGGTATCCGCCAGCGATGATGACATCTGCTGGTGCCATCGTTGAAGCCCAAGGGGCAATTTCCCCTGTAGGGCGCAATGGGGTCGATGCGGGGCAGTGTGGTTTCGGCACACACGGCGATGACTTCATCACCGGACATGCCCCAGCCCGGGGTACAAATCATGGGACGCAGCATTGTCGGGACATCGCCCCCTAAACCTCTGGGCAATTTCCCAGGAAGTGCTATCAACCCCATCACTCGGGCAAAAACACCATTGCATTCCATTAGCGCCCTCCGGAGGTGCTAACGGAGCTATAAAAAGGGGCAATTTTGGCCCCTCTGTGTTACTGAGTATGACACTCCAATGTATATTATATAACAGTTGGCCTAATTTCAGCGGCAACTCCCTGGTGGTGGTATCATCTCTGATCAGGAGCACATCATTTGCGGGGTGGGACCTTATGTGTTGCTGCAGGATTTAATGAGATACAACAACTCAAAAGGGCCACGCCAGCAACACTACTTTGGAGCACCCCTGCCATTCGTTGACTTCAAGGATGTATGTAAGGTCTGTAGAAGAGCTGAGTGTTTCCTGGTTCAGCGAGGAAGCAATGAATGTGCCCCTGCACAAAGTGAGACAGAGGAGTATCCCACTGCTTTCGTCGGAGAGTTGCAAGTCACCAAAGGAGAGTAATGGCAGCAGGTGGACAGTGCAGTAAGTACTAACAGTAGCACACCATGCACAGCCACATAGTACCAAAAAGGATTTAATGGGCTTACCAGAGCAGATAGAATAAGAGAAGCAGTTTTTTACAAGACTGTACTAATAAAACTTTATCAGCCACACAGCCACGTCTCCTCACTCTGTGTTAAAGTGAATGAATCGCTCAAAATCAATGCTCAGGAACATAGGAACAGGGCTAGGCAATTCAGCCCCTTGAGCCTGTTCCACCATTCAATTAGATCATGGCTGAACTGTATCGAAATGCCATTCACCCGCCTTTGTTCCATAACCTTTAATACCCTTACCTCGCAAAAAACTATCAAGCTCTGTTTTGAATTTTTCAACTGACCTAGCCGCAACAGAGAGTTCCAGATTTCCACTACCCTTTGTGTGAAGAAATGCTTCCTGACATCACCCCATAATGACCTAGCTCTGATTTTAAGGTTATGCCCCCTTGTTCTGGACTCCCCACCAGAGGAAATAATTTCTCTCTATCAACTCTATCAAACCCTTTAATCATTTTAAACACTTCAATTAGATTACCCTTAATCTTCCACATTTATTCTATCCAACGTGTCCTCATCATTTAGCCCCTTTAGCCTTGGTGCATCTGGTGAATCTGTGCGGCATCCCCTCCAAGGCCAATATATCCTCCGTGAGGTGCGATGCCCAGAACTGAATGCAGCGTTATAGATGGGGTCAAACCAGAGCGTTATAGAACCGCAGCATAACTTCCCCCGCTTTGTATTCTGGCCAGGGCGAGATAAAGGCCAACATTCCATTAGCCTTTTTAGGAGAAGCAATGTGTGAATTTTTGCAGCTGGTGTTCCATTCAGACATTTTTGACTGGCAGAGAGGTCTTCAAAAATCCATGATCCCATTCTGTTGCCGTAACAATGGCAGATCGGGATTTCACTGGCCAGTTACATCCCTGACCTTGTCAGAATTCCCACTATTGGCACAGCTGGGGTACCTGCTAGGGCAGGGTGGAAACATAGAAACATAGAAAATAGGTGCAGGAGTAGGCCATTCGGCCCTTCGAGCCTGCACCACCATTCAATAAGATCATAGCTGATCATAATTGTGGCGTTGGCCAGATTGTGCGGCCAGTACAGGCAGGTCCGCTGAAGAAGCATGAAATCATCACGGATTGGTCCTTTTACAGGAAGGCCACTTTTTCCCTCTGTGACCAATTACCGTAAGGAAACCAGCCCGTCTGAATTTGGTGGGCGCACTTGCTGTACGAAAGATCTGCTTCATGCACTGTTTCTTGTTATATTATATGTAAAATATCTTTAGGTTCCCAAAGGGAATGGAGAACTGTGAAATAAAATTAAAGTATCCTGTTGCTTTGAATTAGACAATTGAATTTGAATCTTTAAGAGATGGTAATGGGATTCTCACTGCATTAACCCCTATCCTGCCAAATAAAGACAACTGTTAAAACCAACATTGTAAGCACCCCATTTCAATGGTTTTTACTGTCGCGGTGGTTGAGGTCGCCTCTTGTGCGACATTCCGCTCTTTGTTGTTTTTTTTAAAATTCGGATCAAGAAGTCGTTCTTAATGGGGGTGGTTATGCGGCAGTGGCAGCATTGAGAGGCGGAAGTTGGGGTGGTGCGGAGTGACCGCTGCGATGATGTCATCACGGCGCCATGTCATCACGGCTCCCACCTTCACCTAAAGGGAGAGCTTCCGCGATCTTTAAACTTCGGTCCAATGGGCCACCAGGGAGGGTTTCAGCCGGGCCAGCAGCCTGGCACCCAAGAGGAGGTGCCAGGCTGCCTGTTGGTGGCCCGGTCGAACCAGGAGGCATAATTGTTGAGCCGACATGGCAGTCGGCCAACAAACAACAAAAACAACATGGCGGCAGAGGCAGTGCATCCTCCCCTGTAAGGGAAGCTGCACCGCCATTGCAGAAGGCCTCAACCTCACTGGGCCACCGGGAAAAAACAGGTTTTGGCACCACCGGGCGGGCCAAAGATTTTCACGGCAGAATTTAGCCGTCTGGGGGGTACATCGGCGGTGCGCACTGTAACGACACACTTAGCACAGATTGGCCATAGCGGAGCAGTGGTGGGCGGGGCGGGGGGAGCGGAACACCACTGCGATAACATGGGAGCGGAATTTTGATAATGGCGGCCATTACAGGACAAGTCGGCAGCCATTGCACTCCGCAGCCTGGCCGCCAATTTCCGGTGTTAAGAGGCCTTAAGGAAAGGGGCAATTTTGGCTCCCAAATCTCTGCATTTAATAAAGCAATCTTATAACTAAAAAATAGGATGTAAATTTGTACCTTTTCTCCTTTTTTCTGTCCATAAAGACAGGTCTCCAGAAATGTTACTCTTCTGGGGCAGAATTTGGGCATTGTGGCAGTGGAGGGGTTGGAAATTGGGGCAGGTGTTGTCTCATCTGGGTATTCACCTCTGACAGCAGCAACATGAAATTCTAACTCGGGATGGGCAGCTGCTTTCTCGTCAACCTTCTTTCATCCCGATGTCTATTTGGAAGCCAGTCGAAGGTGCTGGGATTCCCAAGAAATCTTGACATTGACATCATTACTGCAGTCAGTGATATATGCACCTGCCAAAGGCTTGTATACATGCTGCTGTGTGCACATGTGGGCCCCACTGAGGAAGTAAAATGACAATCGATCCCATTTGAATCTGGGCCCAACAGTGAGGAAGCAACTACAAAAAATATTTGTGAAGTCTCCGCCTTTGACCAGATTAACCTGTGCCCCTCCCCTTCCGAGCAGCGAGGTGCTGCTGTAGTGTCCCACCACCTGCACTCGATGGGTGCCTATGTAGCACTGCTACTGGCATGGCACCTGTCTTTAATATTTTAATGGTCCTATCACCAAGATTTAGGACAGGGTCAAAGCAGGGAAAAAGCAGCAGGTGACAGTTCCAGCCCACTGCACTTCCATCAGTTTACAGCGATGATTTAGAGGCTCCATTTTCAATTGGTTTAGGCTCATGTACAGGTTGTGTGAATTGATGATACCCCAGCCTGGCGAAGGAAGTGATGCTGCAGATGGTCTCATTCACTTTCAATAAGGAAAACACTTCCTGTCACCATAACTTCATGTTTGACCCTTCCATAATGGCCCTTCCAGAATTGCTACCTAAGGAAGTGCAAATGAATAGGTGAATGTGCTTTTTTACTTCCCGTTGCAATATCAGATATTCCTAATTGTCTAAATGCATTGCAATGTTCCTTCTAAATTATTTATCCTTCTGATCCTTCCTCTTCTTACACTATTAATCTAACTTTTAAGTTCAATTCCTTACTCATTGTATACCAACTCTAAGAGCAATAGTGCCAAATTAGAAGCGATTTTACCACAATCCGCATATTCGTGGCTACGATTGACAATAGCCAGCTAGCAGAAAACAATTGCTTCCCCATAAAGAAATACAGGGTGGCTTATTAGACAATCCAAAGTAAGCTGACCTGACTCCATAGTCTAAGGTCAGCTCATGAGCATAATTTGATGACACTCCTAGGCAGTGACACAAGCCAGGAGGCAAGATTTCTTGCACCAGCGATTTGTAAAAAGTTGCTGGTTCCTATGTCTTGGAAGGACGCTTTCAAGGGGAAGCAGTGAAGGAAGTCAGTGTCCAACCAAAATCCGTCCTAAAAGGCCCAATGGTCTACATTTATTATGGGTGCAGAGCAGCTGAAGCACAACCCAGGATGCTTTATCATGCTTGGACCTCACTGAAATAACTTCCAGGCCCTTAAAGAGTCTTGCACACATTTGTGTGCAGCCTCTGAGTGTCAGCATCATGGCAGTTGCATTGGGTACTTTAATTTCTACTGTGTAATCTACCCAGTAGGAAATAAGGCAGATTCCGCTGCACTGGAAAGATCAGCCTGTATTACAGAACTGTTTCTTGAAATGGTTCTGCAATATAAAAACATGAAAGTACTTTCCTCCTCGGTAAATTGCTACAAACTTTGCCGATGTAGGGATTGCAACAGCCCAGGTTGCTCAGAATTCACGATGTTCCGCCCTCCCAAGGCAGCTGCTGTTGTAACCAAGGCCTGTTCATTGCAACCAAGATCAGCAATTTACTCAATGAAGGCTTCACAGGCATGAACCTGCAAACCACCATTGTCTAGCTACCACACACCCTTTACACTTACTTAATAAATGATGTTGCAACGTACTTTTTTGAGGGGTTTTTTTGATTTGAAGAATGGAAGAGGAATCAAAACATAAAAGCTATTTTGTCTACTATTAATACAATCTGTAAAATCTGTAGTTTGGCAGAAAGCTAGTATTACGGGAAAGACTATTAAGGGGTCAATTATATGGACTGGAATTAAAACTCAAGCTCTTCCCTTAATCATTCCATGCTTTGAAGTCATTTTTAAAGCTATCCAACTCTTCATTTCTTTCTTTTTCTCACTGTAGTTCCAATCCCAAATTCAGTATAACAGCAGTATATTTCCAATTCAGGCTCCCCCGAATCGCCATTAAACCTGTTGGCCAATTAAAACGGTTGGCAAAATTGATTTCTCAACCTGTGCTACTGTACTTCAACCTCATCTCAGGAAACATTTCCCAGTTGAAAAATAGGCAATTTTGCATATATATAGTTTTAAGTTGTCCCTACTATTTTAGCTATCAAGATATTCCAAATAGTTGTAGAGGCCAGCAAGCAACAAGAAAGACATCTATCCTTGGCCAGAAAACAGCTACCTGTGGCCAGCATGTGTTTCCAGGGCAGTGTATTCACTGCTGGTGGCTCTGATGAAAACCACTATTTAGATGACACTCCAACTCCTGGAGCCTGGAGGAAGCCTTGCCACCCCATTTACTTTGTAGTACAGCCTCTGAACTGGTGGTTCTGCTGGTGACAGTATTGTGAAGTAAATACAGCATAAATCTTGCCCGTGCTGGCATTTCAGACTTTAAATGAAGGAATGTTGCAATACCGGGGGAGAGTGAACAGAGATCTTTCTCTACTCTTTCTCCCACCATCATCTAAAGCCACTTCTTAACAGAGAAATTCATTTTCTGTTATTAGTCAGAAGCATCCATAATTCATGATTTGTCTCCCAGCTGTAATAAAACCAACTTCAGTGACTTGTTTTGGTCTCTAATTTATGGCCACAATATTCTGCAAGTGTAGGTAAGTACATTTGCAAGCTTCAAATGTCAACATTGAAAAGATTGGCATTGCGCAAGAAAGCATTTTGATCCATGATGAGTTGCCTCAGAAATGGGCCCATTGGATAAGTGATAATAATGCGTCTTCAAGAAAGAGGCTGTCTGGACTTTCACAACCTAATAGATCTCTTGCATAAAGCTTCTGAAGTTCTAAGTGTCTTGGCAAAGTGAAGAAAATTTTGAGTTCTTGTAAGATTTTTCTAGTTTTGAGCATTTAGTGGACAATTTGCATCTTGCCTATTTTGCCCAGGTTTTGTTTTCTGTGGAGCTTCTGTTGCAGCTTTATGATCTAGGTGAAAGTTTCATAAGTTGGTCTAAAATGGCAACCATTTCCAGAAAATAGGTTTGGTAATACTCGCTGCGATATGTGTATGCACTAGGTCCGTGCAGCAGAGCTGATCTCCAGTCGTCTTGGTTAATCCTTGCTACTGGACCAAGACCTAGCTCTGTCAAGGCCGTGTGGTGGCTGGTGTGCAACGGCCACCACATGTTAAAAAAAATCCACGCACAGGCATCTTCCACCCTTCAAGATTTAGTTTGGGACCCGGAATTTTAGATCCTTCATTGAAACTCCTGTGAACTTTTTGATGTGGAAGCAAGTCATCTTCGATTCAAAGGACTGCCTATGATGATGAGTTACATTGGGGCACATCTGATGCATCAGGCACAGAGTAGGCTTCAGTCCTCCACATCCAATAACATGTGCAGCTGCCACTTAATGTACATCAGTGCAATGGGCTCCCAACAATGCATTATATACCCCAGATAATCGGTCACCGTGAATCTCATTTCATGATCCTTCTGGTGGACGGATGCTAGCAGAGTCTTGGGAGTAGATTTTAAGCACATCCTCTTTGCCTGGGACATGGGTAGACTCAAATGAGGAGAAGAAGAGAACATAAGAGACAACCCAGTAAGTGGGCTAAATTTTTAGTTTTTGAGATTTCGGGACGGTAATGACGGCAGGGCAGTCCTGATAACCGCCTGGAAAAAGTTTACGCCCTCATCCGCAAAATTCGGCAGAAAATGAGGTTTCATAATCAGGGCGCAAAATCAAGCTTTACACCAGGAAGTTTTTGCGCGCAGCCGAAAATCGTGGCGTTAAAAAGATCTACAATTGGCGCATGCGCAGAGGCGTTCTAATCTTCCTGGGCGCTGACGAACCTTTAGAGCGCGGCGATTTCCTTTGCACATCTGCAGATGCACTAGCCCACTGGCAGGAGACATGGTGCAGCAGGAGGGAAGACAGAGACCACGCTGCTTCTCTGCAGCGGCTGCTGAGGCGTTAATGCAGGCCATAGAGAGGAGGTGGCCTACACTGCATCTGGTGGGTGGAAGGAGGCCCGTGCCCAGTGTCTTTAAAATAATATGGAGGGACATAACCCAGGAGCCGTCAGCGGCACGCACGGTGGCACCCAATGCCGCAAAACGTTTAATGATCTCACAAGGGTCGTCAGGGTGAGTACCCTTCACATTTATGCACCCTGTCAAGGTTTCACGATCACTGTCTCACACAATGTTAAGTTTTTGATGGAGCTGCCCCTTCTCTATGTGTTGCAGGCCATTGTGTGGGTTGTTGAAGCCACCTGCAAGCTGCAGGCTCACTTCTCCAGCCATGCCCTCTGCATTCAGGATGCACTGGCCTTCTTGTCCTCTAATCATTGTCAACCCTCCTCGCACTCCCCTTCCACTGTTGTTATGCGTTGTCCAAACGTCACCCTGAGCCACTATGCTATCTGGCTCTCACCTCCTCCCAGTCTATCCACATGATCAGTCACCAGCCACACTGATTGAAGTGAACACATTTTCACTTTCGCACAGTGGCAGCTATTGAACTATGGAAGGCACATGTGGCACTAGAGGAGGTGGACACTTACTCAACCCTTCTTATTGCTCTTATTGTAGGCCTAAGTTATCGCATAACTGAGGGAAATCCTTATTAGTCGGGAAATTGTGTTGGGGAAATTGATGGGATTGAAGGCCGATAAATCCCCAGGGCCTGATGGTCTGCATCCCAGAGTACTTAAGGAGGTGGCCTTGGAAATAGCGGATGCATTGACAGTCATTTTTCAACATTCCATAGACTCTGGATCAGTTCTTATGGAGTGGAAGGTAGCCAATGTAACCCCACTTTTTAAAAAAGGAGGAAGAGAGAAAACAGGGAATTATAGACCGGTCAGCCTGACATCGGTAGTGGGTAAAATGATGGAATCAATTATTAAGGATGTCATAGCAGCGCATTTGGAAAGAGGTGACATGATAGGTCCAAGTCAGCATGGATTTGTGAAAGGGAAATCATGCTTGACAAATCTTCTGGAATTTTTTGAGGATGTTTCCAGTAGAGTGGACATGAGAGAACCAGTTGATGTGGTGTATTTGGACTTTCAGAAGGCTTTCGACAAGGTCCCACACAAGAGTTAAAGCACATGGGATGGGGGGTAGTGTGCTGATGTGGATTGAGAACTGGTTGGCAGACAGGAAGCAAAGAGTAAGAGTAAATGGGTACTTTTCAGAATGGCAGGCAGTGACTAGTGGGGTACCGCAAGGTTCTGTGCTGGAGCCCCAGCTGTTTACATTAAATCATTAATGATTTAGAGGAGGGGATTAAATGTAGTATCTCCAAATTTGCGGATGACACTAAGTTGGGTGGCAGTGTGAGCTGCGAGGAGGATGCTATGAAGCTGCAGAGTGATTTGGATAGGTTAGGTGAGTGGGCAAATGCATGGCAGATGAAGTATAATGTGGATAAATGTGAGGTTATCCACTTTGGTGGTAAAAACAGATATTCAGACTATTATCTGAATGGTGACAGATTAGGAAAAGGGGAGGTGCAATGAGACCTGGGTGTCATGGTACATCAGTCATTGAAGGTTGGCATGCAGGTACAGCAGGCGGTTAAGAAAGCAAATGGCATGTTGGCCTTCATAGCGAGGGGATTTGAGTACAGGGGCAGGGAGATGTTACTACAGTTGTACAGGGCCTTGGTGAGGCCACATCTGGAGTATTGTGTACAGTTTTGGTCTCCTAACTTGGGGAAGGACATTCTTGCTATTGAGGGAATGCAGCGAAGGTTCACCAGACTGATTCCTGGGATGGCGGGACTGACATATCAAGAAAGACTGGATCAACTGGGCTTATATTCACTGGAGTTTAGAAGAATGAGAAGGGACCTCATAGAAACGTTGAAAATTCTGACGGGTTTTGACAGGTTAGATGCAGGAAGAATGTTCCCAATGTTGGGGATGTCCAGAACCAGGGATCACAGTCTAAGGATAAGGGGTAAGCCATTTAGGACCGAGATGAGGAGAAACTTCTTCACCCAGAGAGTGGTGAAACTGTGGAATTCTCTACCACAGAAAGTTGTTGAGGCCAATTCACTAAATATATTCAAAAAGGAGTTAGATGTAGTCCTTACTACTAGGGGGATCAAGGGGTATGGCGAGAAAGCAGGAATGGGGTACTGAAGTTGCATGTTCAGCCATTAACTCATTGAATGGCGGTGCAAGCTTGAAGGGCTGAATGGCCTACTCCTGCACCTATTTTCCGTGTTTCTATGTTTCTATAATAGGAGGGAGCAGCATTGGACCAGAGGCAGACAACCTGAACTGCAGGAGCTGACCGAGGCTGTGCAGAAAGTGTCGGCCCTCATGGGCACCCCAGTTCACCCGGTGGCCGGCGGTGAGGCCGAGCCTCCTACTGGTAGTGAGGGTATGTGAATGGCTTTTGCGATTGATGTGACTTCCTTAACCCCTGCTATCAAGTGGTCTCGCCCCTTTACATATACATGTCCAATGTCACCTTCCTCTGATCTGCCTGCCCCCTCCCCTGCTGCTAACCACACGTCTGTTGCTTTCTGCTTACAGATGACCAGCCAGAAACATAGCAACCTTCCCATGAGCCATCGACATCTGGCCATGGGGAGATGATAGGGAAGGGGAGAACAGTGTGCTCCCTGAGCATGAGACCCCATTCGTCCCATCATGTGGGGACACAACATCGGAGATGGAGGGTGTATTTGGGGATTTAATGACTCTGAGGCTCCTGCCCCCAGAGGCCTACAGCAATGCCCAGCGGGAGGGGAAGCTCAGAGGCTAGCTCCCCGGAGGATGAGTTGGCACAGTGGTCCTGCTCAGAGACAGGCAGACATGGACCTGGATTTGGTGGTTAAGTCCAGGGAGAACACGGAAATGCACCGCGAGCTCATGGGTGCATTGGGTAAGGTCCCACAGAGCACAGATGCTCTTGCTGTGAGTGTGGCGGAGGCCGCCTCATGCATTGTCCGTGTATCTGAGGACTCCAGCGAGCCCGCCCTTGGCCGCTCACAGAGACAGATGGGCTCCAGCAGCAACAGAGTTCCAGAGTGCATGGCGTGTGCCATGGGTGATGTTGCAGCAGCGATCGCATCACAGTCACAAGCTACGATCCAGCTTAGTGATGTCATGCAGTCTCTGACTGCTGCCATCCTCTCTGTGTTCCCCACTGTCCAATGGTGAAGTGACAGTGCTGAAGCAGGCCAGCAAGTTGTGGTCACACATCATGCTCCTGATGCTGAGGCTCAGCCCAGAGTGAATGCCAGTGCCCCAGGAAATGGAAGGTGCTGTCCTTCCTCAAGATTACAGCATTCCAGCTCCCACCCTGACTCTCGCACTTTGCACCTAACGCGAGCCACCAGAGACTGCTGCCACTGATGCTGAGGTGCAGCAGTCTGCAACTGGGCTTTCCAGGCCCAGAGCTGGTCCAGGGTGTCGTCCCAAGCGCCTGCACTGTCCGGCCCACTAACACAGCAGCCGTCAAGCAGCCTTGCTGTAGGCACTGAGGCTTCATTGAGGAGGAGCAGCAGGCGTGGGAGGAGGATGAAGGGAAGGGGGGCAATGCTCAGGGCAAGTCCCAGTAAGGTGTGGGACAATGTTGTGGAGCTGCCCTGACTTTTTGTTATTACGACTGTAAATAGTTAAGTTGAATTAATGCACTTCATTGTTCTTGACTGCCTTGCAACAGAACGTTGTTTATTGTATGGTTTTCTTTTGGTGGGGGCACGGTTTGTTACTTTGTTGCAGTAAAATGTGACTTTGACCCCTAGCCATTGGTGTCTTGTGTATCATTCCAAAGTTCACCGAAGATGTGCCTTTATGGTGGCACAAAGCGTGGCCAGTATTAGCTCCATCCCACAGCTTCCTTCATTCAAGAGAACCGGTCCATTATGAGCTGGCGACGTGCGGCTCTTGGTCCAGCATCATCTCCACGCTACCTCCCCCGTGGATGATGTGGCTGTCCAAGTGGGGCCTCACCAGGCCCCTCTGCATCATCTTCCTGAGGTAGGCCTGTAATCCGCACTGGCAATGTCTGGCCCCTCATGATGGCCAAGTAGTGCAGCATGCACAACACTACAATGAATTCCGACACCTGTTGAGGGGAGTATTGAAGGCTGCCTCCAGAGTGGTCCAGGCACCGGAATCGTTGCTTGAGCACCCCTATTGTCTGTTCGATTATGTTGCGGGTGGCTGCATGGCTCTCATCGTAGCACTGCTCCGCTCCTGTCATGGGGTTGCGGAGAGGGGTCATTAGCCAGGTGGCTAGGCCGTATCCTTTGTCCCCGAGCAGTCAGCTCACTGAAACAATCGTAAGACACTGCTCTCACCTAAGATGAAAGCATCATGTCACTCCTTGGATAGCGGGCATTTACTGCGAGGATGTGCTTCGAGTGGTCATACACCTGCTGCACCTTTAGGGAGTGGTATCTCTTTTGGTTTCTGAATACCTCTGCATTGTGTAATGGTGCTCATAAGGCCAGTGTGTGCAGTCAATGGCTCCCTGAACCCTTGGGAAGCCTACAAATCTGCCAAGCCCACATGCCCGCTCATTCTGGCTATCCCTGCTCATTGGGAACTTTATGAAGTCCATTCTGTGGGCGTACAGAGCTTTTATGAACTGCCGAATGCAACAATGTGCAGTGTATTGAGAGATGCTGCATATGCCCCCTGCTGCAGCCTGGAAGGAGTAGGAGGGATAGAAGGCCAGCGCCACAATCACCTTCACTGCGACGGGCAGTGCAATCCTGTTAGCCCTGTAAGCTGTCGGTCTGCCTGTAGGAGATGGCATATCTCTGTCAGCACTTCCTTTGGGAAGCGCAGCCTTCTTACACATTGCTCCTCAGAGAGCTGGAAGTATGAGCATTGGTGCCTGTAAACCCATGGCGGGTAAGCCCTCCTCCCCAGACGTCTTCAGCCTCTCGTCATCCCTGAGCCGACATGGCCAATAGCCCTTCTTCTCTCTTGACGCTTCCTAGCAATAGCATGGGTCATGATACACTGGCGAACTAGTAATGCTCCCATTCAATTCTCTCACTGAAGTTGTAAGGACACTGTAATGGCAGATAAAACTAATGCTTCCAAGTCAAAGCTTCACACAGCATGCTGTGTGCAAAACGTTGCAGTCAATGTGACCAGCGATGTTGGATCTTCCTCCCTCAATTTGAATACGAAGCAAATACCGCCTGCTCAACTGTGAGACGGCCTGTTTTTTTAGGGGTCACTTGGGGTGGACGTATAATGCGGCGTTAGGGCCCAATTTTGCAGCCGGTGAGCTAACGGACAGTTGCACAACGATAGACACCATGATCTCATTGAAACTACCGGACGGTGCGCTAAGTTTTCGCGCCGCCACAAACCCTGAGCCAAATTTGCGACTGGGCGGTAAAAGCTGGCCGCCCGCCGTTACACCTTAAAGCAGCCTTTACCGCCCCTCCGGGGTGCTACCAGAGGCACAAGGAAGCTGAAAATCCAGCCTTGTACAACTTACCTAAACTACAAACAAACTTGGGCCAAATTTGTTAAACATTCAATGCTGTAGGCCAACATTCTTTAGGAATAGGATTGAAGCTGCCCAAAGTCAAGCTCATTAATATTCAATGAAGAGAGGTGTCTCTCACCTTCTCAGTCTGGGCTAGGTACAAATCCAAGTTCCAAGGTAACTGAGCAGTTATCTAATCCACGCCATTAACCAGTTCTGTTGCAGATTGCATTTACAAGATAAACAGCTGTGCCAGTGAAACTCAGTACACATATTCACGGAGATTGTCAGAATTCAATTTAGTTTTAAGACCCAATTTTGTAATCTGGACTGTTCTCATACCACAATAGCAAATTCAACTACAAACCCATTTATTCAAGCTAAGTTCACTATTTCAAAATCACACAATATTGATACTTGAAGCTGAGGCTGCAGATAAATCAAAATAGATGGTATTAGATTTCTGAAAGAATTCATAGTGAAAAGCCAACTCAAGATCCAAAACACTGATTGCAATGTGCATAGGTTTCACTTTACTCCTCTCCAATGTTGGCAATATATCTCCCACCATTACAATTAATACATACAATAACTGTGAAGTTGAAGAGGTTTCTATTTGTACTATCAATATTTACCAATCCAGACTTGCAATGCGGAAAACAATTTATCACTGCTAGTTTGAGCTGTGTTTGCACCCAGATGCAGAAGTTTACGGCCACAAAGAGTGAACATACAGACCATGATTCATAGTCATTTCTAATCTTTGTAGAGGTGAGGGTAGATTCATTCAGGTATAAATTCCTATGCTTATACTGCTTTGTTAGTGTCAAATCTTACAAAACACCTTTCAGTGGTCCTTATACAGTGCTGCCCACAAATATGCTGAGCTAGATACTCGCCTCAATGTGCTAATCCCAAGCACCCTGAGCTGTCCCAAAGATATGGAGTTATAAAAGATATAACCCTATCATCATCATCATCATCATAGGCAGTCCCTCAAAATGGAGGAAGACTTGCTTCCACTCTAAAAGTGAGTTCTCAGGTGACTGTACTGTCCAATACGGGAATTACAGTCTCTGTCACAGGTGGGACAGTTGAAGGAAAGGGTGGGTGGAGAGTCTGGTTTGCCGCACACTCCTTCCGCTGCCTAAGCTTGGTTTATGCATGCTCTCGGCAACGAGACCCGAGGTACTCAGCGCTCTCCCGGATGCTCTTCCTCCACTTAGGGCGGTCTTGGGCCAGGGACTCCCAGGGTTTGGTGGGGATGTTGCACTTTATCTAGGAGGCTTTGAGGGTGTCCTTGAAACGTTTCCTCTGCCCACCTGGGACTTGCTTGCCGTGTAGGAGTTCCGAGTAGAGCGCTTGCTTTGGGAGTCTTGTGTCGGGCATGCGAACGATGTGGCCCGTCCAACGGAGCTGGTCGAGTGTGGTCAGTGCTTCAATGCTGGGGATGTTGGCCTGATCGAGAACACTGACGTTGGTGCGTCTGTCCTCCCAGAGGATTTGCAGGACCTATGAGCTGCCGCTTGCACTACCGAGCAGACCCCACAACTTGATGGTTTATCCTCAATCATGCTGAGTTGTCTTCAACCAGACTGAATTTCCCAGGCCCTTTAGCCCCACTGAAATACCCAAGGATTTCAGTGACTTGCCTCTCACTTTGCTCAGCTATTTCTCTACTCAAAGACTTGCTTTCTATCCTTTTGAAACACCTTCAGTACCACGGACCTGCCTCCCACCCCACAGGAGCTCCAAGCCTAAAGAACTACCTTCTACCTTCTCTAATCCCAGCAATCCACCTCCAGCCCCACTAGGTTGTCTCTGAACCATTTAAGTTTGCTCCAACGTCTACTTTTTTCAAAAGCTATAAATTGAATATTCTGAGAAATTAAATTGAATCATAATACTGTTTTGTGTCTGTACAGTAAGTGATAATTAGATATAATATTTAATTGAAAAACATGGCATGAAGCATCATCCATCAGTTAATTGACTTGTCCTTAATTATAACTCCCACACAACTATTACTGCTTAAATGTTTTACTCAAGTAAAATGGCCTTACTCAACAGGAGAGTCCTGATATGAAAGGACATTGCTTCAAGTCCAGGTTCTCGTCAGGCCTGGTCTGAATTGGAACTGTCACAATCCTTGAATGCAATGCTAGAATAATGGACTTCAAAGCATTGTTAGGCCTACGTCTACATCCAAATATGCATTGCAGCACTGCTCCAGCCTGTCAATATAAAAAAAATATAAAGGGCTAGAAATTTGGTGCATTTATGCCTCCCATTAATGCCCCCGGGGGGCAAATGCTTCACCATCCAGGCGCGACTTTTGCAACAACTCCCACCATATTGAGTGGGAGTTTAGTGGCAGCGCTACAGTGTCGCGTCCTGATCTTCTGTGCGCAGAGATCATGATGTCATCGTCGTGCGCATCGCCCCGTTAGTGCCTCGGCCCCAAAATTGGCTTTCGCCCCCTGCAGACCGCTGGGCGATAATACTGATAGCTGCAGGGGTAGCGTATCAGGCTGACAACTGCTACCAGGGTAAAAATCAAAGGCAAGGTGGCCGGAGGGAAAAAAATTACCTTTTTGTTGTTCCTGATGTGGTTTCTTCACGAGTCCTGATCGCGATTGCTCAGCCCGGCACTCTGCTTGAGAGCCGGGCTGATCACATGGCAATGCCACGCCTTGGTGGTCCAGATAGGTGCCTATTCCTTCTGCAAAGTCGGCAGCGTGGACCCTTCCCTTTAATTGGGGGAAGAGCCCCTCAGACGCGGCAGTGCTAAGTGGCCAAGTGTGTAACGCTGTTGAGGCATCTGCCCCGTTACTGCCCCTGGAAGGAAGTGGAGCATTGCACTTCCTTCCAGGGGCGCTAATCCGAATTTATCGAGAACGGCGGGACTTCTGCGCCTGGCGCTATGTTTCGCGCCTCCTGAATGTTACCGCCCCCAAACGGGGCGATGATGAATTTCACCCCCAAAGAATGATGTAGTATTAATGTTCTGCCACAAGTTGTCACTTGCATCTATACTATTAAATGCTTTGGGGCAAAATTCGATAGCCCCTGAAAACGAGCACAGAGATCATAATGCACGATCGTTTTCAGGGGCTATCGAATTTTGCCCCAAAACATTTAATAGTATAGATGCAAGTGACAACTTGTGGCAGAACATTAATACTACATCATTCTTTGGGGCCCATTGCTTCCAATGCAGGCAGAACGCCAACTTTGTGCTGCCTTCTAATTTGCATGATTGCTACATGCGGCTGGCGCTAAACATGCTGTTGAATGGCTGCACCCCTCAGCAGGGGGCCCAAGTTTATGCGAGGCTAGACCAATTAAAGCCAGCCTGCATCTCTTAAAGGAGAGATGCATTCTGACTGTAGCAGATGCTGGAACTGTTTGTGGAAGAGAGTTTGAACAGGAAGGAGAGTGATTTATGGCACAACAGGGGAGAGAGCATGCTCCAAGGTTCTCTAACGCTGCACTGGAGGCCTTGGTGGAGGAGTTGGAGAGGAGGAGAGAGGTCCTCTATCCATAGGGGGTCAGGAGGCCCTCCAGGAAAATTCTATGAAGACAGTAGAAGCAAATAGCCACTGTGGTCAATGCCAGGAGTCAAGTCCAAGAACCTGGAAGCTGTGCTGCAGGAAGTTCAATGACCTCAAACAAATGATCAAAGGTCAGTGAATTCAGCTTCACGTGCCATATCCGACCAACTGCAGCACTAGCCTCATACCCTGCTCAATGCACCACATCCCCACTCACCTAACAACAATCTCGATCAATTGAAACTCATATCTCATGTTCAGAACTTCACTTCACCCTCACACACTTAGCACTGCTGCAAGCCCTACACCCACATCTCGCACCTTACACACACTGCTAGTTATTCACCATGACAGGCACATCACCCAAACAGATTGCACCACACTCAGTAACACATTCCTTCTCTCTTGCAGGACAGGTTGGCACATAACCAGAGGCAGCAGGAGCTAACCAGCGGGGGACACGCGCGCCTGCATGTCCTCACCCCAATGTAGGAGATGGTGGTCGATATCAGTGGAGCAGCCATTGCTGAGGCTGAAACCATCGAAGATGACGGTATCCTCATAACTATTCCTCCTTCTCACATTCCACTTCCCCTTCATCCCACAATCTCTTCTGATTTACAAGCTATAGATGGTTTAAGCATGCACCTCCTTCTTTCCCGCCTCCCCTCACCACAACCCTGCCCTTGTACCTTTCTCCTTTCAGATACCCAAGAACTGCAACCCCGCCAGGCAGTGAGTGGTGGAAGAGCAAAAGGTGGCAGAGCAGGAAGATAGTAATGAAGAAGAAACACCGTCACTCAATTTCACACTCAACAGCTCAGATGCTGACACTCTGCATAATTTAAAGGATAGCTTAGGATGTCCTTGCTGAAGCACAGATGTCTGACACACTGTTCCTCACTGTGGTTCAGGTAAGAGTATTGCTCCCTGAACACCCTAGGCAGATTGGATATGGCCTCCTGCTGAGAGCCCCCTTCTACCCTTCTTCCTCCTCCCTCTTCTAACTACTTGCCCTGCTCTATGTCACCTCTGTCATTCTTCCAGTTATGCTGTATTCCAACAGGAATGCCCACTATTGCCCCATGTCTGGGAGCAAGTGGTTTGTGCAGAAGCCTTGAAGTCAGGACAAAGTCCTTCAGCACCAGCCACACCACTCCATGTAGACTTTAGCAACTTTAAAGCACCAAACACTTGTTCAAATTCAGTAACAGCCAATAGAAATCAATCAACCACTAACCTGTGAGTAGTTGTTGATCCCTTTAAATATCACTGCTGAAGGTGTCCTCTCTGCTGATGAACGTGTGTTCAGCTGTGCGTGTTTAATAGAGGGCATTAGCTGGAGCATTGAGCACCAAAATGGCAGCGCTGGCAACAAATCAGCATGTGATCTGCCAACTCTGCACACTTCCAGCGGACGCTCACTGTGCCCACAGTAACACCCATACCAAGATGGCGTCTGGTGTGACTCACACCAGAAGTGTATGCGTACCATATTAGATTCAAAGCAGAACTTGTAGCACTGAAACAACAGGCATTAAGGAGCCACATTTTGCAGCCTTTATACCTGTATGATTATAGAGTGCTTGCAGCATTGGTGATTGGTCCCTGTCAGTCATGTGACATTATCAGTCCTGATTGTCATGGACCAATCACCAAATAAAGCTCTGATCCCAGCTCACCTTTTCTATGCTTGTTTCCAGACCTGCCTCTAATGCCAACTTCTAATACTTGCTCTTGTGCCAAAATGGAAATAGGGGCTATATTTGCCTAATCCTGCCCCTACAGGATTAGGGCCAGAATTTTGCCCACTGTCCCAAACCATCATGACCCTAACTTATATCTCTGGGTCACAGGTCATTATGTATGTGTGGCAGACACTCAGCAAAATCTCTGCCAGCAAACGGAAGTCTGATAATGGCACCCAGGAAAATCCAGGTGGTGCTGCTCCAGCACCCAAAGAGCAGAACCCAGAAGAAGCAGCTGAAGTTTTTCTGGGCCTTCCCACCATGACTCCAGGAAGTACTGCCCCTGGTGGTCCCAGGGAGCGGAGGTGAGGGTGCAGACAGGAGAGAAGCAAGCCTCGCCTCACCTCACCTCACCTTCCCCCACTGGCATTTTCTTGGAGTGGGTGGGGAGGGATGGAAGGCAGCAATCCCAGCAGGGATAGGGGAAGGAAAATCAAGATCAGGGTGGGGAGGAGGTGTAGTTCCCACAACCTTACGTTTCAGCCACGATGCCACCTCATCCAAGCTTGCGATTCCAAAGAGTTGAGAAAACAAGATAAAAAAACAATTTTAAAAATAAATAGAAGGAAGGTCCACATTGGATAGAATAGGTCACATTAGTTAGGAATTAAGTAAAATGTAACACAAGAAATATAATTGAAGAAAGAAAATATAGGGTAAATGGGATAGCAGAATTTTTCATTTTTATTTACAGTTTTGGTATAATTTTAGTTGTAGAGAGATACTATTATATTAATAAGCTACTGATGGCATCTAAGTAGCTTTGTTTCTGTAATATGAGTATTTATTTCAGTGTCATGGTGTTTGAGTTGAAAATTAAAATATTGCTGGAATTTCTTTTAAGCTGCTAGTGAAGGGTGAAGACAAAGAATCAGGACAATTCAACTGACAAAAATCTACTTCAACCTCAGTCTCTGGAATAAGGAGTTCATTAGTCCATTTACTGCTGGAGTGATGACAAGAAATGAATTATTAAACAGACCATTAAGCAGGATGCACAGACAAAACACAGTAGGAACTTAAAAAAACAGGTAAAGATCTATAGCTGCCAACTCTGTGATTGCTGAGAATTGTTGACTAGTTTACCACTGCGCCTTCTTGCTACAGCCATTCTGGATTTGGGGAGAAAGAATTTTGAGGAAAAAGCTATCCAAGAGGTTGTCACGATGCTTTTTAAATGACAATCTACAGAACAGCTTTTTAGGAGAAATTCAAGTGTGACTGAATACAATTTCAAACTCAGATCTGTTTTTTTTTAATGTATTTCTATTTGACAATAACCACCAGAACTTGGCAAGACTGGGGAAAGGGTCTTACAAGACTCAGTAAGGAGCTAGGTTAGACCATCAGCCTCAATTAATCTTAGAGAGGGTGTGAGAAAGAATCACACACCTGACAGAGCAACTGGAAAGCTAAAGAGGACTTTTATGCTACCTACATTATTAGTATGTAGATGATGCAAATCATTTCTCAAGTTAGACTGTTAACATTGAATGCATATTTTACATTCTATAGAAACTTAACTTGTTCAATTTGTATTGTGTAATTTGAAAGAGTATAAGAAAAAAGAAGAAAAGACCAATCATCCCATCAAGCTGGTTCTTCACACAAACCATATGCAGGTTGGATACAGAGTAAATTTTTTGAGGATGTTTCCAGTAGAGTGGACAAGGGAGAACCAGTTGATGTGGTATATTTGGACTTTCAGAAGGCTTTCGACAAGGTCCCACACAAGAGATTAATGTGCAAAGTTAAAGCACATGGGATTGAGGGTAGTGTGCTGACATGGATTGAGAACTGGTTGGCAGACAGGAAGCAAAGAGTAGGAGTAAATGGGTACTTTTCAGAATGGCAGGCAGTGACTAGTGGGGTACCGCAAGGTTCTGTGCTGGGGCCCCAGCTGTTTACATTGTACATTAATGATTTGGACGAGGGGATTAAATGGAGTATCTCCAAATTTGCGGATGACACTAAGTTGGGTGGCAGTGTGAGTTGCGAGGAGGATGCAGAGTTACTTGGATAGGTTAGATGAGTGGGCAAATGCATGGCAGATGAAGTATAATGTGGATAAAAATGAGGTTATCCACTTTGGTGGTAAAAACAGAGAGACAGACTATTATCTGAATGGTGACAGATTAGGAAAAGGGGAGGTGCAACGAGATCTGGGTGTCATGGTACATCAGTCATTGAAGGTTGGCATGCAGGTACAGCAGGCGGTAAAGAAAGCAAGTGGCATGTTGGCCTTCATAGCAAGGGGATTTGAGTACAGGGGCAGGGAGGTATTGCTACTGTTGTACAGGGCCTTGGTGAGGCCACACCTGGAGTGTTGTGTACAGTTTTGGTCTCCTAACTTGAGGAAGGACATTCTTGCTATTGAGGGAGTGCAGCGATTCCCAGGATGGCGGGACTGACATATCAAGAAAGATTGGATCAACTGGGCTTGTATTCACTGGAGTTCAGAAGAATGAGAGGGGATCTCATAGAAACGTTTAAAATTCTGATGGGTTTAGACAGGTTAGATGCAGGAAGAATGTTCCCAATGTTGGGGAAGTCCAGAACCAGGGGTCACAGTCTGAGGATAAGGGGTAAGCCATTTAGGACTGAGATGAGGAGAAACTTCTTCACCCAGAGAGTGGTGAACCTGTGGAATTCTCTACCACAGAAAGTTGTTGAGGCCAATTCACTAAATATATTCAAAAAGGAGTTAGATGTAGTCCTTACTACTAGGGGGATCAAGGGGTATGGCGAGAAAGCAGGAATGGAGTACTGAGGTTGCATGTTCAGCCATGAACTCATTGAATGGCGGTGCAGGCTCGAAGGGCTGAATGGCCTACTCCTGCACCTATTTTCTATGTTTCTATGTTTCTAAAGCCCCTCTATACTATTCCATCAAATACTCCCAGGCCAGATATAGCATGAATTAAATGCAGAATAGAGTTGGCATCATGAATTATCTATTTTCTACAATAACCATTATTGTGCCCACTTGGAGTGAGAATGTCCAAACCCAATTCATCTTGCATCTGACAGAGAAGAGAGTCATTCATGCCATTAGTCAGACCTGTGTTCAAGCCCAATTGCCAGAGGTGAAAGGACAATGTTCTAACCCACTTCAAAACTTGGTTCCAGATGTAAAACCTGGTGCTATATTGGCCACAAAACATGAATATTACCAAGATATTTGTCATAGTCGATTGCAAGAATATTCCCTGTAAATGATAATATGCAGAATAATGGATTGCTGAGAGTATCTACCAGCACATAATCTCATTGAGGGGACCTGATGGATTCTATATGGAATAATGGGTCCCTCAGGATGAGTTCAAGACTTTAATCTAATTGAGAAATTCAGATGGCTTATTATAGAGAAAAACTGACACCGGTCACCTTTCTTTCCTTACATTACCTGACTGCAGTCTATTGCTCCACTGACTGGTCCACATCTGCCCCAAACAATGAGGGGAATAAAGGGGAAAAACTGCATTGGTTGATATATGTGATCAGGCGATAAATGAGTTCCTCTGGCCTGATTTTCTTAATGAAATCGTTAATACATTCAAAAAGAATGTGGTTGTGAAATTTGTGAAAATAGTCCATCAGGATTGATTTCTTGCAATTACAGTTTAAGTTCAATTAGTGAGTGAGCAAAGCATTTTAATTTAGATCAGCTGCAAAGCAACAAGCAACGTTAAAAAAAAATGTCATACCGTTCACAGAGCCTGCTGCAGACTGAGCCAGCTCCGCTGCTGTGAACAGAGCAGCATTGATATGTAGCAGGGATTGCTTTATTTCTGCTATTTCCATTTAAAAGAAAGGAAGAAAAAGACAACAACCAAATGCTGTGACGTTAGAAATAAAACTATATTTGTAGAATCCATTTATCAAAATAAGCCATCAATACTGTAGCAGCTCTGTACTGATTGTGTCGTACCAGCACTAAGTAATGCTTCGTCAAACTGATTGCATTAGACAGGTCTATTTGTTGCTTATTTTCTTTTATTAAGTTGCTCTCTATTTAAGCAGTACTTCTGTGCCAGGATGCTGAATATGTTATTAACACTGTGCACGTGTTTGCCAAATGAATCCTTTTATTTTGCACTGTATCCTGGTAACCCACTTGCATGTTGAGCAGGTGGTAAGGGAGTTTTAAAAAGTGAATTGAAACAAGGTCCAAATAGGTGGTGACAGTCTGTTAACAGTGAATAATGGAGGCTTAGTATGACACAAGATAAAACCAGATTGGGGCCATTTTCCAAATATGCGCTGACAGCAGGGACTCTCGCTCGCCAAAAGTATCAGCACACTACCCACATATTTCTGCCCACTGACTTCAGTGGATTGAAAATTGTCAGAAGTGTGGCTGCGATTTGTGTGTCTATTTATTTAAAATTATTCTGATTTACCTCAGAAACAAGTTACCAAAGAAATTCTGAATGGCTTTCCCTATAATAGGATAAAATCTGATTTGCATGCTAATATGTTGTAGTCCCAATACAGACATAAGGCTTATATTCAGACCTTATGATTTCGCCAACCGTGGCAGGTCCTGGGTGGCCAAGGATGGTCGCAGGTTGCGACCTCGCTCCTGGCTCCATCCCACACTGTGAAAACAATCGTCCCTGGATTGGGCCCTGCGAGGTTCCCGGCCAATTAAAAGGAAGCGGGTCTGATGATGTCATTTGATGACGTGTCATCAGCCGGTTTCCTTAAAGGGACCATGGCCACATTCATTTTGACAAGGTGCCACATAAAAGGTTACTGCACAAGATAAAAGTTCACGGGGTTGGGGGTAATATATTAGCATGGATAGAGGATTGGCTAACAGAAAACAGAGAGTCGGGATAAATGGTTAATTCTCGGGTTGGCAATCAGTAACTAGTGGGGTGCCGCAGGGATCAGTGCTGGGACCCCAACTATTTACAATCTATATTATGACTTGGAAGAAAGGACTGAGTGTAGCGTAGCCAAGTTTGCTGATGATACAAGATGGGAGGAAAAGCAATGTGTGAGGAGGACACAAAAAATCTACAAAAGGACATAGACAGGCAAAGTGAGTGGGCAAAAATTTGCCAGATGGAGTATAATGTTGGAAAGTGTGAGGTTATGTACTTTGGCAAAAAAAAATCAAAGAGCAAGTTATTATTTAAGTGGAGAAAAATTGCAAAGTGCTGCAGTACAGCGAGACCTGGGGGTACTTGTGCATGAAACACAAAAGGTTAGTATGCAGGTACAGCAAGTGATCAGGAAGGCCAATGGAATCTTGGCCTTTATTGCAAAGGGGATGGAGTACAAAAGCAAGGAAGTCTTGCTACAGTTGTACAGGGTATTGGTGAGGCCACACCTGGAATACTGCATACAGTTTTGGTTTCCATATTTAAGAAAGGATATACTTGCTTTGGAGGCAGTTCAGAGAAGATTCACTGGGTTGATTCCGGAGATGAGGAGGTTGACTTATTAGGAAACTTGAGTAGATTAGGCCTCTACTCATTGGAATTCAGAAGAATGAGAGGTGATCTTATCAAAACATGTAAGATTATGAGGGGGCTTGACAAGGTGGATGCAGAGTGGATGTTTCCACTGATAGGGGAGACTAGAACTAGGGGGCATAATCTTAGAATAAGGGGCCGCCCATTTAAAACTGAGATGAGGAGGAATTTCTTCTCTCAGAGGGTTGTAAATCTGTGGAATTCTCTGCCTCAGAGTGCTGTGGAAGCTGGGACATTGAATGGATTTAAGATAGAGATAGACAGTTTCTTAACCAATAAGGGAATAAGGGGTTATGGGGAGCGGGCAGGGAAGTGGACCTGGGTCCATGATTGGATCAGCCATGATCGTATTAAATGGCGGAGCAGGCTCGACGGGCCGTATGGTCTGCTCCCGCTCCTATTTCTTATGTTCTTATGTGCTTATGACAGTTGTGCTGTCAGTGTTCTACAGCATTGAGGTGCTGCAAACACTGACAAGCACTGCACAAAGGTGCACGGCTGTACCCAGGCTCTCCCATGACTCCCTCCAGAGGTTTATGGAGGCAGTCACAGCATGCAGGGAGGTTCTCTTCCCTTCCCATGGGCGGAAGAGACCTCCCAAGGACACCAGCGCAGCCTAATTGCACATTGCACAGGAGGACACAAGCAGGGATGTGGTCAGGAGGACCTGGCTGCAGTGGTGCAAATCTTTCAATGATCTCAGTTGATCATGAAACGTTATTGCAAATCTACACGCAACCTCATTCTGCTATGCCACTCATCACATCCCCTTCACTCTGCCTTCCCTACCCTACTCCTGCACATCATTACTCACATCAACTTACCTTACACCTCCACCCATCCATCTCTCTCTATCTACATTATCATATCCCCATCTCACTAGCCACACCTCACACTCACCCTCACCCTTGTCCAATCATACCAACTAACAACACACAAGGGTAGGCACTTGGGTATTTTAGCCAATGTTCATGTAGAGTTTCTGCTAATGTGTTGTCAAACATTGAAATCTTTATTTTGAACACTTTGCATTCTTGAATAGTTTTGTGTGAACCTTTGGAAGTGGCTTCATGAGTTGCAGTAAATAGTGAGACATGACAGTACCCCCTGCAATGGTGATGAGTGTGAAAGGAAAGGCTTGAGCATTGCAGGGATGCTTTATGGTGTTGATGTGGGGTGATGCCAAACTACCGCATCATGTACAGCATCAAATGAAGTAAATCTGGCCATGGTGAGGCCATCCCTGGTGTCCTGGACAGCAACGTGGTCGAGTGCTGATGCCCTATGTCCTAGTGCAGCACCAGTTGATTGGGGAGAAGGTTGGTGATGCTGGTGTGTTTAGTGATTTTGGTGTTGGGCCTGATTGTGATGGGATTCTGAGGACTAAGGTGAGATTTTTTCAAGGGCACTGATGCTGATGGAATACATGGCAGCTGAAGTTGCGATGACAGAAGTGATATGTCAATGGTGAGAGAGGTTACTCCAAGGAGGTGACAGTGGATAGAGAGTTCACTACAAATACTTCCAACCTGCATACAGCTCAAAAGTGTCCTCCAAATCCTGAAGACTTCAGCTTCGGAGATTGGAAAGTGAACAGCTATGAAATGGTAACTTTTATACCACTTCTGCAGCTGTCAATTAGTCAAACCAATGGCGAGTCATTGAGAACATGATACACTTACCTGACTTGTTCCCCGAGGGACGTGAACCTCGTAAAAAATGTTAAATACCTGGTAAAATTATTTTTAAATGCCTTTAAAGTACCTCTTAATGATGTTAATTGGCAGGCTCACCACTTGGTGTTGGGTCTGTGAACTGCAGCCAGACCCAGCACTTTGGAAACTTACAAGGAAGCGGGCTCAGAGCCAATCACAGCCATTATGACAGTGGGCCCGCCTCCAAATCCGCACTCTCAGGGCTGGTAAGATTCCGGTCTTAGTGTGCACTGTGGCATCTTCAATCAACATTTTATGCAGAAAGAGAATCTTGTTTTATTTTATGGCCATTTTATTAAACTGGGCTTCAGTTTACAATAACCCCTTCAAAATCATATATAAAATATGCTGGAAATACTCAGCAGGTCAGGTAATTTGAAATGGTTACATGTCTTAAGGTACAACATGCAAACTTCCATGATGTTATGATAATTCACAAATTAAGATTGGCCAAAATAGGGTAATTTATAATGACGCTTCGAGTCATTTTTTCGGCATATTGTGCTTGGGATTTCTCTCAGAACCATGTGAGAATTTTGATCTGTCCAATTTGATTTTCAGATCTTACAGAAATAATTTATCTACAGTCACAGACAGTCCCACTACTCCACCAGAGAAATGCATATAGTTCATTTCCAAATATTAGGAGTTCCCTTGTAGAATACTTATTTAAAGCAGAATGTGGTCTACCAGATTGTCTATAATGCTTCAATGTTATAAGTGGAGATTTCTAAGCACTTACTGGTGTCTTTCAGCCCTGAGCTCAGATTATCGGCAGTGCAGAAGCAAACTTTTTAAACAGAGAACTGCTCCCACGTGAGGACAAGTTGTACACCAGTTACACTATGGATGAGGACTGCTGCCATTGACCCACCGTTCCTATTCAAGATGTCACTGGAGCAAAATACCATGGTATCGCATCAGGGGGAGTACTTGAAAAATATATACTTGAATTTGCTAACAGCTGTTGTCATGTATCTTACATTATTATATATAACTGTATCCTAACATGCTATACATGACTGTAATAAGATATGATCTGTAACCACCAGCATACCTTACCACCAGGGGTGCACTTGCAAGAGACAGGTAAATAAGGACAGGTCTCAGGCAAGTGCAGCATTCCAGAGCTGTGAAATAACGGTGCAGGTCCAGAGTGACCTTGACTTCCCTACATGCCTCATGTGAATCTGTACTGAGGAGACAGGACTTTACAGTGGCGACGAGTTACAGGATTACAGAATCCACAGAATGGCGAACAACGGATCAGATGAAAAGTACAATGCGGGAGACAATTGGGAGGACTTTATAGAAAGGCTCCAGCAAAGCTTTGTAACCAAAGACTGGTTAGGCGACGATAAGGCAGACAAGAGAAGAGCCCATCTCTTGACCAGCTGTGGCTCGAAAACATACGCTTTAATGAAGGATCTGTTGGCACCCGAAAAACCAGCAAGCAAGTCGTTTGAAGAATTGAGCACACTGGTAAGAGACCACCTGAAGCCAGCGAGCAGCATACACATGGCCAGACACAGGTTCTACAACTACAGACGCTGTGTGGGCCAGAGCATACCCGACTTTATGGCGGAACTTCGGAGATTGGCTAGTTTATGTGAGTTCTCCGATGAACTGAGGAGAGAAATGCTGAGAGACCTTTTCATTGAAGGAATAGGCCATGCAGGCATATTCCGAAAGCTCATAGAGACCAAGAACCTGACCTTAGAGGCAGCAGCACTGGTTGCACAGACATTCTTGGTAGGGGAAGAAGAAACGAGGTTGATTTACAATGCAGGTACGACAACTAACGAAATATTGGAACAAGAAGTTCACAGCACTAAACAAGCTGCTAACCCCACACACAGACAAAACCGGGAGAACAGGCTCTCGACAGCAGGCAGAAGCCATCAAGGGCCACAGGAACGGCCGTTCACACCTCATCAACCCACAATGCGAGCAATCAACTACAAACTGAGAGAAGCTCAAGAGAGATCAGCCAGATGCAGCTTATTCTTTGGGAACACTTTAAACAATAGAACAGGTCTGTGCTGCAGGTGTGGGGGTGGGCACTCGGCAAGGGGATGTCGATTTCAGCAGGCTGTTTGCAGAAATTGTGAATATACAGGGCATTTGGCCCGCATGTGCAAGAAAAAGGCAGCTCGGCTGGTATACGAATAGGATGGGTCGGAAAGCGGACCAGAAGATGGTGGGGACAGTACCCAGGACACCGATGTACAGCGGGTCAACACGATCAATGGCCACTGCTCCTACAACAGGACGCCTCCTATAATGATGAGTGTCCTACTCAACGGGATATCTGTCAACATGGAGCTGGATATGGGAGTGAGACAATCTCTCATGGGCGCTAAACAATTTGAACAACTGTGGCCGCATAAAAGAGACAGACCAAAACTCACAAGGGTCAACACCACACTAAGGACCTATACCAAAGAAATCGTACCAGTCCTTGGCAGCGCCATGCTCTCTGTCACACACAAAGGGACAGTGAACCGACTTCCCCTGTGGATTGTCCCCGGAGACCCCCCAGCACTGCTGAGGAGAAGCTGGCTGGCAAAACTAAACTGGAAATGGGATGATGTCCATGCCATGTCATTAGAGGAACGGACCTCCTGCTCAACAGTTATAAAGCGATTTGAACATCTCTTTCAGCCAGGTATGGGCACTTTCAAAGGGGCCAAAGTCAAAATCTACATCACACAGGATGCTAGACCGGTCCATCACAAGGCCAGAGCTGTACCCTATGTGATGAGGGAAAAGATTGAACACGAACTAGAAGGCTTCTGCGGGAAGGCATTATATCACCTGTGGAATTTAGCGACTGGGCAAGTCCCATCGTCTCAGTCATGAAGCCTGATGGATCCGTACGAATCTGTGGGGACTACAAATCTACCATAAACAGAGTCTCCCTACAGGACCAGTACCCGCTGCCCAGAGCGGAGGACTTATTTGCCACATTGGCTGGAGGTAAACTTTTCTCAAAATTAGACCTCACATCTGCGTATATGACACAAGAATTGACCGAGGAATCCAAGCTACTCACCACCATCAACACACATCGAGGCCTTTTCATGTACAATCGATGCCCATTCGGCATCAGGTCGGCAGCTGCCAGATTCCAGCGCAACATGGAGAGTCTGCTCAAGTCCATCCCGGAGACAGTTGTATTTCAAGACGATATACTTATCACGCGCAGGGACACCGACTCCCATCTCCGTAATTTGGAGGAAGTACTAAAGCGGTTGGATCGGGTAGGCCCATGAGTCAAGAAATCCAAGTGCCTGTTTCTCACACCCGAGGTTGAATTTTTGGGCAGAAGGATTGCCGCTGATGGAATCCGCCCAACAGAGTCCAAAACAGAAGCAATTCGCCTGGCACCCAGGCCCCGGAATGTCTCAGAACTGCACGCCTTTCTCGGGCTACTAAATTACTTTGGGTACTTTAAGCAGAACTTAAGCACGCTGCTGGAGCCTCTCCACGTGCTACTCAGGAAGGGGCGCGATTGGTTTTTGGGGGACACCCAGGAACGTGCCTTCAATAAGGCACGCAACCTTCTGTGTTCCAACAGTGTTTTGACTTTCTTTGACCCAGGTAAAAAGTTAGTTCTCACATGCGATGCGTCAGCGTATGGAGTCGGGTGCGTTTTGCAACATGTCAATAGTGCGGGCAAATTACAACCCATAGCTTATGCCTCCAGGTCACTTTCGCGGGCGGAGCACGGGTACGGAATGGTAGGAGGCGCTTGCGTGCGTGTATGGTGTCAAAAAGATGCACCAATACCTTTTCGGGGCCAAGTTCACGTTAAAAACCAACCACAAGCCCCTCACGTCCCTCCTATCCGAGAGCAAGGCAATAAACCGTGGTCGCGGGTGCACGTAGACTATGCGGGCCCATTCATGGGCAAAATGTTTCTCGTAGTTGTAGATGCATTTTCAAAGTGGATCGAATGCACCATTTTAAACTCGAGCACAACCTCCACCACTGTGGAGAGCCTCGCCACCATGTTTGCAATGCACGGAATCCATGACATATTGGTCAGTGACAATGGTCCGTGCTTCACCAGCGCAGAATTCCAAGACTTTATAATTGACCACAGCATAAATCACGTCAAGATGGCACCATTCAAGCCGGCCTCCAACGGCCAGGCGGAGAGAGCAGTGCAAATCATTAAACAAGGCATGCTTAAAATCAAGGTCCCACGCTGCAGGGTCGCCTGTCGCGACTGCTGCTGGCATACAGATCTCGTCCGCACTCACTGACTGGGATCTCCCCCGCGCAACTGTTGATGAAAAGGACTTTAAAAACAAGGCTCTCATTAATCCTCCCAGACATGCACGAAATCATTGAGGCAAAGCGCCGTAAGCTGACTGAGTACCATGACAGAAATGCGAGGGGGAGATGGAATAAGATAGGGGACAAAGTGTTTGTACTAAACTATGGCAGGGGTCCCAAATGGCTTGCAGGGACAATAACGGGCAAGGAAGGAAACAGGCTACTGGTAGTACAAATGGACAATGGCAAAACCTGCCGGAGGCATGTAGACCAAGTCAAAAGCAGATTTACCAACAACACTGCGGAACCAGAGGCAGACTACAATGTGGAACTCACACTACACCTGGTGGACAGACAGAGGGAACAACCTGAGGAAAGGGCAATCCCAACAGACAGCCCAGGCGAGTCAACAACAATCACACCAATCGAAACAGACAGCCCAGGCGAGATACCAGCAACCACACCCAAAGAAAAACAGACACCAAGGCAAACAACTGAACCACAACTCAGACGCTCCACGCGAGAGCGTAGACCACCTGAGAGACTGAATCTATAAAGACAATAAGACCTTGGGGGAGGTTGATGTCATGTATCTTACATTATTATATATAACTGTATCCTAACATGCTATACATGACTGTAATAAGATATGACCTGTAACCACCAGCATACCTTACCACCAGGGGTGCACTTGCAAGAGACAGGTATATAAGGACAGGTCTCAGGCAAGTGCAGCATTCCAGAGCTGTGAAATAAAGGTGCAGGTCCAGAGTGACCTTGACTTCACAACATGCCTCGTGTAAATCTGTACTGAGGGGTCAGGACTTTACAGCTGTAAAATATAAACACAGTGAAAAGAGGCAACTGAGAAGAACCGATATAAACAGCTCCCTTTTAAACATTTTGGGGCCAAAATTGCTGAACTTACCGGCCGCTGCCGCCGACTGCCGCCCACTGCCGCTGACATTCCTCTGCTCAAACCGCCCAGTGCCACTTTCAACGTGGCTTAGAGCGGGCGGGAGGGGAGAGCCGCCGGCAAGCGCCCACCGACGTCAGCGGACGGCTGATGCGCAGAAGTACACTCCCACCCACCGAGATGCTAAATTGGTGCGGGCAGGAGACAGCGGCAGGATGGCGGTGGACTGCTGCGTGGAAGCTGTTCTCTGTCCTGAATGGTAAATGTCAAGATCCTGTAAAAAAAGTACGTGGAATTTTTTTAAATTATTTCTTTACAGGTACTTACCTGGATGGGGTCCCCTGAAGGTCGTCAGATGTTTTCTTTTGTTGGTGATGATTTTTATTTTCAGGTCTTCGGCCCTCCGTGGGCCCGACTCCATCCTCGGCGGCACTTGGGCGGCAAGCGCCTCTGCCACCGAGAATGAGACCTCCCACCCGCTGCCGCCCAGATTGGCGGCGTACATTATTGGTTTGCCGCCCGCCGACCTCCGAGGGACCTCAGCCATGAATATCCTGCCGAATGTACCGTCCGATACCTCGGTGGCCATCGGCGGCACTTGGGTGGGCGGAGGCTTTGACCAAGTTCGGCCCCACCGGATCAAAGGGAAATTCAGTCGAATATCCTTCCATTTTAAATGTGTAGCTCTTGGGGGTTATCACAAAATTACACAAAATTAAAAGAGGAAAAATAAGGAAAGGCAGTTTTATATAATAAAACAAGCAGAAAGCACATTGATAAAGATAAGAAAATACACAGTTGGATCAGAACTTGTATCCAACATAACATTTTAAATAGATAGTAATTCATTTAAAGTTTACCAACTGCATAACAAAGAAAGGAAAAATGAAAACGTTTGAAAAGAAAACAATACAAACTAAACAGAAAAAGTCACGGAGCTGCTAATGAATGGGGGTGACATCCGGTGTAAGTGTTCACCAGGACCCTCTGTTGTTGACCCCACCAGGATATGCAGGATCAAGGGGAGGTGCCCCAATTTAAATGATCTTGCTAGGTACCCACGACTCTATGGGTGCATCTCAGGCACCTGCCACAGCAGAGGGGAGGCAACAGTGACAAAATCCCACCACTGCAACATGTCAGAGAGATCCCAGGTCCTCCAGCTTTTTGACTGGGGCCTATGGACTCCCTTGTTAATAGGGGTCGATTTCTGAATAATGTCAGACTGAATCACTGGGGGCCCAGACCTGTGCTTTGTCCTGGACTCCACAGGCAGACCCCACTTCCACCACGGGCAAGGTGAGTATGCCTTTTTTCTCTTGCCAAACTAGCCATCAGACGGATTCGCAGACCAGGACCGCGGCAACTCCCAACTTAGGAGACCTTGTCCTCCCAGCCACATCCCCTCTGAAATGGTGATCTTGCTCGAGGCTGATGCAAATCCCTGCAGCAACTGGCAGTGAAGGCTGAGACTGGTTACGCCAGGTCTCAGCCTAGTTCCCAGTCCTTCCATCGCACTCCGGCCTGACATACAGCAGAGGCGTGCCAGAAAGCCCATTGAAATTTCAGGGCCATAAGTTAAAAGAAAAACAACAGCATCAGAGTTTTTGTAACAAATTACAAATCAGAACCCAAAAAGCTCACTTGCTTGGACAAAATTATGGCTGATGGGCTTCTCTCGGCAAAACCTTGCATTGTGCTGCTGTTGGTTACTTACACGTTAAAAAGATTGAGGCCGATCCGGTAGAGACGTTTGCGGATTATGTCAGTGGAGAGTGTTGGCGACTTGCAGCTGCCTGGATTCTCGCAGTGGTACCTGGGCATGCTCAAAATCATGGCGTGCAGCGCCTCTTTTGAAGAGACCTCTGATGCAGACTTGGCAGAGATGGAAGTCGTACTGCTGCTGCTGAGTTGTTCTGCATTGTCCAAGCGATTGGATTCCAACTGATTGGCCTGCATGATCCCATTGTTATGATCAATTTGAATCTTCTGCACAGTGATCTGACTCTGCCCCATCAACCCTCCTCCTAGTGCGTTTGAGTTGATATTGACATTCAGTTCTGTGAAAGGGTGATTGTTTTGAATGATTAGCTGTTCCTGTTCTGAAGAAGCATTTTGGGATTCTACGTCCTCCTCTTGCCCTGGACCAGGATCATCTATTGCAGCACCACTCTGCTCAGATTCTGACTGAGCGTTCTCACAGTTTGCCATGGCAACGGATGCAGACTCCAGCAGTGAAGAAACGGACATGTTTTTGTTTTCAATGTGGAAGGTGACATCCCTGAAAGCCATCATAAGTGTACTGCCACTTCTTGCAAGGCCATCCTCCAGTTTGTCATCACCGCCCTCTTGTCCTGTATTTCCCATCTCGCCTCCTGCTCCCTCCTGCATTGATGTGCTGCTGAAAGTCTCGGTGAATTGGTAAGTACTGCCATCTTGCAATGAACACATCGTCTTCAAGCTCCATGAGCTGAGAGCATCATCAATTGACTTAGCAAGTGACTTAACCTGCTCTGTGAAGGAGTCCTCGAGCTCAGTCAGAGCCCCGCTGATACTCGCAGGTAAGGATGGCGACCGCACCAGGGGAATTCCTGCAAAGTTATAGCCTTCCATTAAACTCTCGGCATTCTGTAGCCTGACCTTCCGCAGAGAAATGCGCCTGGGCATGCGGCTTTCCAGCAAGGAATTCCGAATCTTTTCAAAGTTCTTGCTGAGTTGATACTGACGGAATGCTGTCTGGATGGTGCAGGCAGCCCGGCGAGATACCAAATGGCCTCCATATTTGTGTTCCAGCATTTCAATCTGAAACAGATGAGATATGGGACATTAAATGCCATTCTGACTGCAACTATCCACATATAACAACTTAAATAATGAGGGTACCACTCACTTGTATTGAAATCAGAAATCATTATACTGTGTGAATGGCTAATGTCTTAGAGTCCCACCTTAAAGTTCAAACTTTTACACACTTTCATCCATCTTACCCGGGGAATGGGGAAAAGAACCCTCCAGGTTACCTCTTCTCAAAGCAAACTGGCTTTCCTATGAAACTCTATAACCAAATTATGCTGCTACAGCATTGTACAAGTTGGACCTCTCTGGTCCGGCACCCTCGGGACCTGACCGGTGCCGGAACAGAGAATGTTTCCAGACCAGAGAATACCAGACCAGAGAGGTCCAACCTGTACTGTAATGCTAGAGAGCTCTATATAGCTGCTCTGTAACTTTTCATATTTGTAATGTAGCATGACAGCACACTACAACTTACAAGGACTCTCAGTTTTCGAGCCGATCAACTCTCCAACCCTGATTTAGGATTGTGATTTCCTGCATGCAGGGATCGCAGTCGGAGACTGGCACTGTTTCCCAGCATTTCTCTTACTTTGTTTCAACAGCTAATGAGAGAGAGCGGTGAAGTGAAAAAGAGAAATAGAGGGAAAGGGGCATAAAGAACGAGGGAAAAACAGAAATTCAGGAAAGAGAGGATAAAGGAGAGAAGAATACAATTTATGAAAGAATACAATACATTCAGTGTGTCAGCTTGGCTCAGTGGTAGCGTTCTGTCCTCTGTCAGAAAGATCCTGGGCTCATACTCCACTCCAGGATGTGAGTACAAATCGAGGGTGGCACTTCAGTGTAGTATGAGGGCGTGCTACTCATTGGAGGTTACCGTCGTTTAGATGAGATGTTAAACTGAAGCTTCATCTGCCTGTTCATCTGGTTGTAATAGATCTTATGGCACTATTTGAAAAAGAGCATGAGAAATTTCCCAGTGTCATGGCCAACATTCAACCCTCAACCAGCACCACCAAAACATATTTACTGATCATTTACCTCATTGCTATTTGTGCGGCCTTGCTGTGTACAAATTGGCTGCCACCTTTGCCTGCATAAGAACAATGACTAAACTTCAAAATGTATTAATTTCCTTTAAAATACTTTAGGACAGCCTGAACATGAAAGATGCAATAGGAATGCAATATCCTTCTTTCTAAAGCTACAGACCATCATCATAATTCATGCAATCACACACAGTGCTGCTTTTAGCCCAGTTTCTTCTCTCAGGTATAAAGTTCGCAAATCATATCTGGGATTTTTGTTGGCTGTTGTGATAGCTATCTTCTTCTGAGGCGGTCCCTTGTATCGAGGATGATTTGCTTCCACAACAAAAGGGATGAATTCGCTGGTGTTTCAATGAAGGACCTGTTATTTATTCCAGGTCCCAAGCTACATATCCAAGGGTGGAAGATGCCTGTGTGTGGATTTTTTTAACGTGTGGTGGCCATTGCACACCAGCCACCACACAGGTTTGACAGAGCTAGGTCTTGGTCCAGTGGCAAGGATTAACCAAGACGACTGGAGACCAGCTCTGCTGCACGGACCTAGTGCACACACATATTGCAGTGTAGGTTGGCCCGTGCTGCCCCTGGGCCCTGTGATAGCTATACTAAGATGCTGTGGCTCACTATAGTTATACAGTAATGCTCCAGAACTCTACTTTATAGTTTAAAAAAGCCAGGTGGGAGATGAGAATCAGCGAGTTGTTTTGATCTGGTATGGATTTCCTAAAAGGGAACTGGAAGCAGAATCAATAGTAACTTTCAAAAGGTAATTGGATAAATACTACGCGGTGGGACACATAGCGCTGGTGGGAAGACAGAGCCCTCCCCTTCCATTAAAGAGGAGGGCCAAGTTGCCGACTTTGCGGGAGGGAGATGGGATCACTGCTGGACCACCAAGGGGCGTGGTGCCATGGCAGCATTCTGGCACACAAGTGGAGTGCCGGGCTGCAAGATCATGGCACGGCAATCAAGAAGGCCGCGCCTCCCCTTTAATTTTCGCCCTGCGAGCGGCCTACAGCCTAATATGTGCCCCGCAGCATCGCCCTCGACAGCTTCATGGGGTGCTACTGAATTTTCGCTCTGGGGTAAACACTTGTCGTTGTCATCATTGGCGCAGCAGCTCGGGGCATTACCAGTAGGTATAGGGCACTATCGGCTAGCACCACTGCTAAACTCCCATGGAATTTTGCTGGAGTTGGTAACAGTGCCATGCCCAGGCAAAAAGGGGTTGCTAACAGGAGGCGCAAACGACCCGAATTTTTCCCTCCATATTAAACAACTACCTGTAATTATTTTGTGTAACAAAACATAGAACACTACAAAGTGATCAATAAATCCTCCTTCCCCCACTCAAATTTGTTGTTAAGCAACAACACAATTTGAAAATTCGCATCCTTGTTTTCAAATCCTTCCATGGCCTCGCCCCTCTGTATCTCTGTAATCTCCTCTTCCACCACAATCACCCTCTCCAGCACCCACCGCCCACCCCTCCCCCCGAGATGTCTGCGCTCCACTAATTCTGCCCTCTTGAGCATCCCTGATTATAATCGCTCAAGCATTAGTGGCCGTGCCTTCTGTGGCCTCGGCCCTAAGCTCTGGAATTCCCTACCTAAACCTCTCTGCCTCTCTACCTCTCTTTCCTCCTTCAAAACGCTCCTTAAAAAATACCTCTATGACCAAGCGTTTGGTCACCTGCCCTGATTTCTCTTTTGTGGCTAGGTGTCAAACATTTTATCTCCTGATACTCTTGCGAAGCACCTTGGAATGCTTCACTACGTTAAAGGTGCTATAGAAATACAAATTGTTGTTGTTGTTGTTGATTTCTGGAGAAATGTATCTGTTTTACTGTATGATATAAATAGGAATAAATAGTGAATGATCTAAGCTGCCAAAACCACACTGATAAAAGTGAGCTGTTTATAGCAAATATTTAGAGTGAAACTATAGTCTCACATGTCATTAATAACTGTATAAATGCTTGAAGTTTAGGTAGAATTCTTTTGTTCCCTCTTTTCTTAAATGCTCTTGTTTCCTGTGCTAAAATCGATCTGCTGTAACTTAGTCCTGGCTTGATGCACTGGTTCATAGGTGTTTGTGAATCTTGGATGGGAACATTTGCTTCTGTTCCTATAGTATGTAGTTGTACTACAGAAATAACAGGATTGAATAGTCACAAATTATCCCTGACATCTCCTTTAAATCCACATAACTGACATTCCCTTTAAACCCACAGGGCCCGAAATTGGTGGCCTTACCGCCCGCTGCCGCCGGATACCGCCGAGTTTTTTGGGCGGTCTCCCCTCGGTGACAGATTCCTCTAGGTCTGCTGCCGGCTGGAGGGGAGGACCGCTGGGAACCGCCCGCTGACGGCCGCGAGCATGCAAGTCGCGTAAGTGACCTCCCGCCCGCCGAGCTGGCAGATTCCTCCGGGCGAGAGTCGGCGGCAGCAGGGGGAAGGACTGCTGCATGACGGCAGGTCTGACCCTGACCGTAAGTAAGAAGACCTGCAAAAAAAGGTTAGTGAACTTCTTTTATATTTTTTCAGCGATTTATGTGGATGGGGTCCCCTGAAGGTGTTCCATTGTGTTTTTTTATTTTAATCTTTAGCTGTACCCCCCCTCACTGGACCCGACTCAATCCTCGGCAGCACTTTGGCGAGGATTGCATTTGCTGCCGAGATTGGGAGCTCCCGCCCGCTGCCGCCCAGATTCACGGCATAAGTCGTTTTTTTGCCGCCAGGCGGTACTGGCATATCTTTTAGAGGGATCTCCCTGGCAAAGTACCGCCAGGTCTCTCAGCAGTCCTCGGCAGTCCATTGGGCAGCACTTGGGCAGGCCTTGGCTTTGACCAAGATCGGGCCCATAATGTTAATGTATTGTTGACCCCGTCAACCACAGAATTACAATACAGCCTAATGAATTAAAGAAGAATGACGGGTCTCAGGGTTTGAGGGTTTGTTGGTGCATTGTCTCTGGATCAAAAACAATTGCACCTTTTGCAGTGTTTACAGATTTTAAATATTTTATGTTCTTATGTTGCTGAAATAAAAAAATATATATAATTTTTAAAAGTGCAACAGTGAACTAAGTATTGATTCCTTTTTGTAAAAGGAAAAGTAATTGATTCATTCATTTTATTCTGGAAAGTGTTGTATATAGTTAAAGGTTAAGCTCACAGTGGAATACAAATAATGGAGATGAAATATTAATAGATGTCTAAATTAGAAAGCCCAACAACGCCATACTTTAGTGGTTGAAGTGGCAGCGGCGATCGCAGTGGTAATAGTTCAGCAAACTCGCCATCGGGGGTTGCGGGGGGGTGGGAGGGGGTGGTGGAGCTATCAAAATGAGCTCATCAACATTTTTGGTGAGGGTATGCTGTTGCGTAAGTCGAGGCGTGACTCACTTACACCATAATTGTGTCGGCTGTGGGTCATTGCGTAGCACCCTCGTATCTGAGCCAGAAGGCTGTGGGTTCAAGTTCCGCTCCAGAGACTTGAGCACAAAAATCTAGGCTGACCCTTCAATGCAGTGCTGAGGGAGTGTTGCACTGTCGGCGGTGCCGTCTTTTGGATGAGACATTAAACCAAGGCCCCATCTGTTCTCTCAGGTGGACGTAAAAGATCCCATGGCACTATTTTGAAGATGATCAGGAGAGTTATCCCCGGTGTCCTGGCCAATAGTTATCCCTCAATCAACATCACTAAAAAAGGGATTATCTCATCATTATCACATTGCTGTTTGTGGGAGCTCGCTGTGTGCAAATTAGCTGGCTGCCGCAATTCCTATATTACAACAGTGACTACACTTCAAAAAGTACTTCATTGGCTGTAATGCGCTTTGGAATGTCTGATGGTCATGAAAGGTGCTATATAAATGCAAGACTTTCTTTAATTTCCATTGGCTTTTGTACCATAAAATAAGCCCTATTACATAAATGCGCCATTACAATGGTGCGATTCTCCAGCAGATTCTGGACCAATGTTTTTGTTGCATGGATAATATAATCATGTTGTATGTTTAACAATGGAGACAAAAAAAAAATCGAAACAAAATGTTATGGATCAATGTTGTCCTTCAAAACTGAGATGAAAAGGCATTTCTTCTCTCAGAGGGTTGTAAATCTGTGGAATTCGCTGCTTCAGAGAGTTGTGGAAGCCAGGACATTGAATAAATTTAAGACAGAGAGAGACAGTTTCTTAACCAATAAGGGGATAAGGGGTTATGGGGAGCGGGCAGGGAAGTGGACCTGATTCCATGATTGGATCAGCCATGATTGTATTAAATGGTGGAGCAGGTTCAAGGGGCCGTATGGCCTACTCCTGCTCCTATTTCTTATGTTCCTATGTTCAAAATGAGCTATCATGCTTATTCTAAGAAAGTGGCTGGAAGAAAGTCCCCTACAGTTTTGAACATTCTTCCTATTCTTGCTTAATAATGTTCATCACTGAGCATTTATCATCATTCCAGAATATGAAAAGCATATCCAAACCTTGATGGTTAAAATGACAGTAATTCCCGTGACATTCCTCAATCAGAATGATTGCTAAACTGTCCAAAATCCTATCGGAGAAAGAAGCTAATTGCAGTAACATGATGATTAATCACCATGAAAAAAACAGCAGAGAACCTTTTTAAACATCTTCACCTGTTACATCTCTCACCACCTTCTACATCCTCCTTAAAAAACACACTCCTTCAACAAAACCTTTGGCCCCCTCCCCTCGGCTCCCTCCTGCACAGGTCTCATCACAAATTGTGAAGTACCTTGCGAAGTTTTGTTATGTTAAAGAGGCTATAAAATTGCAAGTTGTTATTGAGTGATATTAAGACAATATTCTCATCAACAGATTCAAAGGGCCTCCAACTAGGAGTTTGAAGGTTGTATAGATTATCAGCTTCATCTGAACCCCTAATAACGTTATTGATGCTGTTTGAGGCTTACTAGCCTTATCATTCTGGCCTGTGGTTCTGTGCTTACATTTCAAGTTAGAAGGCTTGCTTGCATATGCATTATTCTATTCCTCTCAACATTTTGAAGACCTGAATTACATTTCTTTCCTCCCCCACCCCAATCCCACCACTCAATTCACTGTGTGAATAGAATGTAATGTTCTTCTTCACAGCCCAACAGGAAAGTATACGGCAATGGAATCTGGCAGCTCAATGTGCTCACAACTTCATCTCTCCTGTGTCACAACTCAGCATTTTATTGTGGATGTAAAAAGAGTGGTTCACGTTGTACAATGTGTCCCATGTATTGCCTTTTTGCTCCAGAGCAGCAGTTTGAGTGACATTGAGTCCCCAAATCCTTGAGCTTGGGAGAGGAGTAATTTCACAACTTATTTTGTTCATAAAGCAAGTGCTGAGTGGTTTCGTTGATTTATACTACCCTGTATATAGGATAAGGTTAAGAAACTCAAGCTTTTATAGGGTACAGGGTGGTGCCATGCAACAGTTCACTGATCTTTTGCCTCTCTGACTTGGGTTCAAATCCAGCCCAGTAGATGAGATGAAAGTCTTCTCTTCCCGCTGGCTGCATGAAATTAGTTTTGTACAGTTTCACCCTAGATCTCAGTAAATGCAGGAAATGTCACACAGACTCAGTACACAGTGCTTTGATAAGGTTGGAGTTAAGGCACATTGGGGGTAATCATTTTCCAGTTGCCAAGTGAATTCTAAATGTGAAACCATAAACATGTCCAAAAATAAATATTGAACAGAGGAAATCTTCACAAATGCATTCACTATATCACAATAGATGGAAAAAGATTTATTGCCTCATTGTTGGAGCAGAGCTTTACTCTGCACTGGGCATACTCTGTCTGGGAGCTCTGGATAGTGACTCTAAAGTGTACAGGCTGGATTTCCCTCCCAAAGCAAGAGTAGCTGCAGGGTACAACACCATGGTCTTGACCCATTGGGGTTCATTACCTGCGCAGGGCAGATTCCAAGTGGGATCTCTGTCACCAAAAAGGAGGCCCTCACTGCCAACCTGGACAATAAGGCGATACCACAGCACCAGCGGTGGGGAAAAATCTGGCTTAAATAGTGCAGAAAATCCTAAAAAACTGCAGAATGATTTTTGCTGAAGGTCTCAGACTGGGCTGAAGACTAAAAAATAAATAAGTTGTTGGGGCCTAAGCAGAGGAAAAGGTGCTCACCACTGGCTCCCCATCCTCCACAAGGGGATTCAGCAGGCCTTCCCCCACTGCCCTAGGGACTAGGCGCTCCTGGTGGTCAGCAGGATCAGCAGGAGAATATAGGGGCATTGGCTGGGTTTCCAGGCCCCGTCCTCCTGCTATCATTTACATGTGGTGGGGGGGAGGGGGGACAGTGAAGGGGTGGCCAGTGGTCTCCCCTGCTGGGCAGGGGAGGAAAGTTTAGGTCAGGGCAGGATTTTCCAACATTTTCTGCTGTGCTACTACCCATTTTCAGGCAGTGTAATGGAGGAAAATCCAGGCCCAGGAGTCTCATCACTGAGATTCCTCACCTTAACGAGTGTAAAGATTTGCCGAGAAAAAATGGTATTGATTTTAATTGTTTCCTAACTCACCAAAAAGGGTTGAGACGAAAGTAAAACTGAATCCCTCTGTACAGTTATATATATAGTAATTGTGGCTCTTGCAACACTGATTGTACAACAGTGACTTTCATGTACTTTTGATGCTGGTTAGTTCACCCAAGACCTGTAGGTGATGGGAGTAGAACCAAGTGATGAAGAAAGCCAGAGTTAGAGCAAAGCAGTGAACAAATGTTAAATGAACAAATAAAAGATGCAGGCACCCTCAGGCACACAGACATGCTCATAGAGTACAAATTGAATTCACAGGGTTAGGCCGCACTGTGACCTACTACTAATGCAGCTTATTATTGGGAGACAGGTAGTAGGATAGATTTTCTCACCAGTTATGCCGGATTACAGAGACGTGACCAAGGGGAAAAATGGGAGGAGATCCATTTAGTGCATTGTCCAATTTTCCAGATGGGTTTTACACTGGTACCAAAAATGCCAACCAGTTTGCAGTTAATTATGTTAAAATTAACCACTTTTTTGATGTCAGTGCATTTTCCCAGTATTTACTCTGACAGAGCTCAGTCATTTATCCACCCACATCAAATGGGTGTCAAAGGCTGCTACGGAAATACCTTTAAAGAGTCATATTGTAAGTGTGATCATCTGTATATGTCCCACCCAACAAAAAGACACTCTCTCTAAAAAGTTATATTTTCATCTTGGCAGAGGAAAGTGGCACACAATAAACGAGAAAGAACTCGAACAGGAGAAGGCCCAGCAAATCTGCAGGCACTGACACCCTTAGAAAACAGGGTGCATTGATGGGTCCTGCCTGGAGAAAAGCAACCACCACTGCATAAGCTGGGCCCACACTTGAGGGAGAGGATAAGTCCTGCAAATTCCACAGTCTGGCTTTGTTAAATGTTTAGTCCTGCACGGGTTAGCCATGCTTCGGTTCATGGGGATTGATAGGTCCTTACTATACAGTATAAATGCACACGAGGCCCATGCTTGAGAGAAGGTCAGTCTGTGACCTGTCCTTTATTCCTTAGCACTCCAATTGATGAAGGTGGGTGGAGCTTCCCCTTTTGTACCTGAAGGCCCAGGTTAGGAGTGTCTCCCACCTAGTGGTCATTGTTCTCACAGTGTACAACTTAGATCAGATTATACATGGGTTACATTGCTGGTTGAATACATGACATCACCTCCTCCCCCCCAAAGTCTTATTGGGATCACAGGTTGAGTCTCTCTGGTGCTTTACGCTCTCTTGTAGAGCGCCTGAGTTGGGGCTCCAGTTGTTGGGCGCTGGACTGAGTATCTGCTGTTTGCGGTGCCTCAGGCCTATCCAGACTGTCCACAGTGATTGGGCTCTTCTCCCTTTGGTTCTGGTGTTCGGTCACCTGTGGTGGAGTGAACTCTACGTCGTGTTCTTTCTCTGCTTCTTCTATGGGGTTGCTGAACCTTCTTTTTGTTTGATCCACGTGTTTGCGGCAGATTTGTCCATTGGTAAGTTTAACTACCAGAATCCTATTTCCCTCTTTGGCAATCACAGTGCCTGCGAGCCATTTGGGCCCTGCAGCGTAGTTGAGGACAAAAACAGGATCATTTACATCAATACATCGCGCCCTCGCATTCCTGTCATGGTAGTCATATTGTGGCTGGCGCCTGCTCTCGACAATTTCTTTCATGGTGGGGTGTATCAGGGATAACCGGGTTTTGAGCGTCCTTTTCATTAGCAGCTCGGTGGGTGAAACCCCTGTGAGCAAGTGTGGTCGGGATCTATAGGCCAACAGGAGACGTGATAAGCGGGTTTGTAGGGAACCCCCTTGGATTCTGAGCATCCCCTGTTTGATTATCTGCACTGCTCGTTCTGCCTGGCCATTTGAGGTCAGCTTGAACGGTGCTGTTCTGAGATGGTTAATTCCATTGCCTGCCATGAAGTCCTGGAATTCAGTGCTTGTGAAGCACGGGCCATTGTCGCTGACCAAGACGTCCGATAGACCGTGGGCGGCGAACATTGCCCGTAGACTTTCTACCGTGGCAGAGGATGTGCTTGAATTTAAAATGTCAAACTCGATCCATTTGGAGTCGGCGTCTACTACAACCAAAAACATTTTTCCCCATGAAAGGACCTGTGTAGTCCACATGGATGCGTGACCAAGGCTTGGCGGGCCATGGCCAGGGTCTAAGGGGGACTTCCCTGGGCGCATTGCCCAGCTGGGCACACGTGTTGCACTTGCGAACACAAAGTTCCAAATCTGCGTCTATCCCTGGCCACCAAACGTGTGACCTGGCAATTGCCTTCATCATGACAATGCCCGGGTGCTCATTGTGGAGTTCTCTGATGAACACCTCTCTGCCCATCTGGGGCATGACTACGCGGTTTCCCCACAGTAGGCAATCGGCCTGAATCGAGAGTTCATCCTTGCGCCTGTGAAATGGTTTAAATTCTTCAGTGCATGCCCTGTATGTGGCTGCCCAGTCCCCATTCAGGACACATTTCTTGACTAGAGACAATAGCGGGTCTCTATTTGTCCAGACTTTAATCTGACGGGCTGTCACGGGTGAGCCTTCGCTTCCGAAAGCTTAAACAGCCATGACCATCTTAGCAGCATGCTCGGTAGCCCCTTCAGTGGTGGCTAGTGGGAGCCTGCTGAGTGCATCGGCGCAGTTTTCAGTGTTGGTCTGTGCCGAATTATATAGTCATAGGCGGCTAACGTGAGTGCCCACCTCTGTATGCAGGCCGATGCGTTTGCATTTATGGCCTTGTTGTCGGCCAAAAGGAACGTTAGGGGTTTTTGATCTGTCTCCAGCTCAAATTTCCTGCCAAACAGGTACTGGTGCATTTTCTTTACAGCATATACACATGCGAGCGCCTCCTTTTCTACCATCCCGTAACCCCTTTCTGCCTGACACAGACTCCTGGAGGCATAAGCTACCGGCTGTAACTGACCCTTGACATTGACATGCTGCAACACACACCCGACACCATAGGATGACGCATCGCACGTTAACACAAGTTTCTTACATGGGTCGTATAGTGTTAACAGAGTGTTGGAACATAACAAATTGCGTGCTTTATTAAAAGCCCTTTCCTGGCTGTCCCCCCAGACCCATTCGCGACCATTGCATAGGAGCACGTGTAGCGGCTCTAGCAGCGTGCTCAATTTGGGAAGAAAGTTACCAAAATAGTTCAGAAGCCCCAGGAACGAACGCAGCTCCGTCGTGTTACGGGGTCTGGGTGCTCTCTGGATCGCTTCCGTCTTGGACGCAGTAGGGCTGATCCCGTCTGCTGCTACCCTCATCCCCAGGAATTCTACCTCTGGAGCTAGGAAGACGCACTTCGCCTTTTTCAGTCGCAGCCCTACCTGGTCCAGTCTGCGTAGCACCTCCCCCAGGTTGTGGAGGTGTTCTTCAGTATCGTAACCTGTGATGAGGATGTCGTCCTGAAAAACCACCATCCCTAGAATCGACTTGAGGAGGCTTTCCATATTTCGTTGGAAGATCGCGGCGGCCGAGCGAATCCTGAACGGACATCTGTTGTACTCAAACAACCCCTTGTGTGTCGTGATGGTGGTCAGCTTCTTCGACTCACTCGCCAGCTCCTGGGTCATGTAAGCTGAGGTCAGGTCCAATTTTGAAAAAAGTTTGCCACCGGATAGCGTCGCAAAGAGGTCGTCAGTTCTCGGTAGCGGGTACTGGTCTTGGAGTGACACCCGATTGATGATGGCCTTGTAATCACCACATATCCTGACCGATCCATCCGCCTTGAGCACCGGAACAATCGGGCTCGCCCAGTCACTGAATTCGACTGGCGAGATGATGCCTTCCCTCAGCAGGCGGTCCAATTTGCCTAGCACCGGAATGATCTGCTTTGTGTAAGTCCATAGCTGTGCGTCAATCGCCGATAATTTTGGCCTCTTGGCCTTGGACGCCCACAACTTTTCGAACTGTTTGATACCCATCAGAGACTGGCTGGCCCCCGTGTCTAGCTCCATTGATACTGGGATGCCATTGAGGAGCACTTTCATCATTATCGGTGGCGTCCTGGTTTATGAACTGTATACATGCTCCACATGAACTCGCTGAACTTCAGCTTCCAGCGATTTCCCCCAGCGTTCATTTCTGCAATTTCTGCAGGTATTCTGCAAACTCCGGCTGAGTGTGTGCCTCCACGCCTCCAACATGAGCTGTTGTTGGAAACAAAAGGTCCCTTGCCAGTTGATCGTCCCTGACTGCTCCTGTTATTGTCCTTGAGTGCGCCATTAACAGGTGTTGATGGCCACATTACTGGCCACATTGTCCCTTGCAATGGCATGAATCGCCGTTCAGCTTGCCATTGTCTCTGTTGAACTCCCCCTCTGGGTTTGACTACATATTGGGGCATGCCCGATTGCCCCTGTCTGCCTGGAGAACTGTGTGCTGCTTTAACAATATTGAATCTCTGTCCCAACCATTCCTTAACACAGTACCTCTCGTCTGTTCTGCTAGTGGCCATGCTCGCGTGGTTTAAATCCCAGTTTCTCGTCGCCATTGATACGTCCTTACTATACAGTATAAATGCACACGAGGCCCATATTTGAGAGAAGGACAGTCTGTGACCTGTCCTTTATTCCTTAGCACTCCAAGTGATGAAGGTGGGTGGAGCTTCCCCTTTTGTACCTGAAGAACCAGGTTAGGAGTGTCTCCCACTTAGTGGTCATTGTTCTCACAGTGTACAACTTAGATCAGATTATACATGGGTTACATTGCTGGTTGAATACATGACAGGGATTGTCATGTATCTCACATTGCTGTATATAACTGTATCTTACCATGCTATACATGACTGTAACTAGATATGATCTGCAACAATAAGCATACCTTGCCACAAGGGGTGCACTTGCAGGAGACACTCCATACCTGTCCCACTGTGGTATATAAAGGGAGGTCTCAGGCAAGTGCAGCACTGGAGAGCTGGAATTAAAGGTGCAGGTCCTGAGTGACCTTGACTTCAGCATGTGTCTCGTGTAAGTCAGTACATTAAAGTCAGGACTTAACAGTGGCGATGAGTTACAGGATCACAGAATCCACAGAATGGCTACCAACAGCTCAGATGAAAAATACAATGCGGGAGACAATTGGGATGACTTTATTGAAAGGCTCCAGCAAAGCTTTGTGATCAAAGACTGGTTAGACGACGATAAGGCAGACAAGAGAAGAGCCCATCTCTTGACCAGCTGTGGCTCGAAAACATATGCTTAATGAAAGACCTGCTGGCACCCGAGAAACCAGCAAGCAAGTCACTTGAGGAGTTGAACACACGGGTGAGAGACCACCTGAAGCCAGCGAGCAGCCTACACATGGCCAGACACAGGTTCTACAACTACAGACGCTGTGTGGGCCAAAGCATACCCGACTTCGTGGCAGAACTTCGGAGGCTGGCTAGTTCATGTGAGTTCCCCGATGAACTAAGGAGAGAAGTACCGAGAGACTTTTTTATTGAAGGAATAGGCCACGCAGGCATATTCCGAAAGCTTATCGAGACTAAGAACTTGACTCTAGAGGCAGCAGCACTGGTCGCACAGACATTCTTGGCAGGCGAAGAAGAAACGAGGCTGATCTATACTTCGGGTACGACAACCAACGAGGCATCAGAACAAGGGGTTCACATTGTGAAACAAACCGCTACCCCCACACACAGACAAAGGCAGGAGAGCAGGTCTTCAACAGCAGACAGTGGCGCCAGAAGCCATCAAAATCAAGGGCCACATGAATGGCCGATCACACCTCATCAACCCACAATGCGAACAATCAACAACAGATTGAGAGAAGCTCAAGGGAGATCAGCCAGACACAGCTCATCCTTCGGAAACAATGGAAATGGTCTGTGTTGGAGATGTGGGGGAAGGCACTCAACCAGGGTGTGTCGATTTCAGCATGCCGTTTGCAGAAACTGCAACTACACAGGGCATCTGGCTCGCATGTGCAGAAAAACAGCAGCTCGGCTGGTATACAAATCGGAAGGGTCGGAAAGCGAGCCAGAAGACGGTTGGAACAGTGCACGGGACACCGAGGTACAGCGGGTTAACACGATCAATGTCCACTGTTCTTACACCAAGACGCCTCCAATTATGATGAGGGTTCTACTCAACGGGATACCCGTCAACATGGAACTGGGCACGGGGGCCAGTCAATCCCTCATGAGCGTTCAACAATTTGAACAGCTGTGGCCGCACAAAAGCAACAGACCAAAATTCACAAAATTCACCAAACTAAGGACCGACACTAAAGAAATCATCCCAGTCCTTGGCAGCGCCATGCTCTCAGTCACACACAAAGGGATGGTGCACCGACTTTCCATGTGGATTGTCCCCGGGGATCTCCCAGCCCTGTTGGGGAGAAGCTGGCTAGCAGAACTTAATTAGAAATGGGATGATGTTCATGCCATGTCGTCAGAGGAACGGACCTCCTGCTCAACAGTTCTAAGCCGTTTTGAACATCATTTTCAGCCAGGTGTGGGCACCTTCAAAGGGCTAAAGTTTGAATCTGCATCACACAGAATGCCAGACCGGTCCATCACAAGGCTAGAGTTGTGCCTTATGTATTGAGGGAAAAGATTGAAAACGAACTGGACCGGCTTCTGCGGGAAGGCATAATTTCTCCCGTGGAATTCAGCGACTGGGCAAGCCCCATCGTTCCCATCATGAAGCCTGATGGATCCGTGCGAGTCTGTGGGGATTACAAGTCTACCATAAACAGTCTCCCTACAGGACCAATACCCGCTGCCCAGAGTGGAGGACCTATTTGCCACGTTGGCTGGAGGAAAACTTTTTTCGAAACTTGACCTCACATCTGCGTATATGACGCAAGAATTGACCGAAGAGTCTAAGCTACTCACCACCATCAACACACATCGAGGCCTTTTTGTGTACAATCGATGCCCATTCGGCATCAGGTCAGCAGCTGCTATATTCCAGCGCAACATGGAAAGTCTGCTCAAGTCCATCCCGGGGACGGTTGTGTTTCAAGATGACATACTCATCACGGGCAGGGACACCGACTCTCATCTCCGCAATCTTGAGGAAGTACTAAGTTAATTGGATCGGGTAGGCCTAAGAGTTAAGAAATCCAAGTGTCTGTTTCTCACGCCTGAGGTTGAATTTTTGGGCAGAAGGATTGCCGCTGATGGAATCCACCCAACCGAATCCAAAACCGGAGCGATTCGCCTGGCACCCAGACCCCGGAATGTCTCGGAACTGCACGCATTTCTCGGGCTACTCAATTACTTTGGGAACTTTATGCAGAACTTGAGCATGCTGCTGAAGCCTCTCCATGTGCTACTCAGAAAGGGGTGCGATTGGTTTTGGGGGGACGCCCAAGAACGCACCTTCAATAAGGCACGAACCTTCTATGTTCCAGGTAAAAAATTAGTCCTTACATGTGATGCGTCAGCATACAGGGTCGGGTGCGTTTTACAGCACATCAATGATGCGGGTAAATTGCAGCCCGGTGCTTATGCCTCCAGATCACTTTCGCGGGCGGAGCACGGGTACGGTATGGTTGAGAAGGAGGCACTCACGTGCGTGTACGGTGTCAAAAAGATGCACCAATACCTTTTCGGGACCAAGTTTGCATTAGAAACCGACCACAAACCCCTCACGTCCCTACTAACTGAGTGCAAGGCAATCAACGGCAATGCCTCGGCGCGCATTCAGTGGTGGGCACTCATGCTGGCGGCTTACGACTACACGATAAGGCACAGACCAGGCACAGACAACTGTGCCGACGCGCTTAGCTGGCTACCCCTGGCGATCACAGAAGGGTCCGATGAACAGGACTGTGAGATGGTCATGGCAATCAATGCCTTTGAATCCACAGGTTCGCCCATGGCGGCTCGCCAAATCAGAGCCTGGACGACCAGCGACCCCACGTTATCTCTAGTTAAAAGATGCATTTTAACCGATGACTGGGCTGAGGCTCGCGATGCCTGCCCCGAGAAGGTCAAACCCTTCCATAGGCGCATGCATGAACTCTCACTACAGGCAGACTGCCTGATGTGAGGCAGCTGAGTAGTTATGCCCTTATGAGGCAGGGAGGCGTTTGTCCGGGAGCTCCATCGCGAGCACCCGGGGATCGTCCTTATGAAGGCCATAGCCAGATCTCATGTCTGGTGGCCTGGCATTGACGCGGACTTGGAGCTCTGCGTCTGTCAGTGCACCATTTGTGCCCAACTCAGTAATGCCCCCAGGGAGGCCCCCCTAAGCCCCTGGCCCTGGCCCACCAACCCGTGGTCGCTGGTGGATGTAGACTATGCGGGCCCATTCATGGGAAAAATGTTCCTCGTAGTCGTTGATGCATTTTCAAAATGGATCGAGTGAACCATTTTAAACTCGAGCACCACCTCAACCACTGTGGAGAGCCTTAGAACCATGTTTGCAACGCACGGCAGTCCTGACATATTGGTCAGTGATAATGGTCCGTGCTTCACCAGCGCAGAATTTCACGATTTTATAGTTGACCATGGTATAAATCACGTTAAGACGGCACCTTTCAAGCCGGCCTCCAATGGCCAGACGGAGCGAGCAGTGCAAATCGTTAAACAAGGCATGCTCAGAATCCAAGGTCCCAGGCTGCAGAGCCGCCTGTCACGACTGCTGCTGGCATACAGATCTCGCCCACATTCGTTGACTGGGGTTCCCCCCGCGCAACTATTGATGAAACGAACCTTAAAGACCAGGCTCTCGTTAATTCTCCCAGACATGCATGAAATTATTGAGGCTAAGCGTCAAAAGCTAACTGAGTATCACGACCGAAATTCGCGGGGGAGGTGGAATGAGATAGGGGACAAAGTGTTTGTGGCAAACTATGGCCGGGGTCCCAAATGGCTTGCAGGGACAGTAACAGACAAAGAGGGAAACAGGCTATTGGTTGTACAAATGGACAATGGCCAAACCTGCCGGAGGCATGTAGACCAAGTAAAAAGTAGATTCACTGATAACACTGAAGAACCAGAGGCAGACTACATTGTGGAACTCACACCACACCTGGTGGGCAGACAGCTGGAACAACCTGAGGAAAGGGCTGTCTCAACAGACAGCCCAAGCGAGATACCAGCAATCACACCGAACGAAACAGACAGCCCAGGCGAAATACCAGCAATCACTCCGAACGAAACAGACAGCCCAGGCGAAATACCAGCAATCACACCGAATGAAAAACAGACACCGAGGCAAACAACTGAACCACAACTAAGACGCTCCACGCGGGAGCGCAGACCAACCTGAGAGACTGAATCTATAAAGGCAATAAGACCTTGGGGGAGGGTGATGCCATGTATCTCACATTACTGTATATAACTGTATCTTACCATGCTATACATGACTGTAACTGGATATGACCTGCAACAATAAGCATACCTTGCCACAAGGGGTGCACTTGCAGGAGACACTCCATACCTGTCCCACTGTGGTATATAAAGGGAGGTCTCAGGCAAGTGCAGCACTGGAGAGCTGGAATTAAAGGTGCAGGTCCTGAGTGACCTTGACTTCAGCATGTGTCTCGTGTAAGTCAGTACATTAGAGTCAGGACTTAACAGGGATATCTCCATCAGCTACGCTTCGGTTGATGCAATGTGCTATCATTCATCGTGGTCCTTCAAATGAGCCTGCTGCCTGCACTGTGTGAGCCTACTCATGCCACTCACCCTGCCCCCTCCCCTGCTGCTAACCATTTGTCTGTTCTGTTATATTTTGCAGAACTTGAGGCCAACCCTGATGATGCAGAAGAAGATTCAGGCACGGATGAGCCTGAAGAGGAGAACATCTTCCAATTCCACCTTCCAGACCGAGAGCATGGGGGTAGGGGTGAGGGCGAGGGGATGGATGAATCACCCACTGTTGTACTCACTCTGGAGATGGTGCAGGTGCCATCCACTGCAAGCCCCTTCCCTGAGTGGAATGAGTGTTGGTGGGACATTCCATGGTTTCGCACCGTCCGAGGCTGGGGGTTCCAGTAGGGTGCAGCGAGGCACACCTAAGACCCCACCTCCGAGGCTGCAGGTTCCAGTGGTGGGATGCAGCAAGGCACACCCAGGGTCCCATTGTCCCAAGGTTGTAGGTCCCAGTGGGGTGCAGCAAGGCACACCTAGGGCCCCACCATCCGAGACTGTGGGTCCCAGTAGGATTCAGCAAGTCACATCCAGGGTAAGGAGGGGGAAGGAGAGCTCGACAGCGCTCTCCGAGGTGCAGGATCTAACAGGTCTGATTCAGATGATGGCAATGAGTGCGGAAAGCATTGACTTTACCCGATCACTCCTGGATACCATCAGTGTGGTGGGTGATGAGGTATCGGGACTGTCAGGAGAAGTAACAACACTCTCACAAGAAATGGAAACACTGACTGGGAACAATGTTGGTGCACATGAGGGAATGTCGCAGGTAGCTAATGTGCTGTCAGTGAACATGAGGGAGGGCATGTCACAGGTAGCTGAGACACTGTCGGCAAACATGAGGGAGGGAATGTTGCAAGTAGTTGACACATGAGGGAGGGAATGTCGGAGTTAGCTGCTGCAATAAGGGACCAGGCCCAGACCCCGCGCCCATTGACAGAATCAACTGCCACTCCCACTCCAAACCCCAGACCAGCCTCTGAAGAGGCCCAAGCCGAGCTCTCCACATTGCCGCCTGCGCCCCGCCCCCCCCCATCAAGAAGTGCGCACTTACCCGAGATGTTTGAAAGAATAAGCTTGGTACCAACCCGGGAAATGCTGCGTCGCCACCTGCGGGCAGGGGTGGAGTCACCTAGACCAAGCGCAGTGGGCAGTCTCAGAATAAGTTGGAGGAGAGGTGGATGCAGCATTTCTTTGCTGCCGCTGTTGTTGTTATTATTATTATTATTGTTGTTACTGTTGTAACTGTTTTGAAATTAAAAGTTTCTGGTAAGTTATGTAAATTTACAAATTTAGAATTTTGTAAGTGATCTTAAAGATTGTAAGTGATCTTCACTGAAAACTTTAAAGTTTGAAACAAGAATATTTTTATTAAAGTTAAGTACAAACAAATGTGTGTTTATACTTTTGAATAAAGTATATTTTACATTATAACAGAATCATTTACATTATTTGTTTCATTATTAGCACAACTTTTTGAGCTGAAGAAGAATCATTTCCATTATTTGTTCAATTATTAACAGAACCTTTTGAAGTAATCAAGAATAATTTCCATCATTTGTTCCATTAACACAACACAACATTACGAAACAGGTCCAAACAATAAACATGATCCATTTGGAATAGTTGCCGTTAAACCTTCAGGCAGCAAAGCTTTCAAGGATGAGCTGCTAGCGCAAGGCTCGAGCAATCGTTAAAGGGGCACAATGGCCCGCCCTCCTCCGCCGTCGTGCTCCGGGTTCAGGTAGTTGCATGGCTTCCTCGTTCTCATCCTCCTCCTCGTCATCTACATCTTCCTCCTCATCATCAGCCTCTCTCACCTCAGGTTGGTCTTCCACTACCAGCTGCTGCCACCTCATGACGGTTAAGTTGTGCAGCATGCAGCACACAACAGTGCACTGACCGACAATCTCAGGGGAGTATTGCAAGTAGCTTTTGGAATGGTCCAGGCATTGGAAACGCTGTTTCAAGATGCAAATGGTCCTCTCGATTATGCTGCACGTCGCAATGTGCAACATGTATTCCCGGTCAGCTTCCATCCGGGTTACACGTAGGGGTATCATGAGCCAGGTGGTGAGGCTGTACACTTTGTCTCCCAGTAGCCAGTTCTGCCCTTCTGGCTGCTGCTGAAACATGCAGATATAACGCTCTCGCATAGGAAGAATGCATCATGGGTGCTCCCAGGGTATCTCACATCAACTAACATGATGCGATGCATGTCGTCACTCATGAGCTGCACATTAATGGAGTGGAATCCTTTTCTGTTCCTGTACATTTCGGAATCCTCCAAAGGTGCTCGCAAGGTGATGTGGGTACAATCAATGCAGCCCTGTACCTTTGGGAAGCCCACAGCACAATCACACATTGCTTGGGGTGGTCATGGGGAACTTTATGTAGTCATTCCTCCGGGCATATAGTGCAGCAGTTACCTGCCAAATGCAGATATGTGTTGCATATTGAGAAATGGCGCACACATCCCCATTTGTGGCCTGGAACGATCCAGATGCATAGAATGAAAGTGCAGCTGTGACATTCACTTTAAGTGACATAGCAGTCCTCCTGATGCTTCTAGGTTGCAGGTCTGCTTTTACTAACTCACAGATCTCGGTTACAACTTCTTTGCGGAAGCACAGCCTTCTGACACAGTCTGCATCACTCAGGTGGAGATACAAACGTCTGTCTCGATATACCCGACCTCCTGGGTAAGGCCTCCTGCCCATCACCCGATGTGTTCTGAGGTTCCTCATGCGATGACGTTGAATCAATTGTCTCCTCCACAGCACCATCATGCAGAAGGCTTGCACAAGATATGGCATTGTCATTACTGCCCCCATTATTAAATTGTACCTTTGTAAGAAGCTCAAAATGGCAGGAAGGCAGGACAGGGTCTTTGTTCTCTCTCCCCAAGGTTGACGCCCTAGTATGGACCACACCCAGGTCTGAGCAGGCGCAATGATCGGGAACCCCCCCCCACTCACACCCACTCTGGGGCTTCATTTGATGTGTAATGTAGCCTTCTCATGCCTTCCGTTCACCTGTCACAGCCCCCCACCCCACCCCAGACTTCTTTTGAAGCCGAGTCCCGAGCCCGTGTCTGGATAAGGGACCGATTCTGCTGGGCGATGCTCCGACCCCTGAGCCCGGTTTCGAGACGTTCGTTGGTGGCGTGTCAGTTTTTTAAAAATGAAAGCTTAAATAATTCCATTAAACTTCCTGCGTTGTAAGCTTTAAAAAATTAAGCTTGATTATTGATATTTATGTGTTCTTGATTCCCTCCAAAACTTTGCCTAAAAACAATGGCGTCTTTCTGCGCCGATTTTTTAATATGTGCTGGTTTTTCTTACGTGCCCAGAAAGTTTTTCGGGAGTGGTCACATATACCGTCCTAGAATAAATTTAAATTGGCCAAACTTGCATAATTGTGAAAAACTGGCGCAGACATCAGGTCATGCCCTTGATGCAAAAAAAAACTAACCTCAAAAAATCAGAACTAACTGAATTACACTGACACACAAAGATTGGGGAAACTTGGATTTTTTAATTTAGGCCAAAAAATGGCGCATATCAATGAGGAAAATTGAGCCCATGATATCCACAATACTGGGACAATGGAAAAATCCAATACCAAACCCAAGATGGACCAAAAACTTGTTCACATTATGAAAATAAAACTGATTGCAAAATAAAGTGGGGTCAGTAGATTAATGATCGGGTTACCAACACAGCAGATCCCAAATGTAATTGGGTCCCGAGAGACAGGCACAGTTATTTGTTACTGTGAAAGGTACAATATAAATGGACCCACACAAACAGGCTTCACTATGGCAGTGGGGCAGCTTGTTATATTTGGTAAGTAAATGAATTACACAGTATGTTAGATCAGAAAGGTCACAAGTTCCATTACTGGTTTGTGCTCAATGAGCTGATCTCAGCTGGGTGGCTGTGCGGGAGATCCAATGAACCTAGGTTAGCAACAGAAAAATCAGCCAGAAATCCTGTCAGGCATGTATCATCATGGTTATCCAGAAGCCTGGATTAATGACCATGAATTCAAATGAAACATGAGTTCAAATCCCACCACAGCAGCTAGGGAATGAAAAGCTAGTATCAATAATGGTGACCATGAAACTACCGGATTGTCGTAGTTCACTAATGATCATCTGGTTCACTAATGTTCTTGGGAAGGAAATCTGCCGTCCTTACCTGGTCTGGCCTGTATGTGAGTTCAGACCCACAGCAATGTGATTGACTCTTAGCTGCCCTCTGAATTGGCCTAGCAGGCCACTCAGTTCTATTCAAGAAGGCGGCTCACCGCCATCTTCAAGGGCAATTAGGGATGGGCAATAAATGCTGGCCTTGCCAGCGATGTCCACATCCCGTGAATGCATTAAAAAAAATTGCAGGCACCCAGTGATAGCATCAAGCACGCTCAGGCTTGGAGTAGTACAGCAGGGTTGACGTCAGAGTTTTGGTCAAGTACACAATGGGGATCGTCACCCGTGTTGCATGTCACTGCCTGGGATTGCAAGTGCAAAATAGAATGACCATTTGTCCAATTAAATCCCTGCATCTGACTCCCAAGCAAACACAGCCTACAGGTTAAGTGGTCAATAGCAGGGTGGATTTGGATGTGTGTGGTGTGAGGGGGAGAAGCAGGGGGGTGAGAATGGGAGAAAGTTTTAAAAAGTATTTGCAGTTCATCTATCACACCCAGGAAAGTGTGATGACAATAGTTGTTGCGATTAACACAATTGAAATAGGGAGATAGAAAGCAGTGAGGCTCAGGACCAAAAAGCATTCCGTACTGGTATCCCACACAAAACCAGCTGCTGATATCTGCACACATCTGCCTCTAATGAACATACAACCAATGCAAAGGTTGGGGGAGATGATATGGAAACAATTGTTAAGTAATTCAAATGATTTGAATTTAATCAGCTGAAAAATAAGTTTTTATATCATTGTAGAGGTTTATGAATAGTGGGAATCAGAGTTAAATAAAATGTATGTGAAATTTATGAAAGAGAATAAAAGTAATTTATTTGAGTGGGTTACAAAATTCCATTTCAAAATGTATTGAACACACCTAGGTCAGGATCTGTCTTTGGAAAAAAGCATTTTAAAACTTTCAGCACCTAGCAGCAGTACTGGTCATATCTGTAGCTGGTGCGATGATAGGCCATTCATTTGTTAAATAGGTCACATAATGTTCGATTGAGAAGCAGGAGCTGATACTGCTCCGTGGCTGCAATGGCCACTCCACGTTAAAAGAATCCACGCACAGGCACCTTCCGCACTTCAGGATGTAGCTTGGGACCTGGGATGTCAGGTCTCTCATTGAAACACCTGTGAATTCATTTATTTTTGGAGTGGAAACGGGTCATCCTTGACTCGAGGGCCTGCCATATAGTAATACAGGTGTGACGTCCGAAATCCGGAAACCTCAGGACTGAGGCCGTTCCAGATATTTCCGGATTTTGGAACGTCTTTCCTTGGGCCGAGGAATGTATGTAGCTAAGGGAGGAAGGGGACGTTGGTCAGGCCGGGTGGGTGTGGTGGGGGGAGGTCGGGACGCCGGAGGTCGGGTAGGTTCGGTCGGGCCGCCAGAGATGGGGGGGGTTGGGGTTGGTTGGGCCGCTGGAGGTTGGGGGGGGGGGTTGGGGTCAGTTGGGCTGCCGGAGGTTGGCGGGGGCGGGGGAGTCGGTTGGGCCGCCAGAGATTGGGGGTGGGTCGATTGGACCGAGGGCGGGGGGGGGGGCGGGGTGGGGGAGTGGGTCGGTGGTCGGGCCGAGACTGGGGGTGAGGTGGGAGGGGGGGTCAGTCGGGCCACCAGAGGTCGGGACGAAGTGGTAGGGGGGACAGTCCAGGGGGGTGAGAAGGTCGGGCCGGGGGGGGAGGTCAGGCCGAGGCTGGATTGGGGGGGGGGGGAGGTCGTGCTGAGGCCGGGGCAAGGTCAGGTGGCCGGAGGTCAGGCCGAGGCGTGGGAAGGTCATGCAGCCGGAGGCCGGGGGAGGTCGGGCTGAGGCGAGGTCGGGCGGCCGGAGGTCGTGCCGAGGCCGGGGGAGGTCGGGCCGAGGCGGGGGAGTCCGGATTTCAGAATATTTTCCAGTTTCCGGAGGACCCCGCCACGACTCGACCCGGTGTCCGGATTCCGGAAGTCCGGATTTAAATGTTGCACCTGTACTTATGCAGTTGGGAGGTCTTCATGCAATACCTCACGCTAGCCTCTAGATGGCTCTACGCTAGCATAATAGTACCAACAATAATTCTCACAAGCATTATTTCAAAATGAAATTTTGGGATCATGATAATTAATCTGAATTAAGGTTCAATAAACTATTCACCTGTGCCTACGTTCAGTTTACTTATTTTCTTCCTCTAACCTTAGAGTGTAACGTAGTCAAGTTTGCTGACGATACAAAGATGGGAGGAAAAGCAATGTGTGAGGAGAACACAAAAAATCTGCAAAAGGACATAGACAGGCTAAGTGAGTGGGCAAAAATTTGGCAGATGGAGTATAATGTTGGAAAGTGCGAGGTCATGCACTTTGGCAGGAAAAATCAAAGAGCAAGTTATTATTTAAATGGAGAAAGATTACAAAGTGCTGCAGTACAGAGGGACCTGGGAGTACTTGTGCATGAAACACAACAGGTTCTGCAAGTGATCAGGAAGGCCAATGGAATCTTGGCCTTTATTGCAAAGGGGATGGAGTATAAAAGCAGGGAAGTCTTGCTACAGTTGCACAGGGTATTGGTGAGGCCACACCTGGAATAGTGCATGCAGTTTTGGTCTCCATATTTAAGAAAGGATATACTTGCTTTGGAGGCAGTTCAGAGAAGGTTCACAAGGTTGATTCGAGAGATGAGGGGGTTGACTTATGAGGAAAGGTTGAATAGGTTGGGCCTCTACTCAGTAGAGTTCAGAAGAATGAAAGGTGATCTTATTGAAACATATATGATTATGAGGGGGCTTGACAAGGTGGATGCAGAGAGGATGTTTCCACTGATGGGGGAGACTAGAACCAGGGGGCATAATCTTAGAATAAGGGGCCGCCCATTTAAAACTGAGCTGAGGAGAAATTTCTTCTCTTAGAGGGTTGTGGATCTGTGGAATTTGCTGCCTCAGAGCGCTGTGGAGGCTGGGACATTGAATAAATTTAAGACAGAAATAGACAGTTTCTTAAATGATAAGGGGATAAGGGGTTATGGAGAGCGGGCAGGGAAGCGGACATAATCAGATCAGCCATGATCGTATTGAATGGCGGAGCAGGCTCAAGAAGCCGTATGGCCTACCCCTGCTCCTATTTCTTATGTTCTTATGTAAAATGGACTCTTGTGAATCCCCCTTCCAGTCTGAGAGCCTGTGCCCTGTTTCTAAGTTGCCCTGTTGACCTTCGAGTTTAGGGACTAGAAATTCCGTTGCGCCCCAATTGAGCCGATAACTTTTGAAAAGTGAGAAAAGTATTGCCAGGCAATAATCCTTTTTTCATCCGAGATCTTCAGCTTTAGCGCTCAAAGAAGGAAGTGGAGCACTAAAGCAAGCGCTACCACGTGTCTTAGAGCGTTAAAGTGTGTGAGAGGGGCGGTAGTGGCAGAGCGCTGAAGAATGTTCAATGCAGTGCTGCTGGCATCAGAGGCTCCTTCACTTGCTTAAAGGGAAGGGCCAATGATGGGTTACAAGCTTATTCCTCTTATTTCTGTAGGGCCACGGGACCTGCGCTACTTCCAATACAGTCCCAAGCACTGTAAGGGAGTGGGGGGGCCTGAGGAATCGCGCAGCAATCAGCCGTCAAAAACAATCAGCAAGCACCTGACTGGTGCGAAGAATAAAGTTTGCCCTACCTGACCACCACTGCCTTTAAATATCGCTCCCCAAGCGGCCAACCGCGGTGATACTGCCTCCGGTCACTGCCATTGTTGATGGCCAGAGATGCAGTAGGGTGCGAGACTAAATATCACATCCAGGGCAGTAACCGGGCGCAGCGCACCTGATGATGTCACGATCTTCGGAGCGCAACAGAGCGAGGCGGTAAGTGTTAGCGCCAGCGCAAAACTGCCAGGGTAGTTCACGGGCATCAGTGAATTCACCGCGCCTGGTTGGTAACCCTTTAGCGCCCCGTTACTGCATCCCACAGGCGCTAGCGGGAGGCGCAAAGCAGCTGAATTTCTCCCCCTAAGTATCTATAAATTCACCCTGCCCATCATTGGGGAGACCAACATTCCAAACTCATCAACGGACTCTACCTTTATAACCCCAAACCACCCCAGTAACCCGCAGACCAATTTTCTTGACAGCAGGCTTGCAAACAGGAAGGGGAGCTAACCTGCTCTTCCCAGCCCAGATGGAAATCAGGCCCTACAAATGGGATGAGAAGCTTATACCGCCCTACGACTAAGCAAGAAACCTGGCCTTGCAGATGACAAGGATATATCACACCCATCCACCCCCCACCCCCGCCAATGATTAAGGAATTCCAGACCTGAAGATGGGAAGAGAAGCTTTCGGCCTTCCCTAGCAGAGAAGAAAATCGGGAAGGAAAGTGGAGATCATTTTAAGCTCCCTCCTTAACCTCTACTGAGATGATATTGTAACCCCCGATACCCCCCCCCCCCCACCCCACCCCCACCACCTCTGAGGAAGTTTCCTTGACTTTGCTCCTCTGCACCCATCCCCAACCCTCTTCCCCACCCCTCCTCCATCCTCCACCCATCTCTCATCCCTATCCTTTCCCCCTTCCTCCATCCTCCCCCTCCCCTACCCTCTCAGTAATGAATGGGAAATCATGAGCCTGCAAATTAAGTAAAGGAATTTCTGATTCCCAAATTTCTGATATGCGCTCCGAGCAACTGTCAGCATGAGACTGCTCGAAGAAAATCTGCCGCTTTATAAACTCTGCAATAAGTGAGCTGGAAGTGTTTGATGGGACAGCATAGAAGACATTTCATGCTGCCTATAACCTGTGCAATGCCTGTATTAGGCATGCCTAATGAAACTTTACAAAGGGAACTTGACTTTTCATCCCGTTTACTTGACTGGAGAACACCTTGAATTAGGAGTACCTTGCTGTATCTAACTTTGGACTAGATGATGCAAACTACATTACTAAGAGTAGAAAGTGTTCCATTCTCCAGCACAGATATTTTTCACCTTGGTGAGAACAAGATTTCATTAAAATATATTAAGTCAAAATAGAGGAGCATAAGTAAAAAGAGGTGGAACAGAAAAGGGCTCGGCCAATTAGGACAGAGATGGGGAGAAATTTCTTCACTCAAAGGGTTGTGAATCTTTGGAATTCTGGAGGGCTGTGGAGGCTCACTTGTTTAATATATTCAAGACAGAGATGGATTGATTTTTCAATATTAAGGGAATTTTGGATATCAAGGAATATGGGGATAATACGGAAGGAGTAGTTGAGATAGAAGATCAGCTATGATCATATTGAATGGCGGAGCAGGCTCGAAGGGCGGAATGGCCTCCTCCTGTTCCTATTTCTTATGTTCTTATAAGACTACACAGTTGTCCCTCGAGTACAGTATTTCAACTTACCACCCTAGTGTGCAGCTGAATGTTGAATGTCCCTAACATCTTTGACCCCACTACCCTATCTAGTAGATTATTCAAAATGTTTATCACCCATTGAATAAAGATTTTTTCTAATATATGTGTTTTAAATATATTAAAAATCTCACATCTGCATGCATATCTTGTATGCAAAACCTTGTTTCCTGTCAACTAGAGGTGATCCAAAACACGGCTGTACGTGTCCTAACTCGCACCAAGTCCCGCTCAGCCATCACCCCTGTGCTCACTGACCTACATTGGCTTCTGGTTAAGCAATGCCTTGATATCAAAATTCTCATCTTTATTTTCAAATCCCTCCATGGCCTCACCCCTCCCTATCTCTGTAATCTTTTCCAGCCCCACAACCCCACCCCCCGAGATGTCTGTGCTCCTCTAATTTTGCCCTCCTGAGCATCCCTGATTATAATCGGTGGCCGTGCCTTCTGTTGCCTAGACCCCAAGCTCTGGAACTTCCTGCCTAAATCTTTCCGCCTCTATCTCTCTTTCCTCCTTCAAGACACTCCTTAAAACATAACTTTGACCGAGCTTTTGGTCACCTGTGCTAATTTCTACTTATGCGGCTCGGTGTCCAATTTTTATTGCATAATACTCCTGTGAAGCACCTTGGGATGTTAAAGGAGCTATATAAATACAAGTTGTTGTTGTTAAGTTTTTGAGTTATCTTTTCCATGATAAATTCCTATGTCCACATTTATAATGGGAGCTGGCGATGTAAACATGTCATACAATAATGACACCTTCTCACCAATGGTGATGCTGTGTCACTTCAGTTTTACATCACTCAGGCACTCAGCCTATACTGCAGAGAAACATTGGTGCTCCAACTAACTCTACTTCTCAGTTTCCAATTTGCTGTCAGTTTTGCTAAAAAAATAAAGAATTATATTCAAAAGGATAAAACAAATAGCTTTCAAATAGGAACTGAATTACATTAGTACAGCCTGGTCCAATTACCCCTTACCCTTTATTCCATTTCACCTGACAACTGCATTTGATCTTGACTCCCTACTTACAATACCACAGATTAAAAATCTATAAATTATAAAGTACAAATGTTTTTACAATTAACCAGAATGCATCATTTATAATGTAAAGTCAAAATCAAATGATGCCCCTGAACCCGTTCCACCTGGCCCTCCTCCCAACAAATTTGCGCCTTCAACATTTGGAGCTACCCCTACAAGCTTTTGTTATTCTTTTATTTTCTTTCAAAGCCAGTGAAGAAATATCGGGTATATCTACAGCTCAAGTTATAAAGCTCTTGTAGCTACAGGTTTTCACATATCATTGGTTTAAACTCAGTGGTGTTGTTGAATATCAGCTTTTTTGGCCATTAGCTTTTTGTTAGTTTGGCATGTGTGCAGGGCAAACCCAGCTTCAGCTGAATAGAAGCATTTAATTGAGGGAATTTGCAGATAAGAGCTGCAAGGCCATTTCTGATTTATTTCACATTGCCCTTTTCATTAAAATTAATTGGTACTGCCCTTATCATTTATGCTTTACCAGACCAAATCCAGCTTCACACTGAATACAGCTTATCTTCTGGGAGTATGCTTGAAAAGTTTGAGGAAGTTTTATCAAAGCTTTTACTGTGATAGCTTATTTGCATCGTTTTAGCATGCACTGAGAGAAGTGACATTTACGGAGAAGTGACAGACATCCAAAGAACAATGGGCAGACATTTCAACAGCGAGATAAAGATGAACTGTGAGTCAGAGAGGTTGGTAGACATTTTGAAAGATGTGTCCCTGGAGCAAAGGATAGCCAATGACTGGAAAGGAACATTCAGACAGAAGGGTAAATTCACTGATACTATGTTTCCAGCGGGGAGCTGCGCTCAAAGGGCAGCAGGTTGGGAAATCAGCCCTCCCTCTGCGATGTGCTCTGTGTTAGGAGTACAAGGTTAATGAATTTAGCCAAGAGAGTCAGACAGCTATTTGGACAAAGAAAAGGGAAAATATGCAGAAAGAGATGGAGATATTTTTATCAGTAAGTTTGACAGATAGATACAATGAATGATGGATATTCAGACAGAAAGATAACACAGAGATGGATACGTATTCAGATAGAGAGATGGATAGACATTTAGACAGGATTTACCATTAAATCCGCTTCACCCCAGGGTGTAGTGATCTAATGATTTCTTTTCAATTGGCATGCAGTCAATAACTAATCTCATTTCGGCTAGTTATTGCAAATTGTGCAAAAGTGGCTTTCTGCACCAAAGCTTTCCTCAGAATATTTTCCGAAAACATTGAGAAGTAACTGAAGCAGTGTGCAGTAGAGTACCATAAATTCACAGATTTCAGGGTAAATATTGCCAAGCACCAACTGCAGTACAGATTGCAGATTGTAGTGTAACTGGCGCACAGATTATCAAACCTGGTTCTCAGTCTGCCCCATTTGATGGAACAAAATTAAAAATTTTTTGAGGCTGATTTGCTACCCAAACATGAGCCTCATTAAGTCTCCAATTCCTAGATAAATTAATCCCACACTGCATTTAATAACTTCTACATCACCTTCTCATCCATTAGCTTAGCTCATCCATATCAAATGGGCATATTAATGCCTGGCTGGTTGAACTTGTAAGAGTTGGCTTCTTAAAACTAGATTTCATTTTTTCAGTGTTACTTATCTGAATTTTGATTGTTACATTACTTTTTGTTGCTGTTTAGGCCTAAGTTTTTTCATTGCAAGGGGTAGAATTTCCACAGGCGTTCCCTGACCTCCCACTTCAACTTCAACAGAAGATCAATGGAAATTCCAGGGAAACTGCACAAATGATCAATTATCCTGCTTCTCTGGAGTTTCTGCTGATCTTCCCCCGGTCAAGGTGAGAGTACAGGAGAACCCCCTAAGGAAATTACTAGTGCAAGAATTATATTTACAGCATCATTACCTAGAATAATTTTGCTTCCAGCTAGTATTTCATTTGCAGCAAGCAAATTGGATGACATGGGAATTCCTGTGGCGATTTCAATAGCATTCCTATATTTGGAAGAAGGCAGCTTTTGGGTGAACTAGAACAGCAGGTATGACTACAGCTCACATATTATATGCACATCCATTCTCATCTGAGAAACGGTATTTATTGGTCTATCAGAGGAGACCTATCTTTGGCACCTCCACTTAGAGAGTTTTGCCGGGTAGATGCTAAGAGGCTGTTTCCCCTGGCTGGAGAGTGAAGAACTAGGGGTCATAGTCTCAGGATAAGGGGTTAGCTATTTAGATGGAGTTGAGGTAGAAGATCAGCCATGATCTTACTGAATGGCAGAGCATGCTTTATGGGCTATGTGGCCTACTCCTGCTCCTATTTCTTATGTTCTTTTGCACAGCAGGTGAAACTGATGCCTGGCACTGTACATTTGATATATATTTCCATGTCAACTCATAGATATGCTTAATGCATTTGTCTGACACTGGATGAATTTATTGGGGTAGAAATTGGTATGCATTGCACCCATTTGACAAATTGGTAACCGATGAGCGGGACGGGCATTGGGGCTATCACTGCTGATCCTAGTCCGCCAAGAGAGGGGAGGGGGCAGTATACCAGAGTCAGAAGGCTGGCTGAATCACCTTTTTGAGGATAGGGCCCAATAGTGGTCTCATCTCCCTTCCTTAAGTTCTCTTACAGCTTCACTAAGGTCCCTCAGTTCATGGCGAGCCGATTTTCAAATTTGAAAATAAAAATCTTTGGGTCTTTTATGTCTCTTCCTCTTATGCTGCAGGGGCTGCCATCCTGCTGCTTCTTCCTCCAACACAGGGTATTGTATTGTGCACCCACCCTGAGTTATTAATGAACCCCCAACCCAGGAAAATGGGTCGCGGTCACAGCTAATTTGAGGCATGGGTAACAACCCTGGAAAAAAGTTTAGCCATAGGTTTCTTCAAACTTCGTAAGCTATAGTGTCTTTTGACAAATAAGCACTAGGAGTCTTACCCACCAACTGAGGACTTCAGGAATTTCTGGGTATATTGCCCATGATTTTCTGTCTATTATTTTGGACACAAAATTGAGGGCAGTGTCCCCATGATTGCTTCGTGCGTGTGGCCGGCAGCCAAGGCTCCACCTGGCAAACCATTTTGCTAAAATAAACCCTTAGGGATTGTAATATAGAGCTCCACCTAGTGGACTACTGCTCCATCTAGTGGACTACTGTGGTAATGCTACTAATGCTGTATACAATAAAAGGAAGTTCTAGATTGAAGCCATCTTTAGTGCGTGTGCTTTAGTGATGTTGTACGAATATATTAAAGGGGTCAGTCCTGTGGCTCTTCTCTGCATTGCCTCCAGGACTTGAATGTCTCTATTGTGTCTCTGTGCATCATTCTATTTGTTGCTCCACAATGACTACATATGTTAAGCTCTGAATCTAATAACACCCCCACGTCTCTCGCAACTTCTCTAGCTACTTCAACACCGTTCATAGAGGGTATATGTGACCAATACTTTTCCTTCCAAAGCACAATACTTTACACATTCACTTTGAAATTAATCCACCAATAATCTGCTTACAAATGTTATCAAGTTTATTTTGTAAGTTTTTGTCTTCACATTCAGCCGCTCGCCTTCCTAGCCCCCAATTCGTATCATCTCTGAATTAACCAATTCATGACAACTATCTAAATCCGGTCATTAATGTAAATCAGAAACAGTAATGTTCTTCAGAAAAAAGAAGGGGTGAAACAAAGGACAGAAGAAAGCAAAAGACTGAGGAAAACAATCATAGGACTGTGAGTAAATATTTCAGGTAACAATGATTCATTTTTATAATGTGGTCCAGTCAACAGTCAAGAAAATGGTGAAAGTTCAAAAGATTGTGACAGGATATATTGGGTAAGAAGAACAGATTAGGAAATATTGTGAATCCACAATGGAAGTTAATTATTTAGCATTAGTGTTCAATGGTTCCAAAGATCAGATGGAATAAAAGTCATAATTAAACAGACATGAATTTATTTAGGACAAAACATACGCATGACCAAACACATTGTGAACACTTACCTTCAGTATTGGAGTCACCATATTTTAACCACCCAAAGCCTTGCCGTAGGCGTTTCAACATTCTGTTAGAACAACTAACTTCTATTGATAACGATCCATGCACCGAAGACCCACGAGATAAAAACCTTGTCCCTCCCCACCACCCACCCCTTCCCCACCCCGCCGTCTCCCACTATCAACATGGTACTATTTTCCTTTGATTACAACCAAAACGTGCAAAACAAAAACAGATTTCTTCCAAATTATCTGCAAATTGGGCCTCAGCAGGACAGTGACTTCATTTGATATGTCCAATCCTATCTTCTGATTGTTCCTGTACTAGTTCAGCCTTCACATCACTGCAATATGTCTGCACATATTCCTAGGATAAAGGATATGACTCTCATTCCCCACCACCACAGGAAATAGGAAATAGCCCCGGTTATCAAAAAAATTCTCTGTAAATCCAAAATCCTTTTATAATATATGAGCTCACCAATCTTAATTTGTTTTGACCAAATACTATGTAATTTGATTACAAATCACCACAGAATCTTCTTCCAAACTAGTTGGTACTGATTTTCATCTGCTTCTCCCCCTGAGAAGGATATTTCCTGGGCACGAATCAGAGGAAAAAGGGATGGGGATCCATTACAGTAGGCCTCCATTTCCCACTTTACACTTCACATACATTTCCAGGGCAAAATTGTTGGAAGTCCCAGTGAAAGTGAACCTTTCTGATGATACTTTGTGCAAAGTGATGGAGCGGAGATGGCCCTCATCAGCAACCTCCTTCCAATTGCAAATAGATGAGTTTAAAAGAAAATTCAGAACCAGTAGAGAGGATCAACTGGGCTAGCCTGCTGTTTTAGGCATAAAGTCTCCACCAGTTTTGGGTGCATGCCCATTCTAAAGGGCATTCCTTGCTCTCGAGGGATATCCAGGACATGATAAAGACTTAAAACTCAAGTGAGCTCCTATCAAAATTCAAAATTGTTCAATATTATATTTCAAGGGAAAAGGTAAACATTTAATCCAATCAGTCATAGATGGATAAATGGTCATAAACCAATTAGGTAAATGTTTGTCTTTAGTACTCCTGGCACAGAGCTTCACATAAGGGTACATTCCCCTTACAGTTTTCCATTTACTTTGGTCTCTTCTGCAGGCCAGAGCATTAATTGGCTGTGCAAGACCTGAACAAGACGTGAACCAGTTACCCAATCAAGCTGGCATATGACCATGCCCCACCCTTGTGTGTTTGTTCTGACTTTGATTGACAGTTTTGTATCCAGAGGCAGCTCAGGCTGGATATAAATATGAACAGGTTTCACCAGTGCTCTACTTCACTTGATTCAACCATTCAGTTTGATGTTGCAGTGCTGACCTGGAAGCTTATAGTGTTTAAAGTCTACGTATGGTCTACAACTTCAAGTAAAGAACTCTGGAAAAGGGCTGAGATTTTCAAAGTGCTTTATTATGTTGAACTCAGAAAGCAGTTTAATGTACCAGTGAAAGTTACATTATATAATTGCTATCTAATTTGATTTGTTCTTGCTTCCGTAAAAATTTACATCTTACAATAAATGTGAATTTGTTTTGCTTGAGATTTGTTAATGTTATACTCAGGCCCTCTGGTTGTACATTCATGGTCCAAACTTAAACAGCCTGATTACATCAACATTATCCATTTCTCTCAATATTTTTAAAACCTTGGATCATGATAAGGTCTTGTCACAGTAATGAAGATGTATGGTTTTAAAGGGAATATAGCTACATGGATAGAGAGGTGGTTACTGAATAGAATATTGAGATTAAGGATAAATAGGATGTTTTATGTTAGGATGTAGTGGTCTTCCCTAGGGATCTGTGCTGCGACCTCTGTTGCTTTCTATTTATGTAAATGATGTGGACTAGAGGAATAATGTTGAGGCCTGATGATGATGCCCAATTATGGGGTATGGCAAACCGTGAAGAAAAATGCAAGCGATTGTATTAGGACATAGGCAGCTTAGTGAAGTGGGTAGATAGGTAGCACATGCAGTTAGTTCAAGGCAGAGAAACGTGGAATAGTCTTAACAGAGTGAAGGAACAGATTCCAGTCAATTAGTGAGCACCATCTGGTGCTTTTAAATCCTTTGGATAAATATTTATATGATCTAAATAAAATGCTTTCTTGTACTTCCCTTCTAAATACATTTGGCTGACTGCTCTAGAGTTGATTGATCAATATCTTATTATATTAACTGTATAGAAATTGATATCCTCCAATTCCAGAGCTGAGGATTCTGAAAAATATTAAACTAGAGTCTCATCTTTTCTCTCTTATTTATTTAAATATTCTATGAAGCAAGCCATCTGGCCAGCTATCCTGTAGGTACATAATTTATTGTATTTCGTCTTAACACATGCTTTGCTGCAGTTGGCATATGTTATAGATTTCTGAGCTCAATGGATTGGGTCAGGAGTTTGACCATCAGGCCCGTTTTTAACTTGGGATGGGGGTCATGGGCCGAGGTGGATGGAAAGCCGTCCAGAACTAGCAGTGTGAAGCCCATCAGATTTTAACTCACTGGCTTCATCTGCATAGGTACCGTCAGTCGCTCACCCAAACCGGATGGGAAGTGGCCACTGGCCAGTGGGTAGGAGCAGAATGTTGGCCGGCTGGAGACCTGGGGACCTGGAGGAATGGTCAGCATGGGCAAGTCCCACAGGCAATTTTAACTATCCTCCTGCCCGGTTTCCACCGGGCGGGCAGGGTTACAATCTTTATTCTTTAAGACTAATGAAAAGAATGAATTTGACCTCTGCTATTTTCTTGTTATCTCTAATATGTGTACCTCATCCTGCTCAAGGGGATCTGTCTGGTCGGTTAGCTTCCAGATGTGTGCTCTTCTTGGATGGGCTTCAAAAATATATGTTTCTTCGGAAGAAAAGTCTGTTCATTTGGAGACATTTCTAAAATGAATTACATAAAAATGTTGTGAGATCACGCCCCAGAAGCACAGTTCAGGACAGGAACTTCCTTCCACATTCTTTCACATCTCAGCAACGCTCCCTTCTTGCTGCAAAGACAGAGACTAAGACAAGCTGGCAGTGAGAGAGAAAGAGAGAGAGAGACAGAAAGGTGATTACAGCAAGTACTTTTTCTTCTTGTTTCTAAAACAACCACTGTTCACAGAAAGATTTATTTTAGAAGCCATGGTAACTATTTAACCAGGTGGATACGGCTGGAAAATTCCAACATGGTAATCTGGAGTAACTGTTTCATTTCCAGGAACCAATATACAGACAGCTGCTTCAACGTTCTCTAGACAGATTGTGATACCAAATTCTTCCATTGGAGATGCACAGCCCTCCTCACGTCCACACACCAGGACTCTTTCCTCCCCTCACAATGCAACCACGTAACCTCTGACTCAACAGAGAAACTCCTCCAGCAACAGAAAATACTTTATTGACACAGCAGGCAGAATTTCTGAAACCTGTATTCGACCTTAATAATCGCACTAAAAAAAAAAACGAGAAAGCCAGCAATTCATCCGCAGCCTGAAATTTTAAATGGACTTCTAATCTGTAAATTTTCCTCACACTAAAGCACTTAAACTCTGAATGACCTCACCCTGGGATTGCTTCACAGAATTTCAACTTGTGGCTTTAAAAGGACACAGATTCATTTAAGCAGAATAATACATTTTGCATTACACCATGTAAGATTCCAGTCCTTAAGAAACAACATATCTTGCAACTGATGGTGAGCATTACCATAGCTAACAACGGAAAACAGGGGAAAAGCAGGTAGCAAGGCTGCAGCTGTGGTCCTGATCTCTCAGAGTTGCAGCGGTGGTGGGAATCCTGCTAGAAGCTAGCAAACGGCCCTGATCCAGGAAAATGGGTAAAGGTTATGGCGGGATCAGAGGGGCAGATGGAAGTCCCACCCCAATACCATCCCACTGCAAAGAGGGAACTCCAGCCTAGTAAATCAGTGTGCATTATACTCATTTCCTGTGACACATCTGGGGATCACACCTTGACATCACTGTTTTGCATATGCAAATCTTTTGCTACTAATCGGCTTAAATTTCATATTCATAAAAGTGTAAAAAACTGCAACTTAACTGAATTAGCAAGTAGCAAGCAAAAATGGCAACCACTAAACTGACTTCCAAAAAACTATGGGCTGGATTTTAGCCCGGAGGTGTGTTCCGTGCAAGAGTGGGAGCTGTTATGAAGTTTGGAAATCAGGAAGAAAGGCTTTCCCAAATTTCCTGCAGCTTTTAACTGCAGGGTTCCTTTAAATATTTTTTTGTAGATTTCCTGTCCACAGGCCGCCTGACTGACAGGCTAGAGGCCCCTCAGGTGGGGAAGCCTGCCACACAAGGCCACACCCGAGGAGAGTGGGTAGGTGGTCGTGGGGAAGTCCCGATCATGGGGGGAGAGTCCGATTATGGGCGGGGGGGCAGACAGATAGTGGTTGAGGGGTCCGATGGTGGTCGGGGGAGCAGATGGTAGTCGGGAGGGGGAAGCGGATGGTGGTGAGGGGGAGAGGGTGGTGGGGGGGGGGGTGGCAGAAAGCAGAGGGTGTTCGGGGGGTCCGATGGTGGTCGGGACATCTGATGGTGATTGGGGGAGCAGATGGTAGTTGGGAGAGGAAGCGGATGGTGGTCGGGGGAGCAGATGGCGTTCGGGAGGGGGAAGCGGATGGTGGTGGGGGGGGGGGGCGGGGAGCGGAGGGTGGTCGGGGGTCTGATAGTGGTCGAAGATCCGATGGTGGTCAGGGGGAGAAGGGGATGGTGGTCGGGGATGGGAGCAGACAGATTACTGAGGGTGGGAGTTTACTGGTAAGCTTGTTAGGTCTGGAGGAAACACTCGTGCACTCCTACTAAATGTACTACTACATGGATTCAGCCCTTCTCGCTTCCTTTCACCCGCCAAGTTTCCCGAGGCCTGGGAATCCCGACCAACATCAGTTAAAAATAGAATGTCTGTTAAAATGAAGGCAGGCAGTCTCATTATAATATTTAAATGACCAACCCACCTCCCATGAGCGGATTGGTCACCCACTGCTTGCCCCACCTCCATTAAAACTGGAAGTTGGCGGGTTCGAGACAGGTTGGGTTCCTGTCCGGACTTTTTGAAATTTTACCTCTGACACGACCCCAACCCACCTGTTTTGGGGAGTTAAGATTCAGCCCTAGAATCTAAAATGGGTAGTCAGCAAAAGCTGCGAATGAAAGAAAGGGAAAAGCAATCCAATCAAATGGTGCAAAATATTTTTTTGAAAATATTTTCAGCTGGTGCCTTGGATGCCAACTGCAAAACTCATACACAACTGTAAATAAGGTGTGTGACATAATAAAAATATACAAAATGCATTAAAATTAAAAGAAAATTATAAAATTTGCCCATACAATAGTGTTTGCTGGATTAAAACTGTGTAACACCTGGGGTCAATGCAAAAGAAAGTCAGGCAGTGTAACGGGGCGACTGATTTGCTCTCGCCTGTTTTATGTCATCGCCGAAGGCCACTTTTCTCTGGGAACTTCACACGAGATACGAGTGTCCTACAGCTGTCAAGTAAATCAGTATGTGAGCAAAAGTAACAACCATTCTGTTCTTGCTGGAATAAATTGCACAGAATTGATAGGAACAACCAGCAACTGGAGGAGGAGGAGCAGACTCACCAGGAGGAAGGGCCAATTGAGGTCCTAGGATCCTAAACAGCTGAAGCAATAGGAGGAGATGTGGGAGGTCCCACCCCCAGGGGTAGTTTGTTCAAAGATTCTCAACAGAATTGTTTTTTTCTGGTTTTCATACTCTGAGGAGGGAGAACAGTAAGGAATAGATGGATATCATAAAACTCAGTGCAGTCCGCTGTGTTTTTCTCTCCATAGGAGTTGGGTCCAGAGTAAAGGCGCACAGAGAGAAACTGATGCAAAAGCATGACCCTTAATAGAATGGAAATCCAGCAGAAATTCATTTGCACCTTCATTCACTCTCTCATTCTCACTCCATATCCTCATTCACTCTCTCATTCTCACTCCATATCCTCATTCACTCTCTCATTCTCACTCCATATCCTCATTCACTCTCTCATTCTCACTCCTCCAAGGGGCCGAAATTGCCCAACGCCTGAAACGAAGTGCACCTACCATGTCGATGTGTTCTGGCCACCCCATATATTGGGGCGGTTTAACGGTCAGGATTCAGCACTTTGGGGATTTTTTTTCGAGTGGGGTGCAAGTGTGGGGGGGGGGGTGCCAGAGTAGCCGAGGCTGTCAGCCACTTTAGTGGCAAACACTGGGCCACTAAGGAGGGTTTCAGCCAGGCCAGCGGCCCGTTGGCGGCCCAGCCAAACCCGCGACCATAATTGTCGGACCGACCTGGCAGTCAGCCGACAAAAAAAAATAAGATGGCAGCTGCGGCAGTGCGTCTGCCCCTTTAAAGGTGTCCGGGTCGCCATGCCGCAGAGAATGTACCGATAGCAAAAGCTGTCAGGGGCACCGATTGGTGGCGGGGCTGCTGCTGTGGGGCAATACGGGGAAAGGAGCAATTTCCCAAGGGGCATTTTCATGAGGGGAACCCCGCCAGTCAGTAAAGAATCGGCGTGTGAACGCCATGGTGGGAAAACGGGCGGAGCGGTCCAGGGCACCGCTCCAAAACTCACGAAGGGCAATTTCCAAAATGGCGGCCCTTCCACGGAGAGTCGGTGGCCATTCCGCACCAACCATGGCCGCCGATTTCAGCGGCCAGAGGCCTTATCAGAAGGGGCAATTTCAGCCCTCATATCTTCATTAATTCTCTATCGCCATCAGTCCAGATAAAGTCACTTAAGGAGAGCTAAATAGTTCAGATTAGGAGTGAAAACAGGGAGCTGCACTCCAAAGATGAAACAAATGGAAGAGGTTATGAAAGTGGAGAAGAATGTTCCTGAGCTAAAACTGAAATAATGTCAGCCCTTGGCTGAAGATCACTCTGTCATGTATCTTACATTATTATATATAACTGTATCCTAACATGCTATACATGACTGTAATAAGATATGACCTGTAACCACCAGCATTCCTTACCACCAGGGGTGCACTTGCAAGAGACAGATATATAAGGGCAGGTGTCAGTTGGCAAGAGGCGGGAGCAGCGTCGGAGCAGCCTATAAAAGGCCCAGCGGGTGTTCCACAGGCAGCGGCAGTTGGTGAGAGGCGGGAGCAGCGTCGGAGCGGCCTATAAAAGGCCCAGCGGGTGTTCCACAGGCAGCGGCAGTTGGTGAGAGGCGGGAGCAGCGTCGGAGCGGCCTATAAAGGCCCAGCGGGTGTTCCACAGGCAGCGGCAGTTGGTGAGAGGCGGGAGCAGCGTCGGATCGGCCTATAAAGGCGTACTTGTGCAGCTACAGCGGGGAGAGAAGGCAAAAAAGAAGTAGAAAGGAATCAAAAGGTGACGTCACAGCCAAGGGGGTAAGTGATTAGCTGGTGATTGGTGAGTAGCTTTTCTTTTTATTTTTTATATCAGTAAGTAAACTGTAACATTGTTGTTACCAATTTAAGGGTATTTAAGGGTTAAGGCATGGTAGGAGAGCTCGGTCACGTGTTATGCTCCTCCTGTACCATGTGGGAACTCAGGGACACTTCCGGTGTCCCTGAGGACTACGTGTGTGAGAAGTGTATCCACCTCCATCTCCTGATGGACCGAGTTGCGGAATTGGAGCTGAGGGTGGATTCACTCTAGAGCATCCACGATGCTGAGAATGACATAAGTGGCACGTGTAGTGAGTTGGTCTTACCGCATGAGAAGGATCCACAGCCAGCTAGGGAATGGAAGACCAGCAGGAAGAGTAGTACAAAGAAGGTAGTGCAGGGGTCCCATCTGGTCATCCCCCTGCAAAACAGATACACTGCTTTGAGTGCTGTTGAGGGAGATAACTCATCAGGGGAGAGCAGCAGCAGCCAAGTTCATGGCACCGTGGCTGGCTCTGTTGTACAGGAGGGCAGGAAAAAGAGTGGGAGAGCGATAGTGATAGGGGATTCAATCACAAGGGGAATAGATAGGCGTTTCTGCGGCCGCAACCGAGACTCCAGGATGGTATGTTGCCTCCCTGGTGCAAGGGTCAAGGATGTCTCCGAGCGAGTGCAGGACATTCTAAAAAGAGAGGGAGAACAGCCAGTTGTCATGGTGCACATTGGTACCAACGACATAGGTAAAAAAAGAGACGAGGTCCTACGAGACGAATTTAAGGAGCTAGGAGCTAAATTAAAAAGTAGGACCTCAAAAGTAGTAACCTCGGGATTGCTACCAGTGCCACGTGCTAGTGAGAGCAGGAATCACAGGATAGCACAGATGAATACGTGGCTTGAGCAGTGGTGCAACAGGGAGGGATTCAAACTCGTGGGGCATTGGAACTGGTTCTGGGGGAGGTGGGACCAGTACAAACTGAACGGTCTGCACTTGGGCAGCACCGGAACCAATGTCCTAGGGGGAGTGTTTGCAAGTGCTGTTGGGGAGGAGTTAAACTAATATGGCAGGGGGATGGGAACCAATACAGGGAGACAGAGGGAAACAAAAAGGAGACAAAAACAAAAGACAGAAAAGAGATGAGTAAAAGAAAGGGAAGATAGATTACGAAGGTAAACTTGCACAAAACATAAAAACAGCTAATAAAAGCTTTTACAGATATATAAAACGGAAAAGAGTGACTAAAGTAAATGTTGGTCCCTTAGAAGATGAAAAGGGGGATTTAATAATGGGAAAAGTGGAAATGGCTGAGACCTTAAACAATTATTTTGCTTCCGTCTTCACAGTGGAAGACACAAAAACAATGCCAAAATTTGCAGGCCACAGGAATGTGGGAAGGGAGGACCTTGAGACAATCACTATCACTAGGGGGGTAGTGCTGGACAGGCTAATGGGACTGAAGGTAGACAAGTCCCCTGGTCCTGATGAAATGCATCCCAGGGTATTAAAAGAGATGGCGGAAGTTATAGCAGATGCATTCGTTATAATCTACCAAAATTCTCTGGACTCTGGGGAGGTACCAGTGAATTGGAAAGCAGCTAATGTAATGCCTCTGTTTAAAAAAGGGGGCAGGCAAAAGGCAGGTAACTATAGGCCGGTTAGTTTAACATCTGTAGTGGGGAAAATGCTTGAAACTATCATTAAGGAAGAAATAGCGGGACATCTAGATAGGAATAGTGCAATCAAGCAGACGCAGCATGGATTCATGAAAGGGAAATCATGTTTAACTAATTTACTGGAATTCTTTGAGGATATAACGAGCATGGTGGATAGAGGTGTACCGATGGATGTGGTGGTATTTAGATTTCCAAAAGGCATTCGATAAGGTGCCACACAAATGGTTACTGCAGAAGATAAAGGTACGCGGAGTCAGTGGAAATGTATTAGCATGGATAGAGAATTGGCTGGCGAACAGAAAGCAGAGAGTCGGGATAAATGGGTCCTTTTCCGGTTGGAAATCAGTGGTTAGTGGTGTGCCACAGGGATCAGTGCTGGGACCACAACTGTTTACAATATACATAGATGACCTAGAAGTGGGGACAGAGTGTAGTGCAACAAAATTTGCAGATGACACTAAGATTAGTGGGAAAGCGGGTTGTGTAGAGGACTCAGAGAAGCTGCAAGTAGATTTGGATAGGTTAAGCGAATGGGCTAAGGTTTGGCAGATGGAATACAATGTCGGAAAGTGTGAGGTCATCCACCTTGGGAAAAAAAAACAGTAAAAGGGAATATTATTTGAATGGGGAGAAATTACAACATGCTGTGGTGCAGAGGGACCTGGGGGTCCTTGTGCATGAATCCCAAAAGGTTAGTTTTCAGGTGCAGCAGGTAATCAGGAAGGCGAATAGAATATTGGCCTTCATTGCGAGAGGGATGGAGTACAAAAGCAGGGAGGTCTTGCTGCAACTGTATAAGGTATTGGTGAGGCCGCACCTGGAGTACTGCGTGCAGTTTTGGTCACCTTACTTAAGGAAGGATATACTAGCCTTGGAAGGGGTACAGAGACGATTCACTAGGCTGATTCCAGAAATGAGGGGGTTACCTTATGATGATAGATTGAGTAGACTGGGTCTTTACTCGTTGGAGTTCAGAAGGATGAGGGGTGATCTTATAGAAACATTTAAAATCATGAAAGGGATCGACAAGATAGAGGCAGAGAGGTTGTTTCCACTGTTAGGGGAGTCTAGAACTAGGGGGCACAGCCCCAAAATACGGAGGAGCCAATTTAAAACCGAGTTGAGAAAGAATTTCTTCTCCCAGAGGGTTGTGAATCTGTGGAATTCTCTGCCCAAGGAAGCAGTTGAGGCTATCTCATTGAATGTTTCCAAGTAAAAGATAGATAGATTTTTAACCAATAAGGGAATTAAGGGTTACGGGGAGAAGGCGGGTAAGTGGAGCTGAGTCCACGACCAGATCAGCCATGAGCTTATTGAATGGCGGAGCAGGCTCAAGGGGCTAGATGGCTTACTCCTGTTCCTAATTCTTATGTTCTTATGTTCTTATGTCAGGCAAGTGCAGCATTCCAGAGCTGTGAAATAAAGGTGCAGGTCCAGAGTGACCTTGACTTCACTACATGCCTCGTGTGAATTTGTAGAGGGGACAGGACTTTACAGTGGCGACGAGTTACGGGATTACAGAATCTACAGAATGGCGAACAACGGATCAGATGAAAAGTACAATGCGGGAGACAATTGGGATGACTTTATATAAAGGCTCCAGCAAAGCTTTGTCACCAAAGACTGGTTAGGCGATGATAAGGCAGACAAGAGAAGAGCCCATCTCTTGACCAGCTGTGGCTCGAAAACATACGCTTTAATGAAGGATCTGTTGGCACCCGAGAAACCAGCAAGCAAGTCGTTTGAAGAATTGAGAACACTGGTAAGAGACCACCTGAAGCCAGCGAGCAGCCTACAAATGGCCAGACACAGGTTCTACAACTACAGACGCTGTGTGGGCCAGAGCATACCCGACTTCGTGGTGGAACTTCGGAGGTTGGCTAGTTTATGTGAGTTCTCCAATGAACTGAGGAGAGAAATACTGAGAGACTTTTTCATTGAAGGAATAGGCCACGCAGGTATATTCCGAAAGCTCATAAAGACCAAGAACCTGACCTTAGAGGCAGCAGCACTGGTTGCACAGACATTCTTGGTAGAGGAAGAAGAAACGAGGTTGATTTACAATGCAGGTACGACAACTAACAAAATATCGGAACAAGAAGTTCACAGCATTAAACAAACTGCTACCCCCACACACAGACAAAACCGGGAGAACAGGGTCTCGACAGCAGGCAGAAGCCATCAAGGGCCACAGGAACGGTCGTTCACACCTCATCAACCCACAATGCGAGCAATCAACTACAAACTGAGAGAAGCTCAAGAGAGATCAGCCAGACGCAGCTCATTCTTTGGGAACACTTTGAACAATAGAACAGGTCTGTGCTGGATGTGTGGGGGTGGATGTCGATTTCAGCAGGCTGTTTGCAGAAATTTTGAATATACAGGGCATTTGGCCTGCACGTGCAAAAAAACGGCAGCTCGGCTGGTATACGAATCGGATGGGCCGGAAAGCGGACCAGAAGATGGTGGGGATAGTACCCGGGACACCGATGTACAGCGGGCCAACACGATCAATGGCCGCTGCTCCTACAACAGGACGCCTCCTATAATGATGAGGGTCCTACTCAACGGGATATCAGTCAACATGGAGCTGGATACAGGAGCGAGTCAATCTCTCATGGCCGCTCAACAATTTGAACAATTGTGGCCGCATAAAAGAGACAGACCAAAACTCACAAGGGTCGACACCAACCTAAGGACCTATACCAAAGAAATTGTACCAGTCCTCGGCAGCGCCATGCTCTCTGTCACACACAAAGGGACAGTGAACCGACTTCCCCTGTGGATTGTCCCCGGAGACCCCCCAGCACTGCTGGGGAGAAGCTGGCTGGCAAAACTAAACTGGAAATGGGATGATGTCCATGCCATGTCATTAGAGGAACGGACCTCCTGCTCAACAGTTATAAAGCGATTTGAACATCTCTTTCAGCCAGGTGTGGGCACTTTCAAAGGGGCCAAAGTCAAAATCTACATCACACAGGATACTAGACCGGTCCATCACAAGGCCAGAGCTGTACCCTATGTGATGAGGGAAAAGATTGAACATGAACTAGACAGGCTTCTGCGAGAAGGCATTATATCACCTGTGGAATTTAGCGACTGGGCAAGTCCCATCATCCCAGTCATCAAGCCTGATGGATCCGTACGAATCTGTGGGGACTACAAATCTACCATAAACAGAGTCTCCCTACAGGACCAGTACCCGCTGCCCAGAGCGGAAGACTTATTTGCCACATTGGCTGGAGGTAAACTTTTCTCAAAATTAGACCTCACATCTGCATATATGATGCAGAATTGACAGAGGAATCCAAGCTACTCACCACCATCAACACACATCGAGGCCTTTTCATGTACAATCGATGCCCATTCGGGATCAGGTCGGCAGCTGCCATATTCCAGAGCAACATGGAGAGTCTGCTCAAGTCCATCCCGGGGACGGTTGTATTTCAAGACGACATACTTATCACGGGCAGGGACACCGACTCCCATCTCCTTAATTTGAAGGAAGTACTAAAGCGGTTGAATCGGGTAGGCCTACGAGTCAAGAAATCCAAGTGCCTGTTTCTCGCACCCGAGGTTGCATTTTTGGACAGAAGGATTGCCGCTGATGGAATCCGCCCAACAGAGTCCAAAACAAGCAATTCACCTGGCACCCAGGCCCCGGAATGTCTCAGAACTGCGCGCCTTTCTCGGGCTACTCAATTACTTTGGTAACTTTATGCAGAACTTAAGCACGCTGCTGGAGCCTCTCCACGTGCTACTCAGGAAGGGGTGCGATTGGTTTTGGGGGGACGCCCAGGAACGCGCCTTCAATAAGGCACGCAACCTTCTGTGTTCCAACAGTGTTTTCACTTTCTTTGACCGAGGTAAAAAGCTAGTTCTCACATGCGACGCGTCAGCGTATGGGGTCGGGTGCGTTTTGCAACATGTCAATAGTGCGGGCAAATTACAACCCATAGCTTATGCCTCCAGGTCACTTTCGCGGGCGGAGCACGGGTACGGAATGGTAGAGAAGGAGGCGCTCGCGTGCGTGTACGGTGTCAAAAAGATGCACCAATACCTTTTCGGGGCCAAGTTCGCGTTAGAAACCGACCACAAGCCCCTCACATCCCTCCTATCCAAGAGCAAGGCAATAAACGCCAACGCCTCGGCGCGAATTCAATGGTGGGCACTCATGCTGGCGTCCTACGACTATACCATAAGGCACAGACAACTGTGCCGACGCGCTCAGCAGGCTACCCCTGGCGACCACGGAAGGGTCTGACGAACAGGACTGTGAGATAGTCATGGCAATCAATGCCTTTGAGTCCACAGGTTCACCCATGACGGCTCGCCAAATTAGAGCCTGGACGGCCAGCGACCCCACGTTATCCTTAGTAAAAAGATGTGTCCTAACCGGTGACTGGGCAGAGGCTCGTGATGCCTGCCCCGAGGAATTAAAACCCTTTCACAGGCGCATGCATGAGCTATCTCTACAAGCAGACTGCCTGATGTGGGGCAGCTGAGTAGTCATGCCTCTGCGAGGCAGAGAGGCATTTGTCCGGGAGCTCCACACCCAGGGATTGTTCTCGTGAAGGCCATAGCCAGATCCCACGTCTGGTGGCCTGGTATTGACGCGGACTTGGAGCTCTGCATCCGAAGGTGCACCATTTGTGCCCAACTCAGCAATGCCCCCAGGGAGGCTCCACTGAGCCCCTGGCCCTGGCCTACCAAACCGTGGTCGCGGGTGCACGTAGACTATGCGGTCCCATTCATGGGCAAAATGTTCCTCGTAGTTGTAGATGCATTTTCAAAGTGGATTGAATGCACCATTTTAAACTCGAGCACAACCTCCACCACTGTGGAGAGCCTCGCAACCATGTGTGCAACGCACGGAATCCCTGACATATTGGTCAGTGACAATGGTCCGTTCTTCACCAGCGCAGAATTCCAAGACTTTATAATTGACCACCGCATAAATCACGTCAAGACGGCACCGTTCAAGCCGTCCTCCAACGGCCAGGCGGAGAGAGCAGTGCAAATCATTAAACAAGGCATGCTTAAAATCCAAGGTCCCACGCTGCAGGGTCGCCTGTCGCGATTGCTGCTGGCATACAGATCTCGTCCGCACTCACTGACTGGGATCCCCCGCGCGCAACTGTTGATGAAAAGGACTTTAAAAACAAGGCTCTCATTAATCCTCCCAGACATGCACGAAATCGTTGAGGCAAAGCGCCGTAAGCTGACTGAGTACCATGACAGAAATTCGAGGGGGAGATGGAATGAGATAGGGGACAAAGTGTTTGTACTAAACTGTGGCAGGGGTCCCAAATGGCTTGCAGGGACAGTAACAGGCAAGGAAGGAAACAGGCTACTGGTAGTACAAAAGGACAATGCCAAAACCTGCCGGAGGCATGTAGACCAAGTCAAAAGCAGATTTACCAACAACACTGCGGAACCAGAGGCAGACTACAATGTGGAACTCACACCACACCTGGTGGACAGACAGAGGGAACAACCTGAGGAAAGGGTAATCCCAACAGACAGCCCAGGCGAGTCAACAACAATCACACCAATCGAAACAGACAGCCCAGGCGAGATACCAGCAACCACACCCAAAGAAAAACAGACACCAAGGCAAACAACTGAACCACAACTCAGACGCTCCACGCGAGAGCGTAGACCACCTGAGAGACTGAACCTATAAAGACAATAAGACCTTGGGGGAGGGTGATGTCATGTATCTTACATTATTATATAGAACTGTATCCTAACATGCTATACATGACTGTAATAAGATATGACCTGTAACCACCAGCATACCTTACCACCAAGGGTGCACTTGCAAGAGACAGGTATATAAGGACAGGTCTCAGGCAAGTGCAGCATTCCAGAGCTGTGAAATAAAGGTGCAGGTCCAGAGTGACCTTGACTTCACTACATGCCTCATGTGAATCTGTACTGAGGGGACAGGACTTTACACACTCAGACAATGATATCAGAGGTCCCACTGTGAAAAGAAAGATATTCACAAAGCATCAAACTTATATGAAGGCACAACGACGACGCTCCAAAAATGTGCAGCAGATGGCACGGCTGTCAGCAGAGTCCATTGCCCTCCTTTGTGGCAACATTTGAGAGTGGTTGTCAATACACAGCTGGTTGGAGCGAGTGACAGCTGTGGAAACCTCTGCTTGCAACCCACACAACACAGAGGCCCAAAGGCAAGTCATCCAATGTACGGGCTTTGGCTGACAGTATTCAGGCCTTGGGTGAGGGGATGGAATGAATTAAGAGAGCAATATCTGCCTGATTCCAAAATCTTCTGAACACCATTTTGGAGGCTCCGGATGATACTCGGGAACTCTCCCAGGTATTAAGGTATGTTAGTAATGCAATAAGGTCTCTTGTTCTACAGATCAGTGGCCACCAGTATCCTGATGTCATTCCTAGTGGGAGAGCAGGTGATGGCTCGAAGAATTCTCGATTCCCTCCAGCGCAGCAGCATCAGGGAGTTCTCTTCACAGTCTTCTGAGAAGCCTTCACAGGTCGAAGAAAGTCAGCAAGCAAAAGCTATGGAGATTTCCAGTCCAGAGAAGCTGTCTGTCCTAGGCATATCCCAGGATTCAGTGGCCCTGAGAGAAGGACCATATCCATTTTCAAGATGCGCATATTTCAGACTCCAAGCCCACAGGTTACACATAGAGGAAGTGTTAGTTGAGGACTGCGGAAAAATTGCAAAGAGAGCGGAGATTCTAAATAACTTCTCAGTTATAACATTCCAGAATCCGTTTTGTATTGTTGCCAGAAATTAGGAGAATTTTAACCCCACGGACTTCCAGGTTTCCCACGCGCTACCAGGCCGGGTCCAAAAGTTCAAATCCCCCCCAATAGACATTCACGATTTTTCTGTTGTAAACATAAAGTTGCACTAGAACTGAAAAAAATGTTTGTGGACTTGGTTCCCTCATGAGACATCGGCTTTTAATGATGAACAGAGTATTCTGAATTAGCACAGCAGTGACTTTGTGAACACAGTAAGTGCTGGCCTGTTTCTTGAGGAGATTTACAGATCTTCTTGGTCCTTAGTACTTAAAATATGGCTATCCTGCAAAACTCTTCCAGGGCTTTTGGGCTAAACCACAACTTCTTTCTGAATATCTCTCTAGTGATATTCAAATCAGGTCTTCTGAGTCTATACACCCCCGTGGTTGGGTTTCTGTGGGAGGGTCTGGATCTCCTGCAGTGCTACCTAACCTCCTGGGCTCTTTGCGGGTCCTCTTCCTCTTTCTCCTCCTTACATAGGGAGAGCGCAACTTACACCCTCCCTCAATTCCTGCAGAATTCAAGGCACACCCTTTCTAAATCCTAATTTCCGATCCCCTCCAGATAGATTCACTGGGTTTATGGTCTACCAAACCATCAACATTTTGAGGCCATAATGTTTTGTCTGTGTCAGTGCAATGCTATATCAACTTTATTCTGATACATAGGCCTGGAAATGGCTATTTACTACTTTTCTCTAGGTGAAGATTGGGAGAGCCCCACAGAATATTTGGACCATTGTGCATTTTAAAACTAGTGCATCCTCTGACTCACTAGTAGCAATGGCAAAGATCTTATATTGTTAACAAGAGTAACCTTCTCTCGCCCAACGTGTATTACAATAATACTGATACAATGAACATTTCTATCTTGTTTTGACTGTTAGTTCTTAACATTCAAGGGAAGATTATCATTCTCAAACTTCATATTTATATGTATAAACCTATTATTGTGGTTCCAATCTGAGGAGTGTTAAGATACTATGCTATAAACTTGGGGCCTGAGATTCTTGCCAGTACAAGTGTGGTGGAGCGGAACCTCATCCACTTCTGTATAAGGCCTTGGACGCTGTCCTAAATGGAGTCACATCCATGGGTGGGATGGGCTGACGATGGGAGGGAAATGGGCCGGGAACCTCGGGCAGATTCTATAAAGGCTGGACGATTCACTCCACCAGATTACTGCCCAGGCAGTGAAGATAGAAATCTAGTTCATAGTACCCTTTCTCTGAAGGCTATTACAGTGCTAATTTGAAGGACACAAGTACAACAATTATAAGCTAGGTGATTCACACCCCCACCCACCACCCCCAAACACAGACTAGTGGAACAGGTTTCCAATTGCACCACAGCACCCCAGTACCATCACTCTGCAAACCATCACAGCCCAAGGCAGCAATTGTGCAGCACTCTACCCTTCAGCACCACAACACTGCAACCATTAGACACCGATAGCTCAGTTTTGCAACCACCGCACAGCAGTACAGCATAAACAAACTCCTCTGGGAAGTAACTGTGCAGCTCAAATATATAGCACTGTCAACTGTTTAGCAGCCTAACACCATTTCTCATAGTATCTAGGTGTGACCTTGCTATAGCATAGTACCCAGCTAATGGTGTGACTTCATTGTAGCACAATACCCAAGATTAGCTGTGTATGTCAAATGGTCTGCAGCCTGTGTATATCTCAGGGCTAACTATTGTACAGGCAGGACTTTTTCTAATATATACGTGACTAAAGTTTATAGGCCCCAAGTTTCCACATGATTTGCTCCTGATTTTTAGGAGCAACTGGTGTAGAACGGAGTATCTTAGAAATCGGAATTCTCCACATTTAGTTTGCTCCAGTTCTAGTTAGTTAGAACAGTTTCACTTTGGAACAGAATTTTTTTTTCAAAAGGAGGCGTGTCCGGCCACTTACACCTGATTTCAAAGTTTTGTGAGTGAAAACTTACTCCAAACTAACTTAGAATGGAGTAAGTGAAGATTTTTGTACGCTCGAAAAAACCTTGTCTGCACTTTAGAAAATCAGGCGTAGGTTACAAATTAGGCGTAGGGAACAAGGTGGGGGGGGAGGGGGGAGGGGGGGAAGGGAAGTCACTAAATTCTACAATCAATCCTTAGTTATACTTATACAAATATTATACAAATAAATCCAACCTGAATAAAAATTTATAAGCAAAGAAAAGATTAAATAAACCATGTTCCTACCTGTGTGAAAATGCTTCAGGCAGGCCTTTCATGTTGGAGACAGGCAGCGGTGTGGTGTCAGTGTCTCGACGGCAGCGGCAGCAAGCTTCGAGCTGATCTGCGGTGCTTGAGGCAGGCCTTCATTCTCTTCGTGGCTGGCCGCGAAGAAGCAGCACCGGACGGACCCGAGGCCATTCGACCATGAGATATCAGCGACGTCAGTGGCTGGCTGGCAGCCGAAGAATCAACGGACCGATCTGAGGCCATTTGGCCATGAGATAGCAGCGGCGTCAGTGGCTGGCCGGCAGCTGAAGAATCAACGCAGGACACACGCAGCTCATTAAAGTTCTTGAGGCCATTCGGCCACGCTTTAGGGGCGGCGTCAGTGGCTGGCCGGCAGCCAAAGAATCAGCAGCGGACGGACGTGAGGCCATTCGGCCATAGGATATCAGTGGCGTCAGTGGCTGGCCGGCAGCCGAAGATACAGCAGCAGCCTTCGAGCTGTGAGGGAGATTGAGGCCATTTGGACAGGGAGAGGCAGCCATATCGATAGTTTTATATTTAAATTTGCAGAATGGGTGCTGCATTGTCAACACCACGTATTATTGCAAAGTTGAATTGGCACTCTTATTTCTCCAAACACACAGTCCTTACTTTGCATGCACCAATGCAGCACCGGTTCTGCAAGTTTAGCAGTGAAAAGCTGAACTCACTGATTTCAGCAGGTGATTTATTCAGCAGTGCTGCTAAAAGCACTCCCTCACACACAGAAATATCAAAAAAAATTAAACTACAAGCCTTTGCAGGGGTCCAAGAAACAAATCTTCACTTTTTCTGCAGTATTTTTAAAAATGGTCGAGTGCCAATGGTTGTGAGAGACTGCGCGTGCGCGCACGCTCCAACGCGCACGCGCAGGGTTGCCGGCACCACGAAGGCTAATTTAAATTGTACCCGCCCCCTGCTACTTAGAAAATCGGCACGAGTGTTAGGCTCCGCCCCCTGCTGCGAAGAGCGCGCCGCGCCAAGCAGACATCGAGCTCCAAGGACATTTTTTTAGGCGCAGTTTTCGGCGCGAAAAACAGGCGCCCAGCTCGGAGATGCGCCGTTTTCGCCGCGGCACGAAACTTGGGGCCATAGAGTGGGTCATTCAGTTTATGGCTGTTCTTGTACTGAATGTGCAATGTAAGTGCGATCACTAACAGGCAATACACTCCCTGGCACTGACTGACATGAATGCGATGCTTTCATTTAGCAATAGATAACTACAACTGACAGGCAGAAAATCTCCCAAGCTGTATAAAACACAGTACAAAAACCATGGAAGTTATATTTTAAAAACAGAATCATCAATTAATGAACATTTTAAACCCATGTGTTATGAACAGAAAATATACACAGGATCTGGAAAAACTTTCAATAGCTTTCAATAGCTGAATAGATTTCACTGGTGCATAACCGGCCTGAGCCTATCCCTCATGAATGAAAAGCTAATTATCAGTGGTTGAATGCAAATAGGTATTTTCACGCTTCATTAATGGCAGATCATTTCCGAAGATTACCAAGGAGCAATTTTCAGAAGATATTTACCTTGAGCTCGCTATTTTGAACATTGACAGATCAAGAATTCAACCTTTAAGCAATTTCATTTCATTTTTAAAGATATTTTTATGATCATTCAAGGGGATACCCAGGACCTGATGCCTTTTTTCTCAGTGCAGTTTTTGTCCCCATCAAAGCGAGAACCATCAGCGGTGCAAAATTCTATGTTTTTTCACTTTTTCCATTCTATCAGCAGCAAGTACCCGGATCTGGTGTAGCATGGGTTCATTGCAGATTAAAGCTCTCTCCACTCTGCCCCTGTAGTGTGTCTCAACCCCAGCCTCAGAAAAGCACCTCATCACACCAAGAGGACATATTCCATATCCCACGAGAGCCTCAACTTGGCCTTTCAGAGTGGAATTGCAAATTATATGTTCATTTGTGCTGAATTCTGCATGGTTTTGTGTGCTGGTCTCACCCCTGCTAGGACATGGGAGGGGACCAATTCAAACTAGTTCAACTCGCTCAGGAACCTTACAACCTATAGAAAAATGCATTGTGCACTAGAAAGGTCTGACTGTGATTTGGGGGCTCACTCTATATGGTTCTGTTTGGCAAACAAAAGGCAGCTAATTGGTAATATTTCTACTTAAAGTCCTTAGTTGAATCAGAGATTAAATTAAAGTCCTCTGACTCAGCAAAAAATAACAGAAATAAAGGGCACCAAATAATAAGACATCTCATCTTCATCACTGAAGAAGTACAGCTCACGTCATTTTTGTCATAATAATGTGTAAGTGGCACAGTGATGTCTTTACTGAACTTTAAGATACTTTGGGGCCGAAATTCAGCCACGCCAGAAAGCTGACGCATCCACGATTTCTTGCCATTTTTTACCGCCGGGTGCGATGAGTTGGTTTTCCGAGCGATTTTCTCAACTTTAAACATTTTTTCGCATTGGACCGGAAGTCGGTCATAGTGGGGGCGGAAGTGCGGCAATAAGTCCTGGTGAGGGGCGGAAGTTGGGACGGGACCGAATCTCCACCGCTGTCAATCAGCGGCGGAGCGGAGATGACGTCACGACGCGAGTGAGTCACCACGCGCTCCCCTTCACTTAAAGGGGAGAGCGATCGGCATTTTGAAACTTCGGTCCACTGGGCCACCAGGGAGGGTTTCAGCCGGGCCAGCGGCCTGGCATGCAAGAGGGGGTGCCAGGCTGTCTATTGGCGGCCCAGCTGAGCCTGGGGCAATAATTGGCCAGCTGATTGGGAAGTTGGCCAGTAAAAATAAAAACATGGCGGCCACAGCAGTGGCCCCTCCAATTGAAGGGCCACTGCGCATGGCCGCCGCAAAACGACAGTAACGGGCCTTATACACACCCTGAATCTTGGCCCCTTCAACGTGTCGGTGTGTTGGAATAACAGGAGAAGATACTTTTGCCAAACACTGTTATAAAATGGCACCTCTTTTAATTGCTTCTTGTCATTTTTTAGTTTTCTAACAAAGTTTGTCCGGGAAAAGCCCCAAAGTAGTCATAGGGTACTTTGTAATCGTCGGGGGGTGGGGGGGTTAACTTTGTACCCAGCTTAAACCTTCTTATCCTGGCACCATGCACCTTCATGTTTTTGATTACAAGTATACTGTGCCAGGTGTTTACAATACCTGTTTATTTTTGAGATCCATTGACAACTCGTAATCAGAGGCTGGTAGGTGTGAGCATGCTGCTGTTCCCTTGCTCCGCTGCATTCTCATTGGGGAGGCGGTGTGGTGCAGACTTGCTTTCTGCACCATGGTGCTGGGGACAGGAATCACGCGGCATGGCTTGCCTTCCTTGACGTCAGCGGAGGGGCATTTCACTTGGTGAGAAACGGGGTCCATGCCAGATCCATCAGAACTGATTCCACTAGAAATGTTGATTTCACATTCACCTGGGATCTTCATAGGACCATCTGCCTCAGAGTTAATGGATTTACCTCCAGGAGAGATGGTTTCATTACTGCAAAAATAAGGTGAGACACATGCTGTTAGTAACAGGCGCCATGCAGTGACAAGCTGCCATTTACCATCTCCCTCATTGATTTACATGGAAGGCGGCTGCACGTGGAAAGATCAATTTATAATTACAACAGACAATTGGAAAGCAGCAATATGTGAAGTGGCAAATGAAGAAAGGTTAGATTCAAACTCAAACACCAAGTTCGAATGTGTGATGCAGGGGGTAATTTTAATCGAACTTGCTTGGCGGGAAACTGACGGGGTCTGATTGGCTGCCTTTTTTACACCCCGCCCCATTTTACATTCTACCGATGTCAATGAAAAGTAAAATTAGGCAGGGGTCAAACAGGCAGCCAATCCCATTTCCCTTCAGATAGGTTAAGTTAAAATTCGCCCCAGTGTCTCAGGGCCGAGTGAAGGATCAGAGACAAATGCTGTTTCAGGTTAGAAACAACTAAAGCTAATGATAGTCTATGGTGGGGCTTGTTGCTGTGGGTCTATTTAGCCTCGCTCCCTCTTTCACTGAAATTCTGTCTTCTTTGTCTTTCATTGTAATTATATAAGCATAGTTCAGCACAGTGTTTCTATTATCTTTATAATAAGGAGACCTGATTATCTGATGTTCGGCATCCATGGTGAAGCTGTGCAGTGGATGCCAGCTATCGGTATACGGGGCGCTGATGCCTGGGTCAGCTCAGAACCCGAAGCACATCATAATGGGACCAGGATGTACCTGTGGTACTGAGAGTTTATGCAGTTTAATTCCTTCAAAACATGCAAATTAAGCCCAAAATGCATATCAAATACAGAGGTTGAAACACTGAAACAAGCCATTGGGCCCAACCAGTTTGTGTTGGCATTTACCCTCCACGTGAACAAATCTAAGCGCATTTACCCATCTTGTTTCCATATCCCTTCAATACCTTTCCCTTCATCTGCCTATCCAATCTAATATTAAATGCTGACATGTTTTTTGAGTCAACTACTTTTTATAAGGGAGTTTCTCTTGCTCTCTGTTCTGAATGCTTTGCCTTTAACCTTGTATCTATGGCCCCTCATTTTTGACCCCTCATTCACAGGTAACAGTCTGCTCCTATTCATCATGTCCCATTTTTACATAATTTTAAACATTTCTATCATGTTGCTGCCTGATCTATGGATTGTCAAGTTTTTTTTCCTATTTGTATTTTTTTTGCCAGGCATCTTAGAGAATCTATGTTGTAACCTCCCAAAGCCGCAACATCCTTCCTATAATGTGGAATCCAATGCCGCAGTCTCTAACTGAGGTCATATTAAGATTTTATATATGCAGGCTAAAAGTCTGAACAACACATGAAAGGTCCCTTGGCTTATTGTGGGACTCAATCTTCTGAAGCAGCTGCATGGTTTTTTAATCTGCAATATAGCTCCACCTAGTGAACTACTGTGGTAATGCAACTGCTGCTGTAACTACAATAAAAGTCACATGATGTATTGGAGTCATCTTGTAAAGTCTGTGTGTTTGTGATGTCATCGAGAAAATATCACATAATCTTGCAGTAAATAGCTGCTGCATTAGTTTTGAACTATTTCACTGCTTCGTTGCTGTTTTACTGTTTTACTAAAACCAAACATCTAAGAGCTTTTTAATACCACACCCCATCTGATATTTGAGACTATTTAGCCAGAGAACTGTCATTGCATGCTGGTTATAGAAGAGTTGTGGGTATCTCTCTTGGCATCCCTCTCTATTTGCATGTTCTAGAGGAGAATCAGAGGAATATTTGACAATTTTTATGTTGGCATCTATGTTTACAGGATTAGGCAATCATTACTTGAGAGGCCCCCAAAAAATTGCATGCAGGGCTATGATTCCCCAATGAGGTTGTGATAGGGCTTTGCAAACTCCTGCAGCAAAAAATGGATACCAATTCCAGTATAGGGACGCCTTTGACAGTGTATGTAAAGGTAATCACAATCTTGAATTCGTATGCTATTGGATCTTCCCAAGTAACAGCAAGAGATTGTCAAATTGCACAACAGGCATTGCATATTTACATCATGTTAGATGACAGATGCCTTGTTTGCTTAAGTCAATGAATTCATCAATTTCATTATAGAAAAAAGCCAGCTACACAATAGAGCCCTGCACGTTTACCATCTGGTTACATCCCCCAAAATGCCAGACACTGTTGGTGGCACATATGTGGCCATACCAACCCCTACCCCAATGCAGCTCCCTTCATGAACAGAAAGGGATCCACTCTATGTATGTGCAGCATGTGTGCAATCACAGGTGTAGAACAATACATTTGAATGCTCCATACCCTGCTCATTGCCATGATTCCTTCATTTTGTGCCAAATAAAGTGCCACTATTATTTCAAGTCCAGGGCAAATTTGATTGTTGGCTGCTGTGGGACCAAGACTATCCTTTGCCCCAATAGCTGCTGACTCCACTGAGATACGCAAGGACAGTACCAGAAGAATGATCTAATTAGGTGTATTCTACCGCTAACAGAGCACAGCATTGGCAAGGGTTCAGACATGTGGGCTGATGAGGGACAGTGCTGCACGTAACCCTGCCATTGTATCAACAGGGCTTTCTGTGGAGCAGACAGAAGATAGGCAGCAGCAACAAGTGGTTCAAGGCAACCCTGACCAGAAAAAGATCAGAATCGGATGGATTTTTGGCTCTTTGTGATTTTGCCTGTTTCCGGCTAAATCGCGGCTAAATCAAACTTTTAGTGGGTTGGCGCTAGTGCTAGAGCATGCAACTTTCGCCAAATGTAGTTCACAACGGGCGTTAGCGCTAACTCCGGAGTTGCACCACTGAATTTGTGCACCGGAACCGAAAGTTCCGACCCTAAAAAAAATTGGCCATTCTGCGCATGCACAAATTTTTTTTTTCTTCCCATGCTTTTAGTCTGCTGTCCAAACGCAAACGCTAATGTAGGGCATTGCTGCACGCATGCGCAGTACACCCGGGGCTGAATCAGCCATTTTATAATTCAATTTTGATCATGGAGGAGGAGGATAGCTGACAGCGGGCCAGGCGATTTTCTCAAGAGGCTAACGAAGCTCTTGTGGAGGCTTTGAAGAGGAGATGGCAAGAATTACACTGGAGGGGTGGATCTGGACCCCTGCCAGCCACTTTTAATAGAATGTGGAGGGAAATCGCTGATGAGGTCTCTGCCTCAGACACAATGGCCAGGAGTGGGAAGCAGTGTCAAAAAAAGTTTAACGATCTTTCAAGCGTCGTTGGAGTGAGTACAATTTTTATTGATGTACTCCTTTATTACTTAAATTATAAATGTGACACACTATTTGTTATCATACTGTTGCTGTCTCTGAGCACTCTGTGGGTTTCGTCCTAAAATGCATTACACGTAGGTAGGCTTAGTGTGGCACCCTATTTGCCATGAATGATCTTTACATATTATTAAGATTGCTTTCTGAGAACTCTTAAGATGTTTCCGCACTTCGATGTCCTCCTGATGAACCACGTGCAACTTCCAAGGCCATTAAACAGAGAACTCTATTACATTCAGATAGTATGGTATAAGTGCTTTGGTGGCTATCTATGTGTGCCACAAGAGCAGATGGACCCTCTGGTAAACATTCCCATTTTCATCTTTGCAGGCAAAGAAGTCCCACAACCCGGGAGCAGCGGCAGACAGGCGGCGGTCCACCTCAGACCCTGCCATTTACAGACCTGGAGGAGTGAGTGACTGGCCTCATCGGCATCTCAGGTTGGGCAACTGCCACTGGGAGTGCTGACCCCCACTTGTATACTGAGGGTAAGTCCTGCACACTGCCTGGGCTGGGTTGGGGCAATGTGATGCAGTGTCTGGAGTATAATGGAGTAGCGGCGGTCCTTCAAATGAGCCTGTGCTATGTGACCTTCCTCATGTCACCCTGCCCCCTCCCCTGCTACTAACCACTCGTCTGTTGCTTTCTACTTCCAGATGACCAGTCACAGACGTCGCATCCCTCAGATCAACCCTCCACGAGGAGAAGGAAGAAGAGGAAGAGGAGTTCACAGAGCAGCCACTCCGGCCAGCACCTCGTCTGAGGATGATATAGCTTTCCCGGGCTTTGAGACCTCCGAGGCTCCTGGGACTAATGGCGTGCAGCAACGCAGTTCTGGGGTCAAATTCCGTATGCCATCTCTCCGGAGGGTGAGTTGGCAAAGTCGGTCTGCTGACAGACAGTCAGATGTGGAACTGGACATGGTGGGACTGTCCAGAGAGAGCATCCAGGTCACCCATCAGCTCCTTGATGTCCTGGGTAGGATTCCCGTGACCATCGAGAATCTCACTGCGACCATTACGGAGGTAAGGTCGCAGAATGTCGGTGCGAGCCACAAAACCTGCGAGGCCATCAGTGCCCACACTAGGCTGGTGGCCTCCAGCAGTGACAATGGAGTCCCGGAGAGTGTGGCATGAAGCCTTTCCGAATATAGTGCATCACAGGCACAAGCTGTGCTTCAGCATGGGCAGGTTATGCAATCCATAAACCCTTCCGCAATACTCTCTGCGCTCCCCAGTGTGAGACCCAGACCCACACCACCTGTGACTGGCGATGTCGATGAAGAGACTCGCCAGTCAGAAGCCGGGTCTTCCACACCACGAGCTGGTTCTGTGTCTCCCCAGGCAGCATCTCCATTGTTCTCTCCCCAACACAGCAGTGCTCTGGCAAGTTTGCTGCAGGCCATCGTGGTGCCACTTTGGGTACAAGTAGCTGGCAAGGGAATGGGGTAAGGTTAAGGTGGGGGAAAAGCCGGTGGTAAAAGACAATAGGGCAGGGGTTGCTGCATTAAGTTGTGCATTCTGTTGGTTATAATGTTGTTGTTGTTGTAATGCACTGCTGGATGCAGATAATTTAAGTTATTTTAGTAAAATTTCAAAGTTTGCAATTTATGTTAACAAAGTTATAAAAGTTTACAGTGTTTGATAAATTATTTTGTTCACCTTAACCATTCCTGTGCAGTGTCTCATTTGCAGAATAAGAGGGGGTATAGTGGGATAGAGTGGCCAGGTAACAGTCAAATGTGCCGTCCACTCTTCAAGCAAAGCGTTGAATTGTAAGCTGCTGATGTAAGGCGCTTGCAGCAGCAAAATTTCCATGATGCCTCCCCTGTGGTTGTGGTGGCATGGGTTCCTCGCCAGACTCCTCTTCCCAGTCTTCCTCCTCTCTCCCCCCTCTTTCCTGAGGTGGTTCTGCAATCCCCATTGGCACAACTATTGTCCTTTTGCATACAGTCTTTCATGGTGACTAAGCTGCATGGCACACTTCTTGAAGATGGAGATGGTAACTGGACAGTCGGGGGCCTTGCAACTACAGGTTAATAGTGGTGCAGAGGCTGCCCAGACCTGTAGGCTATGCAACACTTCTATAGCCATTTGAATGAGGAGGCTAGATGATACAAACATGGATTCCACAATAACAGCCACTTGCATCATCCATACCAGCTCTTGCCATTGCCCCATTACTGATCACTCCCACAGAATGGCCAGGAAGTAGTTCAGGGACAGCTCTGTGCATAAGAAACATAAGAACATAAGAACATAAGAAATAGGAGCAGGAGTAGGCCACTTGGCCCCTTGAGCCTGCTCCGCCATTTAATAAGATCATGGCTGATCTGATCATGGATTCAGCTCCGCTTCCCTGCCCGTTCCCCATAACCCTTTATTCCCTTATCGCTCAAAAATCTGTCTATCTCTGCCTTAAATATATTCAATGACCCAGCCTTCATAGCTCTCTGGGGCAGAGAATTCCTTAGATTTACAACCTTCTAAGAGAAGAAATTCCTCTTCATCTCGGTTTTAAATGGGCGGCCCCTTATTCTGAGACCATGGGCCTGTATTTGCTGAAAGCCCCCGCTCGCCCAAATGCCGCCCAAAGGACCGCCGATGGCGGCCGAGCTACCCAATGGCACTTTGGGCAGGGTTTTCATCAAAAAGGTCCTTCATAGGGCGACGGGCGGCAAATTAGGGACTTACGCCACCAATCTGGGCGGCAACCGGCGGGAACTCCCAATCTCGTCGGCAAAGACGCTTGCCGCCCAAGTGCCACTGGGGATGGAGTTGGGCCCATGGAGGGTCGAAGACCTGCAAAGAAAAAGCATTAAAAAAAAACCATCAGACCACCTTCAGGGGACCCCATACAGGTGTTCACTCACCTTTTTTTTCAGCTCTTCATACCGACAGTCAGGGACAGACCAGCCTCCTCACAACGGTCCACCCCCATTCTGGCGCCGACTCCTGCCCGCACCAATCTGGCATCTCAGCAGGTGGAAATCCACTTATGCCACTCAGCCGTCCGCTGACGTCAGCGGGTGGTTCCTGGCGCGTCTCCCCTCCCGCCCACTCCAAACTAGATCGAAACTGGCACTGGGTGGAACCCGAGGAGGAATGTCGGCAACAGTCGGCGGCAGTGGGCGGTGAGTCCATCAATTTCGGGCCCTATGTCCCCTAGTTTTAGTTTCCCTTATGAGTGGAAATATCCTCTCTGCATCCACCTTGTCGAGCCCTCTCATTATCTTATATGTTTCGATAAGATCACCTCTCATTCTTCTGAATTCCAATGAGTATAGACCCAACCTACTCAACGTATCTTCATAAGTCAACCCCCTTATCTCCGGAATCAACCTAGTGAACCTTCTCTGAATAGCCTCCAATGCAAGTATATCCTTCCTTAAATATGGAGACCAAAACTGTACGCAGTACTCCAGGTGTGGCCTCAACAATAACCTCTACAGTTGGAGCAGGACTTCTCTGCTTTTATACTCAATCCTCCTTGCAATAAAGGCCAACATTCCATTTGCCTTCCTGATTACTTGCTGTACCTGCATACTAACTTTTTGTGTTTCATGCACAAGGACCCTGTGAGCTTGTGGCAATGTCTGGTTCCCCACCATAATAAATGTCAGGAAGACAAACAGCTGCGGTTTGGAGCCCAACATTTCTAAAGCTCCATTTGTTAAGGAAACTGTGTCTGAACTCAGAACCTGGCCATGGAGGGGGGAGGAGGGTACCACTACACAAGATCCCCAGGTAGGCATGCTCTCCATGGTGGTCTACAGCTCACTGCAGCACTGCACACATGTGCATTGTGAATTTTTGATAGATGCTTTCAAATTCTACATGTTGCTTGGCTTACCCATGAATGGCTATATGAAGTGTTGAAACTTTGTAACCAAACTGTACTTTTAGCCCAGCCCTATGAAGTCCGAAACTCTGGGGCCAGCAGCTGAAAGAGCCCTTCAGTTGATAGCAGGTTGCAGCTCCTCCAATTGCATCTGAACCTGCTTCTCCTCACTCATATTCAGTGCTTCAACAAGTGCTCTTGTCTGCAATTTATTAACTGATACCCTGGAGTGAATGTATCTATAGCAGTGCTTGCCATCCTATAGGTGGCTGATGCAGGGTGCTGTAACATGTTTGTTTGAGGCTGTATACGGGACATTGACATATCCTCATCTTGGGAATTTGTTGGAGCAGAGGAACAGATTTTTGAATATTGGCATTAAGACACCCCTTGAAAATGAGTTTATATGGAAAGACATTTGAACATGTCATGCTGCAGTGTACGCATATGTGCGGGAGTGAGGGAGTGAATGAGTGAAAAAGGAAAGATACGAGAAGAAACTAGGGGGCATATCAGCCATGCGCATGAGGAGGCCTCCAAGTTCCCTTCCCCCACTCCCTCTATTGCCTCCAGGTACAGGATTGTAGAATCGTCTCCTCACAGGAAGACAGGGTTTGTAGGTTGGGAGACCACTCTCTGGCCTGCATGCTGCCTATTATGTGCGGCCTTCTTGTATGTAGAAAAAGACATATGTTGGAAAGAGGGAGGACGTTTGCCAAACAGATGCTCATGTTAGCAGCTACTTTATCTGTGTCTATGAATATACACCATGCTGGCACTTTGCATTAGCAGCATCCTTGATGTTTGCTGCCTGACAATTGTGATGGGCTCAAAACAAACAGACTGCCAAGGCAGCAATAAACAGTGCCTTGGTAAAATATGGGCATACTATGCACATGGACCTGAACAGTTGCCAGAGTGCTGTGTATTATCCTTCTGTGCTGTTGCCCAAACTTAAACTGAAGTGCTGTCAACATGCATTGTAAGGCATCGTTATTTGATTAAGTGAAATGTGAACAGAACTTAGCTTTGGCAATCTACCTGAAACCAGCAAGGTTTTTCCTTGGCAGCTCCGAAATTCAGTGTATAGGTTAGCTCTACTCATCACTGGAAGTTGGCCCTCAGCAGAAAATGGGCAAGCAATTATTTTTTCCACACAACCTCCTCCAATTGTACCTCCAAAGCTACTTCATTAAATGGAGCAGTTCTTCCACATTCATTTGTTTCATCCAATTTTTCCCCTTTTTAGGAGCTGTTCAGCTTCATGGGCAACTAACAGAGCTTTAGTAGCTGCTGGCAACAGATATGACAGCCCATAGTCCCAGGGTGTTCCCAGCACGCCATGCTACATGGAGTGCCATCATTTTATAAAAATAAGCTGATCTTGCATTTCTGTGCAAAGTGACCACTCTACATTGCAGGGAGGCACAGTGCCCAAAGGGTAGTCATCTTGTCATCATTGCATCAGGGACACATTATTGGACAAAGAAAGGAGAACCTCCAGTGGTCTCTTTAAGGATAGCTGGTTAAGCAACTCAAGATCAGCTAAGTAGGTGAAGCAAACACGGCACAAGCTCTGACCATTTTTGAATTTCACATTGGGGGCCTACAATGAGTGTAGCACCCTGATTTGCATATTTAAGGAGCCTATTGACTATTTCAGATGGGATCCCTGGGCAACTTAAAGTCACCCGAGCCAATATGGCACCCACTTTTGTAACATGAAATTTAGGTGCCTAACGCCTATTTAACAGGCACTAAATGGGCAGCCATAAATTGAATTTCTCCCCTGTAATGTATGAAACTCTGAGTATACTCACAGGTTTGTAGAGCTTTAACATTATGAGTAGCTTAGCCAGTCACGTGATATTGACAAGACTCAATAAAACCCCAGTCAGTTGGGTCTAGGTCATCCACAATGAGGTATGCAGTTGTGAGTCGAGTGGATGAACTGGTAATGTGTAATGTGATTGTTAAACCTTTGTTAATAAACCAATTCGTTCTTAATTGCAATGTGCTGCTATGAATTCTTAAGCAAAGAACCCATGAAGCAAATACATTACATCCCCCATAATTTCTTCCATCTCGTGTGTACATCCAATCTGCCTTCTATGTTGAAACTATCAAGTTGATGAGCCTATCATCTAAATTGTGGCTGATGAGGCATCAGTCAATTATCTTCTACTTCATATGTTAATCCTAAGCCATGCTGTTCAGTCTCTGCCAGAAACTCCATGCCCTAGTCCCTGATCCCATCCTCTTCCTAGATGTCTGCTTAAACAGAACCCAATGGTATACAACCTCAGTGTCCTACTCCACCTTGAGGTGAGCTTCAAAACCCACATCCAGTCTATTATCAAGAATATTTACTTACACATTGCCAGTCTCTGTACCTAACTTACTCCCACCACAGCTTCAATGTTCATTCATCTATTTGTCACCTCTAGGTCCTCTTTACTAATATTGTCCTACTGCCTTTCTGAACTCCACCCCACACATACGCAAACTCATCCAGAACCCTACTGTCTGTACCTCATCTTACTATCCTGCCCTTGCCAACCTCCATTAGCATCCTGCACCTCAACACATCAACTTCAAAATGTTGAAACTCATCCTCATCTACAAATCCCTCATGGTCTTTTGCATCCCTGCTTCTGCAACCTCCTCCAACCCTAAATCTCAGTGCACACCTCAGCTCTTCCACCTCTGGTCTACTGTGCATTCCCCACTGCCTGCGCTCTACATTAGTGGCAGAGATTCCAGTCACCTTGCCCCACGTTTTGGAATCCTTCTTAAACTCTTTTGCCTTATTACATCCCCACCTTTAAAAGCCTCCTTAATACATACCTCACCAACAAACTCTTCAGCCACCTCCCCTAATTTCCCTCCTACTCCTGATTGGGTCTGACCCACTCTCTTCCTGACCCAGATAGCTACAATTGCCAGGTGTATCCCTCATTAAGACTTTAATTCCCAAAAGCAATCACACGACCTAAGCACGAACAAACATGCAAAGCATAGCATGTATTTACGTGAACTGTTCCCTCTTGATCTCTCCTTGCATTTTCCATAGCTTACTCGCTCCTAATCTTGCTGTGCAATTTCTTCAGCTCATTCCCTTGCCTCTACCCCCTCACTCCACTACCAATGTTTTCACATGACAGTGGAAATATTGCAAGAAATGGGGGGGGAAAGTAACAAACAAGAGAGGTAAAACAGAAGAATAAAAAAGGGGAAAGAAAGGGAATGTGAAAAAATCTATGAAGGAGAGATGAAGAAAAAGCAAAGGAGAGGGTGAATAAATGGAAAGTGAAGGAGAGAGGAAGAACATTCAATACTCAGACTTATAAGAATACATGTTCACTAAACATACCCCAGATTGTATTTATTTCAGTGTTGCACTCAAAGGGACAGAAGAAAAGAGAGCTATAGGGAGTACTACAGAGGCTGGAGAATGGGGAGCAGAAGGAGATGCTTCTAAGGGAATAATGAAGAAAAAAACACCATAAAAGGTGGATGACAGAAGGAGATGGAGCCCATCTTCTGAGAATAGAAATTGGGAAAATAAAATGTACAACAATATAGGCAAACAATGATGTAGAACAGCAATGGTAAACATTTAAAATGGTGTTCAACAGAGTCCAGGGAGACAGATCAGGTGGGAATGGCATCTGAAGATGAGATTAGAAATTATATAACCACATTTAAAATAAAAGGGAGAAATATTAAATAAACTAATCAAACACAAAGAGAATAAAATCCCTGGTCGAAATGGATTACATCCACACATTTTAATAGAATCTAGGGAAGAGATAACAGAGACACTATTACACATATTTAATAATTCGTTAGCAAAAGGTGTAGTGCCAGAGGACTGATGGATAGCTAATGTAATACCTATATTTAAGAAGGGAGATAAAACATGTCGAGGGAACTATAGACCAGTCAGCTTAACATTGGTAGTTGGAAAAATAATTGAATCTCTACTAAAGGAAAAAAATAGAAGAACATCTAGAAACCAAAAATATAAAGGGAAAATCTTCTTGACCAATCTCATTGAATTCTTTGACGAGGTAACAGAGAGAATGGACATGGGTAATGTCGTAAATGTAATTTATCTAGATTTACAAAAGGCCTTCGATAAGGTACCACACAACAGACTAATGAATAAGGTCAGAGAATGTGGAGTCAGGGGACAAGCAGCAGAATGGATAGCTAGCTGGCTTCAAGACAGAAAGCAGAGTAGGGGTAAAGGGTGTCTATTCAGAGAGGCAGAAGGTGAATAGTGGTGTTCCACAAGGATCAGTGCTGGGGCAGTGTTGTTCACAATGTATATGAATGATTTAGACTTTGGAATCAAAAACACAATTTCTAAATTTGTGGATGACACCAGATTGGGGGGATAGTCAATACTGAAGAAGGCTCCAACAAATTACAAGAAGACATTAATAAACTTGCAGAATGAGCATATAATTGGCAAATTAATTTCAACATAGAAAAATGTGTGGTATTACATTTTGGTAAGAAAAATAAGCAGTCACATATTACTTGAAAAATAAGAATCTAAATGGAATAGAAGAGCAAAAGAAAAAAAGGCTTGCATTGATATAACGCCTTTCACAACCACCAGGCGTCCCAAAGCATTTTACAGCCAATTAACTACTTTTTGGAGTGTAGTCACTGTGGTAATGTCAGAAACGTGGCAACCAATTTGCGCACAGCAAGCTCCCACAAACAGCAATGTGATAATGACCAAATAATCTGCTTTACTGAACTGATGAGTGAGGGATAAGCATTTGCCGGGACACTGGGAATAACTCCCCTGCTCGTCTTCAAAATAGTGACATGGGACCAGACCCAGTGGTGAGAAAAATCAAGAGAGATAGAGAAACCCTGTTGAGTGGGGAGGGGTAAAAACATAGTTGTGGATATTGGAGAGAAATAACCTGTTGAAGCTGGAAGACTGTGTTGAAACTACAGGAATAAAGTGACAGAGAGTCTAAAGCCAATTTTACAAAAGTGTGCTGCTGGCAGGGATTCTTCCTGCTGCCCATACATATTGGAGAATTGGAGATGTGATGTCCACAACATTCCATTCACATTGGTGAGATTTTCCAAATACGGCAACATTGGGTTGTGGTGGCCCATAGCATGATGTCTCCTGTGACAGCAGTGCAGTGGGTGGATGATGCCAGATTTTTTGAGGTGAGTCCAGCTTTCTAATTTGGATAGACTGCTGGTATATGAAACGCTTGCTTCGAGCACCCAGATTGTAACACACTTGGCTAGGGAACGTAAAAGATGACAAGACAGCACCTCTAAAAGGACTTCAACTAGCCATGACTAGTCAAGCCGTGTTCTCAATGGCACAGTGTAATATATTCCCTTTGATGCTGACGAGTAGGTAGACCCAAGGAAGCTGGACCTATTTGAGTGAAAGCTCTGCCTCCTGTTCATCTGGTGTTTCTTTTCCACAGGAAAAACTATTGAGGTGTTGCCTCTTGAAAATGTTACATTTGTCACTTATTTGATACATGTGTGCACTGCATACTGCCTGAGGTGGGAGATGTCCCCTGTGTTGAAAAGATCTTTATGCTATTCTACAGGAATAGTCATCACTGCTCCAGATGTTCCCTGCAGCTCATTCTGCAGCAGACTGTATAACTCTGTGTCAGTCAGTCTTGTGAAATGGAAGATCTTCTCTGACATGACCAGGTATGTGTGGAAAAGTATATAAACAGAGGTCTCAATGTAGTAATGGATGCAGACAAAATGCCTCCTGCATTTATTGTCCCCTTATAAACTTATTTTCCTCATTTAAATCATGCAGTGCATGTGAAGTCCCAAATGATTCCCAACCTCATCGGTTTAGTGTTATTTAAATAATATCAGCTACCAAGAATAATGGAGGAAAGCATTGTCAGCCAAAAATCCCTTAAATGCAAAAATGGCAGAATCCCCAGAAAAACCAACAAAGGTATGAAGTAAAATGCAACAAAATATAATTGCCAATGCAAATAAAAATATGATTTTAGCAAATCAAACAATAATCTCCCTTTAAGGAACCTTAATGTGAGATGAGCACAGTGGACCCAAAATCATTAGATTATGTGAAGGACATAACATTAAATGTTATTTTAAATCAATGAGGCTCTTGCTTGGCATCAGGACAATCTCCTTCTAGTCCCAAAACTGTGTGTTGCAAAATGTGGAGTGCAGCCATTCAAGCGGTTAAATTAGGGCCCAATTTTCTGACTCACATCTGTGAGACTCTTTGCTGCCAGCAAAGTTTTGTAATGGATAGATGTAGGGATAGCGATAAATACATAGAACAAGATAGAGATACATAGATATAGAGACAGAGATAGAGATACATGGATACAGAGATAGAGATTCAAACACAGAGATAGAGATGCATAGATAGTGATAGAAACAGAGATGCATAGAAACAAAGATAGAGATACATAGATGGAGTTAGAGATACAAACATAGATAGAGATGCATACACACATACAGAAATAGAGATATACAGATTTATACACATACATCGAGTTTACAATACAGAAACAGGTCAACTAGCCTATGCTGGTGTGTATGCACCAGACAAGCCTCCTCCCACCATTCTTCATTTGACCCTATCTGCATATCCCTCTATTCCTTTCTCCCTCATGTGCTTATCTAAACCTACTTGCCCTTGTCCTCACCAATCTACCTGCACAGATGCATCTATCCATGACAGCATTGGTAGCAGTGATCACCGCACAGTCCTTGTGGAGACAAAGTCCCATCTTCACACTGAGCACACCTTCCATCGTGTTGTGTGGCACTACCACAGTGCTAAATGGGATAGATTCAGAACAGATCTAGCAGCTCAAAACTGGGCATCCATGAAGTGCTGTGGGCCATCACCAGCATTGTATTCCACCACAATCTGTAATCTCATGGCCCGGTATATCCCTCACTCTACCATTACCATCAAGCCAGGGGACCAACCCTGATTCAAGTGTAGAAGTGCAGAAGAGCATGCCAGGAGCAGCAAGGGCATACCTATAAAATGAGGTGCCAACCTGGTGAATGAAGCTACAAAACAGGACTATATTCTTGCTAACCAAAACAAAACTCACTGCTCTTTGAATAGTGTTATGGAATCATTTTCATCCACCAGAGCAGGCAGGCAGTGCCTCGGTTTAATGTCTCATCCAAAAGACAGCACCTCTCACAATATAGTACTCCTTCAGTACTGCACTGACATGTCAGCCCAGATTATGTGCCCATGTCCTGAAGTGAGGCTTAAACTCATAGCGTTCTGACTCTGAGAGGAGAATGCAACTGACTCTCAAAGAATATCGCCAGGGTCTAGGCATAATCCATCCCACAAGGCAAGTTTTTCCTCTGTAACAGCAGAGGGAGGGGTCTTTCAACCCTTCAGTGGAGGTTGGATTAAAACCCAGATTCTGGAGGCAAAAGGAGAGTTCTAATTCACTGTGATATCCAGTCCCCTCACCCAAACTCTAAAATAATGCGGTTGCAAATTGTACACAATGCTTAAAGTGAAGTGGCAGAGAAGAATCAAGTTTTATTTGTTTCCACATTAGGTACGAGTGTGTCCTGCAGTAACACACATCTCTGCAGAGTGGCGACGTGTGTATATATCAGTGAGAGAAAAAATGAAATAATTCAAACTGAAGAGGGACTTTGCTGATATTCACAGAAAGGATCTTTATAATGAATGTTAGGGGGAATAAATTAAATTCAATATTGAAAAGGATCATAGAAAATTAAATTTTACAACACTCCAACACTCTACTGAATTTCAACCATGTGGGCAAAACAGTGCAGCTGTTATCAGCTTCTATCGTAGACCCAGTTATTCTCTGACAGATGGTGAGGAACATTCTAGCAGCAAGCCCTTTCAGTCTTTAATCAAAGTGCTCAGAGCACTGAACAGTGCCAGGATTGATAACATGAGAGGAAGGGAATGAAATCGGTGTAACTAACTCAAAACAATAAGTTTATGATGGAACCAGAATACTGACTATCTGAATAAGTTTATATCCTGCAGGGACATAGTTAAAGGGATGCTGTCTTTATGAAAAAGTGGTTTGCAAATTTTTTTTCTTTGTTTCTTTACAAATGTCCACATACACTCCCAAATCTCAATATATTCATCCCTCTCTCTTTTAAAATGGCAGGCTATTGAAAGTTTTAGTTAAATTCACAACATAAATGCTTTTGATAAACCATTAACAGTATAGCTATCAATAAATTACTTCATTCTATCAGCCTCTGGACTTTTTTAACAATATCACTCACTCTAATTTTTCCCTTGCAATTTTCTGGCCTTATCTGTTTGCAGCTAAACATACTAGCTCAGCCTAGAAACATAGAAACATAGAAAATAGGTGCAACAGTAGGCCATTCGGCCCTTCGAGCCTGCACCACCATTCAATAAGATCATGGCTGATCATTCCCTCAGTACCCCTTTCCTGTTTTCACTCCATACCCCTTGATCCCTTTAGCCGTAAGGGTCATATCTAATTCCCTCTTGAATATATCCAATGAACTGGCATCAACAACTCTCTGCGGTAGAGAATTCCACAGGTTAATAACTCTCTGAGTGAAGAAGTTTCTCTTCAACTCAGTCCTAACCCCTTATCCTAAAACTGTGTCCCCTGGTTCTGGACTTCCCCATCATCGGGAACATTCTTCCCGCATCTAACCTGTCCAGTCCCGTCAGAATCATAAGTTTCTATGAGATACCCTCTCATCCTTCTAAACTCCAGTGTATAAAGGCCCAGTTGATACAGTCTCTCCACATATGTCAGTCCCGCCATCCCGGGAATCAGTCTGGTGAACCTTCGCTGCACTCCATCAATAGCAAGAACGTCCTTCCTTAGATTAGGAAACCAAAACTGAACACAATATTCAATGTGAGCCCACACCAAGGCCCTGAAAAACTGCAGTAAGACCTCCCTGCTCCTATACTCAAATCCCCAAGCTATGAAGGCGAACATACCATTTGCCTTCTTCACCGCCTGCTGTATCTGCATGCCAACTTTCAATGACTGATGAACCATGACACCCAGGTCTTGTTGCACCTCCTCCTTTCCTAATCTGCCACCATTCAGATAATATTCTGCCTTTGTGTTTTTGCCCCCAAAATGGATAACCTCACATTTATCCACATTATACTGCATCTGCCATGCATTTGCCCACTCACCTAACCTGTCCATGTCACCCTGCAGCCTTTTAGCGTCCTCCTCACAGCTCACACCGCCACCCAGCTTAGTGTCATCTGTAAACTTGGAGATATTACACTCAATTCCTTCATCTAAATCATTAATGTATATTGTAAAGAGCTAGAGTCCCAGCACTGAGCCCTGCGGCACCCTGTCACTGCCTGCCATTCTGAAAAGGACCCGTTTATCCCAACTCTCTGCTTCTTGTCTGCCAACCAGTTTTCTATCCACGTCAGTACATTACCCCCAATACCATGTGCTTTGATTTTGCACACCAATCTCTTGTGTGGGACCTTGTCAAAAGCCTTTTGAAAGTCCAAATACACCACATCCACTGGTTCTCCCTTGTCCACTCTACTAGTTACATCCTCAAAAAATTCCAGAAGATTTGTCAAGCATGATTTTCCTTTCATAAATCCATGCTGACTTGGACCGATCCTGTCACTGCTTTCCAAATGCGCTGCTATTTCATCTTTAATAATTGATTCCAACATTTTTCCCACTTCTGATGTCAGGCTAACCAGTCTATAATTACCCGTTTTCTCCCTCCCTCCTTTTTTAAACAGTGCTGTTACATTAGCTACCCTCCAGTCCCTAGGAACTGATCCAGAGTCGATGGACTGTTGGAAAATGATCACCAATGCATCCACTATTTCTATGGCCATTTCTTTAAGTACTCTGGGATGCAGACTATCAGGCCCCGGGGATTTATCAGCCTTCAATCCCATCAATTTCCCTAACACAATTTCCCGCTTTATAAGGATATCCTTCAGTTCCTCCTTCTCACTAGACCCTCAGTCGCCTAGTATTTCCGGAAGGTTATTTGTGTCTTCCTTCGTGTAAACTGTGATGTATGTAGCACACAAATCACTGACTCCACATGGTCTGGTGTTAATCTAACTGCTGTGACCTTCGTCCTTTATTGAACAGCTCCAGAGTGCCTCTCAGGTGTGGTGGTCAGCCTTTTATATTGCCTCTTGCAGGTACTTTCATGTCTCCCACCACAGCGCCCTCTGTGGTGTACCATTGTGCTTATTATACATTTAAGGTACCAGGACGATACACACATCGATACATAACATCTCACTTCCCCCCCCCAGGACGCAGGACGATACACACATCGATACATAACATCTCACTTCCCCCCCCAGTCCTGAAGCCGTTGCCGGGGATCTCGACCTTGTTTGTCCAATGGAAGGCAGGTATGCATTGACAGTGCATTTGTATGGTACATGTTATCTGGTACAGATGTTGCGTCAACGGGTTGCGGGTACACTGAGCAGTTACATTAAATAGTTATTAACTGGTAACGGATCCCTGATTTCCTTATTGGCTCTTATCATTAATTGTACTTCATATCCATTATGTTACACAAACACAGTGACCATTCAGCTTAAAATACTAATTCTTATTATAAATCCGTCATCTCACATTAACATAGCTCATTTTAGACTAATTCTTGCCTTACAGAAGTCACTTTGTGGGGACCACCACGTGGTAAGGCCCTTTTAAGACTCCTGGGTGCATTTCCTTCTTAAGGCGCCATCTTTGATGCAGCAGGATTCCACGAGGCTTCTTCTTGGGCGCCGCCATCTTTGATGCTCTGCTGCTCTGGACACGAGGCTGCCGCCATCTTGCTCTCCGCCGCTCCGGATGCCCTCCGCTGCCGCAGCCTCCGCTCCCCTCCGCTGCCACCTGACTTGCCACCTCTCCTGCGGCCGTCGTCATCGCTTCCCCGATGGCCACCGTAGCCGTCTCCTCTGCGGCCGTCATGGCCGCCGACCTCCAGCTGCTGCCGCCACCCGACTCTCCCTCTGCGTGGATCCCTCCAATCCGCCGGCCATCCTGGATCCCTAGCACCCCGCCCACAGCGCCCCGTCGGCTCACCACCCCCACTAGGCCCGCCTCTGCAGGGCTGCTTGCCTGTGGGGGCTAAGGCTGCAGGATCTCTGTGGCTTGAGGTGCGGGGCTGGGGCTTGCTCTGCTTGCCTGTGGGTGGATTGAGGCTGCAGCTCCAGCTCGGTCGGCGCTGCTCTCTGGGAACCCGGGGCACGGCAGCACCCCGGGGAGCAGCAGCCTGTGGAGTGATGAAGTCTTCCCAGCTCCCACGGACCGTCCCCATATACCTCCGGCCGAGGAGCATCGGCCCATCGCCTGCAACGACCCACAAAGGTAAACTGCGCGTCTTGTCCCCGTAGGATACCTGCACCTCCACTCTGCCAAGAACAGATATCAGTTCCCTGGTGTAGGTACGCAGCTTTGCCGTGACCGGGACCAGCTTGGGTCGTGCAGCCGGGTTAATCCACAGTTTATCAAAAGTTCTCCGACTCATCAACGATGGACCCGAGCCCGTGTCCACTTCCATACTCACAGGGACTCCATTGATTTTTACTTCCATTATCACTGGGGGCGAATCGTCGGTGCACGTATACAGTCCCAACACCTCATCTTCTTCTGCCTGCTCCTCGCTGAACATCCCCCATCTCCTCAGCCACATGGTGACTCCGCTGCCACCTGACTTGGCGCCTCTCCTGCGGCCGTCGTCATCACTTCTCCGGCGGCCACCATAGCCGCCTCCTCTGCAGCCGTCATGACCGCCGACCTCCAGCTGCTGCCGCCGCCCGACTCTCCCTCTGCGTGGGCCCCTCCGATCCGCTGGCCATCCTGGATCCCTCGCACCCTGCACGCACGGTTTACCTTTGTGGGTCGTTGCAGTGATGGTAAAATTTGTATCCAGCCTTCAGGATGCTCTCCTTCGGTTTCAACTGGTCACGAATGAGTTCAGTCAGCTCCTCGTCTGACTTGTCCCTGGCGCTCCCGGGTGCCAGCAAATCCCTGACGAGACAGTAAACCTCATCGCCACAACTGGAGAGCAATATCGCCTTACGCTTCTCTCTCAGTGCGTTCGTGTCCTCCGTCAGATCGTTTGCTGTGAAGTAATACTCGAGCCTTTCCGTAAAGGCCTCCCAATCATTGCCCACGGTAAAATCCTTTCGCGAGCCCAGAGTAGCCATGGTTGCGTAGAATCCGTCCGCATCCTTGTCGCTAATGCGATGTATGTAGCACACAAATCACTGACTCCACACAGTCTGGTGTTAATCTAACTGCTGTGACCTTCATCCTTTATTGAACAGCTCCAGAGTGACTCTCAGGTGTGGTGGTCAGCCTTTTATACTGCCTCTTGCAGGTACTTTCAGGTCTCCCACCACAGCATCCTCTGTGGTGTACCATTGTGCTTATTATACATTTAAGGTACCAGGACGATACACACATCAATACATAACAAAAACAGAACCAAAGTATTTGTTTAACTGGTCCACCATTTCTTTGTTCCCCATTATAAATTCACCTGAATCTGACTGCAAGTGACCTACGTTTGTTTTCACTAATCTTTTCTCTTCACATATCTATAGAAGCTTTTGCAGTCAGTTTTTATGTTCCCAGCAAGCTTCCTCTCATACTCTATTTTCCCCCTCCTAATTAAACTCTTTGTCCTCCCCTGCTATATTACAAAATTCTCCCAGTCCTCAGGTTTGCTGCTTTTTCTGGTCAATTTATATGCCTCTTCCTTGGATTTAACACTATCCTTAATTTTCCTTGTTAGCCATAGTTGAGCCACCTTCCCTGTTTTATTTTTACTCCAGACAGGGATGTACAATTGTTGAAGTTCATCCATGTGATCTTTAAATGTTTGCCATTGCCTATCCACCGTCAACCCTTTAAGTATCACTCGTCAGTCTATTCTAGCCAATTCACGTCTCATACCATCGAAGTTACCTTTCCCCAAGTTCAGGACCCTCGTCTCTGAATTAACTGTGTCACTCTTCTTAATAAAGAATTAGGAACAAGAATAATCCTTTCAGCCCCTCCAGCCTGTTCCACTATTCATTTAGATTATGGCTGATCTGTGTCTCAACTCCATTTACCTGCCTTGGTTCCATATCCCTCTATACCCTTAACAATAATAATCTATCGATCGGAGTCTTCAAAATTTCAATTTACCCGGCATCCACAGCCTTTTGGGGTGCGAGTTCCAGATTTCTACTACCCTTTATGTGAAAAATGCTTCCCAATTTCAATAACAACAACTTGTATCCCTAATGGTAGTAAAACACCCCAAGGTACTATGCTTTCATTTCTAAATGGCCTAGCTCTAATTTTTAGATGATACCCTCTTGTTCTAGATTCTCCCACCAGAGAAGATAATTTCTCAATATCTAGCCTGAGGCATTGGGACCGTTTTTGGGGGAGGTGGAACCTCCCGGTGGCAGTGTGAGCTGTGAGGAGGATGCTAAGAGGCTGCAGGGGGCTTTGAACAGGTTAGGTGAATGGGTAAATGCATGGCAGATGCAGTATAATGTGGATAAATGTGAGGTTATCCACTTTGGGGGCAAAAACAGGAAGGCAGATTATTATCTGAATGGTGACAGATTAGTAAAAGGGGAGGTGCAAAGAGACCTGGGTGTCATGGTACATCAGTCATTGAAGGTAGGCATGCAGGTACAGCAGGCAGTAAAGAAAGCAAATGGCATGCTGGTCTTCATAGTGAGGGGATTTGAGTACAGGGGCAGGAAGGTCTTACTACAGTTGTACAGGGCCTTGGTGAGACCACACCTTGAATATTGTGTGCAGTTTTAGTCTCCTAATCTGAGGGAGGACGTGCTTGCTATTGAGGGAGTGCAGCAAAGGTTCACCAGACTGATTCCCGGGATGGCAGGACTGACATATGAGCAATGACTGGTTCAGCTAGGCTTATACTCACTGGAATTTAGAAGAATGAGAGGGGATCTCATAGAAACATAGAATGCTGACGGGACTGGACAGGTTAGATGCAGGTAGAATGTTCCCGATGTTGTCCAGAACCAGGGGTCACAGTCTAAAGGTAAGCGGTAAGCCATATAGGACCGAGATGAGGAGAAACTTTTTCACCCAGAGAGTTGTGAAACTGTGGAATTCTCTGCCACAGAAAGTTGTTGAGTCCAATTCGTTGGACATATTCAAAAGGGAGTTAGATGTGACCCTTACGGCTAAAGGGATCAGGGGGTATGGAGAGAAGGCAGGGGTGGGATACTGAGGTTGCATGATCAGCCATGATCATATTGAATGGCGGTGCAGGCTCGAAGGGCCGAATGGCCAGCTCCTGCACCTATTTTCTATGTTTCTGTGTTTCTATACAAGACTGACGGGTTACACCTCAACAGAGCCGGGACCAATAACCTCGCCGGGGAGGGGCGTGGCGGTTGCTAGTGCTGTTGGGGAGGGCTTAAACTAGCTTGGCAGGGGCATGGGAACCTGAGAGTAGATTCAGAAGGGAGAGAAGCAAAGCTGGAATTGGACAGCAGAAAATTAGAAAGTGAATTTGGAAGGCAGAGGAAACAGAGAGAAAATAGACAACAAGGGAGTTTGGCAGTGTTAAATGGTATATACTTCAATGCAAGGAGTCTAGGGAATAAGGCAGATGAGCTGAAAGCACAGATAGACACTTGGGAGTATGATATTATAGCTATTACTGAGACTAATAGCTAAACATTTCAGATGGGATAGAGAGGGGGATAAAAAATGTGGGTGGGGGGGTGGTTGCAGTATTGATTAAAGAGGGATGATATGTTAGAAGGATCATCAAATATTGGTTGAATTGAAGAACAAAAAAGGGGTCATCACAATCCTGGGAGTGTACTTTAGACCCCCAAATAGTCAGAGGGAGATAGAAGAGCAAATATGTAGACACATTTCTGAGGTGCAAAAACTATAGGATAGTAATAGTAGGGAATTTCAACTACCCAACTATTAACTGGGATAGAAGTAGTGCGAAAGGTTTAGAGGGTGCAGAATTCCTAAAATGCATTCAGGATAACTCTTTTAGCCAGTACGTAGCAAGCCCAACAAGGGAGGGAATGGTTCTGGACTTAGTTTTAGGGAATGAAGCTGGGCAGGTGGAAGGGGTATCAGTGGGAGAGCATTTTGGTGCTAGTGATCAAAATTCAGTTACATTTAGGGTAGTTATGGAAAAGGATAAAGATAGACCAGGAATAAAAGTTCTCAATTGGGGAAAGCCAATTTTACTAAGCTGAGATGTGATTTATCCAAGGTGGACTGGAAACAGCTACTGGAAGGTAAATTAGTGACAGAGCAGTGGGAGGCATTCTAGGAGATCGTGACGGTTCAGAGCAAGGGACCGAACTTGGTGGAAGCCAAGGCCCGCCCAAGTACCGCCCAAACGACAGCCGAGGGCCGCCGAAAGACCAGGCGGCTGAGAGACCGGGCGGTACTTTGCCAGAAAGATTCCACTAAAAGTGGTGGCAGTACCGCCCGGCAGCAAAATAACGGCTTACGCCATCAATCTGGGTGACAGCGGGCAGTAACTCTCAATCTTGGCGGCAAAGGCCGCCGAGGATGGAGTCGGCCCAGGGAGCATGGAAGACCTGAAAATAAAAATCATTATCAAGAAATAAAAACACCGGAACACCTTCAGGGGACCCCATCCAGGTAAAGCCTTGAAAGAAATAAAATAAAAAAATGTTCACTAACCTTTTTTATTACCATCAGGGTTAGACCTGCCTCCACGCAGTGGTCCTTCCCCCTGCTGCCGCCAACTCCCGCCCGCACCAATATGCCAGCTCGGCGGGCGGAAAGTCACTTACGCGACTTGGCCGCTCCCACCAGATGCAGACCTGGAGGAATCTGTCACCGAGGGGAGAGCGGCTAAAAAACTCGGCGGCAGCTGACGGCAGTGGGCGGCAAGGCCACCAATTTCGAGCCCCAAATATGTTCCCTTAAAGAAAAAGAGTGGCACTAACAAATCTAGAGCCCCCTGGATGTCAAGGGGCATACATGGTAGGATAAAGAAAAAAAGGGAGGCTTATGACAGATACCAAGGGCTCAATACTGTAGAAACCCTAGAGTATAGAAAGTATAGGGGTGAAATTAAAAAGGAAATTAGGAAAGCAAAGAGAGAGCATGAAAAAAATTTGGCAAGTAAAATCCAAAGATGTTTTATAAATACATTAAGAGCAAGAGGATAACTAAAGAAAGAGTAAGGCCTATTAGAGACCTTAAAGGTAATGTGTGTGTGGAGGCGGAAGAAATGGGTATGATTCTTAATGAATACTTTGTATCTGTTTTCATAAAGGAGTGGGGCATTGCAGACATTGCAATCAGGGAGGAGGAGTGTGAAATATGAGATGAAATAAATATAGTGAGAGAGGAAGTATTAAGGGGTTTAGCCTGATGCTGTTCTCACTTGACACCCAGACACAAGCACTTTCCAATTGGGGCCATTTTCTGAAACAGAAATTTCAGTTATTTTTTTCTTCATCTATCGATTAGAATCACAAGGGCAACTGTACAACTCCCAACTTTGTCCTAGTTAAGATCAACTAAGACCAAGGAGTGAGCTTAGGGCTTTCCTGACCTATATGGTTCAGTGCCACATCACCCAGAGCGTTTACCCACTGAACAGTTCTGTAGACCAAAATTCCTGATGCCTCTACCTCCATGCAGTTCCTATGGCCCCGATATTGGTGGCCTTACCGGCCACTGCTGCTTGCTGCTGCCGTCGAGTTTAGCTGCGGTTTTCCTCTCGTTGCCATTTTTCACTTGGGCTGGAGCGGACGGGAGAGGAGTACCGCCGGGAACTGCCCGCTGACATCCTCTGGCGGCCAATTATTGTAATTGGCCTCCCGCCCACCGAAATGCCAGATTGGTGCGGGCAGGAGTCGGCAAGAGTCGGCGCCAGCAGGGGGAAGGACTGCTGCGTGGAGGCTGTTGAACCCCGCCGGTAGAACAGAAGAACAGAAAAAAAGATTAGTGAAGATATTTTTTTTTAATTTATTGTGACTTACCTGGATGGGGTCCCCTGAAGGTGTTCTGGTGTGTTTTTGTTTGCTATGATTTTTAATTTCATCTCTTCCCCCCTCCCTGGGCCCGACTCCATCCTTGGCGGCACTTGGGTATCAGGAGCCTTTGCCGCCGAGATTGAGAGCTCCTGCCCGCTACCTCCCAGATTGACGGCGTAAGCTGTTGTTTGGCCGCTGGGCGGTACTGCCACCTCTTTTAGAGGAATCTTCCAGGCAAAGTACCACCCGGTCTCTCGGAGGCCATTGGCGGTCCTTTGACCAGCACTTGGGTGGGCCTTGGCTTTGACCGAGTTCGGGCCCTCTGTCTTTCAGTATGAGCTCAAGCAATGGTATGATCTAAAAATTGCACAAAATGAAAACAAGTGGACTGGATTAGAGTTGGTCAGAATAATGTCCCGTCTGTACCTTTAGCCCTGTTCACTGCCAGATGTGGGTTTGGGCATTCTCTCAAGCCAGTTCCAGGTGGATACAAACTTACAGCACAAAAGATTCCACAATTGAGCACAAATAGGAAATTCTGGTGTGGAGAAGTGTTGTAAAGGAGAAGTAGGGCATGCTTTTCTGTGATCAAAGTTAATATACATCACTGGGGAAGGGTGGAAAAAGCTTTACATTTGTGCCTAAACTATATCATATTTGACTTGACACTGATACAGAACACCTACACTGGAAGAAAAGTTCCATTCTCCAGCACTAATATCCTTCATCTTGATCAGCAGAAAATTCACAAAAGATTTTGAAGTAAGTGACAGCAGAATGAACTCTGTTGGTGATGAAGGAAGTACTATTCACTTATCTGACATTTCTGATGTAACAGCAATGTAAATGTGACACATTTTCTGTGCAAGCAGTATATGTCCCTTCTATAAATGCTGTGCAGTTCTGTTATAGCATGTGTGTTCACGCACACACTCGGATGCACATAGATTCTGAATAACGGCCCTGAAATTCCATGGGTGTTTTGCAAGTCTGCTGCCATAATACCCCACTCCACAAGTGTGCCCCCCCACCCTCCCCCCAAAACCCCCCCACCACCACCCCATAGTAATTCTGGCCCCAGCTCCTGCAGAGCCATGGGGATGGGGAAGGAGATAGGGAGCTCCAAGAAAGACACTTAACATGTCCCAGATGCCTGGTGTACTTTTACACACAGAATTTAAATGAAGACATGAAGATCTGTAGATCCGACCACAAAACCTTTTCTGCGCATATCGTTGTCATAGATGGGGTCTCCCTTGAGTAAACAGTTAGCTTAATCACAACAGCCAGATTCCCTGGACACAACAGATTAGTTTCATAGCAAGCCGTGGAGAACATGATGGTGCAACAGAAGAGAAGCAATTAAAATGTAATTTCCATTCCCAGGTCTCAGTGGAGCGCTGCCTGACTGTAAGCAGAGAATGAAAAGAATACGTTTGAACTAAGGGACACAGCTTTTATAATGTTATTAACTTGATTCCACCTGCTTGACTTTTGAATGTGATGGGACTAGGATTCTGACAACGATGTCTGCCTCATTGTAGAGTCAGTCTCATCAGCAGAATACCTCAAAGAAAACTAATATGAAGTTCAAAAGAACTAACATGTTATATAGCACTTGAATGACAGTATGCCCTATATGCTTTGTAGTCACCTTGTTATATATTTATCTTCTACTGTGTCATGTGGAATTTTCCAGGGAGTACAATACTGATATTTAGTACTAGGAGTTAAATTAATACAACCTCATTGCAGAGACGAATTAGCAGTTAAATCCATAGCTGGATAGAGACTATTTTCATATTTGTATAACACTGGCTTTACGGCAGTATAAATGCAGGCCCTGCAAAGATCTAGAAAGAACTACTGGTTTCTTCCAAGTGATTCCAAGCAAATTAGGATGGTGATAAACTAACACTGCTGCCATGAATAGATTCATAGAATGGTTACAGCTCAAAAGGAGGCCAGTCGGCCAGTCGAGCCCGTACCAGCTCTCTGCAAGCCTTTGCTCTACATAATTAGATGTCAAAGATCCAAATGCTATTGTAGAATTTAAAGCCCCAAGTTTCCACACGCTACAAAACGGGAGCCCCTCCAAGCTGGGCGCCTGTTTTTCGCGCCGAGAACGGCGCCGGCAAAAAAACGCACGATTCTGGAGCGCCCTGCAGCTCCGTATCTGCCTGGTGTGGCGCCCAGGGGGCGGAGCCTACCACTCGCGCCGATTTTGTAAGTGGGAGGGGGCGGGTACCATTTAAATTAGTTTTTTTCCTGCCGGCAACCCTGCGCGTGCGCGTTGGAGCGTTCGCGCATGCGCAGTGTGAAGGAAACATTGGCACTCGGCCATTTTTGTAGTTCTTTGTAGCTGTTTAATTTTTGAACATTTTTTAATAAAAGCACATTGCCATCAGCACATCAGCACTGAGGCTTCTTGCAGCAGTGGGAAGGCTGCAGGAAGCCTCAGAAAGTTGAGGCCGTCGGGAAATGGCTGCTGAACTTGTGAGGCTTCCTGCAGCTTTCTCACTGTCTCCTTCCCCCCCCGCCCGCCGTCTGGAACGGCTTCCTCCCCCCTCCGCTGCATTCGGTCGGTCGGTCGGTCGGGCCCGCACTCCCTCCCTCCCCCTCCCCCCCGCCCCCCCGCCCGCCGTCGGGAATGGCTTCCTCCTCCCCCCTCCCCGTGGGAACGAACGGCTGCCTCCTCCCCCACCCCCCCCCCCGCGGGAATGGCTGCCTCAACTTGTGAGGCTTCCTGCAGCATTCTCCCTGGCTGAAGCACTTTCACACAGGTAGGAAGATGGTTTATTTAATCTTTTCTTTGTTTCAGGTTGGATTTATTTGTATAATATTTGTATAAGTATAAATAAGGATTTATTGTAGAATTTAATGACTTCCCTTCCCCCCCCCTCCCCCCCTCCCCCCCCCCCCACCTCGTTCTGGACGCCTAATTTGTAATCTGCGCCTGATTTTTTAATGTGTAGAACAGGTTTTTTCAGTTCTACAAAAATCTTCACTTGCTCCGTTCTAACTTAGTTTGGAGTACGTTTTCACTGTGGAAACTTTGAAATCAGGCGTCAGTGGCCGGACACGCCCCCTTTTGAAGAAAAAATTCTGTTCCAAAGTGAAACTGTTCTAACTGACTAGAACTGCAGAAAAAAAAAATGTGAAGAATTGTGATTTCTAAGATACTCCGTTCTCCACCAGTTGCTCCTAAAAATCAGGCGCAAATCATGTGGAAACTTGGGGCCTAAATGTGCCAGGCAACATCGCTCTACATCAGCCATGAGTCATGCCACTTCAGCTCAGAGTATTTTGACCTGCTCAGCTCAGCTCTGAGCCACCTCACCTCAGCTCTATGAGTCATTCACTTCAGTAAGGATTTCCTATTATCAGGGAGCACCTCTTTTCTTGCAGGGCCTTGACGGTAAATTGCCATTTTGATTAGAGCCGTTTCAATACTGTGCCTGGGGCAGAAACCTGATTCGAGCAGTTCAAACATGGAGTTGCGGGAAAGGTGGGCACAGATTTAGGAGGCAACAACATGTTAAAGGACTTGGGAGAGGAAAAAGAGGTTGGAGGTGGGGTGGTAGTTTGCAAGGACAGTGGGGGCAAGAGGTTTTTTTTTGAGGAGGAGATAATGACAGCAGATTTGAAAGGGAGGTGGACAGTATCTGAGTTGAGGAGGCCACTTATAATGCAAACAAGCATGCGAGCCAGGTGGTCAGTAGTTTAATGTGAATAGGGTCAAGAGAGCAGGAGGTGGTTCTCATAAGAACGTAACAAATAGGAGCAGGATTGGCCATACGGCCCCTCAAGCCTGTTCTGCCATTCCATAAGATCATGGCTGATCATGGACAAGATGAGCTTGGAGAAGACATGAGGAGAGATAGGAGAGAAATTGGAGAAAGATGTGAGTTCAGGGCTTTTAAACATGCTGTCTACATCTCTGCACACAGTGACAGACGTGTACAGGCTGTTGGTCACCATGTATGTCAGTAAGTCACCATGCATCTGGGAACTAGCTTGTGCTTCAGCACTTTGATGGCTAAAGCCAATGGAAGATGTGAGTATGGCATTATATGTGGTATATTTGGACTTTCAGAAGGCGTTCGACAAGGTCCCACACAAGAGATTGACGTGCAAAGTTAAAGCACATGGGATTGGGGGTAGTGTACTGACATGGATTGAGAACTGGTTGTCAGACAGGAAGCAAAGAGTAGGAGTAAATGGGTACTTTTCAGAATGGCAGGCAGTGACTAGTGGGGTACCGCAAGGTTCTGTGCTGGGGCCCCAGCTGTTTACACTGTACATTAATGATTTAGATGAGGGGATTAAATGTAGTATCTCCAAATTTGCGGATGACACTAAGTTGGGTGGCAGTGTGAGCTGCGAGGAGGATGCTGTGAGGCTGCAGAGCGACTTGGATAGGTTAGGTGAGTGGGCAAATGCATGGCAGATGAAGTATAATGTGGATAAATGTGAGGTTATCCACTTTGGTGGTAAAAACAGAGAGACAGACTATTATCTGAATGGTGACAGATTAGGAAAAGGGGAGGTGCAAAGAGACCTGGGTGTCATGGTACATCAGTCATTGAAGGTTGGCATGCAGGTGCAGCAGGCGGTTAAGAAAGCAAATGGCATGTTGGCCTTCATAGCAAGGGGATTTGAGTACAGGGGCAGGGAGGTGTTGCTACAGTTGTACAGGGCATTGGTGAGGCCACACCTGGAGTATTGTGTACAGTTTTGGTCTCCTAACCTGAGGAAGGACATTCTTGCTATTGAGGGAGTGCAGCGAAGGTTCACCAGACTGATTCCCGGGATGGCGGGACTGACCTATCAAGAAAGACTGGATCAACTGGGCTTGTATTCACTGGAGTTCAGAAGAATGAGAGGGGACCTCATAGAAACATATAAAATTCTGACAGGGTTAGACAGGTTAGATGCAGGAAGAATGTTCCCAATGTTGGGGAAGTCCAGAACCAGGGGTCACAGTCTAAGGATAAGGGGTAAGCCATTTAGGACCGAGATGCGGAGGAACTTCTTCACCCAGAGAGTGGTGAACCTGTGGAATTCTCTACCACAGAAAGTTGTTGAGGCCAATTCACTAAATATATTCAAAAAGGAGTTAGATGAGGTCCTTACTGCTAGGGGGATCAAGGGGTATGGCGAGAAAGCAGGAATGGGGTACTGAAGTTGAATGTTCAGCCATGAACTCATTGAATGGCGGTGCAGGCTAGAAGGGCCGAATGGCCTACTCCTGCACCTATTTTCTATGTTTCTATGTTTCTATGTTTCTATATTATTGTAATATAGAAAATAAATGGGTTCTAAAAATATTAATGCACAACGTGGATAAGTCACTGGGCCCTGATTACATCCGCCCTAGGGTGTTGAAGGAAATCAGAGCAGATAGAAGTGTGAGGGCTTTATAGGAATTATCAGTAAATGAGAAACAGTTTGATAGGAAACATTTTGTGCCATGAAATCATGGATTTTCTAATTGGTATATGGCACTGTTGGGTAGTCTTACGTTGCTAAATTCCACAGCTTCCCAGTATGCAGCATGAAACCTGGCCTTCCTCTTCTGCCAGTCATGCTACACTTCAGTCCGCTATGCAGAGTTCCCTAGAGTGCCAGATGGAGCAATTATCCTCATAGTCACCTTGTGCAGCAGTGGATTGAGTGTAGCCCCATTACATCTTTTGCCCACAGACTCTTTTTTTGTTGTGCCTCCATTTTGGCTTTTCCTTTCTTTTGCCTCACCTCTTACTTCTTCACTTCTGCCCCTCCCTCCAACAAAAGCTTGCAACATTTTCCAATGTTTTTGTTACTAGATGCAGCCATTTCCCTTTAACTTCATGTGAGGACATCAAATTGGAGCTGCAGCCTTTGAGGGCTTTGAGCTGCTGTGATTTTCCATCCCCCCTGCATTTCATGCTTCCAGTGCAAGGCACTAGAGGCGCAGGGAGCGTGCCAAATGTGATTGAAAAAGCAATAATTTTGTAAATTTATCTGACAATTACTTCAACACTTCCATGTGATTATTAATGAAAAAAAAAACTTTGGTCCCACTATGCCCCTTTGATGCGATCCTAGCAGCCCTTGCACCTGGATCATAATATCGGGTCTCTTACCTTTACTCGGTGCTGTACTGCTGAACCAACGAAGAACGTCAACTGTCCATAGAGGGAGGTGGAGTGTGAATGTTAGCTAAGGTTATGGCAAAATCAATTATAGCCATCTTAATTCTTATAGCACTTGCCAGGAAGCTTTGCTGGTGACGCAAAAATCATATTTCCACACTGCGGAACACCCATTTTAAGAACCTAGAACTTGAAACTCATTCCGTAATATTTTCAGTCAGCTTGATCTAGAGGGTAAATGTCATTAGCTTTTAGTAGGTTGTTTGGGGGGCAAGGTGGATGGGGTGGGGTGTCTCTTCCTACACAGTTCAAGCATTCTACTGGTAGGTTGACTGATTGGAGCATGGGCATGTACAGCAGGAGCGGCGAGGTTGGGGCGCAGGAGCAGCGAGTGATCGTGTAGCGACATGATCGGAGCCCAGGAGAGGCGTGAGTTCGGGCCCTGGGGCGGCACGGGCCAGCCCACACTGCAATATGTGTGCGTACTAGGTCCGTGCTGTGGAGCTGGTCTCCAGTTATCTTGGTTAATCCTTGCCACTGGACCAAGAACTAGCTCTGTCAAGCCCATGTGGTGGCTGGTGTGCAAATGTAACGGCCACCACACGTTAAAAAAATCCACGCACAGGCATCTTCCACCCTTCAATATGTAGTTCGAGACCTGGAATATTAGGTCCTTCATTGAAACACCTCTGAACTCATCCCTTTTTGGAGTGGAAGCAAGTCATCCTCAATACGAGGGACAGCCAATGATGATGATGAGGGCAGGAGTGAACCTTGGCTTGGTGAGCAAAGAGACGGGAGGAATGCAGCAGAGGTAACTGAATGGATGGTCTCAATCTTAGTGATAAATTCCACAAACTCCTTATAGTTGTTATTGGAGGTGATGGCAGAAGGGGCAGCAGGGGAGAGGGCTTTAAGGAAATGGTTGACAGTGGAAAAAATAAATCAGAGGTTATCTTTGAATTCTAGAATGATCTTGGAGTAGTGCCTGACACAAGACTCCCAAAGCAAGCGCTCTACTCGGAACTCCTACACGGCAAGCGTTCCCCAGGTGGGCAGAGGAAATGTTTCAAGGACATCCTCAAAGTCTCCTTGATAAAGTGCAACATCCCCATCGACACCTGGGAATCCCTGGCCAAAGACCGCCCTAATTCTCGATTTTGAGGGACTGCCTATGATTGGAGTAGTGGGAAGTTTTGGCAGAGGAGAGCAGGGCCCAATAGTGCTTTATGTGGTTCAGTTAGGTATGGCAATGAATAGCTAAACCAGTTGTGCACAATATACAATTAAGTCTGCACCCCTTGCCCTTACTGGAGTTAAGGTGGGGGATGTACCATGGGGAACAATCAGGGTGCGAGAGAGTAAGGGTTTTTCCGGGGACAAGTGCATCATTCTTAAATACTAAATCTGTCAACTCAACTGTATTCTTCTGGATTGCTATAGTTAATCTGAGTCAGTCTATATTCATTTAGCTGAATGACTATGACTTCAAAATATCAGTTTATCTTTCCTAGACTCACATACATCTATGTTTGAAATGACTCCAGAATCTTATATCGTGCAACAGCCTACTCACATTAGTCTTTACGGTAGAGGACACAAACAATATCCCAACAGTGGATAGTCAATGGGCTATGGAGGGGGGAGGAACTTAACACAATCACTAAGGAGGTGGTACTCAGTAAGATAATGGGACTAAAGGCGGATAAACCCCTGGACCTGATGGCTTGCATCCAAGGGTCTTAAGAGAAGTAGCGGCAGGGATAGTGGATGCATTGGTTGTAATTTACCAAAATTCCCTGGATTCTGGGGAGGACCCACCAGATTGGAAAACTGCAAATGTAACGCCCCTATTTAAAAAAGGAGGCAGACAAAAAGCAGGAAACTATAGATCAGTTAGCCTAACATCTGTGGTTGGGAAAATGTTGGAGTCCATTATTAAAGAAGCAGTAGCAGGACATTTGGAAAAGTATAATTCGGTCAGGCAGAGTCAGCATGGATTTATGAAGGGGAAGTCATGTTTGACAAATTTGTTGAAATTCTTTGAAGATGTAACGAACAGGATGGATAAAGGGGAACCAGTGGATGTGGTGTATTTGGACTTCCAGAAAGCATTTGACAAGGTGCCGCATAAAAGGTTACTGCACAAGATAAAAGTTCACGGGGTTGAAGGTAATATATTAGCATGGATAGAGGATTGGCTAACTAACAGAAAACAAAGAGTAGGGATCAATGGTTCATTCTCAGATTGGTAATCAGTAACTAGTGGGGTGCCGCAGGGATCAGTGCTGGGACCCCAACTTTTTACAATCTATAGTAACGACTTGGAAGAAGGGACCGAGTGTAACGTAGCCAAGTTTGCTGACGATACAAAGATGGGAGGAAAATCAATGTGTGAGGAGAACACAAAAAATCTGCAAAAGGACATAGACAGGCTAAGTGAGTGGGCAAAAATTTGGCTGATGGAGTATAATGTTGGAAAGTGTGAGGTCATGCACTTTGGCAGAAAAAAACAAAGAGCAAGTTATTATTTAAATGGAACAACATTGTAAAGTGCTGCAGTTCAGCGGGACCTGGGGGTACTTGTGCATGAAACACAAAAGGTTAGTATGCAGGTACAGCAAGTGATCAGGAAGGCCAATGGAATTTTGGCCTTTATTGCAAAGGGGATGGAGTATAAAAGCAGGGAAGTCTTGCTACAGTTATTCAGGGTATTGGTGAGGCCACACCTGGAATACTGCGTACAGTTTTGGTTTCCATATTTACGAAAGGATATACTTGCTTTGGAGGCAGTTCAGTGAAGGTTCACTAGGTTGATTCCGGAGATGAGGGGGTTGACTTATGAGGAAAGGTTGAATAGGTTGGGTCACTACTCACTGGAATTCAGAAGAATGAGAGGTGATCTTATCGAAATGTATAAGATTATGAGGGGGCTTGACAAGGTGGATGCAGAGAGAATGTTTCCACTGATAGGGGAGACTAGAACTATGGGGCATAATCTTAGAATAAGGGAGACCCATTTAAAACTGAGATGAGGAGGAATTTCTTCTCTCAGAGGGTTGTAAATCTGTGGAATTCGCTGCCTCAGAGAACTGTGGAAGCCGGGGCATTGAATAAATTTAAGACAGAGATAGTTTCTTAGCTAATAAGGGATTAAGGGGTTATGGGGAGCGGGCAGGGACATGGACCTGAGTCCATGATCATATTAAATGGCGGAGCAGGCTCGAGGGGCCGTATGGCCTACTCCTGCTCCTATGGTCTTATGTTCTTGCTTGCTTTGGTGATTTCATAGATCATTTAAGATGTTGTCTGTGGACATTTTGTCTGCCATATTAACAGAGAGGCATGGAGGTAGCTGGAGGTGGCGGGGTGCGGGGGAAAGGGAGGTCAGATTGAGAGGCTGGCTGGCTGTCAGTCAGCTTGGCCTGCAGCATCAAGCCATAGCCGGGGAACGGTATGAGGGAGGAAGACATTGGGTGTCACATGAGGGACATCAATAGGGGAAGCTCAGAGAGATCACGGATGGGCTGGTGGAACGAAGATTGCGGAGGGCTTGTGGAGGATCACAGAGTGGGTCCGATCGCTGGGGAGGTTTGCTTGGGGGCCTTAGAGGAAGCATTCCTGTTCCTCCTCGCCCACAAGAACATAAAAAATAGGTGCAGGAGTAGGCCATTTGGCCCCTCATGCCTGCTCCACCATTCATTAAGATCAAGACTGACCTTTTACCTCAACTCCACCTTCCCGCACTATCCCCATATCCCTTGCTTCCCTTAGTATCCAAAAATCTATCAATCTCTGTCTTCAATATATTCAATGACTGAGCATTCACAGCTCCCTGGGGTAAAGAATTTCAAAGATTCACAATCCATCGAAAGAAGAAATTTCTCCTCATCTCAGTTAAATGACCAATTTCTTATTCTGAGACTGTGATCCCTAGTTCTAGATTCCCCAGCCAGGGAAATATCCTCCCAGCATCTACCCTGTTAAGCCCCTTAAGAATTTTATACATTTCAATGAGATCATCTCTCACTCTTCTAAACTCTAGAGAATATATGCCTAGTCTACTCTATCTCTCCTCATAGGACAATCCTTTCATCCCAGCTATCAGTCTGGTAAACCTATGCTGCACTCCCTTTAAGGCACGTATATCTTCCTTCGGTAAGGAGACCAAAACCGTGCACACTACTCCAGGTATGATCTCACCAAGGCCCTATACAATTGTAGTAAGACTTCTTTACTCATACACTAATCTGTTTGTAATAAATGCGAACATACCATGAATCACAGAAAGTTAACATGCAGGTACAGCAAGCAATTAGGAAAGCAAATGGGCATCGCTCGCATGCTCTTATTTTTTCAGCAATCTGGTCTATTTCTCAATAATTCTAAAGACATTTCTTCTTGACGGGAATTACCGCTTTGCTTTGTTAATCAGACTGGCAGCACACGAGCTGCATTTATGTTGTGCGTTAGTCCCACTGCTAATATCAAAATATAATCATCTGTGCTCAGATCCAAGTCAGGTGGTAATGGTCTGGAGTTTATGTGCAAACCTGCACTACAGTAGATGAAAACAGTAACATTTCTCTCTTACCTGGTTTATCACTGTCCCAGTAAAGATTTCCCTTACTCTGAATCCCCCAAACTTTCAGGGATCATGGAGTTAGTTTGCATCTGTGGCCACTATTGGCGCAGAGTTTTACTTCCCTTCAAAATATAGCAATCGAGAGTGCTATCAGCTGTTACCTCCTGCCTGTTCTTAATGTCCTCCTGCGTAACCAGTTGGGTCGGTAATGGAACATTATGATTGCTCCGAACATTTCCGGACTAAGAACTGCAAAAGTCCATCATTCTTAATTGCTAACCTGTGACCTCAGCTGAAAGGGCGCAAGCAACTGCAAGGTGAAGAAAGGAATAGGCTCAGCTATGATGGCCCACAGTTGAATAGCCCACTAACACTCACAATCCAGATTAACAATTAAAGAATAGTCAGTTGAGAAATTTAGCAGAGGTTTGGTTCCATCTCCTTCAAGACAGAAATGATAAGACAATAAAATAAAAAGGATCCCTGCTTTAGAAATAATGTGGGTGATTTTTGATTGTCCTGTAAAGCAGGCAGGCAGTGGGTCCACTACGCTGGCCTGATGAGACCTGAACCATTTTCACAGTCAGGCCTTATTTTAATATGCAGAGTGAGCTAATTGCACTAGCAGCTCGTCCATTGGGAGGGCAGAAAGTCTGGTGGGGCTGCCACTAGTTGAAGGCAGCCTGTACTACCACTTACTATGTGCTAATCCTTGTCCCTCTACCCTCTTTATATATCCATCAGATGTCTCAGTCCAAACTGCATCAGACGCTGGGAAGGAGAATCCTCCTGAAGATACACCATCGTTCGCTCTCACCCTTTCATGCGTAAGCTCAGAAACTGGCACCACGTGTACTTTAAATAGTGGATAATTTCACAGGAACATTATTTTGTCGTTTGCTGTATATCACATAAACCAATGTGAAGATTAAAAATGTTTATGTTAAATAAACAATTCCATGGTGACTTCAACTTTAAGAAAAGCTTGCATTATGTAAACCCTGACAGGTCTATCACATTTTCCGTGTTCATGGTAATGCAAAAAATTAAAAAATGAATTTTAAAAATTAATAAATTGCCTATGGCAAAGTTGAAGTTTTTTTTTATATACAAGATGGCGATGGAGAGATACTTCAGAAATTTGCTCTATTGATCCACCTTTGTGGCAAAAAATGAAACTACATCATAATAATTGGTATAGCAACTAACAATGGTAAATGTTGACATAAAAGCATGACCAGAAATCATGGCAACAAGAGGCTTAGGTTTGTGGAGAGGAAGTTCATTCTCCATGCAAGATTTTTAATAACATATTAGTTGTTCTTCCAGGGCATTGCACATGGAGAGTTAGAAACCAACTGTAGGCTTCAGGGGAAAGGGGGGTAAGAGGGAGGGGTATGGAACCAGGACGTGCAGACTTCATTCAGTCTCCATTTTAAAGACATACATTCAATCATCTATCTTTATTTTTGTACTTCGATTACAAATGTGAGGAGTCCAAAACTAGATAGTTACTAATAAATCTAATAAGGAATTCAGAAGAAACTGCTTTACCCAGAGAATGTTAGAATGTGAAATTTGCTACCATATGGAGTAGTTGAGGCGAATAGCATCGATACATTTAAGGGGAAGCTAGATAAGTACATGAGGGAGAAAAGAATAGAAGGATATGTTGATAGGGTGGGAGGAGGCTTGTGTGGAACATAAATACCTGCAGTTGGGCCAAATGGCCTGTTTGTGAGCTGGAAGCTCTATGTAATGCTATGTAAAATCAACAGTTGTCAATTAATATTTATAATAATTAGAAGGAAGTAGTTATCCTCAAGATTAAATCAGAACAAATAATTTTTAGTGTATTGGAAAGCACTGGGATGTTTGTGCTTATTATAGCTGAGGAGGGAGTGTCCAATAGCCTCCTTGATTTCTGTCTGGCCTGTAATCAGCCCACACTGACATCAACCACAATGGTTTATGAGAGATTACACCAGGTGAGTTGGTACATCTTAGCTAATGGGACACTCATCTGCACTAAGAGAAAGATAATAGAGAGACAGACAGATAGAAACAGTCAGACTGAGAATGACAGAAAAACAGATAATTATACTTTGCAAGGATCTACACAAGATCATCAGTAAAGTGGAAGGTTCACCTAATGGGACAATTTCAGGGAGGAGAGGCGACATATAAAGAGGCCTGCCCTCGCAGGTGGACATGAAATATCTCACAATAATATTCAAAGAGAGCAGAGAGTTCTCCTGGTGTCCTGACCAATATTTATTCCTCATTTAAAAAAAAAACCATTATCTGGTCATTATCATTGCTGTTTGTGGGACCTTGATGTGCGCAAATTGGCTACTGCGTTTCCTACATTACAACAGTGACTACATTTCAATATTACTTCATTGGCTTTAAAGCGCTTTGGGACATCCTGAGGTCATGAAAGTGCCATATTAATGCAAGTCAGTCTTTCTGTCCTGGTGATGGAAATAGATAGAGTGAGATGATCAGCAGTTAGTACTCGTGGCTTCCTGCTGATTTTAGCTGTTCTAGCTGTCCTCCTACAAAGCTAGCTCAGTCTATCCATTAGGGTTGGTGAAATTAAGCTGCCTTGACACTCTCAACACTGGCTTCTGCTGCTCTGAGTACAACAATAATATCCTGATGACAACATCATTCCATGGTCCACTGATTTCAACAGTGTATGATGGACCTGTCCCAAAAATAACACTTATGCAATCCTCCAGGGCTGGCTTTTAGCTATGTAAGAGGAATTGTCTGCAGTCAACCATAGGTAGTCCAGTATTAAAACAATCCTTTAAGTTACATTCAATTAACTTAACTCTTCGACTGTCAGCACCTTCAGAGAATTCCAGTTTCCCTAATCCAGTTAGGCTTTTTAAGCATTCAACTTACGAACTGAAATAAACTTTAAAATTGCAGTAATAAAGCAACTCGCACATCAGTAGCAGTTTTATCACTGTGATATTAGCACCTCACGTCTAAAATATACACAACATAGAATTTAATTAATAATTTTAAAACATTTCATCTGGCTGTACTTTCTTTGTCCTCATTCTACTTTTATTATTAAACTTTACTTCTTTTGCCTGTACCTACTTTTAAGTTTAACAATTGAAAGCCCCACTGTTCATTTGAGGGGGACAGCTACATCATAGACAACTGGTGTTCCAAGTCTGAATTTTCAGCCAATTAAGGATCATAATTGTATAACTGGACATGGTCATGTCACAAATGTGACTTGGTTATCTACTGATGCACAAAATACTGTTGCTGTCAGACCCTTACCCTGCTGAATAAATGGGAACTCCAGATAGTGAGCACAACAATACTGGCACTTTAAGAATTAAACCATCATAGGGCTTGATTTTAAATCCCAGGCAGGAACCTGGCCTAGTGAGCATTTGGCTCGTCTGGTAGCAGGCAGACCCGGTCGATTTTAGTGGCCGGTCATTATTAGCATGCAACTGGTCAACTTCCCCACCAAAACAACCAGGAAGTCAGTGGGAAGCGGTCATTGAAATTAGACGGCAGGAGGCCACAGCCAAGGACCCAAGAGAACAGACCCCGGCTCAAGGGGAATCCCTAGGAGGGGGGAGCCTGAGGCAACAGAGCCCCAAGGTTTCATCGTAAGGCTATGAGGAGCACTCGTGCAATTCCTGGTCCACAAGGAAACTGAAAGAAAAAAAAAATTGAAAACAAACGTTAATTGTTGAGCGTGTTCTGGCCCTGGCTCCTGCTCCTGGCATGTTTGGTCTGGCAGAGAGGCCACCACTACCACTCCCAGAGGGGCCTCGGGTTAAAATAACAGATTGACATTATCGGAACCCGATCTGCACATTTAAAGCATATCCCAGATGTCCCTGCCACCTGCAATTTAACATTTTCCCGAGTGGGAAAGGAGTGGGCAAGTCTCCCGTTCCATTTTAACTGCCCACCCCCACTTCCAGCCTGTTTTTTTTTGCCATGCTCACTATTAAAGGGGTTAGTAGGGTTTGCTGAACAAGTCAACAAAGCTGGCCTGCATCACGTCCAATAACTACATGCAAATAACACAAAGCATTATCATGATGATTTTTATTTTTCATTACTTTTAAAGAAGTGGAAACATTTCCAATACTTTTCACAGAGGATAATGGCCCTTAAAACAAACAGCTTTCCACATAATTGCTTAAACTTAAACACCCAATATCATCTTCACAGCCCAGATCTATCACCATCATTGATAGTCTCCAGCCATAGTTCAATTCAATCACCGTCAGTAGCTGATTTCACAGTCCATACCAATTACCATCAGTCACTGATTTCACAGCTCAGATCAATCACGATGTGCAATTGAGTTCAAATCAATCATTCTAACAATTGACTCCATTCACAATTCCAATCACTATCAGTAATTGACTCTAGTCAGATATCAAAACAACCATTATCAGCAATTTATTTCATTCAGTTTCAGATTGATTACATAGAAAAAAACGAGCAAGAAAAATATCGAATATGGTTAAAATTGAATTTTGTTTATTGTTTTGAAATTTTAAAAATCAGAACAGTTCCTGCGGTTTGAAGCATCCTGACACTGAAAAACCAGATGGCCAAAGACTGAGAAACCAGGACAGTAAAATGGATCAAATGGCCGGATATTCTTACTGCTTACAACACTGGACCACTCAACCTTGGAGATATTTCCATTCTGATAAACAGCAAATTGGCATGGTTCCTGAGACAACTTTTTGAGAGCAATTAGTCAAAGCATGAACCAAACTTTTAGCTTCCAAAAGCCCTTATGATTGACAAATTTTCTGAAAAGAATTGTCCAACCATCATTTGGATGTGTTATCCATCGGTCCAGACTTTTGATATCACAAAACCTATCTATAATACATCTAAGAGCTAGAGATGCTTTTCTAATTAAAGCATCAAAGGATAAACCAGGTGCTGAACGGGATGCATGAGCAAAAGTAGACTCCTGAAGGAGATCCAGCTGTGAATGGCGCAGATGCTAAGGGAGGTGGAAATCATATTAGTGCAGCAACATTTAAAGTCCTGCCGTTTCTCCTGGCTCCATGCATCTGTGGAGTTTCTTGAAAGTTTGTGGGTGAAGTTGGAGGAAGAGGAGCAAAAAAAGAGGAGGAGGAGGAACCATAATCAGACTGTGTTAAATAGTTCAATAGGTAAGAACAGAGAAGGAAAATACTGGGAGCATTTAAGGAGTGGTGTCAAATGGAATTTTTCTCAACTAAGTTCACTGATGAGAAGCTGGAGTTACTCCTTTAGGAAGTCAGGGAGAGGAGGGAACCCTCTTTGGAGGCACATGAAAGTGTATCGTCATGTTACTGATTCTTCTTCTTAGGCGGTCCCTCGTCACTCTCTTCAGGACCGGCTCGCGCTGTACCTTGCAGTGGCATGGCCGCCGCTCACCGCTCCTTTTATGACCCTGATTATTATTGATTACAACCATACTCACTATTAAAGGGGATGGTACTGTCACAAATAAGTCACAAAGCTGGCCTGCACATGTTCAATAACTACATGCAAATCACACAAAGCATTATCACGATGGTTTCAATTTGTCATGACTTTTAAAGAAGTGGAACATTTACAACACTTTTCACAGATGATAATGGTCTGAAGACAAACAGCTTCCTACATAATTGCTTAAACTCAGATAAACACCCGATATCATCTTCACGGCCCAGATCAATCTTTTCTTGGTCGGATCAACAATTGTAAATTGCAGGTGGCAAGGACAACTGCCCCAAGCCAGTGAGGTGCTCATTAAATATGCAGATTGGGCTCCGATGTTGTCAATCTGTTATTTTTAACCTGAGGCCCGAGTGGGGGAGCAGTGGTAGTCTTCCTGCCAGGCCAAACCTGCTTAATCACTCACTTAAATCATTAGCGTGTCCAGCATTGAAGTACTACGTTGGATAAAATACCATTATGCCTCTCACACTTCCCACATTAGCCAAGCAAGAAAAAAGATGGCCCACAATCAGAGAGTGATTGGCAGCTACTGGGGATAGACAAGCGAACCTATAGGCTCGAGCATCCCACCCGCCGCCACCTCCCAGGAGGAGGCCATTGGGATATTCCGATGGCTTGCGGTTGAAGATATAGGAGATAGCAAAGTGGAAGGGTAAGTGCCAGTTGATAGATTGTCAAACTATTCCCAGACTTTTCATCTGATGTTGCTTATAGAGAAACAAAAAGCAAACTTCACAACAGCATCAGGCTTTGTCCTTCTATTTCACCTGGAGTCATAAGAGACAGTAGAGAGGAAGAAGAGGGGACAATGAGCTGGAACAATGTCAATTTTGCCTGCCACCTCCACCATCATCTTGCACTCTATCCTTACCAAGCATCAGCCCAGAGACACACATTCAGAGGCCACCAGGTAGTTTGCGACAGAGAGTATCACTGGGTGATGCACTAGGCGCTGGTTGTCAGGGGGAGGGAGACATGGAGGGGAAAGTTTCTGATTGTAAGGTCAAGTAGCTCCGGGCTCAGGAATCATTGAAAAAGATTTTGTTGGTTCTGCTTCAACATTCTCAGAGCATCAAACCTACATGGAGGGTTCATGGTTGGTCTCCCACGATATTTAGCACTTCTCAGGTTAGCTTGTGGAGCCCATAGATGGCATGTGTCTGACCATGAGTGAGGGATTCTGAGCACTGCAGGCACTCCTTGAGCAACAGGCTGCTTCCAGAATTCCTGTAAATGATGTCCCTATTCAAAAGGCTCAAGGAGCAGAGCAGGATGATGTGCGGCTACTTACATTTGCTGATCAGGAAAAAAAGTGGTAGGTTTAGCAAACTTTCAGGAAGACTGTAAAATACCTCAGGAGGACATAGATTGCTTAGTGAATTGGGCAGAAAGGTGGCAAATGCAATTTAATGCTGAGAAATATGAGTTAATACATTTTGGGAAGAAAAGTAAGGAATGGAAAACCATGAAAAGGCGTGGATGAACAGAAACCTAGAAGGTTAAATACATAGTGGGGTAATTTTTGAGTGATGTGATAGTGTAACACAGGCAGCTTGTTTTACATCTCTCATGATTTTTATTTTAATTGACTTCAATGCGGAGTCACTATCACCCAATTCCCCCATAATAACTTGACAATGAGAGCACAGGTAGATAAAGTTATAAAAATGGCCAATAGCATTTTGAGTTTTATAAATAGTCACAAAAGAGTAAAGAAGTAATATACAAGTCAATGATTAGTCCATAGTTAGAGTATTGTATGCAGTTTGCACACTTCACTGTAGAAAAGTCATAAAAGCCATAGATAGTGTACAGATTTACCAGGATGATGCTAGGGATAAGAACCTAGTTATGAGGTGTGTCTTGAGGCACTGGGGCTATTTCCACTGGAATAGAGGAGACTAGGAGGAAATTTAATAGAGATTTTTTTAATGATGTAGGGTTTTAATAGTGTGATTTCTAGTAGTGGAGCCAATGATGAAATGTTCTCAATTTAAAATTGCCACTGTGAAAAAAGAGGCAAGAAGAAATCTCTTTATACACAAGCTTGTTGGAGTATGGAAAGCTTTGTGGTTGAAGCAGAGATCATTGCAGCTTTTAAGGGAGAATTGGAGAAATCTATTGTAACGAGATAATGTAAAGCGCCCTCTAGCTAGGAGGTATCAATATAATGTATAGCGCCCTCTAACTAGGAGGTATAGGAAGCTGTATTGAGAGAGGATCTGTGAAGGAACGTCATCTGAAGCTCCACATGGCTGTCTGACATTTCCCAAATAAATAAGTTGAACTAAGAGTGTTCAAGAGACTATAAATTACATGGTGTCAGAAACAGAGACTTCTGATCTTTCGCCGAACACATCGACAACCGAAATATTGGAACTGTAAGACTTTTTCGAGCCGATCGAAATCGACGTTAAGCAGTGCAGTGCAGTGCACAGCGTGCTTCCTACACATCGCGCATGGATCCGTGAAGGGCAATAAATAGTCATAAGCTTGTAAAATAATCTAGAGGCATTAGTAAAGTAAACTTAAAGTGGCATAAGTTATTGTAGAGCCTCGATTGAAAAAGTATTTCTACAATTACATGGCCACGATATTTTACTATTAGACTTGTTCTAGTCCTCTGGGTATTTGAACGCTATCATCATTGTCATCATCATCATCTATGTGACAAACTCAGAGTACTAAACTGTAGCGAGCTATCATGACCACCACGATGTCAACTCCCATGCACATTCCTCTCACATCTCCATTGCAGGTGACTGGCGATTTGAAAGCCAACTGGAAAAAATAGAAAAGTGTGGGGGGAAGGGGGGGTAGCCCTCATAATAAAGGATAACATAAGGACAGTAGAGAGAAAGGATCTCGGCTCAGATAATCAGCAAGTAGAATTAGTATGTGGAGATAAGGAATAACAAGGGGCAGAAAACACTGGTGGGACTAGTAGAAAGGCCCCCTAATAGTATCCATACCATTGGACAGAATATTAATCAAGAAATAGTAGGAGCTTGTAACAAAGGTTATCCAATAATTGTGGGGGACTTTAATCTTCATATAGACTGCACAAATCAAATTGGCAAAGGTAGTCTGGAGTTCATGGAATGTATTTGGGACAGTTTCTTAGAACAATACATCATGGAACCAACAGGGAACAGGCTATTTTAGATCTTGTATTGTGTAATGAGACAGGGTTAATTAACAATCTCATAGAAAAGGATCCTCTGGGGCAGAGTGATCATAATATGATAGAATGTCACATTACGTTTGAGAGTGACTTGCCTAAGTTCGCATGTAAAGTTTAAACTTTAAAAAAGCCAATTACATAGGTATGAAGGGCGAGTTGGCTAAGGTAGATTAGAAAAATAGATTAAAAGATATTGCGGTAGATAAGCAGCCACTAGCATTTCAAGAAATATTTCATAATTCTCAGCAAAAATACATTCCATTGAGAAACAAAAACTCCACTGGAAAAGTGATCCGTCCGTGGCTAAGTAAATAAATTAACAATAGCATTAGATTGAAAGACGATGCTTATAATATTGCGAAGAATAGTAGTAAGCCTGAGCATTGGGAGAATTTCAGAAACCAGCAAAGGATGACCAAAAAATTGATAAAAAGGAAAAAAATAGAATATGAGAGAAAACTAGCATGAAATGTATAAATAGATTGTAAGAGCTTCTACAAGTATGTAAAAAGGAAGAGAGCAACAAAAGTAAATGTTAGTCCCTTAGAGGCTGAGACAGGAGAAATGATTATGGGAATAAAGAAATGGCAGAAACATTAAAGAAATATTTTGTATCTGTCTTCACAGTAGAAGACACAAAAAGCATACCAAAGATGGTGCGGAAAAAAGGGTCTATTGAAGGTGAGGAACTTAACGTAAATAATATAAGTAGAGACAAAGTATCAGAGAAATTAATGGAACTAAAAGCCGACAAATCCCCTGGACCTACATCCCAGGGTTCTAAGAGGTGGCTGCAGAGATAGTGGATGCACTGGTTCTGATCTTCCAAAATTCCCTAGATTCTAAAATGGTCCCAGCGAATTGGAAGGTAGCAAATGTAACACCGCTGTTCAAGAAAGGAGGGAGAGAGAAAACAAGGAACTACAGGCCAGTGAGTCTGACATCAGTCTTCGGAAAAATGTTGGAATCCATTAAGGAAGTGGCATCAGGGCACTTAGAAAATCATAACATGATTAGGCAGAGTCGTGAAAGGGAAATCGTGTTTGACAAATTTATTAGAGGTTTTTTGAGGATGTAACTAACAGGGTAGATAAAGGGGAACCAGTGGTCGTGGTACATTTGGATTTCCAAAAGGCATTCGATAAGGTGCCACATAAAAGGTTATTACACAAGATAAGGGCTCATGTGGTTGGGGGTAATATAGTAACATGGATAGAGGATTGGTTAATGGACAGAAAGCAGAGAGTAGGGATAAACGGCTTATTTTCAGGTTGGCAGGCTGTAACTAGTGGGATGCGGCAAGGTTTAGTGCTGGGGCCTCAGTGATTTATAATCTATATTAATGACCTAGATGAAGGGACCTAGTGTAATGTATCTAAGTTTGCTGATGATACAAAGCTAAGTGGGACAGTAAACTATGAGGAGAATACAAAGAGTCTGCAAAGACTGTGAGTGAGCAGTAAGGTGGCAGACGCGGTACAATACAGTGTGCGGTTATTCACTTTGGTAGGAAGAAGAGAAAAACAGAATATTTTTTAAATGGTCAGAAACATTTAAATGTTGTTGCTCAGAGAGATTTGGGTATCCTCGTGCAAGAAACACAGAAAGCTAACATGCAGGTACAACAAGCAGTAAGGAAGGCAAATGGCATGTTAGCCTTTATTGCAAGGGGGTTGGAGTATATAAGAGTAAAGGAGTCTTGCTACAATTATACAGGGCCTTGGTGAGACCACACCTGGAGTACTGTGCACAGTATTGGTCTCCTTATCAAAGGAAGGAAATACTTGCCTTGGAGACGGTGCAACGAAGGTTCACTCGATTGATTCCTGGGATGAGAGGGCTGCCTTATGAGGGGAGATTGTGTAGAATGGGCCTATACTCTCTGGAGTTTAGAAGAATAAGAGGTGATCTCATTGAAACATACAATATTCTGAAGGGGATTGACAGGGTAGATGCTGAGAAGTTGTTTCCCCTGGCTGGAGTGTCTAGAACTAGGGGGGGCACAGTCTCAGGATAAGGGGTCAGCCATTTAAGACCGAGATGAGGAGGAATTTCTTCACTCAGAGGGTTGTGAATCTGTGGAATTCTCTGCCCCAGAGGGCTGTGGATGCTGAGTCAAGGCTGAGATAGATAGATTTTGGACTCTAGGGGAATCAAGGGATATGGAGATCGGGCAGGAAAGTGGAGTTGAGGTCAATGATCAGTCTATCTCAGTGAATGATCTTAGTGAATGGTGGAGCAGGCTTGAGGGGCCATATGGCTTATTTCTGCGCTTAATTCTTATGTTATGTTCTTCTCTGCTTCCATCCATATCTGCCAGCATAAAGTCTTGCCAGGTGATATAATAGGTCATACTAATGACTCGCCCCACAAAATTTAGGCATTCTAAGATCCGGACATTTAGAGTACACAAGAACATAAGAACATAAGAATTAGGAACAGGAGTAGGCCATCTAGACTCTCAAGCCTGCTCCGCCATTCAATAAGATCATGGCTGATCTGGTTGTGGACTCAGCTCCACTTACCCGCCCTCTCCCCGTAACCCTTAATTCCCTTATTGGTTAAAAATCTATCTATCTTTGACTTGAAAACATTCAATGAGCTCGCCTCAACTGCTTCCTTGGGCAGAGAATTCCACAGATTCACAACCCTCTGGGAGAAGAAATTCTTTCTCAACTCGGTTTTAAATTGGCTCCTCCGTATTTTGAGGCTGTGCCCCCTAGTTCTAGTCTCCCCCACCAGTAGAAACAACCTCTCTGCCTCTATCTTGTCTATCCCTTTCATGATTTTAAATGTTCCTATAAGATCACCCCTCATCCTTCTGAACTCCAACGAGTAAAGACCCAGTCTACTCAATCTATCATCATAAGGTAACCCCCTAATTTCTGGAATCAGCCGAGTGAATCGTCTCTGTACCCCTTCCAAAGCTAGTATATCCTTCCTTAAGTAAGGTGACTAAAACTGCACGCAGTACTCCAGGTGCGGCCTTACCAATACCTTATACAGTTGCAGCAAGACCTCCCTGCTTTTGTACTCCATCCCTTTCGCAATGAAGGCCAACATTCCATTCGCCTTCCTGATTACCTGCTGCACCTGCAAACTAACCTTTTGGGATTCATGCACAAGGAACTCGCTGGAAAAAAGGCAGAGTGTCCGTAAGCAGCTCTTGACGCTGCTGGCCGACGACGGCTCTCTCGTCTCGGATCCGGAGGGCGTCAACAGCAGGGCCCGTGAATATTACGGGGCTCTGTTCTCTCCGGATCCGTCCAGCGAGGAAGCGCGTAGAGTTTTGTGGGAGGACCTGCCGAAGGTCAGCCCGGAGGGCGCCGAAAATCTGGAAGCTCCGCTAAGCCTGGCGGAGCTGACCGGTGCCCTCGCCCGGCTCTCGAGGGGAAAATCCCCGGGGCTGGACGGGCTGACCGTGGAGTTCCACAGGGCGTTCTGGGACGTCCTGGGGAGCGACTACGCGCGGGTCCTGGGGGAAAGTCTGGCGACCGGGGAGATGCCCCTCTCTTGGCGCAGGGCAGTCATCGTCCTGCTGCCTAAGAAGGGCGATCTCCGCCTCCTTAAGAACTGGCGCCCGGTCTCCCTCCTCAGCACGGACTACAAAATCTTCGCCAGGGCGATGTCTGCTCGCCTTGGTGCCGTGCTGGACCACATGATCCACCCCGACCAGTCATACACGGTCCCGGGCCGGACAATCCACGATAACATCCATCTGGTCCGGGACCTCATCCATTGTTCCCAGGAGGCTGGTCTGTCGGTCGCCTTCCTATCCCTCGACCAAGAGAAGGCGTTCGACAGGGTGGATCACGACTATCTGCTCGGAACTCTGCGCGCTTTCGGGTTCGGGACGCATTTCGTTGCCCGGATCCGACTTTTGTACGCCGCCGCGGAGTGTCTGATTAAGGTTAACGGGTCCTTGACGGCGCCCCTTCGCTTTAGGAGAGGGATGTGCCAGGGATGCCCCATGTCCGGCCAGTTATACGCCGTTTGCGTGGAGCCTTTCCTGCGCCTCTTGCGGACGAGGTTGACGGGACTGGCTCTGCAAGGGCCGGGCGTGGAGGTCGTCCTCTCGGCTTACGCCGATGACGTGCTCCTCACGATAGAGGATCCCGCTGACCTGCGGAGGATGCGTGAGTGCCAGGAGATTTACTCGGCCGCGTCCTCCGCCAGGATCAACTGGGAGAAATGTTCCGGACTCCTGGTGGGTCAGTGGCGGGTGGACTCCCTGCCGGAGGAGCTCAGGCTTTTTGCCTGGAGCACGACCCATCTCCTCTATCTGGGAGTCTACCTTAGCCCCGACGAGGGAGCCTGGCCGGCGAACTGGCAGGAGCTGGAGGCCAAGGTCGCCGCTCGCCTAGGGCGCTGGACAGGACTGCTCCGAGTGCTGTCCTACAGGGGTCGAGCGCTAGTCATAAACCAGCTGGTGGCCGCAATGCTGTGGTACCGGCTGGTCACTTTGACCCCTCCCCCTGCGTTTGTCGCCAAGATACAGAAGAAGCTGGTGGACTTCTTCTGGAACAATAGGAAGCACTGGGTCTCTGCCGCGGTCTTGAGTCTGCCGCTTGAGGAGGGCGGTCAGTCGTTGGTGTGCGTCAGCGCCCAGCTCGCGACTTTCCGTCTTCAGACCTTGCAGAGATACCTTTACGTCGAGCCCCCTCCTAGGTGGTGCGCTCTGGCGAGGTATTTCTTCCGCCAGCAGCTCGACCTCAATTATGACACGCAGCTCCTGTTTGTGAACTTGGGGGGTGCCAGGACCGCCCTCCGGGAGCTGCCTGTCTTTTACAGGGAACTCATCAGGGTCTGGAACAAAGTCTCCACCAAGCGCAGCTCTCCGCCGGCTGGAGTGGCGGCCGTCCTGCAGGAACCGCTGCTCGGGAATCCGTACCTCCACGGCCGAGGTTTTATGTGGCGGTCGGAAGAGAGGGCTGTGGCTGGTGAGGTGACCAGGGTCAGGGACCTGCTCGATGGTGGAGGAGCGGGCTGGATGGCGCCAGACACGCTGGCGCGGCGCCTAAATTCTGCCAACGTCCGCCACGCGGCCGATGCCATCGAGTCGCTAAAAACAGCTCTGAGCCCTGACTCCGTTAGGTGCATCGAGGAGGCTCAAGCACGTGGGGAGATCCCGTCCGAACTGACCCCCGTCCGGACGGAATTCCTCATCGGCGCCAAACCCCGGAACCTCCCTCGGGGGCCGGCGCCTCACAACTTGAGCCGCCTCGGGGAAATCCCCTCCGTGCCTTTCAGTTCCGCGCGGAGGGGTTTCCTGTACGGGCTGCTTCTGCACACCCTCAACTTTGCCATCCTCGCCGGCCGTCCGGACACGCCATGGCGTACCATCTTGCCGTCCGGAGGAGGCGGGGGTCCCCGATGGAGGGCCCTCTACGCAGGGGTCCTCCCACTATTCATCGGGGACTTGGCCTGGAGGGTGGTGCACGGAGCAGTGCCGTGCAACAAATTTTTAAGCCGGTTCACGGACTCCCAGGCCGCCTGCAATTTCTGCGGTCTGGAAGAGTCCGTGTTCCATGTTTTTATGGAATGCACAAGGTTGCAGCCCCTGTTTTATTATTTGAAGGGGCTGCTCCTGAAATTCTGGCTGCACTTCAGTCCCACTCTCCTGATCTTTGGGCACCCTGTGCGGAGGGGAGCGGGTAGGTCCGAAGGCCTCCTCGTAGGACTGCTCCTGGGCACGGCCAAGGGTGCCATCAGCCGGTCCAGGCAGCGGGCGGTCGAGGGGGTCGTTCAACCTGACTGCCTGCCTCTCTTCCGCTCTTACATCCGGTCCAGGGTGTCCTTGGAGATGGAGCAAGCGGTGTCCACCGGTACGCTCGCGGCCTTCCGCGAGAGGTGGGCACCGGAGGGACTGGAGTGCATCATCACGCCCGGCAACCAAATTTTAATTTGATTTTACGTTTTTAAGTTTAATTTGTTTTAATTGCCGGTGCTTTTAGTGTCCCCCTTCCCTTTTATAGGGGGCACTGGAAAAATTTGATTTTAGCGCCCCAAAAAAAAACAAAAAACCAAAAAAAAAAGGGGCCTTGAAAATGTCTGCTGTGTCACCCAGGTCGGGTGGCATGGTTTTAATGTTTTATGTTTTTGCAGGTTAACTCAAAAGAGTTTCATGCACAAGGACCAATCGTAGAGCAGTGGAGGCGTGTCCTGCTCAGTTGGAGCTGTGAGCAGTGAGGAGAGCTGCTAGCAACTTGAGCTCCTGCCTGGAGAGCCCTGAGACCAGCCCAGGAAAGGAAGGAAGGAAGGGGCTTCACCACCAACTTTTACCCAGAGGGAGAGGAGGAGAAAAGAAAACATTTCAACTTTTTTACCATTCTGCAAGGAGTTGGAGAGAGGGGGAAAAACCAACAACATCCAGTGTGGAAGGAGGGAGACTCTACACTTTCTACAGGTGGGTGTGGGTGCATTTCCCAAAAAGACTTTGTTGTATCGGTGGGGGGAGGAAAGAAGACCACTGAGGGCCGGAACATCGCGGGGGGTGTGTGTGTGTGTGGTAGTGTGCGTGGGGGCCGTGCTTACAACTAGGCCCCCCCCACAATTGGAACCCCCCCCCACCCCCCACATTTGCCTAGCCTGGGATAGCTGGAGCTACCAGGCTGAAGATTTACCCAATTAACATCGTTAGGAGTGCGTGCCTGGTGGCTCTAGCTACCCCAGGTGAAGACATCTTCTCCCCCCACCTGAAGACCAACCCAAAGACTGTGCTTGTGTGTTTTGCCATCTGGGGAGTGCACCCACCCACAGCTGCGAGGGGAGACCTGCCCTCGCAGTCCCCCCCCCCCTTCCCACCCCCCTCTCTCTTTCTCTGCTACTCTGTTTCTCCCCTCTCTCTCTGAGGCCTCTTTCTTCCAAATTAATAAAAAAAAAACAATTAAGACAACTGAGCAGACGGAGCAAGGCCCCTCCTCAATTACCAACTAGGGGAGAGGTGCCTCGTTAAGGGCTCCTCTGCTCAGTTAATATACGAGGCCTAATTAAGACCATTAAGGCCTGTGACTTTGGGGTGGGTGTAGCCCTTAAAGGGACCCCGTGATGACGACCCCATCCACGCCGGTGGCAGGGCCAGCAAGGACGTATGCGCAGGCGGTGTCCACATCCACGGCACCTCCTGCGCCACCCGCTGCCCTGCCACCTTTTACACTTATAACCAGGAAACACGGGGTCAAGAGCTACACTCACCCCACAATGAGCATTGAGGAGTGCGTGCGGGCGATGGCTGGGGTAGTCGGCCCCTCGGCCATTGTCGCAGCCTCCAAGATGTCTGGGAAGGCCGTGTTCTTCCTGGGGTCGGAGCGGGCGGTGTCCCTGGCCCTTGAAAAGGGGCTCACGGTGGGCGGGACGTTCCTGCCGGTGGACTCTCTCGAGGCCACCGCGCAGAGGGTCATCGTGTCAAACGTCCCGCCCTTTGTTTCCGCTGAGCTCCTCCTCCCTCACCTACAACAACTGGGGGAGGTAAGGTCAGGGATCAACCCCATACCGCTCGGCCTCAGGGAGAACAGCCTGCGCCACGTGTTCTCCTTCCGCCGCCAGCTCTTTGTCCGGCTGGCGCGGGAGGAGACGACGGAGGGATCATTTAATGTGGTGCACGAGGGGACTGCCTACCGCGTCTTCTGGACATCGGACGGCGTGCGGTGCCATGCCTGCAAGGAGGTGGGGCACGTTCGCAAGAACTGCCCCGCCTCCAAGGCCGCCAAACCACCGAAGGCGGCCAAGGCTGGCGCCGCCGCCACCCCTCCCCCTAGTTGCGTCCGCGTGCCGGGAGCCATGGGTGCGCGGGCATCATCGGGGGCCTTTGTTTTCAGGGCCTCCGGCGGGGGGGAGGGAGAGCGTCCGAACGGAAGGAAGGCGCGGAAGAAGACGAGACATCTAGAGGCGGGTCCCCTCAGTGCGCCGGAAAGTTTGACCACCGCGCTCAGCCCAACCCAGTCACCGGCGAGCGCGTGGTGCCCCGAGCCCGTGCCCGAGCTCTTGAATAACACCACGGGGGGGCCCGGGCACGGGAAAGGAAAGGAAAAGGGGGGGGCGGAGCGGGAGGCCTCGGCAGACATGGGGGTCTCCCTGCCTCCGCGCGCCCCCAGGAACAAAAGGAGGCGCGGCTCCGATGAGGCGGAGGGGGAACAACATCCCTCCGCGGAGGAGTCGGTGCCCGCCGCGTGTCCCGCGTCCCCCACCAGCGCTCCCAAATTGCGCTGCAGGCGCGAAGAGTCTGTCCCCGGGGAGGGTGAGGCAGTCGAGGCTGCCCAGCCGCTGCCTCCTGGGGATGGAGTGGAAGATCTGCCTGTCGTGGGGGGCGTGGGGCCAGCGGAAGAATGCATTGCCGCCGGGCCGGGCGTCCCGGGGACTGAGGCGGGCAGGGCCGAAAAGGCCGAATACCTGAGCCCGCCCAGCCAATACCCAACTTCCCACGGGAGTCGCTCGACCCGGCAGAAACTGAAATTCAGGTTTTTAATGAAACTGTAAATGCTGGGCCGGGGGGTGGCAGCGGGGAGGGGGAGGAACACCCACCCTCGCCCCTTACTTTGGAGCTGGTGCACTTGGAGGGCCTGGGGATTTCCTATGGCCGGGTCTCTGCTTGTTCCCCGGTTCCTGGGGCGGAGGGGGAACCCCTTCCGCTGTCATTTCCCGACCCAGCACCATTTTTAAAAGAGCCCAGTGGGGACTCCTCTGCCGACGATCCTGGGGGTGGGATCGGGGCAGAGCCAGGGCCGGTTGGAGCGGCCGGTTCATTTGCCATACCTTGTGCGGTCGATGGGCCGGCTGCTGGCGGCCACCTCCCGGAGGAGGACGGGGACTCGGTGGGGGACGCGGGTGAAGACCTAGAGACCACCGCCAGCGAGGCGGTGGATCTGCTCGCGGCCGCCGCCGAGACCATCCTCATTCCCGCAAGGGAACTCCGGGACTTTTTGGCCCAGAGCCGGGGTCGCTGCAACCAAGCCCGACTGGCCCTGGAAAAATGGTCCGAGCCAGAGCTGATCAAGGGGTCCGTCCGCGCCGCCGTCAAAACCTTGGCCGCGGGCGGGCCTTTGACAAAGGTGCAACACCTTGAGCTGTGCGAGCTCGAGGGACTCCTCGCTGGGCTGCGGAGGGAGCGGAGTTCAACAAAAGACTCCGCTCCCTCCCCCACAATAGGTTAAGGTAGAGGTTGCACTATGCTTTTGCCATGAAGATAACCATAGCCAGCCTCAACATCAACGGCGGCAGAGGGACACGCCGTAGATTTGACAATTTTTCGCTCCTGCGGGAGGGGAAATATGCGGTGTGCTTCCTGCAAGAAACCCACATCGTTCCGGGAGACGAAGCCACGTGGCTCCTGGAATGGCAAGGAGAGGTCCGCATGAGCCACCTCACCGCCATTTCTAGTGGGGTGACCATCTTGCTGGGCCCGCATTTTCAGCCGGAGATCTTGGGGGTCGAGGAGCCCGTGCCAGGCCGCTTGCTGCACGTAACGGTTCGCCTGGAGGACGTGCCGCTCCATCTCGTGAGCGTGTACGCCCCTCATCCCGGCCCGCAGCAGACGCGCTTCTTTGAAGAGGTGTCCGCTCTTCTTGGCTCCGTCGACGTCGGCGACTGCATTGTCCTCGGGGGGGATTTTAACTGCACCCTCGAGGCGAGGGACCGCTCCGGTGCCCCGCAGTGCATGACGGCGATGGAGAAGTTGAGGGACCTGGTCGGGTCCTTCGACTTGGTGGACGTCTGGCGAAATCTCCACCCCGACTCCAGCGCCTTTACTTGGGTGAGGCCTGGAGTTGGATGGTCTAGAGTCGACCGCCTTTACGTGTCTCGGGCGTACGTTTCCTGCGTCCCGGCGGCCTCCATGCGGCCGGTGCCGTGTTCGGACCACCACCTGGTGTGGGCGGAGCTCGCTTCGCTCCGCGCGAGGACGGGGTCCGCGTACTGGCACTTTAACAACCGGCTGCTGGAGGACGTGCGGTTCCAGGACTCGTTCCGTCGATTCTGGTCCGACTGGAGAAGGAAGCAGGGGGGCTTCCCCTCCTTGAGGCTATGGTGGGACGTGGGCAAGGCTCACGTCCGCGTCTTCTGTCAAGAGTACGCGAGGGGGTCGACCAAGAGGCGGGCGGCCAGAGTCGGGCGCCTAGAAAAAGAGGTGCTCGACCTGGAAGCCCGTCTCGGTCAAGTCGTCCAGGACCCGGCCCTGCGGACGGTGTACGAAGCGAAGAAGGCCGCGCTGAAGGACCTGCAGCTCGTCGGGTCCCGAGGCACGTTCGTGAGGTCGCGGATCCGGTTCCTGCGGGATCTGGACCGCGGCTCCCCCTTCTTCTACTCGCTGGAAAAAAGGCAGAGTGTCCGTAAGCAGCTCTTGACGCTGCTGGCCGACGACGGCTCTCTCGTCTCGGATCCGGAGGGCGTCAACAACAGGGTCCGTGAATATTACGGGGCTCTGTTCTCTCCGGATCCGTCCAGCGAGGAAGCGCGTAGAGTTTTGTGGGAGGACCTGCCGAAGGTCAGCCCGGAGGGCGCCGAAAATCTGGAAGCTCCGCTAAGCCTGGCGGAGCTGACCGGTGCCCTCGCCCGGCTCTCGAGGGGAAAATCCCCGGGGCTGGACGGGCTGACCGTGGAGTTCCACAGGGCGTTCTGGGACGTCCTGGGGAGCGACTACGCGCGGGTCCTGGGGGAAAGTCTGGCGACCGGGGAGATGCCCCTCTCTTGGCGCAGGGCAGTCATCGTCCTGCTGCCTAAGAAGGGCGATCTCCGCCTCCTTAAGAACTGGCGCCCGGTCTCCCTCCTCAGCACGGACTACAAAATCTTCGCCAGGGCGATGTCTGCTCGCCTTGGTGCCGTGCTGGACCACATGATCCACCCCGACCAGTCCTACACGGTCCCGGGCCGGACAATCCACGATAACATCCATCTGGTCCGGGACCTCATCCATTGTTCCCAGGAGGCTGGTCTGTCGGTCGCCTTCCTATCCCTCGACCAAGAGAAGGCGTTCGACAGGGTGGACCACGACTATCTGCTCGGAACTCTGCGCGCTTTCGGGTTCGGGACGCATTTCGTCGCCCGGATCCGACTTTTGTACGCCGCCGCGGAGTGTCTGATTAAGGTTAACGGGTCCTTGACGGCGCCCCTTCGCTTTAGGAGAGGGGTGCGCCAGGGATGCCCCATGTCCGGCCAGTTATACGCCGTTTGCGTGGAGCCTTTCCTGCGCCTCTTGTGAACGAGGTTGATGGGACTGGCTCTGCAAGGGCCGGGCGTGGAGGTCGTCCTCTCGGCTTACGCCGATGACGTGCTCCTCGCGGTAGAGGATCCCGCTGACCTGCGGAGGATGCGTGAGTGCCAGGAGATTTACTCGGCCGCGTCCTCCGCCAGGATCAACTGGGAGAAATGTTCCGGACTCCTGGTGGGTCAGTGGCGGGTGGACTCCCTGCCGGAGGAGCTCAGGCCTTTTGCCTGGAGCACGACCCATCTCCTCTATCTGGGAGTCTACCTTAGCCCCGACGAGGGAGCCTGGCCGGCGAACTGGCAGGAGCTGGAGGCCAAGGTCGCCGCTCGCCTAGGGCGCTGGACAGGACTGCTCCGAGTGCTGTCCTACAGGGGTCGAGCGCTAGTCATAAACCAGCTGGTGGCCGCAATGTTGTGGTACCGGCTGGTCACTTTGACCCCTCCCCCTGCGTTTGTCGCCAAGATACAGAAGAAGCTGGTGGACTTCTTCTGGAACAACAGGAAGCACTGGGTCTCTGCCGCAGTCCTGAGTCTCCAGCTTGAGGAGGGCGGTCAGTCGTTGGTGTGCGTCAGCGCCCAGCTCGTGACTTTCCGTCTTCAGACCCTGCAGAGATACCTTTACGTCGAGCCCCCTCCTAGGTGGTGCGCTCTGGCGAGGTATTTCTTCCGCCAGCAGCTCGACCTCAATTATGACACGCAGCTCCTGTTTGTGAACTTGGGGGGTGCCAGGACCGCCCTCCGGGAGCTGCCTGTCTTTTACAGGGAACTCATCAGGGTCTGGAACAAAGTCTCCACCAAGCGCAGCTCTCCGCCGGCTGGAGTGGCGGCCGTCCTGCAGGAGCCGCTGCTCGGGAATCCGTACCTCCACGGCCGAGGTTTCATGTGGCGGTCGGAAGAGAGGGCTGTGGCTGGTGAGGTGACCAGGGTCAGGGACCTGCTCGATGGCGGAGGAGCGGGCTGGATGGCGCCAGACACGCTGGCGCGGCGCCTAAACTCTGCCAACGTCCGCCACGCGGCCGATGCCATCGAGTCGCTAAAAACAGCTCTGGGCCCTGACTCCGTTAGGTGCATCGAGGAGGCTCAAGCACGTGGGGAGATCCCGTCCGAACTGACCCCCGTCCGGACGGAATTCCTCATCGGCGCCAAACCCCGGAACCTCCCTCGGGGGCCGGCGCCTCACAACTTGAGCCGCCTCGGGGAAATCCCCTCCGTGCCTTTCAGTTCCGCGCGGAGGGGTTTCCTGTACGGGCTGCTCCTGCACACCCTCAACTTTGCCATCCTCGCCGGCCGTCCGGACACGCCATGGCGTACCATCTTGCCGTCCGGAGGAGGCGGGGGTCCCCGATGGAGGGCACTCTACGCAGGGGTCCTCCCACTATTCATCGGGGACTTGGCCTGGAGGGTGGTGCACGGAGCAGTGCCGTGCAACAAATTTTTAAGCCGGTTCACGGACTCCCAGGCCGCCTGCAATTTCTGCGGTCTGGAGGAGTCCGTGTTCCATGTTTTTATTGAGTGCACAAGGTTGCAGCCCCTGTTCCATTATTTGAAGGGGCTGCTCCTGAAATTCTGGCTGCACTTCAGTCCCACTCTCCTGATCTTTGGGCACCCTGTGCAGAGGGGAGCGGGTAGGTCCGAGGGCCTCCTCGTAGGACTGCTCCTGGGCACGGCCAAGGGTGCCATCAGCCGGTCCAGGCAGCGGGCGGTCGAGGGGGTCGTTCAACCTGACTGCCTGCCTCTCTTCCGCTCTTACATCCGGTCCAGGGTGTCCTTGGAGATGGAGCACGCGGTGTCCACCGGTACGCTCGCGGCCTTCCGCGAGAGGTGGGCACCGGAGGGACTGGAGTGCATCATCACGCCCGGCAACCAAATTTTAATTTGATTTTACGTTTTAAAATTTAATTTGTTTTAATTGCCGGTGCTTTTAGTGTCCCCCTCTCCTTTTATAGGGTGCACTGGAAAAAAGGAAAAATTTGATTTTAGTGCCCAAAAAAAAAAAAAACACAAAAAAAACCAAAAAAAAAACAAAAAAGGGCCTTGTAAATGTCTTGTGTGTGTCATCCAGGTCGGGTGGCACGGATACATGTTTTATGTTTTGCAGGTTAACTCAAAAGAGTTTCATGCACAAGGACCAATCGTAGAGCAGTGGAGGCGTGTCCTGCTCAGTTGGAGCTGTGAGCAGTGAGGAGAGCTGCTAGCAACTTGAGCTCCTGCCTGGAGAGCCCTGAGACCAGCCCAGGAAAGGAAGGAAGGAAGGGGCTTCACCACCAACTTTTACCCAGAGGGAGAGGAGGAGAAAAGAAAACATTTCAACTTTTTTACCATTCTGCAAGGAGTTGGAGAGAGGGGGAAAAACCAACAACATCCAGTGTGGAAGGAGGGAGACTCTACACTTTCTACAGGTGGGTGTGGGTGCATTTCCCAAAAAGACTTTGTTGTATCGGTGGGGGGAGGAAAGAAGACTACTGAGGGCCGGAACATCGCGGGGGGTGTGTGTGTGTGTGTGGTAGTGTGCGTGGGGGCCGTGCTTACAACTAGGCCCCCCCCACAATTGGAACCCCCCCCACCCCCCACATTTGCCTAGCCTGGGATAGCTGGAGCTACCAGGCTGAAGATTTACCCAATTAACATCGTTAGGAGTGCGTGCCTGGTGGCTCTAGCTACCCCAGGTGAAGACATCTTCTCCCCCCACCTGAAGACCAACCCAAAGACTGTGTTTTTTGTGTGTTTTGCCATCTGGGGAGTGCACCCACCCACAGCTGCGAGGGGAGACCTCCCCTCGCAGCCCCCCCCCTTCCCACCCCCCTCTCTCTTTCTCCGTTACCCTATGTTTCTCCCCTCTCGCTCTGAGAGCCCTTTCTTCCTAATTTTTAAAAAAAAACAATTGAGACAACTGAGCAGAGGGAGCAAGGCCTCTCCCCAATTGCCAACGAGGGGAGAGGTGCCTCGTTAAGGGCTCCTCTGCTCAGTTAATATACGAGGCCATTAAAGACCATTAAGGCCTGTGACTTTGGGGTGGGTGTAGCCCTTAAAGGGACCCCGTGATGGCGACCCCATCCACGCCGGTGGCAGGGCCAGCGAATACGTATGCGCAGGTGGCAACCACTTCCACGGCACCTCCTGCGCCACCCGCTGCCCTGCCACCATTCAGACTCATTACAAAAAAACACGGGGTCAAGAGCTACACTCACCCCACAATGAGCATTGAGGAGTGCGTGCGGGCGATGGCTGGGGTAGTCGGCCCCTCGGCCATTGTCGCAGCCTCCAAGATGTCTGGGAAGGCCGTGTTCTTCCTGGGGTCGGAGCGGGCGGTGTCCCTGGCCCTCGAAAAGGGGCTCACGGTGGGCGGGACGTTCCTGCCGGTGGACCCTCTCGAGGCCACCGCGCAGAGGGTCATCATATCGAACGTCCCGCCCTTTGTTCCCGCTGGGCTCCTCCTCCCTCACCTACACCAACTGGGGGAGGTAAGGTCGGGGATCAACCCCATACCGCTCGGCCTCAGGGAGAACAGCCTGCGCCACGTGTTCTCCTTCCGCCGCCAGCTCTTTGTCCGGCTGGCGCGGGAGGAGACGACGGAGGGGTCTTTTAATGTGGTGCACGAGGGGACTGCCTACCGCGTCTTCTGGACGTCGGACGGCGTGCGATGCCATGCCTGCAGAGAGGTGGGGCACGTTCGCAAGAACTGCCCCGCCTCCAAGGCCGCCAAACCACCGAAGGCGGCCAAGGCTGGCGCCGCCGCCACCCCTCCCCCTAGTTGCGTCCGCGTGCCGGGAGCCGTAGGTGCGCGGGCATCGTCGGAGGCCTTTGTTTTCAGGGCCTCCGGCGGGGGGGAGGGAGAGCGTCCGACCGGAAAGAAGGCGCGGAAGAAGACGAAACATCAAGAGGCGGGTCCCCTCGGTGCGCCGGATAATTTGACCACCGCGCTCAGCCCAACCCCGTCACCGGCGAGCGCGGGGTGCCCCGAGCCCGTGCCCGAGCCCTTGAACAACACCACAGAGGGGCCCGGGCGCGGGCAAGAAAAGGAAAAGGGGGGGGCGGAGCGGGAGGCCTCGGCAGACATGGAGGTCTCCCTGACTCCGCGCGCCCCCAGGAACAAAAAGAGGCACCGCCCCAATGAGGCGGAGGGGGAACAACATCCCTCCGCGGAGGAGGCGGTGCCCGCCGCGTGTCCCGCGTCCCCCACCAGCGCCCCCAAATTGCGCTGCAGGCGCGAGGAGTCTTTCCCCGGGGAGGGTGAGGCAGTCGAGGCTGCCCAGCCGCTGCCTCCTGGGGAGGGCGTGGAAGATCTGCCTGTCGTGGGGGGCGTGGGGCCAGAGGAAGAATGCGTAGCCGCCGGGTCGAGCGTCCCGGGGACCGAGGCGGGCGGGGCCGAAAAGGCCGAACCTGAGCCCGCCCAGCCAATACCCAACTTCCCCCGGGATTTGCTCGACTCGGTAGAAACTGAAAAAATGGAATAGTTTAATGAATCCGTACACGCTGGGCTGGGGGGAGGCGGCGGGGAGGGGGAAGAACAACAACCCTCGCCCCCTACTTTGGAGCTGAGGGACTTGGTGGACCTGGAGAATTTTCTAAACCAGGTCTCTCCGTGTTCCCCGGCTCCTGGGGCGGAGGAGGAACCCCTTCCGCTGTCGCTTCCCGACCCAGCACCAATTTTAAAAGAGCCCAGTGGGGACTCCTCTGCCGACGATCCTGGGGGTGGGATCGGGGCAGAGCCAGGGCCAGATGGAGCGGCCGGGCCGTTTGCCGTACCTCGTGCGGTCGACGGGCCGGCTGCTAGCGGCGACCTCCCGGAGGGGGACGGGGACTCGGTGGAGGACGCGAGTGAAGATCTCGAGTCCATCGCCAATGAGGCGGTGGATCTGCTCGCGGCCGCCACTGAGACCCTCCTCATTCCCGCAGAGGAACTCCGGGACTTTTTGGTCCAGTGCCGGGGTCGCCGCGACCAAGCCCGTCTGGCCCTGGAAAGATGGTCCGAGCCGGGGCTGCTCGTCGCATCCGTCCGCGCCGCCGCTAAAACCATGGCCGCGGGCGGGCCCTTATTAAAGGCTCAAGGCCTTGAGCTGCGCCGGCTCAAAAAGTTCCTCGCTGGGCTGCTGAAGGAGCGGAGTTCAACAAAAGACTCCGCTCCCTCCCCCACAATAGGTTAAGGCAGAGGTTGCACTATGCTTTTGCCATGAAGATAACCATAGCCAGCCTCAACATCAACGGCGGCAGAGGGGCACGCCGTAGATTTGACAATTTTTCGCTCCTGCGGGAGGGGAAATATGCGGTGTGCTTCCTGCAAGAAACCCACACCGTTCCGGGAGACGAAGCCACGTGGCTCCTGGAATGGCAAGGAGAGGTCCGCATGAGCCACCTCACCGCCATTTCTAGTGGGGTGGCCATCTTGCTGGGCCCGCATTTTCAGCCGGAGATCTTGGGGGTCGAGGAGTCCGTGCCAGGCCGCTTGCTGCACGTAACGGTTCACCTGGGGGACGTGCCGCTCCATCTCGTGAACGTGTACGCCCCTCAGCCCGGCCCGCAGCAAACGCGCTTCTTTGAAGAGGTGTCCGCTCTTCTTGGCTCCGTCAACGTCGGCGACTGCATTGTCCTCGGGGGGGATTTTAACTGCACCCTCGAGGCGAGGGACCGCTCCGGTGCCCCGCAGTGCATGACGGCGATGGAGAAGTTGAGGGACCTGGTCGGGTCCTTCGACTTGGTGGACGTCTGGCGAAATCTCCACCCCGACTCCAGCGCCTTTACTTGGGTGAGGTCTGGAGTAGGATGGTCTAGAGTCGACCGCCTTTACGTGTCTCGGGCGTACGTTTCCTGCGTCCCGGCGGCCTCCATGCGGCCGGTGCCGTGTTCGGACCACCACCTGGTGTGGGCGGAGCTCGCTTCGCTCCGCGCGAGGACGGGGTCCGCGTACTGGCACTTTAACAACCGGCTGCTGGAGGACGTGCGGTTCCAGGACTCGTTCCGTCGATTCTGGTCCGACTGGAGAAGGAAGCAGGGGGGCTTCCCCTCCTTGAGGCTATGGTGGGACGTGGGCAAGGCTCACGTCCGCGTCTTCTGTCAAGAGTACGCGAGGGGGTCGACCAAGAGGCGGGCGGCCAGAGTCGGGCGCCTAGAAAAAGAGGTGCTCGACCTGGAAGCCCGTCTCGGTCAAGTCGTCCAGGACCCGGCCCTGCGGACGGTGTACGAAGCGAAGAAGGCCGCGCTGAAGGACCTGCAGCTCGTCGGGTCCCGAGGCGCGTTCGTGAGGTCGCGGATCCGGTTCCTGCGGGATCTGGACCGCGGCTCCCCCTTCTTCTACTCGCTGGAAAAAAGGCAGAGTGTCCGTAAGCAGCTCTTGACGCTGCTGGCCGACGACGGCTCTCTCGTCTCGGATCCGGAGGGCGTCAACAACAGGGTCCGTGAATATTACGGGGCTCTGTTCTCTCCGGATCCGTCCAGCGAGAAAGCGCGTAGAGTTTTGTGGGAGGACCTGCCGAAGGTCAGCCCGGAGGGCGCCGAAAATCTGGAAGCTCCGCTAAGCCTGGCGGAGCTGACCGGTGCCCTCGCCCGGCTCTCGAGGGGAAAATCCCCGGGGCTGGACGGACTGACCGTGGAGTTCCACAGGGCGTTCTGGGACGTCCTGGGGAGCGACTACGCGCGGGTCCTGGGGGAAAGTCTGGCGACCGGGGAGATGCCCCTCTCTTGGCGCAGGGCAGTCATCGTCCTGCTGCCTAAGAAGGGCGATCTCCGCCTCCTTAAGAACTGGCGCCCGGTCTCCCTCCTCAGCACGGACTACAAAATCTTCGCCAGGGCGATGTCTGCTCGCCTTGGTGCCGTGCTGGACCACATGATCCACCCCGACCAGTCCTACACGGTCCCGGGCCGGACAATCCACGATAACATCCATCTGGTCCGGGACCTCATCCATTGTTCCCAGGAGGCTGGTCTGTCGGTCGCCTTCCTATCCCTCGACCAAGAGAAGGCGTTCGACAGGGTGGACCACGACTATCTGCTCGGAACTCTGCGCGCTTTCGGGTTCGGGACGCATTTCGTCGCCCGGATCCGACTTTTGTACGCCGCCGCGGAGTGTCTGATTAAGGTTAACGGGTCCTTGACGGCGCCCCTTCGCTTTAGGAGAGGGGTGCGCCAGGGATGCCCCATGTCCGGCCAGTTATACGCCGTTTGCGTGGAGCCTTTCCTGCGCCTCTTGCGGACGAGGTTGACGGGACTGGCTCTGCAAGGGCCGGGCGTGGAGGTCGTCCTCTCGGCTTACGCCGATGACGTGCTCCTCGCGGTAGAGGATCCCGCTGACCTGCGGAGGATGCGTGAGTGCCAGGAGATTTACTCGGCCGCGTCCTCCGCCAGGATCAACTGGGAGAAATGTTCCGGACTCCTGGTGGGTCAGTGGCGGGTGGACTCCCTGCCGGAGGAGCTCAGGCCTTTTGCCTGGAGCACGACCCATCTCCTCTATCTGGGAGTCTACCTTAGCCCCGACGAGGGAGCCTGGCCGGCGAACTGGCAGGAGCTGGAGGCCAAGGTCGCCGCTCGCCTAGGGCGCTGGACAGGACTGCTCCGAGTGCTGTCCTACAGGGGTCGAGCGCTAGTCATAAACCAGCTGGTGGCCGCAATGTTGTGGTGCCGGCTGGTCACTTTGACCCCTCCCCCTGCGTTTGTCGCCAAGATACAGAAGAAGCTGGTGGACTTCTTCTGGAACAACAGGAAGCACTGGGTCTCTGCCGCGGTCCTGAGTCTCCCGCCTGAGGAGGGCGGTCAGTCGTTGGTGTGCGTCAGCGCCCAGCTCGCGACTTTCCGTCTTCAGACCCTGCAGAGATACCTTTACGTCGAGCCCCCTCCTAGGTGGTGCGCTCTGGCGAGGTATTTCTTCCGCCAGCAGCTCGACCTCAATTATGACACGCAGCTCCTCTTTGTGAACTTGGGGGGTGCCAGGACCGCCCTCCGGGAGCTGCCTGTCTTTTACAGGGAACTCATCAGGGTCTGGAACAAAGTCTCCACCAAGCGCAGCTCTCCGCCGGCTGGAGTGGCGGCCGTCCTGCAGGAGCCGCTGCTCGGGAATCCGTACCTCCACGGCCGAGGTTTCATGTGGCGGTCGGAAGAGAGGGCTGTGGCTGGTGAGGTGACCAGGGTCAGGGACCTGCTCGATGGCGGAGGAGCGGGCTGGATGGCGCCAGACACGCTGGCGCGGCGCCTAAACTCTGCCAACGTCCGCCACGCGGCCGATGCCATCGAGTCGCTAAAAACAGCTCTGGGCCCTGACTCCGTTAGGTGCATCGAGGAGGCTCAAGCACGTGGGGAGATCCCGTCCGAACTGACCCCCGTCCGGACGGAATTCCTCATCGGCGCCAAACCCCGGAACCTCCCTCGGGGGCCGGCGCCTCACAACTTGAGCCGCCTCGGGGAAATCCCCTCCGTGCCTTTCAGTTCCGCGCGGAGGGGTTTCCTGTACGGGCTGCTCCTGCACACCCTCAACTTTGCCATCCTCGCCGGCCGTCCGGACACGCCATGGCGTACCATCTTGCCGTCCGGAGGAGGCGGGGGTCCCCGATGGAGGGCACTCTACGCAGGGGTCCTCCCACTATTCATCGGGGACTTGGCCTGGAGGGTGGTGCACGGAGCAGTGCCGTGCAACAAATCTTTAAGCCGGTTCACGGACTCCCAGGCCGCCTGCAATTTCTGCGGTCTGGAGGAGTCCGTGTTCCATGTTTTTATTGAATGCACAAGGTTGCAGCCCCTGTTCCACTATTTGAAGGGGCTGCTCCTGAAATTCTGGCTGCACTTCAGTCCCACTCTCCTGATCTTTGGGCACCCTGTGCGGAGGGGAGCGGGTAGGTCCGAAGGCCTCCTCGTAGGACTGCTCCTGGGCACGGCCAAGGGTGCCATCAGCCGGTCCAGGCAGCGGGCGGTCGAGGGGGTCGTTCAACCTGACTGCCTGCCTCTCTTCCGCTCTTACATCCGGTCCAGGGTGTCCTTGGAGATGGAGCACGCAGTGTCCACCGGTACGCTCGCGGCCTTCCGCGAGAGGTGGGCACCGGAGGGACTGGAGTGCATCATCACGCCCGGCAACCAAATTTTAATTTGATTTTACGTTTTAAAGTTAATTTGTTTTAATTGCCGGTGCTTTTAGTGTCCCCTTCCCTTTTATAGGGGGCACTGGGGAAAAATTGTGATTTTAGTGCCCAAAAAAAAAAACAAAAAAAAAAGAAAAACACAAAAAAAAAAAGGGGGGGAAAAAAAGGGCCTTGTAAATGTCTGGGGTGTCACCCAGGTCGGGTGGCACCGTTTAATGTTTTATGTTTTGCAGGTGAACTCCAAAAAGAGTTTCATGCACAAGGACCCCCAGGTCCCTCTGCACCACAGCATGTTGTAATTTCTCCCCATTCAAATAATATTCCCTTTTACTGATTTTTTTCCCAAGGTGGATGACCTCACACTTTCCGACATTGTATTCCATCTGCCAAACCTTAGCCCATTCGCTTAACCTATCCAAATCTCCTTGCAGCCTCTGAGTCCTCGACACAACCCGCTTTCCCACTAATCTTAGTGTCATCTGCAAATTTTGTTGCACTACACTCTGTCCCCTCTTCTAGGTCATCTATGTATATTGTAAACAGTCCCAGCACTGATCCCTGTGGCACACCACTAACCACTGATTTCCAACCGGAAAAGGACCCATTTATCCCGACTCTCTGCTTTCTGTTCGCCAGCCAATTCTCTATCCATGCTAATACATTTCCTCTGACTCCGCGTACCTTTATCTTCTGCAGTGACCTTTTGTGTGGCACCTTATCGAATGCCTTTTGGAAATCTAAATACACCACATCCATCGGTACACCTCTATCCACCATGCTCGTTATATCCTCAAAGAATTCCAGTAAGTTAGTTAAACATGATTTCCCTTTCATGAATCCATGCTGCGTCTGCTTGATTGCACTATTCCTATCTAGATGTCCCGCTATTTCTTCCTTAATGATAGTTTCAAGCATTTTCCCCACTACAGATGTTAAACTAACCGGCCTATAGTTACCTGCCTTTTGCCTGCCCCCTTTTTTAAATAGAGGTGTTAGGTTAGCTGCTTTCCAATCCACTGGTACTCCCCAGAGTCCAGAGAATTTTGGCAGATTATAACGAATGCATCTGCGATAACTTCCGCCATCTCTTTTAATACCCTGAGATGCATTTCATCAGGACCAGGGGACTTGTCTACCTTCAGTCCCATTAGCCTGTCCAGCACTACCCCCTAGTGATAGTGATTGTCTCAAGGTCCTCCCTTCCCACATTCCTGCAAATTTTGGCATGGTTTTTGTGTCTTCCACTGTGAAGACGGAAGCAAAATAATTGTTTAAGGTCTCAGCCATTTCCTCATTTCCCATTATTAAATCCCCCTTTTCATCTTCTAAGGGACCAACATTTACTTTAGTCACTCTTTTCCGTTTTATATATCTGTAAAAGCTTTTACTATCTGTTTTTATGTTTTGCGCAAGTTTACCTTCGTAATCTATCTTCCCTTTCTTTATTGCTTTTTTCGTCATTCTTTGCTGTTGCTTAAAATTTTCCCAATCCTCTAGTTTCCCACTAACCTTGGCCACCTTATACGCATTGGTCTTTGATTTGATACTTTCCTTTATTTCCTTGGTTATCCACGGCTGGTTATCCCGCTCTTACCGCCCTTCTTTTTCACTGGAATATATTTTTGTTGCGCACTATGAAAGAGCTCCTTAAAAGTCCTCCACTGTTCCTCAATTGTGCCACCATTTAGTTATTGTTTCCAGTCTACTTTAGCCAACTCTGCCCTCATCCCACTGTAGTCCCCTTTGTTTAAGCATAGTATGCTCGTTTCTGACACAACTTCCTCATCCTCAATCTGTATTACAAATTCAACCATATTGTGATCACTCATTCCGAGAGGATCTTTTACTCGGAGATCGTTTATTTTTCCTGTCTCATTACACAGGACCAGATCTAAGATGGCTTGCTCCCTTGTAGGTTCTGTTACATACTGTTCTAAGAAACAATCCCGTATGCATTCTATGAATTCCTCCTCCAGGCTACTCCCTGCGATTTGATTTGACTAATCGATATGTGAGTTAAAATCCCCCATGACTACTGCCGTTCCTTTTTCACATGCCTCCATTATTCCCTTGATTATTGCCCGCCCCACCGTGAAGTTATTATTTGGGGGCCTATAAACTACGCCGACCAGTGACTTTTTCCCCTTACTATCTCTAATCTCCACCCACAATGATTCAACATTTTGTTCATTGGAGCCAATATCATCCCTCACAACTGCCCTGATATCATCTTTTATTAACAGAGCTACCCCACCTCCTTTCCCTTCTTGCCTATCTTTCTGAATCGTCAGATACCCCTGTATGTTTAATTCCCAGTCTTGGCCACCTTGCAACCATGTTTCTGTAATGGCCACCAAATCATACCCATTTGTAATGATTTGTGCCGTCAACTCATTTACTTTATTTCGAATGCTGCGTACATTTAGGTAGAGTGTTTTCATCCTAGTTTTTAAACCATGATTTTTAGTTTTGACCCCTCCTGCAGCCCTTTTATATTCAGTGGCCCTTTTTGTTTCTTGCCTTTGGTTTCTCTGCCCTCCACTTTTACTCATCTCTTTTCTGTCTTTTGTTTTTGTCTCCTTTTTGTTTCCCTCTGTCTCCCTGTATTGGTTCCCATCCCCCTGCCATATTAGTTTAACTCCTCCCCAACAGCACTTGCAAACACTCCCCCTGGGACATTGGTTCCGGTCCTGCCCAAGTGCAGACCGTCCGGTTTGTACTGGTCCCACCTCCCCCAGAACCTGTTCCAATGCCCCATGAATTTGAATCCCTCCCTGCTGCACCACTGCTCAAGCCACATATTCATCTGTGCTATCTTGTGATTCCTACTCTGACTAGCATGTGGCACTGGTAGCAATCCCGAGATTACTACTTTTGAGGTCCTACTTTTTAATTTAGCTCCTAGCTCCTCAAATTCGTCTCGTAGGACCTCATCCCTTTTTTTAACCTATGTCGTTGGTACCAATGTGCACCATGACAACTGGCTGTTCTCCCTCCCTTTTTAGAATGTCCTGCATTCGCTCGGAGACATCCTTGACCCTTGCACCAGGGAGGCAACATACCATCCTAGAGTCTCAGTTGCGGCCGCAGAAATGCCTATCTATTCCCTTTATGATTGAATCCCCTATCACTATCGCTCTCCCACTCTTTTTCATGCCCTCCTGTACAACAGAGCCAGCCACGGTGCCATGAACTTGGCTGCTGCTGCTCTCCCCTGATGAGTTATCTCCCTCAACAGCACTCAAAGCAGTGTATCTGTTTTGCAGGGGGATGACCAGATGGGACCCCTGCACTACCTTCTTTGTACTACTCTTCCTGCTGGTCTTCCATTCCCTAGCTGGCTGTGGATCCTTCTCATGCGGTAAGACCAACTCACTACACGTGCCACTTATGTCATTCTCAGCATCGTGGATGCTCCAGAGTGAATCCACCCTCAGCTCCAATTCCGCAACGCGGTCCGTCAGGAGATGGAGGCAGATACACTTCTCACACACGTAGTCGTCAGGGACACCGGAAGTGTCCCTGAGTTCCCACATGGTACAGGAGGAGCATAACACTTGACCAAGCTCTCCTGCCATGCCTTAACCCTTCGATACCCTTAAATTGGTAACAACAATGTTACAGTTTACTTACCGATATAAAAAATAAAAAGAAAAGCTACTCACCAATCACCAGCCAATCACTTACCCCCTTGGCTGTGACGTCACCTTTTGATTCCTTTCTACTTCTTTTTTGCCTTCTCTCCCCGCTGTAGCTGCACAAGTACGCCTTTATAGGCCGCTCCGACGCTGCTCCCGCCTCTCACCAACTGCCGCTGCCTGTGGAACACCCGCTGGGCCTTTATAGGCCGCTCCGACGCTGCTCCCGCCTCTCACCAACTGCCGCTGCCTGTGGAACACCCGCTGGGCCTTTATAGGCCGCTCCGACGCTTCTCCCGCCTCTCACCAACTGCCGCTGCCTGTGGAATACCCGCTGGGCCTTTATAGGCCGCTCCGACGCTGCTCCTGCCTCTCACCAACTCCAAGTACACTTAGAGAGTGCTTCACCCATGCAGATTCCAGGCAATGCTGGAAACTAATGCTTCTTTATTGCCTGTTTGTAACATTAATTTTGCATGAACAAAATATTAACTTCAAAATTTGCAAGGTTCATTTTCTTTTTGCTAATGTAAGAGTGTGTGTGTGTAATGGGGTTAATGTTATGAGTCTACGATGCTGGCAGTGCGAGGTAACAGCTTGGGCTCTCACAGCCTATGATTTTACAACAATTCATCTTCTTAGCAGTCAGAAAATTGCAGGCATTGTGCACCTGAATTTCCAATATGTACTGCCTGCTGATAAGACACCCCACCAGAATCACCAACTTGTAAAACAAGCCCTAATATGTTTAGTGTAATTCATGGGTGTGCTGTCAGATTCTTTTTCATGATCTAGTGCACTGTATTCATTTGAGCATGTTACTTCTAAGTGAGGCCCTATTGAAAGGATTAGGTGTGAAAGGTCTCCAAGAGGATGCCTGAGGACGTCCATGTTCACCTTCTACGCCTTACAGATCCAGATGATGCTGTCTTTTCCCAGTTGTAGAGCTTACATGCTTTGGCATACTCTTCCTGTCACTTGCCCAAAGGCAGGTGTTGATAAGGGACTTGCAGTGCCTTGAGAGATCACTACCTGTCCCTGTCCTCTTGCTACTGGAGGTTGTGTTTAACACAATTTCTGTGCACAGAGATTGTTATACAGCTGTGAGTTCTCTGAATCCCTCTTTAGTGCCTGTCCCTAGCGTGTTTCCAAACTTACTAGAATCAGCCTTTATCTTATCTTGAACTCTGGACTTTAATGACTCAGATCATTAGCGGGAGCATTCCCTGGAGATGTTTCAACTACGTTTCTTGCTTTTGTGCTTGAGGTCTCCGCCGCTGTCAGTCATCAGCCCCGGGCTGGTGGCATCATCGTGCTGGTGTGTCACAACGTCTCTCCCCTTCAGTTAAAAGGGAGAGCCGCTGTGAGCGCTACATCTTTTTAAGTTAGGTCCACTGGGCCAGCAGATGGGATTTTGGCCGGGCCAGCGGCCTGGCACCCAAGAGGGGGAAGCAGGCTGCCTGTTGACGGCCTGGCTGAACCCGGGAGCATAATTGTCGGGCCAACCTGGCAGTCAGTCGACAAAAAAAAAGATTGCGGCTGCAGCAGTGCACCCTCCCCTTTAATGGAGGCCACACCAACATTTCAAACACCGTGCACCGACAGAAAACCTGTCGGGGGCATGGGCCAGCAGCCCGAAGACTTTCTCAGCTGAATTTCCCTTCCGGGGCGGGACATCAGCGATGCATGCTTTGATGACGCACTTAAGAGGCTTCGGCAGCAGCGGGCAGAAGTGGATGGAGCGGGGCACATATGGTCACCTGAGGAGAATTTTGTGAGCGCCGCCATTCAACTAAAAATGGGTGGCCAGAGGCCTTATCGGGAGGGTGAATTTCGGCCCCCGTGTGTCAAGTCAGCCAGACTTTCTTCACCAAAACTAGAAAACAAGATGTAGCAGATGCTGGAAATTTGAAACAAAAACAGAAAATGCTGGAAACATTGCCATTTCCTTCCAACAAACTCCCGGCCAGTGGGGCCTGTTCCACTTTGTCAGGTTTCCATGCTTTCCTCTCCAATTTAACTAATCTGCTTTACCTATTCACACATTGATTGTCTTGTATATGTTTTTAATTTCTCTCGTCATGCCTATTTTTTAATTACTTCTGTCACTTAACCATCACCTGTTCCCACCTAATCACTTCACTGCTCATTTTTTCCTTTTCTTGTGCATGTGTTTTCCCCACCCCTTCCCGTTCTCTGTTCCTTCGTATAAGGTGATCATCTATAATATCTCCCAGTTCTGAAAAAGGGTTATACCCGAAACATTCGCTTTTGTTGCTTTCTTTACTGTTGCTGCCTGACCTATGTGTTTCCAGCATTTTGTGTTCTCCATCACCTCTGTTGACTGCTCATCTAATGCTCAATGGGACCCTGTGCTGCTTTTTAATATTCACAATTGGGGGTAAATTTATTGCTGAGCAAAAACCAGGTGATAACCCTCACACCTGCAGAGAGTGAGAGAAGTGAGAGAATTGCCAGCCTGCTTTACACCTCGCCTGATTTTCATTTCCCTGGAGTTTTTAACAATAAAAGTTAAAGTTGCGCCCATAGTCTCCAAAGTGTACATCTGAACTGGTGCCTGCTTCAAGTGATGTGGGTAACATAGGATACGGAGGTGTTGTGACTGCCATACAGAACTACGTTTCTCCTTCTGGCTCGTGGTCATTCTGTAAAGTTGCTAAAGCAGATTTTAGTGTCTGTATGCCCATCTACACCAACTTATAAGCACAGATAGGATGCACTGGATTGCAAAATTAGGCAGCAATCAGTTCCACTAGATTACTACCTAATTTCAGATCCACACCAATTCCAGTTGGCTTGGGCAGATGGAATTGCTCATCCAAAGCAAGTGGCAGCTTCTTCGGAATATTCAAAATGGGCCCGAGAAGGGTGCTGCATTTTGTGGCTGGCGGGTGTGTGGGACATCAAATCCTCAGCATGCCCAGGAAACTTAAAGTTAGGAGAGCTTTTAAAGATGCCACAGTGGTTCAGCTAAGTGTCTTTAGACCATATCTGAGCCATTTTCTTATTTTTTTCCCTTCATTTCCAGTTGGCACTTAGGATTTCATGGGCTTCTTCCAGAGTGGTATGTTAAGAAAAATAAAACCTGTAAAGCAATGCCAGGCAGGTCAAGCTGCCCAAAACATGCTCCATCCCCTCCTGTTGGCACTCTCATGTCTGTAGAGAGTGAGAGAAATGATCTTGTTTTGGCACAGGTTCTTCACTTAATGCCCTGTAACAGCTGTTTTAAGTACAAATTGTAAACACAACAACAATTTGCATTTATATAGTACCTTTAACATAGTAAAACATCCTACGGCACTTCACAGGAACATAATTAGACAACATTTGACACTGAGCCACATAAAGAGATATTAGGACAGGTGGCCAGAAGCTTGGCCAAAGAGGTAAGTTTAAAGGAGCATCTTAAAGGAGCGAGACGTACAGAGGCAGGGAGATTTAGGGAGGGAATTCCAGAGCTAAGGATCTAGGTAGCTGAAGGCACAACGCCAATGGTGGAACATGGAAATCGGGGCTGTGCAAGAGACCAGAATTGGAGAAATGCAGAGATCTCAGAGTGATATAGCGCTGTAGAGGTTACAGAGATAGGGAGGGTAGAGGCTATGGAGGGATTTTGAACACTAGGATGAGAATTTTAAATTTGAGGCATTGCTGGACCAGGACCCAATGTGGGTCAGCAAGCACAAGGGCAATGGATGAGCGAGACTTGGTGCAAATTAGCATATGGGCAGCAGAGTTTTGGATGAGCTGAAGTTTATGGACATTGGAAAGTGTGAGGCCAGGAGAGCCTGGAATAGTTGAGTCTGGAGGAGACAAAGGGATGGATGAGGGTTTCAGCAGCAGATGGGTTGAGGCAGGGGCAGTACCAGGCAATATTACCGAGGTGGAAGTAGCAGTCTTGGTGATGGAGACGATACGGGGTCGTAAGCTCAGCTCAGGGTCAAATAGGACACCGAGATTGCAAACAACAACAACTTGTATTTATATAGCGCCTTTAACGTGCTGAAATGTCACAGGAGTATTATGAGACAAAAAATTTGACACCAAGCCACATAAGGAGAAATTAGGGCAGGTCATCAAAAGCTTGGTCAAAGAGGTAGGTTTTAAGGAGCATCTTGAAGAAGGAAAGAGAGATAGAGAGGTGGAGAGGTTTAGGAAGGGAATTCCAGAGCTTAGGGCCTAGGCAACAGAAGGCATGGCCACAAATGGTTGAGTGATTATGATCAGGGTTGCTCAAGAGGGCGGAATTAGAGGAGCACAGACATCACGGAGGGTTGCGGGACTGGAGGAGGTTACAGAGATAGGGAGGGGTGAGGCCATGGAGGGATTTGAAAACAAGGATAAGAATTTTGAAATTGAGTCTGGTTCAGCCTCAGATAGTGGTAAGGAAGGGAGATGGAGTCAGTGGCTAGGAAAGGGAGTTTGTGGTGGGAACCAAAGATAACTCAGTTACTTTTGAAGAATCTGGTTAGAAGAGCAAGTTGATTTACAGTGGGCATGGTTAAAGCAGCAGGTGCGCAAAGACTGGTGGGCGGTAGCTTCATTTCATTGCATATATCATTGTTTAAATATACTTTGTTAAATAACAACTACATCATCAGAGAAATTCAGAAGAGTTAGATAGCCAGACAATGCGAGTTCAATTAGCATCAATGTCACTTATCCAGGTTGCTACACAAGTTAATTTCACTCGCTTGCAATGGCAGGCTCATGAACATTTTCAATCAAGAGCTCCCTCCACGATGTCATCAGAATTCAGTAATTAAAGAAAATGACAGGATAGAATAGAAAAAGATATTAGTCATAGTTCTTTGTAAGAGTGATTTTTAACTACTGGCAATACACTGAGTGAGTTAATCTCAGCGGGATCAGCAGTGACAGTCAGTCCTCCCGGCAATGGGAACACTATGGTCAGTCCCTCTGGCAGTGGGAAAACTATGGTCAGTCTCTGGCAGGGGGACACTATGGTCAGTATCCGGCAGTGGGAACACTATGGTCAGTCTCTGGCAGTGGGAACACTATGGTCAGTCTCCGGCAGTGGGAACACTATGGTCAGTCTCTGGCAGTGGGAACACTATGGTCAGTCTCCGGCAGTGGGAACACTATGGTCAGTCTCTGGCAGTGGGATCACTATGGTCAGTCTCTGGCAGTGGGAACACTATGGTCAGTCTTCGGCAGTGGGAACACTATGGTCAGTCTCCGGCAGTGGGAACACAATGGTCAGTCTCTGGCAGTGGGAACACTATGGTCAGTCTCTGGCAGTGGGAACACTATGGCCAGTCTCCGGCAGTGGGAACACTATGGTCAGTCTCTGGCAGTGGGGACACTATGGTCAGTCTCCGGCAGTGGGAACACTATGGTCAGTCTCTGGCAGTGGGAACACTATGGCCAGTCTCCGGCAGTGGGAACACTATGGTCAGTCTCTGGCAGTGAGAACACTATGGTCAGTCCGTCTGGCAGTGGGAACACTATGGTCAGTCTCTGGCAGTGGGAACACAATGGTCAGTCTCTGGCAGTGGGAACACTATGGTCAGTCTCCGGCAGTGGGAACACAATGGTCAGTCTCTGGCAGTGGGAACACTATGGTCAGTCTCTGGCAGTGGGAACACTATGGTCAGTCTCCGGCAGTGGGAACACTATGGTCAGTCTCTGGCAGTGAGAACACTATGGTCAGTCCGTCTGGCAGTGGGAACACTATGGTCAGTCTCTGGCAGTGGGAACACTATGGTCAGTCCCTCTGGCAGTGAGAACACTATGGTCAGTCCCCCTGGCAGTGGGAACATTTTGTTCAGTCTCTGGCAATGGGATCACTATGGTCAGTCTCTGGCAGTGGGAACACTATGGTCAGTCTCTCTGGCAGTGGGAACATTATGGTCAGTCCCCCTGGCAGTGGGAACATTTTGGTCAGTCTCTGTAAATGGGAACACTATGGTCAGTCTCTCTGGCAGTGGGAACATTATGGTCAGTCCCCCTGGCAGTGAGAACACTATGGTTAGTCTCTGGCAGTAGAAACACTATGGTCATTCTTTCTGGCAGTGGGAATATTATGGTCAGTCCCCCTGGCAGTGGGAACACTATGGTCAGTCTCTCTGGCAGTGGGAACATTTTGGTCAGTCTCTGGCAGTGGGAACACTCTGGTCAGTCTCTGTCAGTGGGAACACTATGGTCAGTTTCTGGCAGTGGCAACACTATGGTCAGTCTCCGGCAGAGGGAGCACTATGGTCAGTCCCCCGGCAGTGGGAATACTATGGTCAGTCTCTGGCAGTGGGAACACTATGGCCAGTCCTAGCTGAGTAGGCGGGAAGGTAGAATTATGACTCCACAGCACGCATAGTATTGCTTTGACAAGTTCCCCAACGAGAAGTCAGGCTGATTGACAGGCTTGACTACCAATTGGGTGGGGAGCACTCTGGAGGAGGCTGCAGCCCAGGTAAGTCGCCTGCTGCTGCTAGTGGGAGCTTGGTTGGGTTCGATCCCCTACCCCAGTGGGGTGCGACCCCGGGGGGAGGGGAGGGTCGTGTGGGCTGGAAGCACTTACTTTCTCCCTAAAGCTGCCCTCGCCTCCCTTCAGCTGCCGGATTTCCCTTGGCCTGGGAAACCCGGTCTGCCAGCGTTAAGCAGGTTAAATCAGAGGCTGTCATAAATGTTAATATTTAATATTAAAACAGAAAATGCTGGAAATCTCAGCAGGTCAAGCAGCAGAAGTTCTGACGAAGGGTCACAGACCTGAAACATTGACTCTGTTTCTCTCCGCAGATGCTGCCTGACTGTGGTAAGTTTTCCAACATTTTCTGTTTTTATTTCAGATTCCAGCATCCGCAGTATTTGGCTTTTGTTTTAAAATATTTAAATTGCCAGCCCACCTCCTGGGAGAAAGTTAGTTGCCCACCCCTTGCCCCACCTCCATTAAACCTGAAAGTGAGTGGTTTGGAGGCAGGTTGGGGTCGGGTTTGAGCTTTTAAAAGTTTTAACGTCTCATCTAACCCCAGCCTCCCGTTTTTGTGGGTTAAGATTTAGCCCAATGCCTCAAAAGTCAAATAGCCTGCCCGTTCAGGCTGACATGAATAGTGTTTACTTGTGTGAGTTGATGATGGATAGTCGGCACCTGTGAACTGTACCCCAGCAAGGAAGCTAGACTTCTAGAAGAGATGGGGAAGACAGAACAGTGCCAAGGGGAAAACAGTGCTGATGCACACAGCACCTTAAGTGTTTTTTTTTAAACAAGCCTTTTGTTTTATGAAGAAAAAAAATGTCATGCCATTAATTTGTCACAATAACGATAGTACGCATTTAGGATTTGTATATTTAATCCTGTTTATCCCTCAAAATTCTTTATGTTCTTTCAATACATCATTTATATCAAATTTATTATGAGCTGGGATGTAGATTGTCTCAACATGCTGAATCAATCAATGCCTAATAATGAGTTAATTGCCATCTGAACATGTCACAATATTTTGTTGCATTCGCTATCACACAACTGAAGATATAAAAACTAAATTCCAAAGCATACAATAGAATAGAAATGCATCAAATATACAGATGATGCATGATTGTTAATGTTTCTAAATAGCACCAATAACAGGTTATTTGCATAATAATAAGTACTCCACTGACAAGCACAATGAACGACTTTTAAAATATTTGAATGGATTGACTTTAAACATAATGCACACCCATCTTCACAATTACTAGACTGAGCGCATTCATTTTTTATAGATGCATTTTTGTGGCATCATAGAATAATAATGTATTTTTTTTTGAAAGACAAGCGGATAACTGCTACTGGCAAGCTGCAGGCATTTAAACAAAAAGGAGTATGAAAAGATCAGGAGGATTTTTCACGACAAGTAAAAAAGAAAAGTAACACTGGTCTTTAGGGCTTTTCTGACAGGAATTCCTAATGGAACGAGTACTTGTCATGAAATGATGAGAATTCCAAAGAAGGGAAAATATTCTGATCAAAAGGACCTGTTGCTTCCTGGGTAACTTCCTTGCTGATGAAACAGGAAAAAACACAAATTGTGTGTATTTGCTAGATTTCCTGTGTGGTGATACCATTGCAGCAGTCACTACCAAATAACACTGACAATGGACCCAGAGGGGCCGAAATTGCCCTGTTTTGCGACGGCCGTTAGCGCCTTCAGGGGGCACTAATGGGACGGAAAACTGTTTTCGCTTTGGGGGGGAGGGCTACCGGCTCCCGTGAAATTGTGCAGGAGTTAGCGGAGGTGCTGCCACGATAGCGCCGCGCCCCACCAGCAATGCTTCGGGCCGCCGCGATGACGTCAATGTTAATTAGCACAGCACACTTGTTACAAGAGGGAGATAACAGTGAATAATTACAAGAGGTGCATTTGCTACTGAAAAATGTAACTAATATTACTAATACATCAACATAGTATTAGAACCACCACCTCGCTCAACCACTCCACTGCCTCTGTGTTGCCAGGCTGCATGTCTGACACCAGTCCTGAATGAGCCACAATGTCCTCCAATTAAACACTAAGAGCAAAGCCATTGTCTTCAACCCCTGCCACCGACTCCGATCCGTAGCCACTGATTCCATCCCCCTTTATGGCCACTCTCTCAGACTGAACCAGACTGCTTGCAATCTCAGTGTTCTATTTGTGGGGCTACAGGGAAAGGGTGGGGGAGTGGGACTAGCTGAAGTGCTCTTGCAGAGAGCTGGCACAGGCTCGAGAGACCAAATGGCCTCCTTCTGTGCTGTAACCGTTCTATGATTTGACACTGAACTGAGCTTCCAATCCCATATCCTCTCCATCATAAAGACCACCTACTTCCAGCTCCATAATATCACCCGTCTCTACCCTTACCTCAACTTATCTGCTGCTGAAATACTCATCCATGCCCTTGTTACCTTCAGACATGGCTATTCCAATGCTATCCTGGCCAGCCTTCTATTTTCCAACCTTCATAAACCTCAGCTCATCCAAATCTCTGCTGCCCATATTTTAACCCATCACCCTGTGTTCGCTGACCTACACTGACTCCTAGTCCACCAACACCTCAATTTTAAAATTCTCATCTTTGTGTTCATATTCCTACATAGACTCGCCCCTCCAGATCTCTTTAACCTCCTCCAACTCTAAGAACTCGGCATTCCTCCCACTTTGAACTCTTATGCATCCATCACTACTTTCGCTCCACCATTGGCAAACGTGCCTTCAGCCATCTAGGCCGTAAGCTCTGGAATTCCCTCCCTGAACCTCTCCCCTCCTTTAAGGCCCTCTTTGACCAAGCTTTTACCCGCCTGTCCTAATATCTCTTTTTTGGCTCAATATCAATTTTTGCCTTATTAGACTTCTGTGAAGCGCCTTGAGAAGTTTCCCAATGTTAAATGCGCTATATAATTACAAGTTGCTCTTGGAAGCTAGTCCATGCAGTTCCTTAGCCATATATCAATGGGATTTTGGTGTTAATGAGGAAGATTTTGACTGGTATGAACACATCATAGCCTAATGGAATCTCCAACAATGGAAAGGTGGTATTGCCAATCATTGATGCCAAGCTGATGGCTTTCCAAAAAAGATGGCAGACTTATCATTAAACATCAACTCTAAATGTAAACCACTTGTGTTGAAGAATTTGCAAAAAAAGAACCAATACAGACTTTGAAACATACGAACAGGAAGACAAAGATGGAACATCCTGAAATGTTGAAGTTTCCTATACTCTCAATCTATACATTGAGGTATAATGGCATCTAGCCTGAGTGGGTTACAACTAAAAACAGATGTACAAATAACTGCTTACATCATACATCCCAAATAGACTGCATACATCTCAGGATAAGAAAAACTGTGAAGGACAGAATCAGTTTATAAACTCACAGGTGACACTGTGTTTAGAAATATAACTAAACCCAAGTATTATGCAAATGATCTAATTAATATGCCTGCACAAGATACATTTGAATATCTGAATAGCACACCTTGATTCTTATTCCCAGCAGGTCTGAATGTAATCCTTCACTTTATTTGAAAGATCAATTATTCGCAAGTGTTTAAATAAGGCTAATCCGAATGCATTTTCATTTAATTAACTTTTACAAGGTACACATTATTTTTTTGTTCAAACTTTATAGATTAGCTTTGTAGATTACTATTAATACTCTTGCCTTCTTCAAAGTAAAAAATATTAAAGTGAAAATATTCCTGACTATAAAACAAACAAAAATCACTGGCATTTTGTTTATAATGTAATTAAACAAGAGAGATATTTGGTTACAAATTGGTAAGCTTTCACTCGTTTTTCAAGCATAAAACTACCACAATGTATACCAATTTTTGGGCGTGAGGTCCTGCACTCAATCTGCACTGACAGCATGGCCGGCACCATATTGGTCCTGGCAGACGCCCAACAGCAGCATTAGATCAATTTAAATATGTAAAGATGGGCCCTGTGCCTTTTTCAGTACCCCTTGCAAAATTTGTGAAAAATTGGGTGGAGCATATAGTTCTACAGTGGCCTAACTAGTGGTCCTGAAAGGGATTGAATGCAGAATGATTGGTTATGTTAGAGGGCTGATAGCAATGTCTCTTCCTGCCCAAAGGTGGGATATGCAGCACAGTCAGCTGGCCGCATATCAAAAATGCTGAAATCTGCCTAACACCCACCCCGTAAAATCGCTGGGAGCAAGGACGCAGGCCAGGGTGGGAAGGGAGAGAGTGGATATCCTGCCTTACTGAAGTTGCACCAATGTAGGGACCGGAAGGAAATTAATCCCTTTAATCTTTCGCAATGATCCAGGGATGGTATATAAAGAAGAAATAGGGAAGCATCTAGGATCCAGTGATGACAATAGCATGAGAACTGGAATGCTCACGAGAGTAAGCAAAAAGTACACAAAAACACAAAAATACTACACTAGTAATTTCCACTAGGGGAGGAGTGGGGGATCTCCCGAGCTCCTAGCATAACTTTGGCAGGAGATTGACGGGAACCTCAACAATGTAAAGTGCCATTTAACCACATTAGGGGAGATTTTAACTCCCTTTAGTCAGGTTATAATTATGTGATTCTATTGCCACACAGATACCGCTGTTTTAAGGCCCTGTGATGGAGGTGACCACCTGACTCAGGTGGCCACCTCATAACTATATGAATATCAGGCTCCTAACACTAAGATAGGACCCCAAGGCAATTCAAACAGTCTAGTGGGGTCTATTGTGGAGGTGCCGACCAGCAAACTTGCTGGAGAAGAAGTGGAAGCCCTATATGCAAGTACAAAACCTATCTTTGTGGGGTCAGGAGAATTAGGAGTGTACCTTCAGGTCCCAGCATGAAATTTTGGTCGTCTGCCGTCTTTAGCTTCCACCCCTCCCTCATCATGAAACCCTCCTGAACTCCCCACCTGACCCCCACCCTTCGCTTACAAAACTCACCCGAACCCCCCCAACAGCAACTCCTAGGCAGCAAGTCTGGCTGACCTCTCCCTGACTTTCCATCCGGGAGTTAAAATTCCCGCTGACCTGATAGTTATTTTTAAGGTTAAGAAGCGAATATTGTTCACTATGATAATGGATTCAAAGGTTATTGATGAAGACTGAATTCAAGAGTCAATTCGATACATTTTTGGACCAAGTATTGAGAATCAGGACTCGGGCACCACCATGAAAATTTGGCTATACTGAGAAGATGGGAAAGTAGAGTTGATCTCTGACAAAAAGAACAGTCTAGATGGGTATAACATCCTTTTCCAGTTCTTGTTAAAGACAGAGCAATAAATAAATGAGAAGTTTCGATGGAGAACAATATAGAAGTAAGGTGACCTGCAGGACTGAACCAATTTACAGGCAAAACTTTGACAGAACCAATATATTCGACACAGTCTCACAGGATCAAGGTGTAATAGACACAACAGAAACTTGACCACGAGATGAGGTATTGATGACCTCAGTGGAGTCATGAAATGTACCACGAATACAAATAAGATACCTGGCTGACAAGAAATAGAAACTGGGTTCCATTTTCAACACCCACTTAGCCACAGAATGGCATTGATAGATGTTGTAGAGATGTTCACTGGCACCATCCACCTTCTCTACAACCTCAAATATGACAAAGAAAATTATGGAGGAGATAAAATTGGTATTAAAAGAGGATTTTATTTTATTACAAGTGCACAGAAAGCCAATGTTACAAGTGTGCAGAAAGACTCCTCTGCATTCTCTGCCCTCCCCAAACCTATTCCTCCATCTAAATTCTCCTACCCATATTAATCGCCACCAACTTGACCATGCTATTCCCCATAGCTCTCTATTCCCATTAGCTCAGTCACTGACAAAGCATTATCGGAATAGTTCCTTGTATTCCTCACAACCCACATCTCAATATCCCCGTCCAACCTCACTTCATCTGCGCCTGTCCTTAGAAAGATTGCCCACCGCAGGTTATTTACATCTGCACTTTCAAATTCGCAACAGCCTAGCCTTTGGCCTTTCATTCACTACAATGCTCCTACAGTTGCCAGTATGCTCAACCACCTCCCACCTCTCCTCCCCCGTCACTCACCTCCACCTTTGATGCCCTTGTACCAGACAAAATCTTTACTCTCTCCCCTCCCGATATAACCCCCATCTTCACTCCCCCAACTCCAAGGGGTATAGACTTTGGTGTATCCAGCACAGCACTGGTTAAGCTATCCATTGCAGGATCTGGCTGGATGACAACAAGCTCCATCAGGCCACACGCTTCTCTGCTTAAACCACCCACTACTCCAGAATCATCCCAGAGAGCAAAAATAACCTCCAGCTTCTTTTCTCCAATTTCAAACATCTCAAATCCCTCTCTCCCCTTCCCTCGCACCACCAAAACAAGTGCAAAGAGCTCACAGACATTTTGTTATGAATACTGAGGACCTCCATTCTGCTGCCTCTCCACTTCCTCTTTCCTACTTCCTCCGCCCCCCCCAAACACACCTATCACTGAACCCACATCCTTCTCTAGTTTCTCTCCTCTCAGACCTTCTATGAGCTCATCTTGTCCAAGAAATCATCTTGTCCAACTTCCCTTCCTGCTCCTCATTCTAGCTGACATTGTAAATAGATCCCTCTTTTGAGGCACTGTCCCCCTCCCTTTCAACACTATTGTTATAACCACCGTGCACCCCCCCCCCCCAACAAAAAAACACCTTTGACTCCTGTGTGCTTGCAATTTGCCATTATCAGCCAGCCATCTCCTTAAACCCTTCTCTGGGTGTTCTATGCTCCACAATCCATAATCTTCAGCTCATCTAAAAACTCTGCTGCCAGTACCCTGTCTCACACCAAGTCCCCACTCATCATCACCCATGTACTTGTCAGCCTACATTAGCTCTTGATCCTCCAGTGGCTCCAATTTAAAATTCTTATCCATATGTTTAAATCCCTCATGGCCTCACCCTCTCTCATGGCATGACCTCTCCAAATCTCTGGAACTCTTTCAACCCTATAACCCCACCCTCCCAAAGTCTCTATTCCTATGACTCTGGCCTCTTATATACTCGCCCCCCTGCCCCGCCCCCCCCCCTTTCACTCCATCGCTGGTGGTCATGCCTTTAACTGCCTAGACTTCAAGCCCTGTAGATTTGTTCTTATACCCCTCTGCCTCTCCACTTCTCTCTCCTCCTTGAAGGGTATCCTCTGCAGTCATGATTGAAAGTCCAGAAGTGTGCGTTGGCTGCCAGGGTAAGGGATATTTCAAAGCAGCTGAAAAAGAAGTTAAAAGGGGAGGGGAAGAACCAGTTGTTGTGGTCTATGTTGAAATCAACAACATAAGAAAGAATAGGGAGGTTTTCTTTTTAATTTATTCATTCATGGGATGTGGGCATCGCTGGTAAGGCTAGAATTTATTGTCCATCCCTAATTGCCTTGGAGAAAGTAATGGTGGTGAGCCACCTTTTTGAACCGCTGCAGTCTGTGTGGTTAAGGAACTCTCACAGTGCTATTAGGTAGGGAGTTCCAGGATTTTGGCCAAGCGATGACGAAAGAACAGCAATAAATTTCTAAGTAAGGATGGTGTATGTGTTGGAGCGGAACTTGGAGATAGTGGTGTTCCCATGGGTCTACTGCCCTTGTCCTTCTAGGCAGTAAAGGTCACAAGTTTGGGAGGTGTTGTCGAGGAAGGCTTGGCGAGTTGCTGCAGTGCATCTTGTAGATGGTACACACTGCAGCCATGATGCACCAGTTGTGGTGGGAGTGGTCTGCTTTGACTTGGATGGTGTCGAGCTTCTTTGAGCATTGCTGGAGGTGCACTCATCCAGGCAAGTGGAGAGTATTCCATTACACTTCTGACTTTGTGTTTTGTAGATGGTGAAAAGGCTTTGGGGAGTCAGGAGTTGAGTCATTCACTACAGAATAGTCACCCTCTGACCTGCTCTTATAGCCACATTATTTATGTGGCTGTTCCAGTTAAGTTTCTGGACAATAGTGGCATCCAGGATGTTAATGGTAGGGGACATGATGATGGAAATGCCATTGAATGTCAAGGGGAGGTTGTTAGACACTCTCTAGTTGGAGTGTCATTGCCTGGCACTTAAGTGGCAAGTATCATTCATGCCACGTATCAGCCCAAGCCTGGATGTCATCCAGGTCTTGCTGCATGGGGGCACGGACTGCTTCATTATCGAGGAATTGCGAATGGAGCTGAATACTTCTGACCTTATGATTGAGGGAAGGTCATTGCTGAAGCAGCTGAAGAATGTTAGGCTTAGGACACTGCCCTGAGGAATCCTGCAGTGACGTCCTGGAGCTGAGATGATTTTCCTCCAACAACCACCTTCCTTTGTGGTAGGTATGATTTCAGCTAATGGAGAGTTTTCTCCCTAATTCCCATTGACTTCAATTTTACTAGGGCTCTTTGGTGCCACACGTGGTCAAATGTTGCCTTGATGTCAAGGGCAGTCACTCTCATCTCATCTCTGGATTTCAGCTCTATTGTCCATCTTCCTTCTTTCGATCAAGGCTGTAATGAGGTCTGGAGCCGAGTAGTCTTGGCAGAACCCAAACTGAACAGGTTATTGATGAGCAAATGCTGCTTGATAGCACTGTCAACGACACCTTGCATCACTTTGCTGATGATTGAGAATAGACTGAAGGAGCAATAATTAGACGGATTGAATTTGTCCTACATTTTGTGGACAGGACATATCTGGGCAATTTTCCACATTGTCGGGTAGATGCTAGAATTGTAGCTGTACAGCTTAGCTAGGGGTGCGACTAGTTCTGGAGCACAAGTCTTCAGCACTACAGCCGGGATATTGTCAGGGTTCATAGCCATTGCTGTATCCAGTGCGTTCAATTGTTTCTTGATATCACATGGAGTGAATCGAATTGGCTGAAGACTGGCTTCTGTAATGGTGTGGACCTCAGCAGGTAGCCGAGATGGATCATCCACTCAGCACTTCTGGCTGAATATGGTTGAGAATGCTTCAGCCTTATCTGTTGCATTGATGTGCTGGGTTCTGCCATCATTGCCCGCATGCCTCTTCCACTGTTTAGCTTGCATGTAGTCCTGTGTTGTAGCTTCACCTCGATGGCACATTATTTTGAGGTACGCCAAGCTGTGCTGCTCAGGGAGCATCAGGAGTTAGGAGCTAAATTAAAAAGCAAGATCTCAAGGTTGGTAATCTCTGGACTACTACCTGACACCAGTACAGGGAAAGGAATAAAGGAGATGTTTCCTCTTATTGGGGAGTCCAAAACTAGGGGCATAACTATAAAATAGTGACTAATAAATCCAATGAGGAATTCAGGAGAAACTTCAGGAGAGTGGTTAGAATTCGGAATGTGCTACCGGAAGGAGTAGTTGAGCTGATTAGCATAGAGGCATTTAATAGAAATCTGGATAAGTACATGAGGTTGAAAGGAATTGAAGGATATGCTGGTAGGGTTAGATGAAATATATTGGGAGGCGGCTCATGTGGAGCATAAATACTGACACTAATTGGGTCAAATGTTCTGTTCCTGTCCTGTAAATTTTATGTAATTTATTTGTACACTGACCTTTTCTATTATTCCTTCATTTTCTTATCTTTAGGTTTCTACTATATCCATCCGAACCCATCCCACACCTTCGCCCTCCTCCCCCCACCCACCCCCCCGCCCCCCCACACTAGTATAAAGTCTTCTTTATAGTCCTAATTGTCCTTTTCACTAAGATCGTGTTCCCTGCCCGGTTCAGGTGTAGCCAATCCCAATGGTACAGCTCATTCCTATCCCTGTGCAAGTGTCAGTATCCCATGAATTTTAACCCCTCATTCTCACACCAGTCTTTCAGCCAAGTAATTACTTTCCTTGCTCGGGCAGAGATTACCACCCTTGTGGTCTTGCTTTTTAATTGAACCTATCAGACTCCTTCATAAGTTTATAGACCGCTATCAGGTCACCGCTCAGCCTTCTCTTTGCTAGAGAAGGAGGAAGTACTGCTAAACCTAGAAATGGGAAGTGACCCAGAGCAGATAAGAGAAGCAAGTGTGGTGATCACAATATAATATGGTTTAAGATAATGATTGAGAGATACAGATAGTACGAAGACCAAAGTAATAAATAGGAAACAAACAACAATCAAGCTGGAGCTGAGGGAATATTCACAGACAAAGAGATAAAACAATAGGCCATATTTAAAGGAAAGATCAATGTAATTCAGGTGAAATATATTCCAATAAAACATAAGAACAAAACAGCCAAGAATGAAATGCCATGGATGAATAAAGAGGTAAAGGTAAAATCGAATCTTAGGAAAAAGGCAAACGCAAAGTACATAATCAATAAATGAGAGGATTATAAAAGCGAATATGATGAGCCCAGGACAGAGGTTAAAAAGAGAATTATGAAGCCAAAGAGGAAATATGAAATGAAAATATTAAAAGAATATAAAAAGAAATAGTAAAGTATTCTATAGGCACACATGTAATATAGGGAAAATTAAGATAGGGATAGGGTCTCTAAAGGATAAATAATATAAACCTACAGATGATTATACTGAAATGGCAGGGATAGTGAGTCAATAGTTGCCTCAGTTTTTATTATTGGGACCAACAAAGAGGAAATGTCAAAAGTCGAAGAAGTCAAGAGGGATATTACAACAGTAAAGATAGAAAGGAAGGAGATACGAGACAAACTTGAGGAGAAAGCCCTGGGGCCAGATGGATTCCACATGCGAATACCCAGAAACTTGGGCGGAAACTGTAGAGGGATCCGTATCCATATATAAACATTCAATAAAAAATGGAATAGTACCAAAGTACTGACAAACAGCAATTGTAATTCCTATCTTCAAAAAGAGATAGAACTAATCCAGGGAAGTATAGATTAGTTAGCTTAATGTCAGTGGTAGTAAAAAATACTAGAATCATTGTGAAAAGATCAGACAACAAAACATCTAGTGATGGAGAATATAATAAAAACACAGTCATCGTGGATTTCCACAAGGAAGGTCATGTTTAACTAACCTTGTTGAATTCTTTGAAGAAGTAACAGTAAGAATAGACACGGGCATTGCAGTGGATGTGGTATACATGGATTTTCAAAAGGCCTTCAATAAAGTGCCATATAAGAGACTGGTAACAAAGGTCAGGGCGTGTGGAGTCAGGGGTCAGGTAGCAGAATGGATTGAAAGATGGCCACAAAACAGAGGGTAGGAGTTATGGGAAATTTCTCCATCTGAAGAAAGTCCCGCAAGGATCTATGCTGGGTCCACTATTGCTCACCATATTGATAAATGATTTGGACTCGAGTAATTACATGCCATTCAGCCTAACCTCAGTTGTGGGAAAATTATTGGAAAAAATCCTGAAGGACAGGATAAATCCACATTTAGAAAGACACGAGTTAATCAGGGACAGTCAGCATGGATTTGTTAAGGGAAGGTCGTGTCTGACTACAAAAAAGCAAAATACTGTGGATGCTGGAATCTGGAATAAAAACAGAAAATGCTGGAAATCTCAACAGGTCAAGCAGCATCTGTGGAGAGGAAGCAGAGTTAACGTTTCAGGTCGATGACCGTCAGGGGGCAGGAAGCAAAGGGTAATGGTTGACTGGTGTTTTTGTGACTGGAAGGATGGTTCTGACAAAGGGTCATCAACCCGAAACGTTAACTCTGTTTCCTCTCCACAGATGCTGCCTGATCTGCTGAGATTTCCAGCATTTTCTGTTGTGTCTGATCAACTTGATTGAATTTTTTGAGAAAGTAACCAGGAGGGTCGATGAGGGCAGTGCGTATGATGTAGTGTATATGGATTTTAGCAAAGCTTTCGATAAGGTCCCACATGGCAGACTGGTCACAAAGGTAAAAGCCCATGGGATCCAGGGCAAAGTGGCAAGTTGGATCCAAAATTGGCTCAGAGGCAGGAAGCAAAGGGTAATGGTTGATGGGTGTTTTTGAGACTGGAAGGATGTTTCCAGTGGGGTTCCGCAGGACTCAGTGCTAGGTCCCTTGCTTTTTGTGGTATACATCAATGATCTTGACTTGAATATAGGGGGTATGATTAAGATGTTTGCAGATGATACAAAAATAGGCAATGTGGTTGATAATGAAGAAGAAAACTGCGGACTGCATGACGATATCAATCAACTGGTCAGGTGGGCAGGACAGTGGCAAATGGAATTTAATCCAGAGAAGTGTGAGGTAATGCATTTGGGGAGGGCTAACAAGGAAAGAGAATAAACATTAAATAGTAGGACATTGAGAAATGTACAGGAACAAAGGGACCTGAGAATGCCTGTCCACGGATCCCTGAAAGTAGCAGGCCAGGTGGATAATGTGGTTAAGAAAGCATACCTTTATTAGCTGAAGCATAGAATATAAGAGCAGGTGGGTTATGCTTGAACTATATAAAACACTGGTTAGGCTATAGCTGGAGTACTGCGTGCAGTTCTGGTCACTGTGTTACAGGAAGGATGTGATTGCACTGGAGAGGATACAGAGGAGGTTTACGAGGAAGTTACCGGGAATGGAGAATCTTAGCTTTGAGGACAGATTAGATAGGCTGGGTTAGTTTTCCTTGGAACTGGGGAGGCTGAGGGGAGACCTCATTGAGGTGTATAAAATTATGAGAGGCCTAGATATAGTGGATAGAAAGTGCCTATTTCCCTTAGCAGAGGGGTCAACAACCAGGGGGCATAAATTTAAAGTAATTGGTAGAAGGTTTAGAGGGGGTTTGAGGGGAAATTTCTTCATGCAGAGGGTTGTAGAGGTTTGGAACTCACTGCCTGAAAGGGTGGTAGAGGCAGAAACCCTCATCACATTTAAAAAGTACTTGAATGTGCACTTGAAGTGCCGTAACTTGCAGGGTTACAGACCTAGAGCTGGGAAGTGGGATTAGGCTGGATAGCTGCTTGTTGGCCAGCGCGGACACGATGGGCTGAAATGGCCTCCTTCCATGCTATAAACTTCGACGATTCTATGATTCTATGAATTGGAGATATGGTGTTTAAATTTACAAACGATACCAAACTTGGGGGCACACCCAATAATGGGGAGGACTGCACCAAAATACAGGAAGATATAAACAAGCTTCCAGGGTGGGCAGATAAATGGCAAATGTAAATCAATGTAGCAAAGTGTGAGGTGATTCATTTTTTAAGGAGGAATAAAAAGGACACTTATTTCTTGGAAGGCAAGAAACTAAATGGAACAGAGAAACAAAGAGATCTGGGAATATAGATATATAAGTTGCTATAAGTAGCAACACAAGTTGATAAGGTGATAAAGAGTACAAAGTATTGGGTTCATTTCTAGAGGAATACAACATAAATGCAGGGAGGTAATGCTAAATATATATAAAAGCTTGGTTAGACTGCACTTGGAGTACTGTGTGCGGTTCTGGGGGCCGAAATTCAGCATCCAGAAAATGTCTCTTACTGTCGGAAAGCGGCAGTCAAATGGCTCGCGAAATTCTCCTCGATGCTTTATCCAGCAATCCCCACATCCACCTCGCTGCTGCCGACTCCTCCTAAGTGCGTCATCAAAGCACGCACCGCCGATCTCCCGCACCTCAATCCAAATTCAGCTACAAAAATCAGCGGGCTGCTGAGCGGTGACCCCGACAGCTTTTTCTGTTGGTGCACTGTGTTTTCATTGTGTGCGACATGTGTGTGCGGCGGCCATTCAAGGGGAGGGCGCACTGCCACGGCTGCCATTTTATTTTTTTTGTCAGCTGACTGCCAGTTCGGCCCAACAATTATGCACCTGGGTTCGGCCGGGCCGCCAACAGGCAGTCTGGTACCCGCTTTTGGGTGCCAGGCCGCTGGCCCAGCCAAAACCCTCGCTGGTGGCCCAGTGAACCTAGCTGAAGTAATCACAGACTCGCAGCGGCTCTCCCCTTTAAGTGAAGGGGAGAGACGTGATAACGTCCAAGAGTCATGATGTCATCAGCGCTACGCTGATGACTGACAGCGCCGGAGATTCCATCCCACCTCCACTTCCGCCCCTCTAGGGTGCTCACCACCGCACTACCTCCCCCATTATGACCAACTTCTGGTCTACTCGAAAAAAAATGTCAAAGAGCTGAATTTTGCGCAAGAGGCAACCTCATCCAACATGGCGGTGAAAATACATCAATGGCGGTAGGCGCGACCCGTTTCGGCTGGACCTGAATTTCTACCCCCTGGTCTCCACAATACAGAAAGGATATAGAAGATATGGAGAAAATGCAGAAAATATATACAACGATGTTATCAAATTTGAGAGGATGCAACCATCAGAATAAATTGCGCAGGTTGGGGCTCGAAGTTTTCTCTATGTAAAAGGTAGTATATAACTGTTGTTGATACATTGTAGGTGAAATATTACAAGGGCTGTGCATGGAATTTGACAGCCGTAATGATGTGGAGAAATCAAAAGGTTAAACTTACTGAAGAATAGAAGATTGGAAAATTAAGCTTCATTTAGGTGTTATCATTTCATCCAAAAATAGAACTTGACAGCATGTAGTACAAAAATACATACAACTGACGGAAAAATGAGAACAACATTCTTGCACAAATATTAGTCTGACCAAAATAAACACAACCTTCAATCATAATTTAGCAGCAGTCTGAACTGAGGAGGGACACAGGGAAGATTTCAACATGTTCATGTGTCCATGCATGTGATTTCCCTAACCAGCAGATTTTCAACTTCACTTGTCCCACTGCATCCGGGAAGCACTAAATGGCAGCCAGAAAATTCAGATGGAGAGCACTCACAGACTGCTCTTGTGCACCTCCCAAGAGCCAGCTGTCAAATGGCACTGGATTGAGACTTGGGGCAGATCATTTGCAAACTTCTCCACTGGGTATAGTACAAGGAGACAGAACGACCCCAAGAGAGACTAACCAGAGAAAACTCCTTTCCAAAAAACAATTTGGTTGTGCTCTTCCATCACAATTAGAAATTACAACTTAAACAAGTCCATTATTAGGACACTTGCAAACCTATAATGAAAGGCAGGCAATTTTCATTAGAGCAGATGTACTGGTAATGGATTGGAACTGATATGGAAGAAATCAGGTGAATATTGAAGAATCTCCGTGACACAAACCAAATTTTCTGAGCAATAAATTTTGGTGGTGGGCATGAGAGATGCTTAAATACACTTAGGGAGCAATAGAAATAAACAGAAATGTACAGTGTATACATTAAATCATGCTAAATCATGTACGCATTAGGCTTCAGTACATTAGGCTGTGAGTGAGTGAAGGGATGCTTGTGGGGCAGAAATGGGGTGTGGTCTTGTGGTCCCTCATAGACATTTAAGGGAAGTAGTACATGGTGTTCATGAGAAGTAGGGCAAGATGGGTGGAAATATGAAGCACACCTATAATATAATATTAGATATCTTCTTATAATTATTAAATAGTGACCTCCCCCCCTCTTGGCTATTTACAAGATCACTGAATTTCTTCCAACATTGAGTAGCCATTCGGGGATTGCTGAAGGTGGCACTCAATGTCAAGGCCGTCTCTTTCCACTGTGCCCTTCATTGGCCTCCTGCCCTCAGTGCCAAAAGACCGGGTCGTCCTTTGCCAGATTTCAGCCAACAACGTTTGATAACTTGGGGGCTCGTTGCTCTGACAATCCACCAGCCTCAAACATTTGAGCGTAAATGATACCCGGGAAGCCACTTAAATACTGCAAAAGCACCCAATCTCCCTTCACCCTAAAGACAAGTTCACAATAAAGGCCACAAATAGCACTGGGAACCCACCCACAATATTAAAATAAGGTTAACCCAGTAAAATAGGACAAGGTCACAGCAGAGTCAAACTGCCATCCTGGCACACTTTATTGAAACCCTGCCGCTAACCGTAACATCACTAGATTTTAAAGAAGTTATCACACAGATGTTACATCATGGACTGGATAACAGAATATGACATAGCAAAGAAAAAAACATTCAAGCAATTATGCCAGTCATGGTGCTACCTCTTTAACGAGAGCTATCTATCCCAGCGGGTAGTACAAAGAGCCAGCCCAACCAGCACCAACTGACCTGGGAGGATAAGAAGTACAAAGATTCATAGTGTGACGTCACAGGAGAGCAGGAAAGTGATTCGTTGGTCAGTTTTTCTCTCTTTTCTTGGGTATTGGTTTAAATGAAGAACTGTATCAGTCTTCACGACAGAAGACACCAAAAGCATCCCAATAATTGATAATCAAGGGGTTATTCGGGGGGAGGGGGGATTTAAAGCAATCACTATCACTAGAGTAAAAGTACCAGGCAAACTAATGTGACTAAAGGTGGACAAGTCCCCTGGACCTGATGACCTGATTCCTAGGGTCTTAAAAAAATGGTGGCTGCAGAGATAGTGTTGGAATCTACCAAAATTCCCTGGATTCTAGCGAGGTCCCAGCGGACTGGAAAACCGCAAATGTAACGTCCTTATTTAAGAAAGGAGGGAGACAGGAAGCAGGAAACTATAGACCAGTGTAACATCTGTCATTGGGAAAATGCTGGAGTCCATCATTAAGGAAGTAGTAGCAGGACATTTAGAAAATCATAATGCAGTCAAGCAGAGTCAGCATGGTTTTATGAAAGGGAAATCATGTTTGACAAATTTGCTGGAGTTCTTTGAGGATGTAATGAGCAGGGTGGATAAAGGGGAACCAGTAGATGTCATGTATTTGGATATCCAGAAAGCATTCGATAAGGTGCCACATAATAGGTTACTGCACAAGATAAGAGCTCATGGGGTTGGGGGTAAGATATTAGCGTGGATAGAGGATTGACTAACTAACAGAAAGCAGAGAGTTGGAATAAATGGGTAATTTTTAGGTTGGCAAACTGTAATTAGTGGGGTACTACAGGGTTCAGTGCTGGGGCCTCAACTATTTACACTTTATATTAGGCTGTGTCTATTTGTACTAACTAAAAGGCAACCGTTTCTCTAATTGGCTCTCCATTATCACATGATCTATTGCTGATTGGTCCCCTTGGAGGATAAGCCACACCCTGAAGTTCCTCTGGAATGTGTAACTGGAACCGTCCAGCACCAGTTCAAAGTGACTTTCCAATTTGTAATTCGATCCATTTTGACTTCAGATGTCAGAGGATAGATCTCCCCAAAAGCCACCAAGTTCCAGCCGAAGTCCATTACTCCAGCGCAAGTGCATCCCTCCTCCAGCCGAAGTCCCTTACCCAAGCGCAAGACCTTACACTCCCACCCCCCATAGATGGGGCATTGTGTGCGGATTGTTAATAGGTTTTTGGGTATGAAGTGAATAGTGACTGTGTCATGACTTCTGGATTTCATCCACTCCAACGATGTCCCTTGTAACACACACACCGAGCTTGCACACATCAGGGGGTAGGAAGAACATGATCTGTCTTCTATGAATCCCTCTCTCCCATCTGATCTGCCCCCCTCCCCACCTGTGTCTCCTTTCCCCTCCCCCCCTCAAGCTCTCTCTCTCCCCCCACTCCCAGGCTCTTTTTCTTCCCCCCGCCCCCCACCCCAAGCTCGGTCACTCCCCCACAGCCCTCCACCACCAGGCTCGCTTTCTCTCGCCAAGTTCTCTCCCCTCCTCCCCGCAAGCTCTCTCCCCGCCACCCCGCTTCTCGCTCTCCTTGCTGCCCCGCGCTCTCTCCCCCACCCCATCCCCCCAAGCAGATGCTTGCGGCGCTGCTGGTGGCTTGGGGCCCAGGGCCGCTCGGGGCTCGACGCTGCGGGTGGCTCGGGGCCTGCTGCTGGAGGTGCCTGGACTTAGCTGTATCCTAACTAATGTCTTATAGAAATTTAACATCACTTCCTTGCTTTTATATTCAATGGTCTTTTCTACCTGCACTCTCATCCTTGAAGATTTATCTTAATCCAGTTTGTTAAGAGTCTTTCTGTTAAGGGTATACTTAATTTCACTATTCTTTATCCTGAAATATATTATTTCACATCTATCTGCATTAAAGTGTATCGGCCATGTATCTGCCAACATCACAAACCTTTCTATGCCCTCCTTTATTCTTCCTCACAGTTTGGCAGGCCTGATAATTTGATATAATCAACCATATTCCTTGTGCCTGTGGTCAAATCTTTTTATTTAAATGTAAAACTAAAGATCTATTTGCACAGATTCATGGGGCACAACACTATCCACATCCTGCAAATCGAAAAAAAAAACACCTATTTACCCTGCTCATTGCTTTCTGTTACCTAGCCATCTTTAAATACAATACGACTTAATTTTTGTAATAAGCTTCTTATGTGGTACCTCATCAAATACCTTTGAAAATTAATGAATATTCCTTTTATCTATACACTGTGTGATTCTTCAATAATTCAATTAAATTAGTCAAGCACAAATTACTCTTTACAAATCCATGATGACTATTCTTAGCTATCCCATGCTTTTTGAAATTTGAATATTAATTGATTATCTGAGAGAAATTTCCACATTTTGTACAGAGTTCAGTGAAACCCAAATGCAAAACGTTAATAATGGGACTGTGTGAAGCTGCTTAACATACTGTCCTTTAATCACTGGGACATGGGTTGGAAACCAGCCCAAACTGATGGGATGGAAGTTTTTGCTGTCTGCCATTTGTAAAGGTCGTATGTAAAATGAAGTGGAGTCATTCTCAACCAGAGAGTATAGGCCCACAGCACAAAACTGCATAATTTGGCACTAACTGGTGAAGCAAATGGAAATGTCACACGAATGTCATAATGGCTGCTCTTCTGAGTTTGGTATTAGAGAGACAGAGATAAGCACAAAGGCAGAATCAGAGATAGAAACAGAGATAAATACTGAGACAAAGAAAAACACAGAAAGAGGTGGGGACTGGTGCAGATACGTATATACAGGCAGACACAGAGCTTGTAGGACAGAGATAAAGATGGAGCCAAAGAGAGAAGCCTGGATTTTAACTGTTAGCAGATTTCTGGCAGAAAACAGTGCTGGCGATTTAATTTCCCACCGGCCCATAGCAGAATGCAACCTAGCTTACTTTAACAGTTATAATTGCAGTTGGATCCCGATGGTGTCTACGGAACGCGACATGCATATGTAAAGAAGGACTCTGCTTGAGCAAGTGTCCTTGCCACCATTTTTTTTGTTGTTTTTTTTTATTTGTTCATCGCTGGCAAGGCCAGCATTTATTGCCCATCCCTATTTGCCCTTGAGAAAATGGTAGTGAGGCACTTTCTTCAACCGCTGCAGTCCTTAAGAACATAAGAACATAAGAAATAGGATCAGGAGTAGGCCATTTGGTCCCTCGAGCCTGCTCCGCCATTCAATAAGATCATGACTGATCTGATCTTGGTCTCAACTCCACTTCCTTGCCCGCTCCCCATAACTCTTTACTCCCTTATCGTTCTATCTCCATATTAAATATATTCAATGACCAGCCTCCACAGTTCTCTGGGGTAGAGAATTCCATAGATTCACAACCCTCAGAGAATAAATTCTTCCTCATCTCCATTTTAAATGGGCAACGCCTTATTCTGAAACTATGGCTCCTCGTTCCAGATTCCTCCATGAGGAATGTAGAGCACTACCTAGTGGATTACTGTGGTAATGCAAATGTCACTGTAAATACAATAAAAGCATCATGTGACAAGGTCACCTGACAAGTTCCTGTAGAGCTATCTTGTGTGCAGTGTGTTTGTGATGTCATAGAGAAGATACTACATTGGCGATGTAGGGTCACATCTCTGGATTCCCCAGCTGAAATTTTTGTTGGTAGATGTTCCAGCCAACTACAGAGACTTTGAGAGGTTCGTTCTTTTGCAACACAACTAAAAATCCAAGGTAACTTACAAGCACACTTGGCTGAATTGAAGAGTCCAGATGGCTGCGCCTATGGGAATAATAGGGTGCTTGCGAGAGTTCCATCATGACCGAGAGACATTCGAAGCGTATGTGGAGCGGCTAGAAATGTTTTTCACTGCAAATAGTATCGTTGAAGTCCCCAGTGATGAAAACTGTAACCGGTGTTAGAAAGAAAATTGGCTATTTTCTTGACTGAATCAGGCCCCGAGGTGTATGAAACCCTGAAAAATTTGCTGATTCCCGTCAAGCTAAAGGACAGGCCACTAACAGAGATTCCAGCACTATAGTCATGAGCCTCTGGAAATTACTGAAAGTTATCATTTTGGAATACAAAATCAATTACATGACGAGTGTATCAGTGAGTACATTGCAGCACTAAAAAAGCTATCCATTCACTATCATTTCAGAAACTTTCAGGACCGAGCATTGCGTGATCACTTTGTTTGTGGGTTGAAAAATAAAGCAACCCCTAACTTGACTTTTGATTTAGCTTGTCAGACAGCTATGTCGATGGATATGGCCGACTAATACTCCCGAGAATTTCGTACCATTTCCAGTCATCAGACAACCGAGGTGAATCACCTGCAGGTTAAAAGTAAAAGACAGTTGGGCGCCAAGGTAACTGACCAAAGTAACAGAGCATTAATGTGTATCTGGGACAACACACTGCTCAAAGTTGTCCATATGTGAAGGCAGAGTGTTTCTTCTGCAAGGAAACGGGGCATCTTGCGAAAGCATGCTGACTGAAGAGTGAACCAATATTCAATGTTAGAAGTAGCAATCGCCAGAGAATACATAGCATTAAAGAGAAGCAACAGGATGAGGAGGTTCTGGAGATATACATCATCAGGAGCACAAAGGTATCTAACCACGTGCACAAAGTATCGTCATCCAAGTAGATGTTGCAGGAACCAGGATACCCATGGAAATCGACACTGGTGCACCCGTGAGCATAGTTCTGCAGTAAAATGTAAATCAAATAAAATATGAAAGTGGAAAAGTAATATGGCTATATCTCAACAAGTTGAGTGATTTACCACTGGTAAAGTCAAAGATAGAGCTGCAAGGTTACTGAGGAGAGCAAATCCCTGTGGTAGGACATATCACCACACCTGTGAAATACAAAGGTCAGTTTCAGAGCTTGCCTCTGTTAGTAGTGGCAGGAGACAAGCCTGCCTTAATAGGTAGAAATTGGTTGGGATCACTGAAGCTGGACTGGAATGAGATTTTTCGTATTGAAACAAGATTTGCATCAAAGGATGATGTCATCAAGCAATATTCGGAGGTGTTCCATGAAACAGGCAGTCCGATCCAAGGGTTCAAGGTGCATGTCAGGGTACAGAGGACGCTAGACCAGTTTACGGCAAGCCACGTCCCATACCATACGCAATCAAAGAGAAAGTTGAGTAAGAACTCAAAAGATTGGGGTTGGGGGCAATATATTAGCATAGATAGAGGCTTGGCTAACTAACAGAGAACAGAAGTTGGGGTAAATGGTTCATTCTCTGGTTGGCAACCAGTAACTAGTGGGGTGCCACAGGGATCAGTGCTGGGACTCCAATTATTTACAATCTACATTAACGACTTGAAAGAAAGGACTGAGTGTAACGTAGTCAAGTTTGCTGACGATACAAAGATGGGAGGTAAAGCAATGTGTGAGGAGGACACAAAAAATCTGCAAAAGGACATAGACAGGCTAAGTGAGTGGGCAAAAATTTGGCAGATGGAGTATAATGTTGGAAAGTGTGAGGTCATGCACTTTGGCAGAAAAAAATCAAAGAGCAAGTTATTATTTAAATGGAGAAAGATTGCAAAGTGCCGCAGTACAGCAGGACCTGGGGGTACTTGTGCATGAAACACAAAAAGGATGGTATGCAGGAACAGCAAGTGATCAGGAAGGCCAATGTTATCTTAGCCTTTATTGCAAAGGGGATGGAGTATAAAAGCAGGGAAGTCTTGCTACAGCTATACAAGGTATTTGTGATGTCACACCTGGAATACTGCGTGCAGTTTTGGTTTCCATATTTACGAAAGGATATACTTGCTTTGGAGGCAGTTCAGAGAAGGTTCACTACGTTGATTCTGGGGATGAGGGGGTTGATTTATGAGGAAAGGTTGAGTAGGTTGGGCCTCTACTCATTGGAATTCAGAAGAATGAGAAGTGATCGTATTGAAACATATAAGATTATGAGGGGGCTTGACAAGGTGGATGAAGAGAGGATGTTTCTACTGATGGGGGAGACTAGAACTAGAGGGCATGATCTTAGAATAAGGGGCCGCCCATTTAAAACAGAGATGAGGAGAAATTTCTTCTCTCAGAGGGTTGTAAATCTGTGGAATTCGCTGCCTCAAAGAGCTGTGGAAGCTAGGACATTGAATAAATTTGACAGAAATAGACAGTTTCTTATACGATAAAGGGGATAAGGGCTTATGGGGAGCGGGCAGGGGCGTGGAGCTGAGTCCATGATCAGATCAGCCATGATCTTATTGAATGGCGGAGCAGGTTCGAGGGGCCGCATGGCCTACTCCTGTTCCTATTTCTTATGTTCTTATGTTCTTATTAGAGACTGAGAACATTATCTCTAAGCTAGATCAAAGTAATTGGGCTACACCCATTGTTGCTGTACCTAAGTCAGCTGGTAATGCTAATGCTATGTCCAGATTGCCATCCCCATCACAAGTTACACTCAATAGGGAAGAAGTGTTCTATTTTTCATACATTGATGAACTGCCAGTCACAGCTGAAGAGTTTGGTAGAGCAACCAAACATGACCCAGTTATGTATGACTGCATAGCAAATGGCTGGCCAAACTAGGTATCAGAGAAAGATATTCATCCATACTTCGTTCATTGGAATGAATTATCAGTGGATAAAGATTGTATCATGTGGGTTGCAAGAGTACTTATTCCAAATAAATTCAGGTCCAAATTATTCGGAAATCTTCATGACCAGCACCAGGGAATGTGCTTGACCAAGAGTTATGCACGCAGTTACTTATGGTGGCCAGGTTTAGATAAAGATATAGAGTACATCGTTAGTCAGTGTACAACATGTCAATCGGTAAGCAAGAAACACCATCTACTGGAAATGGCCTCCCAGGGTGTGGCAAAGGCTACACATAGATTTTGCTGAGCTAGAAGGACAACAATTGTTCATTTTGATTGATAGCCATTCGAAGTGGGTAATGTTTCCGATGCTAATAATAATAAGTAAAACACTCGACAATTTGGAAGATTGTTTTCTTCATATGGCCTCTAAGAAGAAATTGTGTCTGACAATGGGTCGCAATTTTGTTCAGAAGAATTTGCACAGTTCATGAGCAGAATGGTGTAAAACATACCAAAGTTACACCGTACCACCCTGCTTCAAATGGTGCAGCAGAGCACACAGTACAAATTGTAAAATGTGCCCTCATTAAGCAAATGTTGGATCCAAATCCAAAGAAATGGCAGTTGTCATTGGACCACAAATTGGCAAATTTTCTAATTACTTATCATAATACACCTCATACAATTACTGGTAGAACACCAGCAGAGTTGTTTCTCAAACGACAGCCGCAAACCAGGTTCTCATTGTTAAAGCCAAATTTGGCACAGTCAGTAGAAGAGAAACAATTAAGATAGAAAGAGAATCACGATAGAGGTAGAGTAAGAGAAAGAAATGTGAAATTGAATTTGAAGATGACAGTGAAGAACCATCATCATAAATTGTTAAAGTGGTTACCAGGAAGAATAGTGATATGTGGCCCTCACACATATTTGGTCAAGATGTTTGATCATGGAAAGGTTAGGTTTGTTCACATTGATCATATTTTACCTACAGATGTGGAAGGAGTTGAAAGTTGGAATGATTCGATTATTTCTGATGAGTCCGATAGTCTTGTTATAAGTAGAGTACCAGTAGCAAATTCTACATCAGATGTACTCAAAACAAGTCTAAGAGAAAGTCAGAATTTAAGTTCAAGTCCGAGTCAGGCAGATACACAGTCTGAAGTTGTAGAGAGTTCAAATGTAGATCAAGGGCATCCCTCGGAGAAAAACTCTCCTCAGGATCAGCCTAGAGTGAGTCCAAGTTTGACACCAAGTTTGTATCCTCTTCAAACCAGAATACCAGTGGTTAAGTTTGATTTGTAAATATGGCAAAATAAGTCCATATCTTTTGTTGCGTATAACCATGCAAGTTATGTATGATGATTATTTTGTTATGATTACTTCTTCATGAAGGAGGGAGAAGTGTAATATAGAGCTGCACCTGTGGACTACTGCTCCACCTAGTGAACTACTGTGGTAATGCAACTGCAGCTGTAAATACATTAAAAGCATCATGTGACAAGGTCACCTGACAAGTACCTGTAGAGCTATCATGTGTACAGTGTGTTTGTGATGTCATGAAGAATATATTACAGAAACATCCTCTCTCCTTGCTATCCATCATCATCATCATAGGCGGTCCCTTGAAACGAGGATGACTTGGTTCCACGCCAAACAGGGATGAGTTCACAGGTGTTTCAATGAAGGACCTAATATTCCAGATCCCGAACTACATCTTGAAGGTGGAAGATGCCTGTGCGTGCATTTTTTTAATGTGTGGTAGCCTTTGCACATCAGCCACCACACGGGCTTGACAGAGCTAGGTCTCGGTCCAGTGGCAAGGATTACCCTAGATTACTGGAGACCAGCTCTCTTGCACAGGCCTAGTGCACACACATATTGCAGTATGGGCTGGCCCGTGCTGCCCCTGGGTCCTCGGCTCTTCTGGGCCCTGAACTCATGCCTCTCCTGGGCCCTGATCACGTCCCTCTTCATTCTCTCGCTGCTCCTTCGCCCCGACCTTGCCACTCCTGCTGTACCTGCCCACAACCTGGATCTTGATGACATCCCTCTTCGCTGCTGTTGCCCTCCTACACCAGCTCGCGCTGTACCTTGCAGTGGTATGCCACCACGCTGTCCATGGCCGCCGCTCCTTTTATGGCCCCGACCTGCCGCTGATGGTCTTTCGCAGGTCAGGGCCACCACACTATCCATTCTTGTGACGACATCTCGCATTTGGGAAGAGGAGGGAGTCCATGGCAGGGGAAGCCTAAGCTTTCCTTGTGAGGCCCGGAGGATGGAGGGAGAGATTAAGGGAGCACAGGAGGATAGTGAACTCAGAAGAGAGTGGCCGTGAACTCACCATTTCCAGTGGTGCTGAAATTGTGTTTTTTCTTTGAGACCTGAAAATTGGAATGGATCCTTTTGTGCCAGATTTCTGCCCCACAATGGCTGTGTTGCCATTTCTAAATGAGGTTTGGGGCCTTCTGTCATTGTCCATGCTGATGCTTCTGGGAACTCATTATACTGCATGCTATTGATAGGGAATGGCAATAGGAACATCCAAAACTTATGTTATGAACTCCGAACACATTTCAAAATAAATCAAGCATTCCTGTTGCCAACTAATATTGGCAAAAGTGCTTCTACTTTGTTGCCTGGAGCATGGAGAAGCTTTGCACAGTGATTGCCGGAGTTAGAATTGAGCTTTTGCAGCATGTTTCTTTTTGCTGTGCACCTGGAGAGCAGTGTCTTATTTCTGAAAGCCTGGGGGCTTTTGGAAGTACTGGAAAATGATTGCCTCCCTGCTAGCTCTATGGCTTGCTCATCATAGAGCTTAGCTGTCTGATATTTGCTATGCCTCTCCAGTCACTTGCTTTTCACAGGCATTGTGCACAAGTATCCTCTGTAATAAGATGTGTAGCGCATTAGATGAAAGCTGGCGTAAGATGTGCATCTCCCAAGTGGCATCAAATAGCTATTGTTATACATGTACAAGTATCACCCATAGTGGGAGACATGACTCTGACTGCCACTGCCATCTTCCACCATGCCACATGCAGGAAAACGTGTCTTTAAATCTCAGGTGAACTCATTACTACTACATTAAATTCACTCTTGCATCGGGGTTCATTACATAACTGCAGCTCCCCCCACCTACTGCTGAAATCTTCAAGTTATTCCTGCTTTTTAAAGGCTGCACCTGAACCTTCCAACCATGAGTGTTCCACAGGATAATATGCTCAAGGAACGACTGGGCAATTTAAATAATCTGACCCTTCTGGAGGGATAGGAAGTCCTGTCCTAGGAGCGCATCCTTGGGGCCAGTGACAGTTACCCAAAGGAAAACAGTGCTGCCATTGTAGAAATAGTTCCTTTATATTGCTAATAGCAACACAAATCATGGCCTCGGCACTCAACAAACAGAGAAAAAAGTAAAATATGACATTGTAGTATGCCTGACCCCAGATGGACAGAAATCTGATGACTTTGTAGAGCCCCAGGACCCCTTGCGAGATCCCAGTTTGAAAACCTATATGTTAAAGGGTATAATCCAGTTTTCATGAGCACGGAACAATCAGAATCAAACGATCAGGTAAATAGGGCTCAGCTTTGTTCAGCCTGTATTTGTTTGCGCAGAAGCCGACACATGTTCTGTCACATGACATCTGTTAAAATGAATTTTTTCTACGAACTCACAGTACTGAATATTAATAGAGAAAATCTGCAGTACACGACAGTGAATTAAAGCGACCTTTCAGCCTCCTGGCCTATTGTCAGCAACATCAATAATTAGCCATTAACAGCCTGAAGCTATGTTACAAAATCCTCAGAATGTTGTTAATAGCTTCTTCACAAAAGAGTAAGACATACCATCTCACTTCAAGTACAGAGATTAATATTTTCCAAGGGTTAGCAATTAATTCAGCTTTTACTGATGTTTTTATTTTACAAATGTACTTTACTGTAGAGTAATTCATCACCAGATATACTGAGTCACTTAGTGAGAGCGAGGAGGTGATGCCCTGAAAAGCCTAATTTTAATTGCGTGTTCTTTTGCCTAAAGATTATGTTTAAGTATGTCATCTTCTAGTTTGGAGTCGACATCTGATTTTTGAGTGGGCTGTATTGAAATTTCTCAAATGTAAAGCAGACAACAAATGTCCTTTTTTGAAATAAAAAGTCAATTTTCTTCCACTCCTCCTGTCCCTTGTACTATAGAAGCATTTCTTACCAACCACCTCTAAAGCCGTTCCTACATTACAACGGAGACTGCACTTCAAAAGTGCTTCGTTGACTGTAAAGCGCTTTGGGACATCCTGAGGTCGTGAAAGGCGTTACATAAATGCAAGTCTTTCTTTCTGTCAGGATTATTTTCATTATCAGCAAAAGAAACAGAAAATTCAGCCACAATCCCACATTTTTCACCAAATGCATCCTACACCTATATAGTTTTAGATCGAGCAAAAGTTGGCAATCCTAATTATTTTATTACTCTTGAAGTGAAGCCTGAACAACGAGGTATGCAAGTGGTAATGTGCTAAAGAGCAGAAAGCTTCTGGTTGAAATCTTGCTTTGTGCTGAGTGAGAGGAGAGCACCATTGTTGATCTCAGCTGTACTAAAGCATTGCTGCTATTCCCCCTCTATGGAAAAATCCTACTACTCCAGAGTCATCTTAGAACAGGAAAATGTTCCCTAATCTGTCATGTATTCAACCAGCATTGTAACCCATGTATAAACTGACCTAAGTTGTACACCGTGAGAACACTGACCACCAGGTGGGAGACACTCTTAACCTGGACCTTCAGGTATAAAAGGGGAAGCTCCACCCACCTGCATCACTTGACTGCTAAGGAATAAAGGACAGGTCACAGACTGATGTTCTCTCAAGCATGGGCCTCGTGTGCATTTATACTGTATAGTAAGGACGCCAAAGTCTTATTGGGATCACAGGTTGAGTCTCTCTGGTGGTTTACGCTCCCTTGTAGAGCGCCTGAGTTGGGGCTCCGGTTGTTGGGCGCTGGTCTGAGTGTCTGCTGTTTGCGGTGCCTCAGGCCTGACCGGACTGCCCACAGTGACTGGGCTCTCCTCCCTTTGGTTCCGGTGTTCGGTCACCTGTGGTGGAGTGAACTCTATATCGTGTTCTTCCTCTGCTTCTTCTATGGGGTTGCTGAACCTCCTTTTTGTTTGATCCACGTGTTTGCGGCAGATTTGTCCATTGGTAAGTTTAACTACCAGAATCCTATTTCCTTCTTTGGCAACCACAGTGCCTGCGAGCCATTTGGGCCCTGCAGCGTAGTTGAGGACAAAAACAGGATCATTTACATCAATACATCGCGCCCTCGCATTCCTGTCATGGTAGTCATATTGCGACTGGCGCCTGCTCTCGACAATTTCTTTCATGGTGGGGTGTATAAGGGATAACCGGGTTTTGAGCGTCCTTTTCATTAGTAGCTCTGCGGGTGGAACTCCTGTGAGCGAGTGTGGTCGGGATCTATAGGCCAACAGGAGGCGTGATAAGCGGGTTTGTAGGGAACCCCCTTGGATTCTGAGCATCCCCTGTTTGATTATCTGCACTGCTTGTTCTGCCTGGCCGTTTGAGGCCGGCTTGAACGGTGCCGTTCTAACATGGTTAATTCCATTCCTGCCATGAAGCCCTGGAATTCAGTGCTTGTGAAGCATGGGCCATTGTCGCTGACCAAGATGTCCGGTAGACCGTGGGTGGCGAACATTGCCCGCAGACTTTCTATCGTGGCAGAGGATGTGCTTGAATTTAAAATGTCACACTCGATCCATTTGGAGTAGGCGTCTACTACAACCAAAAACATTTTCCCCATGAAAGGACCTGCGTAGTCCACATGGATGCGTGACCAAGGCTTGGCGGGCCATGGCCAGGGGCTAAGGGGAGCTTCCCTGGACGCATTGCCCAGCTGGGCACATGTGTTGCACCTGCGAACACAAAGTTCCAGATCTGCGTCTATCCCTGGCCACTAAACGTGTGACCTGGCAATTGCCTTCATCGTGACAATGCCCGGGTGCCCATTGTGGAGTTCTCTGATGAACACCTCTCTGCCCATCTGGGGCATGACTACGCGGTTTCCCCACAGTAGGCAATCGGCCTGAATCGAGAGTTCATCCTTGCGCCTGTGAAATGGTTTAAATTTCTCAGGGCATGCCCTGTACGTGGCTGCCCAGTCCCCATTCAGGACACATTTCTTGACTAGAGACAATAGTGGGTCTCTATTTGTCCAGACTTTAATCTGACGGGCTGTCACGGGTGAGCCTTCGCTTCCGAAAGCTTCAACAGCCATGACCACCTCAGCAGCATGCTCGGTAGCCCCTTCAGTGGTGGCTAGTGGGAGCCTGCTGAGTGCATCGGCGCAGTTTTCGGTGCCCGGTCTGTGCCGAATTGTGTAGTCATAGGCGGCTAACGTGAGTGCCCACCTCTGTATGCGGGCCGATGCGTTTGCATTTATGGCCTTGTTGTCGGCCAAAAGGGACGTTAGGGGTTTGTGATCTGTCTCCAGCTCAAATTTCCTGCCAAACAGGTACTGGTGCATTTTCTTTACCGCATATACACATGCAAGCGCCTCCTTTTCTACCATCCCGTAGCCCCTTTCTGCCTGGGACAGACTTCTGGAGGCATAAGCTACTGGCTGTAATTGACCCTTGGCATTGACATACTGCAACACACACCCGACACCATAGGATGACGCATCGCACGTTAACACAAGTTTCTTACATGGGTCATATAGCGTTAACAGAGTGTTGGAACATAACAAATTGCATGCTCTATTAAAAGCCCTTTCCTGGCTGTCCCCCCAGACCCATTCATGACCTTTGCGTAGGAGCACGTGTAGCGGCTCTAGCAGCGTGCTCAATTTGGGAAGAAAGTTACCAAAATAGTTCAGGAGCCCCAGGAACGAACGCAGCTCCGTCGTGTTACGGGGTCTGGGTGCTCTCTGGATCGCTTCCGTCTTGGACGCAGTAGGGCTGATCCTGTCTGCTGCTACCCTCATCCCCAGGAATTCTACCTCTGGAGCTAGGAAGACACACTTCGCCTTTTTCAGTCGCAGCCCTACCCGGTCCAGTCTGTGTAGCGCCTCCTCCAGGTTGTGGAGGTGTTCTTCAGTATCGCAACTCGTAATGAGGATGTCGTCCTGAAAAACCACCGTCCCTGGAATCGACTTGAGGAGGCTTTCCATATTTCGTTGGAAGATCGCAGCAGCCGAGCGAATCCCGAATGGACATCTGTTGTACTCAAACAACCCCTTGTGTGTCGTGATGGTGGTCAGCTTCTTCGAATAGCTCGCCAGCTCCTGGGTCATGTAAGCTGAGGTCAGGTCCAATTTTGAAAAAAGTTTGCCACCGGATAGCGTCACAAAGAGGTCCTCTGCTCTCGGTAGCGGGTACTGGTCTTGGAGTGACACCCGATTGATGGTGGCCTTATAATCGCCACATATCCTGACCGACCCATCCGCCTTGAGCACCGGCACAATCGGGCTCGCCCAGTCACTGAATTCGACTGGCGAGATGACGCCTTCCCTCAGCAGGCGGTCCAATTCGCCTTCTATATTTTCCCGCATCACATACGGCACCGCTCTGGCCTTGTGGTGTACTTGCCTGGCGTCCGGGTTTATGTGAATCACTACCTTGGCCCCCATGAAAGTGCCAATGCCGGGTTGAAATAATGAGTCAAATTTGTCCAGGATCTGTGAGCATGATACTCGCTCCACATTGGAAATTGCATTGACATCGCTCCATTTCCAGTTCATGACAGCAAGCCAACTCCTCCCCAGTAGTGCGGGACTGTCCCCTGGGACAATCTAGGGTGGCAGTTTGTTCTCCGAATCTTTGTGGGTCACGACTACCGTGGCGCTGCCTAGCACCGGAATGATCTGCTTTGTGTAAGTCTGTAGCTGTGCGTCAATCGGCGATAATTTTGGCCTCCTGGCCTTGGATGCCCACAACTTTTCGGACTGTTTGATACCCATCAGGGACTGGCTGGCACCCGTGTCTAACTCCATTGATACTGGGATGCCATTGAGGAGCACTTTCATCATTATCGGTGGCGTCCTGGTGTATGAACTGTATACGTGCTCCACATGAACTCGCTGAACTTCAGCTTCCAGTGATTTCCCCCAGTGTCCATTTCTGCAATTTCTGCAGGTATTTTGCTCATCTCTGCAAACTCCGGCTGAGTGTGTGCCTCCACACCTCCAGCATGAGTTGCGGTTTGAAACAAAAGGTCCCTTGCCAGTCGATCGTCCCTGACTGCCCCTGTTATTGTCCTTGAGTGCACCATTAGCAGGTGTTGATGGCCCCATTACTGGCCGCATTGTCCCTTGCAATGGCGTAAATCGCTGTTCAGCTTGCCATTGTCTCTGTCGAACTCCCCCTCTGGGTTCGACTACATATTGGGGCAAGCCCGACTGCCCTTGTCTGCCTGGAGAACTGTGTGCTGCTTTAACAATGTTGAATCTCTGTCCCAACCATTCCTTAACACAGTACCTCTCGTCTGTTCTGCTAGTGGCCATGCTCGCGTGGTTTAAATCCCAGTTTCTTGTCGCCATTGATACGTCCTTACTATACAGTATAAATGCACACGAGGCCCATGCTTGAGAGAAGGTCAGTCTGTGACCTGTCCTTTATTCCTTAGCAGTCAAGTGATGAAGGTGGGTGGAGCTTCCCCTTTTATACCTGAAGGTCCAGGAGTGTCTCCCACCTAGTGGTCAGTGTTCTCACGGTGTACAACTTAGGTCAGTTTATACATGGGTTACAATGCTGGTTGAATATATGACATAATCCTTTTTCACCATTGCCAACCACATCCTCAGACCTCTCCACTTTAACGTCCATCTTGGCTCTGACACCATACTGGTGGGATATTGCAGAAAGCGCACCTTCAATTTTCTGATATGTGCTTTGAGCGGGTGAGGTGCACAATTGGAAAAGCCGTCCTTAAATCTGAAGCACTAATGAACTGCGTCTCCTTCAACACTGAGGTTATCACTCAGCTGCTGCTTCATCCTTCCTTTCCCTGTCCTTTGCCTCACCTCAATTTTTAAACCCAATTATCTAAAAATAAAAATTAATTCCAGCACCTAATATGTAGGCTTGTTTGCACTACCTTGAAACTATCAGAACGTTACACCAATATTTTCTAACATACCAGTAATAATTATCCACTTCCACACAGCGGTGGCACTGAAACCCTTATCCACCAGGGTTCATAGCACCTCCCTGCACTTTCCAAGCTTCCTCCTATACAAATTCTAACTTATTCAATCTTGGCAGGCCACATTCTATCCCATTATGTCCTACTCACCTGTCACTATGATCCTATAAACCTCCACAGCCTCCCCATCCCCCCACAGTAGTTTTCTTCCTTTACAAATCCCTCATGATCTTACTCGATCTTATTTGAGCAATTTCCTACAGCCCTTGTACAGGCTTGCAGTCCGGGTCCTTTCGACAGATCTATATTGCACTTCCCCCACCTTTAATCAAACACTCCCTTTGCCACAACCTCCCTCCTGTATCGTGGCAGATGAAGATAGACGTTATGGAAGTAACTTGAAGTGATAAAGAGAGCTTGGGACCATTTTTGTATTCTTGGATGATCTTTGCGTAGGAGTAGGAGTTTTCCATCAAGAGTGAATTACGGCGTACAAAGAGATATACCCTACACAGGATAGCATTTCTTTTGGCTTCTGTCAGAACATCCACATTGTACAAGACATTATTCAGGAATACTGCACAAACTACAAAGTGTGGAGAAGCCAGAACAGCACCGAGCCTTGTCTGGAATAACAGATGCCACACAACAGATTTGTTCCGTTTGAATATCAGGGATGGATATGGACACTTTTCTTAAAAAAAACTTTTCTGGGTTGGTGGAAACTAATGTAGTTCCAGAATTCCTATTAACCACTTTTCAGTGGTACATAGCAATGGCTGCATGTATAATGTAGTGCACATTTAAGAGCAAATTAACCAGTCCTGCAGTCCTAGCAGGATACCGTGCTCAAAAGGAGCACAGGCAGAAGAATCACTATGACAGCCCTACCTCCAACTCACATACCCTTTCAGAGCGATTCGCTGCTGGGAGAGCAAGACTGATAAATGTATCCATTAGTTTCAGCTTTACTGACAATAATTTTTTTCATTCTTGGAATGATGGCAAAGTCAATATTTATTGTCCATCCCTAGTTTCCTTTGAGAAGGCAGTGCTGGGCCTTTTCTTGAACAGCTGCAGTCCATGTGGTAATGGTACTCCCACTGTGCCGTTAGGTAGGTGGTACCAAGATTTTGACTTACGACTATGAAGGAAGTGCAATATACGTCAAAGTCAAAATGGTGTGTGACTTGGAAGGGAATTTTGAGTTATCGTGGTCCCATGCACCAGCTGCCCTTGTCCTTCTAGGTGATGGATGTCGTGAGTTTAAGAGGTGCTGCCAAAGAAGCCTTGGCAAGTGGCCGCAGTGTATCCTATAGATAGTATACACTGCAGCATTGGTACACCTGTGATATAAAACCATCAGTATCTTATTTGAATTTTCATGTCCCAACTCTTGATTCTATAGAAATCAGCACACTGGGAGCTGCAGTGTGATAGTGAAGAATCACAAATTGATGGTTTAGACTAGCAATCCCAGTGTATGAATAGCAGGGTCTCCAGTAAGAGTTCCATGGAGCTCTGTGTAATACCTTTCTTTTCCAATGGCAATTATGTTTTGACTTTTTTCAAATTGGTTGCAAACACAAAGCCCCGTCAACAGAGATTTAAAATTAATCACTGTCACATCGTACTCAACCAATGATTTCAAAACATTATGGTTTCTCACACACAGACACAAGCACAAAGCCATATGTACATGCAGAGACACATATACAAACGCTGTACAAGAGCAATCTTTCTAAACACTCTAGCACTTCTTTACTGAAAGCTGTCCTTTTAACTCACTACTTCTGTCACTACTATTCTTCAAGGACACTTGTTTTCAAGGGACCAGCACTTTCACCCCTCATCATCATGACATGTATGACCTCATATTGGGGAAGTCTCCGTGACACTCACATTGCCTTCTCTCCCTCCAAAAAGTAAAAAATGATGTACAATCAGTGCAAAGAAGCAAAGTGGGGAGAGGACCCCCATCCAGACTGTCCATTCACTTTGCCAACCATGAACTTATCGTGGATGATTGTTTCGACATCATGGCTCTGACAGAAACCTGGTTGAGGGACAATGACACCTTACTCTTAAATGAAGCCTCCCTGCCTGGCTATACCTTCTACCACTTGCCCCACGCAGACCATCGTGGTGGCAGTGTGGCTCTCATCACCAAATCACACCTTGGTCTGTTCCCCTCTACTCCTCCAGCACTTTCTCCTCCTTTGAGCATCTCACCTTGTGCACCTCTCTCGCCTCTCTTTTAAAATTCTCCTTCTCTGCTGCCCACTTAAAAACCATAAAAATGTTATTACCAATATATCCTCACTGCTTTCCTCCCTCAGCTTCAGCACCGAACGACTTCTCATCCTCAGTGATTTCAACTTCCATCTCAATTCACCATGCTCTCTCTCCGAGTTCACTAGCCTCCTATCCTCCCTTAATCTCTTCCTCCATGTAAACTCCCCAAACATATTCAGGGTCACCCCCTCGACCATGCTCATGGCCTCGCCACTTCCATCGTGTCAATGACAGATAAGGCCATCTCTGACCACTTCCTCATATCGCTCTCCACCCACATTCCCCTTCCACCCCACGCGCCCTTGCTCCCGTCCTGCCCCAACCCTATCTCCTTCTGTGTCTGCCTGGGAAAAAAAACTCTCCCAACTCTCTTACAACTGCAAATGAATTCCCAACTGTCCAACATTTGGCCCTCCACTCGCCAAGACATTTCTGCAGCCACCGATCTGCTCAATCATACCCTCACCACCTGGTCCCTATTAAACAATTACTCTCTCTCACCCTGGCCATTCCCCTTGGTACAGCCCTGATCTTCGCTCCCTTAAGTCCAAGGGATGCAGACTTGAACGGATATGGTGGACAACTGGTTTAGCCATTCACCATCTGGCTGGACCACATAAAGCACTATCGGATCCTGCTCTCCTCTGCCAAAATCGCTCACTGTTCCAGAATCATTCTGGAATGCAAAGATAAACCCCGGCTTCTATTCTCCACTGCTAACCGTCTTCTTAAACTCCTCTCCCAAGCTTCCATCCTCACCTCCGACAATAAGTGTGAGGAGCTCATGAACATCTTTGTCTCTAAGATTGAGAGAGTCTGTTCAGCCGCCTCTTCTCTTCCATCCCCGAACTCACCGGGCCAAACTTCCTCTAAGGATGCCCCCTGCCCTAGCCCCGACCTCACATTTTTCTCCCTCTGATCTCCCCTCATGACCTCGCCGAGCTCATCCTGTCCATGAGACCCACTTCCTGCTCCCTTAATCATATTCCCACCAAATTGCTGATCACCCAACTTCCTTTTCTGGCTCCCATGTTAGCTGACATTGTTGATGGGTCTCTCTCCTCAGGTACTGTCCCCCTCTCCCTCAAATCTGCCGTCATCACCCCTCCACCCCTCTCCTCCAAAAACCAACCCTCGATCCCTCCGTCCTTGCAAACTACCATCCCATCTCCAACCTCCCTTTCCTCTCCAAAGTCCTTGAATATGTTGTCGCCTCCCAAATCCGTGCCCATCTTTCCCACAACTCCATGCTTCAATCCCTCCAATCCAGTTTCTGCCCCTGCCATAGCATCGAAACAGCTTTCGTCAAAGAACTTAAGAACATAAGAACATAAGAACATAAGAATTAGGAACAGGAGTAGGCGATCTAGCCCCTCGAGCCTGCTCCGCCATTCAATAAGATCATGGCTGATCTGGCCGTGGACTCAGCTCTACTTACCCGCCCTCTCCCCGTAACCCCTTAATTCCCTTATTGGTTAAAAATCTATCTATCTGTGATTTGAATACATTCAATGAGCTAGCCTCAACTGCTTCCTTGGGCAGAGAATTCCACAGATTCACAACCCTCTGGGAGAAGAAATTCCTTCTCAACTCGGTTTTAAATTGGCTCCCCCGTATTTTGAGGCTGTGCCCCCTAGTTCTAGTCTCCCCGACCAGTGGAAACAACCTATCTGCCTCTATCTTGTCTATCCCTTTCATTATTTTAATGAGAGAGGCGGGAGTCGAGAGAGGCAGCAGCCTATAAAAGGCTCAGCAGTCCGGGGAGCGTCGAGAGAGGCAGCGGCCTATAAAAGGCTCAGCAGTCCGCGGAGCGTCAAGAGAGGCGGGAGTCGAGAGAGGCAGCGGCCTATAAAAGGCTCAGCAGTCCGGGGAGCATCGAGAGAGGCGGGAGTCGAGAGAGACAGCGGCCTATAAAAGGCTCAGCAGTCAGGGGAGCGTCGAGAGAGGCGGGAGTCGAGAGAGGCAGTGGCCTATAAAAGGCTCAGCAGTCCAGGGAGCGTCGAGAGAGGCAGGAGTCGAGAGAGGCAGCGGCCTATAAAAGGCTCAGCAGTCCGGGGAGCGTCGAGAGAGGCGGGAGTCGAGCGAGGCAGCAGCCTATAAAAGGCTCAGCAGTCCGGGGAGCGTCGAGAGAGGCGAGAGTCGAGCGAGGCAGCAGCCTATAAAAGGCTCAGCAGTCCGGGGAGCGTCGAGAGAGGCGGGAGTCGAGAGAGGCAGCGGCCTATAAAAGGCGCAGCAGTCCGGGGAGCGTCGAGAGAGACGTACCGGTGCAGCTCCAGCTGGGAGAGAAGGCAAAAAAGAAGTAGAAAGAAATCAAAAGGTGACGTCACAGCCAACGTGGTAAGTGATTGGCTGCTGATTGGTGAGTAGTTTTTCTTTTTCTTTATTAGTCAGTAACTTTTAACATTGTTGTCGCCAATTTAAGTGTATCTAAGGGTTAAGTCATGGCAGGACAGCTCGGTCACGTGATATGCTCCTCCTGTACCATGTGGGAACTCGGGGACAACACCAGTGTCCCTGACGACTACATGTGCGGGAAGTGTATCCACCTCCGGCTCCTGACGGTCCACGTTGCTGAGTTGGAGCTGAGGGTGGATTCACTCTGGAGCATCCACGATGCTGAGAATGACGTGAGTAGCACGTGGAGCGAGTTGGTCTTACCGCAGGAGAAGGGTCCACAGCCAGCGAGGGAATGGAAGACCAGCAGGAAGAGTAGTGCAAGGAAGGTAGTGCAGGGGTCCCCTGTGGTCATCCCACTGCAAAACAGATACACTGCTTTGAGTACTGTTGAGGGGGATGACTCATCAGGAGAGGGCAGCAGCAGCCAAGTTCATGGCACCGTGGCTGGCTCTGTTGCACAGGAGGGCAGGAAAAAGAGTGGGGGAGCGATAGTGATAGGGGATTCAATTGTAAGGGGAATAGATAGGCGTTTCTGCGGCCGCAACCGAGACTCCAGGATGGTATGTTGCCTCCCTGGTGCAAGGATCAAGGATGTACTGGAGCGGGTGCAGGACATTCTAAAAAGGGAGGGAGAACAGCCAGTTGTCGTGGTGCACGTTGGTACCAACGACATAGGTAAAAAAAGGGATGAGGTCCTACGAAATGAATTTAAGGAGCTAGGAGCTAAATTAAAAAGTAGGACCTCAAAAGTAGTAATCTCGGGATTGCTACCAGTGCCACGTGCTAGTCAGAGTAGGAATCGCAGGATAGCTCAGATGAATACGTGGCTTGAGCAATGGTGCAGCAGGGAGGGATTCAAATTCCTGGGGCATTGGAACCGGTTCTGGGGGAGGTGGGACCAGTACAATCCGGACGGTCTGCACCTGGGCAGAATCGGAACCAATGTCCTCGGGGGAGTGTTTGCTAGTGCTGTTGGGGAGGAGTTAAACTAATATGGCAGGGGGATGGGAACCAATGCAGGGAGATAGAGGGAAACAAAAAGGAGGCAAAAGCAAAAGACAGAAAGGAGATGAGGAAAAGTGGAGGGCAGAGAAACCCAAGGCAAAGAACAAAAAGGACCATTGTACAGCAAAATTCTAAAAGGACAGAGGGTGTTAAAAAAACAAGCCTAAAGGCTTTGTGTCTTAATGCAAGCAGTATCCGCAATAAGGTGGATGAATTAACTGTGCAAATAGATGTTAACAAATATGATGTGATTGGGATTACGGAGACGTGGCTCCAGGATGATCAGAGCTGGGAACTCAACATCCAGGGGTATTCAACATTCAGGAAGGATAGAATAAAAGGAAAAGGAGGTGGGGTAGCATTGCTGGTTAAGGAGGAGATTAAGGCAATAGTTAGGAAGGACATTAGCTTGGATGATGTGGAATCTATATGGGTAGAGCTGCAGAACACCAAAGGGCAAAAAACGTTAGTGGGAGTTGTGTACAGACCTCCAAACAGTAGTAGTGATGTTCGGGAGGGCGTCAAACAGGAAATTAGGGGTGCGTGCAATAAAGGTGCAGCAGTTATAATGGGTGACTTTAATATGCACATAGATTGGGCTAGCCAAACTGGAAGCAATACGGTGGAGGAGGATTTCCTGGAGTGCATAAGGGATGGTTTCCTAGACCAATATGTCGAGGAACCAACTAGGGGGGAGGCCATCTTAGACTGGGTGTTATGTAATGAGAGAGGATTAATTAGCAATCTCGTTGTGCGAGGCCCCTTGGGGAAGAGTGACCATAATATGGTGGAATTCTAAATTAGGATGGAGAATGAAACAGTTAATTCAGAGACCATGGTCCAGAACTTAAAGAAGGCTAACTTTGAAGGTATGAGGCGTGAATTGGCTGGGATGGATTGGCGAATGATACTTAAGGGGTTGACTGTGGATGGGCAATGGCAGACATTTAGAGACCGCATGGATGAACTACAACAATTGTACATTCCTGTCTGGCATAAAAATAAAAAAGGGAAGGTGGCTCAACCGTGGCTATCTAGGGAAATCAGGGATAGTATTAAAGCCAAGGAAGTGGCATACAAATTGGCCAGAAATAGCAGCGAATCCGGGGACTGGGAGAAATTTAGAACTCAGCAGAGGAGGACAAAGGGTTTGATTAGGGCAGGAAAAATGGAGTACGAGAAGAAGCTTGCAGGGAACATTAAGGCGGATTGCAAAAGTTTCTATAGGTATGTAAAGAGAAAAAGGTTAGTAAAGACAAACGTAGGTCCCCTGCAGTCAGAATCAGGGGAAGTCATAACGGGGAACAAAGAAATGGCAGACCAATTGAACAAGTACTTTGGTTCGGTATTCACGAAGGAGGATACAAACAACCTTCCGGTTATAAAAGGGGTCGGGGCGTCTAGTAAGGAGGAGGAACTGAGGGAAATCCTTATTAGCCGGGAAATTGTGTTGGGGAAATTGATGGGATTGAAGGCCGATAAATCCCCAGGGCCTGATGGACTGCATCCCAGAGTACTTAAGGAGGTGGCCTTGGAAATAGTGGATGCATTGACAGTCATTTTCCAACATTCCATTGACTCTGGATCAGTTCTTATAGAGTGGAGGGTAGTCAATGTAACCCCACTTTTTAAAAAAGGAGGGAGAGAGAAAACAGGGAATTATAGACTGGTCAGCCTGACATCGGTAGTGGGTAAAATGATGGAATCAATTATTAAGGATGTCATAGCAGCGCATTTGGAAAGAGGTGACATGATAGGTCCAAGTCAGCATGGATTTGTGAAAGGGAAATCATGCTTGACAAATCTTCTGGAATTTTTTGAGGATGTTTCCAGTAGAGTGGACAATGGAGAACCAGTTGATGTGGTATATTTGGACTTTCAGAAGGCGTTCGACAAGGTTCCACACAAGAGATTGATGTGCAAAGTTAGAGCACATGGGATTGGGGGTAGTGTGCTGACATGGATTGAGAACTGGTTGTCAGACAGGAAGCAAAGAGTAGGAGCAAATGGGTACTTTTCAGAATGGCAGGCAGTGACTAGTGGGGTACCGCAAGGTTCTGTGCTGGGGCCCCAGCTGTTTACACTGTACATTAATGATTTAGATGAGGGGATTAAATGTAGTATCTCCAAATTTGCGGATGACACTAAGTTGGGTGGCAGTGTGAGCTGCGAGGAGGATGCTGTGAGGCTGCAGAGCGACTTGGATAGGTTAGGTGAGTGGGCAAATGCATGGCAGATGAAGTATAATGTGGATAAATGTGAGGTTATCCACTTTGGTGGTAAAAACAGAGAGACAGACTATTATCTGAATGGTGACAGATTAGGAAAAGGGGAGGTGCAAAGAGACCTGGGTGTCGTGGTACATCAGTCATTGAAGGTTGGCATGCAGGTACAGCAGGCGGTTAAGAAAGCAAATGGCATGTTGGCCTTCATAGCAAGGGGATTTGAGTACAGGGGCAGGGAGGTGTTGCTACAGTTGTACAGGGCATTGGTGAGGCCACACCTGGAGTATTGTGTACAGTTTTGGTCTCCTAACCTGAGGAAGGACATTCTTGCTATTGAGGGAATACAGCGAAGGTTCACCAGACTGATTCCTGGGATGGCGGGACTGACCTATCAAGAAAGACTGGATCAACTGGGCTTGTATTCACTGGAGTTCAGAAGAATGAGAGGGGACCTCATAGAAACATTTAAAATTCTGACGGGGTTAGACAGGTTAGATGCAGGAAGAATGTTTCCAATGTTGGGGAAGTCCAGAACCAGAGGTCACAGTCTAAGGATAAGGGGTAAGCCATTTAGGACCGAGATGCGGAGGAACTTCTTCACCCAGAGAGTGGTGAACCTGTGGAATTCTCTACCACAGAAAGTTGTTGAGGCCAATTCACTAAACATATTCAAAAAGGAGTTAGATGAGGTCCTTACTACTAGGGGGATCAAGGGGTATGGCGAGAAAGCAGGAATGGGGTACTGAAGTTGAATGTTCAGCCATGAACTCATTGAATGGCGGTGCAGGCTAGAAGGGCCGAATGGCCTACTCCTGCACATATTTTCTATGTTTCTATGTTTCTAAGATCACCCCTCATCCTTCTGAACTCCAACAAGTAAAGACCCAGTCTACTCAATCTATCATCATAAGGTAACCCCCTCATCTCCGGAATCAGCCTAGTGAATAGTCTCTGTACACCTCCAAGGCTAGTATATCCTTCCTCAAGAAAGATGACCAAAACTGCACGCAGTACTCCAGGTGCAGCCTCACCAGTACCCTATACAGTTGCAGCAGGACCTCCCTGCTTTTGTACTCCATCCCTCTCGCACTGAAGGCCAACATTCCATTCGCCTTCCTGATTACCTGCTGTACCTGCAAACTAATTTTTGGGATTCATGCACAAGGACCCCCAGGTCCCTCTGCACCGCAGCATGTTGTAATTTCTCCCCATTCAAATAATATTCCCTTTTTTTTTCCAAGGTGGATGACCTCACATTTTCCGACATTGTATTCCATCTGCCAAACCTTAACCCATTCGCTTAACCTAACTAAATCTCTTTGCAGCCTCTCTGTGTCCTCTACACAACCCGCTTTCCCACTAATCTTTGTGTCATCTGAAAATTTTGTTACACTACACTCTGTCCCCTCTTCCAAGTCATCTATGTATATTGTAAAAAGTTGTGGTCCCAGCACCGATTCCTGTGGCACACCACTAACCACCGATTTCCAACCCGAAAAGGACCCATTTATCCCGACTCTCTGCTTTCTGTGAGCTAGCCAATTCTCTATCCATGCTAATACATTTCCTCTGACTCCGCGTACTTTTATCTTCTACAGTAACCTTTTGCGTGGCACCTTATCGAATGCCTTTTGGAAATCTAAATACACCACATCCATTGGTACACCTCTATCCACCATGTTCGTTATATCCTCATAGAATTCCAGTAAATTAGTTAAACATGATTTCACCTTCATGAATCCATGTTGCGTCTGCTTGATTGCACTATTCCTATCCAGATGTTCCGCTATTCCTTTCTTAATGATAGCTTCAAGCATTTTCCCCACTACAGATGTTAAACTAACCGGCCTATAGTTACCTGCCTTTTGTCTGCCCCCTTTTTTAAACAGAGACGTTACATGAGCTGCTTTCCAATCCGCTGGTACCTCCCCAGAGTCCAGAGAATTTTGGTAGATTATAACGAATGCATCTGCTATAACTTCCGTCATCTCTTTTAATACCCTGGGATGCATTTCATCAGGACCAGGGGACTTGTCTACCTTGAGTCCCATTAGCCTGTCCAGCACTACCCCCCTGTTGATAATGATTATCTCAAGGTCCTCCCTTCCCACATTCCCGTGACCAGCAATTTTTGGCATGGTTTTTGTGTCTTCCACTGTGAAGACCGAAGCAAAATAATTGTTTAAGGTCTCAGCCATTTCCTCATTTCCCATTATTAAATCCCCCTTCTCATCTTCTAAGGGACCAACATTTACTTTAGTCACTCTCTTCCGTTTTATATATCGGTAAAAGCTTTTACTATCTGTTTTTATGTTTTGCGCAAGTTTACTTTCGTAATCTATCTTTCCTTTCTTTATTGCATTCTTAATCATTCTTTGTTGTCATTTAAAATTTTCCCAATCTGCTAGTTTCCCACTAACGTTGGCCACCTTATACACATTGTTTTTTAATTTGATACTCTCCTTTATTTCCTTGGTTATCCACGGCTGGTTATCCCTTCTCTTAGCGCCCTTCTTTTTCACTGGAATATATTTTTGTTGCACACTATGAAAGAGCTCCTTAAAAGTCCTCCACTGTATCCTCAATTGTGCCACCGTTTAGTCTGTGTTTCCAGTCTACTTTAGCCAACTCTGCCTTCATCCCACTGTAGTCCCCTTTGTTTAAGCATAGTATGCTCGTTTGAGACACTACTTCCTCACCCTCAATCTGTATTACAAATTCAACCATACTGTGATCACTCATTCCTAAAAGATCTTTTACTAGGAGATCATTTATTATTCCTGACTCATTACACAGGACCAGATCTAAGATAGCTTGCTCCCTTGTAGGTTCTGTAACATACTGTTCTAAAAAACAATCTCGTATGCATTCTATGAATTCCTCTTCAAGGCGACCCCGTGCGATTTGATTTGACCAATCGATATGTAGGTTAAAATCCCCCATGATTACTGCTGTTCCTTTTTCACATGCCTCCATTATTCCCTTGATTATTGCCCACCCTACCATGAAGTTATATTTGGGGGCCTATAAACTACGCCCACCAGTGACTTTTTCCCCTTACTATTTCTAATCTCCACCCACAATGATTCAACATTTTGTTCATTGGAGCCAATATCGTCTCTCACAACTGCCCTGATATCATCCTTTATTAACAGAGCTACCCCACCTCCTTTCCCTTCTTGTCTATCTTTCCGAATCGTCAGATACCCCTGTATGTTTAATTCCCAGTCTTGGCCACCCTACAACCACGTTTCTGTAATGGCCACCAAATCATACCCATTTGTAATGATTTGTTTCGAATGCTGCGTGAGTTAAGGTAAAGTGCTTTAATACTAGTTTTTAAACCATGATTTTTAGTTTTGACCCCTTCTGCAGCCCCTTTATATTCATACATATTGTCCTTTCCTATCAACTTGTGGTTTACACTTACCACAGTGCTACTCTGCTCTGTTGCCTCCTGCCTTTTGCATTCTTTCTTGGGGTCCTGTTCATCTGAGCTCTCACCCACTCTAACTAGCTCAGAGCCCTCTCCTGGGTTCCGAACACTCCTTGCATTGAGGCACCGAGCTTTCATGCTTGCCTTTTTATTACACTTTGACCCTTTAGAATTTTGCTGTACAGTGGCCCTTTTTGTTTTTTGTCTTGGGTTTTTCTGCCCTCCACTTTTACTCATCTCCTTTCTGTCTTTTGCTTTTGTCTCCATTTTGTTTCCCTCTGTCTCCCTGCATTGGTTCCCATCCCCCTGCATTATTAGTTTAACTCCTCCCCAACAGCACTAGCAAACACTCCCCCTCGGACATTGGTTCCGGTCCTGCCCAGGTGGGACCGTCCGGTTTGTACTGGTCCCACCTCCCCCAGAACCGGTTCCAATGCCCCAGGAATTTGAATCCCTCCCTGCTGCACCACTGCTCAAGCCACGTATTCATCTGAGCTATCCTGCGATTCCAACTCTGACTAGCATATGGCACTGGTAGCAATCCCAAGATTACTACTTTTGAGGACCTAAGTTTTTAATTTAGCTCCTAGTTCCTTAAATTCGTCTGATTGGACTTCATCCCTTTTTTTACCTATATCGTTGGTACCTATGTGCACCACGGCAACTGGCTGTTCACCCTCCCTTTTCAGAATGTCTGGACCCGCTCCGAGACATCCTTGATCCTTGCACCAGGGATACCATCCTGGAGTCTCGGTTGCAGCCGCAGAAACGCCTATCTATTCCCCTTACAATTGAATCCCCTATCACTATCGCTCTCCCACTCTTTTTCCTGCCCTCCGGTGCAGCAGAGCCAGCCACGGTGCCATGAACTTGGCTGCTGCTGCCCATCAAGGGGTATGGTGAGAAAGCTGGAATGGGGTACTGAAGTTGCATGTTCAGCCATGAACTCATTGAATGGCGGTGCAGGCTAGAAGGGCCGAATGGCCTACTCCTGCACCTATTTTCTATGTTTCTATGTTTCTATGTTCCCTGATGAGTCATCCCCCTCAACAGTACTCAAAGCGGTGTATCTGTTTTGCAGGGGGATAACCGCAGGGGACCCCTGCACTACCTTCCTTGCACTGCTCTTCCTGCTGGTCTTCCATTCCCTATCTGGCTGTGGACCCTTCACCTACGGTAAGACCAACTCGCTACACGTGCTACTCACGTCATTCTCAGCATCGTGGATGCTCCAGAGTAAATCCACCCTCAGCTCCAATTCCACAACGCGGACTGTCAGGAGCTGGAGGCGGATACACTTCCCGCACACGTAGTCATCAGGGACACCGGAGGCGTCCCTGATTTCCCACATAGCACAAAGTCACAATGACATCCTTTGTGACTGAGACAAAGGCAACCTATCCCTCCTCGTCTTTCTCGACCTGTCTGTAGCCTTTGACACGGTTGACCACTCTATCCTTCTCCAACGCCTCTCCACCATCGTCCAGGGAGTGGGACTGCACTCGCCTGGTTCCATTCTTATCTATCTAACCGTATCCAAAGAATCATCTGCAACAGCTTCTTTTCCACCCCCGTATCGTAACCTCTGGTGCCTCCCCAAGGATCTATCCTTGGCACCCTCCTATTTCTCATCTACATGTTGCCCCTTGGTGACATCATCTGAAAACACAGCATAGTTTCCACCTAACTCTACCTCACTATCACTTCTCTCAACCCCTCCACGGTCTCTAAATTGTCAGACTACTAGTTTGATATCAAGTTCTGGATGATCAGAAATTTTCTCCAATTCAATATTGGGAAGCCCGAAGCCATTGTTTTTGGTCCCTGCCACAAACTCCGTTCCCTAGCCATTGATTCCATCCCTCTCCCCAACTTCAATCTGAGGCTGAACCACACTGTTCGCAACCATGGTGTCATATTTCATCTGAAATAAGCTTTCGACCACATATCGGCAGTATAACTAAGACCGCTTAATTCCATCTCAGTGAAATTGCCCGTCTCCACCCTTGCCTCAGCTCATCCGCTGCTGAAACCCTCATCCATGCCTTTGTTACCTCTTGATGAAACAAATGAACCTCGCTACCCCCTCGCCTTTCTTCTCCACACCCGGGGACCCTCCAATTCCATGGCCGAGATGGATAAATCGTTTTTCTACATATATCACAGCAAGTGGGTGAGACAGCGACAACGTAACATCAGCTCGCCGGCGTGCAATACTTATCCACTGCCTCGGCACCAAAGGCCAATTCATTTTTGGCCGAATCAAAGACACAGAGTCCTACAACAAAGCGGTAAGCGCCCGAGAGAACTACTTTCAGCACTCCTGGCTGTCCTCCCACATTCTACGTAACTAGAGGTGATTCAAAACTCGGCAGCCCGTGTCCTAACTCGTATCAAGTTTCGCTCATCCATCACACCTGTGCTCGTTGACTTACATTGGCTCCCGGTTAAGCAACGTCTTGATTTCAAAATTCTCATCCTTATTTTCAAATCTGTCCATGGCCTCACCCCTCCCTATCTCTATAATCTCCTTCAGCCCCACAAGCCCGCCGGTCACCCTAGCCGCCCCCACCCCGCCCTCCCCCCAGCCTTCCCCGCCACACTCGAGATATCTGCACTCCTCTAATTAAGCCCCCTTGAGCATCCCTGATAAAAATCATTCAACTATTGGTGGCCGTTGTTGTGTTCAAACTCTATTTGTTTGTTACAGCTCACTAGACAGGCATTAGGACCCTGCTGGAGCTATTCTCACGCTGCTGTATACATGCTGGTTCATGCTGGTTTGGAACACCATTTTGGCTTGTTGCTATAAAGTACACAGTTAACTTACCTTACTCCTGTTGCAGTTAGTCTGTTTATTTACATACACAACATAATTTGGTGACGAGGATGAATCAAATTAACCTCGCTACCCCTCGCCTTTCCTCTCCATGGCCTCCAATTCCATGGCCGAGATGGATAAATCGTTTTTCTACATATATCACAGCAAGTGGGTGAGACGGCGACAACGTAACATCAGCTCGCCGGCGTGCAATACTTATCCACTGCCTCGGCACCAAAGGCCAATTCATTTTTGGCCGAATCAAAGACACAGAGTCCTACAACAAAGCGGTAAGCGCCCGAGAGAACTACTTTCAGCCAAAGAAAAGTATCATGATAGAGAGATACAAATTTAGTCAAAGGGGGCAAGGGAACGGTGAACCAATCAAACAGTATATAATTTCATTAACTGAACTGGCCGCTACGTGTAACTTTGGAGCACTTACAGAGGAAATGATCAGGGATCAAATTATTGAGAAAACAACAATGGAGGATGACAAATTGACATTGGATAAAGCAACTAATTTGGCCATCCAAATCGAATCAGCGCTTTCCAATTCAAAAGTGACCAGATCCCCTGCTCCCCCTATGCAGCAGACTGCAGCTACAGCCATGAGCAAGGCGTTCATCCAAAGTAGAAATCACAGCAGAGACCCAGAGCTAGTAATAAGCCACCCACTACAGATCGCAGGCCTAACTTCCACTGCTTTAAACTGTGGGGACAAATCACATTCAGGAAAGAGTCCTAACTGCCCTGTACGGGGGAAGAAATGCTCTGCATGTGGTAAAATGAACAATTTTGCTAGTGTCTGTCGCTCATCGCAGCATATTTGACATCCGGACAACCTGATAGTGATGAACCCAGTATGGTTTACACCGTTAGTGACATTTCGCACATTGGTTCGGGCAAATTCAAAGACTGTGAGGTAAACATTGACGGCACACCCATCTGCCTCCTCATTGACCTTGGAGCCAAAGTCTCTATATTGAGTGAGGCTGTGTATAAAACCCACTTCACGCACTGTCAACTGCAGCCCGAAACTTCCACTCTACATGCGTACTCCGACTCCAAAACTGAAGTACTTGGGGCCATATCTGTCCCGATATATTACAAGGACATAACATTGGAGAACTTTTCCTTTCATGCCCCGAAGGGACGAAGCCTCATGGGTATTGACCTTTTTGACAAGCTTGGGTTCAAAGTTTATGACCCACCTGTGCACACGGTGGACTTTGACAAGCAGTATCCCTCAATCTTCACAGGATTTGGAGTGACAACAAAATTCTGCCATCATCCCCGTATTGACCCTTCCGTCAAACCGGTTACGCAGCAACCTCGCTATCTCCCATTCGCAGTTCGCGACTAAGTATCTGCAGAATTAACGCACGCGACTCGAAACTCAGAGAATCGTTGACAGCATCGACTCCTCACCCTGAATCTCGAACTTAGTCATTGCTTGGCATAAAAATGGGGAGATCCGCCTATGCATCGACCTGAAAGAGGTCAACAAGGCCATCATCCCCGACAAGTACCCTCTTCCTACCATCGACGAACTGTCTCCAGAATTCCACGTTCAATAGTTTTTACGAAACTCGACATGTGCCGCAGTTACCTGCAAATACCCCTAGCGGAGGTCAGCAAACCGCTCACGGCATTCACGACGCATGATGGTCTATATCAGTATCGACGCAGGCCCCACGGAACATCTTCTGCACAAAGTGCATTTCAGAAGATTGTCACTACTATGCTAGCAGGCATAGAGGGAGCCCTCAATCTGCTTGACGATATCATCGTCCAATGAAAGAACATGACCAGCGACTTCACGCAGTTATGGCTAGACTTGCTACACATAACATTATACTTCATGCCAATAAGTGTACATTCGCTGCTGGAGAAATAAACTTTCTGGGCTACAGAGTCACAGGACAGACGCTTGATAACATTGACACGATCCAGCGAATGCAGGAGGCTACCAACGTCAAAGAACTTTTATCATTCCTCGGCACTTGCAACTTCTATCTGAAGTTCATCCCGCACTACGCACACATTGCCGAACCACTTCGCAAGTTGCTGCGCAAGGACGTCCCTTGGGAATGGACAGATTCCCAGGCTGAGGCATTCACCACACTTAAGGAGAAAATCACATCCCCTCCTATTTTCGTGCACTTTGATCTGAATGCCACTACATACGTCACCACGGATGCATCAGACATCGCCATGGGTGCTGTGCTCTCGCAATGGATTGACGGCCTGGAACGTCCAGTAGCCTTCGCCTCTCATACGCTTTCGTCTGCAGAACATAAGTACTCTACAAGGGAATGCAAAGCACTCACTTGCATATATGCATGTGAACACTGGCACATTTACCTCTGTGGCAAGAAATTTACCCTCTGTACGGATCACCAAGCACTAACTGTAAGGGTCGAAAATCCAGTGCTACACAAAAGAAAAAAAAGGCGCCCGGTAACAAGGAAACAGAGCATGGGACTATTCCATACACCCTTTTAATCGAACTTTGGCCAAGGCAAGCCGCAGGAAGAAAGGCAGGCTGGGAAATATGTCTGTGGCCAGACACTATGTGAATTCGGGGGCCACAGGCAGGCTGAGAAGCCAGCCAATCCCGGGAAAGTGCATCCTGGGCCAGCCAATCAGTGAATCGAGCCAGGCCAAAAGCAGGGAAATCCTCGACCAATAGGGAATACTCGGCCCATTTTGTAAAGGACAGCTTACCTGGATCTAATCAAGGAGAATGCCCATCACCAGCCCATTACCCATGTACATAAAGACAATAGGAGAGGCCAACACCTCAGTGCATTCCAACCCTGACACAATAGCCAGCCAGACTATCAGGCATCGAGGTGCACAAGAAACAATGCTTTACCTTAACACCTCATCCCCACCTCGACTCAAACAATGAGACACTGATTCAGTTTGGGCGCGAAAAGGGTCGGAAACCGAACCGGGTATAAAGGTGAGAGCTGGCAGCACTTGAAGAACACAGACAAGGGGACCTGACGACACCTCGAAGGAGGGGAGAGGGACTCAGCCTCGCAAAAGAACGACCCAGGCTAAAGAACTTCCGAGCGGCCAAAGACAACTGCCACCAGCGGACCTAGACTCCATCCTTGTGCTGAACCAGCGACCGAAAACCAAGGAAGAGGAGAAAAGGGGGCCCAACCTTGCCCTAAGCAACCGAGCCGCACACCAGGACCGCGCTCCAAGGCCCACCGACTGGACAACCGACGACCGAGGTGATCGGGGAGGCAACATTCACCCCAGTCCACACCGACAACTCACCTGGCCGAAAAGAAACACAACTGCGAGCCCATACAACCTCCGAGGATAACTGGAGCAAATCCGATTTAAGGTGAGACCCACTATACCCGTCAAAGGAAACTGTGAGTATCACCCTGGAGTCTTCTCCCAACTGTCAGCTTAGGCTAGTTAGGTGTAAAGGAGGGGATGGGTGATAGAGTGGGTATAAGGATTTTAAACTTGTATAGAATTTCGTTGTGTCTATTCCTCCCATAAACCTTTTTTTTTCCTTAGTTCAAAGTGGTTCAAAAAGCCAGTGCGTCGACCTTGTATTTCACTTGGTCCACATTTTGGGGGCTTGCACCACTTTTACTTTGTGTGTATTAGTTTTGTGTTGTCTTTAGCAACTTAACCTTGTTTAAACGCTCACCTGGGTTTTAATAAAGTCGGACTTACCTGACTTTTCCAGGAACATTTCTTGCCTTTTGCATCTCTGAGTGTTTTATTGTGGGAAGCTCATTATCCACCTAAATTCTGAGGTCAGAACCAGAAAGGAGTGCAGGATGCCTCAAAACGTCAAGGTTGCGATTGGGTATAAGCAGCCTCAGACTTATTGGTGGTATCAAACATATCACTAAGCTGTAATTGTGTATAAGCAGCCTCAGACCTATTGGTGGTATCAAACATATCGCTAAGCTGTAATTGGGTATAAGCAGCCCCAGATCTATTGGTGGTATCAAACATATCACTAAGCTGCAATTGGGTATAAGCAGAAAAGGGTTCCACTGGTGATAGCAACTCAAATCACCATAGTCTGAAGGTTGCGCCCGGTCACAAGCAACAGTAGAAGGGAAAACCCCTACATAACTATGCTACTCGCTACAACTAGATTTGGGCACAGACCACTACTAATCAGCTGATGGTCAGATCGTCTTCATCAGTATAACTTTGATGTACAATACATTGCTGGCAGTTGCAACTACATAGCTGACATGCTCAGCCACTCGACACCTGCTTCGGACTCTGGTGCTGACTTGTTCACAGATGACGACACATTTGTCACGTCGATCATCACTCAGTCCATCAGAAACCTTGTCTCCTGCGACGAACTCAAAACCGAATCACAGAGCTCCAGCATGTGTGCCACTTCCTCCAGACTGAGTGGCCTAAGCAAATTCCGGAGGAGCTGAAAACCTTCCACAGACTGCACGATGAATTTTCCGTTTGGGACAACGGCTGCCTAGCTCGTGGTGACAGAGCAGTAATTGCCAAATTGCTTCAACAGCGCATTCTCTAATTGGCACACAATGGACACCCTGACGTTGTCCGGATGGAGCAGAGATGTCGCGATTCAGAATGGTGGCCTGGGATTGACACTCGCACTGAGGAGTTTGTCTCACACTGCGAAGCATGCAATCTGAGTGAAAAGGCCACAAATATCTGACCAGCGCCAATGAAGCCCATTCTATGGCCACAAAGACCATGGCAACAACTTCAGTTGGATATCTTCGGTCCAGTTGAAGCAGCTCCACAGCACCAGCGTTTCCTTGTTGTGACCTGCATTCCAAATGGCCAGAAATCACAACAACAAGTTTAGTGACCTCATCAACGATCGTCACGATTCTGCAACGTATGTTCATGAAGTGAGGCCTCCCAGAGGTCATAATCACTGACAATGGACCACAGTTTGTGTCTGACCAGTTTGCAGATTTCCTCACTCGTCATGCTATCGAGCATCGCCTTACTGCTTGGTACAATCCTCAAAGCAACGGAAGTATTGAGCGATTTAACTGTATCATCAAAGAGTGTTTGAAAGCCAACCTCGCAGCAGGCCAAACATTCGATGAAGCGGTTCAAACCATTATCCGCACATATCGTTCGACAACGCACTTGTTAACAAGGAAGACGCCCACTGAGCTCATGATTGGACGGAATCTTCGCTAGCTACTGGACATTCCCAAACCCCAGCCAAACCTAGCGCGAAGATAACACTCGCATGCCAGATTTCGGAATGCCAACGAAAAGCGAAGTCGTACACTGACACAAAACGACGCGCTCAAAAGCCCCAACTGAAGAACGGAGATTGGGTCAGAGTTAAGCGCCCAAACCAGAGTCATGAGCTCGCATCTTCACTTTCGCCTCCAAAACAGATTGTATGAAAGTTCAGCACTCACACCTATGAGTTCAATGATGGAACTCGATGGAATGCTTGTAGACTGATCCCATCTCACAGGCCAATAGACCAGCAGGATGGAACAGAAAACCTTGATCAAACACCGCAAGCTCCACGCCAGTCTCAACGTATCAGAACATGGCCTGGCTATCTCAAGGACTTTGTTCATAGACTGTGTTTTCAGAAGGGGGGAAATTTGTTAATTACAGCTTACTAGATAGGCATTAGGACCCTGCGGGAACTATTCACACACTGCTGTATACATGCTGGTATGGGACACCATTTTGGCTTGTTGCTATAAAGTACAGTTAAGTTACCTTACTCCTGTTGCAGTTAGTTTGTTTATTTACGTACACAACAGCTGTGCCTTCTTTTGCCTAGGCCCTAAGCTCTGGAATTCCCTGCCTAAATCTCTCCGCCTCTCTACCTCTCTTTCCTCCTTCAAGATGCTCCTTAAAACCTACCTCTTTGACCAAGCTTTTGGTCACCTGCCCTAATTTCTCCTTATGTGACTCGGTATCAAATTTTTTTCTCATAATACTTCAGCGAAGTACCTTGGGACTTTTCACTATATTAAAGCTGCTATATAAATACAAGTTGTTGTTATCACTGAAAGCCTCAAGTCCACAGGAAGGGGAATCATTAAACTTAAGAGGTGCAACCCAGGAGAACTTGCAGGAGAGGGTGAAGCTGGCAAAAAGTTTGCCAAGGCAGGTGAATGCTCATCATACACCCCTACACACAAAGCTTAAACCTCTTGAAATTGGCCTGGACTAATGATTGGGAGATCCGAGTTCAAATCTCACCACGGCTACTGGGAAATTTAAATTTACTTAATTAAATAAATCTGGAATAAAAACTTGATCAGTAATGGTGACCATGAAACTACCGGATTTTTGTAAAAACCCATCTGGTTCAACTAATGTCCTTTAGGGAAGGAAATCTGCCATCCTCTGCCATCCTTACCCGGTCTGGCCTATATGTGACTCCAGACCCAATGTGGTTGACTCTTAACTGCCCTCTGCGGGTCAAGACAGCGGCTTGCCACCGCCTTCTCAAGGGCAATAAATGCCAGCGATGCCCACATCCCATGAATGAATTTTTTAAAAACCAGCGATAAGGCTGTAAATAAATAATGTTCTAAAGAAATAAGAAATAATAGCACTAATACAACAGCAAAATACTGCGGATTCTGGAACTCTGAAATAAAAACAGAAAATGCTGGATATACTCAGCAGATCAGGCAGCAGCTGTGGAAAGAGAAACCGACTTAATGTTTCAGGTCGATGGCCTTTCAGCAATTCAGCAGCACATCAGAGGCAAGAGTAGGACTTGGAGCAAAGGGAGGGTTGCATAACTGAACAAAAAATTGGGTGGGAGTGGGGGGTGCAGATATCCCCTTCAGCTCCCCTGGGGGTTATACGTAGAATGCTAAGCCAAACAGACCAGTGATCCTGGCCTGTGCTCAGTTGTCTGATCACAGCCAAGACAGTGCTGGGATGCAGTATCCCAGGACTATGAAAGGAAAAATCAGCTAGGGTTCACATTCCTGGTTAATATCCAGTGATCCTTGCTAAAAAAGGTCCAATGAGAACACGTTCAAGCTGATTTCTAATGACCCCCAAAATCCCATTGCTTGCCAAATGTCGCTGTCTATATGCACACATAAAGATGGCCACTTGAGTAATGTACTCAGGGAAGTGGTGCTCATGGAACCAAATCACAGCACAAGTCGCCATCGCCAGGAAGAAATGGGGAGTGAAAGATCCCAATTGATCCCAGTTCAGATCTGGGAATGTTTCTGCAGCCTTTGACGAAACCACAAATTACACTTCACTTTCCAAATTGCAGCATTCGGTATCATAGTTTGACATAACTCAAGACTCCTGTGATATTAAAAATGGTATATCATTTAACTCAGTCGAGTGCAAGCCAACAATGTTTTCATCACTAATCACCATGTATTCAAACACAAGATGACACTCCTAATAAGACGCCCATCTGACACTATGCGAGGTACCTCAGTAGATGTCTCTTTAATTACAGTTTGATGCTTCGTACTCACAGCAACAAGGTACAATTAACTCGGCGACTGCTGAGAGAGCAGTAGAGAGGAGGGGGGTCAAGGACTTTGAGCTGTCTGGCAGTCAGTGCAGTTTTCAGAGACTTTTTAACACCTGTTGTGATCTCAATAGTATTTAAAGGCTGAATTGATTGAAGTGCCATTTATTCTTGTGGATTTCTTTTTTCTTTGTGATGTTTTTACTTTTCAGCTCTTCCTCCCTCCCTGGGCCCGACCCCATCCTCGGCGGCACTTGAGCGGCAAGCTCCTTTGCCACTGAGATTGCGAGCTCCCGCCCGCTGCCACCCAGATTGATGGCGGAAGCCATTATTTTGCCGCCGGGCAATATTGCCACGTTTTTTAGAGGTCTTTCAGGCAAAGTACCGCCATCGCCGGTCCTTTGGGCGGCAAATGGGTAGTCCTTGCAGCTCATAAAACCGGGCCTATGTCCCCTAGCCTTACTCAACATCTCCCCACAGTGCCACAACTCAGAGTGAGGGCTCACCAAGACAAGGGTCATGGCTGATGTTCAGTAACTCTTTGGTGTACCAATCTGGGGCTCCTAGACTGTGCATCACCACATCACAAGTCCTTTAATCTTTTATTTCTTGCTTCCTTCACTCTGAAATCTTCACAAAAAAAAAAATCACATACATTAAAAAGTTGAGAACAGAAGATTCGAAAAACTTTGGGTCCCTAATTTTCCGAGTCTGGGAATAAAAGCGGGGTGAGCTAACCCATGGTACAGGCTCACCTGCAGTAGAAGGTTGGCTGTGCCAAATTTCCCAACGGAATTCCTTCCCCCTCATTTGAATTGGCTACCGGCACATAACATGCTTGTCCCGAGATCTTGGTCTTGCACAGATTGAGCTGATGAGCAGAAAATGGGGCAAGACAGTGGCTCTTCAAAGGGCTGCAACTCAAAGGGGAAGTTGTGGTGGTGGTATAAAAGCTGCTAAAGGTTCACTGTATGGCACTAGAGACGTTTGGGCAACACTTCTATTCTTTATCCTGATGACTTGGTGGTGCCGCTGTCAGAGGTGCACCAAAGAAGGATGATTTTAAGTGTAAAAATTGCACTCTATCCAACAAAAAACAGCTAATGCATGGAACAAAATGTATATAAAACCACACAAAAAAATTACTTTTACCAACAATGAAAATTGAGCTTTCTATTTAAGAAGCCTGCTTGAGCAGGACAAGGCCCAAAACTTCCACATGCTCGGTTTATAAAGGCAAAGTTTACTCTGTGGGCGCAGTCTCCTCTGAAGTCAGAACATTCCAATGGCCCTTTTTAACCTAATTTTAATATTGAAATGAGACCCACACTTGCTGGTAGAGTGCCCTAATTTCTTTGTCCCCCAAATCATTTGTCGGAAAATAAGGTCCACATTCTGATGTGAGCCTGTCAAAAGCTAGGCTCCACTCTGTGGGCAAAACCTTGTAAAATTGAACCTTCTGTCATCCCATTTGCTTTGACATGTAACAGAGTTCTACTCATCAAAACTAACTTCAAGTAACAAATGCAATTTAACTAAAGACCTTTTATTAATTGTCATACACAATTGTGGAAGTAATCGTAGGAGCCTTTTCAGTGAATTGAAGAGTCAGAGTACTTTCAATGACTGTATTGGGCCATTGAAGTATGTTCAAAGACAGGTTGCAAAGGATTCACTGGGTATTAAATGAGTCCTTTTCATCAGACTTCACTCTTGAAGACGATGGTCGACTGTTAGATCTCCCCAAAACTTTTGATAAGGTGCCGCAGAAGCAGCTTCTCTACAAAATCTACTATTAGTGATAATATATTGAGCTGGGTTGGAAGGGCATAGGCAAACAGTAGTTATAGATGGATTTGGATCAATATGGAGACCGGTCATCAGTGGTGCCCCGCAGGGATTGGTGCTGGCACTGTTGCTCTTCACTATTTTTATTAATGATCTAGGTATAGATACTGGGGCACTCTACATATTTGCTGATGTTAGCACTGTAGACACTGCTTGAAGGCTTCAGGTAGATTTTGATGTGTTGGAAGATTGGGCTCATGGCTGGCAAATGATGTTTAATTTTGAAAAATGCAATGTTATGCATGTGGGCAGGGCAAATTCTTAACATACATACATCCTTCAGGGAAAGCATTAAAGGTGGAGTAAGAAAGAAATCTGGGCATTCTAGAGCATACATCTCTAAAGGTACATGAGCAATGCCATGAAGCGATAGCTAGAGTAAATAGGGTGTCAGGGTGTATCCATAGGATAATTGAGTACAAGATGAAGCGTACTATTTTGTCCCTGTATAAGACTTGGAATATTGTGTCCCATTTTGGTCTCCACACATAATGGATACTATTGAGGCTTTGGAAAGGGTATAGAGGTGGGCCACTAATTCCCAGTAGAAAGCATCTTAGTTATCAAGATAAGCTAAAAGAGTTGGTTCTCTACACTTTAGAGAAGCATAGACTTCGGGATGATCTGATCGAGGTTTATATGTTGAAGGGAATAGATTGTGTTCCAGTTGACAGTTTGTTCCAATTCAATAGGTTAGGTAGGACCAGGGGTCACAAATTTAAGTTTTACAAGGTCAGATCTAGGTAAGATGTCAGGAGATGGTTCTTTTCCTAGAGAATAGTGGACCTCTGCAATAGGCTGCTTTCTCGTGCTTTGGACGCCGATTCGCTGAATTCCTTTAAACAAGAGTTGGACCTGTTTCTGGTTGGGGTGGACATCACCTCTTACAGAAGGAGAGTACTACAGGGAGCTCAGGGCCAGTGAACTCCTGGACCAGTTTTGATTGGCTAGATGAGTCTGAGAAGAATTTCCTAGATTTCTCTTCCCCAAAATGGCCTGGGTTTTTATTTGTTATTTTTGCCTCTCTCACGAGATCACATGGTTTTGGGGGCAGGGATGAGGGGGTTGTGGGTGGAGAATGTATATATTGTGATGCACAAGGCGTCACAATTGTGTGGGACAGGCTGGGTGGACCAGAGGGTTTTTACCTCTCTGTCATTGTTGCCACGTTTGTATGTTCGTACCTGAAGGAGTCACTGAAATCATTGCACTTACCACTTTCAAGCAACAGGCTGAATTTTGTAAACAATTCTACAAGACTTAAAAAAATGTTTTTTTTTTCTTTCTACCAATTTTCTTCCTTCCTCCTTTTCTGAAGCCATTGAATTCTGGTTGGGTTCCCAGAATACTGGTCTTTCTCCGGTACCTCCCGTAATTGGCCATTCTTTATGTGTGAGCTTAGGCACTTTGTTGGCAGGCTGTTTAACTGTGGCCAGTTACCACATGTACGCTGACAACATACAGCTGTACCTCACCTACCTCTCGATCCCCCCAACTGTCTCTCAATTATCAGACTGCTTGTCCGACATCCAGTTCTGGATGAGCAGAAATTTTCACCAATTAAATATTGGGAAGACAAAAGCCATTGTCTTCAGTCCCCACCACAAACTCCGTTCCCTAGCCACTGACTCTATCCCTCTCCCTAGCATCTGCCTGAGGCTGAACCCGACTGCTTGCAAACTTGGTGTCATTTTTGACCCTGAAATGAGCTCACGATCACATATCCGCAGCATAACTAAGACCGCCTTTTCCACCTCCATAACATTGCCTGTCTCTGCCCCTGCCTCAGCTCATCTGCTGCTGAAACCCTCATCCACACCTTTGTTACCTCTAGACTTGACTATTCCAACGCATTCCTAGCAGGCCTCCCACGTAAACTTGAGATCATCCAAAACTCAGCTACCCATGTCCTAACTCGCATCAAGTCCTGTTCACCCATCCCCCCTCTGCTCGCTGATCTACAATGGCTCCCGGTTAACATATCTGCACTCCTCTCATTCTAGCCTCTTGAATATCCCTGATTTTAATCGCTCAACCATTGGTGGCCGTGCCTTCAGCTGCCTAGGTCCTAAGCTCTGGAATTCCCTCCCTAAACCTCTCAACCTCTCTTTCCTCCTTTAAGATGCTCTTTAAAACCTACCTCTTTGACCAGGCTTTTGGTCATCTGCCCTAATTTCTCCTTACATGGCTTGGTGTCAAATTTTGTTTTGGAACACTCCGGTGAAGCACCTTGGGATGTTTTACTATGATAAGATGCTATATAAATACAAGTTGTTGTTGTTGGAAATCACAGCCAGCCCAGTCCTGTTCTCACACAACAGCCAATGTATACACTTTCACTAGGAATCATTGGGTAGGAATCAGGAACAGGAATCTTGGCTGCTTCTCCTCTCTCTAACCCAGGGACACTGAAGCCAAATTACTTCAGTAATTCAGCCTAGTCCAGAGCTCAAACTAGGGACTTCCTGTCTATATAGTTCAATTACACGCTCATTTAACCAACGGTGGACAATTAATGTTGACTGCAGTGCTGTATAAAATGGAGGATACCATACTCAAGAGTCCTGATTCCAAAGTGCCATCCCGTATTACCAGCTTTTAATGTGATAGCTATATCTTTTTAATTCTAAGCCTACAGTGTGTTGCCATGACATTAACAGCTCCTACAGGAGCTGAGGCAGGGTCAGCGACATCATCACCTCACACTGCCCCAGTATTGCAACCAGTTGCAGCACAAGGCTGCAGTTACAGTAATATGTGACGATATTTGAAGTTGAGTATTCAGCACCAGCCTGACCTGATCCTGCTTGAATGCCACTCAGTGTAGCAGCCAAGAACATAGATTGATTTATTTATGTCTAAGTGTAGCTAGCTTCGCCACAGTGATAGATAGGTTACATCACCTGCTTCTTCTCCTTTTACCTTATCTCCAGGCAGCCGTATACTTCATCGGCGAGTGGAAAGTCTTTACACATACCTGGAAGAATGAGTACTGGAGGGGAGCTTCTGATCAGCGTCAGCTGCTGGGCAACAGAACTGATGTAAAACATTCTCATTTCTGTAGAAGAAGATGGAACAAAAAATAAATTAACCTAATTTTTTGATAAATTGCCACATACTAGGCGTGTTAGCAAAATTGAAGCCCATGGGATTAAAGGGGCTGTAGTAGCATAGATACAAAATTGGCTAAGGGATAGAAAATAGAGATTGTGATGAATTGTTTTTTGGACAGGAGGGAGGTATACAGGGGCATTCCCCAAGGTTCAGTACTGGGACCACTGCTGTGTTTGATAACATTAATGACTTGGACTGGGGGGTACAGGGCACAATTTCAAAATTTGCAGATGATGTGAAACTTACAATTGTAGTAAACAGTGAGGAAGATAGAAATAGAATTCAAGAAGACAAAGACAGGCTGGTGGAATAGGCGGACACATGGCAGATGAAATTCAACACAGAGAAGTGTGAGGTGCTACATTTTGGTAGGAAGAATGAGGAGACACCATGCATACTAAATGGTGCAATTTTAAAGGGGATGCAAAAAAGAGAGACCTAGGTGTGCTTGTGCACAAAACATTGAAGTGACAGGTTAACAAAGCAGTTAATGAAGCATATGGGATCCCGGGCTTTATAAATAGAGATGGCTTTTGAGATTTCGGAACGGTAATGACGGCCTAGAAAAAGTTTGCACCCTCGCCTGCAAAATTCGGCAGAAAGTGAGGTTCCATGATCGAGGGTGTAAAATCAGGCTTTACACCAGGGAGTTTTTCCACCCCAGACGAAAATCACGGCATTAAAAAACCTCTACAATTGGCACATGAGCAGACGCGTTCTAATCTTCCTGGGCGCAGACGAAACTTTAGAGCGCGGCGATTTCCTTTGCGCATCTGCAGATGCACTAGCCCACTAGCGGGAGACATGGCGCAGCAGGAGGGAAGACAGAGAGCACGCTGCTTCTCTGCAGCGGCTGCTGAGGCGTTAATGCAGGCCATAGAGAGGAGGTGGCCTGCACTGCATCTGGTGGGTGGAAGGAGGCCCGTGCCCAGTGTCTTTAAAATAATATGGAGGGACATAACCCAGGAGGTGTCAGCGGCACACACGGTGGCACCCAATGCCGCAAAACGTTTAATGACCTCACAAGGGTCGTCAGGGTGAGTACCCTTCACATTTATGCACCCTGTCAAGGTTTCACGATCACTGTCTCACACAATGTTAAGTCTTTGATGGAGCTGCCTCTTCTCTACGTGTTCCAGGCCATTGTGTGGGTTGTTGAAGTCACCTGAAAGCTGCAGGCTCACTTCTCCAGTCATGCCCTCTGCATTCAGGATGCATGGGCCTTCTTGTCCTCTAATCATTGTCAACCCTCCTCGCACTCCCCTTCCACGGTTGTTATGCGTTGTACAAACGTCACCCTGAGCCGCTATGCTATCTGGCTCTCACCTCCTCCCAGTCTATCCACATGATCAGTCACCAGCCACACTGATTGAACTGAACACATTTTCACTTCCGCACAGTGGCAGCTATTGAACTATGGAAGACACATGTGGCACAAGAGGAGGTGGACACTTACCCAACCCTTCTTATTGCTCTTATTGCAGGCCAAGTTATTGCATAATAGGAGGGAGCAGCAGCGCACCGGAGGAAACAGTCTGAACTGCAGGAGCTGACCGAGGCTGTGCAGAAAGTGTCGGCCCTCATGGGCACCCCAGTTCACACGGTGGCCGGCGGTGAGGCCGAGCCTCCTACTGGTAGTGAGGGTATGTGAATGGCTTTTGTGATTGATGAGACTTCCTTAAGCCCTAATATCAAGTGGTCTAGCCCCTTTACAAATACATGTCCAATGTCACCTTCCTCTGATCTGCCTGCCCCCTTGCCTGCTGCTAACCACACGTCTGTTGCTTTCTGCTTACAGATGACCAGCCAGAAGCGCAGCAACCTTCCCGTGAGCCATCGACATCTTGTAATGGGGAGATGACAGGGGAGGGGAGGATAGTGTGCTCCCTGAGCACGAGACCCCATTCGTCCCACCGTGTGGGGACACAACATCGGGGACGGTGGGTGAATTTGAGGAGTTTAATGACTCTGAGGCTCCTGGCCCCAGTGGCCTACAGCAATGCTCAGCGGGAGGGGAAGCTCGGAGGTCAGATCCCCGGAGGGTGAGTCGGCACAGTGGTCCTGCTCACAGTCAGGCAGACATGGACCTAGACTTGGTGGCTATGTCCAGGGAGAACACAGAAATGCACCGCGAGCTCATGGGTGCATTGGGTAAGGTCCCGCAGAGCATAGATGCTCTTGCTGTGAGTGTGGCAGAGGCCGCCTCACGCGTTGTCCGTGTATCTGAGGACTCCAGCGAGCCCATCCTTGGCCGCTCACAGAGACAGATGGGCTTCAGCAGTGACAGTGGAGTTCCAGAGTGCATGGCGTGGGCCATGGGTGATGTTGCAGCAGCGATCGTATCGCAGGGACAAGCTACGATCCAGCTTGGTGATGTCATGCAGTCCCTGACTGCTGCCATCCTCTCTGTGTTCCCTACTGTCCAATGGGGAAGTGACAGTGCTGAAGCAGGCCAGCAAGTTGTGGCCACACATCATGCTCCTGATGCTGAGGCTCAGAGTGGGTGTCAGTGGTCCCCAGGAAATGGAAGGTGTTGTCCTTCCTCAAGATTACAGCATTCCGGCTCCCACCACTGACTCTCCCACCTTGCAGCTAACGCGGTCCACTCCCAAGCCAACAGAGACTGCTGCCGCCGATGCTGAGGTACAGCAGTCTGCAGCTGGGCTTTCCAGACCCAGAGCTGGTCCAGAATGTCGTCCCAAGCACCTGTCTGGCCACTAACACAGCAGCCCTCAAGCAGCCTTGCTGTAGGCACTGAGGCCGCATTGAGGAGGAGCAGCAGGTGTGGGAGGGAGATGAAGGGAAGGGGGGCAAAGCTCAGGGCAAGTCCCATTAAGGTGTGGGACAATGTTGTGGAGCTGCTCTGATTATTCATTATGACGTCTGTAAATAGTTACGTTGAATTAATGCACGTCATTGTTCTTGACCTTGGCCTTGCATCAGAACATTGTTTATTGTTCGTGTGTATCATTCCAAAGTTCACCGGAGATGTGCCTTTATGGTGGCACAAAGCGTGGCTAGTATTAGCTCCATCCCTCAGCTTCCTCCATTCAAGAGAACCGGTCCATTATGAGCTGGCGACGTGCGGCTCTTGTCTGGCAGCATCTCCACGCTGCCTCCCCCGTGGATGATGTGGCTGTCCAAGCAGGGCCTCGCCAGGCTCCTCTATGTCATCCTCCTCCTGAGGTGGGCCTGTAATCCCCACTGGCAAGGCTTGGTCCCCCTCATGATGGCCAAGTTGTCCAGCTTGCAGAACACCACAATGAATTCCGACACATGTTGAGGGGAGTATTGAAGGCTGCCTCCAGAGTGGTCCAGGCATCAGAATCGGTGTTTTTGCACCCCTATTGTCTGTTCGATGATGTTGCGGGTGGCTGCATGGCTCTCATCGTAGCGCTGCTCGGCTTCTGTGGTGGGGTTGCAGAGAGGGGTCATGAGCCAGGTGGTCAGGCCATATCCTTTGTCCCCGAGCAGCCAGCCGTGCCATTCCCTTGGTCACTAAAACAATCATGTGACTGTGCTCTTACACAGGATGAAAGCATCATGTGCGCTCCCTGGATAGCGGGCATTCACTGTGAGGATGCGCTGCAAGTGGTCGCACACCAGCTGCACTTTTAGGGAGTGGTATCCCTTTCGGTTTCTGAATACCTCTGCGTTGAGTAATGGTGCTCACAAGGCTACGTGTGTGCAGTCAATGGCTCCTTGAACCCTCGGGAAGCCCGCAATTCTGCCAAACCCACATGCCCACTCATTCTGGCTGCCCCTGTTCATTGGGAACTTTATGAAGTCCATTCTGTGGGAGTATAGGAACTTTGTGACATGGTGAATGCAGCGATGTGCAGTGTATTGAGAGATACTGCATATGTCCCCTGCTGCTGCCTAGAAGTAGCCGGAGGCATAGAAGGCCAACGCCACAGTCACCTTCACTGCGAGAGACATGTTGGCGCTATAAGGCTGTAGGTCTCTCTGTAGGAGATGTCATATCTCTGTCAGCACTTCCTTTCAGAAGCACAGCCTTCTCACAAACTGCTCCTCAGAGGGTTGGAGGTATGAGCATTGGTGCCTGTAAACCCATGGGGGGTAAGCACTCCTCCTCAGACGTCTTTGGCTTCTCCTTATCCGTGGGCCGACATGGCCAAGAGCCCTTCTTCTATCCTGACGCCATCCAGCAATAGCATGGAGCATAATACGCTGGCGAACTACTAATGCCCACGTAAAATTCTCTCACTGAAGTTGTAAGGACATTGAAATGGTGGTTAAAACTGCCGCTTTCAACACAGAGCTTCACGCTGCGTGTTGTGCGCAAATGTTGCAGTCAATGTGACCTGCGATGTTGGATCCTCCTCCCTCAATTTAACTATGTGGCAAATACCGCCTACTCCACCGTGAGACCGCCGGTTTTTAAGGCATCACTTGGGGTAGATGTATTATGCGGCATTAGGGCCCAATTTTGCAGCCAGAACGCTAGCGGAGCGTTGTTCAATGATTGACATCATGATCTTTTTTGCTGAATTTGCCGGCCAGGTGGTAAAAGCATTATGCCCACCATTCCGCCTTCAAACACTCTTTACTGTCCCTCCATGGCGCTACGAGAGGCGCAAGGGAGCCGAAAATCCAACACATAGCGTACAAAAGCCAGGAAGTTATGGTAAACCAATATAAAACACTAGTACTGCCTCAGCTGGAGTATTGTGCCCAATTCTGGGCACCACACTTTAGGAAGGTCGTAAAGACTTTGGAGAGGGTGCAGAAGAGATTTACTAGAATGGTTCCAGGGATGAGGGATCAGTTATGTGGATAGACTGGAGAAGATGGGGTTATTCTCATTGGAGCAGAGAAGGCTAAGAGGAGAGTTGATAGAGTTGTTTGTACTCATGAAGGATTTAGATAGGGTAAAGAAAGAGAAACCTTTTCCAATGGCTGAAGGGTTAATAACGAGAGGGCACAAATTTAAGGTAATTAGCAAAAGAACCAGAGGCGATGTGAGGGAACTTTTTCACACAACGCGTGGTTAGGATTTGGAAAGCACTGCCTGATAGGGTGGTGGATACAGATTCAATAGTAGCCTTCAAAAGGAATAGGATAAATACTTCAAGGAGAAGCAAACTGCAGACATATGGGGAAAGAGCGGGGGAGCGAAAGACTTGGCACAGTCTCAATTAGCTGAATGGCCTCCTTCTCCGCTCTTCTGGTGTATGTTTCTATAATTGTATAATTCATGGTGTATTTTTAGAATAAAAAAAGACAAACAGGTTTCTGGGGTGTATTTTGGAGGACAGTAGGGCAAGAAATTGCCCTTTGTCCCGATTGGTGGCAGTAGCCTTCCGGGGGCCGGGACTTCCTGCACCCGGCCTGGAAGTTCCGCCCCGACATGGAATTGGGTGGTACGCCCCTCAAAAGAATCGCTGTCTCCGGTACTCCGCTTCCTTTGAGGGGCACTCCCTGGGCAGTAGCACGGCGCTGCCAAGCAGACCAGTGCTATGCGGATGCTCCTCGTAGCATAACGTGTTACCAGGCCCCTCCCCTTTCTTTAAAGGGGAGGGCCACTGCATACTCACCAGGTCCTTTGGTGGCCGCCACTGGGCCACCAGGGACGCGATCAACCAGGGACAGGGCCGACGTGAGGGCTGCCATTGTCGGGCTGACCCAAGAGTCGGCCAACAAATGAAGATGGCGGCCCGGGGCACGAAAGGCCTCCCCTAAAAATGGCGCCCCGGCGGCGGATGTCCACCAGCTCCTCGACCCGCGGGGTAATTTCCCCCGTAGGGCGTTAAGGGGCAGTGAGGGGTCGCCGTGCACGAAGGTGGCGTCATCGCCAGTTGCGCGCCAGTCCATGGCATTAATCGCGGGGCATGGCGCTGCCAGGACAGCGCCCCCCAAGTCTGCAGAGTAATTTCCCGGGAGGCAGTAGCACCCCACTCCCCTGATCAAAAACACCACTGCGCCCTGTTAGCACACTCCGGAGTTGCTAACTGGGCCAGAAAATGGGCAATTTCACCCCCTAAGAGTTTACAAATCATTGCTGTTTGACAGTTAAAGTAATGCAATCTGAGGCAGTAGGTGATGCAGTAGGTTAGCACAGTTCTCTTTCACCTAGTTAAAATCAAGCCCAGTGATGGGGTGAAAGTCTCGCCCCTGTTGTGTAAGTAAGTTTGGGCAGTCGGAATCAGCTCTTAGTTGGTGTAGCCCTTAATTTGCTAGTTTGGGTTGGAAAAGCCACAAGGATGTCAGTGTCAGTGTTAAGGCACATTGATTAGGTGGAATAGAGAAAGTTTCAAACCACTTCACCAGTGCATCTGCCACTTTTTTAACAAACCTTGATTCATTTAACTGTATAATTGAAAGCAGTGAAGCCACAACAAGGCACATACTCTGGATATGAAAAGGATGCCCAATGAGGACTCAAAGTATAAAATACTCATTCAACAAGGCAAACTATCAAGTCTATTGCACCTGTGTGTTATGTTTTCAGGTTTACTTCATGTTCAAAGTGTATCTACTGCGTATCTTCAACTAATACCATAGGCATCCAAATTGGCACGGGAAAAATTGGGTGAACGATGAATTGGGCACCAGATTTTCCAGCTCTACCTGCAGCCAGTGAAGCTCTGTGCCACACAAGTTGCCTTGGAAAATCAGGAATGGAGTAGGTTAACTATTTACATGTCCTTTGTGTGAACATTGGATTAACCCAACTAAAAAGGGGGAGAAATTGCTCAACAATTTCCTGCTTAAAGATATGGTGCTACAGTAACAACAACTTGTATTTATATAGCATCTTTAATGTAGTAAAATGTCCCAAGGCACTTCACAGGAGTGTTATAAGACAAAACAAATAAATTTGAAACCGAGCCACGTAAGAACAAAAGCTTGGTCAAAGAGGTAGGTTTTAAGGAATGTCTTAAAGGAGGAAAGGGAGGTCACGAGGAGGTGAGGTTTATGGAGGGAGTTCCAGAGCTTGGGGCCGAGGCAGCTGAAGGCACGGCCATCGATGGTTGAGCGATTATAATCAGGGATGCTCAAAACAGCATAAACAAAGTGACTTCAACTGGCTGTCTTGGACCAGACAAAAAACATGCATAATTCATTAAAAATAAAATATGTCATGATCATTCATATGACTGATAAATATCACCACTCATGAGACAATCTTAACTAGCTCCTGACTGTCACTCATGACTTAACTAGCCAGCTCCTGTGTGGAGTCATTAATCAGATCATGCTGCTGGTTGGGACATCTCCTTACAGCAGGGCATGAACAGGGCATGAACAGGGCATGACCAGGGCATGAACAGGGCATGATTTTAGGACCAAAACCTCCTTTCCTTTTTCTGATTTTCTCTTTTGATATTAAGTTTTGTTCTCAATTTTCTACTAAATCACTTCAGTACAAAAAGTGCTAGCTTCAGAGATTCAGTATCTGCAAGGGTGGAAAATACAAGAAAATATACACATCAATCACCATAATTTCATTCCGACAGTAAGCATTTTGACGGCCCACTCCATGTTTGTCATTAACAACAACTTGCATTTAGATAATGCTTTTAACAGAGTAAAATATCCTAAAGTGATTTCAGAGGTGTAAGAAATAAGTGAACATGAACAAAAGAAGTAGATATTAAGACAAAAGCAAAAGACTGCGAATGCGGGAAATCTGAAATATAAGCAGAAAATGCAGGAAAACACTCAGCAGCATTTGTGGAGAATGAAAGAGTTAGTATTTCAGGTCAAGGATGTTCAGAGTTCTGAGGAAAGGCCATTGACCTGAAATGTTAACTGTTTCTCCCTCTCTCCCCAGATGCTGTCCTTACTGAGCGGTTTTCAGCATTTTCCATTTTTATAGTAGATATTAAGAGCTTGACTAAAGAGATGGGTTTTAAGGAGGCTCTTAAAAGAGAAAAAGGTGGAGACGCAGAGGAGTTTAGGGAAGGAATTCTAGAATATGGGGCCCAAGCGACTAATGTTACAGCTGTTAATGGTGGGGTGAAGGAAGGTACAGCATTTATTGACATAATTATCGTAGACCCAGCCCCGAAATGCCATTCCTACCATGGTTTCTGAATATTGTAGGTGGGAACTCTAATGAGAACCGGTATTCCCGCTTATATTTGCAGCGACTGTAATCACTTTGATTAGTAACAAGATTGATGCTGAGGGTTAGAATGATGGGAATGTAGGGAAGAGGCAAGGGAGGGAAAATGGACGGTAATAAAGGGGAGATGGGGAATAGGTGGCAAATAAAAGGGATAGATGGAGGCAGAAGCTTGGCTTGGTACTTGGGAGAAAAGGGGAAAATTTAAGAATGATACTTTAGGGTGAGGGAGGAAGAGGATTACTAGCATAAACTGGGGAGGAGGATAAAGAGTGCCAACTGAGGGCATTGGAATATCAGCTTGAATCGGAGGAAGAGAGCCAGCTTGAACTCGGTTGGAGAGGGTGAAAAGTACTAGGTTCAGTTAAAGTGGAAAGAGTATCAGGTTGAATGGGTGGTGAATGAAAAGTATTAGATTGGTTGTTAGAGGAGGAAAGAGGAAGAAGATGACTAACAATATGAACTGCGAGAGTGGGCGGAGGAGTGAGTATCTCTGCAGACGTGCTGGAGTTGGATGGGGTAAAGTGCTTCTGTGAATTCGGCTGTGGGTAACCTTTGGAGAAGTAATGATTTGTTAGGGATATTGAAAATATAAATAATATCTTTGTTTTTGTCCTTTTCTTCGATTAAAAATATATAAATTGTGAAGTTTAAATTACTTAAATTTGTAATGTAAATGTTCTTTTCCTCGGAATCACAGCTTAGAGATGTGCCATCAATCTTTTACCTTCAATATTTGGATTTCTTTCATATCCTTATGTCCTGTTCTCCCACTCCCCTCCAATATAAGTGAAGGAATGGAAGGAGTCAATGTTAACTTGTATCACCTGCCGTTAAAGTGGCTGTAATGACCTCACACTGTGGGCGGTAGCCTTTCCGCCCAATAACTCCGTAATGTGGCCAACGCCATTTTGAAATGGGCTTTCGCTGGGCACCCAAAGCACCTGCCTGTTCCAGGCAGTAGGTCTATTTCAATATGAAAATCCGGGTTCTAGGACCCCTATTACCATTTTAGGAAGGAAATGGTCGGACACACACTCTGATCATTTCCACGAATGAGAGAGAAGCCATCGGTCACCCAAAGTTAAAAAATGGCCCCACTGCCTAAATTAAAATGACTGCATAACTCCTTGCTTTCACACGTCATTGGCTTATACTCGCGGCCATTCCTCATTTGTCAATTTTTTGGTCTGTCAGCTTTTGCTCGTGTTCTTGGTCGGCATGTAGGAGAAAACACTTTCCAATGATTAAAAGTCAAAGCAGGAGCAAACTCCAAGGTGTAAATCAGCACCATTACAGAGGTAATAATTTCTACAAGGCAGAGTAGGATTTAGGGGAAAAACAAAATGGCAGACAAGGAGTATTTCTGGAGAAGCAGGAAAACAAATGTGTCTAGATTTTCTAAATTAGCTGCTTTTATAAAAATGGAACTTTATGCCCTCCTGTACCTGGGTTTGAATTTCGAGCTTCCCTAAAATAGCTCCGTGGTGATGGACAAGCAGAAATGTAGTCAACCCGACTGAAGGACACTGCCTGGAACCCAACTGCCATCCTTAATTGCTGCCTGTCCTTAGTAAGAGTTTAATGTAACACTGCACATGCCCTTGCCACCGTTCAATCACATTTCCTGTGTTTGCAGGCTGATTTGCAATATTGCTTTTTGAACTGAGTGCTGTGTCATTACAAGTTCCTGCTTGACCTCATCATACCACAGCTCCAATTGCCCATCAATTGAATTCTTCATCAGAACACAGCCATCAGGCCTGATTCTTGCCTGTCCATTTAAAACGGTCCATCTCAAAGTTGTATCTTTATGATCCATCTGAACTCCACCGCTAGGTCCCACCTGTAATTCATACCTGCCGATTCTTATCCTTTATATAAACCACCTGAAGCCCTTGACTAGATTCTAGCCTGTAACTCACTCCGAGTAAGAGTGCAGGTTGGGGAGCTGTGCCCAGAACACAGACCAGTTGAGCTTCTCCAGTTTGGTTACTGTCTCTCAGACTTGTGTGTGCTGTAGAAGGCATTACAACCTAGCTTGATGTTGGTCTTGCTCAATGTCCCGCCATGTCCATTTGTTAGTACGGCTCAGTGGACAGTGATCAAGAGTGAAAACTCTGGCTGATTTCCCCTAGTAGCATCAATTATTTACCCATTGAGCTTGTATGTTACATTTTTTAATATTGAAATAATAGCAGGCATCACTGGTTAACAGTGAACACTTCAAATTCCCTGCATATAATAGTACCGATGCTGTTACCCAGCAACTGTTTACATGGCAGCTGCTTCACTATGCCTCCCATCCAGTGCAATCAATTGGTGCAGCCTGTGAGTAAGCTCCTCTTCGACCTCTCATGTGAAATGCATACTTAATATAAGCTTCTTTCAGAAAGAGTCCATTGCTGATAAACACAGCACAACTTCACCAAGAAATGTTAAGATTGAAGCAAGTTGTTTATAAATTGCAGTTAAAAATAACCAAGCTGCAAGTGTATGGATCACAGCCAATTCATTCAACTGATCAAGATGGACACAAACAACAGATATCTCACCATCAAAGCCTGTAAAGAGAAATAACATCCACTAAATGCTCCTTTTAAAGAGGACTCTTCCCATCCTTTAAAAATATCAAACAGCTACTAAGGCCGCAAAATTTGGCACCTTAGCGCCGGTAGTTAAAGTCGATTTCGGGGGAAAAAATAAGTCGACCTCACTTCCGGCGCAGCCCGCGCTGTTCGCCATCTTGGTGAGGGCGATAGCGCGAGAGGGACTTGCATACGCCGGCAGTATGCAGAGTAGGCAGATCGTGACGACAGTCAGCACGTAATGCTGATTTGATACACAACCTGTCATTTTGGACATCACTGTTCCATTCAACGCCCTCTCCTAAACACACACGGCTGACTGTGTTCAGCACTATTTGAAGGGAAACATCCGATTTGCAGGTAAGCTGATTATTTCTCTTGTACTGGCTCTTGCAGAGTTTGTATGAATATTGGGTTGCTGGAGGACATTTATAAAGTTGGTAAAGTGTGCAGGGAGTGCTGCTGGACTTTGGGAAGGCAGTGACTGCTACTGGAAGGCCTATGAGTATACCACTTGCTCCCAGTCATGGGGGCTCTAATTGCAGTCCCCCTCGCACTGCAGCATGGGGGAGGAGCAGGGGGTGGGTTCTCAGTGGGAGGCCTTTCGACCGAGGATCTTCAGGAAGCACTTCTCCTACCTGTATCTAAGCCAGGAGCAGTGTGTTGGGTAGCTCTGCTTCACCAAGGAGGTGCTCACACAACTCTGCCATCTCTTGGAACCAGACCCGCAGCCTCAGAGCTGGACGACGATGTTGCCGCCAGTGGCCCTCAAGATGACCCCTGAATTTTTTTTGCCAGTGAATCCTTCCAGGCTGAAACAAGTGACATGGCAAACATCTTGCAGTATGCTGTCCATTGTTGCATCCGGAAGGTCACAGAGACTCTCTACACCAAGAGTAGGGACTGCATTGTCTTCTCTCTAAACAGAGAGAAGCAGGAGGAGCACACACATGGCTTTGCCAGGATATTGGGCTTCCCCATGGTGCAGGCTGCCATTGACTGCACAACACGTGGCTTTGTGGGCACTGCATATCAATGGTGAGATGTACCATAACCACAAAGGGTGACACTCACTTAATGTGCAGTTGGTGTGCGACCACGCCCAGCACATCATGATGGTGAATGCTCGGTAACCTGGCAGCAGTTGTGATGCCTTCATCCTGCGCCAGTTCACTGTGCCAGCAATCTGCCAGCCACCACATCGAACAAGGGCTATCCACTCTACACCTGGCTGATGACTCCACTCAGCAACTCCACCACTCCTGCGTCCTCCACAACTTGCCCTTGCTAACACGGATACCGTGGCCACCTCAGGACGAGGAAGGGAGAAGGCAGTTTGCAAATCCCCATTCCAGACGGACTGTCCGTGAGCACATCACCAGACTCTGGTTCCCATGAGTGAAACCCCAGATCCCCATTGCTCAACACTTCCCCACCTTACCACCCCTCTGTCACGGAACATCCGAGCTTCCTCTTGGCCACAAAGTTGAAATGAAAGCAACCACAAAACAAACATTCCAAACATAATTTGTGAATGTTTAATTCCAAAACTACATAACAAAGTTAACTAATCACCCTTGTGCATTCCCTTAGTATCTATCTTTTGTGTGCCTTTGACTATCCTAGTGCTCCCTCGCAGTGTTACCCCAGTGGCTGCAGCTTGGCTGATGGAAGGCTGCTCACTTTCAGTGGGCGAGACTGCAGATGGCCTTACAGGACATCCTCGAGCTGCTCTGGGCCTAGAAGGCTCAGCTGTAGATGCACCACCTCGGCATGGGCGGCAGCAGTCTGGGCTGGCTGACTGACAGGCAACAGCAAGGGCACTGGCAGAGTGGAAGTACGAATGCTGTCATCCTGAGAGAGGACAGCAGCTTCATGCTCCCCAGAGCCACTGCCACTCGCCGGGGCGTACCTCAGCAATCCTAGTCACTTGTTGGAGGACAGATTGCTGGACTGTTGTGAGACTCTGCAAGCCCCTATCCACATTACTAAATGCAGACACGATGGCAGCAGTCTGAGCTTGCACGACAGCAAACTGAGCTTGCATTACAGAAGTCTGAGCTTCCACTGCATCACTCAGACGTTGGGTCACTTCCGTTTATGCTGCAATGGAAGCTGAGCCATTACGCATCAGATGCTGCATCATGATTAGGTCCAGAAGTTCACTAATGGAGTTGCTGATCACTTCCATCCTGGAAATCATGGCCTCCAAGCTCTGTGTAAAGCCCTGTGCAATGTTGGAGACCAACTCCTCCATGCTCCTTGACAGTGACAACAGGCTCTCTGGCAGGCCTGCCAATGCACCAAGCATTTCTGTGTGCATGCCCATCACCCTTCTTCTGAATGCCATCCCATCGATGTCCTCATCTGACTCATCTGCAGCAGACCCCGTGTGTAGCCTCACCTTCTGGGTAGTTGGCACCTGCGTTACCCTTTTCCCCCTGCCCTGGCTGCAGGCCACTCGTGCTTACCATGTACAGATTCCGCTTCTATGCTACCCCCTAAAGTCTGCGCAGTGCCATTTTCTGGGCTGGTGCCTGCGAATGATGGTGTCTCTGCTCCCCTTGTTCATCCTGCACAGACTGGGCTGGTTGGAGTTCTTGAGTATCTGAAAGGAGAAAGGCACAAGGGCAGGATTGTGGTGAGGGGGTGTGGGTAAGTGTGTTGTGCATGCTTACACCATCAGCAGCTTGTAAGTAAGAAGAGATTGTGGCTTGATGGGGAAGTGGGATGTGAGAAGGCGGATTAGGCGTGAGCATACCGTCATCATCAATGTTTTCAGCCTCGCCAATCGCCACATCCTCAGTGACGGCCCATCCAATGATACCCAGCACTGTCTCCTCCAGCAGGGTCAGGTTCTGGAGCTGTGCCTGCCCCCACCTATCAGCTGCTGCTGGCATCAATTATGTTATACCTTGGCCTGGAAGGGAAAGGGAAGTGTGTCAGTGAGCGCGTTGTAATGTGTTTAGGTGATGTACCTGTCGTGGTTGAATAGCTAGCATCATGTGCAAGGTGTGAGGTGTGGGTGTGAGGCTTACAACAGTGGTAAGTATGTGAGGTTACAATGAAGCTATGAATGTTAGGTATGAGTTGTAAATGCTAGTGATTGTTGGTAGCTGAGTGATGGGGTGTGGTGCATTGAGCAGTGTGTGGGGCTAGTGGTGGCTTACGGCATTTGAAGATGCACTCACTCACCTTGACCACTCATATGAGGTCATTAAACTTCTTTCAGCACTGGATCCAGGTCCTGAGGGAAATGATTGGTGACTTCAGCAATCTGCTCCCACTGCCTACTTACAGTCACTCTGGAGGGCCTCCTGGCCCCTTACAGTTAGAGGACCTGTCGCCTCCTTTCAACCCCCTGCACCAAGGCCTCCAGTGCTGCATCAGAGAACCAAGGCACCCTTTCTCTGCCCTGTGAAGTCATGGGTACCTTCCACTTTCCTTTGCTACACTAACAACGAGATAATTCATTCAGAAAGAACCTTGCCTTTAAGAAGTGCAGCCTGTGTTTCACACTGCAGTCTACCTGTAAGTAGAATGTTTCAGTATAAGGGGTGTCGCAGTTGTATGAGGCGGACTGGTTGGGCTGGGTGCTCTTTGCCTTTCCGCCGTTGTTCATTGTTCATAGGTTTATATGTAATCTTCAGGGCTGCTGACCGAGGGCCGTGCGGCTCTTTGTCAGCCGGCATGGACACAATGGGCTGAAATGGCCTCTTTCTGCGCTGTAAATTTCTATGTTTCTATTTTTCCACAAAATTGGGTCCCCTGCTGAGCAGTGAGCCAACCAGTAGCTCGTTCAGGCTTCAATCATGTTAATTTTCTGCCTGCATTACTTTTAACAGGCGTAGACAAATCATGCACACCACACACCCTTATCGAATTTAGCTCCCGAAAAATTCTCAAAATCCTTCATATGATTTTTTTAGTTTTTTTTTTATTGTTTATGTATGTATGTGTATTTTTGTTTAAACTGTGAACCCCGATGAACGAAGAACATAAGAAATAGGAGCAGGTCAAGGCCACCTTGCCCCTCGAGCCTGCACAACCATTCAATAAGATCATGGTTGATCTGATCATGGACTCAGCTTCACTTCCCTGCCTGCTCCCCATAACCCTTTATTCCCTTATCACTCAAAAATCTGTCTATCTCTGCCTTAAATATATTCAATGACGCAGCCTCCACAGCTCTCTGGGCAGAGAATTCCATAGATTTGCAATCCTCTGAGAGAAGAAATTCCTCCTCATCTCAGTTTTAAATGGGTGACCCCTTATTCTGAGACTATGTCCCCTAATTTAGTTTCCCCTATGATTGGAAATATCCTTTCTGCATCCACCTTGTCGAGACCCCTCATTATCTTATATGTTTCAATAAGATCACCTCTCATTCTTAACTCCAATGAGTATAGGCCCAACCTACTCAACTTATCTTCATAAGTCAACCCTGTCATCTCTGGAATCAACCGAGTGAACCTTCTCTGAACAGTCTCCAATGCAAGTATATCCTTCCTTAAATACGGAGACCAAAACTGTACCCAGTACTCCAAGTGTGGCCTCATCAATGCCCTGTAAAGGTGTAGCAGGACTTCTCCGCTTTTATACTCCATCCCCCTTGCAATAAAGGCCAATATCGGGATAAATGAGTCCTTTTCAGGTTGGAAATCGGTGGTTAGTGGTGTGCCACAGGGATCGGTGCTGGGACCACAACTGTTTACAATATACATAGATGACCTGGAAGAGGGGACAGAGTGTAGTGTAACAAAATTTGCAGATGACACAAAGATTAGTGGGAAAGCGGGTTGTGTAGAGGACACAGAGAGGCTGCAAAGAGATTTAGATAGGTTAAGCGAATGGGCTAAGGTTTGGCAGATGGAATACAATATCGGAAAATGTGAGGTCATCCACCTTGGGGGAAAAAAAAACAGTAAAAGGGAATATTATTTGAATGGGGAGAAATTACAACATGCTGCGGTGCAGAGGGACCTGGGGGTCCTTGTGCATGAATCCCAAAAAGTTAGTTTGCAGGTGCAGCAGGTAATCAGAAAGGCAAATGGAATGTTGGCCTCCATTGCGAGAGGGATGTAGTACAAAAGCAGGAAGGTCCTTCTGCAACTGTACAGGGTATTGGTGAGGCCGCACCTGGAGTACTGCGTGCAGTTTTGGTCACCTTACTTAAGGAAGGATATACTAGCTTTGGAGGGGGTACCGAGATGATTCACTAGGCTGATTCCGGAGATGAGGGGGTTACCTTATGATGATAGATTGAGTAGACTGGGTCTTTACTCGGAGTTCAGAAGGATGAGGCATGATCTTATAGAAACATTTAAAATAATGAAACAAGATAGAGGCAGAGAGGTTGTTTCCACCGGCCGGGGAGACTAGAACTAGGGGGCACAGCCTCAAAATACGGGGGAGCCAATTTAAAACCGAGTTGAGAATGAATTTCTTCTCCCAGATGGTTGTGAATCTGTGGAATTCTTTGCCCAGGGAAGCAGTTGAGGCTAGCTCATTGAATGTATTCAAATCACAGATAGATAGATCTTTAACCAATAAGGGAATTAAGGGTTATGGGGAGTGGGCGGGTAAGTGGAGCTGAGTCCACGGCCAGATCAGCCGTGATCTTGTTGAGTGGCGGAGCAGGCTCGAGGGGCTAGATGGCCTACTCCTGTTCCTAATTCTTATGTTCTTATGTTCTTATGAAAGAAGGAAGGGGTACTGAGATGAATGATCAGCCATGATCTTTTTGAATGGTGGTGCAGGCTCAAAGGGCCGAATGGCCTACTCTTGCATCTATTTTCTATGTTTCTATGTTTCTATTCCATTTGCCTTCCTGATTACTTGCTGTACCTGCATACTAACGTTTTGTGTTTCATGCACAAGGACCCCCAGGTCCCTGGCTATGTGGAGGAGTCACTGAGCCTGGCTATGAAGGAGCTAAACCAACATCAGCAGAGTTATAGTCATTAACCTGGAGAATTATTAGGCCTGGCAGTGTGAGAACTGAATTAACAAATGAACATAAGCTCAGTCCATGTAACATTATTCTACAATGGACTTCCTCCTTATCAATCGATTTTAATCACCTACTTTAAAAGAACACTCCCACTCTATTCTTTCCTCATATCAATCACCTGTTGCACCTAACATATCTCTCTTTTGCTGACAAGTTTGCTCCAGTGCTAATAACCTTTCAGATTGCATGTCACCAGTGTGTACAACCTTCATTCCTCTACAGTGCAATTTCTGATTCCTCCATGCCTTTCAATGGGCCAATCAACATTTTGCTTTTTTCAATTCTTCAAAGACATCTCTCACAAGTCCAAACAACAAATATCTTCTCTTACCAGTGATAGTTTCAGCTTTGGCCTTTTTCCTCTATTGACATTCATGACATGTTGATTTCCCCGAATCTCAAATAAAACTCCCACATCTCCGCGTTGGAAAAGCTGCCTCCACACAATGTGGTTTTCTGGTTTCTTGCAAAAGAGTTACTTTCCCACAATAACACTCAACTTTAAAGCCCAAGTTCAGCGAAAACATGAGCTCAACTCTCACATCTGGGACAATACATTAAAAGTACAGGTTGATGGGAGCCACTATTCGCCCCCTCCTCATGACCTTTTCACCCCCGCCCCAGACTTTCCTGACGTCCTCTGCTGGCAGCTGAGCTGGCTGATCTTGTTGCCCTCCCACAACCAGTGATTTGCCTCTGGGGCTGCGAATGACACCTGCAGTTTGCTGGTATCATCCTAATGAGGCTGGCAGGCCAACTTTCCACGGTTTCATTAAGCGCATACAGTGTGCGCTGCACCAGGATCACCATCTGATTTGAGCGCAATCCAATTTCTAGGCCAACAATGTGTTTATAATTTTCCTACAATCCCAAGGATAGCTTGCAAATAATCAAATCTCAAGACCTGGGCTGTACTCTACACAGGGTATAAGTCAGTCAGTCATTTGTCATAACCATAGTCATAGACACGTTGAGATAACAACATGGGAACATAAGAAATAGGAGCAGGAGTATGCCATTTGGCCCCTCGTGCCTGCTCCACCATTCAATAAGATCATGGCTGATCTGTTCTTGGCCTCAACTCCACTTCCTTGCCCGCTCCCCATAACCCTTGACTCCCATAAGACTTCTCCCATGCTCTCCTTCTATCAGCTCCGCCACCTGTCTGCATGTTGCCATTCTTCCATTCAGTTTTTTTTGTACAAACTCTCACTCTCAGTTTTGGCTTTCCATGAAATCTTTTCCCAAGTGGAACTCATTCCATCATTTTCTGAGGGTACAGATCTTCAACCATGTGGCACATATGCATTGACCATTACAATCTGCTTGCCATAAAGTATCCTGCTCCTGCTCACAGGTCACTTCTCGTTACTTCAGAGAAGGTCACTCTAGCCTCCTAACTCTATCCAATATTCTCTTGCCACAGTGAATTCTAAAAACAACAAACTTCTGCTTCTATACTTTTATCCTACAGAAGCATTGGCTGCACCTGAGCCTCAAAGATTCTTTTTTACACATCTCAAGATCTGGTTCCACTGTCCATCAAAAATGTTCTCACTCAATCCCTCATTACTAGATCATGATGACTGGCTGAAGAAGGAAAGAAGTGGGAGTCCAAAGACCAACATTAACTCATGGCCAATCACAGGATAAAGTAAGACTGTAAAAGTGAACATTATTAGCGAGGCTGAAAATGGTGAGCAAATTTATGCACTTGAGAACATACAAAAAAATGACAGAATGGAGAAGACCTACTAATTCAACCAGCCTGTCCCCTATAAATGTAATGTTTTATGCATCACAATACATACATTCCCCAGCATACATACATACAGTGTGGTGGCCCCGACCTGCGTGAGAACACCAGCGGCAGGTCGGGGCCATAAAAGGCGCGTGGTGAGCGGCCCCTGGACAGTGTGGCGGCATACCACTTCAGGGAACAGCGCGAGCTGGTGCAGGAGAGCGACATCTTAGAGGAGGGCAACTGGATTGGAAGTCACCATAACCTAGGTCGGTTATTGAAGCGTGGGCAGGTACAGCAGGAACAGCGAGATCGGGGCGAAGGAGCGGTGAGAGAATGACGTGATCGGGTCCCAGGAGAGGTGTGAGTTCAGGGATCAGCAGAGGTGAGGGCCCTGGGGCAGCACGGGACAGCCCACACTGCGATATGTGTGTGCACTAGGTCCGTGCAGCAGAGCTGGTCTCTAGTCACTTTGGTTAATCTTTGCCACTGGACCAAGACATACCTGTGTCAAGCCAGTGTGGTGGCTGGTGTGCAACGGCCTCCACACATTAAATAAAATCCACGCACAGACATCTTCCACCCTTCAACATGTAGTTCGGGACCTGAAATATCAGATCCTTCATATAAACACCTGTGAACTCATCCCTTTTTGGTGTGAGGGCAAGTCATCCTCGATTCAAGGAACTGCCTAAGAAGAATTCCCTGCCCAGAAGCCATGTGATCTCCTGAAAGACGCGATAAACAAGATAAAAACCCAGGTCACTTGGGGGGGGGACAAAAAAAATCTGGAAAAATCATCTCCAACCCCATTAGACACTCAAAACTAGTCCAGGAGACCACTCTAGCCCGGATTAATGTTATATGGTAAATACCTGTTGTTTGAGGCGATCTCCGCCCCAGCCAGAAACAGGACTAGCTCTCACTTGAAGGAATGCAGCAAATCATAGTTCACCACATAAGCCAGCAGCCTATTGCACAGGTTCACTGTTCACTGGGAAAAGATCCACCTCCTGACATCTAACCTGTTCTGCATTTACATAATTGAGCTTGTGACCCCTAGTCCTCCCTAACCTATTTAGTTGAAACAAACCATCTACACAAACACAATCTAATCCCTCCATTGTCTTATAAACCTTGATCAGATCTTCCCTAAGCCTACACTTCTCTCAAGAGTAGAGACAGCTCTGAGTCTATCTTGGTAACTAAAAGGCTTTAAGCTGGGAATTAATCTTCTGATTCTCCTCTGCACCCTTTCCAAAATCTCACTATAATATGAAAGAATTACGTGTACTCATTCGGCAATGCCAGTACTAGTTTTGTGGCAGCATAGGATTGAATTTGGGTGACATCGCTTCGCTGTTAACATCAAATCTATGATATCAGTTTCTGTGATGGCACATAAGATATTTGTTAGATAAAAGAATAGGGCAGGCCCCTATTTGCTCCCCAGATTTTATTTAGACAGTGACGGTGATGCAAAACTGCAGAAAATAACTGTGGAGAGGAGGAAGAGAAATCCTGACTTGCATACAGGAGCAGGATATGTTGCATTCCTGAAGTGGGCAGAATATGTATGTGTGATTGATGTTTGCAGCAGAATATTTCTAAATCTTTACCAGTCTGCCCAGGCGTGTGCTCCACTAATAGAAGAGGTGCAGTGTTGTGATATTCTAATTAAACAGTAAGAAGGCACAGAGAAAGGTTGGGATTGTGCCACATGTTAAATAACTGAACAGTTATGAGGATTAGTGAAGAGAGCTGCAGTGATGTGATAGGCTCTGTGGATATATAATTATTGGCTTATCCCTCTCAAGGTCCTTCTCTGCCTTTCTCTAGATGGAGTGCAGACTGACAACCTGCACTGAGGGCTTTTACCAATCGCGTGGTTTAATCAATTACCCGGCACTGCAGTAGCACAGCTTGTATTGGCTCCCCTTGATATTTTGTCCTCTGTCTCTCCATACCACCTGTCCCAAATGCCCTCTGTGCATAATAGAAGTACAAATCCAAATCACATTACTACCCTTGGATATGATATTGCTGCTGATTCTCCTGGAGGTTGCTACTTTTTCTGAGCCTTTTGCCAAGAATTAGTCTACAGCAGTTATGTTTATGTGTTAGCTAACGCACTTGCCGTCTCGATCCCCTCTGAAAGTATTTTTACTGGTCTCTGTAGACTACAAAAAAAATCTATTTATCTGTTACACCTGCAAAAATGAAACGTGCTTTAAAAAAAATGGAAAAACGCAGTTCAATTTTACTAAATGTACCAGCTAAGCTCAGTGGTAGCACTCTCACCTATGAGTCAGAAGTTCATGGATGCATTTCACATCTAGAGACGTGAGCAAATAAACTGGGCTGACACTTCATGCAGTATTGAGGGAGATGGAGGTACCAGTGGCCAAATTTGATAGACCCAAAAACAGACATGAGTATCACAATGAGCCCGCACCCATTGAGTCTGATGCAGTCAGCACGCAAACGTTGTGCTGCCTGATAACTTACATAAATGCAGCATCAAGGTAACGCTAAACACGCTGTTCAGTGGATGAGTGCTTCAGCAGGGGACCCCAAGTTCACTTGCGAGGCTAGTAACAGTTAACGGTTGCCTGTACTATTAAAGTCAGCTTGCACCTCTTAAAGAGGAGGTGCATTCTGGCTGGAGTTGATGCTGGAAGTGGCTGGGAAAGAGTGCCTGAACTGGAAGAACAGTGAATTATGACACATCAGGGGAAAGAGCATGCACCAAGGTTCTCAAATGCTGCACGGGAGGCCTTGGTGGAGTAAGTGGACAGGGGACAGAGTCCTCTATCCACAGGGGACCAGGATGCCATTCAGGCAAACTGTGCGAAGTCAGTGCGAGCAAATAGCCGTGGCAGTTCATGCCAGAAATCAAATCCAGAGGACTTGGCTGCTGTGCCACAAAAAGTTCAATGACCTCACACGGGTGGTAAAGGTCAGTGAATTCATCTTCAAATGCCATATCCCACCAACTGCACCACTAGCCTCACACACTGCTCAATGCACCACACCCCCATCATTCACCTACCAACAACCTCTATCAATCGCAACTCATACCTCACATTCATAGCTTCACTTCACCCTCACACACTTAGCACTGCTGCAAGTCTCATACCCACATCTCACACCTTGCACACAGTCAGCTATTCAACCATGACAGACATAGCACCCAAACACATTGCACCACATTTCCCTTTCTCTTCCAGGGCAAGGTGGTGGATAACCAGAGGCAGCCAGGGCTACCCGTAGAGGGACTGGTGGGCCTGCATGACCTAAACCCCACAGAGGAGACCGGTGGTCACCATCATTGGAATGACCACTGCTGACGTGGCCAGTGGTGGGCCTGAAACAATTGAAGAGGTATCTTTATATCTAATCCTCCTTCTCACATTCCACTTCCCCATATCCCACAATCTCTTCTGATTTATAAGCTGCAGATGGTTTAAGCATGCACCTCTTGCTTTCCCACCTCACCACAACTCTACCCTTGTGCCTTTCTCCTTTCAGATACCCAAGAACTGCACCCTGGCCAGGCAGTGGTGACAGAGCAAAAACTGGAAGAGGAAGAACGCAGTGCTGCTGAAGGGACAGCGCCATCACTCAATTTCACACTCGCAGCCATCAGCTCAGATACTGACACTCTGCGTATTTTCATCATCATAGGCAGTCCCTCGAAATCGAGGAAGACTTGCTTCCACAATAAAAGTGAGTTCTCAGGTGACTTTACAGTCCAACACGGGAATTACAGTCTGCGTCACAGGTGAGACAGACAGTGGTTGAAGGAAAGGGTGGGTGGGGATTCTGGTTTGCAACACACTCCTTCCGCTGTCTGCGCTTGGTTTCCGCATGCTCTTGGCGACGAGACTCGAGGTACTCAGCGCCCTCCCTGATGCTCTTCCTCCACTTTGGGCAGTCTTGGGTCAGGGATTCCCAGGTGTCGGTGGGGATGCTGCACTTTATCAAGGAGGTTTTGAGGGTGTCCTTGAAACATTTCCTCTGCCCACCAGGGGCTCGTTTGCTGTGTAGGAGTTCCAAGAGTGCTTGCTTTGGGAGTCTCGTGTTGGGCATGCGGACGATATAGCTTGCCCAACGGAGCTGATCGAGTGTGATCAGTGCTTCAATGCTGGGGATGTTGGCCTGAGCGAGAAAACTGATGTTGGTGCGTCTATCCTCCCAGTGAATTTGCAGGATCTTGCGGAGGCAGCACTGGTGGCACTTCTCCAGCGCTTTGAGTGTATGGTCCACATCTCTGAGCCATACAGAAGGGCGGGTATCACTACAGCCCTGTAGACCATAAGCTTGGTACCAGATTTGAGGTCCTGGTCTTCAACCAATCTCTTCCTCAGGCGACCAAAGTCTGCGCTGGCACATTGGAGGCTGCACAGGCACACTGGAGGCAGTGTTGGACCTCGTTGTCGATGTCTGCCCTTGCTGATAGTAGGCTCCCAATGTATGGAAAATGGTCCCTGTTGTCCAAGGCCGCGCTATGGATTTTGATGACCTGGGAGGTAGTGCTGTGTGGCAGGGACGGGTTGGTATAGGACCTTTGTCTTACGGATGTTTAGTGGCCCATTCTGCCAGTGCCCTTGCTATTGCCTGTCAGTCAGCCAGCCCAGACTGCTGCTGCTCATGCAGAGATGGTGCAGTCCGAAACTGGGCCTTCTAGGCCCAGAGCTGCTTGAGGTCATCCTGCAAGGCCATCTGCAGCTGCCCCCACTGAAAGTCAGCAGCCTTCCACCAGCCATGCTGCAGCCACTGGGGTAGCACTGCATAGAGGCACTAGGACAGGCAATGGCACACAGAAGGCAGGCACTAAGGGAATGCACATGGGTGATTAGTTTATGTTTGTATGCAATATAGCATGATTTAATTCATAAATTTGGTTTGGAATGTTTATTTTGTGTTTGCTTTTATTTTTGCATTGTGGCCAAGCAAGCGCTATGATGATCAATGACAGAGCGAGGGCACGGTGTGGGACTGTTGGTGACTGGTGAACTGGGATTGCGGTTATTGGTATCACAGCTGGACAGCCCAGCCAGAAAAGGGCAGTCTCGGTTCCTGTTCCTCCTCCTCCTCCCTCTCCTGTTCCTCCTCCCTCTCCTGATCCTCCTCCTCCTCCCTCTCCTGATCCTCCTCCTCCTCCCTCTCCTGTTCCTCCTCCTCCTCCCTCTCCTGATCCTCCTCCTCCTCCCTCTCCTGTTCCTCCTCCTCCCTCTCCTGTTGTTTCTCCTCCTCCCTCTCCTGTTCCTCCTCCCTCTCCTGTTGTTTCTCCTCCTCCCTCTCCTGGTGTTTCATAAGAACATAAGAACATAAGAATTAGGAACAGGAGTAGGCTATCTAGCCCCTCGAGCCTGCTCCGCCATTCAACAAGATCATGGCTGGTCTGGCCGTGGACTCAGCTCCACTTATCCGCCCGCTCCCCGTAACCCTTAATTCCCTTATTGGTTAAAAATCTATCTACCGTATATACTCGCGTATCATGCGACTTTTGAAGACCTAAATTGTAACCTAAATTTGGGGGGTCGCATGATACGCGAGATACAAAATTTGCGGGTGTGAAGTGCTGGCCAAGATTAGGCTGTTAGGCTGTTAAGCAGACCGTATCCACGCTGAATCTCGGCATGCTCCAACAATCCTCTATGTAAAGACATTTCTCTTGGTTTCTCCTCTCACTCTCCATGATGGTTGTAAATCGAATATCCCTGGATGATATTAGTTCCTCGATACTCATGACCAAATCATTAGTTTATGTGGAAAACAAGCCAAGTTCCTGCAGCACACCACTAACTACATCCTCCCAATGCAAAAAAAAATCCATTTGACTCCTGCTGAAATTCTTCTCTTCAGGGGGAGAGAGAGTCACGGAGGTCGGGGGGGGAGAGAGAGTCGCGGAGGTCGGGGGGGGAGAGAGAGTCGCGGAGGTCGGGGGGGGAGAGAGAGTCGCGGAGGTCGGGGGGGGAGAGAGAGTCGCGGAGGTCGGGGGGGGAGAGAGAGTCGCGGAGGTCAGGGGGGGGGAGAGAGAGTCGCGGAGGTCGGGGGGGGAGAGAGAGTCGCGGAGGTCGGGGGGGGAGAGAGAGTCGCGGAGGTCGGGGGGGAGAGAGAGTCGCGGAGGTCGGGGGGGGAGAGAGAGTCGCGGAGGTCGGGGGGGGAGAGTCGCGGAGGTCGGGGGGAGAGAGAGTCGCGGAGGTCGGGGGGGGAGAGAGAGTCGCGGAGGTCGGGGGGGGAGAGAGAGTCGCGGAGGTCGGGGGCGGAGAGAGTCGCGGAGGTCGGGGGGGGAGAGAGAGTCGCGGAGGTCGGGGGGAGAGAGAGTCGCGGAGGTCGGGGGGGGAGAGAGTCGCGGAGGTCGGGGGGGGGGGGAGAGAGTCGCGGAGGTCGGGGGGGGAGAGAGAGTCGCGGAGGTCGGGGGGGGAGAGAGAGTCGCGGAGGTCGGGGGGGGAGAGAGAGTCGCGGAGGTCGGGGGGGAGAGAGAGTCGCGGAGGTCGGGGGGGGAGAGAGAGTCGCGGAGGTCGGGGGGGGAGAGAGAGTCGCGGAGGTCGGGGGGGGAGAGAGTCGCGGAGGTCGGGGGGGGAGAGAGAATCGCGGAGGTCGGGGGGGGAGAGAGTCGCGGAGGTCGGGGGGAGAGAGAGTCGCGGAGGTCGGGGGGGGAGAGAGAGTCGCGGAGGTCGGGGGGGGAGAGAGTCGCGGAGGTCGGGGGGAGAGAGAGTCGCGGAGGTCGGGGGGTGAGAGAGTCTCGCGGAGGTCGGGGGGGAGAGAGAGTCGCGGAGGTCGGGGGGGAGAGAGTCGCGGAGGTCGGGGGGGAGAGAGAGTCGCGGAGGTCGGGGGGGAGAGAGTCGCGGAGGTCGGGGGGGAGAGAGTCGCGGAGGTCGGGGGGGGGAGAGAGTCGCGGAGGTCGGGGGGGGAGAGAGAGTCGCGGAGGTCGGGGGGGGAGAGAGAGTCGCGGAGGTCGGGGGGGAGAGAGAGTCGCGGAGGTCGGGGGGGGAGAGAGAGTCGCGGAGGTCAGGGGGGGAGAGTCGCGGAGGTCGGGGGGGGAGAGAGAGTCGCGGAGGTCGGGGGGGGAGAGAGAGTCGCGGAGGTCAGGGGGGGAGAGTCGCGGAGGTCGGGGGGGGAGAGAGAGTCGCGGAGGTCGGGGGGGGAGAGAGAGTCGCGGAGGTCGGGGGGGGAGAGAGAGTCGCGGAGGTCAGGGGGGGAGAGTCGCGGAGGTCGGGGGGGGAGAGAGAGTCGCGGAGGTCGGGGGGGGAGAGAGAGTCGCGGAGGTCGGGGGGGGAGAGAGAGTCGCGGAGGTCGGGGGGGGAGAGAGAGTCGCGGAGGTCGGGGGGGGAGAGAGAGTCGCGGAGGTCGGGGGGGGAGAGAGTACGGGGAGAGAGTATGGAGAGAGAGCACGGAGAGAGAGCACGGAGAGAGAGCACGGAGAGAGAGCACGGAGAGAGAGCAGAATCCACTCGATGTTTCATGTTTAAGTCTGTATTCGATCTCAAAAAAGTGACTCGCATGATACATGAGATATATGGTAAAATCATGTTTTGGGGACGAAAATTTAGGGGTCGCATGATACGCGAGATCGCAGGATACGCGAGTATATACGGTATCTGTGATTTTGAATACATTCAATGAGCTAGCCTCAACTGCTTCCTTGGGCAGAGAATTCTACAGATTCACAACCCTCTGGGAGAAGAAATTCCTTCTCAACTCGGTTTTAAATTGGCTCCCCCGTATTTTGAGGCTGTGCCCCCTAGTTCTAATCTCCCTGGCCAGTGGAAACAACCTCTCTGCTTCTATCTTGTCTATCCCTTTCATTATTTTAAATGTTTCTATAAGATCACCCCTCATCCTTCTGAACTCCAACGAGTAAAGACCCAGTCTGCTCAATCTATCATCATAAGATAACCCCCTCATCTCCGGAATCAGCCTAGTGAATCGTGTCTGTACCCCCTCCAAAGCTAGTATATCCTTCCTTAAGTAAGGTGACCAAAACTGTACGTAGTACTCCAGGTGCGGCCTCAATAATACCCTATACAGTGGCAGCAGGACCTCCCTGCCTTTATACTCCATCCCTCTCGCAATGAAAGCCAACATTCCATTCGCCTTCCTGATTACCTGCTGCACCTGGAGTTTCATGCACAAGGACCCCCAGGTCCCTCTGCACCGCAGCATGTTGTAATTTCTCCCCATTCAAATAATATTTCCTTTTACTGTTTTTTTTTTCCAAGGTGGATGACCTCACATTTTATGGCCAGATATGGCCTCCTGTATTCCATCTGCCAAACCTTAGCCCATTCGCTTAACCTATCTAAATCTCTTTGCAGCCTCTCTGTGTCCTCTACACAACCCGCCTTCCCACTAATCTTTGTGTCATCTGCAAATTTTGTTACACTACACTCTGTCCCTTCTTACAGGTCATCTATGTTAAAAAAATTCCAGATATAGTTAATTATCTGAATTTAAATTCCTTAGCTGCCATGGTGGGATTTGAACCTGTGTCTATGGATCATTAGTCCAGGCCTCTGGATTACTAATCCAGTAACATAAGCATTAAGTTACCGCTCCCATTCTTCTCCTTGGTGAAGCGCAGACATCTGACACACTGTTTCTCGCTGAGGTTCAGGTCAGAGAATTGCTCCTTGAACACTCTGGGCAGATATGGCCTCTTGCTGAGAGCCCTTCGCCCCCTCCTCCTCCTCCTCCCTCTTCCAGCAGCTTGCCCTGCTCTGTGCTGCCTCTGCTCATTCTCCCTGCCATGCTGTAGGCCAAGGGGAATGCCTACTACTGTACCCATGTCTGGGAGCAAATGGTTTGTACAGAAGGTTTGAACTCAGGAGAAAGTCCTTCAGCACATGCCACACCACTCCCTGTAGACTTTAGCAACTTTAATGAACTCTCGAAAGCACCAAACACTTCTACAACTGCAGCAACTGCCAGTAGAAATCAATCAGCAACTAACCTGTAAATAGTTGATGATCCCTTTAAATAGCATTGGTGGGGGTTCCTTCCTGCTGCCGAATGCATGTGCAGCTGTGCCTGTTTAAGAGAGGGTGTTAGCTGGAGCATTGGGCATGGCAGCCCTAGCATCAAGTCAGCGCTGCCGCTGATTGACTTCACATCTGCGTACTCTGCATACTTCCAGCGCACACTCCTAGCACCTGCACTAACGACCATACTCAAGATGGTGTCCAGCGCGGCCCAACACCAGAAGTGTGCGCACGTGCCGCAGATGCCATTTTGGACTCGAATCGGCACTCGTCACATCCAAACAATGGGCACTTTGGAGCCGAATTTTGGGGCTACTATTTTTTAGATGAGATGTTAAACTGAGGCCCCATATGCCTGTTTTGCTGGTTGTAAAAGATCATATTGCACTATTTAAAAATTAGCTGGGAAGTTCTAATTTTCTGGCCAACAGTTATACCTGAACCAGCATCAAGGTAGATTAATAATTTTTTTTTTTGCTCTTTGTGGGGCCTTGCAGTGTGCAAATTGGGTAGGTGACTGCATTTAAAATCATCATCATCATAGGCAGTCCCTCGGGATCGAGGGAGACTTGCTTCCACTCTTAGCATGAGTTCTTAGGTGGCTGTACAGTCCAATACGAGAACCACAGTTTCTGTCACAGGTGGGACAGATAGTCATTGAGGGAAAGGATGGGCAGGGAGCCTGGTTTGCGCATGCTCCTTCTGCTGCCTGCACTTGATTTGATGCCTGCACATGCTCTCGGCGACGATACTCGAGGAGCTCAGAGCCCTCCCGAATGCACTTCCTCCACTTAGGGCGGTCTATGGCCAAGGACTCCCAGGTGTCAGTGGGGATGTCGCACTTTATCAGGGAGGCTTTGAGGATGTCCTTGTAACATTTCTTCTGCCCGCATTTGCCGTGGACGAGTTCCGAGTAGAGCGCTTGCTTTTGGAGTCTCGTGTCTGGCATGTGAACTATGTGGCCTGTCCAGTGGAGCTGATCAAGTGTGGTCGTGCTTCAATGCTGGAGATGTTGACCTGGACGAGGACGCTAACGTTGGTGTGTCTGTCCTCCCAGGGGATTTGCAGGATCTTGCGGAGACATCGCTGGTGGTATTTCTCCAGTGACTTGAGGTGTCTACTGTACATGGTCCACGTCTCTGAGCCATACAGGAGGGCGGGTATTACTACGACCCTGTAGACCATGAGCTTGGTGACAGTTTTGAGGGACTGATCTTCAAACACTTTTTTCCTCAGGCGGCCGAAGGCTGCACTGGCACACTGGAAGCGGTGTTGGATCTCATCATAAATACCTGCTCTTGTTGATAGGAGGCTCCCGAGATATGGGAAGTGGTCCACATTGTCCAGGGCCATGCCGTGGATCTTGATGTTTGGGGGGTAGTGCTGTGCGGCGAGGACAGGCTGGTGTAGGACCTTTGTCTTACTGATGTTTAGCGTAAGGCCCATGCTTTCATATGCCTCGTTAAGTACGTTGACTATGTCCTGGAGTTCAGCCTCTGTGTGACGCAGGCGTTGTCCGCGTACTGTAGCTCGACGACAGAGGTTGGAGTGGGTGGAAAAATAAATTGTCTGTAAAACACTTTGGGATTTCCTAAGGACATAAACAGCACTATGTAAAGGCAAGTTCTTTCTTTTCCTTCTCTCTTTCTTTCCACCTCATTGAGCCTGATGGACCTCGTCAGCACACAAGCCCAATTTCTGTAATGCATTCTGTACACAAAAATTGTTCCGTCCCCTAGAGTATGAATATAACCTGCCTGATCTGTTTCATGCACACTGTAATATTGTAGTTTAAAATAAGTACAACTTACTAAAGGAACACACACAATCCCTCTTTCTCTTCAGTTTTATTTAATATCCTGACGGTATCTCCAGACAGATTTTAAAAATCCTCAAAGCAAAGATCTAATTTACATAGAATGTACAACACAGAAAGAGGCTATTCAACCCAACTATTCCATGCTGGTGTTTATGCTCCTCCTACCCCTCTTCATCTAATCCTATCAGCATATCCTGCCAAATCTCTTTATACATCTATTTACAATTTTGTCATAATAGCAAACTATAGAAAACATTCCATAATATTTAAGGAGGTCCAGTGGAAAAGAAAGGTACAATAAATACTTGCTACCACAAGATGTTTTTCACCTGTTTTGTAAATGTGAATAATATGAACTACTGGAGAAATTTAGAATTCAGCAGAGGAGGACAATGGGTCTAATTAGGAGGGGGAAAATAGAGTATGAGAGGAAGCTTGCAGGGAACATAAAAACTGACTGCAAAAGCTTCTATAGATATGTGAAGGGAAAAAGATTAGTGAAGACCAACGTAAGTCCTTTGCAGTCAGAATCAGGTGAATTTATAATGGGGAGCAAAGAAGTGGCAGACCAATTGAACAAATAATTTGGATCTGTCTTCACTAAGGAAGACACAAATAACCTTCCAGAAATACAAGGGTTTGAGGGTCTACCAAAAAGGAGGAACTGAAGTAAATCCTTATTAGTCAGGAAATTGTATTAGGGAAAGTGATGGGATTGAAGGCCGATAAATCCCCAGGGCCTGATAGGCTGCATCCCAGAGTACTTAACGAAGTAACCCGAGAAATAGTGAATGCATTGGTGGTCATTTTCCAACATTCTATTGACTCTGGATCAGTTCCTATGGACTGGAGGGTAGCTAATGTAACACCACTTTTTAAAAAAGGAGGGAGAGAGAAAACAGGGAATTGTAGCCTGATATCGTTGGTGGGGAAAATGTTGGAATCAATTATTAAAGATGAAATAGCACCACATTTGGAAAGCTGTGACAAGTCAGCATGGATTTATGAAAGGGAAAAAGGGAAATCATGCTTGACAAATTTTCTAGAATTTTTTGAGGATGTAACTAGTAGAGTGGACAAGGGAGACCCAGTGGATGTGGTGTATTTTGACTTTCAAAAGGCTTTTGACAAGGTCCCACACAAGAGATTGGTGTGCAAAATTAAAGCACATGGTATTGGGGGTAATGTATTGACATGGATAGAGAACTGGTTGGCAGACAGGAAGCAGAGAATAGGAATAAACGGGTCCTTTTCAAAATGGCAGGCAGTGACCAGTGGGGTGCCACAGGGTTCAGTGCTGGGACCTCAGCTCTTTATAATATACATTAATGATTTAGATGAAGGAATTGAATGTAATATCTCCAAGTTTGTAGATGACACTAAGCTGGGTGGCGGTTTGAGCTGTGAGGAGAATGCTAAGAGGCTGCAGGGTGACTTGGACAGGTTAAGTGAGTGGACAAATGCATGGCAGATGCAGTATAATGTGGTTAAATGTGAGGTTATCCACTTTGGTGGCAAAAACAGGAAGACAGAATATTATCTGAATGGTGACAGATTAGGAAAAGGGGAGGTGCAACGAGACCTGGGTGTCATGGTACATCAGTCATTGAAGTTTGGCATGCAGGTACAGCAGGCGGTGAAAAAGGCAAATGGCATGTTGGCCTTCATAGCTAGAGGATTTGAGTATAGGAGCAGGGAGGTCTTACTGCAGTTGTACAGAGCCTTGGTGAGACCACACCTGGAATATTGTGTTCAGTTTTGGTCTCCTAATCTGATGGACGTTCTTGCTATTGAGGGAGTACAGCGAAAGTTCACCAGATTGATTCCCGGGATGGCAGGACTGAAAGATGAGTAGAGACTGGATCAACTGGGCTTGTATCTACTGGAGTTTAGAAGAATGAGAGGGGATCTCATAGAAACATATAAAATTTTGACGGGATTGGACAGGTTAGAGGCAGGAAGAATGTTCCCGTTGCTGGGGAGTTCCACAACCAGGGGTCACAGTCTAAGAATAAGGGGTAAGCCATTTAGGACTGAGATGAGGAGAAACTTCTTCACTCAGAAAGTGGTTAACCTGTGGAATTCTCTATCGCAGAAAATTGTTGAAGCCAGTTCGTTAGATATATGCAAAAGGGAGTTAGATATGGCCCTTACGCCCAAAGGGATCAAGGGGTATGGAGAGAAAGCAGGAAAGGGATACTAAGGTTGAATGATCAGCCATGGTCTTATTGAATGGTGGTGTAGGCTCGAAGGGCCGAATGGCTTACTCCAGCACCTAATTTCTATCTTTCTATGTTTCTATGACACCTACTCTGGTCTGTTCTCTCTCCATAGATGCTGCCTGACCAGCTGAGTATTTCCAGCATTTTCTGTTTTTATTCCAGATTTCCAGCCTCCGCAGTATTTTGCTTTGCATTAGTGCCACCTATTCTCTTTTGCTGTCTCCTTTTCTGCTTCCATCACATCTCGACCACTTCCTGCTCTCTAACTTTTTGTTTCTCAGTCTGTCCTCTTCTGCTTCTCCTTCTGTGATGTGTCGGGAAAGGAGCAGCCAATGCCTGCAGACTGCATTTGTGGTGGTGTTTGCAGGAACAATGCAGCCCTCAGCTTTTAACTTCCCAACCCTACCCCCAATAATTCATACTTCACCCCACTCCCTCACTTCCATCATCTTTCCTATGCCTTAACATTCCCATTATCTCTCTCTCCTTCCCACCAACCCCTCAATACCCCTATGTCTTCCCATTCTTCCCCACAAGACTTCCTGCTCAATACTGTATCCTCCCCTGCCAATCACTGATTTCAACAGTTCATCCATTAAACCTTGTTCCAAAAGCAGTTGGCAAGATGTCAGAGGCTCCCTTACCCTCAGCCTGTTTCCTTCATACCACTACTTCTTACCCTCTCTTCCTATCTGTTTCCCTCAAAGACGCTTTGCTCCCAGTTAAAATTCAACTTTTCTTTCATAAAATGAACCAAGTCAGAATGGAAAAGATAGGGGCCGAAATTCCGCTCTTTGGGGTTTTTTTTACAAGCGACCCAGAAGTCGATCATAATAGGGACAGAAGTGCGGTGGAGAGCGGAAGTTCGGTAAGTGGGGGGCGGGCAGAGTGTCCGCCGCTGTCACTCATCAGCGTAGCACTGATGATATCATCAGGCTGGCGCGTCACCATGTCTCTCCCCTTCACTTAAAGGGGAGGGCTGCTGCGAGCTCTGCGATTCTTTAAGGTAGGTCCACTGTGCCACCAGGGAGGGTGCCAGGCTGACTGTTGACGGCCCAGCCGAACCTGGGGGCATAACTGTCGGTCCGACCTGGCAGTCGGCCGACAAAAAAAAATTAAATGGCGGCCACGGTAGTAGGTCTTCTCCTTTAATGACAACCGCACTCCAAGCTTAGTTGCACCAGCAGACAAAGCTGTCGGTGGCACCGAGCGGTGGGAGCAAGATTTTCAGTGCAGGATTTCTCATTCGGGGTAGGGGTTCACATCAGCAGTGCATGCTCTGATGATGTACTTTGGATAGATCGGCAGCAGTGGAGCGTTGGGGGGGTTGGAGGGGGGGGGTGGAGGAGAGCGGGTCACCGCTGGGATACCGCAGGAGGGCAATATTCAAAATGGCGGCCATTCTACGAAAAAACGGCAGTCATTCCACGCCGCTGCATGGCCGCCGATTTCTGGCGGTAACAGGTCTTAAGGGAAGGGGCAATTTCAGCCCCATAGTCTCTATTTGTCTCATAGCAGTTAGATTAAAACTTCTGCCTCATAGCTGCTAGATATGAGCAATTACCTCTTCTGGGCGGTGCTGCCACCATTAAACCGGGCCCAAGGATCACTGCGGGGCACTGGCGGCTTACCGCTGTCATTGCCGCTGCTCTGGGGTGAAAAACGGAGCGGAAAGGAGGCGAAAATCCACCCCCTAGAATGTACACAAGATAGTTTTCCAGATCAGTATGTTGAGGAACCAAATAGGGAACAGGCTATTTTGGATCTAGTATTGTGCAACGAAAAAAGATTAATGAATTAGCTTGTAGTAAAGAGACCTTTAGGAAAAAGTGACCATAATATAATAGAATTTTAGACTGAGTTTGAAAATTATTTAGTTGAATCCGAAACTAGGGACTTAAATCTAAACAAAGCAAACTACTTAGGTATGAGGGACGAGTTAGCTAAGGTAGATTGGGAAACTACATTAAAAGGTATGACGGTAGACAAACAATGGATAGCATTTAAAGAATTAATATATAATTTACAACATACATTCCTTTAAGGCACAAAAACCCCACAGGAAAAGTGGTCCAACTGTGACTAACAAGAGAAGTTAAAGATAGTATTAGATCAAAGGAAGAGACTCATAATGTTCCAAAAAGAGCAGTAAGTCTGAGGATTGGGAGGATTTTAGAATTCAGCAAAGGAGGATCAAGAAATTGATAAAGAAAGAAAAAATAGAATATGAGAGTAAACTAGCGAGAGATATAAAAACAGATGGCAAAAGCTTCTATAGGTATGTAAAAAGGAAAAGATTATCAAAAGTAAATGTGAGTCCCTTACAGGTGGAGGAGAAAGTATAATGGGGAATAAGGAAACGTCAGAGAAATTAAACAAATACTTTGTGTCTGTCTTTACGGAAGAAGATGCAAAAAAACTTGCCGGAAATAGTCAAGAACCAAAGGTCTAGCGAGAATGAGGAACTGAAACAAATTAGTATTAGTAAAAAAAGGTATTGGAGAAATTAATGGGACTGAAAGCCGATAAATCCCCTGGGCCTGATGGCCTACATCCTCGAGTTTTAAAAGAGGTGGCTATAGAAATAGTGGATGCATTGGTTGTCACCTTCCAAAATTCCATAGATTCTAGAATGGTTCCCGTGGATTAGAAGGTATCAAATAGTGGGGTAAACCCACTATTTAAGAAAGGAGGGAGAGAGAAAACAGGGAACTACAGACCAGATAACGCCTGACATCAATAGTACGGAAACTGCTAGAATTTATTATTAAGGACGTGGTAACAGGGCACTTAGAAAAGAATAATAAGATTGGGCAGAGTCAACACAGATTTATGAAACAGAAATGATGATGAAGAACCAAATGTAATATATCCAAGTTTGTTGATGATACAAAGCTAGATGGGAATGCAAGTTGTGACGAGGATACAAAGAGGCTTCAAGGGAATATAGACAAGCTAAGTGAGTGGATAAGAATGTGGCAAATGGAATATAATGTGGAGAAATGTGAAGTTATCCACTTTGTTAGGAAAAGTAGAAAAGCAGAGTATTTTTTTAAATGGTGAGAGATAGGGAAATGTTGGTGTTCAGAGGGACCTGGATGTCCTTTTACACGAATCACTGAAAGTTAATATGCAGGTACAACAAGCAATTAAGAAAGCAAATGGTATGTTGGCCTTTATTACAAGAGGATTTGAGTATAAAAGAGTAAAGACGTCTTACTGCTATTATACAGGGCCCTAGGGAGACCACACCTGGAGTATTGTGTACAGTTTTGGTCTCCATACCTAAGGAAGGATATACTTACCATAGAGGGAGTGCAACAAAGGTTCACTAGACTGATTCCTGGGATGGGGAGACTGTCCTATCAGGAGAGATTGAGTAGACTAGGCCTATAATCTCTTGAGTTTAGAAGAATGAAAGGTGATCTCATTGAAACATACAAAATTCTTACAGGGCTTGACAGAGTAAATGCAGGAAGGATGTTTCCCCTGGCTAGGGAGTCTAGAACCAGGGGTCACAGTCTCAGAATAAGGGGTCGGACATTCAGGACTGAGATGGGGAGAAATTTCTTCACTCAGAGAGTTGTGAATCTTTGGAATTCTATACCCCAGAGGCCTGTGGAAGCTCAATCCTTGAGTATATTCATGACAGAGATCAATAGATTTTGGGATATTGGGAATCAAGGGATATGGAGATAAGTGGAGTTGAGGTAGAAGATCAGCCATTGAATGGCATAGCAGGCTCAAGGGGCCAAATGGCCTACTCCTGCACCTATTTCTTAAATCAAACATTTGCAGATGAAAAATACTCTCATAAAATAGCAACTATTTTGTGGCAGCAGGCTTGAGTGATCCTGTGACAGCAGTCGTAACACTATTAAGATTAAAAGTACCTATTATAGTGCCATCTACAAGCGTAACAGATATTATAGGTATTTACAATAGGTGTTTCTAAAGCCAAGGTTGACACTGAAGTTTTCCAGGAAACACACACTACACATACCAAATTTAAAAGATAAATGTTGTCAGTCTGTGTTTATATCCCTGCCATGAACTCAGTTCCCTGACCACCGTTTCCATCTCTGGCAACTGTCTAAAGCTGAGCCAGACCGTTCGCAATCTTGCTGTTGTGTTGGACCCCGAGATGAACTTCCGAACACACATCCGTTCCATCACCAAGACTGCTGATTTCCACCTCGTTTCTACATTATCCGACTCTGATCCTGCCTCAGCTCCTCTGAAACCCACATCCATGCCTTTTTCACCTCTAGACTTGAATATTCCAGTGCTCTCTTGGCCGGCCTCCCATCTTCCATCATATATAAACTTGTGCTCGTCTAAAACTCTGCTACCCATGTCTTAACTCGCACCTCGTTTCGTTGACCCATCACGCCTGTGACTGCTGATCTACACTGGCTCCCTGTCCAACAACACCTCCATTTTGAAATCCTCAGCCTTGTTTTTAAATCCTCCAGGTACTCACCCCTCCTTATCTATGTAACCTCTCCAGACCTACAAGCCTTCAAGATCTCTGGGTCTTCCAATTATGGTCTCATGCGCAGCCTAGACTTTAATTGCTCCACCATTGGCAGCCATGCTTTCAGCTGCTGAGACCCGATGCTTGGAATTCCCTCCCTAAACCTCTCGATTTCTCTCTCCTCCCTTAAAGGGAGAAAAAGGTTAGTAAAGGCAAACGTAGGTCCACTGCAGTCAGAATCAGGGGAAGTCATAACGGGGAACAAAGAAATGGCAGACCAATTGAACAAGTACTTTGATTCGGTATTCACTAAGGAGGACACAAACAACCTTCCAGATATAAAAGGGGTCAGAGGGCCTAGTAAGAAGGAGGAACTGAGGGAAATCCTTATTAGTCGGGAAATTGTGTTGGGGAAATTGATGGGATTGAAGGCCGATAAATCCCCAGGGCCTGATGGACTGCATCTCAGAGTACTTAAGGAGGTGGCCTTGGAAATAGCGGATGCATTGACAGTCATTTTCCAACATTCCATAGACTCTGGATCAGTTCCTATCGAGTGGAGGGTAGCCAATGTAACCCCACTTTTTAAGAAAGGAGGGAGAGAGAAAACAGGGAATTATAGACCTGACATCGGTAGTGGGTAAAATGATGGAATCAATTATTAAGGATGTCATAGCAGCGCATTTGGAAAGAGGTGACTTGATAGGTCCAAGTCAGCATGGATTTGTGAAAGGGAAATCATGCTTGACAAATCTTCTGGAATTTTTTGAGGATGTTTCCAGTAGAGTGGACAAGGGAGAACCAGTTGATGTGGTGTATTTGGACTTTCAGAAGGCTTTCGACAAGGTCCCACACAACAGATTAATGTGCAATGTTAAAGCACATGGGATTGGGGGTAGTGTGCTGACGTGGGTTGAGAACTGGTTGGCAGACAGGAAGCAAAGAGTAGGAGCAAATGGGTACTTTTCAGAATGGCAGGCAGTGACTAGTGGGGTACCACAAGGTTCTGTGCTGGGGCCCCAGCTGTTTACATTGTACATTAATGATTTAGATGAGGGAATTAAATGTAGTATCTCCAAATTTGCGGATAACACTAAGTTGGGTGGCAGTGTGAGCTGCGAGGAGGATGCTATGAGGCTGCAGAGTGACTTGGATAGGTTAGGTGAGTGGGCAAATGCATGGCAGATGAAGTATAATGTGGATAAATGTGAGGTTATCCACTTTGGTGGTAAAAACAGAGAGACAGACTATTATCTGAATGGTGACAAATTAGGAAAAGGGGAGGTGCAATGAGACCTGGGTGTCATGATACATCAGTCATTGAAGGTTGGCATGCAGGTACAGCAGGCAGTTAAGAAAGCAAATGGCATGTTGGCCTTCATAGCGAGGGGATTTGAGTACAGGGGCAAGGAGGTGTTACTACAGTTGTACAGGGCCTTGATGAGGCCACACCTGGAGTATTGTGTACAGTTTTGGTCTCCTAACTTGAGGAAGGACATTCTTGCTATTGAGGGAGTGCAGCGAAGGTTCACCAGACTGATTCCCGGGATGGCGGGACTGACATATCAAGAAAGACTGGATCAACTGGGCTTGTATTCACTGGAGTTCAGAAGAATGAGAGGAGATCTCATCGAAATGTTTAAAATTCTGACGGGTTTAGACAGGTTAGATGAATATTCCCAATGTTGGGGAAGTCCAGAACCAGGGGTCACAGTCTAAGGATAAGGGGTAAGCCATTTAGGACCGAGATGAGGAGAAACTTCTTCACCCAGAGAGTGGTGAACCTGTGGAATTCTCTGCCACAGAAAGTTGTTGAGGCCAATTCACTAAATATATTCAAAAAGGAGTTAGATGTAGTCCTTATTACTAGGGGGATCAAGGGGTATGGCGAGAAAGCAGGAATGGGGTACTGAAGTTGCATGTTCAGCCATGAACTCATTGAATGGCAGTGCAGGCTCGAAGGGCCAAATGGCCTACTCCTGCACCTATTTTCTATGTTTCTATGTTTCTAAAACCTACCTCTTTGACCAAGCTTTTGGTCATCTGTCCTGATATCTGCTGTGGCTCGGTGTCAAAAACATTTTTTTGTATTAGTAACACTCATGTTAAGAGCCTTGGGATGGTTTTCTACATTAAAAGGTGCAATATAAATGCAAGTTGTTGTTGATGTCTGATTCATATAAGCCACAAGGATGATTCAGGTGAGCAATGGAAATGCCATACTGGTTTACTGGGGATGTTCCTCTGAGCTTGGAGTTAACAGTGAGGAAGAAAGCTATAGATTGCTGGAAGATATCAATGGACTGGACAGGTGGACAGACAAGTGGCATATGGTATTCAATCCGGAGAATTGTGAGGTAATGCATTTGGGGAGGGCTAGCACGGCAAGGGAATGCACAATAAATGGTAGGATACTGAAGTGTAGAGGAACAGAGGGACCTTGAACTGCATGTCCACAGATCCCTGAAGGAGCAGGTCAGGTAGATAAGGTGGTTAAGGCGGTATATGGGATGCTTTCTTTTATTAGCCAAGGGATAGAATATAAGAGCAGAGAGGTTATGCTTAAACTGTGTAAAACACTGGTTAGGTCACAGCTAGACTACTGTGTACAATTCTGGTCACCACATTACAGGAAAGATGTGATTGCGCTCGAGAGGGTACAGAGGAGATTTATGAGGATGTTGCCAGGACTGGAAAATTTTAGCTATGAGGAAAGATTGGACAGGCTGGAATTGTTTTCTTTGGAACAGAGGAGGCTGAGGGGAAATGTAATTGATGTGTATAAAATTATGAAGGGCCTAGATAGAGTGGATAGGAAGGACTTATTTTCCTTAGCAGAGAGATCACTAACCAGGGAGCATAGATTTAAAGTAATTGGTAGAAGGATTAGAGTGGAGTTGAGGAGAATTTGTTTTTACTCAGAGGGTGGTGGGGGTCTGGAACGCACTGCCTGAAAGGGTGGTAGAGGCAGAAACCATTACTGCATTTAAAATATATTTGGATATGCACGTGAAGTGCCGTAACCTACAAGGCTACGGACGAAGAGTTGGAAAGTAGAATTAGGCTTGATAGCTCTTTTTCAGCTGGCACAGACACGTTAGGCTGAATTGCCTCCTTCTGTGCCGTAAATTACTATGATTCTATGATTGTTAGGATAGAATTGAGGGAGCTTTACTTTGCATCTAGCCTGTGCTTTACTTGACCTAGGAGTATTTAAGGACTAAAAGTGAAAAAGCTCCATTTGGCAGCACCCACATACCTCACCTTGATCAGCACAAAAAAAAACACTGAAGAGAAAATAATTCTGTGTAATCAATTAGGTCTGGCACTTGAGAGAAAACTGGCAGTGTGGCCTGATCTATTGTTTTCCTCAATCTCTGTACTGCAGTGATAATGTATTGCATTTGTGTTTTGCTGTTGCACCTATCAAATATACATTTGAGAGTGGGACTCCACACCAAGGACACTTAAAATGCAAAAATGTATTTGTTGAAAATAAATCCTACTTTTATAATCACAGTGATAGACCAGTTTATATAGCTTCCAATCAAAGAAGGCTTGAAACAAATGGCCATCCATTAAAGTCATTAAATTAAATGTTTGAGATTTAAATTAACAATCATCATTGACAAAGGTGAGAAGTTGGTTTGCTCATCTGCTGTTTAAGTGTACATGGTGCCCACGTGTGCTGCAGAGTTAACCACTTAAAAGGCATTACCCTTTGTATATTAAAAAAAACCTCTATAAAATACATACTTCACAGTTATAAACTACATTGCTCTTTTGCAAACTGTTTTAGGTAAGCAAACCATTCACCCATAAACAGAAAACATATTTTTGAGTCGAGATTTGTGTGTCATATTTTGATGGCGAATTTATCGGAGCATCGACACGCAGCGCTAGAGTGCTGGGATGTGGTTTGTTGAGCATCCATTCTACAGTGAGAAAAGTTGAGCAGAGGTCAGGTGCTTTCATGCTTGAACAGTAAAATTAGAGACAGATGCAGGGAGGCAGAGGGAAGTAAAAAGGGGGCGGAAGCACAAGGTAGGAAGGAGAAAAACAAGAGTGGAGGGCAGAGAAATCAAAGGCAAAAATCAAAAAGGGCCACATTACAACATAATTCTAAAAGAACAAAGAGTGTTAAAAAAAAAACAAGCCTGAAGTCCCTGAGTCTCAATGCGAGGAGCATTCGTAATAAGGTGGATGAATTAACTGCGCAGATCGCTGTTAACGGATATGATATAATTGGGATTACGGAGTCATGGCTCCAGGGTAACCAAGACTGGGAACTCAACATCCAGGGGTATTCAATATTCAGGAAGGATAGGCAGGAAGGAAAAGGAGGTGGGATAGCGGTAATGATTAAAGAGGAGGTTAACGCAATAGTAAAGAAGGACTTTAGATTGGATAATGTAGAATCTAAATGGGTAGAGCTGCGAAACACCAAAGGGCAGAAAACATTAGTGGGAGCTGTGTACAGACCATCAAACAGTAGTAGGGAGGTTGGGGATGGCATCAAACAGGAAATTAGGGATGTGTGCAATAAGGGTACAGCAGTTATCATGGGTGACTTTAACGTAAGAACATAAGAATTAGGAACAGGAGTAGGCCATCTAGCCCCTCGAGCCTGCTCCGCCATTCAACAAGATCATGGCTGATCTGGCCGTGGACTCAGCTCTATTTACCCGCCCGCTCCCCGTAACCCTTAATTCCCTTATTGGTTAAAAATCTATTTATCTGTGACTTGAATACATTCAATGAGCTAGCCTCAACTGCTTCCTTGGGCAGAGAATTCCACAAATTCACAACCCTCTGGAGAAGAAATTCCTTCTCAACTCAGTTTTAAATTGGCTCCCCCGTATTTTGAGGCTGTGCCCCCTAATTCTAGTCTGCCGACCAGTGGAAACAACCTCTCTGCCTCTATCTTGTCTATCCCTTTCATTATTTTAAATGTTTCGATAAGATCACCCCTCATCCTTCTGAACTCCAACGAGAAAAGACCCAGTCTACTCAATCTATCATTATAAGGTAACCCCCTCATCTCCGGAATCAGCCAAGTGAATCGTCTCTGTACCCCCTCCAAAGCTAGTATATTCTTCCTTAAGTAAGGTGACCAAAACTGCACGCAGTACTCCAGGTGCGGCCTCACCAATACCCTATACAGTTGCAGCAGGACCTCCCTGCTTTTGTACTCCATCCCTCTCGCAATGAAGGCCAACATTCCATTCGCCTTCCTGATTACCTGCTGCACCTGCAAACTAACTTTTTGGGATTCATGCACAAGGACCCCCAGGTCCCTCTGCACTGCAGCATGTTGTAATTTCTCCCCATTCAAATAATATTCCCTTTTAATGTTTTTTTTCCCAAGGTGGATGACCTCACACTTTCCGACATTGTATTCCATCTGCCAAACCTTAGCCCATTCGCTTAACCTATCTAAATCTCTTTGCAGCCTCTCTGTGTCCTCTACACAACCCGCTTTCCCACTAATCTTTGTGTCATCTGCAAATTTTGTTACACTACACTCTGTCTCCTCTTCCAGGTTATCTATGTATATTGTAAACAGTTGTGGTCCCAGCACCGATCCCTGTGACACACCACTAACCACCGGTTTCCAACCCGAAAAGGACCCATTTATCCCGACTCTCTGCTTTCTGTTAGCCAGCCAATTCTCTATCCATGCTAATACATTTCCTCTGACTCCGCGTACCTTTATCTTCTGCAGTAACCTTTTGTGTGGCACCTTATCGAATGCCTTTTGGAAATCTAAATACACCACATCCATCGGTATACCTCTATCCACCATGTTCGTTATATCCTCAAAGAATTCCAGTAAATTAGTTAAACATGATTTCCCCTTCATGAATCCATGTTGCGTCTGCTTGATTGCACTATTCCTATCTAGATGTCCCGCTATTTCTTCCTCAATGATAGTTTCAAGCATTTTGCCCACTACAGATGTTAAACTAACCAGCCTATAGTTACCTGCCTTTTGTCTGCCCCCTTTTTTAAACAGAGCCGTTACATTAGCTGCTTTCCAATCCGCTGGTACCTCCCCAGAGTCCAGAGAATTTTGGTAGATTATAACTAATGCATCTGCTATAATTTCTGCCATCTCTTTTAATACCCTGGGATGCATTTCATCAGGACCAGGAGACTTGTCTATCTTGAGTCCCATTAGCCTGTCCAGCACTAGTGATAGTGATTGTCTCAAGGTCCTCCCTTCCCACATTCCTATGACCAGCAATTTTTGGCATGGTTTTTGTGTCTTCCACCATGAAGACCGAAGCAAAATAATTATTTAAGGTCTCAGCCATTTCCACATTTCTCATTATTAAATCCCCCTTCTCATCTTCTAAGGGACCAACATTTACTTTAGTCACTCTTTTCCGTTTTATATATCTGTAAAAGCTTTTACTATCTGTTTTTATGTTTTGCGCAAGTTTACCTTCGTAATCTATCTTTCCTTTCTTTATTGCTTTCTTAGTCATTCTTTGCTGTCATTTAAAATTTTCCCAATCTGCTAGTTTCCCACTAACCTTGGCCACCTTATACGCATTGTTTTTTAATTTGATACTCTCCTTTATTTCCTTGGTTATCCACGGCTGGTTATCCCTTCTCTTACCGCCCTTCTTTTTCACTGGAATATATTTTTGTTGAGCACTATGAAAGAGCTCCTTAAAAGTCCTCCACTGTTCCTCAATTGTGCCACCGTTTAGTCTGTGTTTCCAGTCTACTTTAGCCAACTCTGCCCTCATCCCACTGTAGTCCCCTTTGTTTAAGCATAGTACGCTCGTTTGAGACACTACTTCCTCACCCTCAATCTGTATTACAAATTCAACCATACTGTGATCACTCATTCCGAGAGGATCTTTTACGAGGAGATTGTTTATTATTCCTGTCTCATTGCACAGGACCAGATCTAAGATAGCTTGCTCCCTTGTAGGTTCTGTAACATACTGTTCTAAGAAACAATCCCGTATGCATTCTATGAATTTCTCCTCCAGGCTACCCCGTGCGATTTGATTTGACCAATCGATATGTAGGTTAAAATTCCCCATGATTACTGCCATTCCTTTTTCACATGCCTCCATTATTCCCTTGATTATTGCCCGTCCCACCGTGAAATTATTATTTGGGGGCCTATAAACTACGCCCACCAGTGACTTTTTTCCCTTACTATCTCTAATCTCCACCCACAATGATTCAACATTTTGTTCATTAGAGCCAATATCATCTCTCACAACTGCCCTGATATCATCCTTTATTAACAGAGCTACCCCACCTCCTTTCCCTTCTTGTCTATTGTTCCAAATCGTCAAATACCCCTGTATGTTTTATTCCCAGTCTTGGCCACCCTGCAACCACGTTTCTGTAATGGCCACCAAATCATACCCATTTGTAATGATTTGTGCCATCAACTCATTTACTTTATTTCGAATGCTGCGTGCGTTTAGGTAGAGTGTTTTAATACTAGTTTTTAAACCATGATTTTTAGTTTTGACCCCTCCTGCAGCCCCTATATATTCAGTGGCCCTTTTTGTTTTTTGCCTTGGGTTTCTCTGCCCTCCACTTTTACTCATCTCCTTTCTGTCTTTTGCTTTTGTCTCCTTTTTGTTTCCCTCTGTCTCCCTGCATTGGTTCCCAGCCCCCTGCCATATTAGTTTAACTCCTCCCCAACAGCACTAGCAAACACTCCCCCTTGGACATTGGTTCTAGTCCTGCCTAGGTGCAGACCGTCCGGTTTGTACTGGTCCCACCTCCCCCAGAATCGGTTCCAATGCCCCAGGAATTTGAATCCCTCCCTGCTGCACCACTGCTCAAGCCACGTATTCATCTGAGCTATCCTGCGATTCCTACTCTGACTAGCACGTGGCACTGGTAGCAATCCCGAGATTACTTCTTTTGAGGTCCTACATTTTGGTTAGCCCAATCAACCGACATATTGATTGGGCTAACCAAACAGGTAGTAATGCTGTGGAGGAGGATTTCCTGGAGTGTATAAGGGATGGTTTTCTAGACCAATATGTCGAGGAACCAACTACAGAGCAGGCCATCTTAGACTGGGTCTTGTGTAACGAGAGAGGATTAATTAGCAATCTGGTCGTGCGTGGCCCCTTGGGGAAGAGTGATCATAATATGGTAGAATCCTTCATTAAGATGGAGAGCGACACAGTTAATTCAGAGACTAGGGTCCTGAACTTAAAGAAAGGAAACTTCGATGGTATGAGATGTGATTTGGCTAGGATAGACTGGCAAATGATTCTTAAAGGGTTGATGGTGGATAGGCAATGGCAGACATTTAAAGATCACATGGATGAATGCAACTATTGTACATCCCTGTCTGGCATAAAAATAAAACAGGAAAGGTGGCTCAACCGTGGCTAACAAGGGAAATTAGGGGTAGTGTTAAAGCCAAGTAAGAGGCATATAAATTGGCCAGAAAAAGCAGCAAACCTGAGGATTGGGAGAAATTTAGAATTCAGCAGAGGAGGACAAAGGGTTTAATTAGGAGGGGGAAAATAGAGCATGAGAGTAAGCTTGCAGGGAACATAAAAACTGACTGCAAAAGCTTCTATAGATATGTGAAGAGAAAAAGATTAGTGAAGACTAATGTTGGTCCCTTGCAGTCAGAATCAGGTGAATTCATAATGGGGAACAAGGAAATGGCAGACCAATTGAACAAATTCTGTCTTCACTAAGGAAGACACAAATAACCTCCCCAAAATATTAGAGGACCGAGGGTCTAGCGGGAAGGAGGAACTGAGGGAAATCCTTATTAGTCAGGAAATGGTGTTAGGGAAACTGATGGGACTGAAGGCCGATTAATCCCCAGGGCCTGATAGTCTGCATCCCAGAGTACTTAAGGAAGTGGCCCTAGAAATAGTAGGTGCATTGGTGGTCATTTTTCAAAATTCCATGGACTCTGGATCAGTACCTATGGATTGGAGGGTAGCTAATGTAACCCCACTTTTTAAAAAAGGAGGGAGAGAAAACAGGGAACTATAGACTGGTTAGCCTGACATCAGTGGTGGGGAAAATGCTGGAATCAATTATTAAAGATGTAATAGCAGCGCATTTGGAAAGCAGTGACAGGATCGGTCCAAGTCAGCATGGATTTATGAAAAGGAAATCATGCTTGACAAATCTTCTAGAGTTTTTTGAGGATGTAACAAGTAGAGTGGATAAGGGAGAACCAGTGGATGTGGTGTATTTGGACTTTCAAAAGGCTTTTAACAAGGTCCCACACAAGAGATTAGTGTGCAAAATTAAGGCACGTGGTATTGGGGGTAATGTATTGATGTGGATAGAGAACTGCTTGGTAGACAGGAAGCAAAGAGTGGGAATAAATGGGTCCTTTTCAGAACGGAAGGCAGTGACTAGTGTGGTGCCACAAGGTTCAGTGCTGGGACCCCAGCTATTTACAATATACATTAATGATTTAGACGAAGGAATTGAATGTAATATCTCCAAGTTTGCAGATGACACTAAGCTGGTTGGCAGTGTGAGCTGTGAGGGGGATGCTAAGAGGCTGCAGGGTGACTTGGACAGGTTAGGTGAATGGGCAAATGCATGGCAGATGCAGTATAATGTGGATAAATGTGAGGTTATCCACTTTGGTGGCAAAAACAGGAAGGCAGATTATTATCTGAATGGTGACACATTAGTAAAAAGAGAGGTGCACCGAGACCTGGGTGTCATGGTACATCAGTCACTGAAGGCAGGCATGCAGGTACAGCAGGCAGAAAAGAAAGCAAATGGCATGCTGGCCTTCATAGCGAGATGATTTCAGTATAGGAGCAGGGAGGTCTTACTGCAGTTGTACAGGGCCTTGGTGAGACCACATCTTGAGTATTGTGTGCAGTTTTGGTCTCCTAATCTAAGGAAGGACGTGCTTGCTATTGAGGGAGTGCAGCGAAAGTTCACCGGACTAATTCCCGGGATGGCAGGATTAACATATGAAGAAAGACTGGATCGGCTAAACTTATTCTCACTGGAATTTAGAAGAATGAGAGGGGATCTCATAGAAACATATAAAATTATGACGGGACTGGACAGGTTAGATGGAGGAAGAATGTTCCCGATGTTGGGGAAGTCCAGAACCAGGGGTCACAGTCTAAGGATAAGGGGTAAGCCATAGAGGACCGAGATGAGGAGAAAGTTTTTCACCCAGAGAGTAGTGAACCTGTGGAATTCTCTACCACAGAAAGTTGTTGAGTCCAGTTCGTTGGATATATTCAAGAGGGAGTTAGATGTGACCCTTATGGCTAAGGGGATCAGGGGTTATGGAGAGAAGGCGGGAGTGGGGTACTGAAGTTGCATGCTCAGCCATGATCATATTGAATGGTGGTGCAGGCTCGAAGGGCCGAATGGCCTGCTCCTGCACCTATTTTCTATGTTTCTATGTTTCTATCTGTCCCCTCACCTCATGTCGCTCTCACCTACCTCCTAGCAGCTGCATTATTGAAAGAGGCCAGTGAGCAGGTTATCTGGGGTAGATAACAGTCTTCATCACCAAGGAGTTGGGTGGGTGGAGAGGGCAGGCAGTAATGTGGCAGAGTGGTTTGCCTGCCCATTATTGAACCCGCCTGACTTTCATTCCACTGAATTGAATGGAAATAAAATCAGGTGGGTTCTATCACAGGCAGGTGATCCACTCCATCGGATTACTTCCCTCCCAATGAAGACCAATATCTACTTTCCTGTCTACCTTCATGGCTTCAGATGTTGTGTGACATCAGGAGACCAGGGGAGAGAAAAGGGAAATAACTTACAAAAATATGAACACTGGAAGCAATCGAAATAAGATGTTGGAACTGGAGGCAGGTGGCAGTTGGGAACTATGATGTAGTGGGAATATCAGAAACATGGTTAATTCCAGAGGCTAGAACTGAATTTAACATCACAGAGGTTTAGAGTGTTTAGAAAAGACAGAGTGATTGGGAAAAGAGGTAGTGTAGCCCTATACATCAAGAACACCTGTTGGGAGGTAAAGAAAAAAATAATTTGTATTCATATAGCGCCTTTCACAACGTCAGGATGTCTCAAAGCACTTTACAGCCAACTAAGTATTTTTAAAGTGTAGTCACTGTTGTAATATAAGGAAACAAAGCAGCCAATTTTGCACAAAGCAAGATCCCACAAATGGAAATTAAATTAATGACCAGATAATCTGTTTTACTGATATTGGTTGAGGGATCAATGCTGATCACAGAGAACTCCTCTGCTCTTCTTTGAATAATGCCGTAAGATCTGTTACGTACACCTGTGAGGGCATCCAAAAGATAGCCCCTCTGACAGTACAACATTCTCTAAGTACTGCACCAAAATGTCAGCCTGGATTATGTACTCGGGTCTCTGGAGTGGAGCTTGAACCCACAACCTTCTGACTTAGTGTGCTGAGCCATGGCTGATACCTTGAAAGAATACGTTGATCTAGAAAAGTTGATCTTGTGAGAAGTCGAAAACTACAAAATATCTATGCTCTTGTACAAAATATTTTGTTCTTTTAGGCATCTCTAATCCAAGCTGATACAAGAGTATGCTACAAAACACCAGGTCAACATAAGAGGACAAATTGCTCGATGAAACGATAGGTGGAGGTGTATGAGAACAAGAAAGCTATTTTAACAGGAGACTTCAGTCAACCTAACAGAGGAAGTAATTACCAAACTTTATAATCATTTGGTTAGATCTCACCTTGAATATTGCATCCAGTGCTGGTTGGCAAGAGACATTCAAGCAGTGGAGACAGTACAACAAGTCATGACACTGATGGTAGTGTCAAAGTTCTGAGTTATGGGAAAAGACTACAGGTCTTTTCAGTCGAGAAAGGAGTTATGTGAATGGTGATCTTACAGAGGTATACAAGATAGTTAAGGCTGTAGGCAAAGTTAACCCAGAATATTACTTTAAATTAAACTGTGGGAGTAGAACTAGTGGACACAGACTAAAACTAATAAAAAGGTTATTTTAGGACTGAGAGCAATAATAACGTCACAAAAAGGGTGATCAACATGTGCAATAAACTTTTAAACAGAGCAGTGAGGGCAAAAACCCCAGAATCATTTAAGAAACAATTGGATGCAACAATGAGGGAACGTGAGGATCTCTTTGGATGGATAAATTAAGATGGGCCAAATAGCCTTCGTCAGCTGTAATTATCATAGGATCTTATAAAAGCTTTCACAATTTAAAAAAATGGATGTTTATTTCTACTGTCTTGCTTCTTATTGCAAACATTTCCACCATATTCTCAGTTGGAACAGTCACTGCAGTTATGTGAGATAATAAAAGTAGATTGTTGCAGCCCCAGATTGTGCCTACAAGGCAGCAAACACAATTTAAAATGATCCATAAAAGCATCTGCTCCCAGGCAATGACCAAATAAACTTTTAAAGCATTAAACAAAGGAGCAATAGATGATTATAGGAAGTGCAGGGAGATCACTCCTTCATAATATTTAGGGCAATGCATCAGCTGAGATGTAGAAAATCCTGATTCAACTAGGTGTCTATTAACGGGAATGTATATTAACTGTTTTTTTTTTAAATTGGAATTCGAATTGAAAATAACTGGGCATCAGTTAAAATCATAACTGCTAAATTTAGGAAATTAATTTTCATTAACAAAAATAAATTTCTGTATAATTATTTTGTACAGCAAATTGCCCTCATTTTTTATTAGTGGGTAAAATTAAATTAAAGTTACAGAACCAAGTTTCACATCAAAAGAGAAAAACAGTAAGAAATGTTTTAAAAAATAATCAGAGATTTGGGGTATTTTGAGCCACATTTACAAAGAGCTGCGCTCCAGTTGAAAGATTCATGGTGAATGTAGAAGACTTGCCGTTTCGGAGTAAATGTACAGTAGAATGATTGGAAAGACACTGGAAAATCACTGCCAGATGAGATGGCTCACTACAAAAAATTTAAAATGGGAGCAGCTCTCAGAACAATCATCTATTTGCTGCATCATTTTAGTGTGTACCCTGTAATGAGAAACTGATCACAAGTTATTCAAAAAGGAGTTAGATGTAGTCCTTACTACTAGGGGGATCAAGGGGTATGGCGAGAAAGCAGGAATGGGGTACTGAAGTTGCATGTTCAGCCATGAACTCATTGAATGGCAGTGCAGGCTAGAAGGGCTGAATGGCCTACACCTGCACCTATTTTCTACGTTTCTATGTTTCTATGTTTCTACAAGTGAATTTCAGATAGGCTTTTGTACATCAATTGGAGCAATCAGGGAAAATGGCAATAGGAACCTGCCTGAGGAAACTGACATCATTTATTTAAGCAAAAAATACACATCATTTATGCAGAGCACATTCACAAAATGGATTTATTTCCACTCAGGGGAATAATGGCATTTATGAATCTGTTATGTATATAGTGGTGTGGTATTTCCTTTATGAATCATACTGTAATATTCCCTTAATTAATTTTGTTATGTATATAGTGCTGTGATATTTCCTTTATGAATTTCTTTAGTATATAGTGCTAATTTATTATATATATAGTGCTCTAATTTTTCCAATATACAGCTGTTATGAGTATAGTGTTAGAATATTTCCCTTTCCACCTTCCTCCCCTTTTCTTTGCACATGGGTAGAATCCCCGCTAGGGTTCTCTTGTAACGTCAGTAGTAGAAGATTGGCAGACACGGAATCTTGCTCGGGATAACTCCTCAGGTGCTGGCAGGCCTCTGGTATTTCACCCAAGTGGCTATTCTTTAAACATGAACCCGAGTGTTTGCAGGCTGTGCCATATGTGGCTTCACAACTGAAACTGGCCCAGTCTCAAGCCTGCACATGTGCACGTTACATCAGAGCCAGCAGCATTATCTGTCTTACTGTTATTTTTATGTGCTCCTCAGAAATGGGCACTTTTCACTCAAAGTATTCACCCCACTCAGCTGTAGCCCTGTGCTGGGAGCAGGAGGGAATTGTATTGTCAGGGATTGGTCAGCTCACCTGAAAGTAAGCACTAACAGTCCTTCCAAATGCAGAGTCTGAGCATGCTACACCCACTCAATTGATCGCGCTCCCTGCAGAAGGCTAGCAACTAGAAAACTCTCAGGCAGCAACGCCCTAACATACTGTAGTGTCTCCAGCATCCCTTCCCACCAAGCCCCGGACTTAGTGAACACCAATGCTGTTCTCCTTAACTCGTCCACAGTTGTGGAAACAAAAAGAAAGACCTTGCATTAATGCAACACCTCTCTCATCCTCGAGGTGTCCCAAAATGCATCACAGCCAGTAAAATACTTTTGAAGTCCAGTCTTTGTTGTTTTGTAGACAAAAGTGGCAGCGAATTTGCACACAGCAAGATCCCACAACCCGTAAATCAATAAAGCATTATGCTTGATAAACTCAAATTTGTGTGGTAATGCATTGACTACTTTTTATTTCAGACTCTCTGTAACATTCTCTCTGGATAGAACATTCAATACAAGAGGGAAACCCTGGTCTGGTGGGACATTGAGTAATACAGACCAGGAAGGTTCATGTTCACCGATCTCAACTGGGACAGTTGGGGTGCTACAATTAGCTTCAGTGCCCCTGACTAGGGCATGGCAAAAAAAAAAATCAGCAAAGTTTCCCATTTCTCATTGTTATCCATTCACCCCATGTGTGAGGACACAACCCAGATTGATTAATACAGCTAACAAGATCTTGGGTCACAGATGAAGAATGGCCATGTGGTAAGATTAGCAGAGTTGTGGGCATCCCGAGCATGATTTGAGCTTTCAGGAAAGGTTGAGAGAAAACTGAAGGAAGTAAAATGCAATGATGGCTGAACATTTTTCCTTCTGTCAAACAAGACTTTATAGAGTTGCAGATGCAAGCATGAAGCTTTCCCTCCTTCACTGTGAAACCCATTCTGTTATCACTGGCTCCAAGCCACCAGCTAATGGACATTCACGGGTTCATTCTAACAGAGAGGACTGCTGTTTTTTCTTCTGCCTATTCCATATTATACTCATGTATTGCACCAGTGAAAGAAATTCAAGAATCTGGCCTTCTCTGGGGTGTGGTGGACTCGTAGCAAAAATTAATAACCACTGTGGGCATGTTTCTACTGCCATATTATGTTGTGCACCAAAAACAAAGAAAGGCTAAATAAATAAGACATTTGATATTAAAATGAAACATAAATTCTTAGAGAACATGCCACAGGCATTATACAGAAGGTCTGAAAAATAAGAACTAGTCAAGAAAACCTAGTGACTATCCCACATATATGTATCCCACATATCATCTAATCGTCAATGGTCAGTATTACAATTGGGCTAATTGATTTTTTTAAATTAATTCCTGGAATGTGGGCATCGCTGGGAAGGCCAGCATTTATTATCCATCCCCAATTGCCTTTGTGAAGGTGGTAGTGAGCCACCTTCTTGAACTTCTGTAGTCTGCTGTGATATATTCACAGAGCACAGCACACCAGCTTCCAACATGGCAGGCAGCTCTCTCGGAAGCCTCCGGTATCTGCCTGGTTCTGGTTATTATTAACTCTGCAGTTGCAGTACACAATACATCCACATCCACAGTGTGGAGCTACAAACATTACAAGCTTACAGACATTACACTTCTCCCTCCTTAATGAAGAAGTTATTATAACAAACATCATACATAACTTTCATGTTTATACATAACTCAGGATGTAGACTTATTTTTTTCCATATTTACAAATTTAACTTGACCACTTGTTTTCTGTTTTGAAGAGGGTACCTTCGCTCTCGAACAGAACCTTCCAAACATGGTGTTGATTTCACACTCATTCGAGGCTCATCCTGAGGAACGTTTCCTCCACGGAATTTCCTTGATTTTCATTTGAACTCACTCTAACTTCAGGCTCTTTGTTTTCCTGACTCGGACTCAGACTTTCATTCTGATTCTCTCCTGGATTTGTTTCCAGTTCTTTGGATTTAGGATTTGCTACTGGTATATCAAAACTATCTGATGAGTCAGAAATAATTGAATCATTCCCATCTTCATCTACTTCCATGTCGGTAGGTAAAATATGATCAATGTGAACATACCTAACCTGTCCATGATCAAACATCTTGACCAAATATGTGCGAGGACCACGTATCTTCACCACTCTTCCTGGTAACCACTTTAACCATTTATGGTGATGGTTCTTCACTCTCACTTTCTGGTTTAATTTCACACTTCTCTCTTTTACTCTACCTCTGCCATGATTCTCTTTCTGTCTTAATTGTGTCTCTTCTACGGACTGTGCCAAATTTGGTTTTTCAACGAGAATCTGGTTCGTGGCTGTCGTTTGAGAAACAACTCGACTGGTGTTCTGCCAGTAGTTGTATGAGGAGTATTTTGATATGTAATCAAAAAATTAGCCAACTTGTGATCCAATGACAACTGTCGTTTCCTTGGATTTGGATCTAACATTTGTTTTATGAGGGCACATTTTACAATTTGTACAGTGCGCTCTGCTGCACCATTCGAAGCAGGATGGTATGGTGGAACCTTGGTATGTTTCACACCATTTTTGCTCGTGAATTGTGCAAATTTTTCTGAACAAAATTGTGGTTCATTATCCGAAACAATTTCTTCAGGGAGGCCAAATGAAGAAAATAATTTTTGTAAAATGTCCAATGTTTTACTTGTTGTTATTTTTCACATTGGAAATACCTTAACCCATTTCAAATGGTTATCAATCACAATGAACAATTGTTGTCCTTCTAACTCAGCAAAATCAATATGTAGCCTTTGCCACACCCTGGGAGGCCATTTCCATGGCTGTAATGGTACTGGTGGTGGTTGCTTGCTTACCAATTGACGTGTCGTACACTGACTCACGATGTACTCTATATCTTTATCAAGACCTGCCCACCATAAATAACTGCGTGCAAAACTCTTGGTCAAGCACATTCCCAGGTGCTGGTTATGGAGGTCTCCTAATAATTTGGACCTGAATTTATTTGGTATAACTACTCTTGCACCCCACATGATACAATCTTTATCGACTGATAATTCATTCCTACGAATGAAGAATGGATGTGTATCTTTATCTGTTACCTGGTTTGGCCATCTTATTGCAATATAGTCATACACCTTTGACATCACTGGGTCACGTTTGGTTGCTCTACCAATCTCTTCAGCTGTGACTGGCAGTTCATCAATGTATGAAAAATAAAACACTTCTACCCTATCGGGTGTCACTTGTGAATGGGAAGGCAATCTAGACATAACATCAGCATTACTGTGATCAGCTGATTGTCTGTATTCAATATCATATGTATATGCTGACAAAATCAAAGCCCATCTCTGCATTCAGGCTGCAGCTAATGTTGGAACTGGGGACTTTGGATGGAGGATTGCTGTTAGGGGCTTATGGTCCGTAACGATGGTAAACTTATGACCATACAAGTATTTGTGAAACTTCTTGACCCCAAAAATTAATGCCAAAGCTTCTCTTTCAATTTGCGCATAATTACTCTCACTGGCACTGAGAGTGCATGAAGCAAAGCAATTGGTCTCTCCTCCTCACTACGTGATACATGAGAGATCACTGCTCCAATTCCATATGGAGCGTCATCACATGCTAGCTTAATCTCCTTAGAAATTTCATAGTGAACTAACATGGTGCTCTCTACCAATTTGCTTTTACACTCCTTGAATGCTGTTTCGCATTCTTTTAACCACTTCCAATGGACCTATTTTTTCAATAATTCATTCAGTGGATGTAGCCAAATTTGGTAGGAACTTCCCATAATAGTTCAAAAGCCCCAAGAATGAACGAAGTTCAGTGACATTCCTGGGAGTGGGTGCATTTCTGATCGTATCCAATTTTTCCATGGTTGGATGTAAACCATCTTTGTCTACTCTGTACCCTAAGTACTCCACTGAGTTTTTAAATAACTCACATTTAGGAGCAGACACTCGTACTCTGTGCTTCTCTAGCCGTTTGAGGACTTCATTCAATATGTTATTATGAATTTCCTTTTTGGTGCTGAAATTAGTATGTCATCCAAATAACATACTACCCCTTCAATACCTTGCAAAATCTGGTTCATCACCCCTTGGAATATGGCAGGGGCGGAAGACACTCCAAACGGTAGCCTATTAAATTGATATAGGCCTAGATGAGTATTTATAGTCAAACATGACTTGGACTCCTCATCTAGTTCAAGCTGTAAGTAGGCATTCGTAAGATCCATTTTCGAGAAGATCTGACCATCTGTGAGTGTTGTGAACAAATCTTCTATATTCAGCAATGTATTGGGGACATTACCCTCTAGAATCTGGTTTACGGTTACTTTATAATCACCACACAATCTTACCTTACCATCGGACTTAGGTACAAGAACAATGCGAGTAGCCCAATTACATCGATCTATCTTAGAAATAATGTTCTCAGTCTCGAGTCTTTTGAGTTCTTGCTCAACTTTCTCCTTGAGTGCATATGGTACGGAACGTGGCTTGTAGTAAACCGATCTAGCGTCCTTCTGTACCCTGACAATCGCCTTGAAGCCTTGGATCAGACTGCCCGTTTCGCAGAACACCTTCGGATACTTCTTGACAACCTCATCCATTGATGAAAATCTCGCTTCCACACAGAAAATCTTATTCCAATCTAGCTTCAGTGAGCTCAACCAATTTCTTCCTAGTAAGGCAGACTTGTCTCCTTTCACTACTATTAGAGGCAAGTTCTGAAACTGATCTTTATACTTCACTGATACGGTGATACGACCTACCACAGGAATTTTCTCTCCCGAGCAGCCGAGCAGCTCTATCTTGGATTTCTCCAGTTGGAAATCACGCAATTTGTCGAGGTACAGTGACTCCGGTACTACACTCACGGATGCAGCTGTGTCAATTTCCATTGGTATCTTGAATCCCGCAACATCTATGTGGATTTTGATGCTTTCCGAATCGCTGTCCGTTAACCTCGTGCTCCTGATGACGTGTAACTCTAACATCTCCTCGTCCTGTTGTTGTTCTTCCATGCTATTTAGTCTCTTGGGATCTCTACTCATAGCTTTGAACGCTGGACTCATAGCTTTAAAAGTTGGTTTACTCTTCAGTCGGCATGCCTTCGCAAGATGCTCAGTCTTTCTGCAGAAGAAACACTCTGCCTTCACGTATGGACAACTTTGAGCAATGTGTTGTCCCAGGCACCTATAGCATGACTTCGACGCTCTGTTACAATTTCCAGTTTCTGAGACTTTGGGCCCCCACCGTCTTTTACTTTGAACCTGCAGGTGATGTACCTCAGTTGACTGATGACCGTAATTATTATTTAATTCTCAGGAATATTTTACGGCCATGCCCATCGACCTTGGTGTCTGACAAGCAATCTCAAAAGTCAAGTCATCTGTCGTCAATAACTTTCTTCTGATCGCATCATTTTTCACCCCACAAACAAAATGATGCCATAATGCTTGGTTTTGAAAGTTTCTAAAATTACAGTACATCGATAGCTTTTTTAATGCTACGATGTAATCACTGATACGTTCATCAGACTTTTGATTCCGAATCCCGAAACGATAGCTTTCAGCAATTTCTAACGGTTTCGGGTTATAGTGCTACTCCAGCTTTGTTAAAATCTCTTTAAGCATTGAGTCCTTTGGCTCATCAGGCACAAGCAGATTTACAAGGCTTTCGTATAATGACGGACCCGCCTCCGATAAGAAGATCGCTTTCTTATGTTCCAACACAGCCCGGTTCTGGACTGCATTGTCTGGAATTTCGATTAAGTTGAAATACATTTCTAGCCAATCCACATACGCTTTAAAACGTTCCCGGTCGTGTCTATATTCCTCCAAATGTCTGATTACACCTGCCATTTTAATCTCCAGCTGTTCACACTGTGTGCTGTATTTTACCTCGGAGTTTTGTAGCTTTTTCCAAAGACAGAAACTTCCAAAGTCTCTCTGTCGGCTGGCTGAATCCTTCACCAACAAAATTTAAGCATTGAATCATCCGAAAAATCTCACCTCGCCGCCAAATGTGATGTATTCACAGAGCACAGCAGACACTGCTCCTAACATAGAATAGAAAATAGGTGCAGGAGCAGGCCATTCGGCCCTTCGAGCCTGCACCACCATTCAATAAGATCATGGCTGATCATTCCTTCAGTACCCCTTTCCTGCTTTCTCTCCATACCCCTTGATCCCCTTAACTGTAAGAGCCATATCTAACTCCCTCTTGTATATATCCAGTGAACTGGCATCAACAACTCTCTGCGGCAGGGAATTCCACAGGTTAACAACTCTCTGAGTGAAGAAGCTTCTCCTCATCTCAGTCCTAAATGGCCTACCCCTTATCCTAAGACTATGTCCCCTAGTTCTGGACTTCCCCAACATCGGGAACATTCTTCCTGCATGTAACCTGTCCAGTCCCGTCAGAATCTTATAGTTTCTATGAGATCCCCTCTCATCCTTCTAAACGCCAGTGAATAAAGGCCCAGTTCATCCAGTCTCTCCTCATATGACAGCCCAGCCATCCCTGGAATCAGTCTGGTGAACCTTCGCTGCACTCCCTCAATAGCAAGAACGTCCTTCCTCAGACTAGGAGACCAAAACTGAACACAATATTCCAGGTGAGGCCTCACTAAGACCTTCCTGCTTCTATACTCAAATCCCCTAGCTGTGAAGGCCCACATACCATTTGCCTTCTTTACCGCCTGCTGTACCTGCGTGCCCATTTTCAATGACTAATGAACCATGACACCCAGGTCTCATTGCACCTCCCCTTTTCCTAATCTGCCGCCATTCAGATAATATTCTGCATTCGTGTTTTTGCCCCAAAAATGGATAACCTCACATTTATGCACATTATACTGCATCTGCCATGCATTTGCCCACTCACCTAACCTGTCCAAGTCAACCTGCAGCCTCTTAGCGTCCTCCTCACAGCTCACACCGCCACCCAGTTTAGTGTCATCTGCAAACTTGGAGATATTACACTCTATTCCTTCATCCAAATCGTTAATGTATATTGTAAAGAGCTGAGTCCCAGCACTGAGCCCTGCGGCACTCCACTAGTCACTGCCTGCTATTCTGAAAATGACCCATTTATCCCAACTCACTGCTTCCTGTCTGCCAACCAGTTCCCTATCCACATCAGTATATTACCCCCAATACCATGTGCTTTGAATTTGCACAACAATCTCTTGTGCGGGACCTTGTCAAAAGCCTTTTGAAAGTCCAAATACGCCACATCCACTGGTTCTCCCTTGTCCACTCTATTAGTTACATCCTCAAAAAATTCCAGAAGATTCGTCAAGCATGATTTCCCCTTCATAAATCCATGCTGACTTGGTCCGATCCTGTCACTGCTTTCCAAATGCGCTGCTATTTCATCCTTCATCATTGATTCCAACATTTTCCCCACTACTGATGTCAAGCTAACCGGTCTATAATTACCCATTTTCTCTCTCCCTCCTTTTTTAAAAAGTGGTGTTACATTAGCTACCCTCCAGTCCATGGGAAGAGATCCAGAGTCGATAGACTGTTGGAAAATGATCACCAATGCCTCCACTATTTCTAGGGCCACTTCCTTGAGCACTCTGGGATGCAGACTATCAGGCCCCGGGGATTTATCGGCCTTCAATCCCATCAATTTCCCTAATGCAATTTCCCGCCTAATAAGGATATCCTTCAATTCCTCCTTCTCACTCGACCCACTGTCCCCTAGTACCTTCGGAAGGTTATTTGTACCTTCCTTCGTGAAGACAGAACCAAAGTATTGGTTCAATTGGTCTGCCATTTCTTTGTTCCCCATTATAATTTCACCTGAATCCGACTGCAAGGGACCTACGTTAGTCTTTACTAATCTTTTTCTCTTCACATAATTATAGAAGCTTTTGCAGTCAGTTTTTATATTCCCTGCAAGATTCCTCTCATACTCTATTTTCCCCTTCTTAATTAAACCCTTAGTCCTCCTCTGTTGAATTCTAAATTTCTCCCAGTCCTCAGGTTTGTTGCTTTTTCTAGCCAATTTATATGCCTCTTCCTTGGCTTTAACACTATCCTTAATTTCCTTTGTTAGCCATGGTTGAGCCACCTTCCCCGTTTTATTTTTACTCCAGACAGGGATGTACATTTGCTGAAGTTCATCCATGTGATCTTTAAATGTTTGCCATTGCTTATCCACCGTCAACCCTTTGAGTATCGTTTGCCCGTCTATTCTAGCCAATTCACGCCTCATACCGTCGAAGTTACCTTTCCTAAAGTTCAGGATCCTAGTTTCCGAATTAACTTTGTCACTCTCCATCTTAATAAGAAATTCTACCATATTACGGTCACTTTTCCCCAAGTGGCCTCGCACAACAAGATTGCTAATTAGTCCCTTCTCATTACACATCACCCAGTCTAGGATGGCCAGCTCCCTGGTTGGTTCCTTGACATATTGGTCTCGAAAACCATCCCTAATACACTCCAGGAAATCCTCCTGCACTACATTGCTACCAGTTAGGTTAGCCCAATCAATGTGTAGATTAAAGTCGCCCATAATAACTGCTGTACCTTTATTGCACACATCCCTTATTTCTTGTTTGATGCTGTCCCCAACCTCACTACTACTATTTGGTGGTCTATACACAACTCCCACTAGTGTTTTCTGCCCTTTGGAATTCCGCAGCTCCACCCATACCGATTCCACATCATCCAGGCTAATGTCCTTCCTCACAATTGCATTGATTTCATCTTTAACCAGCAACACCACCCCTTTTCCTTTCTGTCTATCCTTCCTAAATGCTGAATACCGTTGGATGTTGAGTTCCCAGCCTTGGTCCCCATGGAGCCATGTCTCCGTGATGCCAATCACATCGTATCCATTAACTGCTATCTGCGCAGTTAATTCATCCACCTTATTCTGAATACTGCTCGCATTGAGGCACAGAGCCTTCAGGCTTGTTTTTTTTAACACACTTTGCCCCTTTAGAATTTTGCTGTAATGTGGCCCTTTTTGTTTTTTGCCTTGGGTTTCTCTGCCCTCCACTTTTACTCATCTCCTTTCTATATTTTGCTTCTGACTCCATTTTATTTCCCTCTGTCTCCCTGTATAGGTTCCCATCCCCCTGCCATATTAGTTTAACTCCTCCCCAACAGCACTAGCAAACACTCCCCCTAGGACATTGGTTCTAGCCCTGCCTAGGTGCAGACCGTCTGGTTTGTACTGGTCTCACCTCCCCCAGAACCGGTTCCAATGTCTCAGGAATTTGAATCCCTCCCTTCTGCACCACTCCTCAAGCCACGTATTCATCTGAGCTATCCTACGATTCCTACTCTGAATAGCACGTGGCACTGGTAGCAATCCTGAGATTACTACTTTTGAGGTCCTACTTTTTAATTTAGCTCCTAGCTCCCTAAATTCGCCTCATAGGACCTCATCCCTTTTTTTACCTATGTCATTGGTACCTACATGCACCACGACAACCGGCTGTTCACCCTCCCTTTTCAGAATGTCCTGCACCCGCTCCGAGACATCCTTGACCCTTGCACCAGGGAGGCAACATACCATCCTGGAGTCTCGGTTGCGGCTGCAGAAATGCCTATCTATTCCCCTTACAATTGAATCCCCTATCACTATTGCTCTCCCACTTTTTTTCCTGCCCTCATGTGCAGCAGAGCCAGCCACGGTGCCATGAACTTGGCTGCTGCTGCCCTCCCCTGATGAGTCATCCCCCTCAACAATACTCAAAGCGGTGTATCTGTTTTGCAGGGGGATGACTGCAGGAGACTCCTGCACTACCTTCCTTGCTCTACTCTTCCTGTTGGTCACCCATCCCCTATCTGGCTGTGTACCTTTTACCTGCGGTGTGACCAACTCGCTAAACGTGCTATTCACGTCATTCTCAGCATTGTGGATGCTCCAGACTGAATCCACCCGCAGCTCCAGTGCCGGAATGCGGTCCGTCAGGATCTGCAGGCGGATACACTTCCTGGAAGCGTCCCTGAGTTTCCACATAGTATAGGAGGAGCATAACTAACACCTGTATCCGAGCTCTCCTGCCATGACTTAACCCTTCGATACACTTAAATTGGCAAAAACAATGTTAAAAGTTTACTTACTGATATAGAAAAGAAAAAGAAAAACTATTTACCAATCACCAGCCAATCACTTACCTCTTTGTCTGTGACGTCACCTTTCGTTTTCTTTCTACATCTTTTTTGCCTTCTCCCTGTAGCTGCACAAGCTGGGCCTCTCCACGCACCTCCTCGACGCTACTCCCCGGACTCCCTGCTGTGCCTTTTATAGGCCTCTCGCCGAAGTCCCGACTGCCTCTCCATGCACCTCCTCGATGCTAATATGGCAGGCAGCTCTCTCGGAAGCCTCCGGAACCTGCCTGGTTCTGTTTATTAACAACTCTGCAGTTGCAGTACACAATACATCCACATCCACAGTGTGGAGCTACAAACATTACAAGCTTACAGACATTACAGTGGTGAAGGTACTCCCACAGTGCTGTTGTGGAGGGAGGTCCAGAATTTTGACCCAGCGATTGTGAAGGAATGACGATATATTTCCAAGTCAAGATGATGTGACTTGGAAAGGAACTTGGAGGTGATGGTGTTCCCACATGCCTGCTACCCTTGTTCTTCTAGGTGGTAGAGGTTGTGGGTTTGGGAGATGCTGTCAAAGAATTGTTAAAACTGGACATGCTATCCTAATCATGGCACATAGTAAGATTGGAGGTTTCAGTTCATGAGACTTCGGCCACTTATGAAAAATACCATTTTGGTGTTTTACACCTCTGTACTTATCAAAGTTGCCTCCAGGTGTATCCTGTTCTTACAGTCTCTTCACTATTCATTATCCTCCATGTAGCACTTCCCTGAGCATTCCTTATCCCCTTTTACTTAACCTTTGATTCTATGTAAAGCACTCCCATCTATTAACCTTTATACATTATATGAAATTAGCTGTGGGAGGGCCATAAAGGATTATCCATTTGAATAGCATTATAATCTTATCTATAGCTGCAGTAGCTGATCATGTTGGTGATCAAACACCCAATGGACATCTCACATGAATAAGCATACACGTGGAACTGAGGCTTGCTCAGTGGGAAGACAGCACATTATGAATGCAGGATGCTGAGGACATGATTAGGGAATGATTTGAATGTGCTCTAGCTGAAGAATCAAGGATTAAACACAAACTTTAATTGCTTGGCTTGCTGTGACAGCATTCGTAGAAACAATCTTGTATAAAACAAGTGCTCAGCAACAAATTGGGATAGGACTGTTGAACTCTGTCAACAGAGCATAATACTGCACCAGTTAATCTTTCTTTTAACTCTGTTCCTTCAATTTTATAATGTAATTTGTCAGTTATGCAGCGAAACATAGCACTTTGAAAATGAGCTACAGCTAGGGGAAATGTTTTGGAACACTGAAGAAACCAACAACTTCAAAAGTCACTGTAATGTATGTACATAAGTTCTGCCCACCACCAGGGGGCACTACCGTCGAAGGTCCAAGGGTCACAGATACACTCATGCTAGGCCCAGGATATAACCTAAACTTCACCTTTGTATCTTCACTTCTGGAAGCCATTAAATACTGACCAGGTTATAACTAGTCACTGGCTCACAGTACAGAGTTCATTGTATCATTTCGTACACCACAACTGGCGGCGAGAAAAATATAAACCCACGCAAAAGTATGGCGAGCACAACATGATTGAGTACTGTTGGCATTCTCAAGAGATTCAATGAGGGAGAGGATTGGGGATATTTCACGGATCGTCTTGACCAGTACTTCGTGGCAAACGACCTAAACAAAGACGAGGATGCAGAGAAGCGCAGGGCAGTTCTTCTCACCGTCTGTGGACCCATGATCTATGCACTCATCAAGAATCTGCTCTCACCCACTCTTCCTACAGAAAATGATTACAAAGAACTGAGAGCTTTAGTTCGGGAACACCTTAAACCCACGGGAAGGAATCCTCGTATCCAGATATCGCTTCTATACGCACGTTCATCCAGAAGGCCAGGACATAGTGGCATTTGTTGCCGACCTGAGACGTCTTGCAGGGCCTTGCAAATTTGGGCCTGCATTGGAAGACATGTTGCGTGACTTTTTCGTGATCGGGGTCAACCACGAGGCGATCTTAAATAAGCTGCTGGCTGCGGAGACGCCGGACCTCAGCAAGGTCATCACCATCGCCCAGGCTTGCATGTCCATGCAGAAAATCACGAAGCAGATATCGCGACAAAACAGGAACTCCATGGCAAGTACTGTGTACAAAATTGTATCGACGACCGGCAGAGCTGCACATGGCAGGGCCTACTCGACTGCGTCTGCAAGAACAGGAGCCGCTCAAAGTTCACCATTGAAGGCTTACTCGACTGCGTATGTGAGAACAGGAGCCGCTCAAAGTTTGCTATCGAGGGCCTACTCGACTGCATATGCGAGAACGGGAGCCGCTCAAAGCCCATCAACGGGTGCAAATCCGAGCTCAACGTGTTGCCATTGCAGGGGCAATCACCGACCCCATCAGTGCCGCTTCAGGCAGTATGTATGCAGAGGGTGTGCGAAGACGGGACAGCTTCAGCGGATGTGTCCGCAGCGAAGCAAGCGAGCTGCGACACACCACGTGGATGATGATCAATTCAGCATGGATCTGGCGATGCAGTCCGAGACATTTGAGAGCTCCGAGGAGGACGTGTATAGCATACGTGCGTTCCTAACAAAGAGCCAACCGATAATGATGGAGGTAAAATTAAACAGCGTGCCGCTATCCATGGAATTAGACATGGGTGTGAGTCAATCGATAATGAGCAAGAGGACTTTCGAAAAACTGGGGGAGACCAAGACAGAGAGACCCAAGCTCAGTCCGATAAATGCAAAGTTGCGTACCTACACCAAAGAGCTTATACCAGTGATCGGTAGTGCAGCAGTAAGAGTGTCGTACGAGGGAATGGTTCATGATCTACCATTATGGATTATCCCAGGCAAGGGCCCATCGTTATTCGGCAGGAGTTGGCTCGAGAAAATAAAATGGAAATGGTACGATATCAAAGCTTTGTCATCAGCGGATGATGATTTGTGTGCTCACGTGCTGAGCAAATTTCCGTCACTGTTTGAACTGGGAATTGGCAGCTTCAAGGGAGCCAAGGTGCAGATCCATCTAGGCCCAGATGCAAAGCCCATCCATCACAAAGCCAGGGCAGTCCCACACATGATGAGAGAAAAGGTCGAGCTCGAATTGGACAGACTACAACACCAGGGGGTCATCTCACCGGTCGAATTTAATGAATGGGCCAGTCCCATTGTTCCCGTGTTAAAGAGCGACGGCACAGTCAGGATTTGTGGAGACTACAAGGTCACGATCAACCAAGTTTCGAAACAGGATCAGTACCTGCTACCGAAAGCTGATGACCTGTTTGCAACGCTAGCCGGGAGAAAATCGTTCACCAAATTGGATCTAATGTCGGCCTACATGACACAAGAACTGGTTGAATCATCGAAGAAACTCAGGTGCATCAACACGCACAAAGGACTGTTTATTTACAACAGGTGCCCTTTTGGCATTCGTTCGGCGGCAGCCATATTTCAAAGAAACATGGAGAGCCTATTGAAATCCATCCCCAGGACCGTGGTATTCCAAGGCGACATCCTAGTCACAGGTCGCGACACCACCGAGCACCTGCACTATCTGGAAGAGGTTCCTCGTCGTCTGGACAAAGTGGGATTCAGGCTGAAACGCTCAAAGTGCTTTTTAATGGCACCAGAGGTCGAATTCCTTGGACGAAAGATTGCTGCAGACGGAATCAAGCCTACAGACGCAAAAACAGAGGCCATCAAAAATACGCCCAAGCCCCAGAATGTAACGGAGCTGCGTTCGTTCCTGGATCTTCTCAACTACTTCGGTAACTTCTTACCCAAATTGAGCACAGTATTAGAGCCTGTGCACAAGCTGCTCAGTAAAGGAGATGACTAGGTGTTGGGTGAATTTCAAGACAGAGCCTTTGAGAAGGCTAGAAATCTGTTGTGTTCCCACAAGCTACTGGTACTGTATGACCCATGCAAGCGTCTAGTTTTGACCTGTGATGTGTCATCCTTTGGGGTCGGCTGTGTACTCCAGCAAGCCAATGAGTCAGGCAAACTACAACCAGTTGCATACGCATCTCGAAGCCTGTCTAAAACAGAAAGAGCCTAAGGCATGATAGAGAAAGAAGCTTTAGCATGTGTTTATGGGGTAAAAAAAATGCACCAGTACCTGTTTGGGCTGCGTTTCAAGCTGGAAACCGATCACAAGCCGCTTATATCATTGTTCTTGGAACATAAAGGTATCAATACCAACGCGTCATCCCGCATCCAGAGGTAGGCGCTGATATTATCTGCCTATGATTATGCCATTCGGCATAGACCAGGCACCAACAACTGCGCTGATGCATTGAGCCGGTTACCGTTGAGGTGGAAACACCAATGCCCGCAGAGCTACTCATGGTCATGAATGCCTTTGCCACTGCTCAACAAATTAAGATCTGGACCAGCCAGGATCCAACCCTATTGGTTGTAAAACATTGTGTTCTTAATGGGGACTGGTCGACCATCCTCAAGGAAATGGGTGATGAAACCAAATCGTACAGCCGTCGCAAAGATGGGCATTCCATCCAGTCTGACTGTTTACTGTGGGGTAATCGTGTTGTAATGCCCAAGAAAGGCACGGCGAGATTTGTACGGGAGTTACATAGTATGCATCCCGGTATTGTCATGATGAAGGCCATCGCCAGGTCCCCTGTTTGGTGGCCTGGCATTGACTCGGACTTAGAATCATGCATGCATCAGTGCAGCTCTTGCATGCAGTTAAGCAATGCTCCAAAGGAAGCTCCACTCAGTCTGTGATCATGGCCATCCAAACCCTGGTCTAGAATCACATCGACTTTGCGGGCCCCTTCCTCGGTAAAATGTTTTTTGTGGTGGTAGATGCATACTCCAAATGGATAGTGTATTGTCCAGAATAAAGTAATGTGATTGAGTACTGTAGACATGAGTAAGTGTGACCTTAGCCTCTTTATTCTAACTCCAGAGTGTTGGTATAGCATGGGAGGCCTGCTTAAATACAGTGCTCCCAAGGGATGCTGGGATCCCTTAGGACTCCAACAGGTACGCCCTCTAGTGGTGGTAGAATGCTGGTTACATAGGGTTGCATACATAACATCACTCCCTCCCAAATTCAATAGTACAGTTATTTACAGGGTGAGACGATCTGGGGCTTTTCGCTCCCTAGTCGATCGTCTCAGTACAAATGCAAGTGCAGGTGAATTGGTTGGTTTTCGCTGGGCTGCTGCGCAGCTGGCCTTGCTGGGCTGCTTGGGATGATGAGTTCAGCTTCGTGGTCAACCATGATGTCGGTTGCCACTTGTGTGTGTGTCGGAGGGTCGAAGTTCGTGGTGTCCTCTTCGGGTTGTTCGTGGCTGTCTGTGAATCGCAGTTTGGTTTGGTCCAAATGCTTTCTGCAAGTTAGTCCATTTGCGAGATTGACCTGAAACACCCTGCTCCCTTCTTTGGCTATGACAGTGCCAGCAAGCCATTTGGGACCATGTCCATAGTTGAGTACAAATACAGGGTCATTGACTTCAATATTGCGTGACAAATTTGCGCGATCATGGTACATGCTTTGTTGATGCCGCCTGCCCTCGACGTGATCATGGAGATCAGGGTGGATGAGAGAGAGCCTTGTTTTGAGCGCCCTTTTCATGAGCAACTCGGCTGGGGGTACCCTGGTGAGCGAGTGGGGTCTGGTGCGGTAGCTGAGCAGGACTCGGGACAGGTGGGTCTGCAGGGAGCCTTCGGACACGCATTTCAAGCTTTGCTTGATGGTTTGGACTGCCCGTTCTGCCTGGCTGTTGGATGCGCTTGAACAGGGCAGATGTGACATGCTTGATCCCATTGCGGGTCATGAATTCCTGAATTCAGCGCTGGTGAAGCATGGCCCGTTGTCGCTGACAAGGACATCAGGCAGGCCATGCATGGCAAACATGGCTCGTAGGTTTTCGATGGTGGCAGTGGACGTGCTTACAGACATTATTACACACTCAATCCACTTTGAATAAGCATCCACAACAACCAAGAACATTTTGCCGAAAAACCGGCCTGCAAAGTCAACGTGGATCCTAGACCACGGTTTGGAGGGCCATGACCCAGGTACCTCCCTGGGTGGATTGCTCAGTTGAGAGCAAGTGTTGCATTGGAACACGCAAGACTCCAAATCTGAGTCGATGCCGGGCCACTACATGGGATCTGGCTATAGCTTTCATCATTACTATGCCTGGATGGGTACTGTGTAGGTCGTGTTTGAACGTTTCCCTGCCTTTCTTGGGCAAAACCACGTGATTACCTCACAAAAGACATTTCGTCTTTACGCTGCTGGAATGGCTTGATCTCTTTGTGCATCTCCGCTGGAACGCTGGACCAGCTCCCATGGAGGACACAGTTTTTTTACAAGGGACAGTAAAGGATCCTGGCTGGTCCAAGTCCTGATCTGGCGGGCCGTAATGGGTGACTTTTCATTTTCAAATGCATCCATCACCAAGAGCAAGTCTGCAGGCTGTGCCATTTCCACCCCAGTGGTGGGCAATGGTAGCCAACTGAGGGAATCAGCGCAGTTCTCTGTGCCTGGTCTGTGGCGAATTACATAGTTATATGCCGACAGCGTAAGTGCCCATCTTTGGATGTGAGCAAAGGCATTGGTATTGATATCTTTGCTCTCTGAGAATAGCAATATGAGCGGCTTATGGTCGGTTTCTAACTCGAACTTAAGCCGAAACAGATACTGATGCATTTTTTTCACCCCGTAAACGTATGCCAGCACTTCTTTTTCAATCATGCTGTAGGCCCTTTCGGCCTTGGACAAACTCCTGGATGCATAAACGACCGGTTGCAATGTCCCAGATTTGTTTGCTTATTGTAACAAACACCCGACCCCGTACGAAGACGCATCGCAAGCTAGCACTAAACGTTTACAAGGATCATACAGGACAAGCAGTTTGTTGGAATATAACAGATTTCGGGCTTTCTCAAAAGCTGTCTCTTGTGATTTCCCCCATAGCCAGTCATCTCCCTTGCGTAGCAACACATGTAGAGGTTCTAGCAAGGTGCTTAACCCGGGTAGGAAATTACCAAAGTAATTGAGGAGTCCCAGGAACTACCGCAGCTCCGTCACGTTCTGTGATCTCAGTGCGTTCTTGATGGCCTCCGTCTTGGTGTCGGTGGGTCTGATGCCATCTGCCATGATTCTCCTCCCTAAGAACTCAACCTCTGGTGCCAGGAAAACACACTTCGAGCATTTCAACCTGAGTCCCACATGATCTAGCCGACTTAGAACCTTTTCCAGGTTCTGCAAGTGTTCGATGGTGTCCCGACCTGTGACCAGTATGTCATCCTGGAAAACCACGGTGCGCGGAACCGACTTTAGCAGATTCTCCATGTTCCTTTGAAAAAGGGCCGTGGCCAATCGAATCCCAAACGGGCATCTATTATAGATGAACAGACCTTTGTGCGTGTTGATGCAGGTGAGGCCTTTCGAAGATTCCGCCAACTCCCGCGTCACGTAGGCCGAGGTCAGGTCCAACTTGGTGAATGTCTTTCCTCCTGCCAGCATCGCAAACAGGTTGTCTGCCTTGGGTAGCGGATATTGGTCCTGCAGCGAAAAACGGTTAATCGTTACTTTATAGTCCCCGCAAATTCTGACCGTGCCATCGCCCTTGAGAACCGGAACAATTGGACTGGCCCACTCATTGAACTCCACCAGCGCGATGATGTCCTTTCGTTGCAGCCTGTCTAGCTCAATTTCCACTTTCTCTCGCATCATATATGGCACCGCCCGTGCCTTGTGATGGATAGGTTGTGTACCGGAAATCAAATGGATCTGTACCTTCGCCTCCAAGAAGCTTCCGATGCCTGGCTCAAACAACGACGGAAACTTGCTCAGAATCTGGGCACATGAGGCGTCGTTGACGGATGAAAGCGCTCGGATGTCGTCCCAGTTCCAACGGATTTTTCCCAGTCAGCTTCTGCCGAACAGTGTGGGTCCATCCCCTGGTACTATCCATAGTGGCAGTTCATGCACTGCTCCATCATAGGAGACTTTTACTGCTGCGCTGCCAATTACAGGGATCAGCTCTTTAGTGTAAGTTCTCAGCTTGGTGTGAATGGGGCTCAGCTTGGACCTGTGTGCCTTGTTGCATCACAGCCTGTCGAAGACCTTTTTGCTCATGATAGACTGACTCGCACCCATGTCCAATTCAATGGATACTGGAATTCCGTTCAGTTCAACTTTTAACATGATCGGTGGACATTTCGTGGTGAAGGTGTGTACCCCGTACATTTCTGCCTGCTCTGTTCGAGTCTCTAATTCAGTTTGATCCACCATGGATTGGTCTTCCTCTGCAAAGTGGTGGTTTGCAGGGTTTGCAGCTTGTCTGCACATTCGCTGGAGGTGTCCCATTGTTCCACAGCCTTTGCACGCATAGTGTTTGAAGCGGCATTGATAGTCTCGATGATCACCTCCGTAGCGTCAACAAGGTGTTAACTGCCTCGCATTAACGCTTGATGGCGGACTCTGAGTCATCTGAGGTCATGAGCTGCAGGCATGTACGTTCTGCCATATGCATTCCTGCCTGAAAACTACGTTACTTTGTGTACAGTTCTTGCCGAAACATCTTTATGCTGCAAAATTTGTTTGGTGTTATTGCTGGTGGACATAAATGCCTGGGCTATTGTTATGGCTTTGCTCAGGTTCGCTGTTTCAACAGTCAATAGTTTGTGAAGGATAACCTCATGGCCAATGCCAAGCACAAAAAAGTCTCTTAGTATTTGCCCCAGGAATCCATCAAATTCGCAATGTCCTGCAAGGCGCCTTAGTTCGGCGACATAGCTTGCCACTTCCTGGCCTTCAGACCATTGATATGTGTAAAATCGATACCTTGCCATCAGAATGCTCTCCTTCGGATTTAGGTGCTCCCGGAGCAGCGTACATAGTTCTTCATACGATTTGGTTATTGGTTTCACTGGAGCAAGAAGATTCTTCATGAGGCCATAGGTTGTTGCCCCACAGACGGTGACGAGGATCACCCTTTGTTTGGCAGTGTTCACACTCCCTTCCAGCTCATTGGCCACGAAGTATTGGTTGAGTCGCTCCACGAACGCCTCCCAATCGTCCCCTTCTGAGAATGTCTCCAGGATACCAACAGTTCTCTGCATTTTCGCGTAATGGTTCGTTAAATATATATATATATTTCACTAAATATATTAAAAAAGGAGTTAGATGTAGTCCTTACGACTAGGGGGATCAATGGGTATGGCGAGAAAGCAGGAATGGGGTACTGAAGTTGCATGTTCAGTCATGAACTCATTGAATGGCGGTGCAGGCTCGAAGGGCCAAATGGCCTACTCCTGCACCTATTTTCTATGTTTCTATCTCATCGCCAGTTGTTATGTCCAGAATAAAGTAATGTGATTGAGTACTGTAGACGTGAGTACGTGTGACCTTAGTCTCTTTATTCTAACTCCAGAGTGTTGGTACAGCATGGAAGGGCTACATATATACAGTGCTCCCAAGGGATGCTGAGATCCCTTGGGACTCCAACAGGTATGCCCTCTGGTGGCAGTAAAATTCTGGTTACAGAGGGTTGCATACATAACAGATAGAATGTGTGATCATATCATCCAGCACTTCCACTGCCACCATTGAGAACCTGAGAGCCACGTTTGCCACACATAGTCTGCCAGACATCGTTGTCAGCGACAACGGACCGTGTTTCACGAGCCTGGAGTTTCAAGAGTTCATTAAACGCAACGGCATTAAACACGTGAGGTCAGCCCCATTCAAACCCGTGTCCAATGGTCAAGCGGAGCGGGCAGTTTCAAACCATCAAGCAGAGCCTGAAACGCGCAACTCACGGTTCCTTGCAGACACGCCTGTCATGCATACTGCTCAGTTACAGGGCAAGGCCACTCATGCTCACCGGGGTCCTGCCTGCGAAACTATTGATGAAGAGAGGCCTCAAAATCAGGCTCTCTCAAATCCATCCTGACCTTAACGATCATGTCGAAACCTGACGTTAACGCCAGCAGTAGTATCACGACCGCGCCGCAGTGTCACGCGACGTATCTGTAAATGACCCAGTGTATGTACTTAACCATGGTCAAAGGCCCAAGTGGCTCCCGGGCAATGTTACGGATAAGGAGGGTAACTGGGTGTTTATGGTGAAGCTCAAGAATGGGCAGATGTGCAGGAAACACATTGATCAAATCAAGCTAAGACACACTGACGAACCAGAACAGTTGGAAGAAGACACCATGTGCTTAGACAACCAACCAACTCACGTCCAGCAATCAGAAGAACCCACTGTGGTCAATGCCCAGCCCCAAGTCGTGAGAGACTAAGAAAGCACTGGGATTGTACTGAGACGGTCAACTAGGGAGCAAAGGACTCCGGACCATCTGAACTTGTAATATGGACTTGTGCCAAGAACTAGGGGGGGAATGATGTAATGTATGTACATAAGATCTGCCCACCACCAGGGGGCACTACCGTCGGAGGTCCGAGAGTCACAGGTACACTCGTGCTGGGCCCAGTATATAACCTGAACTTCACCTTTGTATCTTCACTTCTGGAAGCCATTAAAGACTGACCAGGTTACACCTAGTCACTGGCTCACAGTACGGAGTTCATTGTATCATTTCACACATCACAGTCACTATATTAAAATCATCATTCAAGAAACTTACAGAAAATCACAATTCAGTTCCAGAGACAGGAATTTTAACACCATATTGTATCTTATGGGTGGGATATCACCATAGCAAGCAATATAGTGGCTTCATTTGTTAGTGGGTCCACGTGGCTTCCACATGTAACAAATGCCCAGCTTTTCTATCTTTTTTTCAAAAGTTTTTATGGCATATTTAAATTCTCTTTGTCCCCTCTCTAATTCTCCAAACTACCTATATTTGAGAGGGAAGTCCCCGCCAATGCTGTCTTGAAGTGGATATTAGGAAGCTCAGATCCCTCGAATTTCTCTCCACCCATCCCTCCACCCTCATTTAGAGGATCCTGACCCCTTTGTAGTCATCGCCCCGCTACAGGTTGACTGAGTTTGAGAACTCATCAGCAAGGTTTAATCGAGCACACATTCTTCCTAGGTAAAGAAATACTTCTTGACCGGTTTGAGATTTGCTTTTCAAACCATGAACTTGTACTGCCCTGCTGCCTTGAATATCTGAAAATACTGTGTGGCGTTTACTTCTTTAATCTATTGAGTAGCCTATATGCCTCTATATGCTCTACAGGGCTATGGACCGAGAGCTGGAAAGTGGGATTAGGCTGGATAGCTCTTTGTCGCCCGGCACGGATATGATGGGCCGAAATGGCCTCCTTCCGTGCTGTAAATTTCTATGATTCTATGAATATTACTGATGTTTTTAGCCTTGATCTGTCCATTCAGCTTCCCTCTTGAGCATCCTCCCTTTGGCACTTTGTTGTCATTGTCGAGGCTACAGTAAACAGTTTCTAAGGTTTCAACTTATCCCTTAAGGATTGTGACTATCTTAATATGATCCTCTCTGTCGTGTCTAGTATAAACAAACTCAGCTTCTGCACTCTGTCCTTGTAGCTCAAGTGTCTGATGCCAGGTATCAGCTGGGTAAGCTTTTTCCAGTGCCCTGATGTCCTTCGTGTGTTATGGTGACCACAACTGTATACAGTGCTCCAGCTGCTATTGAACGAATGCTCGGAATAGGCTCAGTATCACACCCTGTGATGTTCTATATTCTATTCCACATCTATTAGAACTCAAGATCCTATTTGCCTCATTTATCTATGCTGTATATTAAGTACATGATTTCAACTACCTGTTCACCAGTAGCCCAAAATCCCTTTCCTATGCTGTATCCTGCAGCCTAACACCATTTAGATTATATTACTTTGCACTTGTCAACAATGAGTTTCATTTGACATTTCTCAGATCAATTTTTCAATCTGTCAAAATCCCTTTGCAGCTGTTCAGCCTGCTCCCACATATTGGTGTCATCGGCAAATGTTTGACAGTTTTTCCTCTCTCCCCATTTCCAAGTCACTGATGATGTACCCAACCCAAGGTTTTTGATCTTGTCCCCCCCGCCCCGCCCACAACTCTGACACAGCTCTATGCATGGCCACCCTCTGGCCTGAAATTCCAAAGGCCATTTATGCCAGTGCTGTACCCCTCAGCTGGTACTTGTAGCCCCGATGTCATTCAGTGCTGACCCCAACATACTTTGTGAGGGCAGATCATTTGCATGTCGTTGGTGATTCAGTCGCACAAATCATATGTAACATGGGGGCATTGCACTCAGGGAGCTTGGAAATTATCAGTGCATCCCTTCAAAAAGCCACGAACTGCTGACGTTTGCAGCAGTCACAGCAAGTGAGAAGTGAACTGGTGGTCAGACTGAGATAAATGTCAGGTAAATGTCATAGATGGCTCATCTGTGATCGTGTGCTACTTTGAAAGTAAGTTTTCATGTGGAGGACTAGGCAGAGGTACCCAAAGGCCGAGATAAGTATTTATAGTTAAGCATGACTTGGACTTCTCATCCAGTTCAAGTTGTAAGTAGGCATTTGTGAGATCTAACTTTGAGAATATCTGACCATCTGTCAGCGTTGTGAACAAATCTTCTACATTTGGCAATGTATTGGGGAGATTACCCTCTAGAACCTGGTTTAGGGTTACTTTATAATCACCACACAATCTTACCTTACCATCTGACTTAGGTACGACAAAAATGGGTGTAGCCCAATTACATAGATCTATCTTAGAAATAATGTTCTCAGTCTCTAGTCTTTTGAGTTCTTGCTCAACTCTTTCCTATGGGACGTGGCTTGCAGTAAACTGGTCTAGCGTCCTTCTGTACCCTTACACTCACCTTGAAGCCTTGGATCGGACTGCCTGTTTCACAGAACACCTTCGGATACTTCTTGATGACATCATCTTTCAATGCATATCTTGTTTCAACATGAAAAATCTCACTCCAATCCAGCTTCAGTGATCCAACTAATTTCTTCCTAGTGAGGCAGGCTTGTCTCCTGTCACTACTAAGAGAGGCAAGCTCTGAAATTGATCTTTGTATTTCACCGGTACAGTGATACGACTTACCACAGGAGTAGCCTCGCAGCTCGATCTTGGATTTCTCCAATGGGAAATCACACAATTTGTCAAGATATAGCGATTCTGGTACTACGCTCACGGATGCGCCATTGTCGATTTCCTGGTTCCTGCAATGTCTAATTGGATGATGATACTTTTAGAATTGCTTAGATACCTTTGTGCTCCTGATGACATGTATCTCTTCATCCTGTTGCTTTTCTTCCATGCTATGTAGTCTCTGGGGATTTCTACTTATAGCCTTGAAAGCTAGTTTACTCTTCAGTCGAAATGGTGCCCAGTTTTAGTGCAGAAGAAACACTCTGCCTTCATATATGGACAACTTTGAACAATATGCTGTCCCAGGCACCGATAGCAGGACTTCAATGCTCTGTTACCATTGCAGTTGCTGAGACCTTGGGGCCCAACTGCCTTTTACTTTTAATTTACAGGCGATCCACCTGGGTTGTCTGATGACTGGAAATGTTACGAAATTCTCAGGAATATTGGTTGGCCATGTCCATCGACATAGCTCTCTGACAAGCTAAATCAAAAGTCAAGTTAGGAGTTGTCAACAACTTTTTTCTGATCGCTTCATTTTTCATTCCACAAATAAAGCAGTCACGCAATGCTCGGTCCTGGAATTTTCCGAAATGACAGTGAATGGATAGTTTCTTTGGGCTCAAAATTGGCCCCTGCAGATTTTTGGTGCACTCACCGGAGTTGCGCTGCTTTTGCATGATGAAAGGGGTGCCGAAAAAATGTCCTCCGATTCTGGCCGCTGCGTTGCCTCTCCTGGGGCTTGGCGCAGCGTGACCAGTGGATTGGGGGCAGAGCTACTGAATGGGCGCTGAAAACAGTGCCGGGACGCCTGCACATGCGCGTTAGAGTGTGCGCGCATGCACAGTAGCACCTCGCCCCCAGTGCGTCCTGCAGCTTGTGTGGGAGGGACCCGATGCTTGCCGCCCCTATCCCTGGTTGAGTGGTCTCGCGCACCGTCCGGGCCCGCTGTGGAATGCATTGTAAATGTGAAGAATTGTAAGTAAGTGCTGTTCAGAGGGCATTGTCACTTATTTAGAATTTTGTACATCAACAATACAATACCAGGAATCGGTGCGTGTAGATGAACGGAGCCTTGTGTTTTGAGATGAAGGTAGGACTTACTTCTATTTTTTATTTGTTATTGAATGTTTATTACTTTTTGTGCTTTGTTTAGAGTTTTGATATGAAGGTTGGACTTAGTTTTATTTTTTATTTCTTCTTGAATGTTTTTATGTTTTCTTGAATGCTTATTACTTGTGCTTTGTTTAGTGCTTTGCAAGATCCTCTGTCACTTCCCGACCCTATCTCTGGCCGAATAGTCTCCGATGCACCTACCTGCGCTGATTTCTTAACTCTCCGCAAGGGTTTTCACAAGCGGCCACAAGTGGCCACATACGCTGGCCTAAGTTAGTTTGGAGTAACTATTAGCTGTCCAAAGTGGCCTAAATGGCAAAAACAGTGGTAGGTGGTTGGTAACGCCCCCTTTTGAAAAAAAAACTAAACTAAAAAATTCCTAAAGAACTCACTTGCACTGGCACAAATTGAATGTGCAAAATGGGGATTTTTTAAGATACTCCAGAAAAATCAAGTTGTTCCAAAAAAAACAGAGCAACTCCTGGACAATTTTGAGCCCAATAATGCTACAATGTACTCACTGATACTTTCATCAACTAACTGATCACATGTTCCGAAAAGATAACTGTTATATATGTAAACTTGTATTTACTCTGTACAGCCACCAGAGGGCTCATTCCCTGGAGTCCCAAGGGACCCTATAATCCCTTGGGAGTACAGGTATTTAAGGAGGCCTCACAAGTTGGAGAGGCACTCTGGAGACCTGCAATAAAAGACTACGGTCACACTTTACTTTGAGCTCACGGTGTTCAGTCTGACTCTTTCTCCATACATAACAATAACTTTTAGCAATTTCTAGGACCCAGGACTGTACTGCTGTTTTAAACTGAGTCGGCCACGTCCAGTGGGGAGTGTGAGGGAGAAGAGGTCCGAACGCCACAAGAGGGGAAGAGGCTCGGACGCCAAATGAGGGAAGACGCCCAGTCGCTGCTGGAGAAGAGGTCCGGTCGGTGGAAGGGAAGAGGCTCGGTCACCGTTGGTTGCAGGTATGACCGGTCGTCGCCGATGGATGGAGGCTCGGAGGGAAGGCTCGCACCTGAGTTAGGCCCAAATTTGTGGGATTTGTGTTTTAGGGTTTTAGGGTAAGAAATGCACCCCCTATTAGGGCCTATTAAGACCAGGAGAAGCTTAAACAGGGGAGACTGGGGGTGAAAAGGTGTCGGATGGCAACAGATGGCAAGGATAAGGTTGTTTGGCAGGGGAGCTCCCTAGGGAGCTGCCACACCGACGGCCATCTTGCCCGGTGAGCTCGGTGAGCCTCCGACCACAAGTTTGGGCCTACCTCACAATCCCCACTGGACGTGGCCAACTCAGCTGCTCCTTCAACGGCGATTGGGCCTCCTCTCCTCCAGCGGCGTCTGGGCCTTGCCTTCTCCACTGATGACCTGGCCTCTTCTCCTCCAGCACGTGGTGAGCACAATGGCTGTGACCACCCTGACCTCATTCCACTCTGAACACCACCCCAAAAAATGGTCCACTGACCTTCCCAATGCCTGCCCCCAAGCAAACCTCGGAACACCTACCATCTCACCGAAGGGCGCTACTCAGCGCCGAAGTTGCGGCCAACATCTCGCCATAGGCAACTAGGCTCATGCAGCAGTACCTGGTCTCCAGTCATCTTGGACTCTCTTGCCACTGGACCATGACCTTGCTCAGCTAAGCCCGTGTGGTAGCCGGTGTGCAACGGCAACCCCTGCTAAAAGAACTCCTGCACAGGCAACTTCCACTCCTCTAACATGAAGTTCAGGACCTGGAACGACAGGACCCTCATGGACAACTCCAACAGCGACAGGCCGGAACGCCGCACAGCCATAGTTGCCCGGGAACTTAGACGCTTCAATGTCGATGTCACCGCCCGAAGCGAGACCCGCCGAACAGGGGAAGCCAGCTCAAGGAACAAGGTGGAGGTTATACCTTCTTCTTATGTTTTAACTAGGTTAGAATCTCCATAAGTGATGTATCCTTAGGCTTGACGGGAACAAGCACATTTTTCAGGGTTTCTTACACCTTGGGACCTGCTTCAGTCAAGAAAATGGCCTGTTTTCTTTCCAACACCACCCGGCTACAGTTTTCATCATCGAGGACTTCGATGATACTATTCGTGGTGAAAAACATTTCTAGCCGCTCCACATTTGCTCCAAAAGTTTCACGGTCACGATGGGATTCACCCAAGCACCCGATTATTCCCTTGGCAAAGCCATCTGGACTCTGGCAGTTCAGCCAAGTGTGCTTGAAATTTCCCTTGGATTTTTAGCTGTTCTGCAAACACAAAGGACTTCTCTGGTCTCTCTGTTGTTTGGCTGGAATAGTTCAAATGTAGATCAAGGGCAACCCTTAGAGGAAAACTTTCCTCAGGCCAGCCTAGAATGAGTCTAAGTTCCACACCATGTTTGGAAGGTTCTGTTTAAGAGCAAAGATATCCTCGTCAAGACAGAAAACCAATGGTAAGTTTGATTTGTAAATATGGCAAAATAAGTCCATATATTTTGTTATGTATAACCATGCAAGTTATGTATGATGATTGTTTGTTATAATTACTTCTTCATTAAGGAGGAAGAAGTGTAATATATAGTTCCATCCAGTGGACTATTACTCCACCTAGTGGATTTCTATGGTAACGCAGCCATTGCTGTTTTCACAATAAAGGCATCAGGTGACCTGCGTTGAAGCCATCTTGTAAAAGTGTGTGCTTATGATGTAAGGAAGATATATCACACTACACTCAATGAGCCTGGTCTAAGAAGGGCCATGAGGAATTATTTGATATTCTAGGGCTCCTCAGCTTTGAAAAGTGATGTGATATAGAAAGCACATAGTGGTTTTAAAATGTGGTGAGGGTTTCTGCCTCTACCACCCTTTCAGTCAGTGAGTTCCAGACCCTCACCATCCTCTGGGTGAAACAATTTCATAGAAACATAGAAAATAGGTTCAAGAGTAAGCCATTCGGCCCTTCGAGCCTGCACCACCATTCAATATTAGAGGTGATTTCCTCTCAAATCCCCTCTAAACTTCCTACCAATTATTTTAAATCTACACCCCCTGGTTGTTGACCCCTCTGCTAAGGGAAATAAGTCCTTTCCATCCACTCTATCTAGGCCCCTCATAATTGTATGTACCTCAATAAGGTCTCCCCTCAGCCTCCTCTGTTCCAAAGAAAACAAGCCCAGCCTATCCAATCTTTCCTCATAGCTAAAATTCTCCAGTCCAGGCAACATCCTCGTAAATCTCCATTGTACCCTCTCTAGTGCAATCACATCTTTCCTGTAAAGTGGTGACCAGAACTGCACGCAGTACTCTAACTGTGGCCTAACTAGTGTTTTACAGTTCAAGCATAACCTCCCTATTGAAAAGGAGATGGAAATACATTTGGAGAGATAATCAATTCAGGGATACAGATTATCTATCTTTAAACTCTGCGGCTGACCAAATGGATTACGATAGTCTTTACTGGTTCTGTATATTCCTATGTACTCCATGTGAAGTCTGACCAGACCACTTCAGCATGACATCTGGATATATGAAATCAATTAGTTTGACAATAATAACCCAATATCCCATTTACTTTGTGTATTGCTATCTCGCACAATTTAGACATAGTGAGCAATGAATCAACAAACATCCCAAGGTCTCTCAACTTTCCTCGGCAAGTTTTATTCCATCTATGAAGTATACGTGTCTCAAATATACAGTACCTTGTGCTTGTTCTTATTGAACTGCATTTGCAAATGATTAGCTCAGGTGTTATGCTCTCTTCAGAGTATCTTGCTGCCTGCTTGGAGTTTACCCCCTAGCTTGGAGTTGTTTGTGAACGGAACTACCTTACATTAAGGTTGTGATTCCAGATAACTTACGTACATCATTATCGAGGGGTCCCAGCACAGACACTGGGGAACCCCAGTAAATACCATTGTGGCCAAGCTCCCTTTACAACTAACAATATGCACATTTCAGTGATATATTATCAATCAAATGGATTATTTATGAACACATGTAGCATAACAGGAATTGAAGATAGGGTGGCAGAAATTACCGCAGAACTACAGCTCAGTTACTGCAATTGGCCATGCTTCGCTACTTCTGGGCATTAGTGCTATTCAACCACACCTTCAAAACCACAACTGTCAATATTGGTGTGTAAGATCACCTAGGGTCCACCTGCCCTTCAGCTTTTCTTCCTTCCCTTTATGGAAATCATCCATCTCCATTCAGCACTTCCCCCGATCCTATGGCTCAGATCAGTTGTTTGGTGTGTAGGCAATTACAGAATGCCCTGGAACATTAACTTGTAGGAGCACCATGCTATTGATCAGATTTAAAGCATTCAAGGTACAGAATAGTAGAACGCAAATTTGTGGTCATACTTTCCCACAGAAGGCCCGAAATTGGCTTCATCTGCGCATTCCATTAGTGCTTCCGAGGGGCGCAAATCAGTTTTTGCCCAGGCGATCGTTCCCAGCAAAATTGGCCTCGGGTTTTTTGGAGGCATTACCAAGTACCGCCCCACTCCTGCTGGTAGCGCCCCGCTCGGGTGCGCACCACCTCGTTACCACCCTCCCCCCACCTCCCCCATAAATTCGACCTCTCCCCCCTCAGGTACTGCCTGCCGCTGACAACAACAGCTTACAGGCAGGAGGCAGCTGGATAACCGCTATTTAAAGGCGTCATCTTGTCAAAAACCTTTCTGTCAGCCATTATTATTTCCAGCTTGCTGACAGATGGACAGAGTGCCTGTCGCAAGGATTGTAGCAGTTTTCACCTCAAGGATTGTTCTGGCTCTTAAGTATTGCTTTGTTAAATTCAGGGCAGACTTGACTCTGCAACATTTATCTCGTTTCATGGGGGTTGTGTTGGCACTTGACCTCCTGCTGTGACATCACTGTCGGAGATTACTTAGGCAGAGACAAAGGCAGGGACCAATATAAAGAGAAAGGCAGGGATAAAGACACCGAGAGGGATAAAGACAAGGAGAAATTCAAAGAGAGAGGGAGAAAGACAGGTACAAGGACAGCAAGATGTGACCAGAGGGAGAAGGCGTAACAGGGCTGGCAACAGGAGGCCTTACTCTCCCCGGGTATTCCAGCAGGAGTTCTCCTACATCAATTTCACTGAGGAGCAGTGTGTGCAAAGGCTGCGTTTCAGCAAGGACGTGGTCACAGAGCTATGCCACCTCCTGCAACCAGACCTCAAGCCTCAGACCAGGGTGAGGACAGTTCTCCATGGCAGTCAAAGTCACCATCACTCTCAATTTCTACACCAATGGATCCTTCCAGTGTACAACAGGAAACATCTCCAACATCTCCCACTTTGCCGTCCACTGCTCCATCCGTGAAGTCACAGATCCTCTGTACAAAAAGAGAAGGGTCTACATTTCCTGACCAGAGAGAAGCAGCACGAGTGTGCATGTGGCTTTGTCAGGATCGCAGGCTTCCCCATGGTGCAGAGCGCTATTGACTACACCCATGTCACATTGAGGGCACTACATCACAATCCTGAGATCTTCCGTAACCGCAAAGGCTTCCACTGACTGATGTGCGACCACACATCCGCATCCTCACCATCAATTCCCGCTATCCTGGAAGCAGCCATGCCGCCTTGATCCTGTGCCAGCTCTCTTCTAGCCACCACATCAAACCCAAGGTTGGCTGCTCAGAGATAAGGGCTATCCGCTCTCCACCTCAGTAACCCCACCACTTCTGCTTAGCTTTCATACAATGAGAACCATGCCACCACCACGAACATCATTGAGCAGACCATCGGAGTGCTGAAGCAACAGTTCTGCTGCCTTGACCGCTTGGGAGGAGCCCTCCAGTGCTCGCCTGAGCGGGTGTCCCCATTCGTCGTCATCTGCTGCATGCTGCACAACCTGCAATCGTGAGGGCACAGCCATTGCCACCAGACATAACTGCACCACCTCAGGAGGACCAGGAGGAGGAGCAGCAAAAGCAACATCCGTGACGGACGAGGCAGCGACTCCATCGCGACCCTGCAAGAGAGGTCCGCGACCGTCTCATCAGAGCTCATTGCCACTGATTTCCATCCCATTTCCTGCTTCCTGTGGATGACCCCCATCACCACATCAATTTGCCCTTCATTACCAAAGCCCAAAAGTGAAATGAAAGACAAAGGCAAACATTAAACATTCCAATCAAAATTTATAAAACAATGATAAAATGTATAACTGTATTTATGAATCACCCTTGTGAATTTCCTTATATCCGCTCTTTCGTTGACCTATTCTAATATTCCTCCGCAGTGTGTCCCCTGTGACTGCAGAATGGCAGGTGGAAGGCTGCTGTGTGTCAGGGCCAGAGACTACAGATGGCCTTGCAGGACGCCCTCGACCAGCTCAGGGCCTGGAAGGCCCAGCTGCAGACTGCACCCCCTCAGGCTGGTCAGCGGCAGTCTGGGCTGGCTGGGTGACAGGCAGCGACAAGTGCAATGGCGGAGTGGCAGTGGTTGGATCAAGAATGCTGTCATCCTGAGAGAGGACAGCGGGTTCCTGCTCCACTGACCCACTGCCACTTCCCTGAGGCAGCACCTCAGCATCCCCACCAATCTGCTGGAGCACAGATTGCTGGGTTGTTGCGACACCCTGAGATCCCTGGTCGACTGTGGTGGACCCAGCGGCAATGGCAGCAGTCAGGGCTTGCATGGCATGCAGCCGAGACCGCATGACAGCACCAAAATGTTGCGTGGCATCAAGCTGAGACTGCAGGAGAGCAGTCTGAGCTTCCATTACAGCATCAAGACATTGCGTTGCTTCCGCCTGTGCAGCAATGGAACCACAATGCCCATGAAGCTTGTCATGAGATCTGTTATGTCTTTAGATGCTCTGATAATGACTCCACGAGGCAAAGTATTGCACTTGAACTGTAGTGACCTTAGTCCGTTTAATATAACACCAGAGTGAGGATACCACATGGTAGTCTCCCTTTTATACCTGGGTGCCTGTGGTGTACAAGTGACCCCTGGGCCTCCACCAGTTGTGCCCTCTGGTGGTGCCAGCATAGTGTATACAGTGTGAACCTTGTTGGAGATACCTCCGGTAAACAAGTCTCCATCGTATGCACCTATACAGTGACTACAGAGAGCGTATATCTATAGTGTACATATATAACATCACTCTCCCCCAAGTCTTTTGTGCCAATACCTTTGCACTATGTGTTCTGGCTTAGCTCTCCCCAGACTTAAGTGCCAATAGCCCTTGCACCTTGGCTGTGCTTTGGCTTGGCTCTCTCCCTGTTAACCCCCAAGTCCTTATTGCCACAACGTTGGGTAGTGGTTACCAGTTGGGATGGTTCGATGATGCAGTGGGGCTTCAGTGGGTTCTGGGTGTGATCCATGTGTGTGTTCATGGCTACATGCATCCATTTCCCCCCCCCACATGTAGATCATGCCGGTGGCTCATCACATTCATATACATTCATATACATTCAAGTCCAGAAAAGGAAATTTGCAATTACATCATTGCATTTGTGGTACAGTTGTGAGGCAAATACAGTGACTGGTGAGATACATTGATGGTACATCTTTGGGATCAGTGCTGGGGTCAGCACCGGTGCATGAGGACAAGCTAGTTCCAGAGCTGCTGGATGGTGTCCAGGCAGTCTGGTGGCGGCGCGTTGCCCGGTGCTGGCAGTGGGAACCCGCTTGGCTCGAGTTGCCCGCTCTCAAGGCCTTTGCCGTTGCTCCTAGCGTCGGGCAGGTTCACAGATGCCTGTGACCTCCCTGTCCTCTCCTTGCGCTCCAAGTCGCTGCTGCTCCCTGAGGAGCAGTTGTCTAGCAGTGCACAGGGAACTGCTGACTCACTTGCCTGGGCGTTATTTGATTTGGGATCCTGGCTGATCCCGGTCCCAATTGGGAGAACCGCTGCAGGTGACCCCTCGCTCCCGGGCGTAGCCTTGGCGGCGATGGGGTCTGGGGGCTGCGCCTTAGCGCAGTTTGCTCTTTCAGGCTCGTGGCGGTTGGTGCCATCGGGTGCCTGAGAGGTGGAGCCGATCAGGGGCAGGGTATCAATACCGGTGCCGTTGCCCTCCTGAGATCGCTTGCTCTGCAGCTTGTCTATTTTAGCTGCTTGTGGCCACACTCCGCGGTGCATCACCCTGGTCCCAGGGGCGCAGGCTACAGCATCGGGTAGCCCACTGGACCTGTGTGCTTCCGATGGGTGTTTGCCCGCTACATAATCAGAATACAGTTGAAATCCTGCATCACACAACGTTTCATTGCTTATTGTAGATAAACTGTAGCTCCAATCGCAATCGCCCGACTTTTCTTTGCTTATTACATGTATAAAACTCTGATCATCAATTACAAACTTTATATTTAGCTCACAGTTGTTATTACATTGTGTGAGAATGTGGAACTGTCCCTTTAAGAGTGGTGGATTGCCGGCCTCCTTTAAGAGAGCCTTGCTATCTTTACCCCAATCCTCTTCTTCGCTTGGTACCACGTGTTGCTCCATCAGCACCTCGTGGTCTGGCTGCCGCCATCTTTTCCTTCAGCGCTTCACCTCATGGTTTGGGCGCCATCTTTCTTCCATCCACGATGTCGGCTGTTGTGGTCCTCTTCTCCCCGGGTTCTGCCACCGAAGCTAGGAAGTCGCCTTTGAATCCGATTTTCTTCCTCCGGAGTCCTGCCACTGGAGCCTGGAAGGTGCGTTCGGGTTGTCTCAGCTGGATCATCTCCGCGCAGTCGTGCTGAGAGGTCTGTGCCTCGGGTGCTGTGCTGGTCTGCTCTCTGGTGCCGGATCCAACCATGCTCAGAGGTTTGCTTTGCCTCTGAGCACGGGGGACGTCGATTGCTGGAGGAATGAAATCTTCCCAGCTCCAACGGATCTTCTCCATCCTCCTTCTTCCGATTGGCATTGGTCCATCACCTGCAACAATCCACAGTGGCAACTTGTGCACTGCGCCATCATGGAGTATCTTAACATGCACACTCCCAACAACTGGGATGAGTTCATTGGTGTAGGTGAGCAGCTTTGCTTGAACCGGGACCAACTTGGGTCGTTCAGTTTGATTATCCCATAGCCTCTCAAAGGCTTCTTGATTCATTACTGACTGGCTCGCCCCCGTGTCTACCTCCATGAAGACTGGAGTGCCGGTTATCTCGACTTCCATTCTCAACGGGGAACATTCTGTGGTGCAGGCAAACATTCCGTACAACTCATCGTGGGGCTGAGCTGCCTCTTCATAATCCGTGCTGGATTCATGGCCCTCTGTAGACTCTTCATCAAAACAGTGAGTCCTATTTCTTTTACACATTCACTGGAGGTGGCCCTTTGTGCTGCATCCTTTGCACACATAGTCCTTAAAACAGCACTGGTGAGCCCGGTGATTTCCTCCGCAACGCCAGCATAGTGCTAACCGATTAGCCTCCCTCGGCGGACTCAGAGTTAAGGGACTCGGGAGCCTGTTCTCTCTCCCCTGAGGAGATTCACTTTCTACAGTCCTGCCTCTAAAAGGTGCCAGTCTTTGTACAGTACAGGCAACTCTCGATTATCCGGGGCCCTCGGGGATCGGGCTATTCCGGGTAAATGATTTTGCCGCTAGGGTGAGTGCACGTACTTGCCGAGAATATTTGGGTCCCAAATTTATACTTTAATGCTTTTCTACTTCTGTGCACTCCAGGATGGGATTGTCCACCTATTCATTTTAATATAAAGTGAAGAGACCCATGTTATACTGTGTCTACTTTTTCTTAAAATGGCCAGTCTAAAGGCTTCAACCGCTGGAGGTCGAATGAGACTCGGCTTTACTTGCCCCCAAAGGCCGGGCGGCACCCTCAGTGATACGTGAGGATGGGTCGCCGTATGAGCGGACAGACTGTCCAGATCGAGTTAATTTGAGTTTGATTGGAAGTTTTATAAATATATAAATCGGAATTAAGAAGGGACCCGTGTGCATAGGCTTGACTCCCGAACTGCGTGCCATCCCTAGTCATATTTAATTACTGGTTAGATCCATGCTTAGCGCACAAGCTCAATAAGTACAAATGTTGCTCAACAAGGATTCCTTTAAGGTCGAGACAGCATTAAACTTTATTATAAAATAAAGCCCTTCCTCTGTGTGTAGTGATAATGCTGTGTGTCAGCGCAGGACTGTGTGTGGGGTGAGTTTAATGGTCGTGTGCAGCTGTACACGGGACAGAATCACAGTGCCATTGCAGCGGGTTCTCCGTTAGATCCGTGTACGGATAATCAAGAGTTGCCTGTACTTGCCGGGTTTGAGTCCTGAGGATGAGTCATCCGCCTAGAGCCACAGGTCTAGGTCATGAATGGCTGGCTCACGGTGATGGCCTTCTGCAGTGTGACTGTGGTATCCACAGATAATAGCCTCTGAAAAAGGGCCTCGTGGCCAATTCCGATGACAAAGATATCCCGCAGTGCTTCGGTGAGGCGTTCACCGAAATCACACGGTGCCGCCAGCCTTTTGAGGTCTGCAGCATATTTCGCAATTTCCTGGCCTTCGCTCGTCAGTGGGTGTAAAACAGGTGTCTGGCTGTTAGGATGCTCTCTTTGGGCTTGAGTTGTTCTTGGATCAGTGTTGCAAGCTCCTTGTACATCTTGGTCATTGTCTTCGCTGGTTCCAGCAAGTCCCTGACGAGGCCATAGACGGTGGCCCCACAACTGGTGAGCAGGATAAATCTGCGCTTATCAGCCACCGTGGCCAGATCATCACCTGCCAGGTCGTTTGCTGTGAAGAAATGGTCGAGCCTCTCCACAAAGACGTACCAATCATCCCCATCGGCGAACTGCTGCAACGTACCAAAGCTAGCCATTTTCACGTGAAAGTCCGTAATCTCATCGCCAATTGTTATGTCTTTAGATGCTCTGATAATGACTCCACGAGGCAAAGTATTGCACTTGAACTGTAGTGACCTTAGTCCATTTAATATAACTCCAGAGTGAGGATATCACATGGTGGGCTCCCTTTTATAGCTGGTACCTGTGGTGTGCAGGTGACCCGTGGGCCTCCACCAGTTGCGCCCTCTGGTGGTGCTAGCATAGTGTATACAGTGTGAACCTTGTTGGAGGTACCTCTGGTAAACAAGTCTCCATCTTATGCAGCTATACAGTGACTACACAGAGAGTATATCTATAGTGTACATATGTAACGAGATCTGGATCCGCACGATCTCTCTGGGAATCCACCATCATCTGCACAGTGGCAATGATGGGCTCCATGGTGTGCACAGAGCTTTGTACAATGCAGGAGGCGGACTCCTTCACACACTTTACTATTTCCGACAGGCTCTCGAGCACCCTTGCCATTGCACCTATCATGTCGGAGTGTATGGCTATCACCCTTTGTGTGAACGCCTCCCCACCAATGTCCTCATCTGAGTCCTGTGCAGCAGAACTCGTGCGTGAACTCACCCTCCGGGGAAATGGCTCCCAAGGTTCGAGGTTCCCTTTTTCCTTGAGTGTCCCGCAGCCCACTAGGCCCCGGTGCATACCCGTGTTCTAAGCTAACCTCCAAGGACCGTGTAGTGCCAGTATCTAAGCTGGTGCCTGCGGGTGAGAGAAGCAGTGACACAGTGCTTGGCTCCTCCTCCTCCTCATCCTCCTCCCCCGTGACTCAGTTGGTGGGGGCTCAGGAACAGTCTGGTCATCTGCTGCACAGTTACCTGAAGGCATAAATGGTATAAGAGTCATGTTAAGGTCAGAGCAGGGGATGGCGCAGGAATGGAGCAAGGAAGGCAGATAGAATGAGGAGCTGAGCATAAGGCCTTCTGATTTAATGGAGAAGTGGGATGAAAAGAGGGGATAAAGATACCATTATTGACCCCAGCAGGCTAGACGTCTCCGCTAGCCACAGCGCCCACCATCTGCAGGCCAATGGGCCACAGCACTCGCTCCTCCAAGCCAGTCAGCTGGCGCAGTTCAGCTTCCCCCCCTCCAGTCCACTGCTGCTCCCTCCTGTGCCATCTTGGCTTGCAAAAGAAAGGAACCTGTGTGAGTAAGAGTCCAGCTATGTATGTGCAAGATATGCTTGCCGAGGTTGAATAACTGTAAATGTAGGCAAGACGTGAAATGAGGATGTGACTGTGAGTCGGTACAGATGCTTGGTGGTTGCCTGTTGGGCTAAGTGCTGGTTTGCAGAGTGTGCACAGACAGAGGCTCAGAGGCTGGTATGTAAGAGTTGTGGAAACATGTGCTCACCTTGACCACCTGACTGAAGTCGTTGAATTTCTTGCGGTACTGTGTTGGGCTTCTGTCGACCACAGTGCTGGCCAACACCCACATTGCCACCTCTGCGCACATGGCCCTAAAAACTGCAGCGTTGGCCTACCCCCTACTCTCCACTGCCCCCACCAATGTCTCCAAAGCCAGGTCATTGAAACGAGTGGCCCTTCTAAGAGGATTTGCAGCAGCCAACTCAGAACTTCCTTCCAGCTCTCAGTGAAGTCCAGCATCAAGTGCTGTCTGAAACGACATTCCCTTTAAGAACTGGAATGAGCAGAAGACTGATGATTGCTGAATTAAAGTCAACTGAAATTGGTTGTAGCTCTGGTAATAGCGCTGCAACAGCACCCCATTGAGGCCATTAGCACCTCAGATATCGCCTCCCTTCATTTCTGAGGCGAAAATGCCCAATTATCCATAATTTTGCAGTTGGGTGCTATCCTTCCAAAAAGATAAAAGTTAGCGCTGCAAATTTCGCCCCCATAGGATCCCAATCCCTGCTGTAGCGTTAATCCTCTGTTCTATGATCAGACCTGTCACTTTCACTAGTAGAAGGAAGATAAATTAGAAGCCAAGTCAAAGTGTGGTTATTAAATGTAGCATAACATAGTAACAAGTCTATAATAAAGAACAGAAAGAGATAATAGAGGAAAGAGAGATTATACAGGATGTAGATAGCTCAAGCTTCATTCAGTTTGCAAAAGGTTCCTTCAAGTAACATTTTGATAGTGGTGTACATTTGCTGGTGATAGACACCACCATTAGCAAATCTTTACTGCCAAGGAATAAAATGACATTTAAACTGTGCCTTGGGGGTACTTAAAGGCAGCGCCAACACTCAGTGATGGATGAGTGGGGTGGGGGGGGGCGCGGCTGGTAATGTCATTATCCGCAAACTCAAAGCATGAACAGTTTACAAATATTTCTTGACCATGAAGATTGGGCTTTATTGCTTTTAACTCTGTCCTAGGGATCGATGACTTAAAAAAAAATACATACATCATAGCTTAAAAACTGCTGGTACACACATTGCAGCATTTGAAACCATACTGCCAGAGCAGTTCGTCCTCCTGAAGCACTCCATTTCTGAGCTTCTAAACACATAGGTTGAAATGTAAAGTTACTACAAAAATAAGTACTTGTTAAATAATATAGCCAAGATTCATGGCCTTATTTGGAATGGTAATCATTCTTTACCTTCTGATCTAAATACAGCAATTTTATTTTTGTAGATAAAGGGTTTCATCAACATCAGTGAATACAAATGTGTGTGTTTCTTAAAATATTCTGGTGTTTCAACGGGTAAATACACTCTCTGCTGTGATAATGCAAGAATGTTTTGAGATTCATTCCCTAGACTGCCATATATGCCAACCATCAGCGTTTCACATTGAAAGTCAATGGTTACTATGATGTGTCAGCATTTGCTGATAACCATTTGCAATTCCGACACTGCCTCTTGCCCTCTACGGAGGTTCCCCGCAAATCTCCTCGGAGTATGTGTAGAGCTTGTGTAACATGCAGAATAATGTTAGTCGTGCACTGGTTTGTGATTGGCCCCCAATGGCAGGTAAGAAAATGAAAAATAATTCTCCTTGCAGTGTGTGCCAAGCATCAGCATTCACTGTCAAAAAGATTATGGTTCCGGTGATGAAATGGTATCTGGTGGCATGCAAGTACTTGAAACCTTCAGAGGGAGAAATACTGCAAAGACTGAGCATGTAAACTGTACTGGAGAGATTAAGTTTATCAATATGAGATGATGGCTCGGTTTTCCCCAGGTACCTCCAGTTCCCTCTAAACATCTTCCCACTTGCAGCTCTTACACTGTCGGACTCGGTGAGAGAGGCTAGAAATGAGGCAGCCCCAAATAATTCAGAGTGATACAAGAAACCAAAGCTACAACTCCCCAATCACCAACACCCCCTCGCTCCTTACCTTCCTCTATCACTGACCATCACATCGTCCTCTTTACAGCAACACAAAAAATAAAAGCCACCAGAAAATGCACATCTAACCCAGTTTTATCAATTCAATCATGACATAATGCATACAAAAATAAACAAATCTCCCTTGTATATTCCCTTAGTGCCTGTTTTCCACCTGCCTTTGCCTATATTAGTGCTCCTACGAGGTGCTTCCCCATGTGTGTGGAACAGTAAAGGGAGTGACAAGAGCTTGGGATGGCAGAAGGATAGGAATGCAGCTGGGGGATGTAGGGTAGATTGACATGGACATGATGGAATGTGTCAGAGTTTTGTTTGGTGCTTTAGACTTGAAATAAAATCATGATTTTTCCCCTGCACTCGTGTCTAATGAAATTTCATGCTGGCAAAAAGCCTCACAGTTTCTCCCATATTGTATCTGTGCAGCTGAAGTGCATCAGCTTCCATTTAAATGCAAAGCGATAGCTTTAGTTATTCAGCTCAAAGCAACATTTTACAACATTTTTACTACTTTTCTGCAGTTGAGATTGCTGCTCCTGAGTGGCAGGATCATAACCTCTCGAAGGATCAGCTCACTCTCCTCCCACAGCAGTGAGTTCAGGCACTGGGAGGTTTGAGTCCATCAAGGATCCTGTCCACCTTCTAGAAAGGAGCTCCACATTCAAATAGTTTCCATTACAGATAGATCAATCAGTAGAGAGATTCGGAACAACCTTACCACAACAGATCTACATGGTCTTCATTGACAGGCATTCAATGAGAGCGAGGGAGCTCAGGCCTAAAGAAGTGCCCAGCTGAAGGCCTGGGCTTCAATGGACAGCAAAAACTAAAAATGCTCAATCCCACCAAACTAACGACATGGAGACAATGTAGTCCAGTTCTGGCAGTGGAGAGACATTATCTAGTACCACTAGACCCATCTTAATGCATCGAGTGATACGGATTGCGATTGGGCAGTGTGCAGCACTAGCTGGAGATGTCCCAGTGCACCGCCACCTTGCATCAACTGCTCTATATGGCTGACTTTTTACCATTTAATCTTGAATTTTGGAAATTGAGCATACTGATATGATTAATGAAAATCTGGCTTTCCTGTTGCTAAGGATATGATATGATGAGGTTTTTGAGTTTGGGGGATTTGTTAAGGGAAGGTCATATCTGACTCATTTGATTGACTTTTTTCAGGAGGTAATGAGAAGGGTAGTGCGTTTGATGTAGCCTACATGGATTTTGGCAAGGTCCTATATGACAGGTTGGTCAAAAATGTAAAAACCCACGGGAACCAAGGCAGAGTATCAAGTTGGATCCAAAATTGGCTCAGTGGCAGGAAGCAAAGGGTGTTTTTGTGACCGGAAGGCTGTTTCCAGTGGGGTTCCACAGGACTCAGTACTAGGTCCCTGGTATTTGTGGTATACTTCAACGATTTAGACTTCAATGTAGAGGACATCATTTAAGAAGTTTGCAGAAGATACAAAACTTAACCGTGTGGTTGATAGTGAGGAAGATAGCTGTAGACTGCAGGTAGATATATCAGAAATGCCATAATCGTAACCATCTTCAAAAAGGGGGGGAAGTCCGACTGCGGCAACTATAGAGGAATCTTTCTGCTGTCGGCCACTGGGAAAGTCATCGCAAGAATCCTCCTCAACCGTCTTCTCCAAGGGCTGAAGAGCTCATCCCAGAGTCACAGTGCGGATTCCATCCACTAAGGGGTACAACGGACATGATCTTCACCGCGCAACAATTACAATTGCAGGGAACAGCACCAACCCTTGTACATGGCCTTCTTTGACCTCACAAAGGCCTTTGACACTGTCAACCGTGAGGGACTATGGAGCGTCCTCCTCCGTTTTGGCTTCCCCCAAAAGTTTATCACCATCCTCTGCCTGCTCCACAATGACATGCAAACTGTGATCTTGACCAATGGATCCACCACAGACCCAATCCACATCCGAACTGGGGTCAAGCAAGGCTGTGTCATCGCGTCAACGCTCTTCTCGATCTTCCTTGCTGCAATGCTTCATCTCACTCTCAATAAACTCCCCGCTGGAGTGGAACTAAACTATGGAACCAATGGGAACCTGTTCAATCTTTATCGCCTCCAGGCTAGATCCAAGGTCGTCCCGTCCTCTGTCATCGAACTACAGTACGCGGATGACGCTTGTGTCTGCGCTCATTCAGAGGCCGAACTCCAAGCCATCATCAACATTTTCACCTAGACGTATGAAAGCATGGGCCTTACACTAAACATCCATAAAACAAAGGTCCTACACCAACCTGACCCCGCCACACAGCACTGCCCCTCGCTCATCAAAATCCACAGCGCGGTCTTGGACAATGTGGACTATTTTCCATGCCTCGGGAGCCTACTGTCAGCAAGGGCAGACATCGACGACGAGGTCCAACACTGCCTCCAGTGCACCAGTGCAGTCTTCGGTCGCCTGAGAATGAGAGTGTCTGAAGACCAGGATGTCAAATCTGGCACCAAGCTCATGGTCTACAGGGCAGCAGTGATACCCACCCTCCTATATGGCTCAGAGACATGGAGCATATACAGTAGACACCTCAAAGCGCTGGAGAAGTACCACCAGCACTACCTCCACAAGATCCTGGAAATCTACAGGGAGGATAGATGCATCAACGTAAGTGTTCTCGATCAGGCCAACATCCCCAGCATCGAAGCACTGACCACACTCGACCAGCTCCGTTGGGCGGGCCACATCGTCTGCATGCCCGACACGTGACTCCCAAAGCAAGCGCTCTACTCAGAAATCCTACATGGCAAGCGAGTCCCAGGTGGGCAGAGGAAACATTTCAAGGACACCCTCAAAGTCTCCTTGAAAAAGTGCAACATCCCCACCGGTATCTGGGAATCCCTGGCCTAAGACCGCCCTAAGTGGAGGAAGAGCATCCGGGAGGGTGCTGAGCACCTCGAGTTTTGTCGCCGAGATAATGCAGAAACCAAGTGCAGACAGCGGAAAGAGCGTGTGGCAAACCAGACTCCCCACCCACCCTTTCCTTCAACAACTGTCTGTCCCACCTGTGACGGAGACTGTAATTCCCGTGTTGGACTGGACCTGAGAACTCACTTTTAGAGTGGAAGCAAGTCTTCCTCAATTTTGAGGGACTGACTATGAGGAAGATGAATGTAGGGGGCATGATTAAGAAGTTTGCAGATGAAACAAAAATTGGCTGTGTGGTTGATAGTGAGGAAGATAGCTGTCGACTGCAGGTAGATATCAATGGACTGGTCATATGGGCAGAAAAGTGGCAAATGGAATTCAATCCAGAGAAGTGTGAGGTAATGCATTTGGGGAGGGCCAACAAGGCAAGGGAATATACAATAAATGATGGGATACTGAGAAATGTAGAGGAACAGAGGGACCTTGGAGAGCATGTTCACAGATCCCTGAAGGTAGCAGGACAGGTGGTTAAGAAGGTATACGGGATACTTTCCTTTATTAGTCGAGGCATAGAATATAAGAGCAGAGAGGTTATGCTTGAACTGTAAAAAAACACTAGTTAGGCCACAGTTAGAGTACTGCATACAGCTCTGGTCACCACATTACAGGAAAGATGCGATTGCACTAGAGAGGGTACAGAGGGGATTTACGAGGATATTGTCAGGACTGGAAATGTTTTAGCTATAAGGAAAGATTGGATAGGCTGGGGTTGTTTTCTTTGGAACCGAGGAGGCTAAGGGAAGACTTAATTGAGGTGTATAAAATTATGAAATGCCTAGACAGAGTGGATAGGAAGCACTAATTTCCTTAGCAGAGAGGTCAATAACCAGAGGGCATAGATTTAAAGTAATTGCTAGAAGGATTAGAGGGGAGTTGAGGAGAAAACTTTTCACCCAGAGGGTGATGGGGGTCTGGAGTTTAATATCTAAAAGGATGGTAGAGACAGAAACCCTCATCACATTTAAAAAATACTTGGATATGCACTTGAGGTAAACTGCAAGACTACAGACCAAGAGATGGGGATTAGGCTGGATATCTCTTTTTCAACCAGCGCAGACACAATGGGCTAAATGGCCTCCTTCTGTGCCGTAAATTTCTATGACATATCACAAGCAATTAAACTATGCAGTCAGTTTAAAACCTTGCTTTGTGATCTAGAGCAATTTTGCCTTTTTATTCCAAATTATGCCAAATTAGTAATTGGAGTACAACATCTCAGAGGAATGTGACACCACACGGAGACAGCAATTTGAAGCACTTATTGGGATTTCAAAAATTCTGAAATTACCTGGCCTGGCAATGCTTGATGCACCGGCTGGAACAAGCAACAAAACCGTTCCACTCGTAATAGTGACATCTCTCACTTTGCTGAGCATGAAGATTCACTCCAACAAATTCAGAAAGGTAAATTGCTAGGCTCAAGCGGTTAGCTCGGATGAGTACAGAGCCAACCAAAAGATAAGCTGAAAAAATGAAAAGCACCTGTCACTGTGTGTAAATCAGTCGGTCCTGTAAATAAAAATAAAAACACAAAATGCTGGAAATACTCAGCAGGTCAGGCAGCATCTGTATAGAGAGAAACAAAGTTAACGTTTCAGGTCGATGACTTTTCATCAGATCTGATGAAAGGTCATCGACCCGAAACATTAACTTTATTTCTCTGTCCACAGATGCTGCCTGACATGCTGAGTATTTCCAGCATTTTCTGTTTTTATTTCAGATTTCCAGCATCCGCAGTATTTTTCTTTTGTATTAGTGGCCCTGTAAATACGGTACGGTAGCATAGTGGTTACGTTACTGAACTAGTAATCCAGAAGCCTCGACTAATGATCTGTGGACACGAGTTCAAATCCCACCATGGTAGCTGTGGAATTTAAATTCAGTTAATTAATTAAAGAAATAAAGAAATAAATCTGGAATTTAAAGCTCATATCAGCAATGGTTGACTCTTAACTACCTTCTGAAACGGCCTATCAAGCCACTCAGTTGGTATGCTCATCACCTTCTCGAGGGCAATTAGGGATGGGCAATAAATGCTGGCCTTGTCAGCGACGCCCACATCCTGTGCACGAATCAATAAAAAAAAAGAAAGTTTGATTCAAAGTCCAACACTTCTCAGCCATTTTTATGCACCAGAAAGGTAAAACAAGAAACATCAGCCACATAAATCTGCAACGTGTTCAGCCCATTTGGGGGGCTGGATGAGACTAGCGGGGCCAGAAATTGAAGTGGGACCTGATTAAGTCAGATCTCTCCCCCCACCCCCATTCTGGCAATGTGTTGCCATTTCCTCAGGGTGGGTATATATAGTTCTTACAACCACGCCATTGTTAGAAATGGAGATGGGACATGTGGAATGGTGTCGCCCACCAGAATTCCTGCTAGTCCTACTGCCAATGCCCTCAAGTTCTTGTACACCCGCATGAAGAAGGCATGTAGTAGCTCAAAGCGACAAACGTGGAGCCCTTGGAACGGTTTCTGGGTTTGATTTTTATTATTGAATGTTATCTCCCCACCCACCCCAATAGTGGCAAATGTTACTGATCCACCCCACCTCCCTAGCTGGTCGGTGTCCCTACTGCACTAATACCTGCATGGGCACCCACCAACATTATGCTAATTGTCAGATGCCAGGAAACCTGACTGGGTCAGGCACTTGGGTCACCAGCACAGCAGAAGTCCCACACCAAAAATGTAAAAACAGCAGAGCGGGATTGTTCAGTTGCTGGTCCATTTTCTTTTCAAATATTTTTGGGTATATTCAAATCGAAAATAATAACCCTATCAGAACTGTAAGATCATCAGTTTTCTCCAGATAGAGCTTAAATGAAAGCTGTTGAAATCTGAATGTGCATTTCCCATACAAGAGTCTCCTCATGACCATCAGATGAAAAAGCCAGCTGTTGTTTTTGGCTTGTTTACATTCATAGGCCAGGCAATAACCAGCATTATTAACTACTTGGCACAAGGATTTGGCTTTGGCTTCAGTAAATAAAATGTGGATTAAACCACAAGTCTAAACACCAGGTTTCCTTGATTTTTTGGTTCTCCAACATCCTGAAAAATTCATCTTCGATCATCCAAACTTCCTGAATACTTTATGGTTAGTAATTCGGTGGTTAATTGTATAAGGCGTGTATAGAATTATCTTAAATATAATTTTTCACAATGTTGAACCTTCAGTCATGATATTAACACAGTTTTAGTTGTCATTCTACAATTCCTCACCTGACAGATATGGTACAGCTTCCAGAAACATGTTAAAAGATTCATCACTGCACAAAAGTATTGCTACTTTCATAAATACTCTAGATCAGGCTCAAATTTAAATCACAAACAATTTTCACAGCCAAATTTGTCTCTTCCACGTTCCTCATTTTCAGTAACTCTATCTACCGCCAATAATTATATTAGAATTTTAATCTTTCAAATCTGGAGCATGCACTCAAATTCAGTCCAGGTAAGGAAGAAGACTCTTTTTTCCATATTGCTCAAACTCGAAGATTAATGTTGAGTTTTTAAGGCTTTATGTCATCCGATGAGGATTATTCAGTCTATATATTGCTCTGAATTAGAGGGAAGGGTTTCCCTGGGAGCTAGGACTCAGCTGTCTATATTTGTAGCAGTGTGGGGTTTTTTAAAGCATGCTGGGTTGTTTGGCCATCATCCCAATGAACTCAGGAAGGCTGAAGCGGCTGTGGAAGATTTACCTACAATATGTAGTGGCGAGGGGTGGGGGCAAAGGAACGCAGCTGCATCAGGTCACTATAGCGAGGGAGTAAAGCTTTGACTGAGTCCGGATCTTTGATCGCCATAGTGAGGAAGTGCAGAACCAGCAGGGTCAGCATCTCCATAAGTCAAAGTATTTTCGAGAAGAATTGTCTTTGCTGCCTAAGATACAAACTGAGGATGTGGTTTACCTTTACAACTTAAGTGGCAAAGAAATCTTGCATATAAGTCACATAGATTTTATGTCAGCTGACCGGGGCCTGATAGTTTGCATCCCAGAGTACTTAAGGAAGTGGCCCTAGAAATAGTGGGTGCATTGGTGATCATTTTCCAACAGTCTATCGACTCTGGATAAGTCCTTATTGACTGGAGGGTAGCAAATGTAACACCACTTTTTTTCAAAAGGAGGGAGAGAAAACAGGTAATTATAGATCGGTTAGCCAGACATCAGTAGCGGGGAAAATGTTGGAATCAATTATTAAAGATGAAATAGCAGCGCATTTGGAAAGCAGTGACAGGATCGGTCCAATTCAGCATGGATTTATGAAAGGAAAATCATGCTTGACAAATCTTCTAGAATTTTTTGAGGATGTAACTAGTAGAGTGGACAAGGGAAAACCAGTGGATGTGGTGTATTTGGTCTTTCAAAAGGCTTTTGACAAGGTCCCACACAAGAGATTGGTGTGCAAAATTAAAGCACATGGTATTGGGGGTAATGTACTGATGTGGATAGAGAACTGGTTGGCAGACAGGAAGCAGAGAGTCGGGATAAACGGGTCCTTTTCAGAATGGCAAGCAGTGACTAGTGGGGTGCCGCAGGGCTCAGTGCTGGGATCCCAGCTATTTACAATATACATTAATGATTTAGATGAAGGAATTGAGTGTAATATCTCTAAGTTTGCAAATGACACTAAACTGGGTGGTGGTGTGAGCTGTGAGGAGGACGCTGCAGGGTGACTTGGACAGGTTAGGTGAGTGGGCAAATGCATGGCACATGCAGTATAATGTGGATAAATGTGAAGTTATCCACTTTGGGGGCAAAAACACGAAGGCAGAATATTATCTGAATGGCGGCAGATTAGGAAAAAGGGAGGTGCAACGAGACCTGGGTGTCATGGTTCATCAGTCATTGAAAGTTGGCATGCAAGTACAGCAGGCGGTGAAGAAGGCAAATGGTATGTTGGCCTTCATAGCTAGGGGATTTGAGTATAGGAGCAGGGAGGTCTTACTGCAGTTGTACAGGGCCTTAGTGAGGCCTCACCTGGAATATTGTGTTCAGTTTTGGTCTCCTAATCTGAGGAAGGACGTTCTTGCTATTGAGGGAGTGCAGCGAAGGTTCACCAGACTGATTCCCGGGATGGCTGTACTGACATATGAGGAGAGACTGGATCGACTGGGCCTGTATTCACTGGAGGTTAGAAGGATGAGAGGGTATCTCATAGAAACATATAAAATTCTGACGGGACTGGACAGGTTAGACGCAGAAAGAATGTTTCCAATGTTGGGGAAGTCCAGAACCAGGGGACACAGTCTAAGGATAAGGGGTAAGCCATTTGGGACTGAGATGAGGAGAAACTTCTTCACTCAGAGAGTTGTTAATCTGTGGAATTCCCTACCGCAGAGAGTTGTTGATGCCAGTTCATTGGATATATTCAAGAGGGAGTTAGATATGGCCCTTACAGCTAAATGGATCAAGGGGTATGGAGAGAAAGCAGGAAAGGGGTACTGAAGTGAAGGATCAGCAATGATCTTATTGAATGGTGGTACAGGCTCGAAGGGCCGAATTACCTACTCCTGCACCTATTTTCTATGTTTCTATGTTTCTATGATTACAAGGGTGCAACTTATACACAAATGCAGCTTTTCATATGTTAAAGCCAGATTGGTAAATGTTGTACTAGTGAACTAACTTGTACAAGTGTGGCATAGATACTAAATATTGCTGTAGGATAACAACATGAAAGCTGATGGAATAAAGAGCAACCATCTGAGCATTGCTCTTTGACATAGATTGAAATTCTGCATCAGCCAGATTTTAACAGATGGTTCTCCATCTGGATAAGGTTTGCTCCTCCAGCAGTGGTATTAGGACAACTCAATTCGATTTGCAAGTGAAATCAATTTCACAGGCTGACATTAGATTGCATGGCACAAATTGCCCTCCTCTTCCATGTTGCCACGATATAGTTTTCAGGTGCTCACCTTCCCAGTCTCTACAACTTTTAACTCAGGCTGTTGGGACATCCACTACTCACTGATCCACTTGCTGATTTGTTTTCTCCCTCAGTCAGGAAGTGCTTTGCCCAATGAAGTGCTCAGCAAAAACCAGCAACTCACGTGGACCCCATTTGTGGGAACAACATCACATTTCTTTATTTCATGGCAATAGGTTACCAACCTGCTGCAAATATACAAGCATCGCCCTGCACCACCCAAGACCATAATAAAATGCACATTATGATAAAACATAGAATACATAGAATCTACACCCCTGATATTTACAGGGAAGCAGGGAGGGAGTGGGTGGGTGGTGGGGAGGGTGCAGTTTAGTGGTCGGGAAACCTGGAGTTACGGGTCACCCTATCAAACCATTTAATGATTTAAAGACCTCAATTAGGTCTTGTTTTAGTCTTCTCTTTTCCAGACAAAAGGGATGCAACCTACAGACTTGAACGGATATGGCGGACAACTGATTTAGCCATTCACCACCAGATCTGGCTAGACCACAGAAAGTATTATCAGGTCCTGCTCTCGTTTGCCAAAATCGCTCACTATTCCAGAATAATTCTGGAAGGCAAAGATAAACCCCTCTCCCAGTCTCCACCCTCACCGCCGACAATAAGTGTGAGAAGCTCATGGACTTCTTTGTCTCTAAGATTGAGACCATCCGTTCGCCGCCTCTGCCTCTTCCCTTCCTTCCCCTAACATCCTCTAAGGAGACCCCTGCCCTAGCCCGATCCTCACATCTTTCTCCAGTGTCTCTCCGATCTCCCCTCATGATGTCTCCGAGCTCATCTTGTCCATGAGACCCACTTCCTGCTCCTAAACCCTATTCCCACCCACCTGCAGATTGGCTCCCATGTTAGCTGGCATTGTTAATGGTTCTCCCTCCTCAGCCACTGTCCCACTCTCCATCAAACCTGCCGTCATCACCCCTCTCAAAAAAAACAATCCTTGACACCCTCCGTCCTTGCAAGCTACCGCCCCATCTCCAAACTCCCTTTCCTCTCTAAAGTCCTTGAACGTGTTCTTGCCTCCCAAATCCATGCCCATCTTTCTCTCAACCCCATGTTTGAATCCCTCCAATCCAGGTCCCGTGCCTGCCACAGTACCGAAACGGCTCTCATCAAAATCACAAATGACATCCTTTCTGACTGTGACAGAGACCAACTATCCCTCCTGATCCTTCTGGACTTGCCCGTAGCCCTTGACATGATTGATCACTCTATCCAATTACTCTCCACCATCGTCCAGCTGGCTGGGACTGCATTCTTCCATTCTTGCCTGGTTCCATTCTTATCTATCTAATCAGAGCCATAGAATCACCTGCAGCGGCTTCTCTTCCTGCTCCTGCATTGTTACCTCTGGTGTCCCCCAAGGATCTATCCTTGGCCTCTCCTATTTCTCATCTACATGTTGCCCCTCGGCGACATCATCCAAAAACACAACATCAATTTCCACATGTACACTGATGACACCCAGTTCTACCTCACTTGCACTTCTCTTGAGCCCTCCACGGTCTCTAAATTGTCAGACTGCTTGTCCAACATCCAGTTCTGGATGAGCCAAAAATTTTCTCCGATTAAATAATGGGAAGACCGAAGCCATTGTTTTCGATCCCCGCCACAAACTCCAGTCCCTCACCACTGACTTCATCCCTTTCCTTAGCATCTGTCTGAGGCTGAACCACACTGTTCGCAACCTTGGTGTCATATTTGACCCTGAAATTATCTTTCGACCACATATCCACAGCATAACTAAGACCGTCTATTTCCACCTCCGTAACATTGCCTGTCTCCGCCCTTGCCTCATATTGTCCGCTGCTGAAACCCTCATCCATGCCTTTGCTACCTCTAGACTTGACTATTCCAACGCACTCCTGGCTGGCGTCCCACATTCTACCCTACATAAACTTGAGGTGATCCAAAACTCGGCTGCCCATGTCCTAATCTGCACAAAGTACCGCTCACCCATCACCCCTGTGCTCGCTGAACTTCAGTGGCACCTGGTTAAGCAACGCCTTGATTTCAAAATTCTGATCCTTGTTTTCAAATCCCTCCATGACCTCGCCGACTACCTATCGCTAATCTCCTCAGTCCCACAACCACCCCTCTCCTGAGCTATCTACACTCCTCTAAATCTGCCCTCGAGCATCCCTGATCATAAATCGCTCAAACATTGGTGGCCGTGCCTTCTGTTACCTCGGCCCTAAGCTCTGGAATTCCCTTCCTAAACCTCTCTACCTTTCTCTCCTCCTTTAAGGCGCTCCTTAAAACCTACCTCTTTGACTAAGCTTTCGGTCACCTGCCCTAATTTCTCCTTATGTGGCTCAGTGTCAAACTTTTTGTCTCATAATACTCCTGTGAAGCATCTTGGGACATTACACTACATTAAAGACACTATATAAATCCAAGTTGTTGTTGCTCAGTCTTTCCTCATAGCTGCATGTTCTCAATTCTGGTAACACCTTGTAAATCTTTTCTACATTTTCCTCAGTGCTTCAATATCCTTTTAGTTGTATGCATTAGTCCCCAGCATTGAAGCACTGACCACACTCGATCAGCTCCGCTGGGCAGGCCACATAGTCCGCATGCCAGACACGAGACTCCCAAAGCAAGTGCTCTACTCGGAGCTCCTCCACGGCAAATGAGCCAAAGGTGGGCAGCGGAAACACTACAAGGACACCCTCAAAGCCTCCCTGATAAAGACATCCCCACTGACACCTGGGAGTCCCTGGCCCAAGACCGCCCTAAGTGGAGGAAGTGCATCCGAGAGGGCACTGAGCACCTCAAGTCTCAACGCCGAGAGCATGCAGAAATCAAGCGCAGACAGCGGAAAGAGCGTGCGGCGAACCAGTCCCACCCACCCCTTCCCTCACCGACTATCTGCCCCACCTGTGACAGAGTCTGTGGCTCTCGTATTGAACTGTTCAGCCACCAAAGAACTCACTTCAGGAGTGGAAGCAAGTCTTTCTCGATTCCGAGGGACTGCCTATGATGAGGAATCGTATGGAGACCGGTGGGGTAATAACATAGCCTGCCTGGCGGAAAATTGATGGGATGGGATGGGCCACTCAAAGGAAGGTACTATCGGGTGGGGTGTGATCCCTACAGGGCACTATTTCCACATTTCTACCAGTCTGTGAAACTACCCTTAACTACTACCCTGTGTTTCCTGTTCTGTAGCCAGCTTTCAATCCATTCTTCTATCTGACTCCTGACTCCCCTGATTTTAGATTAAATTAAATTGTATCCTCACTTCTTTATTGATCCACGGGGTCCCATTCTTGACTAGTTTGCTCATCATTTGAAAGGAATATATTTCTCCTGAACTTTATTCATCTTTTTTAAAATATTGCCCACTGTTGTTCTCCTTCTTTGTCCACCAATATTTTTTTACCAGTTTACCTCCCTTAGCTCCAGCTTCATTCCCTCATAGTTGGCTTTTATCCAATCTATTAGTTTGATCTTTGCACAATCTATTTCTTTCTCAATCATTACCTGAAACTTTTATTTCATGATCACTCCCTAGATGTTCTCCCACGTCTCTGATGTGCTCTGGTCATTTGATCATTCCCCATTACCAAGTCTCGCAGTGCTTCCTCCCTTGTTGGGCTTCTTACATATTGGGTCAGGAATGAGTCTTGTGTATACTATAGAAATTCCATCCCTTTCTCCCCTTTCATTCGCTCTCCCCGTCAGTTTATTTAAGGGTCTTTGAAATTTCCCATGATTACGACTTTTTAAAAAATTCATTTCATATCTTTGCCTACATATTTCTCCCACCACTCCTTTCCACTATTTAATAGACTGTAATTAGCCCCTAATAGTGTGATCAATCTCTTGCTATCCTTTATCTCAATCCATGTGGATTCAGTTTCTGTTCATTTTGTCCTTTCTTGCTATTGCCATTATATAATTTCTGATTAATACGGCTGCCCCACCATCCCCTCTTCCTTCCCTATCTTTTTTAAATACATTATAGCTTGCAATATTTAGCTGCAAATCCTGTCCTATCTGCAGCCATGTTTCTGTTATCCCGATTGCAGCTATTTCCTCTCTTCTAATTCCTGTAACAATGTATTTGCGACACTGGGGGGCAAATTTCTGTAGTGTTCTGATCTTCTGCCATTACTTCAGCGGGAGATTGGCCAAACCCTGTAGAAACAGCTGTGTTTTTTTTAAAAAGAAAGCTTTTTACATTGTTTCTTCGGATGTTTCCACCAACGTTCTGGCAATAAATCAGGAGAATCCCCTCAGGAATTCCTCCCCTAAGTGTCCACTGTTGTATTCCACGTATGATGTTGCACTCCCAGCGTTCTGCATTACCAGTGGCACCACAGCCCACCTCACTTCTTACAGTAACAGTAAAATATTCCAGATCACTAACTGTGATCTCCACTCTCACCAGGCTTTGCCTGTGGAAACCCTGGGGCTCTACAAACTGACATTATGTTCAAACATTTTTCTCTGTATCTGAATCTTAAAAATTCCAAATTTGACACCTCTTCGGTATGCATGGCGTGAATTTGTACTTAGTGGGTGCAAGCGTGTGATCTGTGAGTAGCTGTGTGTTTACATTTGTTTGTATTTTATATGATCAGCAGTTGTCTGAAACCAGTTTGGTGCAGTGAGTTCCTAAATAATATAGCATAAGGTAGTCCTATATCATATTGTCTGTAGAATACACACAAATAAAGTGGATAACTCCCTTATGTCTAGTACTGAATGGCTTGTAAGTATCTCAACATCATTATCTGCAGCTCCCTCACTAATACATCTTCACGGTTAATATTGCCTCACTATGGGGTCAAGTTTCAGCCGCCCGCTAGAACGGCACACATCGGAGAGGCCCGCCTAACTTATAGAACAAAAATTCTGCCGAATACTTACCCCGCGATTCTCCGATAGCTGTAGGCCCATTTCCACCTCGGCGCTGCGCAGCAGGAGCTGCTGGGGGCGGAGCTACAGCCCTGCGCCGAAAACAGTGCCGGCAGCTGCGCGTGTGCGCATTGGAGGCTGCGTGTGTGCGCAGTAGCTCCCGGCGTCCTGTCTCCGGGGCGACAACCCTATCCCAGGCCGAAGGAACGTCGCCCCTATCCCGGGCCAAGTGAGTGGCCTGCGCATCTTACCTCGGCGGCGGGGCCCACCCACCCAGCATCTCGCTGGGGGCGGGGCCCGCCCACCCGGCATCTCGCTGGGGGCGGGCCCCGCCCACCCGGCCTCTCGCTGGGGGCGGGCCCCGCCCACCCGGCATCTCGCTGGGGGCGGGCCCCGCCCACCCGGCATCTCGCTGGGGGCGGGCCCCGCCCACCCGGCATTTCGCTGGGGGCGGGCCCCGCCCACCCGGCCTCTCGCTGGGGGCGGGCCCCGCCCACCCGGCATCTCGCTGGGGGCGGGGCCCACCCACCCGGCCTCTCGCTGGGGGCGGGCCCCGCCCAAAGAGTCGGCGGTGGCGGCAGGCCGGCATCGGCTGCGTGCGGGCCTCGCCCGAAGTCCTCGGCGGGGCCCGGCTTCGTCGGCGTCTTCTCTCTCCCCCCCCCCCCCATCTTCTTCTCTTCCCCCCCTCTTCTCTTCTCCCCCCTCCTCTTCTCCCCGGTGCTGCAGTAGGTGAGTAGAAATAATGTTTTATTTATTGAGTGACTTTTAATTTTTTTTTAAATTTTTAATATTTTAATTTATTTGGATTGATTTATTGGTTTATTTATTGATTTATTTATCATTTATTATTGATGATGGCTCTTTATTTGTAAAAGTGAAGTGTTTAATGTTTGTAAACCCCCCTTCCCCCCCCCCCCCTCCACATCTCTCGTTCCCTACGCCTGATTTCCAAGTTTAGGCAAGGTTTTTCTGAGCATACAAAAATCTACACTTACTCCATTCTAAATTAGTTTGGAGTATGTTTTCACTGCCTAAACTTGCAAAACAGGCGTATGTGGCCGGACACGCCCCCTTTTGAAAAGAAAATCTGTTCTAAAATGGAACTATTCTAACTCACTCGAACTGGAGCAAACGAAATGCCGAGATTTGCAATTTTTAAGATACTCCATTCTGAACTAGTTGCTCCAAAAAAATAGGAGCAACTCAGGCCGAAACGTCACCCCTGAAGTACTAGAAGATGCAACATGTCCGTTTGTAGGCCAGAAGCTGTAACATGCCATGAGCTATTATGGCATGTTCATTTCTTCATAAAAACACATGAATTATGCTCACAAACTCCCAGCAACTCTATGAAGATCTTCTGAGGCAGTTTCCCACTAAAATGACTGACTATGAATATGTTAGTTCCTTATTTCCAGCATCCTCATGTCTGTGACCCTGGTGAAGTCACACAGGACGTCAGCAGAACATTCTGCAGAGCAGCAAGAGGCAGCTTCAGGGCTGAGAAGAGTAGAGGCCAAGTGCATTATCTCAGGGAAAAGGGAGTGGGAATCAGAGATACAGTTAGTTGATAAAAGGGTGACGGAAAGGATGACTGAAACTTGAGTAAATATACACCCTGCTCTCTCAGCCAGTGAAGGTAGCTGAAACAAGTACACTTCATGTGGAAAAAAAATAACCAAAATAGCACAGTAGCATTACATATTGTTAAACCATGTCAGTAAATGACTGTAAAAAGGAGGAATCTGACAGATGGAATCTGACAGATTGATTAATATACATAAATACACTTTTCGAATGGAGGAAGATGCCATAGCGCAAAATTAAAATCAGGACTTAACTATATCCATTGATTCATGTGCATAATCAACATCCAACTATGTTCAATGATGGGCTATGGCAGAGATCTGTAGGGGAGCAGTGCCCACTACTTAATTAGCTCTCTGTCACCCAATTCCGGCAACAAAGACATACTGGGATGTTCTATGCAAGTAAGAGTGCTCCCTTGATATGCTCATTAATGTTTATCTGCAAAGATCAGATGAACAAATTTGGCAGATCAGTGGAACCCCAGGAGAAATGGCCGTGCGTGTTGACCCCTCATCACCCCACGCCGACCCCTTTCTGACCCGCAGGCCGCGAGGCTGGCACGGACGGATATCAACACCAGCTTCGCGGGTTACAGAGTTGGTGGATATCCGCCGCCGGGGCGCCCCTTAAAAGGGGAGGCCTTTAGTGTCCCGGGCTGCTATCTTTATTTGTCAGCCAACTCTTGGGTCGGCCCGACAATGGCGGCCCTCACATTGACCGGGCAGCCGTCGTGCAGCCTGGCACTCCGTGTCTGGGGCAGGCGCAGGAAGTCCCGGCCACAGAAGGTTACCCGCCCACAATCGATGCGAGGGGCAATTTCTAGCCCATCTGCATCAGCAATTCTGTTCAAATGCTCTGGGGCAGAAAGAGCAATAGGCAGCACTGCCTGCAATTTCATAAAAGTTGTGAGTTTGGCAGAAGCCCCAGAGAAACAGCGTGCATAGCTAAAGTCCATTTATCGGTAGAATTGGATTGAGACTGCTGAAACAACTGGTGTTGAATTAGGAGCTATTTGGGGATGTGGAATCATAGACATGAGGATTTGGATTGAGACTGCCCGAAACTCATACCACGAAGGACCCTTACAATTGTCAGAGAGAAGACTTTCATCCCATCGTTCTGGGCCGGATTCAATCTCAGATTAAATGGCATGTGTGAAACCCACTACAACCCTCGGCCCCTACCCGTTGACCAATTAATCGTAAAATAGCAATATGAGGGGTAAGGTACTTTGTTCATTGCCGGAGTGCTTCCTGAGAACTATCTTCCTCCCTCTGGAACTGTGTTTTATTAGCCAAGCAATTTTTATGCACAGGGTGGAATTGAAAGAAATGTTCTCCAAATCATAAGTGCCTTTGTGTGCATTTGAATTTTTTCACAAATAGTCTCAAAGGAACTAGAGATTACAAGCAATGTGCAGCACTTAACTCTCAGGACAGAGTTGCCATAGAAACAGCTGAACTCGTTAGCTGAGGCTGTACACTCCAGTCATCTCTCTTCAGTTGACGATGCTTTCTTCTGACTATTTATAAATTTACTATTCTTACAATATCAGGGTGTCACATACCAAGATTTTCCCCTGTAAAACCTTCAGACTGGCATAAAATTGCATTGTGTTTCAGTGATATTCTGCTCTCACCCTAGGTATCACACCTTGTTCAAGCAGCTCCCATCTCTCTGTCAATGTCACGGTCCAACAGCTCCCTCGATGGTTGCGGGTGCACTGCCTTCATCTGACTAATAGTTTTTTTTACTGCTTCCTTCTTCCCTGCAGGAAGGCACGACTTCTCCAGTTTGCAGTTTCACTTGAAGGCATATCAGGAGCTCAAAAGTGGTGTAGGAGACAGTGGGTGTAAAGCTCTACAGTACAACAATATACCAGTACCCTGTCCACCTCCCAGATCGCAACGGTCGAAATTCTATGCGGAGCACATCTGTGGTCTAGCTTAAAGATGGGCAAATGTTCTGCTTTATGTGTGAAATCTCTGTACTAAATGAAATTGATTACAGAGTTAGTCACTGCTGTGCATTATTTAAACATTCAGGTTGTGTTGAAGACAGAAAGTAAATGACTAGCAGTGTTAAATTTCTGAAGCCCCTCGGCCCTATTAAAGATGAGTATCCAATTTTAATTTGGAATGCAAATCAGGCGAGGTGGGTGAAACCCCCATAACACTGTTGGCATGATGCCCTGGTAAGGTTAACTCCCGAGTTTCATTTCCATTTGACTGAAAGGCTGCACTCCACATGACATCAGGAATCAGGCAGCCTGCCCACATGACACATGCAAGTTGCAGCTCGCCTCCCGAAGGCTACTTAAAACAGGGATGCACTTCTTAAAGCCAGGATGAAATCCCCGTTTTCACTTTTGCTGCAAGAACTGTTTCAAAATATTTTGCAACGTCAAGTATTTTGGTTTTCTGATACATCCCTGGAGGTCCTGCTGGAGGAAGGCAGGCTAGGGAGGGCAGTACTGTTTCCCAGCAGCTAACTATGAAGCAGGCCTGGACAGAGGTGGCCAATAAGAATCCATGCCAGAAGCCCCTGTGTTCCCTGTGTCGGGGGAACCATTGGAGAAAAGAAACAAACTAATTTCCTGCATGTACAATCTATATTAACGACTTGGAAGAAGGGACTGAGTGTAACGTAGCCAAGTTTGCTGACGAAACAAAGATGGGACGAAAAGCAATGTGTGAGGAGGACACAAAAAATCTGCAAAAGGACATAGATAGGCTAAGTGAGTGGGCAAAAATTTGGCAGATGGAGTATAATGTTGGAAAGTGTGAGGTCATGCACTTTGGCAGAAAAAAATCAAAGAGCAAGTTATTATTTAAATGGAGAAAGATTGCAAAGTGCCGCAATACAGCGGGACCTGGCGGTACTTGTGCACGAAACACAAAAGGATAGTATGCAGGTACAGCAAGTGATCAGGAAGGCCAATGGGATCTTGGCCTTAATTGCAATGTGGATGGAGCATAAAAGCAGGGAAGTCTTGCTACAGCTATACAAGGTATTGCTGAGGTCACACCTAGAATATTGCATTCAGTTTGGGTTTCCATATTTGGAGGCAGTTCAGAGAAGGTTCACTCGGTTGATTCCGGGGATGAGGGGGTTGACTTATGAGGAAAGGTTGAGTAGGTTGAACCTCTACTCATTGGAATTCAGAAGAATGAGAGGCGATCTTATCGAAACATATGATTATGAGGGGGCTTGACAAGGTGGATGCAGAGAGGATGTTTCCACTGATGGGGGAGACTAGAACTAGAGGGCATGATCTTAGAATAAAGGGCCGCCCATTTAAAACAGAGATGAGGAGGAATTTTTTCCCTCAGAGGGTTGTAAATCTGTGGAATTTGCTGCCTCAGAGAGCTGTGGAAGCTGTGACATTGAATAAATTTAAGACAGAAATAGACAGTTTATTGAATGATAAGGGGATAAGGGGTTATGGGGAGCGGGCGGAGAAGTGGACCTGAGTCCATGATCAGATCAGCCATGATCGTATTGAATGGCGGAGCAGGCTCGAGGGGCCGTATGGCCTACTCCTGTTCCTATTTCTTATATTCTTATGTTCTTATTCTGCGGTAGTGCTCTGCCTCTGGTGCTGTCCATTTGTCTATCTACCGGTCATTTTTTTCCATTTTTCTCTCCATCTTTCCGCCTCACCTGTCCTCTCTCTCTCTATCTCATTCTGTCTTCGCCTCGTGTCTTTCTATCATTCTATTCTTCGGTCTTGTCTTTTCTATTGCTCACTGTTGGTTTCACTGGGTATCGGTCTCTGCATTGTGCAATCAGAAGGTCAAAGGAAGAGGTAGAATTCAAACTGGCTAGACAATATTATAGTAGGGATTGACTGCATCTTGCTGTGTAATTGTCTACAAATGTTCTTGTATCTCAATCTGGCTATCTTGATGAGTCTCCATTGCTAAGCAGGCACTTCTCCCTATCTTTAAGAATCTTTGGGGTGGAAATTCAGTTGTGCCTCTAAATTTTGAGCCAGGAAGGGTTTGCATCTCTAGCCACAAAGTTCACCAGCTGGGCCCTGAGTGTGGAGCGGAGCGCTAAGGGAGGCGTTCCACACCTTTTTTATGGCGCTAGTCCGGCCAAGCAAATGAAAATCCCATGGTAAACAGCCGGCCTCGGAGCAACCTAAGAGAGGCTCCCGTGCAAAAAAAAATCTGAAAAAAATGCCACCAAAAACTTTCCCAATACATTACTCATGCCACCACAACATAAATCGCAAAAAAAAAACAATCACACTTAACTCAGGTCCACATTACCTCACTGTGGCCATTACAGCTTGGAAAGTCAACATCCACAGGCGTTTCATTAGGACACGCTACTTGGCGCTACGGATCGGGCGCGAGGCAAATATCGAGCCGGTGTCGCAACCAGGGGCAGTGCACACCGGCTCGTCTCTTCCGGGCGAAAATGCTCTGTGCACACTTGAAACCGGCACCAAATGTCACGGCTGGAAGCTGGCCACCTGTCCGAAAGTGCTTACCGCCGCCATTGCCGCCCCTCTGGGGCACTACCAGGGGCGGCTGAGACTGAAATCCAGCCCTTTGTCTATTGAATAGCACAGTGAATGCTGTTTCAATTGAAAAGAAATTGGGACGTTATTGATTCAGGAGTGGGTGGAGGGATTCTTTCTGGTTGTTAAAGTGGGAGAGAGGAGAAAGTGGTCTGAACAGATGCACAAGGGTGTAGAGGGACTGGAGGGTAGCTAATGTAACACCACTTTTTAAAAAGGGAGGGAGAGAGAAAACGGGTAATTGTCGACCAGTTAGCCTGACATCAGTAGTGGGGAAAATGTTGGAATCAATTATTAAAGATGAAATAGCAGCGCATTTGGAAAGCAGTGACAGAATCGGTCCAAGTTAGCATTGATTTATGAAAGGGAAATCTTGCTTGACAAATCTTCTGGAATTTTTTGAGGATATAACTAATAGAGTGGACAAGGGAGAACCAGTGGATGTGGTGTATTTGGACTTTCAAAAGGCTTTTGACAAGGTCCCACACAAGAGATTGGTGTGCAAAATTAAAGCACATGGTATTGGGGGTAATGTACTGATGTGATTAGAGAACTGGTTGGCAGACAGGAAGCAGAGAGTCGGGATAAACGGGTCCTTTTCAGAATGGCAGGCAGTGACTAGTGGAGTACCACAGGGTTCAGTGCTGGGACCGCAGCTATTTACAATATACATTAATGATTAAAATGAAGGAATAGAGTATAATATCTCCAAGTTTGCAGATGACACTAAACTGGGTGGCGGTGTGAGCTGTAGGGAGGACGCTAAGAGGCTGCAGGGTGATTGGACAGGTTAGGTGAGTGGGCAAATGCAAGGCAGGTTGTGAGGTTATCCACTTTGGGGGCAAAAAAACAAAGGCAGAATATTATCTGAATGGTGGCAGATTAGGAAAAGGGGGCGGTGCAACGAGACCTGGGTGTCATGGTTCATCAGTCATTGAAAGTTGGTATGCAGGTAAAGCAGGCGGTAAAAAAGGCAAATGGTATGTTGGCTTCATAGCTAGGGCATTTGAGTATAGGAGCAGGGACGTCTTACTGCAGTTGTACAGGCCCTTGATGAGGTCTCACGTGGAATATTGTGTTCAGTTCTGGTCTCCTAATCTGAGGAAGGACGTTCTTGCTATTGAGGGAGTGCAGCAAAGGTTCACCAGACTGATTCACAGGATGGCTGGACTGACATATGAGGAAAGACTGGATCAACTGGACCTTTATACACTGGAGTTTAGAAGGATGACTGGGAATCTCATAGAAACATATAAGATTCTGACGGGACTGGACAAGTTAGATGTGGGAAGAATGTTCCCATTGTTGGGGAAGTCCAGAACCAGGGGACACAGTCTTAGGAAAAGGGGTAGGCCATTTAGGATTGAGAGTTGTTAACCTGTAGAATTCCCTGCTGCAGAGAGTTGTTGATGCCAGTTCATTGGATATATTCAAGAGGGAGTTAGATATGGCCCTTACGGCTTGGGGGATCAAGGGGTATGGAGAGAAAGCAGGAAAGGGGTACTGAGGGAATGATCAGCCATGATCTTATTGAATGGTGATGCAGGCTCGAAGGGCCAAAAGGCCTACTCTGCACCTATTTTCTATGTTTCTATGATGGAGCAAACTGTATGCACTGCATGACCTAAACATAGGGCTCACATTTGCACATTTTCTAATCTGTAATGGATCTGACCTAGTGCTAGCTGAGAATCAAGTCTGTAAGACAATGACCTTCCTATAACTGTTCTTATAAAGCAGGAGATTTTCCATTAGATGGGTGGGGAATGAATCAGTTCCTGAACTGAATGTTCCTTTAATGAATATTATCATGTTAACAGGGTGCCTGTTACTGTCGTTGCTCATGTTTGTAGGTTAGGGAATATTTGATATCTTGCTTTCTGCCTTTTTATGCAAAAAATGGATGCAGAGACATTCTCTGGTTCTAACACACTGTTGGTTAGAGGAATGTTCAGTCCTGAGTTTAACCCTGCCCGGCGATGGGAATGGAGCGAGTTGGTGGTTAACATAACGGTCCTGTTCCCAACGCTCCTATCTGCTGCTATTTTTAGAGGAGGCAGAGGAGTTCACCACAGGTAGGCACAGGGCCTCAAATATATTTAAATTGGGGTCCTATGGTGCAATTGAGACACTATTGTAATTTCAATTGTTGCAAATGGGGTCAATAATTCAAAAAAAATCAGAGTTTGGAGCACAATTGCAAATAGGCACAAAACAAAATGAGCTCAACGATTCTCAGGCAAAGGTTTCATGATGCTAGCAACTCAAACACACACCAGTATAAACTGGATTTAGCCTTCCGAAAGGACCATTCCCTCTACAACATCTTGATCCACTCTTCCATCATCCCCAAAACTTCTTTCCCTGCCCACGGCAACTTCCCGTGCAAGCGCAAGAGATGCAACACCTGCCGTTTCACCTCTTCACTTCCCAACATCCAGAGCCCCAAACACGCCAAGATGAAACAGTGATTTACTTGCACTTTCCGTTTAGTACAGGTGCAACCTGTACAGGTGCAACGTCTGAAATCCGGAATCCTTGGGACCGACTCCGTGCCGGTTTTTGGGTTTTGCCAGATTTCAGACCAGAAAATCAGTCGTTTGAAATCTGGAATTCTCAGGGACGAATACGTGTCGGATTTCGGGTTTTGCTGGATTTCGGACCTCGCCGCCCGCCAATCCTCCATTCCTCGCCGATTCACGCCAATCCTCCACTCCTCCGCTCGTCGATTCCTGCCACTCCTCACCAGTTTCCTCGTCCCCCGCTGCCCGATGTCGCCATGTTGGCCTCCTCAAAAATGTCCGGTTTTCGAACAATAGTTCCGGATTCCAAGGAAACTGGTGAGGAGTGGCGGGAATCGACGAGCGGAGGAGCGGAAGATCGGCGTGAATCGGCAAGGAATGGAGGATTGGCGGGTGGCGAGGTCCGAAATCCAGCAAAACCCGAAATCCGACACGGATTCCGGACAACTCCAACTGCGATGCGCAAACTGTCCGGTTTTCGGACAATTCTGGTTTCGGGACATTGCACCTGTATACTGTATTCACAGCTCACAGTGCAGTCTCCTCTACATTGAGGAGACAAAACGGCAGTTGGGTGATCATTTCCCTGAACACCTCCGTTCAGTTCACAAGCTTCCAGTCGCTTGCCATTTTAATTCTCCGCCCCACTCCCTCTCTGACCTCGACCTCCTGCAGTGTTCCAATGAAGCTCAATGAAAGCTCGAGGAACAGCATCTCATCTTTCGATCAGGCACTTTACAGCCTTCTGGACTCAACAACGGGTTCAACAATTTCAGATCATGAACACTGCCCCGATTTTTTGGACAGCAAATGCTGGTAATGATTCTGTTGTTGCCATTTACAGCTCCTCCAGGCCCACCTTTAGGTTCTTTACTTGTTCCATTACTGCCCCTTTTTGCCTTGCACTATCAAGTCTTTTGTCATTTAAATTACTCCTGCCATCCACCCTATCACAGACCTTTCCTTTTATTCTTTCCTCCCCTTCTCCTGCCTCTGTACTTGCTTGAAACCGGTTACATCTGAAACATTAATATAAAAGCAAAATACTGCAGATGGTGGAATCTGGAATAAAAACAGAAAATGCTGGAAATCTCAGCAGGTCAGGCAGCATCTGTGGAGAGAGAAACAGAGTTAATGTTTCGGGTCGATGACCCTTCGTCAGAACTGCAGAACAGGATCATCGACCCGAAACGTTAACTCTGCTTCCTCTCCACAGATGCTGCCTGACCTGCTGAGATTTCCAGCATTTTCTGTTTTTATTACATCTGTAGCAGTTTCCAGTTCTGACAAAAGGTTCAGGCCTGAAACGTTTCTCTGCTTCTCTCTCCTGCAGTGGATCTGAGTGTTAGCCTTGGCTCAGTTGGTAGCAAACTAGCCTCTGAGTCAAAAGATTGTGGGTTCAAATCCCACTGCAGGGACTTCAGTGCAAAAAATCTAGGCTAGCACTCCAGTACAGTGCTGAGGGAGCGCTGCACTGTCAGAGGTGTCGTCTTTTGGATGAGATGTTAAACCGAGGCCCCATCTGTTCCCTCAAGTGGACATAAAAGAACCTATGGCACTATTTTGAAGGGCAGTGGAGTTATCCCCGGTGTCCTGGCCAATATTTATCCTTCAAATCAACATAACAAAAAAAAAGATTATCTGGTCATTATCATATTGCTGTTCATGGGAGCTTGCTTGTGCACTGCCGCGTTTCCTACATTGCAATAGTGAATACACTCTAAATATACTTCATTGGTTGTAAAGTGCTTTGAGACATCCAGTGGTTGTGAAAGGCACTATATAAATTCATTCCAGTGTAAACTGGAGGTGGACTTGCAATCACATCCTTTCATCCTCAACTTCCCATCCAGTCTGTCCATCTATCTACACCCAATTCCCTCACTGTATTCATTCCAAGCCTGGCCTATGCATTTGGATAGCAATGTTACAGCTGTCCCAGTGCCCATGAGAACATACAGGAGATCTCTCCACTCAGGTAGCCTTGGTAGATGCAATATTGTACCTGGTTTACTTATGATGTCTGGTTGGGATAAACAGTAAAAGCTCTTCTTAGACTTGGAGAATGACAGGTTAACAACGTACACACTGGTTTGATTTTTTTTAATTCTTTGACGTCAGCTGCAGTCATAAGAACATAAGAACATAAGAATTAAGAACAGGAGTAGGCCATCGAGACCCTAGAGCCTGCTCCGCCATTCAAAAAGATCATGGCTGATCTGGCCGTGGACTCAGCTCCACTTACCCGCCCGCTCCCCATAACCCTCAATTCCCTTATTGGTTAAAAATCTATCTATCTGTGATTTGAATACATTCAATGAGCTAGCCTCAACTGCTTCCTTGGGCAGAGAACTCCACAGATTCACAACCCTCTGGGAGAAGAAATTCCTTCTCAACTCGGTTTTAAATTGGCTCCCCCGTATTTTGAGGCTGTGCCCCCTAGTTCTAGTCTCCCCGACCAGTGGAAACAACCTCTCTGCATCTATCCTGTCTGTTCATTATTTTAAATGTTTCTATAAGATCACCCCTCATCCTTCTAAACTCCAATGAGTAAAGACCCAGTCTACTCAATCTATCATCATAAGGTAACCCCCTCATCTCCGGAATCAGCCTAGTGAATCGTCTCTGTACCCCCTCCAAGGCTAGTATATCCTTCCTTAAGTAAGGTGACCAAAACTGCACGCAGTACTCCAGGTGCGGCCTCACCAATACCCTGTACAGTTGCAGCAGGACCTCCCTGTTTTTGTACTCCATCCCTCTCGCAATGAAGGCCAACATTCCATTCGCCTTCCTGAGAGCTTTGTTCCATCATTGATCAGGTTACATAGCAACAGGTTAGAATAACCACCATTGGCTATAAGATGAAACTAACTAATTGAAAAACAACTGGGTTTTGGAGTTATGCAGCCATGAAGTAATGCAAGGGAGAGAGTAAAAGAGTTGAAACGAAGCTATCTGGACAATATATTTGAATAGTGGAGGATCATGCTCAGTCTGGAGGACTTATAACCCCACAGCTAAATTAGCTGTCTGCAGCCAGCATTAGGTCAGAGGGCATTACAATGTACACGGAATTGGTTACTTCCTGGTAAGCAACTCTAGTAATTGTGTCACTGAGGCTGTCAGTCATGAACAATTTGGAACACACTCACAGTCAGTGTTCATGTTAACATATGAAAAAGAGGGGACAAAATGGAGTAAAACTGGCCCTCTGAACTTCATACCTTATGAAAAAAACAACAAATAGAGGGGTGTGATTAAAAGATTATTGAAATCATCTAAATATCCTTGAATTACATTACAATATCATTACAACAGTGACTACACTCCAAAAGTACTTCATTGGCTGTAAAGTGCTTTGAGATGTCCAGTGGTCATGAAAGGCGCTATATATATGCAAGTCTTTCTTTCTTCTTTCTTCCAATTAGATCCCAGCCTTGTAATTATTCCCAGATATCTGTTATTCTACACATAGATGTACCATCACAGCCCCTTGAGTGGCTATCACTCTTGGGGATCCACTTTCTCTGTATAATCTCACAATGGTTTGTATTTTAAACTGTAGTCATCCGACAAGAAAAGAAGAATAGTCACAAATGGAAACACCTCAGAGGCCATTCTTGCACACCTCCTAAAAACCAGTTCAAGAGTAGCACTGGCAGAGGCCTGGGAGCAGGTCACCTTGCTGTCTTCCTTGAAGAAATGTGTAGGTGATTGGGTGGGCGAGGAAAGGGACAGCATTGAGAGGGGAAAAGAAAGTAAATATGGGCATTAAAAAAAAATGTCTAACATGAATGTAGAAACAATGACCTGAGAAACAGAAGCCAATAGAAAGCCTAAGCCTTGCATCCATCTATTTCTACCCATCAGGTACTCCACTCTGCATTTTTTGTTTTCATTTCTAATTTCCAGCAGTTGCAGTATTTTGCTTTTGCATTCTACACCATTTCTGGCTGTGGAACTCTTTCCCACGTGTATCAACATCTGGCACTCTATACGTTGTGTGAAGAAATACATATGCAGAATGTATCATCATTTGGTGAGCCAGAGCTTTGATTGCATGTGTTAGAGAAACTGAAAGGTTTGGTTTGCCTGTCAATGGCCCTGTGACATCTATCCTCCTTAAAGTTGTTTCCTTCTGACCCTGGTTGTTATGCCACCTAAAATATGCTTTAAAAAATAGTTGATTATATTGAGCCTGACCTTTTGAAATGTATGTAGCATCACTTACAATGAAATGTGTGATTGAGTGTCCAATACGCAGCAAGTGATAAATATTGAAAGATGTAAATGGATGAAGTACTCAAAGTGTCTCGTTTTTGTTGCAGCAAAAAAAATGTATCCTTGGATATCAAGATTTTCTATTTACTGCACAAAGCAATTTTCTGATTTTGTTTTCCATGCAGCAATCATATGACCTTCCTCTGTTGTGCTATCCAAACATCCCCTGCTGGGTCATTTCAGTTTTGACTTTACTGCCTGCTGTTAGCATTAGTCAATGGTCATAGTAGGGTCCATTAAATAGAGAAACATGGGCATACAAAGGAACGTCTAGCTCACTATACTTGTGCACTGTAAGGGGGAGACAATTTGTGAATTTCTGGGGGATTTGTGTTGGCTGCTTCCAAAAACTTAGGTTAAAAAGTAAAAACAGCAAGCACCAGATTACCAGTAAAAGAATGGTTTTATGTACAAAAACACAATTTACTGCAGGGCTTTCTCCCTTAACCTGCTCTATCTTTAAACTGCTTTGTTGTCCTAACTTGCTTTCAGGCTTCTGTATGCCCAAAGCCAGCAGGGTCCTTCTTTAAATAAAGTCACTCCAGGACTGTGGTATATTCTCTACGACATCACAACACACAAACTTTACAAGATGGCTCTTAACACAGGAATGTGTCAGGTGACCTGTCACGTGATGCCTTTATTGTATTTACAGCATTACCACAGTAGTCCACTAGGTGGAGCAGTAGTCCAGTAGATGGAGCTATATATTACACTTGTCCCTCCTTAATGAAGAACTAATTGTAACAAACAATCCTCATACATAACTTGCATGGCTATACATAACAAAAGATATGGACCTATTTTGCCATATTTACAAATTAAACTTAACCACTTGTTTTCTGTTTTGAAGAGGATACCTTCACTCTCGAACAGAACTTTCCAAACATGGTGTCGAACTTAGACTCATTTGAGGCTGATCCTGAGGAGAGTTTATCTCTAAGGGATACCCTTGATCTACATTTGAATTCTCTACAACTTCAGACCGTTTGTCTGCCTTACTCGGACTCAGACTTAATTTCTGACTTTCTCGTGGACTTGTTTCTAGTACATTTGATGTAGGATATGCTACTGGTACTGTACTTGTAATAAGACTAACTGATGAGTCAGAAATAATCGAATCATTCCAACTTCCAACTCCTTCCATATCTGTAGGAAAAATATCAATGTGAACAAACCTAACCTGTCCATGATCAAACATCTTGACCAAATATGTGCGAGGACCACATATCTTCACCACTCTTCCCAGTAACCACTTTAACCATTTATGTTGATGGTTCTTCACTCTCACCTTCTGGTTTAATTTCAAACTTCTCTTTTTTACTCTACCTCTATCATGATTCTCTTTCTGTCTTAATTGTGTCTCTTCTACGGACTGTGCAAAATTTGGTTTTAACAACGAGATTCTGGTTCATGGCTGTCGTTTGAGAAACAACTCTGCTGGTGTTCTACCAGTAGTTGTATGAGGAGTATTACGATAAGTAATCACAACATTTGCCAATCTGTGGTCCAAGAACAACTGCCGTTTCTTTGAATTTGGATCCAACATTTGTTTGATGAGGGCACGTTTTACAATTTGTACTGTGCGCTCTGCTATACCATTTAAAGCAGGGTGGTACAGAGGAACCTTAATATGTTTCACACCATTTCTGCTTGTGAACTGTGCAAATTCTTCTGAACAAAATTGTAGCCCATTATCAGATACAGTCTCTCTGGGAAGCCATATGAAGAAAATAATCTTCACAAATGGTCTAGTGTTTTACTTGTTGTTATTTTCCACATCAGAAATACCTCTACCTACTTCGAATGGCTATCAAACACAATGAACAATTGCTGTCCTTCTAGCTCAGCAAAATTGATATGTAACCTTTGCCACACCCTGGGAGGCCATTTCCATGGCCGTAATGGTCTGATGGTGGTTTCTTGCTTACCGATTGACATGTTGTACACTGACTAATGATGTACGCTATATCTTTAACTAGACCTGGCCACCATAAGTAACTGCGTGCAAAACTCTTGGTCAAGCACATTCCCAGGTACTGTTCATGAAGATCTCCTAATAATTTGGATCTGAATTAATTTGGAATAACCACTCTTGCACCCCACATGATACAACCTTTATCCAAAGGAATAATTCAATCCTAGGAATGAAGTATGGATGAATATCTTTCTCTGATACCTGGTTTGGCCAGCCATTTGCGATGTAATCATGCACCTTTGACATAACTGGGTCACGTTTGGCTGCTCTACCAAACTCTTCAGCTGTGACTGGCAGTTCATCAATGTATGAAAAATAAAACACTTCTTCCCTATCGGGTGTAACTTGTGATGGGGATGGCAATCTAGACATAGCATCAGCATTACTGTGATCAGCTGATCGTCTGTATTCAATATCATATGTATATGCTGACAAAATCAATGCCCATCTCTGCATTCGTGCTGCAGCTAAGGTTGGAACTGGGAATTTTGGATGGAGGATTGCTGTCAGGGGCTTATGGTCCATAACGATGGTAAACTTATGACTATACAAGTATTTGTGGAACTTATTGACTCCAAAAATTAATGCCAAAGCTTCCCTTTCAATCTGCACATAATTACGCTCACTGGCACTGAGAGTGCATGAAGCAAAAGCAATTGGTCTCTCCTCCCCATTACATAGTACATGAGAGATCAATGCCCCAACTCCATTCAGAGAGGCATCACATGTTAGCTTGATCTTATATATGTCATAGTGAACTAACATGGTGCTCTCTACCTGGCTTTTACACTCCTTGAATGCTGCGTCACATTCTTCTGACCACTTCCACTAGACCTGTTTTTCCAACAGCTCATTCAATGGATGTAACACTGTAGCTAAGTAGGAACTTTCCATAATAGTTCAAAAGACCCAAAAATGATCAAAGTTCAGTGATATTCTTGGGAGTGGGTGCATTTCTAATTGCACCCAACTTTCCCTTGGTTGGATGTAAACCATCTTTGTCTACTCTGTGTCCCAAGTACTCCACTGAGTTTTGAAATAACTCACACTTGCAAGCAGACACTCGTACTCTGCTTCTCTAGTTGTTTGAGCACTTCATTCAACACGTTATTATGGATTTGCCTGTTTGGCGCTGAAATGACTATGTCATCTAAATAACATACTATTCCTTCAATACCTTGCAAAATCTGGTTCATCACCCCTTGGAATATGGTGAGGACGGAAGACACTCCAAATAGTAGCCTATTAAATTGGCATAGGCCTAGATGCGTATTTATAGTCAAGCATGACTTGGACCCCTCATCTAGTACAAGTTGTAAGTAGGCATTTGTGAGATCTAACTTTAAGATTTGACCACCTGTCAGCATTGTGAACAAATCTCCTACATTTGACAATGTATTAGGAAGATTAGACGATTACCCTTTAGAACTTGGTTAATGGTTACTTTATAATCACCACATAACCTTACCTTGCTATCTGACTTGGGTACAACAACAATGGTTGTAGCCCAATTATATAGATCTATCTTAGAGATACTGTTCTCAGTCTCTATCTTTTGAGTTCTTGCTCAATTCTCTCCTTGAGTGCATATGGTATGGGACATGGCTTGCAATAAACTGGTCTAGTGTCCTTCTGACACTCACCTTGAAGCCTTGGAACGAACGGCCTGTTTCACAGAACACCTTCAGATACTTCTTGATGACATCATCCTTCGATGCAAATCTTGTTTCAACACGAAAAATTTCATTCCAATCCAGCTTCAGTGATCCCAACTAACTTCTACCAAGTAAGGCAGACTTGTCTCCTGCCACTTCTAAAAGAGGCAAGCTCTGAAATTGATCCTTGTATTTCACCGGTACGATGATACGACCTACCACAGGAATTTTCTCTCCTGAGTAGCCTCACAGTGCTACCTTAGATTTCTTCAATGGGAAATCACGCAATTTGTCTAGATATAGCGATTCCGGTACTACACTCACGGATGCACCAGTGTCGAATTCCATGGGTATCCTAGTTCCTGCAACATCTACTTGGATGATGATACTTTTCGAATCGCTGTTAGATACCCTCGTGCTCCTGATGATGTGTAGCTCTTTATCCTGTTGCTTTTCTTCCATACTATGTAGTCTCTGGGGATTTTTACTTATAGCCTTGAAAGTTGGTTTACTCTTCAGTCAGCATGCCTTCGCAAGATGCCCAGTTTTAATGCAGAAGAAACACTCTGCCTTCACATATGGACAACTTTGAGCAATGTGTTGTCCCAGGCACCGATAGCATGACTTCAATGCTCTGTTATCTTCGCCAGTTGCTGAGACTTTGGGGCCCAACTGCCTTTTACTTTTAACCTGCAGACGATTCACCTCGGTTGTCTGACAAATAGAAATGGTACGAAATTCTCGGGAATATTGGTCAGCCATATCCATTGACATAGCTGTCTGACAAGCCAAATCAAAAGTCAGGTTATGGGTTGTCAACAACATCCTCCTGATTGCTTCATTTTTCATCCCTCAAATAAAGCGTCACGCAATGCTCGATCCTGAAAATTTCCAAAATGACAGTGAATGGATAGCTTTTTTAATGCTACAATGTACTTTGAGCATCCACGATGCTGAGAATGACGTGAGTAGCACGTGTAGCGAGTTGGTCTTACCGCAGGTGAAGGGTCCACAGCCAGATAGGGAATGGAAGACCAGCAGGAAGAGTAGTGCAAGGGGGGTGGTGCCTTCCCCTGTGGTCATCCCCCTGCAAAACAGATACACTGCTTTGAGTGCTGTTGGGAGGGATGACTCATCCGGGGAGGGCAGCAGCAGCCAGGTTCATGGCACCGTGGCTGGCTCTGTTGCACAGGAGGGCGGGAAAAAGAGTGGGAGAGCGATAGTGATAGGGAATTCAATTGTAAGGGGAATAGATAGGCGTTTCTGCGGCCGCAACCGAGACTCCAGGATGGTATGTTGCCTCCCTGGTGCAAGGGTCAAGGATGTCTCGGAGCGGGTGCAGGACATTTTAAAAAGGGAAGGAGAACAGCCAGTTGTCATGGTGCACATTGGTACCAACGACATAGGTAAAAAAAAGGGATGAGGTCCTACGAAACTAACTTAAGGAGCTAGGAGCTAAATTGAAAAGTAGGACCTCAAAAGTAGTAATCTCAGGATTGCTACCAGTGCCATGTGCTAGTCAGAGTAAGAATCGAAGGATAGCGCATATGAATATGTGGCTTGAACAGTGGTGCAAAAGAGAGGGATTCAAATTCCTGGGGCATTGGAACCGGTTCTGGGGGAGGTGGGACCTGTACAAACTGGACGGTCTGCACCTGGGCAGGACCGGAACCAATGTCCTAGGGAGAGTGTTTGCTAGTGCTGTTGGGGAGGAGTTAAACTAATATGGCAGGGGGATGGGAACCAATGCAGGGAGACAGAGGGAAACAAAAAGGAGACAAAAACAAAAGACAGAAAGGAGATGAGGAAAAGTGGAGGGCAGAGAAACCCAAGACAAAAAACAAAAAGGGCCACTGTACAGCAAAATTCTAAAAGGACGAAGGGTGTTAAAAAAACAAGCCTGAAGGCTTTGTGTCTTAATGCAAGGAGTATCCGTAATAAGGTGGATGAATTAACTGTGCAAATAGATGTTAACAAATATGATGTGATTGGGATTACGGAGACATGGCTCCAGGATGATCAGGGCTGGGAACTCAACATCCAAGGGTATTCAACATTCAGGAAGGATAGAATAAAAGGAAAAGGAGGTGGGGTAGCATTGCTGGTTAAAGAGGAGATTAATGCAATAGTTAGAATGGACATTAGCTTGGATGATGTGGAATCTATATGGATAGAGCTGCAGAACACCAAAGGGCAAAAAACGTTATTGGGAGTTGTGTACAGACCTCCAAACAGTAGTAGTGATGTTGGGGAGGGCATCAAACAGGAAATTAGGGGTGCATGCAATAAGGGTGCAGCAGTTATAATGGGTGACTTTAATATGCACATAGATTGGGCTAACCAAACTGGAAGCAATACGGTGGAGGAGGATTTCCTGGAGTGCATAAGGGATGGTTTTCTAGACCAATATGTCGAGGAACCAACTAGGGGGGAGGCCATCTTAGACTGGGTGTTGTGTAATGAGAGAGGATTAATTAGCAATCTCGTTGTGCGAGGCCCCTTGGGGAAGAGTGACCATAATATGGTGGAATTCTGCATTAGGATGAAGAATGAAACAGTTAATTCAGAGACCAAGGTCCAGAACTTAAAGAAGGGTAACTTTGAAGGTATGAGGCATGAATTGGCTAGGATTGATTGGCGAATGATACTTAAGGGGTTGACTGTGGATGGGCAATGGCAGACATTTAGAGACCGCATGTATGAACTACAACAATTGTACATTCCTGTCTGTCGTAAAAATAAAAAAGGGAAGGTGGCTCAACCGTGGCTATCAAGGGAAATCAGGGATAGTATTAAAGCCAAGGAAGTGGCATACAAATTGGCCAGAAATAGCAGAAAACCCGGAGACTGGGAGAAATTTAGAACTCAGCAGAGGAGAACAAAGGGTTTGATTAGGGCAGGGAAAATGGAGTACGAGAAGAAGCTTGCAGGGAACATTAAGACAGATTGCAAAAGTTTCTATGGATATGTAAAGAGAAAAAGGTTAGTAAAAACAAACATAGGTCCCCTGCAGTCAGAATCAGGGGAAGTCATAACGGGGAACAAAGAAATGGCGGACCAATTAAACAAGTACTTTGGTTCGGTATTCACTAAGGAGGACATTAACAACCTTCCGGATATAAGAGGGGTCAGAGGGTCTAGTAAGGAGGAGGAACTGAAGGAAATCCTTATTAGTCGGGAAATTGTGTTGGGGAAATTAATGGGATTGAAGGCCGATAAATCCCCAGGGCCTGATGGACTGCATCCCAGAGTACTTAAGGAGGTGGCCTTGGAAATAGCGGATGCATTGACAGTCATTTTCCAACATTCCATAGACTCTGGATCAGTTCCTATGGAGTGGAGGGTAGCCAATGTAGCCCCACTTTTTAAAAAAGGAGGGAGAGAGAAAACATAGAATTATAGACCGGTCAGCCTGACATCGGTAGTGGGTAAAATGATGGAATCAATTATTAAGGATGTCATAGCAGCGCATTTGGAAAGAGGTGACATGATAGGTCCAAGTCAGCATGGATTTGTGAAAGGGAAATCATGCTTGACAAATCTTCTGGAATTTTTTGAGGATGTTTCCAGTAGAGTGGACATGGGAGAACCAGTTGATGTGGTGTATTTGGACTTTCAGAAGGCTTTCGACAAGGTCCCACACAAGAGATTAATGTGCAAAGTTAAAGCACATGGGATTGGGGATAGTGTGCTGACATGGATTGAGAACTGGTTGTCAGACAGGAAGCAAAGAGTAGGAGTAAATGGGTACTTTTCAGAATGGCAGGCGGTGACTAGTGGAGTTCCGCAAGATTCTGTGCTGGGGCCCCAGCTGTTTACACTGTACATTAATGATTTAGATGAGGGGATTAAATGTAGTATCTCCAAATTTGCGGATGACGCTAAGTTAGGTGGCAGTGTGAGCTGCGAGGAGGATGCTATGAGGCTGCAGAGCGACTTGGATAGGTTAGGTGAGTGGGCAAATGCATGGCAGATGAAGTATAATGTGGATAAATGTGAGGTTATCCATTTTGGTGGTAAAAACAGAGAGACAGCATATTATCTGAATGGTGACAGATTAGGAAAAGGGGAGGTGCAACGAGACCTGGGTGTCATGGTACATCAGTCATTGAAGGTTGGCATGCAGGTACAGCAGGTGGTTAAGAAAGCAAATGGCATGTTGGCCTTCATAGCGAGGGGATTTGAGTACAGGGGCAGGGAGGTGTTGCTACAGTTGTACAGGGCATTGGTGAGGCCACACCTGGAGTATTGTGTACAGTTTTGGTCTCCTAACCTGAGGAAGGACATTCTTGCTATTGAGGGAGTGCAGCGAAGGTTCACCAGACTGATTCCCGGGATGGCGGGACTGACCTATCAAGAAAGACTGGATCAACTGGGCTTGTATTCACTGGAGTTCAGAAGAATGAGAGGGGACCTCATAGAAACGTTTAAAATTCTGATGGGTTTAGACAGGTTAAATGCAGGAAGAATGTTCCCAATGTTGGGGAAGTCCAGAACCAGGGGTCACAATCTAAGGATAAGGGGTAAGCCATTTAGGACCGAGATGAGGAGGAACTTCTTCACCCAGAGAGTGGTGAACCTGTGGAATTCTCTACCACAGAAAGTTGTTGAGGCCAATTCACTAAATATATTCAAAAAGGAGTTAGATGTAGTCCTTACTACTAAGAGGATCAAGGGGTATGGTGAGAAAGCAGGAATGGGGTACTGAAGTTGCATGTTCAGCCATGAACTCATTGAATGGCGGTGCAGGCTAGAAGGGCCGAATGGCCTGCTCCTGCACCTATTTTCTATGTTTCTATGTACTCACTGATACTCTCATTAGTTAACTGATCTTGTATTCTGAAATTATAACTTTCAGCAATATCTCGGGGCTTAGGACTGTAGTACTGTTCTAACTTACTTAGAATCTCCGTAAGTGATGTGTCCTTTGGCTTGACAGGTACAAGCACATTTTTCAGGGTATCATACACCTCAGGGCCTGCTTCAGTCAGGAAAATAACCCATTTTCTTTCTAAAACAATCTGATTGCTGTTTTCATCATCGGGGTCTTCGATGATGCTATTTGCAGTGAAAAACATTTCTAGCCGCTCCAGATATGCTCCGAAAATCTCTCGGTCGCATTGAAACGCACCCAAGCACCTTATTATTCCCATAGGTGCAGCCATCTGGACTCCTTAGTTCAGCCAAGTGCTTGTAATTTACCTTGGATTTTTAGCTGTTCTTCAACAAAAAGGACCTCTCTAATCTCTCTGTTGTTTGGCTAGAATCATCCACCAACAAAAATTTCAGCTAGGGTATCCAGAAATCTGATCCTTCATCGCCAAATGTGGTATATTCTCTATGACGTCACAAAACATAAATAGCTCTTAACACAGGAACTTTTCAGATGAACCTGATGCCTTTATTGTAGTTACAGCAATGGCTGCATTACCACAGTAGTCTACTGGATGGAGCTATGTGTTACAAGGACTTCAGCATATAAACATCTATCAGATGAAATATTAAGCCACGTGACTTCAAAGGAAAAGAAAATCGGGCGTGGTGTAAAATGGACTGCCGATTCATTATCAGCATGTTTTGTGCTACTAGTGTTGACAAATTTTACTGTCTGGATGCTTGTGCGAAACCAGCTGGTACAATCAATGTGAAGTTTCATTGTAAGTGCTGACATCTTTCACCTCAATGACCAAAAATGTAATCTTTTTTTATGCAGCTGTAAAAGATTTATTGTAGATTTTCAAGGCTCCTAAAAGCTACTAATATTATAGTAATTTCTGATAAAATAAATAAAATAGTAATCTCAAAACCTTCGAAGATATCTGAACTCACTAGAGCTGTGTGTGCGTGGGCCTCAGAACTGAACTGCACCCATGGCCCTCATTATATTAGAGAGGTCGAACTTCGAAGGCACATTAGTGATGGAGAACACAGATGCTTGGGGGCATCTTGGGCATCGTGGCATCTTAAATGGTTATGGAGCTTCAGGAAGCCATGTTGGAAGAACTACTGCAGAAACATGGTTCACTGGCCTTGAAATTCCTGGATGATGGTAAATGAGTGCGTTGGCTGATCCAAATAGGTTTAAGTGTGTCAGATAGTTTGTTAAAAGTGCTTTTAAATGTGTCTTTCACTGACATCTGCCCTGGTATGCAAGTGTCCTTTGCTGATTTTAAAATTCCATCTCTTGATGATGGCTTTCTACTCCGTTGGCAGGAGAGGATGGCAGCAACAAGAGGAGGACAGTTTGACAAGAAAAGCACAGACGTGCTGCTTCAGGCTGTGGAGAGGCAGAAGATGAAGGTTGTACACCCCATGTGGCAAAAAGGTCCCACAAATAGCTAGACGCAAAGCCTGGCAGCAGACAGCAAAGGAACTGAATGCTGGCCAGACTGTGCAATCATACGGATGCAGTGCCAGAAATTGTTCATTGGTCAGAAAGGATAATATTGGGCATTGGATGGCAATGCTTCTCAACAAGGAGGTGATTCTTATGTGCACCTCAATGTATTCTGTACCTCACAATTTCACATCTTCTGTACATGTCTTGAAAGTTTCCCATCTTCACTACTCGAAATATTCTTTTAGCACTACGGATTCTCACAGCACAAGCATTCTGAACCCTAAAGCTCCCAATCTACAATGCCTCCTCATCCAAAGGAAACATTTTTTCCTGTACCAGATCCTTCTGATACAGGCTTCTTCAATACACTTTTCAGCAACAGCACACTCACACCCTGTCAATGAACTTACCCTCTTCTCTCAGGAGCTCAGAGACATCCATTCCAGAAGATTTATATAGACTCTAGGAGGGTAGCATAATTGGTGAGTGACTGAGCACGAGTGGACCGGAGTAGGAGGAAGAGGAACATGGAGCCCCTCAGCAGTGGGTGAATTCACCTCCCTTCCCAGCTGCTGAAAGCAGGGATCCAGATTTCCGCGGCCCAGTTTTTAAGAAAAGGATACATTTTGAACACAGCAGGTTTAGGAGGCATTGGTGGAGCTGCGCTGAAGCTTCTAACAAATGGTGTCTAGTATGGAGGAGTCAAGCAGTCACTTTAGTAGAGTGTTAAGGGTCGTCTTACAGAACTTGCAGGCCTCCTTGGATAGAGTGGCAATTCCAGCACCATCTGCAGTCCAGCCCGTGTAATGATGGCTCAAATAGCTGACAGCTGGCCCATGTACTGCATCACATCACCAACCAGGTCCTTGCTAAAAGAAATCAAGGCCCACGTCATTCCCAGAACCATGTTCCAGAATTACAGCATAGCCCTGTCTCCCAATCTCCTGTCAGTGGCAGCTCACTTAGAAGGAAAACGAGGATAGGTAGGCCGATGTGCACCATCATGGAACAAGAAGATAAGAGGGAAGCGCCATATTAATTCAAAGGAGACATACTCTGGGAAGGCAGCATTTACTGTCCATTTCTACTTGCCCTGAGAGACGTTAAAAGTCAACCACATATGAAAAACTGGAAGTAAGATTCCTACCCTTTGCTAATGAAGGGGTTGATGGTGGCTATGGAGATAGCCAGGAAAATAGCAACAATTGAGGCAGCATGTAGATATTGCTCTATTTTTGGCTCCAAATAAGCCATCACAAAAGGGGGTTTGGGGAAATAATTGTAATAAACATGGCATCTATCAGTGAGTGTAAAAGAGTTACAGCATTCTGCAAACATTTCTGAAGCTCAAAACAATTTTTTATTCAAAGACCAAAAACAAAGATTTTTCTTGACAAGACCAGCCTGTCCTTTCAGACAGATAGCACCTAAATGCTATAGCACCCGTTTTATTTTACAGCAGTAAACTGTGCTCAATGTTGGAACAGCAAATCTGAATACACAGATTTCTCACCCTCATTTGCAGACAGTTAGGGGGAGAAATTCAGGATGCCTCTAGGCACCAATATGTTCTGATTTTTAAAAAAATTGGCGTTTGTGCTCCAGGAAGGAAGTAAATCAAGCGCTCCACTTCCTTCCTGGAGTGCAAGAGGCAGCAGGCGGGGCGGTAGTTGTGCAACGCTGCACACTGGGCCGTGCAGCGCTGCCTCGTTGGAAGGTTCTTTCCCTCTCTTTAAAAGGAAGGACCATCACTGCAGGCTCTGCAAAACAAGAACTGACCTTCTCCCCAATGGCAGCCGCAATCCGGCCCGATCAGCCCGATGCACTGCAGCAGAGTGCCGGGCTAATCGAGCGGTCGCGATCTCCGGCTAAAGGAGATCGGGGCACAATGCCGTACTGCCGCTGCAAACCTCCCCCGATTATAGCGGGAATCGATCTGCTCACCCAGAGTTTTAACGGGAGGCACTAAGGAGACCAATTTCTAGGCCTTAGCTTTGATTATCCTCTTCAGACACAGTCGAGTGCAACCACCTGAAAAGTCATACAGGAAATTCAGGAGCAAAGCCGGTTCACGGACTCCCAGGCCGCCTGCAATTTCTGCGGTCTGGAGGAGTCCGTGTTCCATGTTTTTATTGAGTGCACAAGGTTGCAGCCCCTGTTCCATTATTTGAAGGGGCTGCTCCTGAAATTCTGGCTGCACTTCAGTCCCACTCTCCTGATCTTTGGGCACCCTGTGCGGAGGGGAGCGGGTAGGTCCGAGGGCCTCCTCGTAGGACTGCTCCTGGGCACGGCCAAGGGTGCCATCAGCCGGTCCAGGCAGCGGGCGGTCGAGGGGGTCGTTCAACCTGACTGCCTGCCTCTCTTCCGCTCTTACATCCGGTCCAGGGTGTCCTTGGAGATGGAGCACGCGGTGTCCACCGGTACGCTCGCGGCCTTCCGCGAGAGGTGGGCACCGGAGGGACTGGAGTGCATCATCACGCCCGGCAACCAAATTTTAATTTGATTTTACGTTTTAAAGTTTAATTTGTTTTCATTGCCGGTGCTTTTAGTGTCCCCCTTCCCTTTTATAGGGGGCACTGGGGAAAATTGTGATTTTAGTGCCCAAAAAAAAACCAAAAAAAGAAAAACACAAAGAAAAAACAAAAAAAAGGGGGGAAAAAAAAAAAAGGGCCTTGTAAATGTCTGGAGTGTCACCCAGGTCGGGTGGCACCGTTTAATGTTTTATGTTTTCGCAGGTAAACTCAAAAGAGTTTCAGGAGCAATACTTTTCAGGTGCCAAATGGGGACAAAGGATTAGCACCATTTTTATTCTGTGCATAAGTGCTCATTTTTAGGTAGTTTAAATTGATGAGCAAATTGGCTGCTGTGTTTCTCACATTACAGTGACTACATTCCAAAAGTACTTCATTAGCTGTAAAGCGCTTTGAGATGTCCGGTGGTCGTGAAAGGCACTATATAAATGTAAGTCTTTCTTTGTAATGATTATGTTACTGGGCAAGTCATCCAGAGGCCTGGACTAATAATCCAGTAGAACGTGAGTTCAAATCCCACCATGACAGTTAGAGAATTTGAATCCAGTTAAAAAGAAATCTGGAAATAAAAAGTTGGTATCAGTAAAAACAAGTAATCACTAAGCTATCGGATTGTTGTTAAAACCCAACTGGTTCAGGAATGTCCTTTTAGGAAAGGAAACCTGTGGTCATTATTCAGTCTGGCCTATATATGACTCCAGTCCTACACTAACATAGCTAACTGCCCTGTGACGTGATCAAGCAAACCACTCAGTGGTATCAAGTTCAGGGTAATTAGGGATGAGTAATAAATTGAGGATACATTTTTAATAGGTGCAATTTGGGCACCAATCACAGCAAAATCGTCTTTCGTTGCTTTTATTCATATGAGAAGATGTATGAGCTGACAATTCTTTAAACAAAACAATGTGAGACCCCTTTCAAAGTCTTGAAGCACAACTGCTTCTTCTGATTGAAATGACTGAGCAGGCAACAATCCTATTTGCATAGAGATGGGAAATCTAGAGGTCTCAAGATGGTAAAACTGACAGAGACTAGCAAAGGTCTGATTCTCAGTTGCACACCTTTCTTACCCCAAGAGTTCAACTGTAATTCGAAGAATAATGACTACTTTTATAGGTGAGCAATCTGCTGTTTCATCTACACAGTAAAACAAGTTTCAAAGCAATTTTTTTCCACCTACAGAGAACATCCATTGACGACTCAGAAGAAATTGTCATCAGCCCTTTGTTACAAGGCCATGACATTGCACTGCTTGATTTGATTACCAAGTAAGATAGGAGTTCTGTGGGATTCTACATTTATTTTACTTTCCCAGTGTGTGACAGCTATTAACAATAAAACAAAACCTCCTTTGTTGCTAAAGCTCAAGTTAAAATGCTTATTTTTATAACATTTCTTAATTAAACAACCCTATATAGTGACATATATAGTTCCCTGTGTATTTTATCTAAAAGAAGTAGAAGGCTGTTAAAACTCTCCAGAGTGATTGAAGTGCATTCTCATTAGGTGAAACCCTCTCACATTCTAAACCTGTTTTAACAGTGAATGAAATGACAATGCTAGAAGGTAGATTTTGGAGGAGTATTTAATTTTGCAACACAATATAAACCCAATCACGTCCCGAAGAGAAGGCTCACTTCTACTCCTGGGGTATGCTGTACTGTCATGGCACCATATTCCCCATTCTGTGCATGTGCATCATCCTCATCTCCATGCATGTCATACCTAGTAGGCTGATGCAATTAGTGCATCAGGTTTCCCATTGAATTTTCAGTGACAGCGGATGTGATAATTAAATCCAAGTAGAAATTATAACTCACTAGCTCATCCACAATCAGCTACTACACTACTTGATCTCTGCAGAGGCAATTCTTCTTTTCACCCATTTCTTTCCATTCATTGTTATATCACAAGACATCTTCTTCCCATTGCAGAGGATTACATTCCTTGGTGGAAACAACTTTGATTGAGTAGTTCAGTAAAATAACATTCAGCTGAAGATTAAATCCCATCTGATAATTGTAAAGTCCTTACTCTACAGCATGAAACCACACGAGGCACATTCCAGAGACAAGGCCACTCTGTGACCTTAACTCTTTATTACAGGACTCCGGAGTGATGACCCTGCGTGGGACCTCCCTTTATATACCTGTGTGATCAGGTAAGGAGTGTCTCCCACTAGTTCACCCCCTGTGGTCAAGATAAGCATCTAAGTTGAGTGCATACAATAATACAGTGGTGTTACATTGTAGTTACAAACATGACATCACCTCCCCCCCCCCCCCCTCTCCCACTAGTTCACCCCCTGTGGTCAAGATAAGCATCTAAGTTGAGTGCATACAATAAAGGGACCTCACTTTATATACCTGTGTGATCAGGTAAGGAGTGTCTCCCACTAGTTCACCCCCTGTGGTCAAGATAAGCATCTAAGTTGAGTGCATACAATAATACAGTGGTGTTACATTGTAGTTACAAACATGACATCACCTCCCCCCCCCCCCCTCCCACTAGTTCACCCCCTGTGGTCAAGATAAGCATCTAAGTTGAGTGCATACAATAAAGGGACCTCCCTTTATATACCTGTGTGATCAGGTAAGGAGTGTCTCCCACTAGTTCACCCCCTGTGGTCAAGATAAGCATCTAAGTTGAGTGCATACAATAATACAGTGGTGTTACATTGTAGTTACAAACATGACATCACCTCCCCCCCCCCCCCCACCCACCCATAGGTTCAGTCTTTCAGGTGGTCTACGCTCCCTCGTGGAGCGTCGCAGTTGGGGCTCTGGTTGTTGGACACTGATGTGAGTGTCTGTCACCTGTGGTGCTTCCGGCCTATCTGGACTGACCTCAGGAACTGTGCATTCTTGTTGCACGTTCGCTGGTGATAGTGTGAGCTCCATCTCATGGTCTTCTTCAGGTTCCTCCATGTCCATGCTGAACCTTTTTTTTTACTTGGTCCAGATGCTTACGACATATCTGGCCATTGTTGAGTTTTACCACGATGACCCTATTCCGCTCTTTGCCAATTACAGTACCCTCAAACCATTTGGACCCCATGGCATGATTGAGGACGAATACAGGATCATTTATTTCTATACATCTCCCCCTTGAATTACGGTCATGGTACTCGTTTTGTGATTTGCGCTTTCCCTCAACTATGTCGGTCAGGACTGGGTGGATGAGGGACAACCGAGTTTTGAGTGTCCGTTTCATGAGTAGCTCTGCGGGCAGGATCCCCGTGAGCGAGTGCGGGCGGGATCTATAGTCCAGCAGGAGGCGCGATAGGCGGCATTGTAGGGAGGGTCCTTGTGTCCTGAGCATACCTTGCTTAATGATTTGGACTACCCATTCCGCCTGGCCATTGGAGGCCGGCTTGAACGGCGCAGTCCTGACATGGTTGATGCCATTGCCCAACATAAACTCCCGGAATTCATAGCTCGTGAAACACGGGCCATTGTCACTAACCAGGATGTCCGGCAAGCCATGGGTTGCAAAGATCGCACGTAGGCTTTCCACGGTGGTGGATGACGTGCATGAACTCAGGATGATGCACTCGATCCATTTCAAGTACGCATCTACTACAATGAGGAACTTCTTTCCCATGAACGGGCGCGTGTAGTCAACATGAATGCGTGACCATGGGTTGGTGGACCAGGGCCACGGGCTGAGCAGGGCGTCCCTGGGGGCATTACCCAGCTGGGCACAGGTCGTGCACCTGCGAACACAGTGTTCTAGGTCTGAATCAATTCCAGGCCACCAAACGTGTGACCGGGCAATGGCCTTCATCATCACAATGCCTGGGTGCTCGCTGTGGAGTTCCCTGATGAATGCCTCCCTGCCCTTCTGGGGCATGACTACCCTGCTGCCCCATAGTAGGCAGTCAGCTTGGATGGAGAGCTCATCCATCCACCTGTGGAACGGTCTGACCTCCTCAGGGCATGCTCCATGTGCGGGCACCCAATCCCCAGTCAGGACACATTTCTTAATAAAGGATAGGAAGGGATTTCTGCTTGTACAGATTTTGATATGGCATACTGTGATGGGGGAGCCTGCACTGCCAAAGGTATCGACAGCCATGACCATCTCAGCGCTTTGCTCAGCTGCCCCCTCGGTGGTGGACAATGGGAGCCTGCTGAGTACGTCAGCGCAGTTTTCAGTGCCGGGCCAGTGCCGGATGGAGTAGTCATAAGCAACTAGCATGAGGGCCCACCGCTGTATGCGAGCTGATGGTTTGGCATTGACAGCCTTGCTGTCTGACAACAGGGATGTTAATGGCTTGTGGTCCGTCTCTAATTCAAACTTCCTACCGAAGAGGTACTGATGCATTTTTTTTACACCATAGACACATGCAAGCGCTTCCTTTTCGACCATCCCATATCCCCGTTCTGCTTGAGAGAGCGACCTGGAGGCATAAGCCACAGGTTGTAGCTGACCCTCAACATTACCCTGCTGCAAGACGCATCCAACCCCATAGGACGATGCATCACAAGTCAGAACTAAACGTTTACAGGGGTCATACAGGGTTAACAATTTGTTTGAACAAAGTAGGTTTCGCGTCCGATCAAAAGCCCGTTCCTGACAGTCCCCCCAAAACCAATCGCAACCCTTACGCAGGAGCATGTGTAGCGGCTCCAACAACGTGCTCAAGTTCGGCAGAAAGTTCCCGAAATAGTTCAACAGTCCCAGGAATGAACGCAGCTCCGATGTGTTGCAGGGCCTGGGTGCTCGTCGAATCGCCTCTGTTTTGGATTCTGCAGCAACCCTCCTACCCAGAAACTCAACCTCAGGAGCTAAAAACACACATTTAGACTTCTTGAGTCGCAGGCCTATCCGGTCCAGTCGGCGTAGCACCTCCTCCAGGTTGTGGAGGTGTTCCTCGGTATCTCGACCCGTAATGAGGATGTCGTCCTTGAATACAATCGTTCCAGGAATGGATTTAAGCAGGCTTTCCACGTTACGTTGAAAATTCGCGGCCGCTGATCGAATGCCAAATGGACACCTGTTATACGCAAACAGTCCCTTGCGCGTGGTGATGGTGGTCAGTAGTTTGGATTCATCGGCAAGTTCCTGGGTCATATAGGCTGAAGTGAGGTCCAACTTGGTGAACAGCTTGCCATCTGCCAGCGTGGCGAAGAGGTCCTCCGCTCTTGGGAGTGGGTCTTGTAGGGACACCTGATTGATGGTGGCCTTGTCATCACCACAGATCCTGACAGAGCCATCCGCTTTGAGAACAGGGACGATGGGGTTCGCCCAGTCGCTGAATTCAACAGGCGAGATGATGCCCTCTCGCAACAGCCGGTTCAATTCGCTCTCGATTTTTTCCGGCATCACATATGGCACGACTCTGGCTTTGTGGTGCACTGGCCTGGCGTCCGGGGTGATGTGCATCACTACTTTAGTGCCTTTGAAAGTCCCGATGCCTGGTTGAAATAGTGACTCGAATTGTTGTAGGATTTGTGAGCACAGACTTCGCTCCACCGAGGACATTGCGTGAACATTCCCCCATTTCCAGTTCATCTCAGCTAACCAGCTCCTCCCCAACAGAGCGGGACCATTGCCCGGGACAATCCAGAGTGGCAGCCAGTTCACTAGCCCATTGTGTGTGACAGCCATCATTGCACTGCCTAGCACCGGAATGATTTCCTTGCTGTAAGTCCGTAATGGTGTCTCAATACATTCTAATTTGGGTCTACTGGCTTTGAGTGGCCATAGCTTCTCGAATTGCTGAACGCCCATGAGTGACTGGTTGGCCCCAATGCCCAGCTCCATGCGTACTGGGATGCCGTTCAACAAAGCCCTCATCATCATTGGTGGCATTTTGGTGTATAAACTGTGAATATTCGCCGCATGGACCCGCTGAACCTCGGCGTCCATCGATTTGCCCCAAAAGTCATTCTTCCTCACAGAACCCTATTCTGGTCCCGCTGTCTCATATATCAGTCTGGTTGCAGGTTTTCTACACATTCGAGCTAAATGGCCACTGAGATTGCAGTTTCTGCAGACAAAATGTTGGAATCTGCAAGATCTGGCTGAGTGTTTTCCTCCACACTTCCAGCATGAGTTAAAGTTTCCATTGTTGGGGACAAAGAGACTATGGCCAGGAATTCCTGGAGGACTTTTAAGGAGCTCTTTCATAGTGCGCAACAAAAATATATTCCAGTGAAAAAGAAGGGCGGCAAGAGAAGGGATAACCAGCCGTGGATAACCAAGGAAATAAAGGAAAGTATCAAATCAAAGACCAATGCGTATAAGGTGGCCAAGGTTAGTGGGAAATTAGAGGATTGGGAAAATTTTAAGCAACAGCAAAGAATGACTAAAAAAGCAATAAAGAAAGGGAAGATAGATTACGAAGGTAAACTTGCGCAAAACATAAAAACAGATAGTAAAAGCTTTTACAGATATATAAAACGGAAAAGAGTGACTAAAGTAAATGTTGGTCCCTTAGAAGATGAAAAGGGAGATTTAATAATGGGAAATGTGGAAATGGCTGAGACCTTAAACAATTATTTTGCTTCCGTCTTCACAGTGGAAGACACAAAAACAATGCCAAAATTTGCAGGCCACAGGAATGTGGGAAGGGAGGACCTTGAGACAATCACTATCACTAGGGGGGTAGTGCTGGACAGGCTAATGGGACTGAAGTTAGACAAGTCCCCTGGTCCTGATGAAATGCATCCCAGGGTATTAAAAGAGATGGCAGGAGTTATAGCAGATGCATTTATTATAATCTACCAAAATTCTCTGGACTCTGGGGAGGTACCAGCGGATTGGAAAGCAGCTAATGTAACGCCTCTGTTTAAAAAAGGGGGCAGGCAAAAGGCAGGTAACTATAGGCCGGTTAGTTTAACATCTGTAGTGGGGAAAATGCTTGAAACTATCATTAAGGAAGAAATAGCGGGACATCTAGATAGGAATAGTGCAATCAAGCAGACGCAGCATGGATTCATGAAAGGGAAATCATGTTTAACTAACTTACTGGAATTCTTTGAGGATATAACGAGCATGGTGGATAGAGGTGTACCGATGGATGTGGTGTATTTAGATTTCCAAAAGGCATTCGATAAGGTGCTACACAAAAGGTTACTGCAGAAGATAAGGGTACGCGGAGTCAGAGGAAATGTATTAGCATGGATAGAGAATTGGCTGGTGAACAGAAAGCAGAGTGTCGGGATAAATGGGTCCTTTTCCGGTTGGAAATCAGTGGTTAGTGGTGTGCCACAGGGATCAGTGCTGGGACCACAACTGTTTATAATATACATAGATGACCTAGAAGAGGGGACAGAGTGTAGTGCAACAAAATTTGCAGATGACACTAAGATTAGTGGGAAAGCGGGTTGTGTAGAGGACTCAGAGAGGCTGCAAGGAGATTTGGATAGGTTAAACGAATGGGCTAAGGTTTGGCAGATGGAATACAATGTCGGAAAGTGTGAGGTCATCCACCTTGGGGAAAAAAACAGTAAAAGGGAATATTATTTGAATGGGGAGAAATTACAACATGTTGTGGTGCAGAGGGACCTGGGGGTCCTTGTGCATGAATCCCAAAAGGTTAGTTTGCAGGTGCAGCAGGTAATCAGGAAGGCAAATGGAATGCTGGCCTTCATTGCGAGAGGGATGGAGTACAAAAGCAGAGAGGTTTTGCTGTAACTGTATAAAGTATTGGTAAGGCCGCACCTGAAGTACTGCGTGCAGTTTTGGTCATCTTACTTAAGGAAGGATATACTAGCTTTGGAAGGGGTACAGAGACGATTCACTAGGCTGATTCCAGAAATGAGGGGGTTACCTTATGATGATAGATTGAGTAGACTGGGTCTTTACTCCTTGGAGTTCAGAAGGATGAGGGGTGATCTTATAGAAACATTTAAAATCATGAAAGGGATAGACAAGATAGAGGCAGAGAAGTTGTTTCCATTGGTAGGGGAGACTAGAACTAGGGGGCACAGCCTCAAAATACGGGGGAGCCAATTTAAAACCGAGTTGAGAAAGAATTTCTTCTCCCAGAGGGTTGTGAATCTGTGGAATTCTCTGCCCAAGGAAGCAGTTGAGGCTAGCTCATTGAATGTTTTCAAGTCAAAGATAGATAGATTTTTAACCAATAAGGGAATTAAGGGTTACGGGGAGAGGGCGGGTAAGTGGAGCTGAGTCCACGACCAGATCAGCCATGATCTTATTGAATGGCGGAGCAGGCTCGAGGGGATAGATGGCCTACTCCTGTTCCTAATTCTTATGTTCTTATTCCGCGCTTACTGTCCCTTTGACTGCTCTTAAATACCCTATTAATGGGTGTCAATGGCCCCATCCCGGGCCACATTATCCACTGTGATGGCGTGAACGTCCGTTCAGCCTGCCATTGTCTCTGTTGAGATCCTGCTCTGAGATCTATTGCTGCCTAGTAAGTGTCGGACTGCCCCTGCCTGCCTGCGGGGCTCTGAGTAGCATGTATGATATTGACTCCCTGATCCATCGCCGCGTTAGAGGCAGAATTGCGCACGTAATCTGGGAGCTCGATGGGCGAGAGGTCAGTTGCGCCACTCGACCGTCCACTGACATCAACGGGCGGTTCCCGGCGGCTCTCCCCTCCCGCCCGCTTCACGCCACATCCAAAGTGGCGCTGGGCAAATCTGCAAGAGCAATGTCGCCGGCAGTCGGCGGTGGGGTGGGGCTGATGAATGTCGGCCCCAGAGTTTTATAAAGTTAACCAAAACAATCATGCTATCTAGCAGGTAATTAACTTCTCTTACGTAATATGTCAGCGAGGGGTACAATCGTGTACTGGTTATGTTACTGGACGAATAATCCAGAGAACGCGAGTTCAACTGCCATCATGGTCGCTTGAGAATTTGGATTAAGTTGAAAAATATTTATTCTGAAAATAAAATGCTGGTATCAGTAAAAGTGACCATGAAGCTGTTGTTAAAAACCCAACTGGTTCACTAATGCCCTTTAGCGAAGGAACCTGATGTCCGAATGCAGTCTGTCCAATATGTGTTGATGATTCTTAATGACTCAGGGCAACTAAGGATGAGTAATAAGTGCCTGCCTTGCTAGTAATGTCCACCACCCGAGAATGAATTAAAAACACCACAGGCAATATAGCAATATATTAATACACAAGCCAGACACATAGAAACATAGAAACATAGAAAATAGCTGCAGGAGTAGGCCATTCGGCCCTTCTAGCCTGCACCGCCATTCAATGAGTTCATGGCTGAACATTCAACTTCAGTACCCCATTCCTGCTTTCTCGCCATACCCCTTGATCCCCCTAGTAGTAAGGACCTCATCTAACTCCTTTTTGAATATATTTAGTGAATTGGCCTCAACAACTTTCTGTGGTAGAGAATTCCACAGGTTCACCACTCTCTGGGTGAAGAAGTTCCTCCGCATCTCGGTCCTAAATGGCTTACCCCTTATCCTTAGACTGTGACCTCTGGTTCTGGACTTCCCCAACATTGGGAACATTCTTCCTGCATCTAACCTGTCTAACCCCGTCAGAATTTTAAACGTTTCTATGAGGTCCCCTCTCATTCTTCTGAACTCCAGTGAATACAAGCCCAGTTGATCCAGTCTTTCTTGATAGGTCAGTCCCGCCATCCCGGGAATCAGTCTGGTGAACCTTCGCTGCACTCCCTCAATAGCAAGAATGTCCTTCCTCAGGTTCGGAGACCAAAACTGTACACAATACTCCAGGTGTGGCCTCACCAATGCTCTGTACAACTGTAGCAATACCTCCCTGCCCCTGTACTCAAATCCCCTTGCTATGAAGGCCAACATGCCATTTGCTTTCTTAACCGCCTGCTGCACCTGCACGCCAACCTTCAATGACTGATGTACCATGACACCCAGGTCTCTTTGCACCTCCCCTTTTCCTAATCTGTCACCATTCAGATAATAGTCTGTCTCTCTGTTTTTACCACCAAAGTGGATAATCTCACATTTATCCACATTATACTTCATCTGCCATGCATTTGCCCACTCACCTAACCTATCCAAGTCGCTCTGCAGCCTCACAGCATCCTCCTCGCAGCTCACACTGCCACCCAACTTAGTGTCATCCGCAAATTTGGAGATACTACATTTAATCCCCTCATCTAAATCATTAATGTACAGTGTAAACAGCTGGGGCCCCAGCACAGAACCTTGCAGTACCCCACTAGTCACTGCCTACCATTCTGAAAAGTACCCATTTACTCCTACTCTTTGCTTCCTGTCTGACAACCAGTTCTCAATCCATGTCAGTGCACTACCCCCAATCCCATGTGCTCTAACTTTGCACATCAATCTCTTGTGTGGGACCTTGTCGAACGCCTTCTGAAAGTCCAAATATACCACATCAACTGGTTCTCCCTTATCCACTCTACTGGAAACATCCTCAAAAAATTCCAGAAGATTTGTCAAGCATGATTTCCCTTTCACAAATCCATGCTGACTTGGACCTATCATGTCACCTCTTTCCAAATGCACTGCTATGACATCCTTAATAATTGATTCCATCATTTTACCCACTACCGATGTCAGGCTGACCGGTCTATAATTCCCTGTTTTCTCTCTCCCTCCTTTTTTAAAAAGTGGGGTTACATTGGCTACCCTCCACTCCATAGGAACTGATCCAGAGTCAATGGAATGTTGGAAAATGACTGTCAACGCATCCACTATTTCCAAGGCCACCTCCTTAAGTACTCTGGGATGCAGTCCATCAGGCCCTGGGGATTTATCAGCCTTCAATCCCATCAATTTCCCCAACACAATTTCCCGGCTAATAAGGATTTCCCTCAGTTCCTCCTCCTTACTAGACCCCCCGACCCCTTTTATAACCGGAAGGTTGTTAGTGTCCTCCTTCGTGAATACCGAACCAAAGTACTTGTTCAATTGGTCCGCCATTTCTTTGTTCCCCGTTATGACTTCCCCTGATTCTGACTGCAGGGGACCTACGTTTGTCTTTACTAACCTTTTTCTCTTTACATATCTATAGAAACTTTTGCAATCCGTCTTAATGTTCCCTGCAAGCTTCTTCTCATACTCCATTTTCCCTGCCCTAATCAAACCCTTTGTCCTCCTCTGCTGAGTTCTAAATTTCTCCCAGTCCCCAGGTTCGCTGCTATTTCTGGCCAATTTGTATGCCACTATCCCTGATTTCCCTTGATAGCCACGGTTGAGCCACCTTCCCTTTTTTATTTTTATGCCAGACAGGAATGTACAATTGTTGTAGTTCATCCATGCGGTCTCTAAATGTCTGCCATTGCCCATCCACAGTCAACCCCTTAAGTATCATTCGCCAATCCATCCCAGCCAATTCACGCCTTATACCTTCAAAGTTAGCCTTCTTTAAGTTCTGGACCATGGTCTCTGAATTAACTGTTTCATTCTCCATCCCAATGCAGAATTCCACCATATTACGGTCACTCTTCCCCAAGGGGCCTCGCACAACGAGATTGCTAATTAATCCTCTCTCATTACATAACACCCAGTCTAAGATGGCCTCCCCCCTAGTTGGTTCCTCGACATATTGGTCTAAAAAACCATCCCTTATGCACTCCAGAAAATCCTCCTCCACCGTATTGCTTCCAGTTTGGTTAGCCCAATCTATGTGCATATTAAAGTCACCCATTATAACTGCTGCACCTTTATTGCACGCACCCCTAATTTCATGTTTGATGCCCTCCCCAACATCACTACTACTGTTTGGAGGTCTGTACACAACTCCCACTAACGTTTTTTGCCCTTTGGTGTTCTGCAGCTCTACCCATATAGATTCCACATCATCCAAGCTAATGTCCTTCCTAACTATTGCCTTAATCTCCTCCTTAACCAGCAATGCTACCCCACCTCCTTTTCCTTTTATTCTATCCTTCCTGAATGTTGAATACCCCTGGATGTTGAGTTCCCAGCCCTGATCATCCTGGAGCCACGTCTCCGTAATCCCAATCACATCATATTTGTTAACATCTATTTGCACAGTTAATTCATCCACCTTATTGCGGATAGTCCTTGCATTAAGACACAAAGCCTTTAGGCTTGTTTTTTTAACACCCTTTGTCCTTTTAGAATTTTGCTGTACAATGGCCCTTTTTGTTCTTTGCCTTGAGTTTCTCTGCCCTCCACTTTTCCTCATCTCCTTTCTGTCTTTTGTTTTTGCCTCCTTTTTGTTTCCCTCTATCTCCCTGCATTGGTTCCCACCCCCCTGCCATATTAGTTTAACTCCTCCCCAACAGCACTAGCAAACACTCCCCCGAGGACATTGGTTCCGATTCTGCCCAGGTGCAGACCGTCCGGATTGTACTGGTCCCACCTCCCCCAGAACCGGTTCCAATGCCCCAGGAATTTGAATCCCTCCCTGCTGCACCATTGCTCAAGCCACGTATTCATCTGAGCTATCCTGCGATTCCTACTCTGACTAGCACGTGGCACTGGTAGCAATCCCGAGATTACTACTTTTGAGGTCCTACTTTTTAATTTAGCTCCTAGCTCCTTAAATTCATTTCGTAGGAACTCATCCCTTTTTTTACCTATGTCATTGGTACCAACGTGCACCACGACAACTGGCTGTTCTCCCTCCCTTTTTAGAATGTCCTGCACCCGCTCCGAGACATCCTTGACCCTTGCACCAGGGAGGCAACATACCATCCTGGAGTCTCGGTTGCGGCCGCAGAAACGCCTATCTATTCCCCTTACAATTGAATCCCCTATCACTATCGCTCGCCCACTCTTTTTCCTGCCCTTCTGTGCAACAGAGCCAGCCACGGTGCCATGAACTTGGCTGCTGCTGCCCGCTCCTGATGAGTCATCCCCCTCAACAGCACTCAAAGCGGTGTATCTGTTTTGCAGGGGGATGACCACAGGGGACCCCTGCACTACCTTCCTTGCACTACTCTTCCTGCTGGTCTTCCATTCCCTCGCTGGCTGTGGACCCTTCTCCTGCGGTAAGACCAACTCGCTACACGTGATACTCACGTCATTCTCAGCATCGTGGATGCTCCAGAGTGAATCCACCTTCAGCTCCAACTCCGCAACGCGGACCGTCAGTAGCCGGAGGTGGACACACTTCCCGCACATGTAGTCGTCAGGGACACTGGTGTTGTCCCCGTGTTCCCACATGGTACAGGAGGAGCATATCACATGACCGAGCTGTCCTGCCATGACTTAACCCTTAGAAACACTTAAATTGCCGACAACAATGTTAAAAGTTACTGACTAATAAAGAAAAAGAAAAACTACTCACCAATCAGCAGCCAATCACTTACCACGTTGGCTGTGACGTCACCTTTTGATTTCTTTCTACTTCTTTTTTGACTTCTCTCAGCTGGAGCTGCACCGGTACGTCTCTCTCGACGCTCCCCGGACTGCTGCGCCTTTTATAGGCCGCTGCCTCTCTCGACGCTCCCCGGACTGCTGAGTCTTTTATAGGCCGCTGCCTCTCTCGACTCCCGCCTCTCTCGACGCTCCCCGGACTGCTGAGCCTTTTATAGGCCGCTGCCTCTCTCGACTCCCGTCTCTCTCGACGCTCCCCGGACTGCTGAGCCTTTTATAGGCCGCTGTCTCTCTCGACTCCCGCCTCTCTCGACGCTCCCCGGACTGCTGAGCCTTTTATAGGCCGCTGTCTCTCTCGACTCCCGCCTCTCTCGACGCTCCCCGGACTGCTGAGCCTTTTATAGGCCGCTGCCTCTCTCGACTCCCGCCTCTCTCGACGCTCCCCGGACTGCTGAGCCTTTTATAGGCCGCTGCCTCTCTCGACTCCCGCCTCTCTCGACGCTCCCCGGACTGCTGAGCCTTTTATAGGCCGCTGCCTCTCTCGACTCCCGCCTCTCTCAACGCTCCCCGGACTGCTGAGCCTTTTCTAGGCCGCTGCCTCTCTCGACTCCCGCCTCTCTCGACGCTCCCCGGACTGCTGAGCCTTTTCTAGACACAAGATAGAGTAATGGAGAATAAGGTAGCAAAAGGTGTTTTTATACCACACACAGCCTTTGCACACTGGGACTACTGATTTGCAGTACTAGGGTTTACCTTACCAGCTGTGTGAGGCCCATGTTTCTGGAACTGGTGGTGCTAACATGTTTCTCACATACTGTAATATTTAAGATAGGCAAGGGCTCGGACATAGAGCCCGCCTACAATTATTGATCATTCGAAGGCTGGAACATTAGTTGGGGGCAAAGGCACATCTTCACGACAGACACAATTCCTGCTACACCAGAGATGCATCCCAAATCCACAAATGCGGAAAATCTAGGCCAAATAGTAAAGACATCTTGCAAAATACATTTGTTTTTTTAAATACAAACCCTTTAAAGTTAATTATTTTTCCCCTCCTCTAAACTGGACTATTTATCCCAGATATTGGGGATAATTTTCAAATTCCCAGCCTGGTTGGTAGACTTGCAAAGCGAATCACATAAGAACATAAGAAATAGGAGCAGGAGTAGGCCATTTGGCCTCTCGAGCCTGCTTCACCATTTAATAAGATCATGCCTGATCTGATCATGGACTCAGCTCCACTTCCCTGCCCACTCCCTATAACCCTTTATTCCCTTATCGCTCAAAAATCTGTCTATCTGCCTTAAATATATTCAATGACCCAGCCTCCACAGCTCTCTGGGGCAGAGAATTCCACAGATTTACAACCCTCTGAGAGAAGAAATTCTTCCTCATCTCAGTTTTAAATGGGCAGCCCCTTATTCTGAGACTATGTCCCATAGTTTTAGTTTCCCCTATGAGTGGAAATATCCTCTCTGCATCCACCTTGTCGAGCCCCCTCATTATCTTATATGTTTCAATAAGATCACCTCTCATTCTTCTGTACTCCAATGAGTATAGGCCCAAACTCAACCTATCTTCATAAGTCCACCCCCTCATCTTCAGAATCAACTGAGTGAACCTTCTCTGAACAGCCTTCAATGTAAGTATATCCTTCCTTAAATACGGAGACCAAAACTGTATGCAGTACTCCAGGTGTGGCCTCATCAATACCTTGTACAGTTATAGCAGGACTTCTCTGCTTTTATACTCTATCCCCCTTGCAATAAAGGCCAACATTCCATTTACCTTCCTGATTACTTGCTGTACCTGCATATTAACTTTTTGTGTTTCATGCACCAGGTCCCTCTGTACTGCAGCACTTTGCAATTTTTCTCCATTCAAATTATAACTTGCTTTTCAATTTTTTCTGCCAAAGTGTTCCCACATTATACTCCATCTGCCAAATTTTTGCCCACTCACTTAGCCTGTCTATATCCCTTTGCAGATTTTTTGTGTTCTCCTCACAATTTGCCTTCCCACCTATCTTTGTATCATCACCAAACTTGGCTACATTACACTCTGTCCCTTCATCCAAATCATTAATATAGATTCCCTTCATTGTTGAGGCCCCAGCACCGATCCCTGTGGCACCCCACTAGTTACTGTTTGCCAACCAGAAAATGACCCATTTATCCCAACTCTCTGTTTGCTGTTAGTTAGCCAATCCTCTATCCATGCTAAAATATTACCCCAACCCCGTGAGCTTTTATCTTATGCAGTAACCTTTTATCGAATGCCTTCTGGAAATCCAAATACACCACATCCATTGGTTCTCCCTTATCCACCCTGTTCGTTTCATCCTCAAAAAACTCTAGCAAATTTGTCAAACATGATTTCCCTTTCATAAAACCATGCTGACTCTGCTTGATTGAATTATGCTTTTCCAAATGACCTGCTACTGCTGGAGAAATACTACCAACAATGTCTCCACAAGATCCTACAAATCCCCTGGGAGGACAGACACACCAACGTTAGCGTCCTCGACCATGCCAACATCCCCAGCATTGAAGCATTGACCACACTTGATCAGCTCTGCTGGGTAGGCCACATAGTTCACATGCCAGACAGAAGGCTCCCAAAGCAAGCGCTCTACTCGGAACTCCTTCACGGCAAACGAGTCAAAGGTGGGCAGCGGAAACATTACAAGGACACCCTCAAAACCTCCCTGATAAAGTGCAACATCCCCACTGACACCTGGGAGTCCCTGGCCAAAGACCGCCCTAAGTGGAGGAAGTGCATCCGGGAGGGCGCTGAGCATCTCGAGTCTCGTCGCCGAGAGCATGCAGAAAACAAGCGCAGGCAGCGGAGAGAGCGTGCGACAAACCAGTCCCACCCACCCCTTCCCTCAACGACTATCTGTCCCACCTGTGACAGAGACTGTGGTTCTCGTATTGGACTGTTCAGCCACCTAAGCACTCATGTTAAGAGTGGAAGCAAGTCTTCCTCGATTCTGAGGGACTGCCTATGATGATGATGCTGCTGCTTCCTTAATGATGGTCTCCAGCATTTTCCCAACGACAGATGTTAGGCTAACTGGTCTATAGTTTCCTGCTTTCTGTCTGCCTCTTTTTTCAATCCACTGGGACCTCTCCAGAATCCAGGGAATTTTGGTAGATTACAACCAATGCATCCACTGTCTCTGCAGCCATTTCTTTTAAGACCCTAGGCTGCAAACCATCAGGTCCAGGGGACATGTCTGCCTTTAGTCCCATTATTTTACCAAGTACTACTTCTTTAGTGATAGTGATTGTATTAAGTTCCTCCCTCCCTATAACCCCTTGATTATCCACTATTGAGATGTTTTTAGTGTCTTCTACCGTGAAGACCAATACAAAATAGTTGTTCAACGTCTCTGCCATTTCCTTGTTCCCCATTATTAATTCCCTAGTCTCATCTTCTAGGGGACCAACATTTACTTGAGCCACTCTTTTCCTTTTTATGTACCTGTAAAACTCTTACTATCTGTTTTTATATTTCGTGCTAGTTTACTTTCATAATCTATCTTCCCTCTTTATTATTTTTTTAGTCATTCTTTGCTGACTTTTAAATGTTTCCCAATCCTCTGCCCATTGTAAGACCTGCATGATTTCAATACAACAGCAAAAACTCCATCATGTCTGATTTTCCCTCCATCTGTAGTAAAAGCATCTGGACCTCTGCTGATTGCCTCTATACAACAGCTTGGCTGAAATGGGAATGCACCATGTGGGGAACTGAGATTGTTAACCTTTACACGCAGCAGTGGAGCTCCAAAGTGCTGTGCCTATGCTTCATGTTGATTCATCTCAAAATGATATGTGCAAAAGGCTGATACGTAATATTACAGCACCTGCTGCTTAAAACAATAGGCATCCTAAAAAAATGAAATTTCAGTGTAGTCCATAGCACGGAAACTTCACAAGTGCCATTACACCACTGATGGTGCTACAGGGTGGACCTGCTGCCCATCAGTCTGTCCCAACATAACCTTGTCCCAAATACTGGGGACGAATCTGTTAACATATCAGGAATGGGAACTCATGCTATAGTGACGTTACTTAGGTGCCCACCCCATGAACTGGCAGGATGTCAAGCCAGCTCCTTGTGGGACCCACATGTTGGTCTAATTCATTCCAATGTCAGAATCAAGTCAGAAAGTCCTCTCTCACCTGTCAGCATGTTTGCAAATGGCATTGTGAGGCCCACATACAGCCCAGTACAGCACAGAGGTCTGCTTCCTGCAGACATACATACTGCTGATTGTAACAAGGATTTGGTGTGTTTTCTGGAGGCATCACAAATACAGCTTACTTCAACCTCCGTAACACTACCCGCCTCTGCCCATCTGTTGCTAAATCTCTCATCCAGACTCTGAGTATTCCAATACTTTCCGAGGTGGCTTCCCATCCTCCGCTCTCTTTAAATATCAGCTCATCCAAAACTCTACTACCCGCATCGTAACCCGCACATAGTCTTGCTCATCGATCACACCTGTCCTCACTGACCTACATTGGCTTCCAGCCCCCAATGCCTCAAATGTAAAATTCTCAACATGTTTAATGACCTCGTATCTCCCTTTCTCTGTAATCTCCTCTAGCCCTACAACCCTTCCTCCCCGAAGTCTCCATTCCTCTGACGATGGCTTCTTGTGCATCCTCCCTCCATTCACCCCATCACTGGTGCCTGTGCCTTCAGTTGCCTCGGACCACACTAAACCCCTCTGCCCTTTGACCTCCTGGAAATCTGGAACACACTCCCCAAATGGCTATGGTTCATAGGTCAATTAACATTTTCACGACTGAGAATTTTATTGGCCAAGGGTATCAAAGATACTGAACAAAGGCATGTAAGTGGAATGAGGTACAGATTAGCAGAAGGTGCTGAATGCCCTGCTCCTATGTTGTTTCTCATTTAAGACCCTCCTAATATTTCTATTTTTGGCTCTGCATCTATTTATTTTTGATCACTCCTCTGTGAAGCACCTTGGAATTTATCTACATTAAAGGTGCTATATCAATGCAAGTTGTTGTTGTTGTTGTTGTTGTTAGGTCTTGTAAAGGCCACTCCAGATATGTCCCCAAAATTGACATTGAGGCAGAGACAGGTAGGTGAGAAAAGTGTGCATCCTGCCTCTGTTGAAAGTTGCCAGTGAAGTAAAGATGGGGCAGAAACCCGGTGGCGATGGGTTCTGCCCTAATTACCAATCACTACATTGCAGGATGCCTGACTTCCACCCCAAGAAGTAAGGTATTTTTGGATTTTTTTGTGCTTGTCAGGTTAGGGATATCCATGTTCTGTTTACTCCTCCACATTAATAACCCCTCAGTGGCACTGAGGTGAATGTTTTCATCTTTAAGCCTTCTCCAAATGAGATTTCTAATTTTGTTCCCAGTTGATCCCAGTTGTGCAGTTTTTCAAAATGTTCATGTCTTGTTTTATTTATCAAACTTGATATAAACAGGTTGTCTTAAACAAAATGGTACACTGGGACAGTGACAGGTACTTTTGTAAGGTTGAGGATAAAGTAAAGGCATGGTGGGATTGTCGGGGCTGAGTTAAGGATTTCACCCGGTGTCTAATTTGTTTAATGCCAGTCCTGAGAGACGTTGATTAGTGCAGAAAGAGTTTCTATCTGTATTTAAGGTTTGATGGACCTTGGAAGTGTTTGTTGCTGATACTCGTAAACTAAGATGCAATAATATGCAAAGTGTTTCATTAGGCAGTAATGATAGACCTCATATTAATCACAAAAAATCCAAAAAACATTTATTCTAATGCAATTAGTTATACAATCTAAGATGGGAATTATCAAGGCACATAGAAGGAAGGTAATTAATGTAATCAGTCAAAGCAGATTGCAATCAGCACACCACTGCACATCAAATTGTCAGGATGAATACTGAGAATTGAAGTATGTTACCCTTCATGGAAACATAACACAATCACCTATAATGCAACAAAATGAGCTGTTTCCTGTGTGTCTGTGGAATAAGAAGTTTGAACATCTATGACCACTCTTGCCTTTAGGACTTCTGATGAGGCATCGTAGAGGATCTAACAGGTCCTGAAACAAGTTTTTTTAGTGGTGCTGTGAAGCAGAAAATGGTCCACGGTGATGCTAAAGCAAGAAAGTCACATTCAAAGGAGCTTAGGTTAGAGATAGAGCAACAGCATTATTGTTTTGATTCTCCTGCAATCTCTGCAATTGCGGCTCCAAACTGTCATCACAAGATCGCAGAATCATCTCTGTGGTGTAAACACACCCCAAGTGATTTCAATGCAGGCAACCTTCTGTCATCAACACTCAGCATTTCGAGAATATATAGGGGGGAAAAAACAGCAGTACAAGTCAACCTAAGGCACATATGGTCTTTATGTCAAATTAGGATTATTATGCAATTTAGACGTTCACTCTCCATTCCATCAAGTGCTCAAAGACAGAAGACAGCATTATTCTCTATCCAACACATGCAGTGCCTGATCAAGGAATGTTTAATGGAGAATATAGAGAGACCTTTACTCTGTATCAAAGTCAAATCTGTGATGGGGCAATTTAAAGACAACATCACTCTATCTAACCTGTGTTTTCCTGACTTTGGAATGACAGTATGTAGAAAGCCAAACTCTGTATTTAACATGGGCTATATCTGAAGACTGAGGATAGAGCAAAGCAGAGAGAGCTTTCCCCTTTGAGAACTCATTATATTGCAAAGCATGAGGTAAACATTTCTATTCGCCCACTCTGTGGTGTATTGTATTAGTAAACTGCTGGGATTACAGTGGGCTCAGTATTGCTTTTTACCAACTCCTGTAGAATCTTTGTAAAATCTGCTCAAAACCCATGGAACACATGTCAGCTTTCTCTGGGACTACTGTCCCACTAGGCTGGGGTTAGATCATTCTTGTATTCAATTGATTAGCTGGGACCACCAAAGTAATAGGTGCAATGGAATACACTGAGGGTAATTTTCAATCGAGCCACCTGAGGTGTAATGTGGCAGAGCAGCTGGCCTGTCCTTTATAGAACCCGCCTGAAATCAATGGGATGAAAATCAGGCGAGTTCCACAACAGATGAGCGATCTGCTCTGTCAGATTACCATCTCGGCTGCAAATTTGGTATTATGATTCATCCAATAATCCTGCAATTGTAATATTTCTAACATGCATATTACACACTTTATTGCAGACAGTTATTACTTAATTACTGTAGTTAAAAGAGATCCTTATCCACATGAGTTATAGGACAGCTGCCTGCACTGAGGTGTAGAGAGGTGTATTTACTTTGGAATTTGAGACTCTAAGATTACAATTGCAGAATGACTGGGTGAATCATGGTACATTAACATGGCTTCTCCTGCGTGACAACCCTCCAGCCCTACTGAGTCTACAGCTGCTTTCTTTTTTCAGCTCATCCTATTTATTGCTCTTCCTTAGGTCATGTTTGTTGCTAAATGGGAATGGAAATCTGGGGGCAAGTGCTTTGATTTGAACTGCAGTAGTTACCTATTGTGCTCTATGTCTTAGTTTTTTTTATTTATACAACACACTTAGAATACTGTATTTTGCACAGTATGTTGCATTACCGACTCCAAACTGTGCGAATATTGGATTATAGAACATTTTGTTACAAATTGGATTTAACCTGTCCCAAATTACTTTAATAATACTGCAATCTCCTAAATTGTGGCTGAATTTGAACCCTTTTCTTTGGAGGACAGTAGGCTAACCCACTGTATCACAGGATCACTGTTGTCGTACTGCATGAAACTTTGCATTGCCGTCTCAGCTGGACCTAATAGATCCCATGGCAGTATTTCGAAGAAGAGCAGGGGAGTTATCCCCAGTGTCTTGGCCAATATTCATCCCTCAACCAACGTCATTAAAGAAAACAGATTTTCTGGTCATTATCACATTACCATTTGTGGGAGCTTGCTGTGCGCAATTTGAGTGCCGTGTATCCTACATTACAACAGTGACTACACTCCAAAAGTACTTCATTGGCTATAAAGAGCTTTGGGACATCCTGAGGTTGTGAAAGGCGCTATATAAATGCAAGTCTTTGGGCTAGAAATTTGGTTGCAGGGTTCCTCGGGTGCTAATGTCAGGCGGCCGCTAAATTTAGCACCAGAAAATTTTTCGCAATGGGAACAGCAAAATTCAGTGTTTGCGTCCTGAAAGTAGAATGGAACGCTAAGGGAAGCGTTCCACACTTCTCTTAGAGCGCTAGGCCGGGGGCACAACTGAATATCCCGTGCTAAAGAGCCAGCTTCGTCACGACCTTTAAAGAGGCCTCCCTGCAAACAAAAAACACAATGAACATTCCCTATACATTACTCACCCCAAATAAAGTTAAATCGCAAAACAAATATATATCAATCACACTTACCTCATCTTTATCATGGGCAGCCACCCGAAATTGAGGAAGACTTGCTTCCACTCTAAAGTGAGTTCTCAGGTGACTGTACAGTCCAATACGGGAATTACAGTCTCTGTCACAGGTGGGACAGAGGAAGGGTGCTTGGAGAGTCTGGTTTGCCGCACGCTCCTTCCGCTGCCTGCGCATGATTTCTGCATGCTCTCGGTGACAAAACTCGAGGTGCTCAGCGCCCTCCCGGATGCTCTTCTTCCACTTAGGGTAGTCTTTGGCCGGGGATTCCCAGGTGTCGGTGGGGATGTTGCACTTTATCAAGGAGGCTTTGAGGGTGTCCGTGAAATGTTTCCTCTGCCCACCTGGGGCTCGCTTGCCGTGTAGGAGTTCTGAGTAGAGCGCTTGCTTTGGGAGTCTTGTGTCAGGCATGTGGACAATGTGGCCCGCCCAACGGAGCTGCTCGAGTGCGGTCACTGCTTCGATGCTGGGGATGTTGGCCTGATCGAGAACACTGACGTTGGTGCATCTATCCTCCCAGGGGATTTGCATGATCTTGTGGAGACATAGTTGGTGGTATTTCTCCAGCAATTTGTGGTGTCTGCAGTATATGGTCCACGTCTCTGAGCCATACAGGAGGGCGGGTATCACTACAGCCCTGTAGACCATAAGCTTGGTGCCAGATTTAAGTGCCTGATCCTCGAACACTCTCTTCCTCAGGTGACCGAAGGCTGCGCTGGCGCACTGGAGGCGGTGTTGGACCTCACGCTTCCCTTAGCACCTCAGGACAGCTCTATACGACCATTTTCTCTGGTGAAGTCACTACGGGGTGCTACGGGTATCAAAGTTTGCTGCTGCATCGATACCGGGGGCGTTGCACACCGGCGCGAGGCTCCCAGGCGATACTCCTCAGCGCCACCGGTACCGGCTCACTGAATTTGCCAAGCGGCGCAAATGTCGATGCTCATGGCTGCAAACCCTTTAGTGCCCCTGTAGAGCCCCTCACAAAGGGCGCTAGCCAAACAAATTTCTCCCCCTTTCTTTTTTTTCCAGTTTTAGGGGTCTCATTACAACAGTGTTCTTTATAACAGGGTTTCACTATCTGACTACGTCCAGCATTTATTGACACTCATCCAGTTTTGAGCTATGCAGTCCGCTTCTTGAGTGCAGGGTTCAGAAAATTTCAAAACGTAACAAGAATTCCAAAAGTCAATTTTTTTTTAAAAAAGGAGCACATTTGTTCAATTTAATTATGTATCTTATGATAGAGGGATTAGTTAATCACATTTCCCATTAATTTTCATCAGCAGCAAAGAAAACATCGGTGGGGGGTTAAATTGATCTTCAGCAGTAGAGCAAAATGAATCAGCAGCTACAACCTCAATGAAAACAACAATCCGATAAAGTGTAAAATGGGCTGTGGATTTGTTATTGCCCATTTTGCACTAAAGATCAATTTCACCACCCAGATCTCAAGCCATAATCTACTGCCCTCATTTGGCCCTTCTGTCATGATAGATCGTGATTAACTAAAACTGCTTTATTGCACATGTGTACTAGACTGGGTGAATTAACGGGTGTAGAACAACATCTTATGGGGCCTAGATTCATATCTAGCATAGACAAGTTTCCTCTCCCCAATGTTGGCTAGGAGTCCTAAGTGAAATGTACTTGGATAGTCAAACTAATTCCAAATAGACATAACCCCACTGCAGTATAGTACACAAATTTCAACGTAAATTAGTTAATCTCTCAGTGAGGCTGTAAAGCAAACTGACCATAACTATGAATCAAGAATGTCACCCTTTGCGAGGGGCCCTATAGGGGCACTAAAGGGTTTGCAGCCACGAGCATCGACATTTGCGCCGCTCGGCAAATTCAGTGAGCTGGTACCAGCGGCGCTGAGGAGTATTGCCCGGGAGCCTCGCGCCGGTGTGCAACGCCCCCAGTATCAACATGAGATATACTTCTAAGGCTAATATAGGGGAGGTTGTCAAAGAATTTCAAATGGAGTGCTAAACTAGATCTAAAGCTTTATTTAACTGTACTCATTGCAGACACTGGGCGGAAAGAGGAAATCCAGGTAAAACTTGCCAAGTGGTACCTATATACCTTTAACAACTACATAATAGTTTGCATCTATTAAAGTGCCTTTATATATCAAATATCAAAAGGCGCCTTATGGTCCAACTTGAGTGGGAGTAGGATGGAGGTGATGGCTGAAGGCTCTGACACTGATGGTGGAGCAGAGGGAGGAACATGCAGTAGGCAACAGTTGGGAGGCAGAGAATGTGGGCTGAAGGAGAATGCAAAGTTAGAAAGGGGCAAGGCCAAGAAAGGATTTGAAGAACAAGGATTTTAAGGAAGGGGAACCAATGGAGGTCAATAAGGATGAGGGTGATCAGTAAGTGGGATTTTGTGTAGCATGCAGTGAGCAGACATTTGTATTAGTTGGAGTTTATGTAAGGTGAAATTTGGAGCTTCAGGAGAAGGCATTGGAAAGGTCAAATTCAGAAGAATCAAAGACATGATGAAGTTTCAGCAGTTTCTGATTGGGGCTGAACAGGTTGGCTTCCATCTTGCCAACACTGAGCTGCAAGAAATCATAGCTCATTCACAACTTGATGTTTAGAGGTAGTCTGACTGTATAGCAACATTTGCAGAATCTAGGGTGATAGTGTGGGGTTAAAGCTAGGTATCATCAACATAAAACCTGAACCTTACTTATGAGTAATGTTACTGAGGGTCAAATATAGATGAGGAATAGGAGGGAGCCAAGGATCAAATTTGGGAGACACTAGAAGTGACCATACGGGCAGAGGAGGAGAAACCATTGCAGGAGATATGCTGGCTTCATTGAGACAAATATGACTGAACTCATGAGAGGGTAGTGCCACAGAGGTGGACCATCAAGGACAGGTGGTGCAGGAAGATGGTGTACTCGAAAATGTCAAAGGCTGCAGAGAGATTGAGGAGAGATTATACACCATGCTTATGGCCATCCTGAATATCTTTGGTGAGTTTGACTAGCAGAGTGTTGATGATATTGATGGGATGAAAACTGGCTTGAAATAATTCAAACTGGTTGTGGTGAGAGAGGTAGGCATGGGATTGAGTGGTAATGATACATTCCAGAACTTTACAGATGAAAGAGGGATTAGAGATGGAGTGATAGATGGAAAGAACTGAGAGATTGAGGAAAGGCAATTTAAATAGCTAAGTGATTACATCAGTTCAGATGATGTTCTCAAGCATTGGGCCCAGGAGGGGTAATGCAGTGGTCATGAGCTGAGGTTAAGGAAGTAGGAAGCTGGTGTTATGGAACAGGTGGTCTAAGAGGTGAAGCGAGAGTATTGTGAGGTTCGGGGTGGGGAATTAGGTGGGACTGAAGAAAAAGACAGGTGTTATAAGAAGCTGAAGCAGCTGAGTGAATAGCCTCGGTTTTGGAAACAAATAAATCTATGAGATACTTGCAACTTTAAGACTGGAAAAATTAAATTTGAAAAAAATATTAAAACGAGAGATGTGCAAGTGAACTAGTTGAATACACTATGCTATAAAGTGATAGGTCTTGGTAATCGCATCCACAATTCATTAAACATTGAGCTCCTGATCTCAGCCATTTCAGGAGGAGATGGAGACACGCAGTGGAAGATAAATGTTTCCCTACTGGGAGAAGAAGGGTAAAATATCAATTGCCGATTCTACTCAAACTGATCGTCTCATTATCATCTCAACCAGCCTGATAATATGTTGTCCCTCCCTCAAGACTGTGAAATTGCTTGTGTAGTGCAAGGAAAGGATTGATCAAAATATTTATGTTTAGGAGTGTTGGCTGGGAGCAGCATTGGCCAAGAGACTGGAAGGATTTTTTGGGGCTCTTCAAACAGTATGGTAGGATGTTTAATGTCCACTCGAACCACAGGAATAGGCATACGGAGCCTGAGATTAACAGCTCAGCCAAAGAACAGCACCTACAACAATGAAGCACTCACTCAACACTACAATTAAATGTAAATCTAGATTATATGCTCAGGTGTCAGAGTGGGGCGGAACTTTCAGCCTTCTGACTTGGAAATAGTGCTACCAATTAAGCCAAGCCAACACTGTAAGTAAGACTCAAAATTCCAAATCATAGCCTTTCAATTAACAAAACTTTGCCTATTATGGAGATTGGGTGACACATGGGTTAGAACGTTGTCCACTCCAGAGTATTAAATGAAATAGGTGAAAAAATAAGTGAGTGATTTCTGCTTCCTAACTCAAGGCTGCTTAGGATAACTTCAAAGTCCTTATTGAGATCCTCTAACTTAGTGCAGACCTGGTATCTTCCTGGTCTGAATGGCTCAGTCACTCACTGGATAAATATCCTTCGGCATCAGGGGTGCATGAAAGTTTCGGCATCAGCTTCGATATATTACTTTTATTCATTCATGGGATATGGGCATCGTTGGCATTTATTTCCATTTCCTAATTGCCCTTGAGAAGTTGGTGATGCGCCACCTTCTTAAACTGCTGCGGTCTGTGTGGTGGAGGTACTCCCATAGTGCTGTTTTGTTAGGGAATTCCAGGATTTTGACCCAGCTACAATGAAGGAATGGTCATATATTTCCAAGTCAGGATGGTGGGGAACATGCAGGTGATAGTGCTCCCATGCACCTGGAACCCTTGTCCTTCTAGGTGGTAGAGGTCGCGGGTTTGGGAGGTGCTGTCAAAGAAGCCTTGGCGAGTTTCTGCAGTGCATCTTGTAGATGGTGCACACTGCAACCACTGTGCACCAGTGGTGGAGGAAGTAAATGTTTAAAGTGGTGGATGGAGTGCCAATTAAGTGGGCTGCATTGTTCTGGATGGTGTCGAGCTTCTTGAGTGTTGTTGGAGCTGTACTCATCCAGGCAAGTGGAGAGTATTCCATCACATTCCTGACTTGTGCCTTGTAAATGCTGAAAAGTTTGGGGTGTCAGGAGGTGAGTCACTCGCCGCTGAATACCCAGCCTCTGACCCGCTCTTGTAGCCACATTATTTGTGTGGCTGGTGCAGTTAAGTTTCTGGTCATTGATGACCCACCCAGGATTATATGCACAGTGTACATTCATCAAAATCTCCTATGCAAGTACAACTGTAAAGCAGATAAGTTTAATACTTAACACGGGGAGGACTTAATAAATTAAAGCAAATCAAACTGTAGAGAAGCTATGTTTATTGAATTGGTGTCTCAGATGGGTATAACAGTAATACGAGTGTTGTACATCTGCACAATGCATATGGAATTCACAAACTAGTCTCCACTTCTGAATGATGTGCTCTGTGTACGTAAAGCCAAACAAGCTCTAAATTCAGCTGATTTAGAGAGCCTCATTCATACGGCAGCATTCCTTCTTTAGAGGTTTATTTTCACTCCTTCAGAAAATGCTTGGAATGCAAATTCTCAGTGAGTTGCTCTGTTTTAATTAGCAAGAACTTCAGCTTTCAGGGGCTTAATTTTTGTTTAACCGGCTAACAGTGTCAGTTGTAAGCCTCATATGGCTCAAGCCTTGTACTGTTCGAATTGTGAAGTGCAGTATAACATAATTAATGGCATCTCTTGTATCGCCAGGTAGATCTGCATCACATGTCTCTAAGCATTCCACCCACTGCATCTGTCAAAATAAAAATCAAACGACTGCAAGTATTGAGCAAGTTGCCAGAATGTGCAGTAAACACACAGGATATAGCTAACTGTGGCAGCAATTTATTAAAATCTGTGTTTAGAAAGATGTCATGAAAGGTGGAAACAAGGTATGCCAGACCAAATTGTAAGTATCTAACAGGACCTTGTCCATCTGTCTGTGTTTTACACTAAAGATTCTGTACTGGTATAAATCTAGAAACATTCAGGTTCAATCCCTGGACTGGACTCAGTCAGCTGATTTCAGGCTAGGCAGCAGTAGGGGTGCTACAATAGGCATGAGTAGCTCTGGGTTAGGGAAATGTAAAACGGCCAGAGTTCCTGCTCCTGAACCATAACAGAGGCCCTTATTGTAAGTGTGTTTACACTGGTCGAGGTTAGGATCAGAATTAGCTGTCCTCTACATTTGGATAGTATGCTGGCAGTCACTGTCAATACTCACACATGAGTAACGGCCACTTGAGCAAGGAATTGTAGAGAAATTGCCACCTGCGGAACCAAACCTCAGTGAAACAGTCAAAGTCATAAGAATTAGGAGCAGGAGTAGGTCGAGCCTGCTCCGCCATTCAACAAGATCATGGTTGATCTTCAACCTCAACTCCACTTTCCTGACAATCCCCATATCCCTTGATTCCCCTAGAGTCCAAATATCTATCAATCTCAGCCTTGAATATACTCAACGATTCAGCATCCACAGCCCATTCGGGTAGGGAATTCCAAAGATTCACAACCCTCTGAGTGAAGAAATTCCTCCTCATCTCAGTTCTAAATGGCCGACGAGGGAAGGAAATTGGAGAGAAAAAAATAGAACCTACATGGTTAAACGAGGATTGTCATTGTTGAAAAATAATTAGCAAGTTTTCTAACTGTATTTATCAAAACATAATCACAACAATGTAATTCATGTTGTGACAAACATCACTCGTGTCACAAATGCAGCATCTGCATCATATGTATCTAATTTCCTGGGAGTGTTTTTCAGAGGATAACTCAACAATGCCCTTACTTCTCCCATGCCATGCTGATAGAGATTGATCAGGCCCATCTATTGAGCCAATAGGCACCTGACAACTTTAACGCTGCCAAGGATTGTTAATGGAGAGGAGAGTCAACCACATGACTAAAATATGTACAAGGCAATCCAGCCACAAATTGAACTCAGAATGTACCTGAGTCAAGGTTTATTTATTTTGAAATTCCCATTAATCACGATAATGCCTCTGCATCATTTTCATGCAACCCTGCATTTTAATTCAGCTTGAATTAACAACATGCAATATTTTTGGGGGTAAAACATATTTGAATTTGAACAAGCCACACTCCAGGACAGAACTAACCAACATTTCCATTTGAAAATACATATTTATTCGAATTCAAATAATAATATACTCCTTGGCATCCATTATTATTCTATATATAATTCAGCCAAAACTTTCATTAGATTATAACCTATAGTTCACTCTTAGGATCTATTATTCTATACATAATTTATCCAAACCATCAATTTGTTTCTAGACCAGAGCTCACTTTTACATATCTATGATTTTATATATAATCCACCTGATCCCCTGATTAGATTCCGGCCTGTAAATCATTGAGTTGCCAGCCTTCCACCCTACTGTTTTGTGTGTGCGATTTTTCTTTTGTCTTTGAGTCTTGTTTTAGTTGATGATAGCTGACAGTAAGTGCTATGTCCTTGATGTGTGATGATGTTTCCCAGTCCTTGTTGAGTTAGCACATCTCAGCTGAGAGAGTCGGGGAACGACAGTTGACCTCAGTGTCTCTGGGCAAGGGACGTGGGAAAGAATAAAATCAAAATTAGTCACTGTTCTCTCTGCTGATTGCTATCCAATGCAAGAAAATGCCTATATGTGGACATCAGGTGAGGATAGGAGCAGGCATGGTAATGATGCCTCTCATGATAAAATAACTCATAGGCACTCAGGATCTATACTCCCTCGTGAAGAATGGTTGCTTGGGCAAAATATCAGAGAGGTTCGGCACCCATGGAGCCTTAGCCAGAATGTGCCCTTCCTGTCAAGAAAGGGATAACATCAGGGGCAAAATCCAGCTCTTCCACATCCTTGGTTTCAATAACGCTCCGAGCCAGCCCCCTTAATGTGGCACTGTTTAAACAAAGTTTCATGAAGATGAAAGGAAAGAGATAGAAATGAAAGCTAATCACGATTCTTCGTAACAGTAGTTTTTAAAAAGGGTTATCAACGATGACGTGCTCTTCCCACACAGGGCTGGAAATGATTGTCTTACTAATCTACGCACTAAACGTTTCCAACCTTCAGGTTAATGCTGACAACTTGAAGCCTCTGCAATCGTTGGAAAATAAGCCTGTCATCCCTTTCAGCTGTGATTGCTTCTAATGGAGGCCTTGCTGTAGTGCATATGAAGGATATAGAATGTTCTGACAACTCCCACCCTTCATAACAGTCACAGTAGTTGTGAAGAATAGAAGGCTAGAAATTACTGTTAGTGATATTAGCTGACTAATGCTTAATCTCTTCATATAATATTTTGTTCTCTGCTATTTTAGCACAGATGGGAAATCCTGTTTATTTTAAATGGGTTAATGCCTCAATACGTCCTTCCCATAAAAGTCAGAGCACCTGGAAGGTTGCAGACTGGCACTCTCCATCCACACCACCCACCCCCACCACATAAAAATGTCGAAACTCAGAAGTACTTAAATGTTTTGCTCCACCACCCCGACTGAAAAATACAGTCATAATAATTGTAGAAAGATGTTTAGTTCACTACGATGTACTGTAATATTAGTTTGATTGGCAAACACAGATTACAGTCACATCTGAAAAACTTGACATCAACTGCTTAATTAAATGGTTCTCATCAATGACCAGACCCAAATGCAGATAAATTCTCAATGGCTAGTCTGGCTGGATTTTACATTGGAATTTGATGTACTGGGGACGTGAGATCAATACTAATAATGGCAATTACCATTGCTATACTATTTGGTTGGTGAAGGGGCAGTAGTTCACCAACTATTTTGTACCTCCTTCTACACACACACACACACACACACACACACACAGTCTGTTAACTTGTGGGATCATGTTGATAATGCATCATTTTACTTAGCCATTCTCTTTGGAGGAAAATGCGTTCATCAAGATGAGCAAAGTCAATATTAGAAATAGAATAATTATTCCACTTTGTACTTAGAATCAGCATCAAGCAGTGCCAGCTCAGATACAGCAAAGGTTCAATACTTGAGCTTATTAGCAACCATTTTGAAACTACCCAAGCCTATTTAAATAGGCTCCTTCCAGCAGCAAAGAAAATACTTTGATCCCATCAGTCTGAGTTGGGTTCAAAAGCAGATTCCAGAGGTGATTGGTGCTAATCCACTGTGTCACCCCGTTATTGTACTCAGTCATTTTCTACAGCACTGATTCATAGGTTCAATCCTGCATGTTAAGGACAGACCACTTTTTCCTTAAACATCATCTTAACAAAAATTCAGCTACAAAATATCAGGAACATTGACTTTATGCCATTGTAAGCATATTATATAACTAAGTAATCTCTGCTAATGGGATTGGATTAGCCACTGAAAATTCTGTATGTTGTCTGTGACTTCTAAACGAATGCTAACAAAACAGTGCAAGGTGCAACATAACCAGTTTAAGCCAGGAATGGACAAGAATGCCACTGAGATATCTTACCAGCTTTTATACAGCATGTATTATGCACTTACTGGAACTGACACTGAGGCACGTCAAACAGTGTAGTATCAGATGGGAAGAAATGATTCCCTTTTACCTGATCTATACTATATATGCAAAGGAGCCAACATCAATGGATGTATGAGCTGTACAATGCCAGCATTCCCCTTTTATACAGCATTTACTGTATTTGTTGCCAGCAAATATTGCTATGCGTATCGATTCTTCACAAGATTATACGTGCCAGCAACACACTGCAAGATTACTACACTTCAAAATAAAACAGATGGGTCATGCAGAATGAGTATTCAGTTAATTGGCAGCTCAGCAAACCTCATTCAATGGGGTCAATATTCAATCACAATAATTAAAAATAAAGCAGTCACTCCCATGCGGGGATCATATCACGCACCATATGCAGCAAAACAGGGTATCTACAGACAACGAATTAAACAGTGTAAGTAAACTGTGGCAGTGTTGGGAGAATAATATTACAGCACTTTACATAATTTGTCTCTTTTTACCAGAGACAAAATAAATAATTGATGTCAAAGTTTCTTATCAATAATAATATTAATACATACAAGACAGTAACCCTTGCTTCAGATTACCATCAAAATTAACCATAATGTACATGGTATTCCATCACGGTCTACCATATCTTAGGGGAATTCAGGGGACATCATGCAATACTTGCCATACTGTCACAGGTATCTGACCTTGGACATTCCTGCTTGTTAGGCAATGGAATCAAGAATCAGCACCATACCCAACAGACATTTCTGTCTAATAGATAATGACTTCCGTCACAAAGCTGGTGCTCCTCCAGCTCCAACACAACAAATAATTTAAATTGTATGATGGCCACTAGTTCTTGTTATGCAGTTCAACAATAATGAACATAGGCAGAAAAACAGTAATACGTATTCAAATAACAAATATGAACTTGTAGTTCACTCAGACAGTTTCTGCAATCACACAAAGCCCTTGACTGAATTACTTGTAATTGGTCAAAAGCAGTCAGTAAAGTCTGTTTAATATATTTACCCCAACTTAACCCTCCACTTCAGGGTAGAGCAGAAAAGGTGATATCTCACTAAATGTCCTTGTATTATGTTTCCATTAGTCACACTGATCAATAAATTTGCAATATTGATTTGCACTCATTGACATCAACTTTTTCACAGCACAAAGACAAAGAAGAAGTGTGCGACACATCTTAATTCATGGAGCCTGACAAACCATGATGATATCGTCACAATTTCAGATGCAGTGCAGGAACAATAGTAATGTTCTGAGAGGGTATTCCAGTGAAGTAGCCACTAGCAAAATTTATCTTTTCTTTTACAAAATCTTTAAACAGATCAACAGAAAAAACAGAGGTAGGAAGAGACAGGCAAATGCACAGGCACTCAGAGTGACAGAATCAGATAGAAATAGAGACACACAAGCAAAGAGATAAAGGTAGAAAGAATGGCAAAGGATGGAAACACAAAGAGACAGAGCTCTTGGAGCTGGTAGGACAGACAGAAATAAAATAAAGACACACACACATATTGGCAGAGAGTCAACAGTACAAACAAACAGAAAGAAGCAGAGAAATGGACAGTGTGAGGCAAAGAGACTAAGATAAACAAAGACAAATACAACACAGAGAGAAGCTGAGACAGAGAAAATTATAGAGACGTAAAGAAAGACAGAGGGATGGGGCAAAGCAACGACAACAGAGAGCCAAAGAGAGACAAAAAAATGAATTTGGTGAAAAGACAGACTGTGCATGGCCAAGGGAAAAAAGAGGAATTACATTTACTCCATCCAAACTTTTATTTTGATTGACACAGAGCATGCAACAAAAACTAAATAAGCAATTGCATTTTGTGCATGCATATATTTGTATAAATATATAATTGATGATTGGGAGTGATTGAAACGCAGTCACATCATCAAAGGGTTTATATGATATCATAACCTGCAACAGCATCTTCAAACCCCAGTGAGATTACAGCTAAATGCTTGTATAAAACATACTGTGAAGTAGACAGGGAGAGGAAGGAGGCTGGTGCCTATATATTTACTGACAAACGTTGTCATGATAGATGCCAGCAGCCAGCACATTCCATGTCATCGATGCATGAGGGCATTCAAACAAGGGATTGATGATTATAACAATCATTGCGAGTTTATCAATCAACACATTAGCAAATATGTATTAGTATGAATGAAAAAAACATCCACTGATTTCCTGAATCTTGAAATACCTATTGGTAATTGCCTACCTTTAGCACCTTAATGCAGTCTGGAGCAGAGGCATGATTTTAAAGTTTCTGACGTTCTTTTTAACTCGCCCCTATATTTGAGCACAATAGGAATCACTTTTTAGTAGATTTGTTGGTTATACTGCAAAAAGAACTGATCCTTCCTTATCATTGTTCCCACCTCCTCCTGCAGCAGTTTAACTATGTCTTATATATCTTTTTGAAGTTAACTCCAAACGTAGCTACGCTTTCCTTTCACCCAACCCGTCAACAAAAAAAGTAAGAAATCCAGGTAAATAAAAGTCAATGCATCCGTGTTTCCGATTATTGGACGATTAACCTCACTACACCGATCTGTAATTGGCGTCTTCTGTGGGTGAGGGAAGCATTTCAGTGGCAGTAAATGTAATAAAACGCTCAGTTGGGCTTTTCCACTTTTATTTTAAAGCTCAGAAATGGAGATGACTAAAAACTCCAGTCAGAAAATGTGATCCTCTGGGATTTCGAGGCGAGCTCCAATCTACTAATTTTATGTGGCCAGTCATGGGTGCACTTTTAATTACACGGCTTGAGATGCTTCGTTAAAATGAAGCAGGGAAATTACAAAGGAGGAAGAATTATTTTACAGAGATAAATTGGCGCGGAGCTAAAACACGATCTGAGCAGTGCCTTCTCAACCGGTTCTTGATGCGTTTGTTTATATGAATAGAAAGGGGTAAAGTTCAGCAGGAACGGGCTGCCCGGGACTTACTCTGGGTTGCAAGGGACCGCTGCCCTGGTGCTGATGGCGGGGTGTTTGTGCTGCGGATCCGGGTGCTGATGCTGGGGATCTCGCTGCTGCTCCTCCTGCTCCTGATGCTGATGGTGCTGGTGGCGATGCTGGCTGCCGCTCGCCGGCTGATCTTTCAGGCTCTGGTTCTCCTCCAGGAGCTCCTCCACTTTCACCTCCAGCTCGTGGATCCTGTGCCTCTGAGTCTGAATGAGGGTCTGCTGGTTCTGCACGATGGTGGTCAGCTCTTTGAGATAGAGCACTGCCCTCATCGGGTTCTCCATCAGGCTCTCCATGGCCAGGGAGGAAGGAAGGAGATGAGCAGGGCAGATGCAGGAGCCAGGATGATGCTGCTCAAGCTGCTCCTGCTCCTGGACCGGCTGGAAACTGACGCACAGACACGCTGCTTAAAGGGACAGGCCGCCTGTTAAAGGCACTGCGATCCGGATCATGTTCAAGCACGTGCCGACAAAAAAAGGACGATTTAAAACAACAATGTGCATAAACCTCTTGTAAATAACAATGATTTATGTCCTTGTTCGGTGCTTCACGTGTGGGAGCACAGTAACGTTGCACAAGCCATACTTTATTTTGCAGATTTTAAAAGGACAGCTCAGGTTTTATGTTGCATTAATTCCTGCTACACAGTGTTCCGGAGAGTCTCCCGTATAATAGTGGCTTGCTGCATCCTGCACACTATCGCAATCTGGGGAGGATATCTACCAGATGTTTCCCCAATAGCTTCAGCAGAGCTGGAGTTAGGCTACTGTGAATGATGCTTGTTACTGGTGACCTTTGCGAGTTCGAGCCTGTGAGGGCTCGGCTGTTGCTGGGACTGTTTGGTCCAGCCAGCTTTCAGGCCCCAGGGCAGGTGGTTGTTGAGGTGCCGCAAGAGAACAGATGTGCTGTCCCATAGTGCCACCATCACTCCCATGGAGTTGCAGCATATCACTTCCGCTGGTCTGAGGGAAAGCAGGCCGCAGGAAATGAGTGACACTTTGAAAGCCCCTGTCCATGTGATCCACCAGTTTGTCCAGCTCGTGCATAGTCTGTGCAAGGAGAAGCTGATGTTGCAGAGTCTGGATGGCAGCTGTCTGAGCTTCCATCAAAGCTGCCAAGGCTGGTGTAACAGACTCCTGCTGTGAGGGTCCAGATGCAGTGGCCCTGGAGGTGGCTACAAGCTCCAAGATAGACTGTAGAGTGTAAATGCTATTTGACAAAACTTCTCCATACTTTCAGACATGGCGCTCAAAGACTCTGGCAGGCCATCCAGTACATCATATTATTCCTAGTCTGCCTCAAGCACTTTTATTTTTATGGCCAGACCCTGGAGGTCTGCATATTTGTCCCATTCAGCAGAGCTCAGAGAGGGCATCGCCCTTCAGCCAGACATCTCCTGGGCTATTCCTGCCACCAATACCTGCTCCTGCTCATTTGAGCTTTGTGTTTCACCAGGTGCAGACCCTCTGACTCATTATCTATTCCACCCAGGGTGGAAATCCTTGCACTGGGAGGGATGGAATTCAATGACAGGGCTTCCTTAGGAGGGATAGAGGTCCTCTTCAGGAGGTTGTTGCTGATGAGAACAACTTAGAGGAAAGAGGAAAAGGACAAGGATTAGAATGTCAATGAGAGGCTGGACATTTTCACATGAAAGCCTTGACCATAGTGATTGAGGTTTACAAGCTGGTTGAAGCTGTAATTGCTTGTGGGTCATGAAGGGGTACAAGTGAAGTGCAGCAACTCTGCTCTAACAAGATGCCAGATTCTCCATCACAAATGCTGCTTAGTCTGGATGTCCCACTTATTTCCATCACCTTCTGCTCCATCTGGCTCTTCCTTCACCAGTTTTAGCTCTTTCTCTTATATAGTGTGCTGTCTTCTCCTGCAGGAGGATAAGGAGACTGTAAAGTCCTGTCCCTGCAGTACAGATTCACACGAGGCACATGCTGAAGTCAAGGTCACTTTGGACCTGCACCTTTATTACACAGCTCTTGAATGCCACACTTGCCTGAGACCTGTCTTTATATACCTGTGTGGAACAGGTATCCAGTGTCTCCTGCAAGTGCACCCCTGGTGGTAAGGTAAGCTTGTGGTTAGAGATCATATCTAGTTACAGTCATGTATAGCATGGTAAATACAGTTATGTACAGTAGTGTGAGATACATGACATCACCCTCCCCCAAGGTCTTATTGTCTTTATAGGTTCAGTCTCTCAGGTGGTCTACGCTCTCGCGTGGAGCGTCTTAGTTGTGGTTCAGTTGTTTGCCTTGGTGTCTGTTTTTCTTTCGGTGTGATTGCTGGTATCTCGCCTGGGCTGTCTGTTTTGTTCAGTATGATTGTTGGTGTCTCGCCTGGGCTGTCTGTTGGGATTGCCCTTTCCTCGGGTTGTTCCCTCTGTTTGTCCACCAGGTGTGGTGTGAGTTCCACATTGTAGTCTGCCTCTGGTTCAGCAGTGTTGTTGGTGAATCTACTATTGACTTGGTCTACATGCCTCCGGCAGGTTTGGCCATTGTCCATTTGTACTACCAGTAGCCTGTTTCCTTCCTTTCCTGTTACTGTCCCTGCAAGTCATTTGGGACCCCTGCCATAGTTTAGCACGAACACTTTGTCTCCTATCTCATTCCACCTCCCCCTCGAATTTCGGTCATGGTACTCAGTTAGCTTACGGCGCTTTGCCTCAACGATTTCATGCATGTCTGGGAGGATTAATGAGAGCCTTGTCTTTAAGGTCCGTTTCATCAATAGTTGCGCGGGGGAACTCCAGTCAATGAATGCGGACGAGATCTGTATGCCAGCAGCAGTCGCGACAGGCGGCCCTGCAGCATGGGACCTTGGATTTTGAGCATGCCTTGTTTAATGATTTGCACTGCTCGCTCCGCCTGGCCGTTGGAGATCGGCTTGAATGGTGCCGTCTTAAATGGTGCCGTCTTAACGTCATTTATGCCGTGGTCACTTATGAAATCTTGGGATTCTGCACTGATGAAGCACGGACCATTATCACTGTCCATTATGTCAGGAATTCCGTGCGTTGCAAACATAGTTCCAAGGCTCTCCACAGTGGTGGAGGTGGTGCTCGAGTTTAAAATGGTGCATTCGATCCACTTTGAAAATGCATCTACAACTACGAGGAACATTTTGCCCATGAATGGGCCCGCATAGTCTACGTGCACCCGCGACCACGGTTTGGTGGGCCAGGGCCAGGGACTCAGGGGGGCCTCCCTGGGGGCATTACTGAGTTGGGCACAAATGGTGCACCGTCGGACGCAGAGCTCCAAGTCCGCGTCAATGCCAGGCCACCAGACGTGGGATCTGGCTATGGCCTTCATGAGAACGATGAGCTCCCGGACAAATGCCTCTCTTTCTCGCAGAGGCATAACTACTCGGCTGCCCCACATCAGGCAGTCTGCTTGTAGTGACAGCTCATGCATGCGCCTATGGAAAGTTTTGATCTCCTCGGGGCAGGCATCGCGAGCCTCTGCCCAGTCACCAGTTAAGACACATCTTTTTACTAAGGATAACGTGAGGTCGCTGGTCGTCCAGGCTCTGATTTGGCGAGCCGTCATGGGCAAACCTGTGGACTCAAAGGCATTGATTGCCATGACTATCTCACAGTCCTGTTCGTCAGACCCTTCCGTGGTCACCAGGGGTAGCCTGCTAAGCGCGTTGGCACAGTTGTCTGTGCCTGGTCTGTGCCTTATGGTGTAGTCGTAAGACACCAGCATGAGTGCCCACCATTGAATGCGCGCCGAGGCGTTGCCGTTTATTGCCTTGCTCTCAGATAGTAGGGACGTGAGGGGCTTGTGGTCACTTTCTAATGCGAACTTGGCCCCGAAAAGGTATTGGTGCATCTTTTTGACACCGTACATGCACGCGAGCGCCTCCTTCTCCACCATTCCGTATCCGCGCTCCGCCCGTGAAAGTGACCTGGAGGCATAAGCTATGGGTTGTAATTTACCCGCATCATTGACATGTTGTAAAACGCACCCGGCCCCGTACGCTGACGCATCACATGGAAGAACTGGCTTTTGACCTGGATCAAAGAAAGCCAAAACATTGTTGGAACATAGAAGGTTGCATGCCTTATTGAAGGCGCGTTCCTGAATGTCCCCCCAAAACCAATCGCACCCCTTTCTGAGTAGCACGTGGAGAGGCCCAGCAGCGTGCTTAAGTACTGCAGAAAGTTCCCAAAGTAATTGAGTAGCCCAAGAAAGGCGCGCAGTTCCAAGACATTCCGGGGCCTGGGTGCCAGGCGAATTGCTTTGGTTTTGGACTCTGTTGGGTGGATTCCATCAGCGGCAATCCTTCTGCCCAAAAATTCAACCTCGGGCGCGAGAAACAGGCACTTGGATTTCTTAACTCTTAGGCCTACCCGATCCAACCGCTTTAGTACTTCCTCCAAATTGCGGAGATGGAAGTCGGTGTCCCTGCCCGTGATAAGTATGTCGTCTTGAAATACAACCATATTGGTCTTGGAAGGAGTGCAGCATAGATTTCCCAGAATGATACCAGAACTCCAAGAGTTTAATTACAAGAAGTGATTATACAAATTAGAGTTGTATTCCCTGGAATTTAGAAGATTAATGTGTGATTTGATCAAAGTTTTCAAAATATTCAGATGGCCGTGACCCTGAATTTTTTTCGCCAGCAGATCCTTTCAGGCTGGAACAAGTGACATAGGAAACATCTTGCAGTTCGACATCCATCGCTGCATCCGGGAGATCACAGAGCCCCTGTACTCTCGGAGAGGGGACCTCATTGTCTTCTCCATAAACAGAGAGAAGCTTTGCCAGGATATTGGGCTTCAAGATATAGGGTAGATGGGGAGAAATTAGTTTTGCTGGTTGGGAGTTCAGAACGGAGGGGCGTGTTCTAAAAATTAGAGTCAGCTCTTTCAGGAGTGAAGTTAGGAAACACTTCAACACACAAAGGGTGGTAGAGGTTTGGAACTTTCATCCGCAAATGGCAATTAATGCTCGGTCAAATGTTAATTTTAAATCTGAAATTGATAGGTTAACAAAAATCTTAGGTATTAAAGGATATGGGGCAAAGGCAGGTACATGGATTTAGGTCACAAATCAGCTGTGATCTCATGGAATGGCGGAACAGACTCGAGGGGCTAAATGGCGTAAACTTGAACCTACCTTTCTAATGTAAGAGATGGGGAAGTGAGCAGCTGTACTCACCTTTGCTGATCTAATGAGATAATTGAATCTCTTCCTGCATTGGATCCAGAGGTGATGTTCTTGCAACTGACTTCCTATGCCACCTATAACCATGCTTTTTTTGAGAAGCTGTTGGGCATCTTCTTCCCACTTTATGGGAGAGGCACTTCCCTCCTGTCTCTGACCACTGCCAGTGACACCTCCAGGCAGGCATCAAAACTGGGGCACCTCTCCCCACCGTCCAGCCATGCTCACTGTCAAGAGGAGACAGAAGGCTCTCAGCAGGAGGCCGTATAGACTGAGGGTCTTCAGGGAGCACTTCTCCTACCTGTATCTAAGTGAGGAGCAGTGTGCTAGGTGGCTCCGCTTCACCAAGGAGGTGCTCACATAACTCTGCCACCTCTTGGAACCAGACCTGCAGCCCATCGGTCTTCAAGATGGCCGTGACCCTGAATTTTTTTCGCCAGCAGATCCTTTCAGGCTGGAACAAGTGACATAGGAAACATCTTGCAGTTCGACATCCATCGCTGCATCCAGGAGATCACAGAGCCTCTGTACTCTCGGAGAGGGGACCTCATTGTCTTCTCCATAAACAGAGAGAAGCTTTGCCAGGATATTGGGCTTCCCCATGGTGCAGGGTGCCATTGACTGCACAACATGTGGCTTTGAGGGTGCCGCATATCAATGCTGAGATGTACCGCAACTGTAGAGGCTACCACTCACTTCTTCTTCTTAGGCAGTTCCTCGGAGTCAAGGATGACTTGCTTCCACACTAATATGAGTTCTCAGGTGACTGATGAGACCAATGCGGGATCTACAGTCTCTGTCACAGGTGAGGCAGGTGATGGTTGAAGGGGCGAGTGGGTAGGATGCTTGGGAGTGCGCTCCTTCCGCTGTTTGCACTTGGCTTCTGTATGCTCCGGCGAAGAGACTCGGGGGCCTTCCCGGATGCTTCTCCTCCACTTTGAGCGCTCTTGGGCCAGGAATTCCCAGGTGTCGGTGGGGATGTTGCACTTTTTCAAGGAGGCTTTGAGGGTGTCCTTGAAGCATTTCCCCTGCCCACCTGGCACTCGCTTGCCATGTCAGAGCTCTGAGTAGAGCGCTTGTTTTGGGAGTCTAGCATTGGGCATGCAGACAATGTGGCCCGCCCACTGGAGCTGGTCGAGCATGGTCAATGCTTTGATGCTGGGGACGTTGGCCTGAAGAAGAACACTGACATTGGTGCACCAATTCTGCCAATGGATTTGCAGGATCTTGCAAAGGCAGCATTTGTGGTATTTCTCCAGTGCTTTGAGGTGCATGCTGTACATAGTCCATGTCTCTGAAGCATATAGGAGGGTGGGTATCACGACTGCTCTGTAGACCATGAGCTTGGTGCCAAGTTTGAGGTCCTGGTCTTCAAACACTCTCTTCCTCAGACGACTAAAGGCTGCACTGGCACACTGAAAGGCAGTGTTGGACTTCGTCATCAACATCTGCTCTTGTTGACAGTAGACTCCCAAGGTATGGAAAGTGGTCCATGTTGTCCAAAGCCTCGTCATTGATCTTGATAATCAGGGGGTAGTACTGTGTGGTGGGGGCAGGTTGGTAGAGAACATTTGTCTTACTGATGTTTAATGTAAGGCCTATACTCTCATTCGCTTCGGTGAAGGTGTTGATGATAGTTTGGAATTCGACTCTGAGTGTGTGCAAGCGCAAGCGTCGTCTGCAAACTGTAATTCAATGACCGAGGATAGGATGACCTTGGATCTGGACTAGAGACGACGGAGATTGAACAATTTTCTGTTTGTTCTGTAGATTAGCTCCATTCAGCGGGGAGCTTACTGAGGGTGAGATGGAGCATTGCAGCAAGCAAGATCTTAATGAGCAGCTGGTGTGCGACCTGGCAGCAGCCCTTCATCCTGCATCAGTCTGCTGTGCCGCAATCTTCCAGCCATCACATCGAACCTGAGGGTGACTGCTCGAAGACAATGTCTGTCCACTCGACATCTGGCTGATGACTCCCCTCCGCAAATCCACCGCTCATGGCTAGCAGTGATATAATGACATGTTGCTACGAGGAACCTCATCGAGCAGACCATCGGTGTGCTCAAGCAACAGTTCCTCTGCCTTTTCCACTTGGGAGGAGCTCTCCAGTACTCTCCGAAGTGGGTGTCCCAATCCATGGTGGTCTGCTGCATTCGCACAACTTGACCATATGAGGGCACTGCCCATGTCACCATGGCTTCCACGATCACCTCAGGAGGAGGAAGGGGACGAGGAGGAAGAAGAGGAGGAGGTAGAGGAGAAGGTGGAGGAGAGGAAGGGAAGAGGCAGGCAGCAGATCCTCATTCCGGAGGGCTGTCTGTAAGCACCTCATCAGATTCTGGTACCCCTTAATGATATCCCCGATCCCCATTGCTCAACATTTCCCCACCATACCATCCCTCTGCCATGGAGCATCCGAGCTTCCACTTGGGCACAAAGCTGAAATGAGAGCCACCACAAAACAACCATTTCAAACAAAATTTGTAAATGATTGAATCTAATACTACATAACAAAGTCAACCAATCACCTCTTGCATTCCCTTAGTGTGTGTTTTTCATGTGCCTTCGCCTATTCCAGTGCCCCTATGCAGAACTACCCCAGTGGCTACAGTAAGGCTGGTGGAAGGCTGCTGACTTTCAGTGGGGGAGGCTGCAGATGGCCTTGCAGGATGATCTCGAGTAGCTCTGGGCCTAGAAGGCCCGGATGTAGACTGCACCACCTCGGCATGGGTGACTGCAAACTGGGCTGCTGGCTGACAGGCAGCAACAAGAGCACTGGCAGAGTGACAGTGCTGGGAGTATGAATGCTGTCGTCCTGAGAAAGGACAACAGGTTCTTGCTCCATGGAGCCACTGCCATACCCCCAGGGCAGCGCCTCAGCATTCCTAGCCATCTATTGGACCACATACTGCTGGACTGTTGGGCCTGTAAGCCCCTTTCCACACTTGTAAATCCAGCCACAATGGCTTCACTCTGAGTTTGCATGGCAGCAAACTGAGCCTGCATGTGAGCAGTCTGAGCTTCCAGTGCAGCAGTCAGATGTTGGGTCGCTTCTGTTTGTGCAGCAATGGAAGCTGTGACATTGCCCATCACACCTAGCATTATGGTTGGGTCCACAAGTGCTCGAATGGAGTTGCCCACCATCCATCCTGGATATCATGGGCTCTAAGCTCCGCACAAAGTCCTGTGCAATATGGAGACAGACTCCTCCATGCTCCCAGGAGGCTCTCTGGCAGGCCTGCCTTTGCACCAAACATTTCTGTGTGCACGCCCATCACCCTTCTTCTGAAGGCCGCCCCATCAAAGTACCATCTAAAGTCTGCGCAGTGCCATTTTCTGAACTGGTGCCTGGGAGTGTCACGTCAAGTGACGATGTCTCTTCTTCACGGTCACTCTCCTCCTCCACTTCCTGGGCTGGTAGCAGTTCTTGGGTATCTGAAAGGAGAAAGGCACAAGGGTCAGGTTATGGCGAGGGGGGGAGGGGGCGGGTAAGCAAGATGTGCATGCTTACACCATCAGCAGCTTGTAAGTGGGAAGGGATTGTGGGATGAGGGGGAAATGGGATGTAAGAAGAAGGATTAAGTATAAGCATACCATCATCATCAATGCTTTCAGCTTCACCGATTGTCACATCCTCAGTGATAGGTTGACGGCCCCTCCAATTATATCCAGAACTCTCCCCTCCGGCTGGGTCAAGTTCTGCAGACATGCTTGCCACCGCCTGTTTGCTTCTGCTCACAGCGGTTGTGAACTACCTTGGCCTGCAAGAGAAAGGTAAGTGTGTCAGTGAGTGTGGTGCAATGTGTTTGGGTGATGTGCCTGTCATGGTTGAATATCTGATATTATGTAAAGGATGTGCGATGTGGGTGTGAGGCTTGCAGCAGTGGTAAGTGTATGAGGGTGAAGTGAAGCTATGATTGTAAAGTCTGAGTTGTGATTGCCAGATATTGTTGGTAGGTGAGTGATGGGGGTGTGGTGCATTGAGCAGTATGTGAGGCTAGTGGTGCAGTTGGTGGGATATAGCTTTTGAAAATGCATTCACTCACCTTGACCACTCATGTAAAGTCATTAAATGTCTTGTGGCACTGGATCCATGTCCTGGGGGCAAGACTGCTGGCATTGACTGCTGCAGCGATCTCCTCCTACTACCTTTGAACAGTGTGTCTGGAAACCTCCTGGCCTCCTGCAGGTAGATGACCTCTCTCCTCCTATAGGCCCCCTGCACCAAGGGCTCCAGTGCTGCATCAGAGTACTGAGCTGCTCTTTCTCTGTCCTGTTGAGACATTTCTAGCTTCAAGCTCCAGTCAAAATTAGGTACTTCTCTCACAAAGCACCTCCTCTTTAAGAAATGCAGATAGCCTTTCAGTCTGAAGGCAACCTTTAAATACAGAGCAGACTTCCCACAATATTGGACCCCCTGTTGAACACTGAGCCAACCAGCAGCACGTTTAGCGCTGGCTCAACATTTCAATCATGTTAATGAGCAGGCAGCATGAATTTTGAGTGCTGCCTGCACTACTTTCACCGGGCGCGTGCAGATTGCACATTGCAATCCCCGTGCTTGTTTCAGGCCTTATCCAATTTAGTCCCTGCACTCTTTTTCTCCCCTCTATGCCATCCCTGGGACAAATCACTAGCACCCTCTCAATGGGTAAATTCATTGATGTAGAGTTTGAGAAACAAAGTAGTGGGAAGGTGGAAGAAGCATATGCACAGTGACACAGCAAAGACAAAGAGGGCAAAGGGAGGTAGAGAGTGATAGAGACAGACAGGAAAGAAAGCAGACTGGTGGCCAGACAGAGGAGAAGAGAGATATAGGGAGAGAAAGAGTGTTATGGCAAGCAGCTAGAGATGGAGACAGATGGGGAGATATAGAGAAAGGGAGAAGGATGGATTAACAGAGGAGATATGGATGAAAAGACATACATACAGATAAAGGAAAAGAGCCAGTGAGAGGCAGAAAAAGAGAGCGAGAGACAGAAGGGAAGACTGATAGAGAGATCGTGGGGTACAGTGAGACAGAAAGAGAGAATGAGAGAGTCAGCAAAACAAAGATACATGTGAGAGAGTGAGAGAAAGTCAGGACTATCATTCCTTGTGTTAATAAAAAAGAAAGGGCTGACCCAGATGAAGGAGCTACATGGATCATGAAAGCTTTTAGCTGACAGCATTTTATTCTGTCTATTGTACTGTGATAAAACTGTGAGCAAAGATCATCAACAAGGTACAGCAGTGACGGAAAGAATTCCCCTTCCACACTTTCTGACTGCTGTAATTGCATTATTTAGTTCTGTCTAAATGTATAACCCAGGACTTTGCAAAGAGACCATAGAGAAATTATATATTCATTTCACGTGGAACCCAGTGAAAGAGACTCACGAATTGTAATCCAAACTGTCATTGAAAGAGAGCGAGTGACCTAAAAATAAGATGTACGCAGATCAGACATATGAAAGTAATCTGGTGCTTTAAAAGCCTCTTACAGCTAGCCTCCAGTGTTCAAGTTATGTGGTTATTCTGCATAAAATACAACAATAGTTCCTGTGCCTTTTGCTTGGAGCTAGGTTTGTTTTGCTATTTCGGCTGCAAATTAAAGATATCTCGAATTAAAACACCCACATGCAATACTGATGGTGGTTCTCTTCAGGGCAGCCAGGGGCAGGGTTGAAGTTTAGGACAAGAGTCAATAATTAACTCAGAGCTTGGTTTCAAGCTAGCTTAAGCGAGGGTTTGGGTCAGGTTTATGAGTAGGTCTATGATTAAGGCTGGGATATGGGTTTAAGTCTAAGACTGGGGTTTGGGTCACAGTTGGGTACTATATGGTCAACGCACAATTAAATCATTTTGTTGGTTTAGTGGAAAAAGTTGGTGCTGGGTGATTGCTGCATCTCTGTGAGCTGAAAAATGTAAGTTCTGCCTCGACTCTTATTCTCACTAAAATGTTGTATTTGGGTGGTGAGAGTGCAGTTCCAGCCTGTCAGATCACTATGTCCAAACAATGCTGTCGTCGGCTGCTGTTAGCTTCACTTCTTTTACTCCCAGGGTCAGCTGACAGTCCTGTGAACCTTGTTAGGAAACAGTTCTGCTCTCAAGCAGAAACTTAAAGAGACAGTTCATTTCTCTCAGCCACAGGAACTGCCTTTTAAACTGACAGGATATCTGTCAGTTTAAGAAGTTGTGTCAGAAAGATTCACTTACTTAACAAGGCATATTTTTCTTTCCTAGGCCATGTATATTCAAATCAGCAGAAAATATTTTTTAAATGATGGTACACTCAGAGCAGTGGTCATAGAGTGACAGGATTGTTGTTGCCATAGGAGATCCCTGAGGTACATTCTGACACAAAGTGAGGAAGAAATGAAGAACAAATCATTCTGGCCAACTTTCATACACCTCTGAGTGATCAACCACAAAGTAGCATCACAGAATGAAAATAAAAGCATTTCCTAAAGAGAAAAATAACTGTACTTCCCTTACCCACAATTGTTTCCTGTGTCATTCTATGTTAGATGGAGGAGGGGGGAATGAGGTGAACAAACAGCCTCAGGACATCTTTCCCACTGAATATTTTAACATTATTTCTTGAACATTTAATTTTCCCCCTCTCCTTCAGTTCTCCACACAGTATCCTTAATATCAGACTTTTATCAATGCTGATCCTGAGTGAGCCACTCATATGGGTGTGAAAACCCCAGCTTCCCCTCCTGCCTGTGAGTAGCGCCAGATTTCTCTGCTTCCTGCTGCCCACTCCTACTGAGAGCACGGTCAATGTCAGAAACCTGCACAGAATCACTGCTATGTTCTGAAGTTCTGCTTCTCTCCCCTCAATATAATCCAGTGCACTGCTGTGCCATACAAGCATTTGCACTTTAAAAGAACAGGATAAGTTTCCCCAATGACTTTCCTGGTAAATGCACTGGGAAGTGTGATATTGAACCACTAGGAAAGACCCGAGCTCTGCGTTTGCTGATCTGGACATCGGCAGCAGTAGGGGTGTTACAGTTGTTTTCAGTGTCCCTGGTCGAGGTAGGGGGAAAATGATCCATTAGATTTCCCATTGCTATTGTTATCCCACGACCCCTGCTGGGAAATATGTATGTTAGGATTGCGTTTGATTGTGATGTGAAATCATTGATTAGTTGTCAAATCTCATTGAAGATTGGCTGTTTGAATGAAGCATTGAAGGACAGCCTGTATCTTCAGGAGAAAAGAGAAAATAAATTCAAAATGATAAGGCGTGGGTGTACATTTTTCTAACAATGAGACAAGTGACAGAACAAAATGCAACCAATTAAAACAAACCATTTCAGAGGATAAACAGGGTAATTGACAAATGCATTTACCCACAAATCCTTTCTGCAGATTTAAAATTGTTGAAGGTAAAATAGAAAATAATAATCAAAGCCAAGCTCCTGAGCCATCCTGAGCTGAGAGGATTTCGATGTTTTATGATAAAATGCTACAAAGTTTAATTTGCTCGGCTAAGGTGTGAGTTGAACCACAATTATCCCTGAAGCAGAAACAAACAGCTGATCCCAGACAGTCACAGCTTTTTTCTGTTTCTCTCCCATCCTTTCACTCTACATTAAGTCCTTCTACATTGAGTTCCACATCCCCCTCCCCCAACTAACAGATTATGTCCCATCTGGCATAAGGTCTTGTTGATCCTTTCCCTTTTAATAAAACGACTGAGTACACTAACAACTCAACTGAATAAAACATTGAATGCAAAACATATTGAACATTATCAGACATGGCAGTCTAGCAATGTGCCACCCCGTGGTACCATATTGGTTACACCCTCAATTCCTTTTCTTGGTCAGATCCACATGTTGGGTTATGCCATTGGGAAGTGGGGGTGAGAGGAGAGCTAGAGTGGGAGCTGATATTTATAAAGAGAAAGAGGCAAATGGGAGGGCACGCCATCCTCCAGCACCATCCATTCTCAACGGGCATCATAGCAGCAAGAGACCTAGGACCAGATCACAGCCCATTATCTCAGCCAAGGAATGTAGACTCAAATGAGAAGAGAAAATTAAAAAAAAGAAAATACAAGAGAAATGAGTAGATATGCATATGGAGTGCTTTTGACACATACAAACTCAACCTAGTGAAAATTCCTAACCTGTTTAGAGACCTTGGCTAATATTTCACAACTAATCTTTGCCACAAATATTTCAGCTCTCCTCTTTCTGAAATAGAATTTTTCTCATATGAGGAGTCTTGTGGAACACTGTCCTGTCATCTACAGATCTGTGTTGGGAATACTTAACAGGCTTTATTTCTTTGATAATAAGTTAGTAGGAAAGCTGCAATGACATATGATATATGTTAGGTGTGTCAGACAGTTTCTCAGTTAGCGAAAGAGCTGCAAGAATGTGTTACAGATATTTGTTATAAGGTTTCTCGGTTAGGGAGTGGACTGTAACAAAGCATATTATTGTCCAGATATGTTGAAAAAGGAGAAATATCTTCAATTTGTTTAGTGCCTTTCACATCCTCACAATGTCCCAAAATGTTCCACAGCCAATAAATTACTTCTGCAGCAATTGTTGTTACGTAGGCAAACATGGCAGGCAATTGGCACAAACCAAGGACCCACAATCAGCAAATCATTGGGGATATTGGCTGAGGGACATCAGGAGAATTCGCTGCTCGTCTCTGAACAGTGCCATGGTACCTGAACAGGTAGACAGATCACAATTTAATGTCTCATCTAGAAGACGGCACGTCCAACAATGCAGCACTACCTGATTACTGCACTGAAGTGTCCGCCTAGTTTAGGGAGAGAGCTGCAACAATATGTGGGCCTCAAAAATATTTAGGACTGCTTGGAGCAAATCCTGTGCTGCCCCAAACCTGGCTTCCTACAGATGGTGGCAGAGAAGACACAGCTTTAGAGTTTCCTTGGCCCCAGTCTGTGATCTACCAGGTGGTCAGTACCCCAAGTGACAGGAGGCATAGCAGCATTCCAACCTGAGAACGTAGAGCCATTAGTCCCTTGGGAATGTTTACCTTTTGGCTTTGGGATATGGAGTGGCTGCCCAGCACTGCATTACCTGTCCCTCTGCTAAGATTACTCAAAATACAGAACTTCTACCAGGCCCAGTATATTCCGGCAGGGTTAGCAACTGAGCTTCCTGGTGGGCAGAGTCTGTTTTTTCTGCGAGGAGCAAAGGCCCTCCGATGTTCGGGTCCATGGTACTTTTAAGGTCTGGTAAAGACTGATCTGTACCATAATGAATTGTGTATTGTGGATATACTGCAACTGAGGCAAATATTAACCACTCTAGTTAAAACTGGTTACTTGTCTTCTGTTGCAAGAAGCCTTTCAGTTAATTATTGCTTTCAATTCTATTAGCCTTCAATCATTCCTCATATAAGTCTACTGCGGTTGCTGGCAAACCATACAATCATTACTCTGATCTCTGTTCTGCTTGCTGATTCAATTAATGTGCACAAGATCTTTCAGTTAGCCACATGTAAACCAGTAAGGGCTTCCTGATGTAACTGTGTAATACTGATCTATGTACACATGATGGACGATATAAAGTTTACTGTAGTCAGCCAAGGGGGCAGGCTAATGGGGAGAGTTGCTGACAAGCCTGAAGGTCAGATCATTAGTTAATGTAAAATACTAATACAGGCACAGAAAGAATGGGTTGTGCAGTTAAATAGGTATGAGAACTGCACAACATTTGCTCAGTTTTCCGAAGAGATACCTGGAACAGAAATATGTGACAGACAAGGTTCTACAGAAACAAATTAGATCATTAAACAGAGCAATGACTGCTTAGCCAGTCAGGAACCACAGCGGACATTTGCAGAGAAGGAATCAAGACAAAATGCTTCATATTATGTGTTTTATTTAGTTTTAGAAAAAAACAGCCGTCATTTACTTTCTGAGTTTAATTAGCTTTAAAAGATTTATTTTGTAAATTTGAAAAAACTCTTATTCTTTTAATGAAGCAAATTTAAGGAATGTAATATGTGACATCATCGGCTATGTGAACATGTGCTCAATATTGTTGTATAAGTTTATAGAATCATACCACACAGAAGGAGACCATTCTGCTCATCGTGCCTGTGCTGGCTTTCTGAAAGAGCTGCCAACTGGGCCCACTCCCCTGCTCTTTCCCCATAGCCCTGCAATGTTTTTTCTTTTTTAAATATATATCCTGTCATGTATCTCACATTACTGTATATAACTGTATCTTACCATACTATACATGACTGTAACTGGATATGACCTGTAACAATAAGCATACCTTACCACCAGGTGTGCACTTGCAGGAGACACTCCATACCTGTTCCACACAGGTATATAAAGGGAGGTCTCAGGCAAGTGCAGCACGGGAGAGCTGGAATTAAAGGTGCAGGTCCTGAGTGACCTTGACTTCAGCATGTGTCTCGTGTAAGTCAGTACATTAGAGTCAGGACTTAACAGTGGCGACGAGTTACGGGATCACAGAATCCACAGAATGGCTACCAACAGCTCAGATGAGAAATACAATGCTGGAGACAACTGGGATGACTTTATAGAAAGGCTCCAGCAAAGCTTTGTGACCAAAGACTGGCTGGGCGACGATAAGGCAGACAAGAGAAGAGCCCATCTCTTGACCAGCTGTGGCTCGAAAACATACGCTTTAATGAAAGACCTGCTGGCACCCGAGAAACCAGCAAGCAAGTCGTTTATGCAGAACTTGAGCATGCTGCTGGTGCCTCTCCACGTGCTACTCAGAAAGGGGTGCGATTGGTTTTGGGGGGACGCCCAAGAACGCGCCTTCAATAAGGCACGCAACCTTCTATGTTCCAAGAGTGTTTTAGCCTTTTTTGACCCAGGTAAAAAGTTAGTCCTTACGTGTGATGCGTCAGGGTACGGGGTCGGGTGCGTTTTACAGCACGTCAATGATGCGGGTAAATTGCAGCCCGTTGCTTATGCCTCCAGGTCACTTTCGCGGGCGGAGCGCGGGTACAGTATGCTTGAGAAGGAGGCGCTCGCGTGCGTGTACAGTGTCAAAAAGATGCACCAATACCTTTTCAGGGCCAAGTTTGCATTAGAAACCGACCACAAACCCCTCACATCCGTACTATCCGAGTCCAAGGCAATCAACGGCAACGCCTCGGCGCGCATTCAGCGGTGGGCACGCATGCTGGCGGCTTACGACTACATGATAAGGCACAGACCAGGCACAGACAACTGTGCCAACGCGCTTAGCAGGCTACACCTGGCAACCACAGAAGGATCCGACGATCAGGACTGTGAGATGGTCATGGCAATCAATGCCTTTGAATCCACAGTTTCGCCCATGACAGCTTGCCAAATCAGAGCCTGGACGACCAGCGACCCCACGTTATCTCTAGTTAAAAGATGCGTTTTAACCGATGACTGGGCAGAGGCTCATGATGCCTGCCCCGACGAGGTCAAACCCTTCCATAGGCGCATGCATGAACTCTCACTACAGGCAAACTGCCTGATGTGGGGCAGCCGAGTAGTTATGCCCTTACGAGGCAGGGAGGCGTTTGTCCGGGAGCTCCATCGCGAGCACCCGGGGATCGTCCTTATGAAGGCCATAGCCAGATCTCATGTCTGGTGGCCTGGCACTGACGCGGACTTGGAGCTCTGCATCCATCGGTGCACTATTTGTGCCCAACTCAGTAATGCCCCCAGGGAGGCCACCCTAAGCCCCTGGCCCTGGCCCACCAAACCGTGGTCGCAGGTGCATGTAGACTATGCGGGCCCAATCATGGGCAAAATATTCCTCGTAGTCGTTGATGCATTTTCAAAATTGATCGAGTGCACCATTTTAAACTCGCGCACCACCTCCACCACTGTGGAGAGCCTTAGAACCATGTTTGCAACGCACGGCATTCCTGACATATTGGTCAGTGATAATGGTCCATGCTTCACCAGCACAGAATTTCACGATTTTATAGTTGACCACGGTATAAATCACGTTAAGACGGCACCTTTCAAGCCGGCCTCCAATGGCCAGGCGGAGCGAGCAGTGCATATCATTAAACAAGACATGCTCAGAATCCAAGGTCCCACGCTGCAGAGCCGCCTGTCCCGACTGCTGCTGGCATACAGATCTCGTCCGCATTCGTTGACTGGGGCTCCCCCCGCACAACTATAAGAACATAGAATTAGGAACAGGAGTAGGCCATCTAGCCCCTCGAGCCTGCTCCGCCATTCAACAAGATCACGGCTGATCTGGCCGTGGACTCAGCTGCACTTACCCGCCCGCTCCCCATAACCCTTAATTCCCTTATTGGTTAAAAATCTATCTATCTGTGACTTGAATACATTCAATGAGCTAGCCTCAGCTGCTTCCTTGGGCAAAGAATTCCACAGATTCACAACCCTCTGGGAGAAGAAATTCCTTCTCAACTCGGTTTTAAATTAGCTCCCCCATATTTTGAGGTTGTGCCCCCTAGTTCTAGTCTCCCCGACCAGTGGGAACAACCTCTCTGCCTCTATCTTGTCTATCCCTTTCATTATTTTAAATGTTTCTATAAGATCCCCCCTCATCCTTCTGAACTCCAACGAGTAAAGACCCAGTCTACTCAATCTATCATCATAAGGTAACCCCCTCATCTCCGGAATCAGCCTCGTGAATAGAAACATAGAAACATAGAAAATAGGTGCAGGAGTAGGCCATTCGGCCCTTCCAGTCTGCACCGCCATTCAATGAGTTCATGGCTGAACATGCAACTTCAGTACCCCATTCCTGCCTTCTCGCCATACCTCCTGATCCCCCTAGTAGTAAGGACTACATCTAACTCCTTTTTGAATATATTTAGTGAACCGTCTCTGTACCCCCTCCAAAGCTAGTATATCCTTCCTTAAGTAAGGTGACCAAAACTGCATGCAGTACTCCAGGTGTGGCCTCACCAATACCCTATACAGTTGCAGAAGGACCTCCCTGCTTTTGTACTCCATCCCTCTCGCAATGAAGGCCAACATTCCATTCGCCTTCCTGATTACCTGCTGCACCTGCAAACTAACTTTTTGGGATTCATGCACAAGGAGGCACGGCCAAGGGTGCCATCAGCCGGTCCAGGCAGCGGGCGGTCGAGGGGGTCGTTCAACCTGACTGCCTGCCTCTCTTCCGCTCTTACATCCGGTCCAGGGTGTCCTTGGAGATGGAGCACGCGGTGTCCACCGGTACACTCGCGGCCTTCCGCGAGAGGTGGGCACCGGAGGGACTGGAGTGCATCATCACGCCCGGCAACCAAATTTTAATTTGATTTTACGTTTTAAAGTTCATTTGTTTTAATTGCCGGTGCTTTTAGTGTCCCCTTCCCTTTTATAGGGGGCACTGGGGAAAAATTGTGATTTTAGTGCCCAAAAAAAAAACAAAAAAAAAAGAAAAACACAAAAAAAAAGGGGGGGGAAAAAAGGGCCTTGTAAATGTCTGGAGTGTCACCCAGGTCGGGTGGCACCGTTTAATGTTTTATGTTTTGCAGGTGAACTCCAAAAAGAGTTTCATGCACAAGGACCCCCAGGTCCCTCTGCACCGCAGCATGTTGTAATTTCTCCCCATTCAAATAATATTCCCTTTTACTGTTTTTTTTCCCAAGGTGGATGACCTCACACTTTCCGACATTGTCTTCCATCTGCCAAACCTTAGCCCATTCGCTTAATCTATCTAAATCTCTTTGCAGCCTTTCTGTGTCCTCTACACAACCCACTTTTCCACTAATCTTTGTGTCATCTGCAAATTTTGTTACACTACACTCTGTCACCTCTTCCAGGTCATCTATGTATATTGTAAACAGTTGTGGTCCCAGCACCGATCCCTGTGGCACACCGATTTCCAACCCGAAAAGGACCCATTTATCCCGATTCTCTATTTTCTGTTCACCAGCCAATTCTCTATCCATGCTAATACATTTCCTCTGACTCCGCGTACCCTTATCTTCTGCAGTAACCTTTTGTGTGGCACCTTATCGAATGCCTTTTGAAAATCTAAATACACCACATCCATCGGTACACCTCTATCCACCATGCTCGTTATATCCTCAAAGAATTCCAGTAAATTAGTTAAACATGATTTCCCCTTCATGAATCCATGCTGCGTCTGCTTGATTGCACTATTCCTATCTAGATGTCCCGCTATTTCTTCCTTAATGATAGTTTCAAGCATTTTCCCCACTACAGATGTTAAACTAACCTATTGATGAAACTATTGATGAAACGATTAAACTATTGATGAAACGAACCTTAAAGACCAGGCTCTCGTTAATCTTCCCAGACATGCATGAAATTGTTGAGGCTAAGTGTCAAAAGCTAACTGAGTACCATGACCGAAATTTGAGAGGGAGGTGGAATGAGATAGGGGAGAAAGTGTTTGTGCTAAACTATGGCCGGGGTCCCAAATGGCTTGCAGGGACAGTAACAGACAAAGAGGGAAACAGGCTACTGGTTGTACAAATGGACAATGGCCAAACCTGCCGGAGGCATGTAGACCAAGTAAAAAGTAGATTCACTGATAACACTGAAGAACCAGAGGCAGACTACAATGTGGAACTCACACCACACCTGGTGGACAAACAGGTGGAACAACCTGAGGAAAGGGCAGTCCCAACAGACAGCCCAGGTGAGATACCAGCAATCACACCGAACGAAACAGACAGCCCAGGCGAGATATTAGCAATCACACCGAACGAAAAACAGGCACCAAGACAAACAACTGAACCACAACTAAGACGCTCCATGCGAGAGCGCAGACCACCTGAGAGACTGAATCTATAAAGGCAATAAGAACTTGGGGGAGGGTGATGTCATGTATCTCACATTACTGTATATAACTATCTTACCATACTATACATGACTGTAACTGGATATGACCTGTAACAATAAGCATGCCTTACCACCAGGGGTGCACTTGCAGGAGACACTCCATACCTGTCCCACTGTGGTATATAAAGGGAGGTCTCAGGCAAGTGCAGCACGGGAGAGCTGGAAAATAAAGGTGCAGGTCCTGAGTGACTTTGACTTCAGCATGTGTCTCGTGTAAGTCAGTACATTCGAGTCAGGACTTAACATATCCAATTCCTTTTGAAAGTTACTATTGAATCTGCTAACACCACCCTTTCAGGCAGTGTGTTCTAGAACACAACTCGCTGCGCAAAAAAATGTAGAAAAAGAGTAGAAGATTTCCAGAAGGACAGAGGTGTAATGACTGAAAAATATCCCAAGGTCAGTCGGCCTTCTCTTTCTCCTTCCACATACATTTTCCCACGCAGTTCCACAGCATTGATTCAAATGCAAAATAAAAGACTCTAAGACAAAGACAAAGTTTGTCATACTATTCTTGTTTTTGGCCAATGGCCAAATTTCAATAGCCACAGCCCAGCCGCACATCATTTCTTTGGTATTGAATGATGCAGTGAGGTTGTCTCCTCCATCCCCCATTCTAGTCCAGGTCACTTTTTGACAGTGGCAAAGTCACAAATTGGCACAATGCAGTATTGCCAGCTTAGGTTGGCTTGTGTCAGTGTTCCCAGGTTCATGCTCAACTTTAGGTAGTCACACCATCACTCATGGGTGTGATGACATCAAAAAACATATCCATCCCCTCTATTAATTATTTTTGTGTGTGCTTTAGAAATTATTTTGCAATCTGAAAGAAAGAATGTGCATTTACATTAGCACCTTTCACATCCTTAGGATATTCCAGAGTGCTTCACTGCCAATGAAGTACTCTTGAAGTGTAGTCACTGTTGTAATGTACAGGAATGTGGCAGCCAACTTGTGCATAGCAAGGTCCCACAAATAGAAATTAGATAAATGGCCAGGTAATCTGTTTTAGTGATGTTGGTTGAGGGATAAATGTAGACCAGTATACCAGGAGAATTCCCTGCTCTTCTTCTAGAAGTACCAAGGAATCTTCTCTGAGAGGGCAGTCAAGGCCTAGATTTAAACGCTCATCTAAAAGACAGCACTTCCAACAGTGCAGCAATTCCACAGTACTGCAGTGAACTGTCAGCCTCAATTACATGCTCAAATCTCTGGAGTGGGATTTGAGCCTACAATCTGCAACTCAGAGGTGAGAGTGTTGTCACTGACCCAAAGCTAACAGACAAAAACAACTTACATTTCTATAATGCATTTAACGTAGCAAGATGTCCCACGGTGCTTAACAAGAGCAATATAATTTTAAAATGTTTTTGACACCGAGGCATGGAAAGAGATATCAGGACAGATGACCAAAAGCTTGGTCAAAGAAGTAGGTTTTAAGGAGCATCTTAAAGAAGGAGAGAGAGGTAGAGAGGTGGAGATGTTTAGGGAGGGAATTCCAGAGCTTAGGGGCAAAGCAGCTGAAAGCACGGCCGCCAATGGTGGAGCGATGAAAATTGGGAATGCACAAGAAGTCAGAGTGGGAGGAGCGCAGAGATCTCAAAGTATTGTACAGCTGGAGGAGTTTACAGAGAGGCAATGGAGGGATTTGAAAACAAACATGAGAATTTTAAAATTGAGGCATTGTCGGACCGGGAGCAAATATAGGTCAGCAAGCACAGTGGAAAGGGACATCACCAAGATCCAGGTCGGTGATTGGAGCATGGGCAGGTACAGCAGGAGCGGTGAGGTCGGGGCGAAGGAGGGGCGAGAGATTGTAGAGGGATGTGATCGGGGCCCAGGAGAGGCGTGAGTTCGGCGCCAGAAGAGGCGAGGGCCCAGGGGCAGCACGGGCCAGCCCACACTGCGATATGTGTGCACACTAGGTCCATGCAGCAGAGCTGGTCTCCAGTCGCCTTGGTTAATCCTTGCAACTGTGGGGACTGGTGTGCAACGGCCACCACACGTTAAAAAAATCCATGCACAGGCATCTTCCACCCTTCAAGATTTAGTTCGGGACCTGGAATTTTAGGTCCTTCATTGAAACACCTATGAACTTTGTGATGTGGAACCAAGTCATCCTCGATTCGAGGGACTGCCTATGATGATGATGATGATGATGAAAAAAGACTTGGTGCAAGTTAGGTCATGGGCAGCAGAGTTTTGGATGAGCACAAGTTTATGTAGGGTGGAAGATGGGAGGCCAGCCAGGGGTGCATTGGAATAGTCAAGTCTAGAGGTAACAAAGGCATGGATCTTCAACAGCAGATGAGCTGAGGCAGGGTCGGAGTCGGGTGATGTTACGGAGGTGGAATTAGGCGGTCTTAGTTTTGCTGCGGATATGTGGTTGGAAGCTCATCTCAGGGTCAAACACAACACCAAGGTTGCGAACAGTCTGGCTCAGCTTCAAAAAGTTGTCAGGGATGGAAATGGTGAGGAGGGAACGGAATTTATGGCAGGGACTAAAGATAATGGCTTCAGTGTGCCCAATATTAGTTGGAGGAAATTTCTGATCAGACTGAGTGTCGTCAGCGTACATGGGGAACCCATTGTTGTGTTTTCAGATGCAATCGCCAAGGGATAGCATGTAGATGGGAAATAGAAGAGGACCAAGGATAGATCCTTGGTGGACTCCAGAGGTAACGGTGTGGGAGTGGTGATTGATTGAGTGATTCCACAAGATTGCTGAGATTGTGGAATTCCCTTGTATTGCAGATATAAGATTGTTATATCTTCAGTACGACTCACAAACACACACAAGCCCTAAAATGGCAGAACATGCCGGAATTCTAGTCAGGTGATCTGTTCCCTCTTCATTTGTACACAGCATTGGCTGCAGTGTCACAGTAGTCCACAGATGGAGCTATATATATTACACTTCTCCCTCCTTAATGAAGAAGTAATTATAACAAAATAATCATCATACATAACTTGCATGGTTATATATAACAAAAGATATGGACTTATTTGCCATATTTACAAATCAAGCTTAACCACTTGTTTTCTGTTTCGAAGAGGATACCTTCGCTCTCGAACAGAACTTTCCAAACATGGTGTTGAATTTAAACTCATTTGAGGCTGATCCTGAGGAAAGTATTCCTCCAAGGAATGCCCTTGATTTCTATTTGAACTCTCTTTAACTTCAAACTGTTTGTCTGCCTGACTCAGACTCAGACTTAAATTCTGACTTTCTCTTGGATTTGTTTCCAGTACATTGGATGTAGGATATGCTACTGGTACTTTATTTGTATCAAAACTATCTGATGAGTCAAAAATAATTGAATCATTCCCACCTTCAATTACTTTCACGTCTGTAGGTAAAATATGATCAATGTGAACAAACCTAACCTGTCCATGATCAAACATCTTGACCAAATATGTGCAAGGACCACATATCTTCACCACTCTTCCTGGTAACCATTTTACCCATTTATGGTGATGGTTCTTCAGTCTCACATTCTGATTTAATTTCACACTTCTCTCTTTCACTCTACCTCTATCATGATTCTCTTTCTGTCTTAATTGTTTCTCTTCTAAGGACTGTGCCAAGTTTGGTTTGAACAACGAGACTCTGTTTTGTGGCTGTCATTTGAGAAACAACTCTGCTGGTGTTCTACCAGTTGTTGTATGAAGAGTATTACGATACATAATTAGAAAATTAGCCAATTTGTGGTCCAATGACAACTGCCTTTTCTTTGGATTTGGATCCAACATCTGTTTAATGAGGGCACATTTTCCAATTTGTACAGTGCGCTCTGCTGCACCATTCGAAGCAGGGTGGTATGGTGGAACCTTGGTATGTTTCACCCCATTTTTGCTCGTGAATTGTGCAAATTCTTCTGAATGAAATTGTGGTCCATTATCTGAAACAATTTCTTCTGGGAGGCCAAATGAAGAAAATAATCTTCGCAAAATGTCTAATGTTTTACTTCTTGTTATTTTCCACATTTTGGAAACACCTCGACCCACTTCGAATGGCTATCAATCACAATGAACAATTGTTGTCCTTCTAGCTCAGCTAAAATTAATATGTAGCCTTTGCCACACCCTGGGAGGCCATTTCCATGGCTGTAATGGTTCTGATGGTGGTTTCTTGCTTACCGATTGACATATCGTATACTGATGATGTACTCTGTATCTTTATCTAGACCTGGCCACCATAAGTAACTGCGTGCAAAACTCTTGGTCAAGCACATTCCCAGGTGCTGGTCACGGAGGTCTCCTAATAATTTGGACCTGAATTTATTTGGTATAACCACTCTTGCACCCCACATGATACAATCTTTACCGACTGATAATTCATTCCTACGGATGAAGAATGGATGAATATCTTTGTCTGTTACCTGGTTTGGCCATCCATTTGCAATATAATCATACACCTTTGACATAACTGGGTCATGTTTGATTGCTCTACCAATTTCTTCAGCTGTGACTGGCAGTTCATCAATGTGTAAAAAAATAGAACACTTCTTCCCTATCGGGTGTAACTTGTGATCGGGAAGGCAATCTAGACATAGCATCAGCATTACTGTGATCAGCTGATCATCTGTATTCAATATTATATGTATATGCTGACAAAATCAAAGCCCATCTCTGCATTTGGGCTGCAGCTAATGTTGGAACTGGGGACTTTGGCTGGAGGATTGCTGTCAGGGGCTTATGGTCTGTAATGATGGTAAACTTGTGACCATACAAGTATTTGTGGAATGTCATGACCCCAAAAATTAATGCCAAAGCTTCCCTTTCGATTTGCGCATAATTACGCTCACTGGCACTGAGAGTGCGTGAAGCAAAAGCAATTGGTCTTTCCTCCCCACTATGTAGTCATCATCATCATAGGCAATCCCTCGGAATCAAGGAAGACTTGCTTCCACTCCTGAAGTGAGTTCTTTGGTGGCTGAACAGTCCAATACGAGAGCCACAGACTCTGTCGCAGGTGGGACAGATAGTCATTGAGGGAAGGGGTGGGTGGGACTGGTTTGCTGCATGCTCTTTCTGCTGTCTGCGCTTGATTTCTGCAAGCTCTCGGCGTTGAGACTCGAGGTGTTCAGCGCCCCCCCCCTGGATGCACTTTCTCCCAGGTGTCAGTGGAGATGGAGATGTCGCACTTTATCAGGGAGGCTTTGAGGGTGCCCTTGTAACGTTTCCACTGCCCACCTTTGGCTCGTTTGGCGTGAAGGAGCTCAGCATAAAGCTCTTGCTTTGGGAGTCTCATGTCTGGCATGCAAACTATGTGGCCTGCCCAGAGGAGCTGATCGAGTGTGGTTAGTGCTTCAATGCTGGGGATGTTAGCTTGGACAAGGACACTGAAGTTGGTGCGCCTGTCCTCCCAGGGGATTTGTAGGATCTTGCGGAGACATCATTGGTGATATTTCTCCAGCGATTTGGTGTCAACTGTACATGGTCTATGCCTCCGAGCCATACAGGAGGGCGGGTATTACTACAGCCTTGTAGACCATGAGCTTGGTGGCAGTTTTGGGGGCCTGGTCTTCAAACACTTTTTTCCACAGGCAGCCGAAGGCTGCACTGGCGCACTGGAGACGGTGTTGGATCTCGTCATCGATGCCTGCTCTTGTTGATAGGAAGCTCCCGAGATATTGGAAGTGGTCCATGGTATCCAGGTTCGCGCCATGGATCTTGATGACTGCAGGGCAGTGCTGTGCGGCGAGGACAGGCTGGTGGAGGCCCTTTGTCTTACAGATGTTTAGCGTAAGGCCCATGCTTTCGTACGCCTCAGTAAATACATCGACTATATCCTGGCGTACGTAGTACATGAGAGATCACTGCCCCAACTCCGCGCTGAGAGGCATCACATGCTAGCTTAATCTCCTTAGATATGTCATAGTGAACTAACATGGTGCTCTCTACCAATTTGCTTTTATACTCCTTGAATGCTGTATCGCATTCTTCTGACCACTTCCAATGGACCTGTTTTTTCAATCGTTCATTCAGTGGATGTAATACTGTAGCCAAATTTGGTAGGAACTTCCCATAATAGTTCAAAAGATCCAAAAATTATCCAAGTTCAGAGACATTCTTGGAAGTGGGTGCATTTCTGATTGCATCCAGCTTTCCCTTGGTTGGATGTAAACCATCTTTGTCTACTCTGTACCCTAAATGCTCCACGGAGTTTTGAAATAACTCACTCTTGTGAGCAAACACTTGTACTCTGTGCTTCTCTAGCTGTTTGAGGACTTCATTCAATATGTTAATATGAATTTGCCTATTTGGTGCTGAAGTTAGTATGTCATCTAAATAACATACTACCCCTTCAATACCTTGCAAAATCTGGTTCATCACCCCTTGGAATATGGCAGGGACGGAAGACACTCCAAATGATAGCCTATTAAATTGATATAGGCCTAGATGAGTATTTATAGTCAAGCATGACTTGGAGTCCTCATCTAGTTCAGGCTGTAAGTAGGCATTCGTAAGATCCAACTTTGAGACGATCTGACCACCTGTCAGTGTTGTGAACAAATCTTCTACATTTGGCAATGTATTGGGGAGATTACCCTCTAGAACCTGGTTTGCGGTTACTTTATAATCACCACACAATCTTACCATCGGACAGGTACAACAATGGGTGTAGCCCAATTACATAGATCTTAGAAGTAATGTTCTCTGTCTCTAGTCTTTTGAGTTCTTGCTCAACTTTCTCCTTGAGTACATATGGTATGGAACGTGGCTTGCAGTAAACCGTATCACGGTACCCTGACACTTGCCTTGAAGCCTTGGATCAGACTGCCTGTTTCGCAGAACACCTTTGGATAAATCTTGATGACATCATCCTTTGATGCAAATCTTGTTTCAACACGAAAAATCTCACTCCAGCTTCAGTGATTCCAACCAATTTCTTCCTAGTAGGGCAAGCTTGTCTCCTGCCACTACTAATAGAGGCAAGCTCTGAAATTGATCCTTGTATTTCACCGGTACCGTGATACGACCTACCACAAGAATGTTCTCTCCCAAGTAGCCTCGCAGCTCTGTCTTGGGAAATCACACAATTTGTCGAGGTATAGCGACTCCGGTACTACACTCACGGATGCACCAGTGTCGAATTCCATGGGTATCTTGGTTCCTGCAATATCTATGTGGAAGAGGATACTTTTTGAATCGCTGTTAGTTAACCTCATGCTCCTGATGATGTGTAGTTCTAAAACCTCTTCGTCCTGTTGTTTTTCATCCATGCTATGTAGTCTCTGGGGATTTCTACTTATAACTTTGAAAGCCAGTTTACCCTTCAGTTGGCATGCCTTCGCAAGATGCCCAGTTTACCTGCAGATGAAAAACTCTGCCTTCACATATGGACAACTTTGAGCAATGTGTTGTCCCAGGCAATAGCAGGACATCAATGCTCTATTACCATGGCCTGTTTCTGAGACCTTGGGGCCCAACTGCTTTTTACTTTTAACCTGCAGGCAATTCACCTCAGTTGCCTGATGAATGGAAATAGTATGAAATTCTCGGGAATATTGGTCGGCCATGTTCATTGACAAAGCTGTCTGACACGCTAAATCAAAAGTCAAGTTAGGCGTTGTCAATAACTTTCTTCTGATCGCATCATTTTTCATCCCACAAACAAAGCGGTCATGCAATGCTCGGTCCTGAAAGTTTCTGAAATTACACTGAATAGATAGCTTTTTTAATGCTACAATGTACTCACTGATATTTTCTTTGGTTAACTGATCTCGTATTCCGAAACAATAACTTTCAGCAATTTCCAGAGGCTCAGGACTGTGGTTCAGAATCTGCTTAAGAGTTGTGTACTTTGGCTTGACAGGCACAAGCAAATGTTTCAGGGATTCATACACCTTGGGCCCTGCTTCAGTTAAGAAAATCGCCTGTTGTCTTTCCAACACCACCCAGTTATGGTTTTCATCATTGGGGACTTCGATGATATTATTTGCGGTGAAAAAAACATTTCTAGCTGCTCCACATGCGCTCTGAAACTTTCACAGCTGCGTTGAAACTCCCCCAAAAGCCCTATTATTCTCACAGGCATGGTCATCTGGACTCTGGCAGTTCAAACAAGTGTGCTTGTAATTTACCTTGGATTTGTAGCTTTTAATCAAAACAGAGAAGCTCTCAAAGTCTCTCTGTCAATTAGCTGAATCCTCCACCAACAACAATTGCGCTTTTTCTCCCCGATTAGTCCATCCTCATCGCCATTGTTGTATCTTCAGTACAACTCACAAGCACACACAAGCCTTAAGCTGGCAGAACGCTCTGGAACTCTAGTCAGGTGACCTCTTCCCTCTTTATTTGTACACAGCACTGGCTACAGTGCCACAGTAGTCCACTGGTGGAGATATATATATTACAAAGATCAAGTATTGATTCTGCACTGTTCGGGAGGCAGAGCGTATATGTCCTGTAATGTTGGCATTGTGATGAATGACCACGTTTGATTGGGTAACTTAGTGTAGTAAGTACACCTTAGTGGTACTGTGATCCCTGTGTTTTGGGGACATCATAATCTCACTCCACTTATCTGCTCACTTTTTTTTGATCTAACTTGGTTTTATTATTTTCAAGAGCACAGAATAGTGCCCTAACAGGGCCTCCTGTAAATATTTTCAAGGCTATGCCGAACTACTGATGCAAAATTTGGGACTCTAGAGGCTTTGAATCATACAGTCCACTGCCTCTATATTTAAATATGCCATTAGTTACACTGTAAAGTGTATTTGTTTTATTTTTAAGAGTAACTGTACTATAAAAGCAACTTTTGAATATTTTCCAGGCCGATGCTTTTGTTTGCTTGAAACCAATGGGACTGTAAGTCATTGCTGTATGCTTCCTGCATTGTAGTAAACACCACAGTGCACTTATTACCAACCATCACTTTACCCAATATCTATTATATACATCATTTTACATGAAATGGTACTCGTTGCATTTTTGACTGCTCTCCTTAAAGTGCTGACTCATAATGTGTAATGGTTACTGGACACCAGTGGTCATCCTGTGTCTAATCCAAAGGTCATTCTTTACATCAAAATAGTGGGGTTGATCTTCATCTTAACCACTTGGCGGGAAAGGGACAGTAGCGTGATGGGAAACATGGTACAACTCTTATCGGCCTATTCCTGCTGCTGCTCCAGCCATCGCCATTTTGGTGGGAGGGTTGAAATGGATGACCTAGGTACCCACAGGAAACAGGCACGTGCCTCATTAGCCCCTGAACATTATCATGAGGACCCCGATGTAATTTTTAAATAGCAATGGGTGGATCATACACCGTGCACACTCTGCCTGTTGGTATCTGGCATGTAATAGCCTAACCTGTGGTCCTCAAAGGGACCACCGGAGGCTGCCCCTAAAACTTCACAGATAAGTTTTTAAATGATTTTTTTGGGGAGCATTAATGCTGCTCCTGGCCCCACAAAGATTGACACCCCCCTCATTCCTTTGTGGCCCTCCCAGGGATCAACTCCCTCCCCCTTTTATTTACCATAACTGACGGCTCTACAGAGGGACAGTCAGATCTTCAGCCCCTTGATTATATTTAAATGAAACCCAACCATGTAAATGGTTCAGGCCTCCAAAAACTTTCACCAGGCAGGTGGTGTCCCACCCAATGGAAGCAGTCATATATATAGTGCATGCTGGCAAGATATCCCACCATGTGACCATAAAAAAGCAAATGCTGGAAATCAGAAATAAAAACAGAAAGTGCTGAAAATCCGCAGCAGGTCAGCCAGCATCTATAAGGAGAAAGAAAACAGGTGAATTTTTCAGGTGCAAAAACATTCCCTGATTCTGAGCAGTATTTCCAGCCATTTTGTTTTTTCCCAACATGTGTGCATCAAAGCCAAATACAAGTATGCCCACACAGTGTTAAACTAAACTGGATTGAAATGTTCACAACATACAAAATCAATTCAGAATTCACTCGGCATCTTCTGGTGACTATTGGCGGAATTTTAATGTGGCTGAGTGCATAGGTTTGGGTGCGGGGGGGGGGGGGTGTTTAAAACTCGCAAAAATGCAAACGCGTCAAGACGCTGCCTTCAACCTGCTGACTTCTGTGTTTAACTCTTGCACAAGGTTTCCTTGGGTCTTGCCTTTTAGCATATGCTAATCCCTCAATTGTAGCAATATTTCAAGTGTCTTTTAAATTAAATGCAGCATCCATGGGCTTCCTGAGACTCACCAGTGAAAGCAAGGCGAGAACGCAATGGCAATTGAGGGGACTGAATCAAACTCATGGAAATACTGCACTGCAATAAATCTGCAGTACACACAGCTGCTTTCTTATCTTCTAGTGGGAAAAGATTTGTTCACAATAATTTTGCTGAGTGTTCACTTTCTACACTTTGGAGTCTTTCTGAATCACAGCAGGATGGATGATGCTTTGGCTGCCTTAGGTTGGACCATGGGCGAGGACCAATATAACCAGTATCAGCAACAGCACCAGCCTGCTCTTGAGAGACCTGTAGCTGGATGGCAGAGAGGGGCGCAGCAGAGAAGGAAACAGAAGAGACGGGAGCAACAGAGAAGGGAACAGAAGAGAGGGGAGCAACAGAGAAGGGAACAGAAGAGAGGGGAGCAACAGAGAAGGCACCAGCAGAGAGGGCAACAGCAGAAAGATATAGCTCGTAGAAGACACTACTTGTGAAACAGGGTGTACAGGCAGAAGCTGAGTTTCCTCGACATGTCTGAACAGCAGTGTTTCAGGAAACTCAGGTTACCGGGTCAGGTGGTGGCAGACATCTGAAGCCTCCTAGAAGAAGATATGCTGCCTGCTGGCCTAGTGGGACGCGTTACCAGTGGCTGTGAAAGTCACCATCAACATTTCAGCCTCCAGATGATTCTAGGGCTCTGTCGGAAACATATCCAGGATCTCCCAGTCGGTGACCCACAAATGCAGAAGACAGGTGAGTGATGGGTTGTTTTCCGGGTTGGCGATTATGTGAACTTTGCCTGTGATGATGCTGGTCAGAGAGTGCGCACTCAGGTTTGCATCTCTAGCTGGCTTCACACAGGTGCAGGGTGTCATTGACAGCACAAACGTGGCAATCTGCTCACCCCAGATCAACCAGGAATATTCATGAACCACAAGGACTTCCACTCCATCAATGGCAGCTGGTGTGCAACCACAAAAAGATATTTATGCAGGTATATGCAGGATTCCCAGGAAGCTGCCATGAAGCTTTTGTCCTGCAGCAGTCCAAGTCCAGACATCTTTGGACCTACAAGCAGACTTAAGGGGTGGCTGCTAGAGACAACTTGGCTGCTGACACCCGTCAGAAATCCGACCATTGAAGCCCAACAGTGCTGCAATGAATGCCATATGATCACCAGATGTGTGATCAAACAAGTCATTGGTGTTATGTATGTAACTATATAATACTTGCCACCAGAGGGCGCGACTGTTGGAATCCTAATGGTCACCTGCACACACGTGCAGGGCCAGTATAAAAGGTTGGCTGCCATGTTGTTTAGGCACTCTGGAGTTGTAATAAAGAAGACTAAGGTCACACTAAGTTTACCTCACAGTACTCAGCCTCGTGGTGTTCTTCTATACATAACAATAGGCATGCTGAAGCTGTGCTTCAGGTGCCTAGACAGATCTGGAGGTGCCCTTCAGTACGCACCAGCCAGGGTTTCCAGAATGGTCATGGTGTGCTGCACTCTGCACAACATTGCGCAGCAGCAAGATTTGGATCTGCAGGAAGAACAAGGTGCAGACCTCAGATCCTCTTCGGACAATTCTGAGAAGGAAGAGGAGGAGAAGGAGGAGAAAATGTTGAAAATGAGGAGGAGGAAGGTGATGAGGGCAATGTATCACCAGTTGCTCACATTGCTGCCTGGGATGCCAGAGATGCTCTTATTAATAGAAGGCTCACTTAGGTTGCACCAGTGGACCGATGTCAGAAGCACATGCAATGGACATTCTTCCAACTGCATCCCCTCCCCCCGCGCCCCCCCCCCCCCCCCCCCCACACCAATGCATAGGATTACATCGGATATACGGCACATTCAGCCCAATCAGTCCATGCCGGCATTTATGCTCCACTCGAGCCTCCTCCCGTCTTTCCTCATCTAAATCTATCAGCATAACCCTCCATTCCCTTCTCCCTCATATGCTTGTCTAGCCTCCCCTTAAATGCATCTATACTATTCACTTCAACCACTCTTTGTGATAGCATGTTCCAAATTCTCACCAATCTTTGGGTAAAGAAGTTTCTTCTGAATTCCCTACTGGATTTCTTGGTGACTATCTTATATTGATGGCCTCTAGTTATCCTCTTCCCCACAAGTGGAAACAGTCTTTCTGTATCCATTCTATCAAATCCTTTCATAATTTTAAAGACCTCTATTAGGTCACCCCTCAGCCTTCATTTTCGAGAGAAAAGGGACCCAACCTGTTCATCTTTTCCTGATATGTATATCCTTGTATTTCTGTTATCATCCTTCTAAATCTTCTCTGCACCCTCTCCAGTGCCTCTAAATCCTTTTTATAATATGACGACCAGAAATGTATGCGGTACTCTAAGTGTGGTCTAACCAAGGTTCAATACAGGTTTAGCTTAACTTCCCTACTTTTCAATTCTATACCTCTAGAAATAAACCCTAGTGCTTGGTTTGCTTTTTATGGTCTTGTTAACCTGTGTGGCAACTTTTAGTGATTTGTGTATTTGCACTCCGAGATCCCTTTGTTCCTCTACCCCACCTAGACTCGCACCCCCCAAATAATAAATGACCTTCCTATTCTTCCTACCAAAATGTAATACCTCACATTTGCCAATTATATGCCCATTCTGCAAGTTTATTAATGTCCACCTGTAATTTGTTGCAGTCCTCCTCAGTATTGACTGTCACAATTTGGTGTCATCTGTAAATTTAGAAATTGTGTTTTTGATTCCAAGGTCTAAATCATTAATATAAATTGTGAACAACAGTGGTCCCAGCACTGATCCTTGTGGAACACCACCAACCACCTTCTGCCACTCTGAATAGCTGCCTTTTACCCCTACTCTCTGCTTTCTGTCTTTGAAGCCAGTTAGTTATCAATTTTGCTACTTGTCCCCTGACTCTACATTCTCTGACCATGCTCATCAGTTTATTATGTGGTACCTTATCGAGGGCTTTTTGAAAATCTAGATAAATTACATCTACTGCATTACCATTGTCAACTCTCTCTGTTCCCTCTTCAAAGAATTCAGTGAGGTTGGTCAAGCAAGACTGTCCCTTTTGAAATCCATGCTGACTATTCATTACTATATATTTGGTTTCTAGATGTTCTATTTTCTCCTTTAGTAGGGATTCCATTATTATTCCTACCACCGATGTTAAGCTGACTGGTCTATAATTCCTTGAACATGTTCTATCCCCTGAAACAATGCCACTGACACAAAACAGTCCTGCAAACAACCAACCATCCCTTGCACATCCTTTCACTGGTCCCCATAAATTCATGTCCTCCCATTCATCAAACAAGTGAAAAGGCGACTTGCCACCCAGTAACCAAGAATGGGCAAGGCAGGAAGTTGTGCAAAAGAATAAAATGTATGTGGTTTAACTAAACAATAGAAACTTAACAACATTACATTTTATTCCGGCCATAGTTAAGGTGGCATGGTCTCATTTGATTGGAGCATTTGATGTTCCATGAAGCTGGCCACTCCATCCATGGAAGAACACATCATCGCAATGCCCTGCAACATCAACCCAATCAAGCTTGAGGCAGATTCCTCCATTCTCTCTGCAATCATGGTCAGTGTGCTTGGAAGACCTGTCAGTGCATCACACATTGTCTGCTGCTGCTCAATGATTCTCCTTTTCATTGACGGCCCCCAGGGTACAGCATCTGTGTCCATTTGAGCAGAGCTTGAGAAGGGCTGCACACTCCGACCCGGACTCTCCACAGCTGTCCTTGCCACCACCATCTGCTCTTGCTCACTTGTGAAGTGTGAGTTACCAGGTGAAAACCCAACTATCTAACTAATTGGTCTCACCAAAGTGCGAGTATCTGAGCTGGTACATGGTCTGCATGAGTACTGTGACAGTGCACCCTCAGAGGGATTGAGCTCTTCTGAGGAATCATCATCCGTGACCTCCAGCAACTTCTGCTGCACGTGTGAAGGCTCTATCGGAGATAAAGATATGAATTAGTACTGGCAAGGTAAGAACGTTGCAAGATTTCATTTGAAGATGATCATAATCCACACGCTGTTGAAATCAAGTCAACATGACTAAGTATTTTACGACATGTGGGTAACTGATATTTAATTGTGTCACCAGGTACCTGGGAGGTCTTCATCTCCGAAGGCCGGGGACATCAAAACTACACTGATCTCCAGCACCTCCTTCTCTGCATCGCCCTCTCCCTTGTGTTCTGTGCTTGCTTCTCCTGCAATGGGGGAAAGAACAGACATAGGAGTGATTGTAATGGCATGTGTTCACCTGATGAATGCAGTGCATTTGGAGAGAGTGACTATGAGGGAGAGGCATAAAATTGCATAAGGATGAGGGTGAGTGGGAGTGGGGGTGGATGGATCAATGGGGACGTGAGGAACTGCATAGAAAGAGAAGAATGGGAGGGTGTGCAAGGTAAGTGGGTGTGAGGAGTGAAGTGTTGGAGTAGGTTTGACAAGGCAGAGTGAGGGGGTTGGGGTGATGCACACAGCAGGATGTTGGTGAATGTGCAACTGGACTCATTATTTCCTGGCCTGGTTAGGTCATTATAGCCCTTCCTGCACTGAATCCATGAGCGTGGCACAATGCTCCTGTTGCTCACCTCCTAGGCCAGCTCCAGCCATGTCTTCTTGGTGTTCGCAGCAGGTTTCTTCCTCCTATTTCTGGGCAAGAGTAACTCTCTGTGGCTGTTCACAGCCCCCAGCAGCATGTCAAGGGAGAGGTCATTTGTCATGTATGTACTTTTGGGATCACTAGCCACTAGATGACATCACTGTCGTAGTCCATTGGGCTGCGGCACATGTGTGCAGCACAAGTATAAAAGGCCAGCCATTTTGTATATTAGTCACTTTGGGCCTTAATAAAGCAGAGCCAAGGTTATATCTCTTGGAGTTAAACAGTACTCAGTTTAACAGGCATTGCATACACAACATCATTGAAGCGCAGCAAAACCTTTGCCCGATTGGATTACATTTTTTAACATCCTCTTTTGTTGTTTCAAACTCCAACTCCTCCAAATTTCATCTTCGGATTGGCTCTTTAAATACTGGAGTTGAGATCGCGCCCACTATCACGCAATGGATGGTAAACCCAGACATAAAATGGTAATAAACTAGCTGACAGGCACACGTGCTATCATATTTCCCCTCCACCCTCCGTCCCTGCTTCCAAATCGCCTCTGAGTTAAAATTATATGAGGGGGGTTTTTCCAAACATTATTTCACTTTCCTTTTCTTTTCATAAGGTATTCTTCCTGATATTCTGAACACTCATCATGGCCTCTACTTCCCACAGTACTCCAGGTGTGGTCTAATCAGGGCTTTGTACAGCTGCAGAGGGATGGAACAATACCAAAAGAATTAATTTACTATAAACTTTCATTTTAAACTTTTAAACAACTTGGGAAAACTTTTAAAACTTCTGGAGAAACTTTTAAACAACGTGGATGAACTTTCAAGAATGATTTTCTTTTAAAAATTTTTACTAAAGAATTGAATACTAGAAAAGAGTTTGGTGTGTTTTATTAGCATCATTTTCAGTCATTTGAAACCGGGTTACTCACGACGATGCCCGGCGAGCAGGTGAGCCTCCGACCAGGCGACCAGGACATCACCCCCTCCTCCTGCAGTGGGACTACATCTCTCCAGTGGCGGGCCTACATCCCTCTAGCGATCAGGCCTCTCCTTGTCGACGGCTGGACCTCTCCTTCCCCACTGGTGACCTGGCCTCTTCTACTGGTGAGCATCATGGCTATGACTCTTCCAGCCTCCCAGTCCTTGCTGACCTCCCACTCGGAACTCCAGCGGACAACTGACCTTCCTAATGCCTGCCCCTAACCAAGCCTCGGACCACCTACTATCAAAGGCACTACTCGGCACCAAACTTGCAGCCAACATCTCGCCCTAAGCAATTAGGCTCATACAGCAGTGCCTGGTCTCCAGTCATCTTGGACCCGCTTGCCACTGGACCAAGACCTTGCTCAGCTAAGCCCGTGTGGTGGCCGGTGTACAATGGACACCCCATATTAAAAGAACTCACGCACAGGTGTCTTCCACTCCGTTAACATGAAGTTCGGGACCTGGAACGTTAGGATCCTCATGGACAATTCCAACAGCAACAGGCCGGAACGCTGCACCGTCATAGTTACCCGGGAACTTAGACGCTTTGACATCGACATCGCTGCCCTAAGCGAGACCTGGGGGCAGGGGAAGGCCAGCTCAAAGAACAAGGTGGAGGTTACATCTTTTTCTGGAAAGGGAAACCAGAGGAAGAACGACACCTCCACGGAATCGGCTTCGCCATCAAAAATGAGCTGGTCGACCGCCTCAAAAACTCCCCCTGCAAGGTTAACGAATGCCTCATGACTCTTCGACTCACCCTATCCCGGAACCAGTACGCCACAGTCCAGTGCGTACACCCCAGCGCTCGATGCAACGGATGAGACCAAAGAGAGTTTTTACTCCAACCTCGAAAATTCCTGTCCCGTGTCCCCGCGGGCGACAAACTGATCCTCCTAGGTGACTTCAACGCCAGGGTCAGCAAAGACACAGCCCTCTGGGGAGGCGTGATTGGCAGGGAGGGGGTAGGGAAAGCCAATTCCAGCAGTACCCTACTCCTGACAAAATATCTAGAGCATGAACTTCTCATCACCAACACCTTGTTCCGCCAGAGGGACAAATACAAGGCATCGTGTCAACACCCTCGCTCCAAACACTGGCATCTGCTCGACTATGTCATCATCCGAGCCAGGGATCGCAAGGATGTGCGCATCACCCGCGCCATGACAGGAGCTGACGACTGCTGGACGGACCATCATCTAATCCGATCCATCATCAATATTAACATAGCCCCAAAGCAGAGGGGACAGCAGAAGCAGTGCCACAAAAAATCCAATGCCAGGGCACTTAAAGACCCAACTAAGAGAGCCTATACAGCCAGCGCAACACAGCTAACCTGGCGTACCTTGATGATCCTGAGATGCAGAATGCCCACAGCACTTGGTCTGCCCTCCAGGGCTACATAATCAGTGCCTGCGAAGAGACATTTGGGCACTCAACCAGAAAACATCAGGACTGGTTTGATGAGAATGATCAGGAGATCCAAGAACTAATAGATCTCAAGCGCAGAGCATTTCTGAGCCTTGAGCAACAACCCAACTCGGGAGCAGCAAAGCAACATTACAGGCAGCTCAAGACTGAAGTCCAACAAAAAACCCGGGACCTAAAGAACAGGTGGTGGATGGAGAAAGCACAGGAGATACAACAAATGTCCGACAGCCATGATGTGTGAGGATTCTTTATCGCAGTCAAGGCCACCTACAGTCCAAACTCCCAAGACCCCACCCCACTGCTGGCCAAGAATGAGGAACCATTCATCAAGGACACTGAGGCAGTCAGGGCCCACTGGAAGGAGCATTTCGAAGATCTCCTCAATCGAGATTCTGCCTTTGACTTGAGTGTTCTCGACTCCATCCCACAGCATGCGACCCGCCACCATCTCAGTGAAACCCCAATGTTGCATGAGGTAGGAAAAGCCTCAAGACAGCTCAAGGACAACAAGGCTACGGGAGCGGATGGAATCCCTGCTGAGGCGCTAACGTATGGCAGAGAGGCGCTGTTGGCGCGGATACATGACCTCATCTCTCTCAGCTGGAGGGAGGAGAGCATGCCCCGAGATCTCAGAGATGCAGTGAGCGTGACCATCTTTAAAACAGGGGACAAGTGTGACTGTGGCAACTACAGAGGAATCTCCCTGCTCTCAGCCGCTGGGAAAGTTGTCGCGAGAGTCCTCCTCAACCATCTTCTCCCTGTGGCCAAGGAGCTCCTCCCAGAGTCACAGTGCGAATTTCGTCCCCTACGGAGCACAACGGACATGATCTTTGCAGCACGACAGCTTCAGGAAAAATGCAGGGAACAGCGTCAGCCCTTATACATGGCCTTCTTCGACCTTACAAAGGCCTTTGACACTGTCAACCGCGAGGGTCTATGGAGCATCCTTCTCCATTTCACATGCCCCCAAAAGTTTGTCAACATCCTTCACCTGCTCCACGACAACATGCAGGCTGTGATCCTTACCAATGGATCCATTACAGACGCAATCCACGTCTGGAACTGAGTCAAGCAGGACTGCGTCATCGTTCCAACCCTCTTCTCAATCTTCCTTGCTGCCATGCTCCATCTCACAGTCAACAAGCTCCCTGCTGGAGTGGAACTAAACTACAGAACCAGTGGGAACCTGTTCAACCTTCGCCGCCTCCAGGCCAGGTCCAAGACCACCCCGACCTCTGTCGTCAAGCTACAGTACGCGGACAACGCCTGCGTCTGCGCACATTCAGAGGTTGAACTCCAGCATATAATCGACGTACTTAATGAGGCGTACGAAAGCATGGGCCTTACATCTGTAAGACAAAGGTCCTCCACCAGCCTGTCCTCGCCGCACAGCACTGCCCCCCAGTCATCAAGATCCATGGCGCGGCCCTGGACAACGTAGACCATTTCCCATACTTCAGGAGCCTCTTATCAACAAAAATAGACATTGATGAGGAGATTCAACACCGCCTCCAGTGCGCCAGTGCAGCCTTCGGCCACCTGAGGAAAAGAGTGTTCGAAGAACAGGCCCTCAAATTTACCACCAAGCTCATGGCCTACAGGGCTGTAGTAATACCCGCCCTCCTGTATGGCTCAGAGACATGGACCATGTACAGTAGACACCTCAAATCACTGGAGAAATACCACCAATGATGCCTTCGCAAGATCCTACAAATCCCCTGGGGAGGACATATGCACCAACATTAGCGTCCTCGACCAGGCCAACATCCCCAGACACAATGGGTAAGAGTACAAATGGCTAATGTTGTTTATTTAGAATAGTAAACACCAAGATAGAGGGCATAGGAAGAGGTCATAAATAGCAGTAATGGCACAATCTCACTCAACAACACGAAAAACCTCGCAACAGGGAAGGGGAAAATAAGAGGTTAAAACATTTCACTCACACACAACCACACCTCCCACTTCTGCCCTTCTTCCCAATTCCTATCCTAAATTGAGTCTGTGAGGGGGTTTGGGCTCTACTCACAATCTTATCTTATCTGGGGGGCACTTATTCCAGCTCGGGGTCCCTCTGGGGTGGGTTTTACATTGTCGGTCATTTCGGTTTTCCTCCTCGATGTTGCGTCGGTTTCTTCTCTTTGCCTTTCGGTTGGCTCCTAAGCAAAAAGCTGCTGGAGTTAAGCACACCTTCCCCAGAGCGAGGGCCCTGTGAAAAGCTGACGCAACTCCAAAAAGCTGACTCCAACCTCCAACCTTTGGTTGGTTTCCTTGCTCAGCTCAGCTGTGGGAAGTCACTGCCACTGCTGGTTTTCAGTCTCGGTTACTTCGTCTGTGGAACTGCTGCTTCTTCCTCTGGTGGAGCGAGAGTGAGAGGTAGAGAGAGCTCTCTCTGGATACAAGCTGCAAGCTGCCAGCTCCAAGCTCCAAGCTTCCACACCCTGCTGCTTCTACACCCCTATAACCAATTTAGTTCTGGCCTTTTCACGCTCAAACTCAGTTGGTGGTCCATTGTGTAAGTTTGGGCGGGGAGATAACTTTGAATATTTAATCAGAAGATGTCACAGGTACAGATAGGTGTGAGGACAGGGGTATTGTTTCAGTGCACATTCGTGCCTAAATGTCTGCTGGTCCTTTGTTACAGTCCTGGGAGTCAATTGGTTTGGGCCTCCCCTTTGATGGGCCATTACTGCAGTGATTGTCCACTGTCCATATTAATTAGGTAGATGATGGTCTACATTCGTAATTTGATTAGAGGTGAGTCATATTTTCAAACTGGGCCGGGTAGTCCCTATTGGTTGAGGATTTCCCCGCTTCAGGCCCGACTCAACCCCTGATTGGCCTGCCAGAATACACTTTTCCCCCATTGGCCAGTGCCTCTGTCTCGCTTGTGAGCCAGACTCCACAATGTCTGTATCCGCCCACACGTTTCCCAACCTGCCTGGTCTGAGGGTTTGGTAGCCAAAAAATGTTCATTTAAAATTAATAGAATGATCCCATGTTAGTTTTCTTGTCCTTAGGGTGTTTCAATAAAATGCGGCCGTGGATTTTCGAACCTTACATACTGTAGCTCGACGACAGAGGTTAGGGTGGTCTTGGACCTGGCCTGGAGACGACGAAGGTTATGGGGAAATGTGAGGTTATTCACTTTGGTCGGAAGAAATGAAAAGCAGAATAATTATTAAATGGTGAGAAACTATTAAATGTTGGTGTTCAGAGAGATTTCGGTATTCTTGTACAGGAAACACAGAGAGTTAGCAGGCAGGTACAGCAAGCAATTAGGAAGGCAAATGGAATGTTGGCCATTATTACTAAGGGGTTACAGTACAATGGTAAGGAAGACTTTCTACAATGGTGCAAGGCTTTGGTGAGACCACACCTGGAGTACTGTGCACAGTTTTGGTCTCCTTATCTAAGGAAGGATATACTTGCCTCAGAGGCAGTTCAATTAAGGTTCACTAGATTAATCCCTGGGATGAGAGGGTCTTATGAAGAGAGATTGTGTAGATTAGGCCTAAACTCTTTGGAATTTAGAAGATTAAGAGGAAATCTCAATGAAACATATAAGATTCTGAGGTAAACATAGAAATATAGAGGTCAAGTTACGGCCTGAGTTGCTCCTATTTTTTTGGAGCAACTAGTTTAGAATGGAGTATCTTAGAAATTGCAATTCCCGGCATTTAATTTGCTCCAGTTCTAGTCAGTTAGAACAGTTTCATTTTAGAACAGATTTTTTTTTCAAAAGGGGGCGTGTCCGGTCACTTACGCCTGTTTTGCAAGTTTAGGCAGCGAAAACTTACTCCAAACTATCTTAGAATGGAGTAAGTGTAGATTTTTGTACGCTCAGAAAAACCTTGCCTACACTTAGAAATCAGGCGTAAGGAACGAGAGATGGTGGGGGAGAGGGAAGCTTACAAACATTAAACACATCACTTTTACAAATAAAGAGCCATCATCAATAATAAATGATAAATAAATCAATAAATCAACCATAAATCAATCAAAAAAATTAAAAAAATTAAAAAATAATTAAAAAATCAATAAATAAAACATTTTCTACTCACCGACTGCAGCACCGGGAGCCCTCCAACAGTGTACTGGGACGCCCCCCCCCCCCCCACAGTGTGTCTCTCTCTCTCTGTCAGTGTCTCTGTGTTTCTGACAGCGAGGGGTGGGTGGAGGAGGAGGGGGGGAGCTGGAGGAAGGGGGGAGGAGAGGGAGGAGAGGGAGAGAGGAGAGGGAGGGAGGGGGAGAGGGGAGAGAGGGGAGGAGGGAGAGAGGAGGAAGGGGGGGAGAGGGGGGAGAAGGAGGGAGAGGGAGGGAGAGGGAGAGGGAGGGAGAGGGAGAGGGGAGGGAGGGGAAGAGGAGGAGGGAGAGGGAGGGAGGGGAGGGAGGGGGGAGATGGAGGGAGAGGGAGGGAGGGGGAGGGAGAGGGAGGGAGGGGGAGGGAGAGAGGGGAGGGAGGGGCGAAATGGAGGGAGGGGGAGGGAGAGGGAGGGAGGGAGAGAGGGGGAAGGGAGGGGGGGAGAGGGAGGGAGGGAGGGAGGGAGAGGGACGAGAGGGGGGGGAGGCTGAACGGGCCCCGCCGACGAGAGGAAGCCAGGCCGAAGACTTCGGGCGGGGCCCACCCCCAGCAAGCTGCCGGGCGGGCCCTGCTGAAGATGTGGGGGAGGGGGAGCAGACCAGACCGGGCCTGAAGGGGGGGAAGGAGCTGGAGCGGAACAGGAGCTGGGGTGGGGGAGGGAGCGACAGGCAGCGAAGCGGGAGCTGAACGGCGGAGGGGTGGGGAGGCGGGGTGATGCGGGAGAGAGCCGGACCGGGAGCGGGAGCTGGAGCTGGGGTGGGGGGCGGGTGCAAGAGAGAGCCAGACCAGGAGCAAAAGCTGTGGGGGGGGGAAGGGCACGGGTGAGAGCCAGAGGGAGTGGGAGCTGAACTGGGGGGTGGAGGTGGGGGAGCCGTAGCCGGAGGGAGGGGAGAATACCGAGGTAAGTTTTCGCCGCAGTTTTGAGCGCGGAAATAAGGTGTGGCTCACGGACTGCGCCATTTTAGGCGCGGCCTGAAACCTGACCCCATAGAAACATAGAAAATAGGTGCAGGAGTGGACCATTCGGCCCTTCGAGCCTGCAGCACCATTCAATAAGATCATGGCTGATCATTCACCCCTTTCCTGCTTTCTCTCCATACCCCTTGATCCCTTTAGCCGTAAGGGCCATATCTAACTCCCTCTTGAATATATCCAATGAACTGGCATCAACAACTCTCTGTGGTAGAGAATTCCACAGGTTAACAACTCTCTGAGTGAAGAAGTTTCTCCTCATCTCGGTCCTAAATGGCTTACCCCTTATCCTTTGATTGTGACCCCTGGTTCTGGACTTCCCCAACATCGGGAACATTCTTCCTGCATCTAACCTGTCCAGTCCCGTCAGAATCTTATATGTTTCTATGAGATCCCCTTTCATCCTTCTAAACTCCAGTGAATACAAGCCCAGTTGATCCGAAGTGGATTGACAGGTTAGATGTTGAGAGATTGTTTCCCCTGACTGGAGAGCCGAGAACTAGGGGGTATAGTCTCAGGATAAGGGGTCGGCCTTTGAAGACTAAGACAAGGAGGAACTTCTACACTCAGAGGGTTGTGAATCTTTGGAATTCTCTGCCCCAAAGGGCTGTGGATGCTTCGTCGGTGATTATGTTCAAGGTTGAGATAGATAACCTTTTGGACTCTGGGGGAATCAAAGGATATGTGAATAGGGCAGGAAAGCGGTGTTGAGGTTGAAGATCAGCATGATCTTACTGAAAGGCGGAGCAGGCCTGAGGGGCTGTCATGTATGTATGCGTGGGTTGAGCTGACCGGCGCCTTCGAGCAGCTCTCGAGGGGAAAAGCCCCGGGGCTCAACGGGCTGATCGTGGAGTTCCACAGGGTGTTCTGGGACGTCTTGGGGTGCGACTACGCGCGGGTCCTGGGGGAAAGTCTGGCGACCGGGGAGATGCCCCTCTCTTGGCGCAGGGCAGTCATCGTCCTGCTGCCTAAGAAGGGCGATCTCCGCCTACTTAAGAACTGGCGCCCGGTCTCCCTCCTCAGCACGGAATATAAAATCTTCGCCAGGGTGATGTCTGCTCGCCTTGGCGCCGTACTGGACCACATGATCCACCCCGACCAGTCCTACACGGTCCCAGGCCGGACAATCCATGATAACATCCATCTGGTCCGGGACCTGATCCATCATTCCTAGGAGGCTGGTCTGTCGGTTGTCTTCCTATCCCTAGACCAAGAGAAGGCATTCGACAAGGTGGATCACGAATATCTGTTCAGAACTCTGCGCGCTTTCGGGTTCGGGACGCATTTCGTTGCCCGGATCCAACTTTTGTACGCTGCCTCGGAGTGTCTGATTAAGGTTAATGGGTCTTTGATGGCGCCTCTTCGCTTTGGGAGAGGAGTGCAGCAGGGATGTCCCATGTCCGGCCAGTTATACGCCATATGCGAGGAGCCTTTCCTGCGCCTCCTGCGGATGAGGTTGACGGGACTGGCTCTGCAAGGGCTGGGCGTGGAGGTCGTCCTCTCGGCTTACGCCGATGACATGCTCCTCATGGTCGAGGATCCCATTGACCTGCGGAGGATGCATGAGTGCCAGGAGATTTACTCGGGCACATCCTCCGCCAGGATCAACTGGGAGAAATGTTCCGGACTCCTGGTGGGTCAGTGGTGGGTGGACTCCCTCCCGGAGGAGCTCAGGCCTTTTGCCTGGAGCACGACCCATCTCCTCTATCTGGGAGTCTACCTTAGCCCCGACGAGGAAGCCTGGCCGGCGAACTGGCAGGAGCTGGAGGCCAAGGTCGCCGCTCACCTAGGGCGCTGGACAGGACTGCTCCGAGTGCTGTCCTACAGGGGTCGAGCAGTAGTCATAAACCAGCTGGTGGCTGCTATGCTGTGGTACCGGCTGGTCACTTTGACCCCTCCCCCTGCGTTTGTCGCCAAGATACAGAAGAAGCTGGTGGACTTCTTCTGGAACAACAGGAAACACTGGGTCTCTGCCGCGGTCTTGAGTCTCCCGCTTAGGGAGGGCAGTCAGGCGTTGGTGTGCGTCGACACCCAGCTAACGACTTTCCGTCTTCAGACCCTGCAGAGATACCTTTACGTTGAGCCCCCTCCTAGGTGGCGTGCGCTGGCGCCGTATTTCTTCCGCCAGCAGTATAGCCTCAATTACGACACACAGCTCCTGTTTGTGAGCCTGGGGGATCATCAAGACCACCATGCAGGGGCTGCCTGTCTTTTACCAGGAACTCATCAGGGTCTTTAACAAAGTCTCCACCAAGCGCAGCTCTCCACTGGCTGGAGTGGCGGCTGTCCTGCAGGAGCCGCTGCTCGGGAATCCGTACCTGCACGACCGAGGTTTTAGGTGGCGGTCGGAAGAGAGGGCTGTGGCTGGCGAGGTGACCAGGGTCGGGGACCTGCTCAATGGCGGAGGAGCGGACTGGATGGCGCCAGACATGCTGCCACAGCGCCTAAATTCGGCCGACGTCCGCCGCACGGCCAATGACATTGATTCGCTAAAAACAGCACTGGGCCCTGACTCCATTAGGTGTGTCGAGGAGGCTCAAGCACGTGGGGAGATCCCGTCCGAACTGACCCCCGTCCGGACGGAATTCCTCATCGGCGCCAAACACCGGAACCTCCCTCGGGAGCTGACACCTCACAACTTGAGCCGCCTCGGGGAAATCCCCTCCGTGCCTTTCAGTTCTGCGCGGAGGGGTTTCCTGTACGGGCTGCTCCTGCACACTCTCAACCTTGCCATCCTCGTCTGCCGTCCGGACACGCCATGGCGCACCATCTTGTCGTCTGTAGGAGGCGGGGAACCCCGATGGAGTGCACTCTACGCGGGAGTCCTCCCATTATTTATTGGGGATGGCCTGGAGGGTGGTGCACGGAGCATTCCAGTGCAATAAATTTTTAAGCCGGTTCACGGGCTCCCAGGCCGCCTGCAATTTCTGTGGTCTGGAGGAGTCCATGTTCCATGTTTTTATTGAATGTTCGAGGTTGCAGCCCCTGTTCCATTATTTAAAGGGGCTGCTCCTCAAATTCTGGTTGCACTTCAGTCCCACACTCCTGATCTTTGGGCACCCTGTGCGGAGGGGAGCGGGTAGGACTGCTCCTGGACACGGCCATGGGTGCCATCAGCCGGTCCAGGCAGCGGGCGGTCGAGGGGGTCGTTCAGCCCAACTGCCTGTCTCTCTTCCGCGCCTACATCTGAGCCAGGGTGTCCTTGGAGATAGAGCAGAGGTGGACGCCGGAGGGACTGGAGTGCATCATCACCCCCGGCAACCAAATTTTAATTTGATTTTACATGTTTTAAAGTTTAATTTGTTTTACTGCCGGGTTTTAGTGTCCCCCCCACACCCCCCCCCCCCCCAGTCAGGGGGCACTTGTATAACTTGCCTCTCGGTGCCCTAAAAAAAACCACAAAAAAAACAAAAAAAAGAGAAAAAAAGGGCACTTGAAAAGTGTTGGAGTGTGCCCCCCCCCCACCTTTTAATAAGGGGGCATTTTGATTTACTGTTTATTTTGTTTCAGCACAAAAAAGTTGTATGCGTGGGGTTACTAGCCACCAGGTGGCGTCACTGTCGGAGGTCATTGGGCTGTACGCACATGTTTGCGACCCAGGTATAAAAGGCAAGCCATCATGTAATGTAATCACTTTAGGCCCTAATAAAGCAGAGCCAGGTTTGTACCTGCGTTAGTTTACAGTATTCAGTCTATCGAGTTATTACTTACATAACATTTGGCGACGTGGTAACTTACGAACCTTCGCATGCAAAAATGAGCACAATTGGAATTCTGGAGATTCGTGGAGGGAGAGGACTGGGCAGAATTTGTAGCTCACCTAGACCAGTACTTTGTGGCCAACAAAATAGAGCAACCCAGTGACGCAGTTAGGTGCAGGGCAGTCTTCCTTACGGTTTGCGGTCCGAAAATCTATGGACTCATAAAGAATCTTCTCTCGCCTGCAAGTCCAACGGACAAGGACTATGAGGAATTGTGTGCTCTGGTACGTGACCATCTCAAATCAGAAGAAGGCATCATCATCTCACGATATCGATTCTACAAGCACGTTCGTTCTGAGGGCCAGGATGTGTCGGAATTCGTTGCCGACCCAAGACGTCTAGCTAGACCGTGTAAGTTCGAAAACGCATTGGGAGACATGCTGCGGGACTTCTTTGTAATCAGCATCAACCTGCGTAAGCTTCTGGCAGCGAAGACGCTGGATTTGAGCAAGGCCATCACGATTGCCCAGGCATGCATGACGACGGACAAAAACTTAAAGCAGATAGCATCGAAAAATCGGAACTCGGCAAGTACTGTAAACAAGATTGTATCGTCGTTTGGCAGAGCTGCATATGGCAGGGCCTACTCGACTGCGTATGTGAAATCTGTGGCTGCCCAAAGTCTGCCAACAGGATTGAATCTTACTTCACCGTGTTGACGTTGTGGGGGAAATCATCGGCATCATCAGTGTCGGTTAAAACAGTACATTTGTAAAGGCTGTTCGAGACTGGGGCATCTCCAGTGCATGTGTCCGCAACTGAGCAAGCGTGCTGTGATACACCACGAGGAGGATGATGACCAGTATAGCGCGGGTCCGGATATGCAATCCGAGATACCAGAGGAGGAAGTGTATGGACTGTATTCATTCCTAACGAAAAGCCAACTAATAATGATTAATGTGAAACTTAACGGTGTGGCGGTACCGATGGAATTGGACACGATTGCGAGTCAATCAATAATGAGCCAGAGGACATTTGACAAGCCGTGTGATACTAAGGCAGTGAGGCCTAAGCTGAGTCCGGTCAATGCCAAATTGTGTACGTACATTAAAGAACTCATAACGGTGATTGGCAGTGCAGTAGTCAAGGTGTCGTATGATGGTGTGGTTCATGATTTACTGTTATGGATTATTCCAGGCAATGGTCCAACGCTGTTCGGCAGGAATTGGCTGGAAAAAATCAAATGGAATTGGAACGATAGCAAAGCATTGTGTCGGAGGATGAATCTCTATGTGCTCAAATGCTGAGCAAGACCCCCTCGCTGTTTGAACCAGGCATTGGCAATTTCACAGGAGCCAAGGTGCAGATCCACATGGAGTTGGATGCAAGACCCGTCCATCATAAAGCTCGGATGCAAGACCCGTCCATCATAAAGCTCGGGCGGTTCCGTACATGATGAGGGAGAAGGTCGAAATCGAACTGGACAGAATCCAGCGTGAAGAGGTCATATCACAAGTCGATTTTAACGAATGGGCCCGCCCCATTGTTCCTGTGTTGAAGAGTGATGGCACTGTCAGGATTTGTGAAGACTACAAGGTTACGATCAATCGAGTTTCGAAACAGGAGCAATACCCCTTACCGAAGGCTGATGACCTGTTTGCAATGCTAGCCAGGGAGAAGTCGTGCATGAAACTGGATCTGACGTCGGCCTACATGACACAGGTCGAGACGTCGAAGAAACTTACATGCATCAACACTTATAAAGGACTGTTTATCTACAACAGGTGTCCTTTCGGAATTCGTTCGGCTGCAGCCATATTTCAGAGGAACATGAAGTCCGTCCCTAGAACAATCATGTTCCAAGATGATATCCTGGTCACAGATTGTGACACCGCCGAATATATGGACGACCTGGAAGAGGTTCTACATCGTCTGGACAAAGTGGGACTCAGACTGAAACGTTTGAAATGTGTCTTCATGGCAACGGAAGTCGAATTCCTGGGGAGGAAAATTGCTGCTGACGGTATCAGGCCTACGGACTTGAAAACCAAGGCCATCAAAAATGCACCCAAGCCTCAGAATGTGATGGAGCTGCATTCGTTCCTTGGTCTACTCAACTACTTCAGTAATTTCCTACCTAGATTGAGCACCTTATTAGAGCCACTGCACATGCTGCTAAGAAAAGGCGATTACTGGGTTTGGGGTGCATCTCAAGATAAAGCTTTTGAGAAAGCTATTAATCTGCTTTGCTCTAACAAGCTGCTGGTACATTATCACCTATGTAAGCATCTAGGGCCCAAGTTTCCACATGATTTGCGCCTGATTTTTAGGAACAACTGGTGGAGAACGGACTATCTTAGAAATCGCAATTCTCCACATTTTTTTTTCTGCAGTTCTAGTCAGGTAGAACAGTTCTACTTTGGAACAGAATTTTTTCTTCAAAAGGGGGCATGTCCGGCCACTGACGCCTGATTTCAAAGTTTCCACAGTGAAAACGTACTCCAAACTAAAGTAGAATGGAGCAAGTGAAGATTTCTGTAGAAAATCAGGCGCAGGTTACAAATTAGGCGTCCAGAACGAGGTGGGGGGAGAAGGGGGGGGGGGGGGAAGGGAAGTCATTAAATTCTACAATAACTCCTTATTTATACTTCTTCAAATATTATACAAATAAATCCAACCTGAATAAACATTTATAAGCAAAGAAAAGATTAAACAAAACATCTTCCTATCTGTGTGAAGGCACGGAGAATGCTGCAGTCAGCCTGAGGGTCCCGTTCTTCCCGCGGGGGAGAGGAGGCGCCCGTTCTTCCCGCGGGGGGGAGGGGAGAGGAGGCGCCCGTTCTTTCCCGCGGGGGGGAGGGGAGAGGAGGCGCCCGTTCTTTCCCGCGGGGGGGGGGGAGGAGGCGCCCGTTCTTCCCGCGGGGGGGAGAGGAGGCGCCCGTTCTTCCCGCGGGGGGGGGGAGGAGGCGCCCGTTCTTTCCCGCGGGGGGGGGGGAGGAGGCGCCCGTTCTTCCCGCGGGGGGGGAGAGGAGGCACCTGTTCTTCCCGCAGGGGGGGGGAGGAGGCGCCCGTTCTTTCCCGCGGGGGGGGGGGAGGAGGCGCCCGTTCTTCCCGCGGGGGGGAGAGGAGGCACCTGTTCTTCCCGCGGGGGGGGGGGAGGAGGCGCCCGTTCTTCCCGCGGGGGGGGAGAGGAGGCACCTGTTCTTCCCGCGGGGGGGGGGGAGGAGGCGCCCGTTCTTCCCGCGGGGGGGGTGGGGGGAGGAGGCGCCCGTTCTTCCCGCGGGGGGGGGAGGAGGCGCCCGTTCTTCCTGCGGGGAGAGGGAGGAGGCGCCCGTTCTTCCCGCGGTGGGGGAGAGGAGGCGCCCGTTCTTCCCGCGGGGGGAGGGAGGAGGCACCCGTTCTTCCCGCGAGAGGGGGAGGATGCGCCTGTTCTTCCCGCGGGGGGGGGAGGAGGCGCCCGTTCTTCCCGCGGGGGTAGGGGGGAGGAGGCGCCCGTTCTTCCTGCGGGGGGGGGGAGGAGGCGCCCGTTCTTCCCGCGGGGGGGGGAGGAGGCGCCCGTTCTTCCCGCGGGGGGGGAGGAGGCGCCCGTTCTTTCCCGCGGGGGGGGGAGAGGGGAGAAGAGGCGCTCGTTCTTTCCCGCTGGGGGGGAGGAGGCGCCCGTTCTTCCCGCGGGGGGGGGGGGGAAGGAGACAGTGAGAAGGCTGCAAGTGCTGATGTGCTGATGGCAATGTGCTTTTATTAAAAAAATGTTCAAAAATTAAACAGCTACAAAGAACTACAAAAATAGCCGAGTGCCAATGTCTTTTTCACACTGCGTGTGTGCGAACGCTCCAACGCGCACGCGCAGCGTTGCCGGCATGAAAAAAACTAATTTAAATAGTACCCGCTCCCTCCCACTTACAAAATCGGCGCGAGTGTAGGCTCCGCCCCCCTGGGCGCCGTGCCAGGCAGACAAGGAGCTGCAGAACGCTCCAGAATTGCGAGTTTTTTTTAGGCGCCGTTTTAGGCGCGAGAAACAGGAGTCCAGCTCGGAGGGGCACCCGTTTTTTATCGTGTGGAAACTTGGGCCCCTAGTATTGGCCTGTGATGCTTCGTCATATGGAGTTGGTTGCGTGCTCCAACATGCTAATGAGTTGGGTAAACTAAAACCTGTTGCATATGCTTCTAAAAGTTTGTCAAAGGCGGAAAGAACCTACAGCATGGTAGAAAAAGAAGCATTAGCCTGTGTGAATGGGGTTAAAAAGATGCACCAGTACCTGTTGGGCTTCGGTTTGAACTGGAAACAGATCACAAGCCACTCATTTCATTGTTTTCGGAAAACAAAGGTATAAATACCAACGCATCGTCCCGCATTCAGAGGTGGGCGCTGACATTATCTGCCTATGCTTATATCATTCGCCATACACCTGGCACTGAGAATTGTGCTGATGCATTGAGCCGTGTGGCATTGCCCACACCGGAGGTGGAGATGCCACAACCTGCAGACCTATTGTTAGTTATGGATGCTTTTGAAAGTGAAGGAACCCCTGTCACAGCTCAACAAGTTAAGACCTGGACTAGCCAGGACCCGATATTATCGGTTGTGGAATGTTGTGTCCTTTGTGTTGATTGGTCTGCCATACCCAAGCAAATGGGTGATGAGACCAAACCTTACAACCATCACAAAGACAAACTATCTGTCATGTATGTATGCTTGGATTACTAGCCACCAGGTGGCACTGCTGTCTGAGTTCATTGGGCTGTTCGCACGTGTGTGCAGCCCAGGTATAAAAGGCCAGCCATATTGTAATGTAATCACTTTGAGCTCTAATAAAGTAGAGCCAGGTTTGTACCTGTTCGGAATTTACAGTATTCAGTCTAATGAGTTATTGCATACATAACATTTGCCGACGAGGTAACAAGAACCTTCGCATGCAAAAATGAGCACAATTGGAATTCTGGAGCAATTCGTAGAGGGAGAAGATTGGGAAGACTTTGTAGCCCGCTTGAATCAGTACTTCGTGGACAACAAAATGGAGGAAGAGACAGAACCAGTTCGGCGCAGGGCAGTCCACCTCACGGTTTAAGATCCGAAAATCTAAGGACTCATAAAGAATCTCCTCTCGCCCTTAAGTCCAACGGACAAGGACTATGAAACATTGTGTGCGCTGGTACTTGACCATCTCAAAGGCATCATCATCTCAAGATATCGATTCTATACGCACGTTCGTTCTGACGGCCAGGATGTATCGGAATTCGTTGGCAACCTAAGACGTCTAACTGGACCGTGTAAGTTCGAAACTGCGTTGGCAGACATGCAGCGAGACGTCGTTGTAATTGGCATCAACCACGAGGTGATCCTGCATAAGCTACTGGCGGCGTAGACGCTGGATTTTGAGCAAGGCCATCACGATTGCCCAATCATGCATGACGACGGACAAAAGCTTAAAGCAGATATCATTGAAAATTCGGAACTCAGCAAGTACTGTAAACAAAATAGTTTCGTCGTTTGGCAGAGCTGCATATGGCAGGGCCTACCCAGCTGCGTACATGAAACCTGTGGCTGCTCAAAGTCTGCCAACGCGAATGAATCCGATATCACTGTGTTGGCGTTGTGGGGAAATCATCGGCATCATCAGCGTCAGTTTAAACAGTATATTTGTAAAGGCTGTTCGAGAGTGGGGCATCTCCAGCGCATGTGTCTGCAACTGAGCAGGCGTGCTGCAACACACCACGAGGAGGATGATGACCAGTATAGCGCGGATCCGGATATGCAATCCAAGATACCAGAGGAGGAAGTGTATGGACTGTATTCATTCCTAACAAAGAGCCAACCGATAATGATTAATTTAAAACTTAATGGCGTGCCGTATCGATGGAATTGGAAACGGGTGCGAGTCAATCAATAATGAGCCAGAGGACATTCGACAGGCTGTGGGATACTAAAGCTGTGAGGCCTAAACTGAGTCCAGTCAATGCCAAATTGCGTACGTACACTAAAGAACTCATAACGGTGATTGGCAGTGCAGTAATCAACATGTTGTATAATGGTACGGTTCACGATTTACCATTATGGATTGTTCCAGGCAATGGTCCAATGCTGTTCGGCAGGAACTGGTTAGAAAAAATCAAATGGAACTGGAACGAGATCAAAGCATTGTCGTCGGAGGTGGATACTACATGTACTCAAGTGCTGAGCAAATTCCCCTCATTGTTTGAACCAGGCATCGGCAATTTCACAGGAGCCAAGGTGCAGATCCACGTGGACTCGGATGCAAGACCCGTCCATCATATAACTTGGGCAGTTCTGTACATGATGAGGGAGAAGGTCAAAATCGAACTGGACAGACTCCAGCGTGAAGGGATCATATCACCAGTCTAATTTAACGAATGGGCCAGCCCCATTGTTCCTGTGTTGAAAAGTAATGGCACTGTCAGGATTTGTGAAGACTACAAGGTTATGATCAACCGAGTTTCGAAACAGGATCAATATCTGTTACCAAAGGCTGATGACCTGTTTGCAATGCTAGCCGGGGGGAAGTCGTTCACAAAACTGGATCTGACATCGGCCTATATGACACAGGAGCTGGACGACACGTCAAAGAAACTTACATGCATCAACACTCATAAAGGACTGTTTATCTACAACAGGTGCCCTTTTGGAATTCGCTCGGCTGCAGCAATATTTCAGAGGAACATAGAGAGTCTACTGAAGTCCGTCCCCAGAACCGTCATGTTCCAAGATGACATACTGGTCACAGGGCGTGACTCCGCCAAACATCTGAACAACCTGGAAGAGGTTCTACATCATCTGGACAAAGTGGGACTCAGACTAAAACACTCGAAGTGCAGCTGCATGGCATCGGAAGTCAAATTCCTAGGGAGGAAAATTGCTGCTAACGGTATCAGGCCTATGGGCTCGAAAACCAAGGCCATTAAAAATGCACTCAAGCCTCAGAATGTGATGGAGCTGCATTCATTCCTTGGCCTACTCAACTACTTCGGTAATTTCTTACCTAGGTTGAGCACCTTATTAGAGCCACTGCACGTGCTGCTAAGAAAAGGCGACAACTGGGTTTGGGGTGCGTCTCAAGATAGAGCTTTTGAGAAAGCTACTAACCTGCTTTGCTCTAACAAGCTGCTGGTACATTATGATCCATGTAAGCGCCTAGTATTGGCCTGTGATGCTTCATCATATGGAGTTGGTTGCGTGCTCCAACAAGCTAATGAGTCGGGCAAATTACAACCTGTTGCATATGCTTCTAAAAGTTTGTCGAATATGGAAAGAGCCTACAGCATGGTAGAAAAAGAAGCATTAGCCTGTGTGAATGGGGTTGAAAAGATGCATCAGTACCTGTTGGGCTTCGGTTTGAACTGGAAACAGATCACAAGCCACTCATTTCATTATTTTCGGAAAACAAAGGTATAAATACCAATGCATCGTCCCGCATCCAGAGGTGGGCGCTGACATTATCAGCCTATGATTATGTCATTCGCCATAGACCTGGCACCGAGAATTGTGCCGATGCATTGAGCTGACTGCCATTGCCCACACCGGAGGTGGAAACGCCACAACCGGCAGACCTACTGTTAGTCATGGATGCTTTTGAAAGTGAAGGAACCCCTGTCACGTCCCAACAAGTTAAGACCTGGATCAGCCAGGACCCGATATTTTCGGGTGTGAAACATTGTATCCTTAGTGGTGATTGGTCTGCCATACGCAAGCAAATGTGTGAGGAGACCAAATCTTATATCCGTCGCAAAGACAAACTATCCATTCAATCAGATTGTATATTGTGGGGTAGTCCTGTTGTTATGCTCAAAAAAGGCAGAGAGAAATTTGTGCATGATCTACACAGCACTTATCCCGGTATTGTCATAATGAAAGCCATTGCCAAGTCTCATGCATGGTGGCCTGGAATTGACTTGGATCTGGAATCATGAGTGCATCAGTGCAACACTTGCATGCAGCTAAGTAAAGTACCAGCGGAATCGCCGCTAAGACTGTGGTCGTGACCATCTAAACCATGGTCCAGGATCCACATCGACTTTGCAGGTCCCTTCCTGGAAAAGATGTTTTTAGTTGTGGTGGATGCATATTCCAAGTGGATAGTGTATAATCACGTCATCCAGTGCATTCACAGCTACCATTGAGAGCCTTCGTGTCATGTTTGCCACCTATGGTCTGCCCGGCATCATTGTAAGCAACAACGGATCTTGCTTCACCAGTATGGAGTTTCAAGAGTTCATGAAACTCAATGGTATCAAACATGTGAGGTCAGCACCATTCAAACCCGCATCCAATGGACAAGCAGAGCATGCTGTCCAAACAATCAAGCAGAGTATGAAACGTGTAAATCAAGGTTCACTGCAAACTCGCTTGTCACGCATATTGCTTAGTTACAGGACAAGACCTCATACGCTTACCAGGGTCTCCCCTGCTGAACTATTGATGAAGAGAGGTCTCAAGACCAGGCTCTCTCTTGTCCACCCTGACTTGAATAATCGTGTCGAATACAGACATCAAAGTCAGCAAGGGTATCACAATCGCGCTACTGTGTCACGCGACATTTCTATCAATGATCCTGTGTATGTACTGAATTATGGTCAAGGTCCCAAATAGATCGCCGGTACTGTTACAACCAAGGAGGGTAACAGAGTGTTTATCATTAAGCTCAAGAATGGGCAGACATGCAGGAAACATGTCGATCAGATAAAGCTGCGGCACACGGATGAACCGGGAACAGTCTGAGGAAGACACAATCAGTGACCAACCAACCTACCCTCAGTCATCAGAGGACTCCGCTGTCATCAATGAATCTGGACTTTCAATCACTGTCATGGTCAATGAATCTGGACTTTCAATCCCTGACGTGGTCATTGCCATTCCCATCAGACCCAGCCCCCAGTCATAGCAGACTCAAAATGCTCGCCCAAGGCTGGAGTTGAACTGAGACGATCAACTCGGGAGCGGAAAGCCCTGGACCGTCTCAATTTGTAAAAAGATCGTTTCTAAAATCTTAAAGGGGGATACTGTCATGTATGCATGCTTGGGTTTACTAGCCACTAGGTGGTGACACTGTTGAAGGTCATTGGGCTGTGCGCACGTGTGTGAGGCCCAGGTGTAAAAGGCCAGCCATCTTGTAATGTAATCACTTTGGGCCCTAGTAAAGTAGAGCCAGGTTTGTACCTGTGTTAGTTTACAGTATTCAGTCTATCGAGCTATTACATACATAACCGGGACCGTATGGCCTACTCCTGCTCCTAATTCTTATGTTCTTATATTCTTCTGCTGGAAACGCAGCAATTCAATCAGTTTCAGAATGGGCGTGTAATTGCAAATGAACTCCAATACAGGTAAGTGTGAGGTAATATATTTTGGTAGGAAGAATAAGGAGGCCACATACTCCTTGGAAAATAAGTGTCTAAATGGGGTAGCAGCAATGTGGTAATGACCAGATAATCTGTTTTTGTTATGTTGATTGATGGATAAATATTGGCCAGGACACCAGGGTTAACTGCTCTTCTTCGAAATAGTGCCATGGGATCTTTTACGTTCAACTGTGAGGGCAGACAAGGCCACAATATAACGTCTCATCCGAAAGACAGCACCTCCAGCAGTGCAGCACGCCCTCAGAACTGCAGTGAAGTGTCAGCCTAGATTTATGTACTGATAGAAACATAGAAACATAGAAAATAATGCAGGAGTAAGTAATTTGGCCCTTCGAGCCTGCACCACCATTCGATAAGATCATGGCTGATCATTCCCTCAGTACCCCTTTCCTGCTTTCTCTCCATACCCCTTGATCCCTTTAGCCGTAAGGGCCATATCTAACTCCCTCTTGAATATATCCAATGAACTGGCATCAACGACTCTCTGCGGTAGGGAATTCCACAGGTTAACAACTCTCTGAGTGAAGAAGCTTCTCCTCATCTCAGTCCTAAATGGCCTACCCCTTATCCTAAGACTGTGTCCCCTGGTTCTGGATTTCCCAAACATCGAGAACAATTTACCCGCATCTAACCTGTCCCGTCCCGTCAGAATCTTGTATATTTCTATGAGATCCCCTCTCATCCTTCTAAACTCCAATGTATAGAGGCCCAGTTGATCTAGTCTCTCCTCATATGTCAGTCCGGCCATCCCGGGAATCAGTCTGCTGAACCTTCGCTGCACTCCCTCAATAGCAAGAACGTCCTTCCTCAGATTAGGAGCACAAAACTGAACACAATATTCCAGGTAAGGCCTCACCAAGGCCCTGTACAACTGCAGTAAGACCTCCCTGTTCCTATACTCAAGTCCCCTAGCTATGAAAGCCAACATACCATTTGCCTTCTTTACCGCCTGCTGTACCTGCATGCCAACTTTCAATGACTGATGAACCATGACACCCAGGTCTCGTTGCACCTCCCCTTTTCCTAATCTGCCACCATTCAGATAATATTCTGTCTTTGCATTTTTGCCACCAAAGTGGATAACCTCACATTTATCCACATTATATTGCATCTGCCATGCATTTGCCCACTCACCTAGCCTGTCTAAGTCACCTTGCAGCCTCTTAGCGTCCCCCTCACAGCTCACGCCGCCACCCAGTTTAGTGTCATCTGCAAACTTGGAGATATTACACTCAATTCCTTCATCTAAATCATTGATGTATATTGTAAAGAGCTGGGGTCCCAGCACTGAGCCCTGCGGCACTCCACTAGTCACTGCCTGCCATTCTGAAAAGGACCCGTTTATCCCGAGTCTCTGCTTCCTATCTGCCAACCAGTTCTCTATTCACGTCAGTATATTACCCCGAATACCATGTGCTTTGATTTTGTACACAAATCTCTTGTGTGGGACCTTGTCAAAAGCCTTTTGAAAGTCCAAATACACCACATCCACTGGTTTTCCCTTGTCCACTCTACTAGTTACATCCTCAAAAAATTCCAGAAGATTTGTCAAGCATGATTTCCCCTTCATAAATCCATGCTGACTTGGACCGATCCTGTCACTGCTTTCCAAATGCGCTGCTATTTCATCCTTAATAATTGATTCCAACATTTTCCCCACCACTGATGTCAGGCTAACTGGTCTATAATTACCCGCTTTCTCTCTCCCTCCCTTTTTAAAAAGTGGTGTTACATTAGTTACCCTCCAGTCCATAGTAACTGATCCCGAGTCGATAGACTGTTGGAAACTGATCACCAATGCATCCACTATTTCTAGGGCCACTTCCTTAAGTACTCTGGGATGCAGACTATCGGGCCCTGGGGATTTATCAGTCTTTAATTCCATCAATTTCCCACCTAATAAGGATATCCTTCAGTTCCTCCTTCTCACTAGGCCCTCGGTCCCATAGTACTTCCGGAAGGTTATTTGTGTCTTCCTTCGTGAAGACAGAACCAAAGTATTTGTTCAATTGGTCTGCCATTTTTTTGTTCCCCATTATAAATTCACCTGAATCCGATTGCAAGGGACCTACGTTTATCTTCACTAATCTTTTTCTCTTCACATATCTATAGAAGCTTTTGCAGTCAGTTTTAATGGGGCCAAGTTTCGGCCTGAGTTGCTCCTGTTTTTTTGGAGTAACTGGTTTAGAATGAAGTATCTTAGAAATTTGAATTCTCGGCATTTAGTTTGCTTCAGTTCTAGTCAGTTAGAACAGTTTCACTTTGGAACAGAATTTTTTTTTCAAAAGGGGGCGTGTCCGGCCACTTACGCCTGTTTTCAAAGGTTAGGCAGTGAAAACTTACTCCAAACTAACTTAGAATGGAGTAAGTGAAGATTTTTGTACGTTCGAAAAAACCTTGTCTACACTTTAGAAAATCAGGCGTAGGTTACAAATTAGGCGTAGGGAATGGGGGGGGGGGTTTAAAGGGAAGTTTACAAACATTAAACACTTCAGTTTTATAAATAAAGAGCCATCATCAATAATAAATGATAAATACATCAATAAATCAACCAATAAATCAATCAAAAAAAATTAATATAAAATAAAAAAAATGTTTAAAATCAATAAATAAAACATTTTCTACTTACCAACTGCAGCACCGGGAGTCCTCCAACAGCATGCTGGGACGGCCCCCCCCCAGTGTGTCTCTATCTCTCTGTCTGTCTGTGTGTGTCTCTCACTCTCTGTCTGTGTTTCTGACAGTGAGGGGAGGGGGAGAAGGGGGAGAAGGTGAAGGGGGTGGGGGGTGGGAGGAGGAGAAAGGAGAGAGGAGGGAAGGAGGCTGAACGGCCGGGCCCAAGACTTTGGGCTGGATTTACAGGTAGGTGGCGTCGGGTCTCAGGGGGTCACAGATGTCCGGGGGGAAGAGTCACGGAGGTCGGGGGGGGGTGGGAGAGGGAGAGTCACGGAGGGGGGGGGGGGGCAGCGCGGAGGTCAGGTCGAGTCGGGGGAAAGCAGAGGTCGGGTCGCGGGGGAAGCAAAGGTTGAGTCACCGCCGGGGGGAGGGGAGGAGAGCGGTGGGGGCTCGGGTCCAAGGTGAGCCTTATCCACACAGCCCCGGTGAGGCCATTGGGCCAGGGCTAGGGGCTGCATGCTTCGGGCCCCTCCCACAGTTTTGGGCGCCTGGAGCTACTGCACATGTGCGCCCACTGTAGCGCGCATGTGCAGAGGTCCCGGCACTGTTTTCAGCGCAGGGACATGGCTCCGCCCCCCACAGCTCATGCTGCGCCGTGCCCAGCTCCAGAGGACCTGCAGGGAGCCGAAGAATAGGTACGTTTTTTTTAGGCACACTTTGTGGCGTGAAAAACGGGCCGTTTTAGGCACGGCCCGAAACTGGGCCCTATGTTCCCAGTAAGCTTCTTCTCATACTCTATTTTCCACCTCTTAATTAAACCCTTTGTAGAGTTTAATTTAACCCTTAATTAAACTCTACTGAAGTTCCTGGAGTGGGACTTGAACCCACAACCTTCTGACACAGAGGCAAATGTGCTACCCACTGAGCCACAGCTGACACTATGGTCGTCAAGATTATGAAATGGTTTGATAGGGTAGACATAAAGGAGATGTTTCCACTTGCATATGATATACATAGGATTTACAGCACAGAAACAAGCCATTTGGCTCAACAAGAAAGATGTTTACACCTGCCGGTGAGACCAGAACTACAGTCCATAAATATAAGATAGTTATAAATCCAATAGGGAATTCATGAGAAACTTTTTGCCCAGAGAGTGGTTAGAATGTGGAACTCGCTACCACGGGAGTAATTGAGGCAACTAGCATAGATACATTTAAGGGGAAGCTAGTTAAGCACATGAGGGAGAAGGGACTAGGAAGATACACTGATAGAGTGAAATGAAGAGCGATGGGAGGAGGCTCGTGTAGAACAGCGGCATGGACCTGTTGGGCCGAATGGCCTGTTTCTGGACTGTAAATACTTTGTGGACAGCTGGGCAACAGGAACTTTCGGCGAGCAGCGCTCCCGGGGCGTGGCTTATTGTAGTGGGCGGGGCTTTCGGAATGAGGGCCTGAGGTTGCAAATTATACGCAAGCGCATAAATGGTAAGGCGATGCGCAAGCGCGGGCTCATTTCCTGAGGTAAGACTGTGGCGGGCCGAGCTGAAAACAGCGGTTGGCGAGTGGGTGTCTGTGAGTGAGGTTGGGCGCTGGGGGGGGGGGGATGGCATGGCGCGGAGCAGGGGATGCCGCGAACTGCACAAAGCAAATTAGTGGCCTGGCGCGGCATCATGCGCGGGGGGACTACAGGTGCCGGCAGGCCGTGTGCGCCCCTGCACATGCGCAGAGCAGGCGCAACCATGTACGCACGCCCAGCAACAAGCCTGATGACTCGGAAGAGGCAACAGTTTGTTTCCCAATTCTGGGGCCTGGGGTGTGACAGCACAATTCTGGGGCCTGGGGTGTGACAGCACAATACTGCGGCCTGGGGTGTGACAGCACAATACTGTGGCCTGGGGTGTGACTGTGGCCTGGGGTGTGACAGCACAATACTGTGGCCTGGGGTGTGACAGCACAATACTGGGGCCTGGGGTGTGACTGGGGCCTGGGGTGTGACAGCACAGTACTGGGGCCTGGGGTGTGACCGCACAGTACTGGAGCCTGGGGTGTGACTGGGGCCTGGGGTGTGACAGCACAGTACTGGGGCCTGGGGTGTGACAGCACAGTACTGGGGCCTGGGGTGTGACAGCACAATACTGGGGCCTGGGGTGTGACAGCACAGTACTGGGGACAGGGCTGTGACAGCACAGTACTGGGGACAGGGCTGTGACAGCACAGTACTGGGGACAGGGCTGTGACAGCACAGTACTGGGGACAGGGCTGTGACAGCACAGTACTGGGGACAGGGCTGTGACAGCACAGTACTGGGGACAGGGCTGTGACAGCACAGTACTGGGGACAGGGCTGTGACAGCACAGTACTGGGGACAGGGCTGTGACAGCACAGTACTGGGGACAGGGCTCTGTGCACACACTCCTTGACACCAACACCGCAGCCTCAATTTTGCCCACGTGGTCACACATTAATGAACCCCGGTGTTAGTGGACGTTTTGACATGTTTCTTCTTTACCATCAGATCTAAATCCCTACGGTTTCCATCTGAGGTACGGTGTAAGCATTTCGTGTTAGCCCATAAGGGTGACCAGACAGCGGTGATCAAAGCAGAGTAGCTAGTCATGTTGGTCAATGTGAAAGAGTTCAACGTGTTCTGGTTGAAAATAAAGCTGTCTGGAATCTAAATGAAGGATTCAGATGGTCTATATCATTGTGAATTGCAGGCTGTAGCCTAATTGAAGGGTTGAGATGGCCTTTTGAAACAGGAAATCAGCTTTTAAGAACCCTGAGCACTTGAAGAGTAAAGGTCACATGAGCATTAACAATGACAGTATTATAGCAGAAAACTGCAGTTGATTTCTGAGAAAAATGAACTTGATTAACCAGCCTTTACGTCTCTTGCCTTTGCCTTTTCTTGTTTCTAGTTTTCCTACATTGAATTAAAATGATGCAGAAGTACTTCACTGAAGGACAGGTGTACACTGTTCCGATCATCCAGCCGGACTTGCGGCGTGAGGAAGCTATTCACCAGATCAGTGATGCCCTTCAGTATCTCCAGAAAATCTCCAATGATGTCTTCACTAGGTATGAACCATAAAGGACATTGGTAGTGAGGCACTTGTGTAAACATTAGGCGTTGTGTGTTAGCAGGGGAATTACTCCACAGATTTAGTTCTGTTTTTTTTTGTCTCTTGAGTTGCCAGATACTATGTTTGCGTCACTTGTGAGAACAAGTTAATAAACTGCCTTTGAGGGAAGAATTCTACTGGCTTTATTTATTTATTGCTAATTTGTGCAGGCTTTTTAATTTCATTTCTTAAATAATAGAGAATATTCTGAACTAGAGGAGGTAGAATAATACTGTTTTCATATTTAATAACAACCTTCATTTATATAGTGACTTTCGTGCAATAAAATGTCTTGAAGCATGTCATAGTGCAGGAATATCAAACAGTAAAGGAGGAAGTGACCAAAAAATGGATTTGAGGATGCTTTTAATGACCAAGAAAGAAGTAGCAAGACAGATGGTTTTATGGAGGGAGCTCTAGAGAATAGGGATGCGATGGCTGAGTGCTCTGCCACTGCTGCCGAGGAAAGGGAGGGCGTGATCCTCAGGATGCTGGAGGACTGAAGAATATGATCTTTAATGCAGGTGAAAAATTAATTTGGATTTAACAATGCAAAGAGTGCCTAAGGTGAGAAATGGACTGCCAAGGTAAGCAGTGGAGCCTGGTTATGTCGGAAAACAAGAGACAGATAAGCAGCTGGAGGAAAAAAAAATGATAGAGGAGTGTAATGTGTATTGTTGAGATATATCTCCTAGATACAGACACTGCCCAGATGGATTGCAATGATCTTTGCTGATCCTCTACATTCCTAGGTTGCTGAGGGAGGGAGGGGTAAGGCACTGGAGAGATTCATTCATGAGAATGAAGATATTGAATTGGGGAACAAGAAATCAATTGAGCAAGGAAGGCGAGTGGGTGGCAAAGTTTGGTCGGGTTGCAGGTTATGAAGGATAGAGTTCAGGAGGCCAGCAAGTGGATGTTGAAGAAATAAAATTTGAAGATAATGAAAGCACAGATGAGGGTTTCAGCAAGAGCAGTGGATAGGTATGGGGTTGGTTTCCATGTCCTTTAAGTACCAGAGTACACTAACGCTGCCCAATATCTACTTGTACAATAGTGTAACTCGGGTGCAACAATGATATCCCCCTTGATGACCTGAACTAGATATTTGTGTTTTTTGCATGTGTCGCAAGTGCTTTTCCAATCTTTCTGAAGGTGAGCTGAGCAAACACCTGGTATGATATGAATTGTTGTATTTTATTTCACAGCAAGTGACCATGCAGAGCAAGAGTTATAATCAGATCCATGTCCATGGGTGTTCCAAACAACTCCTAATAACCCTCCTGAATTCTCCTACTGTCTCTTGCAGCTTTTCTGTTTAAAACTTGATTGATTGATTTTGCAGCCTTTATTGGACTTGACTGCCTGTGTCTCTATCTTTATCTGAGTTCACAGCCAGAAGAGAAGGCCTGCCAGAAAACCCCTGCCAAGTGCTCAGGGCTAGAGAGTTTGCAGCACTTTGAGTGAGACTTTTATTGATTTACTGAGACAGGCTAAAGAATTGCTTATTGTTTAGTCTTTTAACTACCATCCATCTTTGTGTGTTTTTTATAAACTTGTATGAATACACTTTACTTTTGATGACCCAACATCTAAAAGTTACTCTTATCAAACCCATGAATGGACCAAAAGTCCTGAAACAGGAGAGTTGGTGATGCCAGTTCATTGGATATATTCAAGAAGAAGTTAGATATGGCCCTTGCGTCTAAAGGGATCAAGGGGTATGGAGAGAAAGCAGGAAAGGGGTACTGAGGTGAATGATCAGCCATGATCTTATTGAATGGTGGTGCAGGCTCAAAGGGCCGAATGGCCTACTCCTGCACCTATTTTCTATGTTTCTATGTCCTTTTCAGAATGGCAGGCAGTGACTAGTGGGCTCAGTGCTGGGACCCCAGCTATTTACAATATACATCAATGATTTAGATGAAAGAATTGAGAGTAGTATCTCCAAGTTTGCAGATGACACTAAGCTGGGTGGTGGTGTGAACAGTGAGGAGGATGCTAAGAGGCTGCAGGGTGACTTGGACAGGTTAGGTGAGTGGACAAATGCATGGCAGATGCAGTATAATGTGGATAAATGTGAGGTTATCCACTTTGGTGGCAAAAACATGAAGGTAGAATATTCTCTGAATGGTGGCAGATTAGGAAAAGGGGAGGTGCAACGAGACCTGGGTGCCATGGTACATCAGTCATTGAAGGTTGGCATGCAGGTGCAGCAGGCGGTGAAGGAGGCAAATGGCATGTTGGCCTTCATCGCTAGGGGATTTGAGTATAGGAGCAGGGAGGTCTTGCTGCAGCTGTGCAGGGCCTTGGTAAGGCCTCACCTAGAATATTGTGTTCAGTTTTGTGCTCCTAATCTGAGGAAGGACGTTCTTGCTATTGTGGGAGTGCAGCGAAGGTTCACCGGACTGATTCCCGGGATGGCAGGACTGACATATGAGGAGAGACTGGATCGATTGGGCCTGTATTCACTGGAGTTTAGAAGAATGAGAGGGGATCTCATAGAAACATATAAAATTCTGACGGGACGGGACAGGTTAGATGCAGGAAGAATGTTCCCGATGTTGGGGGAGTCCAGAACCAGGGGTCACAATCTAAGGATAAGGGGTAAGCCATTTAGGACCGAGATGAGGAGAAACTTCTTCACCCAGAGTTGTTAACCTGTGGAATTCTTTTCCGCAGAGAGTTGTTGATGCCAGTTCGTTAGATATATTCAAGAGGGAGTTGGATATGGCCCTTACGGCTAAAGGGATCAAGGGGTACTGAGGTGAATGATCAGCCATAATCTTATTGAATGGTGGTGCAGGCTCGAATGGCCGAATGGCCTACTCCTACACCTATTTTCTATGTAACATGATTGTGGGAGAAGAGGAGGAGGCAGTTCATTTTTGATCTTTGTGACACAAGCTTCTCGTACTCCTTATTGGAGGTAAAAATGGAGGAAGCAATGAAAGAAGATGGTTAGTTACTGAGAAAAGAGTTTATGTGCCATTTGCATTCAAGTCTACTTCCCTTGGATTTGAGGCACTTAGGGGAACAGTTGGGGATGAGAGACCTTGAGTGATTTAGTGTTGATGACATCATGAGAACCAAGGAAGCTGTTGAGTATGTTGACCCAAGCTGGAGGAAGGAAGGAGATGACTGGGGAAGCAATGGGAGGTGGCAGACAGCTAGGCAGGTGATGCGCCATTTAGATATTTATGTATGTAATAATATTTGTACATTTTTATGGGAATTAAGGAGATTATATTTTGATGTTTGTGGACTGGGTAGAGGATGGATTAGATAATTCTGTAAAATTGTGATTATTGATGGGGGATCGGATTAGAAGTGGGTTCACATAATATCTTGTTATTGAGATTCGAGTTCAAATCTAGCAAGAATGACTGGATGTAAATCTTGTCAATCTGCTGGCTAAAACAGATTTGGTTGACTGTCTCAACACCATTCATAGTGTGAATTAGTCCATGCAAAAATGGAGACTTACCTGGTAATAATGCTTGTGGTGCTTGATATAAGAAATGAAAATTGGTGCAGAAATGAAAATTGGTGCAGAAATGAATGTGCTTCTGAGAATAGGGCTAAGACTTGTTGGAGTGAGATAAAGATAACTTTAATCTGCACCTGATGTGTTCTATGGCTTGGTGATATTGGGTATTTTAAAAAATTCTACCTAAGTATTATCAGTCCTCGCCCAAAATAAACATTAAAACTCTACATATGTCAAAAAGAGAGGGGATACCCACAATTGCCCTAACTGTATCACGTAGCATGTTTCCAATTCAAATGTGGTTAGTGGAGACTCGGTACACATTATCCGATAGCTTGGAGGGTAGGCAGGTAGGTTACTTAGTTCTAGGCCTTGATGCTGGTGCCAATGGATACAATCGGGTGCACAACAGCAGGCAAATATGGTTCTTTCCATAGCTGTGGGGAAGTATCTAGCTTCTGATTGTCACTCCTACTCGTGACAACACAGGCGAGATTGAAAACTTGCACCATGATCACCTGTGTAACAAGTCTGTGTCTTTCCATCAGTAGTAGTATTTCAGAGTGATTATTGAACAAGTTATGCGCATGCGCACCTGTATGGGGGCGCGGCCGATTATAAACACCGTCCTGCCCTGCTACTGGAGCCATGCAAGCACACCCAATGTTGCAGCCGCATGCGCCCAGCCAGAGTTTGTGGCTTGAACCTTATTTCTTCCCTGTTGCAAGCCTGGAGAAGGGCAGGTGCTCAGGTGGGTGGAGGGACAGGAACAGGTGGGGGGGGTGGGGTGCAGAGAATTTGAATTACTCTGCAGCAGGCAAGATCAAATTACACATTCCAGACAAACTGTTGGGTGTGCCTTATCCTCCAAGGGGACCAATCAGAAATCTGGTCCAGCCCACTTTTGTTGCAAATAAGCACAGCCATATTATTTAACATCAATGTGCTAACCTCCCTTATCACCAAGGATTTTTTTCCCTTTTACTCTCCTCATCTGACAGTGTTGAATTCTTGCTGGGGTAAATTTCTATTGGCATAGATTGCCCATGGCACTTCATCCTAGTGGGCATGTGTGTGCTCAGAATGTGTCTGTGAACTATTTGACTGTACGGGCTGTCATATCTGAACCCAGACTTGTACTAGCTAATTATCCCCCCCCTCTAATACCATTGTTGTATCCCCAGCATTGTTGTATCCCTACTGCCACACTGGCTGACACATCGTCTAACTTGGCACAACTGAGGATCAAACCTGGGACCTTCCTGGTATCTGACTCAGCTGCTCTTTTTATCTTTTTAACTACTTGAACTATAGGGGTAGCTATGATATTTGCATTTAAGACATCCAATGAGTCCAAAGATACTAATTTTATCATCAAGCAATGAGGAAAGTCCTTGCTGAAGTCCTAAGATTTGAGTAGAGTAAATGGCAATGTTTGATGGAAGTAAGACATATCGCTGGAAATGTTCAGGCTTGATTGCTGTGCTGAGTTACTTGAACTCGTGCACGAGAGCAATAGAGCCATTTATAATGGGTCTCATTGTCCCTGGGGCAGGAACATTAGGCCAGGATTCCTGGTCATGGAGATCAGGTGACACCTCCCCCTTTGCTGGAAATGTGAACCAAAAAAAAGATGCAGTAAGAGAGAAAAACCTCAAGAATTTTAAATCTAACTCACTTTCCTAAAGCATTGTGATGCTATTGGTCTGACTGATTTGAAGCAGCTGGGAATTTTTGTGGTTGGAAAGATTGATAAGATGTGTATACCACCTCTGTAGAATTGCTATTTTACCAGTTATATAAAAACAATTATTAATTGGCACATAAATTTTGCTCCCCCCCCCCCCTGAAAGAATGAAAGACATCATTTACTGTAGGTATTGGATAGATAGGAGAATTGACATCTGAATTCATCACTGTTTTATAATGATGTGAATATTACATTTTAAATTGGCAAGTTGAATCACAGTTACTATGACAGTTACTATGACTTAAAACATGTTCTGAAATTCAATGAAAGCTCACGTTGAAAAGGACTCTAGTTTTTGAAAAGGTCTATAACTTTTGTGATCGAGCCCCCATTTATGCTTTCCAGTGCAAATACTGTAAAAGTAGAAATAAAAAAAAAAGAAACCTGCTGGAACTACTCAGCGGTTAGGGTCAGCAGGTCAGTCAGCACCTGTAAAGAGAAACGTTTGGGTGTGTAGCCCTTTCTTGGAACTGAAAACGAAAAATAAAGGAGAATGTTAGTACGGCTGGGAAAAAAATAGAGGAGAAACTGCAGATGCTGCAATCAGCTAATAGATGGTCTACAAATTGCTTAATAGGAAACTGCTAGATGATATAACCAGTTTTTATTTTTGTTTTCTGGTATTTGCAGGGTTTTTAACTATTGTAAAAGTAGAAATTCAGTCCTACTTTGTTCAATCCATCATTGAAACCAGTTCCAGTAAAATGAATGGATCATCTGACCAGTGAGCACCCAGTAGATGGGAATAAACATAACCTATGTTGACTCTTACCCAGTTGTCCCGTGAGCTGGTTCATGTGGCTCTTCATGCCTGTATCTGCTTAATATAACCCCATCAGGAATTTTGCCTAGTCACATTGTGTAGATTTGATCATGCGGTCCTCCAACCCTGCTTTCTAATTGGCTCGTGATGTGACTAGATTGTGCATAAAGAGTAAAGGATATTTGCTGTAATCAGCAGTACTGGCTGATCTAGAGAACTGGACATTCTAATGGCAAATTCTACTGAACACCAGAAAATCACAAACGAAACAAGTACAATAATAGAATGCAAAAACTTGAGTTACTGACAAAACTTATCAAGACCAGCAAAGAGCAGAAGTTCCTGGGTATAACCTTCCAGAGGAGTATTGCTTGGACACAGCACATCCCTCTGAGTAACATGCCCCCATGTTGTCTTTTCCCTCTGTAGTCTTAACCCTTTCACCACATGTAGATAGGTATACTTGTCCTGGTGTGCTTAAGCTTTCCTGTTTTGGTATCAAAAAACAGGTTATTGACCTCATTTTAGGAGGGAAGTGGGGTGGGGGGGAAACATGGAAAGGAAGCAATTGTTCCAAAAAAGTAACATTTACATTTTTTGAAAGGATGGAGGGAGGAATTGGGACAACTAGAAGGGCGGAATTGGAAGTATTTCAACTTTAAACATTAAAACTATATTTTTAGGAAGTTCTTTCAGGTTAATAGTAAAGAAATAGCTTTTCCTGTCACGAGCAGCTCTGTTACTGAATAGTGTTTGTTCCAACAATGTGGTGCCTGAGCTGGAACTTTGAAATTGGGCGGTCCAGGAGCGCAGTAATTTTTCTTGGCCAGTGGCAATCTAGGCTTAACTCAAACTAACTATGAAATTACTTTGTTCTGCTCTGAGTGTCTCTAATCCTTGTTGCAAAACTTGAGGTTGATATTTTTATTCTGCATTAACTGCACATTACTTAGACTTCATTTTCTTTTCTTTGTTCCTGGGATGTGGACATCGCTGGCAAGGCCAGCATTTATTGTCCTTGAGAAGGTGGTGGGGAGCCGCCGCCTTGAACCGCTGCAGTCTGTGACGTGAAAGTACTCCCACAGTGCTGTTCGGGAGGGAGTTCAGGGTTTGATCCAGCAATGATGAAGGAATGACGATATACTTCAGTCAGGATGGTACGTGACTTGTAGGGGAACTTATATAGGTGATGATGTTCCCATGTACCTGCTGCCCTTGTCCTTCTAGGTGGTAGAGGTTGCGGGTTTGGAAGATGCTACCGAAGAAGCCTAGCTGAGTTGCTGCAGTGCATCTTGTAGATGGTACACACTGCAGACACGGTGTGCTGGTGGTGGAGGGAGTGAATGTTGAAGGTGGTGGATGGGGTGCCAATTAAGCAGGCTGCTTTGTCCTGGATGCTGTCGAGCTTCTTGTGCCTTTGTAGATGGCGGAAAGTCTTTGGGGAATCAGGAGGTGAGTCACTCGCTGCAGAATACCCAGCCTTTGACCTGCTCTTGTAGCCAGAGTATTTATGTGGCTGGTCCAATTAAGCTTCTGGTCAATGGTGACCCCCAGGATGTTGATGGTGGGGGATTCAGTGATGGTAATGCTGTTGAATATCAAGGGGCAGTGGTTAGACTCTCTAGTTGGAGATGGTTATTGCCTGACACTTGTGTGGCATGAATGTTACTTGCCACTTATCAGCCCAAGAGTGTCATCCAGGTCATGCTGCATGCAGGCACGGACTGCTTCATCATGAGGAGCTGCGATTAGAACTGAACACTATGCCATCATCAGCGAACATCCCGACTTCTGACCTTATGATGGAAGGATGGTCAATGATGAAGCAGCTGAAGATGGTTGGACCTAGGACACTGCTCTGAGGAACTCCTGCAGCAATGTCCTGGGGCTGAGATGAATGGCTTCCAACAACCATAACCGTCTTCCTTGTGCTGTCATTCCGCGGTGCTGAGAAGATTGCAGAGTGGAATGCGAGACCTTCCTCTTTCTGCCTGTTTTCAATGTTGATGGAAAAGGGTTTGTAAAACTATTGCATTAAATTCTATCAAAGCCATTAGAAAATGTCAGATGGCTATTGGTGTTCTGGGACCAGAGCTCTAAAGATATAGCTCCATTGTATAGTGTATTAAAATACAACTGAACATGTAATCCAATTAACTCTGCTTTTTGGTGGATTCCATCCATGCAAAGTGTCACAGAACAGTGAAAAAGGTTGCTCAGAATAAGACCTCTATTATGGGTCCTTTATAACCTGTTAACTTCTATGTAATGCACCCCAGTGTAACTTTTGTTTGTGGTCTTCTAATGCTGTGCTTGTATCACAGCAGGTCTGTAATATCCTAGAGTCCTGTATGTATGGAATTCACTCAGTCCGTTATGGAGCTGCTAGCAAAAACCATAATTTGTACAATTAGGAGCTTAGCGAAGCCTGGTCTCCCATGCTCTGATGCTTTTTTTTGCTTAAAGAATGAACAGATATGTTTGATGAGGGATCTTGGGTTAGATACTGGCCTTTCACTTTTGGGACCTATGTTGGAATCCACCTCAGAATGATTAGATAAAATCTAATAGAGGACACCCTCTAACCTCCTTGATAAAGTGCAACGTCCCCACCCTCACCTGGGAATCCCTGGCCCAAGACCGCCCAAAATGGAGGAAGAGCATCCGGAGGGCCTCGAGTCTCGTCACCGAGAGCATGCAGAAATCAAATGCAGACAGTGGAAGGAGCGTGTGGCAAACCAGACTCCCCACCCACCCTTTCCTTCACCATTGTCTGCCCCACCTGTGACAAAGACTTCAATTCTCGCATTGGACTGTACAGCCACCTGAGAACTCACTTTTAGAATGGAAGCAAGTCTTCCTCACTTCCGAGGAACTGCTGATGATGATGATGATGATTTGAAAGTCGATTTACTCTGACTGCAAGGATTCTATGCCTTAATTCAACTCCTGCTGATCATAGGCACGAAATTGATAGCCTTTGTTTTGAATCCAACACACTCTCCATATTATAATTTTTACGACTCGGGAGTTGATACATTAAATGTAACACTTTGGAGCATGATTTCAAGTAGATACACTTAAGCTGTCTGCAGGTTGAGTTTCCTTGCAACATTGACAGAATGAAGATTGCAGTAAAAATTGCCATAATGCATTGTTATCGCTAATAGCATTTAAAATGAAAGGAACACTCTTAAATATTTAAAACTCTGCCCTCAGTGCTCTTCTTGTCACAATCTTGCTTCATGGTGAGGACTACAGGATTTGCATTATTTTGGTTTAGAACCAATTCTGCATCTGAAGGGTCTAATCTTAATCACAAGTTCAAATATTTTGCCTACAATTAAGTTTCTGTATTCTGTATGTTTTTGGCTGGGTTGTGCGTGTCTGTATGCATGTGCGAGATGGTACGATCTTCGGGGGTGGGAGCAGACAAGATGCTCCAAAGGAGATGGTGAGTAGCAGAATCGAGAATTACTGGGGGAAGGGAGAATTGAGGCAGTGCAATAAGGAAAACCTGTGCTATCTGTGATTATATGATGCATAGAATTTACAACCGGCCATTCGGCGCAACCAATCCATGTTGACATTTACGCTCCATCCTATTCCCGTATCCCTTCAAAATATTTTCCTTAATCCACCACCATATCTTTTGGTCTCTGTTCTAAATTTCTTATATTTATTCTTGTATCTATGGCCTCTCATTCTAGAATCCTCAACTACTAGAAACAACACTGTTTCTATTTACCCTATCTCATGCATTCATAATTTTAAACACTTCTGTCAAGTCGCCCCGTAATCTGCATTGCTCTGATGGAAAAGTCCCAATTATTCAAGTCTGTCTTACTTGTATTTCCTCAACAACAACTTGAATTTATATAGTACCTTTAACATAGTAAAACGTCCCAAGGTGCCTCTCGAGTGTTATAAAACAAAATTTGATGCCAAGCCACATAAGGAGAAATTGGGGCAGGTGACCAAAAGCTTGGTCAAAGGTAGGTTTTAAGGAGCGTCTTAAAGGAAGAAAGAGGGGTTAGCGAGGCAGAGAGGTTTAAGGAGGGAATTCCAGAGCTTAGGGCCTAGGCAGCTGAAGGCGTGGCCACCAATGGTTAAATGATTAAAATCGAGGATGCTCTAGAGGCCAGAATTGGAGGAGCGCAGAGATATTGTGGTGGCTGGGGGGATGTTGTGGGGCTGGAGGAGATTCCAGAGGTAGGGAGGGACGAGGCCATCGAGGAATTTGAAAATAAGAATGGGCATTTTAAAATTGAGGCATTGCTTAACCGGGAGCCAACGTAGGTCAGCGAGCACAGAGGTGATTGGTGAGCAGAACTTGGTGTGAGTTAGGACATGGGCAGCCTTGTTTTGGATGACGTTGGAGGAGGATGGAGTGGCCAGCCGTGTCAAAGACTGCAGACAGGTCAAGAAGGATGAGGAGAAATAGTTTACCTTTGTCACAGTCACAAAATATGTAATTTGTGACTGAGAGCCCTTTTGACACTAGTAGGGGCGAAAACCTGATTGAAGGGATTGGTGTGCCGGAAAGGTGGGCACAGATTTGGGAGGTGACAGCACATTCAAGGACTTTGGAGAGGAAAGGGAGGTTGGAGATGGGGTGGTAGTTTGCAAGGGCAGAGGGGGTCAAAGGTTTTTTTTTGAGGAGACCTCAAAATCTATGTTGTACCCTCTAAAACCTCAATATCCTCCATATAATGTGGAGCCCAATACTGAACAATCCTCTAATTGAGATCTTAAGATTTTGTATACGCTCATCATTACCTCTTTACTTTTATATTCTCTACCTCGAAATAAAACTTAGAATTCCATTATCTTTTGTAACAGCCTTATCAGTGATGCTGCCTTGTAATGTTCTGTGAACTTGTACCCCAAATCCCTGTGCTCTATCAATGCACTAAGCCTACCTCCATAAGAACATAGGAAATAGGAGCAGGAGTAGGCCATTTGGCACCTCAAGCCTGCTCCACCATTTAATAAGATCGTGGCTGATCTGATCATGGACTCAGCTCCACTTCCCTGCCCGCTCCCCATAACCCTTTATTCCCTTATCGCTCAAAAATCTGTCCATCTCTGCCTTAAATATATTCAATGACCCAGCCTCCACAGTTCTCTAGGGCAGAGAATTCCACAGATTTACAACCCCCTGAGAAGAAATTCCTCCTCATCTCAGTTTTAAATGGGCGGCCCCTTATTATTCTGAGACTATGTTCCCAAGTTTTAGTTTCCCTTATGAGTGGAAATATCCTCTCTGCATCCACCTTGTCAAGCCCCCTCATTATCTTTTGTTTCGATAAGATCACCTCTCATTCTTCTGAACTCCAATGAGTATAGGCTCAACCTATCTTCATAAGTCTTCGGAATCAACCTAGTGAACCTTCTCTGAGCAGCCTCCAATGCAAGTATATCCTTCCTTAAATACGGAGTTCAAAACTGTACGCAGTACTCCAGATGTGGCCTCACCAATACCCTGTACAGTTGTAGCAGAACTTCCCTGCTTTTATACTCCATCCCCCTTGCAATAATACCAATATTCCATTTGCCTTCCTAATTAGTTGCTGTACCTTCATATTAACTTTTTGTGTTTCATGCACAAGGACCCCCAAGTCCCGCTGTACTGCAGCACTTTGCAATTTTTCTCCATTTAAATTATAACTTGCTTTTCTATTTTTTCCACCAAAGTGGATAACCTCACATTTTCCCACATTATATTCCCATCTGCCAAATTTTTGCCCACTCACTTAGCCTGTCTATATCCTTTTGCAGATTTTTTGTGTCCTCCTCACAATTTGCTTTCCCACCCATCTTTGTATCATGAGAAAACTTGGCTACATTACACTCAGTCCCTTCATCCAAGTCATTAACATAGATTGTAAATAGTTGAGGCCCCAGCACCGATCCCTGCGGCACCCCACTAATCACTGTTTGCCAACCGGAAAATGACCCATTTAAGCCGACTCTGTTTTCTGTTAGTTAGCCAATCCTCTATCATGCTAATCGTGCCCCCAACCCCATGTACTTTTATCTTGTGCAGTAACCTTTTATGTGGCACCTTATCGAATGCCTTCTGGAAATCCAAATACCCACATCCACTGGTTCCCCCTTATCCTCCCTGCTCATTACACCCTCAAAGAACTCCAGCAAATTTGTCAAACATGATTTCCCTTTCATAAAACCATGCTGACTCTGCTTGATTGAATTATGCTTTTCCAAATGTTCTGCTACTGCTTCCTTAATAATGGACTCCAGCATTTTCCCAATGACAGATGTTAGGCTAACTGGTCTATCGTTTCCTGCTTTCTATCTGCCTCCTTTTTAAAATAGGGGTGTTACATTTGCGGTTTTCCAATCCACTGGGATCTCCCCAGAATCCAGAGAATTTTGGTAGATTACAACCAATGCATCCAGAGTATAATTTTTGTTATTTTCTTTTACCAAAATGCGTCAGCCCACACACTGACATTGTATTTCATCTACTTTTCTTAAGCCCATTCTCTCAAATGAATATCCCTTTACAACTTCCTTTGGTCTTCTAAAGAATTAACTATACTACCTATTTTGTACCAATTACAAATTCCAACACCGCTCCCTCTAGGCCTATATTCAAATCATTGATGTACAGAGTGGCCTCAGACGGAACCCTGTGGGACATTGCTATTCATATCCAACTACTCTGAGAAACTGCTCTTAACCTTTATTGTCTCTTTTTTTTTCCCTTCCAATCATGAATCCAGTTTACTATCCTTTCCTTAATTCCATAAATCTTAACTGAGTAGTGAAATATATTTTCAGAATGACATTTCACCATTTAGAACAAATCTTAACAGCAGGATGTCTTGTTGCAGGGTTTCCCAAAATGTGGAGAGCAACCAAACGCGCTTGCAGTCCATTAATGACCGGATCAACTTGGCACAAGCAAAGATCAAGAAAATCAAAGGCAGCAAGAAAGCCACTAAAGTAAGGGCTAATTATCCGGGGTTATCTGGGTGCGAGTGTGATTCTGGACCATTTTTCTACATGGAAATGGGGATTTGTGAATTCAAAAAAAATTCCTTCAGTGTGCTGCTGACCCTCTTTGTTGCATGATTTGCATTTAGATGACAATGTAAAATGCTAAATAACAGCACTTCAACTCCAGTTTTCTCTGAGGCATTTTCTGCACTTCCAGTCAGGAAACTATTTAACCGTTTGTATACCAAATTTCCATTACAGTTTGCAGAGCCTGTAACAATACAAATTTAATCTAAATAGATCTCATAATTAATTATAATTCTAGTCAGTTGCCCAGTTTGACTTCCTTCTTTACTTACTGAGGTGCCATTGTAAACTATGTTTGAATCTGAAACGACTGTTTGCTGTCATAGGGTCTGGCACATTGAACAGAGCTGCCACAATTAAGGGTTCAATTTTCCTGGGTCATTTACGCCGTTTTTTTTGGCGTTCTCTTTTTTTCTGGCGTATTTATTTTTTTCAAAGTTTCCCCCTGCGATCTGTGCCGGTGTAACTGAGTTAGTTACGATTTTTCTAGGTGAGTTTTTTTTTACGTAATACGTCGCCTCATGTCTGTGCCGATTTTCATAATTTTTCGCAGTTTGGCCAAAAAGTTTTCCTCCTAGGTCGGCCTATCTGGCCACTCCTGTAAAACGTTCTGGTGGGTTAGCAAAAAGCAGCGCACATTGACAAATCGGCACTGAAAGATGCCATTGTTTTTAATCGAAGATTTTGGAGGGAGTCAAGAACACTCTAAAAATCAATAATAAAGTTCAACTTTTTTTTAGCCTGTCAGCGTAGTAAATGGAAGTGTTTTGGATTTCTGAAGTTTTCATTTTTTTTTCTTACTTACACGCCACCACCGAACATCTTCAAACAGGGCTGGAGGGTTGTAGCTTTGGCTGGCAGAATGCGCCCCGCGATCGGGGCTCGGCTGGAAAACAAGCCCACACAAGACTGCATTTATTTGGGGGGTGGGAGAGAAGAGAGAAGTTTTAATAATCGAACAAATAATGGAAATGATTCAGTTTTAATGTAAAATATTTTCAAAATGTTAACAGTTTGTATTTAAGTTAACTTTAATAAAATTATTCTTGTATCAAACTTTAAAGCTTTCAGTTATGATCACTTTCTTACAAACTTTACGATCACTTACTAATAAACGTGTAAATTTGCATAACTTACAAAAAACTTTTAATTTGAGAACAATAGTTACAACAGTAACAATAATAATAATAACAGCAGCAGCAGCAAAGAAAGGCTGCACTTATCTCTCCTCCACCTTATTCTAAGACCGCCCACCGTGCTTGTTCTTGGTGATTCCACCACTCCTGCCCGCAGGCGGTGGCGCAGTGTTTCTGGGGTTGGTACCAAGCTTATTCTTTCTATCATCTCTGGTAGGGGGAGACAGCAGACGACAATGTGGGGGGCCCAGGCCTGGCTTGGGGCTCTTCAGAGGCTGGTGTATGGATTGGAGTGTGAGTGGCAGTTGATTCTGTCAATGGGCGCGGATTCTGGGTGTGTTCCCTTAATTGCAGCAGCTAACTCCAACATACCGTCCCTCATGAGCCCTGACAGTGTCAACGATCTGCAACATGCCCTCCATGTTGTTCAAAACTGTCTCAACTACCTGTGACATTCCCTCCCTCATGTTCACTGATAGTGTTTGCACCATCTCTGACATTCCCTCCCAGATGTTCACTGACAACGCATCACTTACCTGTGACATTCCCTCCCTCATGGTCACTGACATTTCTCGTGAGATTGCTGTTACTTCTCCTGACAGTCCTGCTACCTTGTCACGCAACCCACTGATGGTGTCCAGGAGTGATTGCATAAGGTCAATTCTCTCCCCACTCATTGCCATCATCTGAAGCACATCTGTTAGATCCTGCACCTCAGGAGAGCATGGTCCTGCTCCCCTTCCCCTCCTCCCCATGGGTGTGGCTCGCACCCCCCCCCCCCCCCCCCACTGGGACCCTTGGCCTCGGAAGGTGGGGCCCTGGGTGTGCCCTGCTGCACCACACCACTGGGACCCGCAGCCTCAGATATTTGGAAAATATGGAATTTCCCACCAGCACTCAAACCACTAGTCACAGAAGTGGCTGTCACCCCAGTGATCAGCACTTCCTCCAAGGTCAGTAAAACAGTGGGGGCTTCATCCCCTCCCCTCCGCCCCACCCCCCATGTTCTTGGTCTGGAGGGTTAGATTCGAAGATGTTATCCTGTTCAGGCTGGTCCTCATCTGAATTTTTTTCTACATCGTCTGGGTCGGCCTCAAGTTCTGCAAAATATAACAGAATACAGACAAATGGTTAGCAGCAGAGGAGGGGGCAGGGTGGGTGGCACGAGTAGGCTCACACCGTGCAGGCCAGGCAGCAGGCTGATTTGAAGGACCACGATGAATGATCGCACATTCCATCAACCGAAACGTAGCTGACGGAGACATCCCCAGGAACCGAAGCAGAGCTAGCCTGTGCAGTACTTAACATTTAGCAAAGCCAGATTGTGGAATTTGTAGGACTTGCCCTCTTTCTCGCGTGTGGTCCCAGCTTGTGCATGGTGATTTCTTTTCTCCAGGCAGTACCCATCAAAGCAGCGACCCTGTCTTCCAAGGGTGTCAATGGCTGAAAATTTGCCGGGCCTCCTCCTGCTCGGGTTCTTTCTCGTTTATGTGCCACTTTCCTCTACAAAGGTGAAAACAACTTTAGAGAAAGTGCCTTTCTGCTAGGTGGGACATATACAGCTGGTCACATTTACAATTGTAATTGCATTGAATAAATGAAAATATTACTTGCACTAACTACTTGACCACTACGTGTGCGGTAATGGGGAAAATGTTGGAATCAATTATTAAAGATGAAATAGCAGCGCATTTAGAAAGCAGTGACAGGATTGGTCCAAGTCAGCATGGATTTATGAAAGGGAAATCATGCTTGACAAATCTTCTGAAATTTTTTGAGGATGTAACTAGTAGAGTGGAAAAGGGAGAACCAGTGGATGTGGTGTATTTGGACTTTCAAAAGCCTTTGACAAGGTCCCACACAAGAGATTGGTGTCTAAAATCAAAGCACATGGTATTGGGGGTAATGTACTGACGTGGATAGAGAACTGGTTGGCAGACAGGAAGCAGAGAGTCGGGAAAAATGGGTCCTTTTCGGAATGGGAGGCAGTGACTAGTGGAGTGCCGCAGGGCTCAGTGCTGGGACCCCAGCTCTTTACAATATATATTAATGATTTGGATGAAGGAATTGAGTGTAATATCTCCAAGTTTGCAGATGACACTAAACTGGGTGGCGGTGTGAGCTGTGAGGAGGACGCTAAGAGGCTGCAGGGTGATTTGGACAGGTTAGGTGAGTGGGCAAATGCATGGCAGATGCTGTATAATGAGGATAAATGTGAGGTTATCCACTTTGGTGGCAAAAACACGAAGGCAGAAAATTATCTGAATGGCGGCAGATTAGGAAAAGGAGGTGCAACGAGACCTGGGTGTCATGGTTCATCAGTCATTGAAAGTTGGCATGCAGGTACAGCAGGTGGTGAAGAAGGCAAATGGTATGTTGGCCTTCATAGCTAGGGGATTTGAGTATAGGAGCAGGGAGGTCTTACTGCAGTTGTACAGTGCCTTGGTGAGGCCTCACCTGGAATCTTGTGTTCAGTTTTGGTCTCCTAATCTGAGGAAGGATGTTCTTGCTATTGAGGGAGTGCAACGACGGTTCACCAGACTGATTCCCGGGATGGCTGGACTGACGTATGAGGAGAGACTGGATCAACTGGGCCTTTAATTCACTGGAGTTTAGAAGGATGAGAGGGGATCTCATAGAAACATATAAGATTCTGACGGGACTGGATAGGTTAGATGCGGGAAGAATGTTCCCGATTGTTGGGGAAGTCCAGAACCAGGGGACACGATCTTAGGATAAGGGGTAGGCCATTTAGGACTGAGATGAGGAGAAACTTATTCACTCAGAGTTAACTTGTGGAATTCCTTGCCGCAGAGAGTTGTTGATGCCAGTTCATTGGATATATTCAAGAGGGAGTTAGATATGGCCCTTAAGGCTAAAGGGATCAAGGGGTATGGAGAGAAAGCAGGAAAGGGATACTGAGGGAATGATCAGCCATGATCTTATTGAGTGGTGGTGCGGGCTCGAATGGCCTGCTCCTGCACCTATTTTCTATGTTTCTAAGTGTGTCTGGCTGCAGCTTCTGACGGACCGCATTGCGGCACTGGAGCTGCGGGTGGATTCACTCTGGAGCATCCACGATGCTGAGAATGACGTGAATAGCACGTTTAGTGAGTTGGTCTTACCGCAGGAAAAGGGTACACAGCCAGATAGGGAATGGATGACCAACAGGAAGAGCATTGCAAGGAATGTGGTGCAGGGGTCCCCTGCGATCATCCCCCTGCAAAACAGACACACCGCTTTGTGTACTGTTGGGGTGGGGGGGGGAGGAATGACTCATCAGGGGAGGACAGCAGCAGTCAAGTTCATGGCACCATGGGTGGCTCTGCTGCACAGGAGGGCAGGAAAAAGAGTGGGAGAGCTCTAGGGGTTTCAATTTTAAGGGGAATAGATAGACATTTCTGCAGCCACAACCGAGACTCCAGAATGGTATGTTGCCTCCTTGGTGCAAGAGTCAAGGATGTCTCGGAGCGGGTGCAGGGCATTCTGAAAAGGGAGTGTGAACAGCCAGTTGTTGTGGTGCATATAGGTTTAAAAAAGGGATGAGGTCCTACAAGACGAATTTAGGGAGCTAGGTGCTAAATTTAAAAAGTAGGACCTCAAAAGTAGTAATCTCAGGACTGCTACCAGTGCCACGTGCTAGTCAGAGTAGGAATCGCAAGAGAGCTCAGATGAATATGTGGCTGGAGGGATTCAAATTCCTGGGACATTGGAACCGGTTCTAGGGGAGGTGGGACCAGTACAAACCGGATGGTCTGCACCTGGGCAGGACCGGAACCAATGTCCTGGGGGGAGTGTTTGCTAGTGCTGTTGGGGAGGGGTTAAACTAATATGGCAGGGGGATGGGAACCTATGCAGGGAGACAGAGGAAATAGAATGGGGGCAGAAGCAAAAGATAGAAAGAAAAAAAGTAAAAGTGGAGGGCAGAAACCTAAAGCAAAAAGGGCCACATTACAGCAAAATTCTAAAGGGGCAAGGGGTGTTAGAAAGACAAGCCTGAAGGCTCTGTGCCTCAATGCGAGGCGTATTCGGAATAAGGTGGATGAATTAACTGCGCAGATAGCAGTTAACAGGTATGATGTAATTGGCATCAAGGAGACATGGCTCCAGGGTGACCAAGGCTGGGAACTCAACATCCAGGGGTATTCAACATTTAGGAAGGATAGACAGAAAGGAAAAGGAGGCTGGGTGGCATTGCTGGTTAAAGAGAAAATTAATGCAATAATAAGAAAGGACATTAGCTTGGATGAAGTGGAATCGGTATGAGTGGAGCTGCAGAATACCATGGGGAAGAAAATGCTAGTGGGAGTTGTGTACAGATCACCAAACAATAGTAGTAAGGTTGGGGACAGCATGAAACAAGAAATTAGAGATGCATGCAATAAAGGTACAGCAGTTATCATGGGTGACTTTTTAATCTACATATTGATTGGGCTAACCAAACTGGTAGCAATGCGGTGGAGGAGGATTTCCTGGAGTGTATTAGGGATGGTTTTCTAGACCGATATGTCGAGGAACCAATCAGGGAGCTGGCCATCCTAGACTGGGTGATGTGTAATGAGAAAGGACTAATTAGCTATCTTGTTGTGCAAGACCCCTTGAAGAGTGACCATAACATGGTAGAATTCTTTATTAGGATGGAGAGTGACACAGTTAATTCAGAAACTAGGGTCCTGAACTTAAGGAAAGGTAACTTCGGTGGTTTGAGGCGTGAATTGGATAGAATAGACTGGCAAATGATACTTAAAGGGTTGACGGTGGATAGGCAATGGCAAACATTTAAAGATCACATGGATGAACTTCAGCAATTGTACATCTCTGTCTGGAGTAAAAACAAAACAGGGAAGGTGGCTCAACCGTGGCTAACAAGTGAAATTAAGAATAGTGTTAAATCCAAGAAAGAGGCAGATAAATTGGCCAGAAAAAGCAGCAAACCTGAGGACTGGGAGAAATTTAGAATTCAGCAGAGGAGGACAAAGGGTTTAATTAAGAGGGGGAAAATAAAGTACGAGAAGAAGCTTGCCGGGAACATAAAAACTGACTGCAAAAGCTTCTATAGATACGTGAAGAGAAAAAGTTAAGTGAAGACAAACGTAGGTCCCTTGCAGTTGGATTCAGGTGAATTTATAATGGGGAACAAAGAAATGGCAGACCAATTGAACAAATACTTTGGTTCTGTCTTCATGAAGGAAGACACAAATAACCTTCTGGAAGTACTAGGGGACCAAGGGTCTAGTGAGAAGGAGGAACTGAAGGATATCCTTATTAGGCGGGAAATTGTGTTAGGGAAATTGATGGGATTGAAGGACGATAAATCCCCGGGGCCTGCATCCCAGAGTACTTAAGGAAATGGCCCTAGAAATAGTGGATGCATTGGTGATTTTCCAACAGTCTATCGACTCGGGATCAGTTCCTATGGACTGGAGGGTAGTTAATGTAACACCACTTTTTAAAAAGGGAGGGAGAGAGAAAACGGGTAATTATAGACCGGATAGCCTGACATCAGTGGTGGGGAAAATGTTGGAATCAGTTATTAAGGATGAAATAGCAGCGCATTTGGAAAGCGGTGACAGGATCGGTCCAAGTCAGCATGGATTTCTCAAGGGGAAATCATGCTTGACACATCTTCTGGAATTTTTTGAGGATGTAACTAGTAGAGTGGACAAGGGAGAACCAATGGATGTGGTGTATTTGGACTTTCAAAAGGCTTTTGACAAGGTCCCACACAAGAGATTGGTGTGCAAAATCAAAGCACATGGTATTGGGGGTAATATTCTAATGTGGATAGAGAACTGGTTGGCAGACAGGAAGCAGAGAGTCGGGATAAACGGGTCCTTTTCAGAATTGGCAGGGAGTGACTAGTGGAGTGCCGCAGGGCTCAGTGCTGGGACCCCATATCTTTACAATATACATCAATGATTTGGATGAAGGAATTGAGTGTAATATCTCCAAGTTTGCAAATGACACTAAACTGGGTGGCGGTGTGAGCTGTGAGGAGGATGCTAAAAGGCTGCAGGGTGACTTAGACAGGTTAGGTGAGTGGGCAAATGCATGGCAGATGCAGTATAATGTGGATAAATATGGGGTTATCCACTTTGGGGGCAAAAACGCAAAGACAGAATATTATCTGAATGGTGGCAGATTAGGAAAAGGCGAGGTGCAACGAGATCTGGGTGTCGTGGTTCATCAGTCATTGAAAGTTGGCATACAGGTGCAACAGGCGGTAAAGAAGGCAAATGGTATGTTGGCCTTCATAGCTAGGGGATTTGAGTATAGGAGCAGGGAGGTCTTACTGCAGTTGTACAGGGCCTTGGTGAGGCCTCACCTGGAATATTGTGTTCAATTTTGGTCTCCCAATCTGAGGAAGGACATTCTTGCTATTGAGGAAGTGCAACGAAGGTTCACCAGACTGATTCCCGGGATGGCTGGACTGACATATGAGGAGAGACTGGATCAACTGGGCCTTTATACATTGGAGTTTAGAAGGATGAGAGGGGATCTCATAGAAATTTACAAGATTCTGACGGGACGGGACAGGTTAGATGCGGGTAGATTGGGGAGGTCCAGAACCAGGGGACACAGTCTTAGGATAAGACCATTTAGGACTGAGATGATGAGAAACTTCTTCACTGAGTGTTGTTAACCTGTGGAATTCCCTGCTGCAGAGAGTTGTTGATGCCAGTTCATTGGATATATTCAAGCGGGAGTTAGATATGGTCTTTATGGCTAAAGGGATCAAGGGATATGGAGAGAAAGCAGGAAAGAGGTACTGAGGGAATGATCAGCCATGATCTTATCGAATGGTGGTGCAGGTTCGAAGGGCTGAATGGCCTGCTCCTGCACCTATTTTCTATGTTTCTAAGGTCCTGCCACTTTTTACACTGGCCTCCAGGTCTCGTGGTGATCACCATTGCGCAGTAATTTTCTGCAACTTGGTTCCAGGGTTCCATCATTTCTTTGGGTGGAACATCTATGTTACCTCTGCTGGTGTCCAGCTCCTGCTATCTGTTCTCAATCACAGTAACTAATGCCGCCACTTCATCCTTCAAGAAATATTTGGTCCTTGTACCGCGATGTATCTTGTATTGCTGCAGCTCTGATTTTTCCAATGCTGTCACATAGCACTCCTTCTCACACACAACTGGCTCTTTAAAAATGGCCAATTGTCAACTTGGAGCTATACTGCGCATGCGCGTCCATTGCAACATCAAAAACGTAACTTTTTTGTCGCGCATGCGCAGAAGGTGTGGCATCGTTTTTTTCGGTGCACACAGCAGGCTCCATCCCTGAGGCGATTGGACATGCGTGGCGCCAAATTTGAATTATAGATCAGGGAAACTTTGGCTAAATATTTTCGCCGCATTTCTGATCTAGAAAAACGAGCGTAACTCTGGCAGTACGTCAAAAAATGGGCAAAATTGAGTCCTATAATCTTGCATTGCAACTTTTTCCAAAGGTGTACCACAGAATGGGGGTGGGGTCAATGAAGCTTGGATAGTGCGCCCTTCAAATATTAATTAGAAGAAGCATCAAATCTATTGTAAACTAATTGTATGCATGTGTACATGAGTTTCTTGTGTGTGTAATATATCTTCCTCGGCAACATTTTATTCAGTGGAATAAAGGGATTGTAAAATGGCAGCCGTGTACAGTAAATAGAGGTTTGAAGGGAAATCTCAATTCAAGTTTCAGCACACTATACCATGAAGTGCTAGGGTGTGGTTTGCATTTTACAGTCCTTCATGTAGCTAGTTCCAGGTCACAGTTTTGGTGAGAGAGTGATCATAGATAGTGTGCTTCCTCAAAGGAGGTAGATGGATCTGCAAATTCATCTTTGGCCGTTTGGAGGTGAGACTGTGTGCTGTCACTTGGCTAGTACCAGCTTAATGTTGGGTTTCATGTGTTCTCTGCAGGTCTTTTCCAGTGCAAAGTATCCTGCACCTGACAGGCTTCAGGATTATGTTTCCATTTTCACTGGGGTAGATGACACTGCTTTGCAAAAGCGTCCACGCTACAAGATTCACAGCAAGCTGAAGCCACTGGACGAAAAGGCAGTGCAGGTATGGGGCAAGCAGAGGTGAAAGAAATTTAGGATTAATCATTTATCCATTTTAGGATCCTTCCATGTATTTGTGCCGCCTTTTTCAACCAGGAGTATTTTCAGTATAAAGCTGGCTGCAAAATAATGTTCTGTTTTGTTAATTACATTTGGGCGATCTCTTGCTCCTGGAGGTACACAATTTTTCCAGAGTGAAAATGTAATTCTCAAAACACAGCCAGTTTCTGCAGTTAGGCGGTGTTTGTGATTACATTGGTTTCGATTTTAAAAGGATAGGGTATTTTATACTGAAAGCACTTTCTCAAAGTACTTTGTCCAACCTATTGTCAAAATACTAACCTGTAGTTACCCCTTACGTGAAAGAGGTGTGCAGCTGGGTCCTGAAATACCCTGGGCTATTGGGAACTACTGGCCACAGCATTGTCCTTGTAAATTATGTGGAGTTTAATTCATTTTTAATTAAAATATAAGCAGCCAATTTACTCCTCCAATTCTCTGATGCGACTTTTTTTTATTGCCATCCTGATGATCCTTTTTATGCAAGCTGTATAAATATTAAAAGCTGTGCAAATGGGGCTGAAGTATTTTGCATATTAAAAATTGATGTGATTGAACTAAAATACTCACCATGTCACTTTCCTTCAAAATACTGTGCAATGCCTTTCTGGTTAATACACTACAAATATTAATCTAGTTAGGCAGTGGATTATTTATTTACAATGCAAAGTGAATCAGACCAGAAAACTAAAAGAATAGTACATCCATCAATCCTTCCAGCTCCTATATGTTGCCTTTAGTGCCCTTCAGAGCAGTCTTTACAGGGGATTTTCCATCTCTTTCCCTAATCAAGTATATCAGTAATACACAACCTGTATGTCTTGCTTCTACTTTGTATCTCAAATGTAATCTTGTGGGGAAAAATGAGTGTTTTACACACACTTCTTGAATGGAAAAGATAGCAGGTGATCCACATAGAATGCCATTTGGTGTATAAAGGTAGTGTCAACAACGTGAAGAACGTATTCCACCACTTTCTGCTCCTGCAGGGGCTTTATATTTTAAATGAGACTTTTGGATGAGACGTTAAACCGAGGCCCCGTCTGCCCGCTCGGGTGGATGTAAAAGATCCCGTGGCACTAATTTGAAGAAGAGCAGGGGAGTTATCCCCGGTGTCCTGGCCAATATTTATCCCTCAATCAACATAATAAAAACAGTTTATCTGGTCATTATCACATTGCTGTTTGTGGGAGCTGGCTGCCACATTTCCCACATTACAACAGTGACTACACTCCAAAAGTACTTCATTGGCTGTAAAGTGCTTTGAGACATCCGGTGGTCATGAAAGATGCTTTATAAATGCATAATCTTTCTTAAATTGGAAATACAATAAATGTATACGTAGAATTAGAACACAGGAACAGTTGGCTCAGTTTTCCTCTACATAAGCAATAGTCCTAATCCCATGTGCCCACCTGTTCCCATATTCCCTTTTCCCATATCCATTTTCTCACCTTTCAAACACCTATCCAACCTATTCTTCATTGTTGACATGCTCTCCATCAATCAGTATATTATTGAGATGGTTGATTCAATGTTATCGCCACCGCCCTATTATTTCCAACCTATAATCTAATCTCAGCTGAGGTGACAGTGAGGCCTTAATGTGTCTGAGCTAGGGAGAATAATCAGCTGGAATTTATGATCCCAATCATTGTTCAGCGAACCCCTTCCAGGTTGAAAGGACATGTGAGATGGATGTCAGGTGCATGGAGCAAGGGCTCTGCTCTGATTATCCTCCCACAATCATTCTGCTGAAATTCACTGCCAGGGCTCGCCATGAAAAGTGAGCAAGTTGTTCATGTGATTCCTCCTCTGACATTAGGGATCAGTCTCCACTTTAGTAAAGTAAACATCTCGAAGCCAATCTAGCTAGAGCGAGAAATGTTTCCAATGTAGGCCGAGACTTGCAGACTGAACTAATTGAGATATTTTTCTTCTTTTCCTTCAGGAGAAGGCAAAGCATTATCCGGTGTGTTTGAACACTAAGTCGCGGGAGGAGAATGAGACAGAGGAAGGGTTGGGAAGCCTTCCTCGAAATATCAGCTCCATTAGTTCTCTGCTACTTTTCAACACCACTGAGAACCCGTAGGTGTCACTAACCCTGTTAAGTGAAAGTGAATAGTTTTGTTTTTATTGGTATGTTTATTCTGTGCGTGAGTTGTACATGCACATGTCAACTGTCAGTATGGTGTATGATTTATGCTATTAATGCGAGACAACATTCTCAGGAGATAATTAACTATTGACGTTATGACGACACTTTTGCAGAACAGCAACTTGCAGCTTAATGACCAAAAAATCTCTCTCTGGCGTGTATTGCATGTTCTGTGATGAATTATAAATAAAGAATATCACAGTGTAATATCACACTTAAACAGAACCGTCACATAAATGTGTAATCATAGGTGTGTTTGTCCTGGCCAGCTCATACCACAATCAAAATAGGTCATTACATTTCATTCAAAAAGAAACTGAAACTTGCTTTTATATTGATGCCCAACATCATGAAAGAATAAAGTGGTTGTATTCTAATTTTGGTCAATATAAAAGCAGTTGGGGGCCCGGTTTTCATGATGTGCGAACTTCTGAGTTCACTTTTTTTAGGCTAAAAATTCAGAGAATATTTTACTGCTGTTTTTTTTAATAATTTTTATGGTTTTAGGAGATCCTTCTTTTTCCTAAGAAAGTCTTCAAAGCATTTTAAGCTTTTTTATGTTCTTACAGGAAACTGTGTTTCCCGACATGAATTTCTGTGCCAACTTTGTAAAAAAAAAAGTGCATCCTTGAAGAGAATGAAAATAGCGTGAAACCTGATTACATGTTTCAGCTCACAACAGCTCATGTAATCCTATGACAAGTGTTGCCACAATGCCTGGAGGTGGTACAAATTATTTAGAACTTATTTCAACCTCTCGATTCAGGTTGTCAAACAAAGTAGATGGACTGGAACATTTTTCATTGAACATAAGCTACCCTTAAGATTCTGTGGTAACTGGTACTAGTTTGTATGTTTCACTGAGATACCCCTAGAAATAGAAATGCTGGACTGGTTCCAATATACTTTCAACTTTTATGGTTGATGGCTGAAGTATATGTTTGGAAGTTGTAAAAATTACTTTTATACAGTAATATATTTAGCAAAAATATCCAGAGGAAGTATTGTGTGTTCAACATGTAGCTTGGTTTATAAGTATTCAGTTCGGCTCTTTGCTCTCTAGAATGGAGGCCTAAGATATTGAACCAGATCTGCTTGGCCTGTGATGTTTGATACTATTCTACACTTTCTCCCTACAGCTACAAGAAGTATGTTCTATTGGATCCATTAGCCGGAGCTGTGACAAAAACTCACACTGCACTGGAGACCGAGAAAGAGGAGAAACCATTTGATGCTCCACTCTCTATCACCAAGAGGGAGCAACTTGAAAGACGGGTAATTGTAGAGGATTGCATCACTGAGGTTGAGGGGAGCCCATGCCCCATCCACTCTGCTACATAACACGCTGTGCCATGATAATACTTTTTATTATTTAAAAAAAATGGATATGCAGAATGCAAATTTGGCAGTGTGTTTGGCACAGCTTTATATTATGCACAGATAATAGGTTGTTGTACATTGACCTGCCACCAGTCATCCCCTGCAGTTTGTCTCATTGGGCATGCGAGAAGGAGAAATGTCCATGCTTGTTAATCCATAATTAATGAAAGCTACATAATGCTTCATTCGCTGAACAAAAGGGAATGAGAGTAACCTGGTTAATTTCTGCAGTCAGTCATGATAGGAAATCGTTGGTAACAAAGTTACTTCATTGTGAATTCTGACCATAATTAAACTTTCACTAGTAGATGTTCATTGCTGCAAATGTTTCCATTATCGATACATCTAGTTTCTGAGCTTTGCGCTGAAAGGTTTGCCTTAGCTCTGTCGGCTTGGCATTGGCTGTCTGACGACTGGATTTATTTCCTTGCACTTATAATGTAGATAAAGGTTTAAATGTTCAAGTGGGACCACAGTCACTTGTTCATGGGGAAAACTCTGAACTCTAACCTTTGGTAAAGTTTGGAACTCGAGCTATGGTAGTTAGCCTCCCCTCTCCAATTTCATGAGCCCAACAGAAGATCTCGAGGGAAATGCAATTGATGCAGTAATGTCCTGCCCCTAAATGTCTTTCTGGTTTATAAATGTGATCCAATATAAAAATGACTGGGAGCCAGGCGATGCACTTTTAGTACAATAGCTATAAGCTGGTTAAAACTGAATATTCTTCTAATATCTATTTCTCAATATTGCTACAAAATGTTTTTTGAGTTTTATGTGAGCTTCTGAACATTGAATTCTTTTGTTATTTCAGACAATGGAGAATTATTTCTATGTACCAGACCTGGGACAGGTCCCAGAGATTGATGTCCCATCTTACCTACCAGATCTGCCTGGCATCGCAGATGACCTCATGTACAGTGCTGATCTGGGTCCAGGCATTGCACCCTCCGTACCTGGAAGCAACATGCCTGAACTGCCCAGTTTCAATGCAGAACCACTTTACACAAATGGGCCAGGTACTGCTAGATGGTCTGCATTTACTGCTCTGAGCTTTGTAGAACTATTGATAGTGTAATGTTTTCACCCACTGGAAACAGCTAAGCAGAGCAAAGTTATACATTTACACTTGGTAGTGATGGTTATTTTTGTCTTTTTAGGGCTCTTATGACATTTTAACAATCTCCTAGTAGATGCATGACAAGTCCACCAGTGTGACTAGCCCTCCCCATTTATTTCTATTAAAAAGATGCATGGGGACTCATTCCTCTCCTCCCACCCCCCACCCCCTTTTTTTTTTTCTTGCATGTTCCACACCACATTCAGTTAAGAGAGTGAGCCACAAGACCGTTCCTGGGCTTCTGCCAATTTCTCTCTTGGCTGGTCACCAGAAAGCGCATTAAAACTGCCCCAGAGAAAATTGAAAAGAGAAAAATTAAAATGCATTCAAAATTTATATCTCAAAATGAAGTCACTATATAAAACATTCAGTATATAGGAAGGAGAACCACTTTAATATCTGAGATACAACCACTATAAAGCATATGATTTGTGGGGTGAGGGGAAGAGGAGGAACGGAGAAAGTGTGCAGTATTGTGTTGTGTGTGACATCTTTGTCTGGACATGTACACTTTATGTAGACCTGGCAGTTTTAATAGCAAACCAATTGTTACCAAACATTAGGAAATAGCTTAAAATGATAACACATCTTCTTCATTAAGGCAATAATCTTCCATTTCTAGGAAAATGCAGGAATTATATATTTGTAAAGCAATAATCAGAGCTCAATCTAACCTTTTTCGTTTGAGATTGTGGAATGGCATCATGGTCTAACTCAAAGTCTATAATTTTTATGTTCTGTATTTCAGATCAACAGAATACTAGTCTCCCACTGCCACCTGTAGGACTTCCTCCTCCTGAACTGCTGACGCCAGTGAGTGCTCCTCCTCCACCACCTCCACCTCCACCCCCTCCACCTCCACTTCCAGCTCAGTCATCTCTGCAAACAAATGTTGGCAATAATCAACCACCAGGTCTGTTTCTAAATGTATCTCTTCTCAATCCGGTCTAAATTATGTTTCAATCAATGCAGGGCAGTTGCATGAAAATATGATGCATGGTTCTCTCCTGTGCCACCAGGATTAGGGTTGCTAATGAATGAATGGACGTTCGTCCCCATTAATCTTCTGTTCATGGTGTCTTTCTCTAGATCAGCACTGCCATCAGCAGGAATGTAGTGGGACTGCAGGTCATTACTGGGTGGGACGTTCACTGCACCAGATACAAGAGGGTTTATGCCCAAATGAGTTTGTGCAACTCGACCTACATTTTATGTTTCTGCGCTCTTCAGTCTCATGAACTTACAGGAATATCAGGATTTCTGAAACTATTTTGCCTTAAAGTACCTGGTTTTTTTTCTTAGAAATTATAAAATCCAACTAATCCAAGAGATGGCTGACTTGATTCTGACTGCCCTCAAATGTTTCCAATGCAGGCTTGGTATTGGCAAGAGGATAGCAATTTGAAACCGAAGTTAAAATGAGCATCACAGGTTATTCTGCAAAGAGCATCATAACTTTGCCTGATCATCTCCACAAATTAATTTTTTAACAGAAGTCTCTAGATAGGAGTCCGTGAACCCCAACTATACTTTTTTTTTAGTTATTCTCCTCCCTAACCCAGGAATTCTGAGGCCAGTTGTAATGCCCCTCAAATCACAGATATGGATCAAATTTGAAGACCTTACTTATCTGTGGTTCAAATTACAACACATGGTGTATTGTCCACCAGTCATGTATCCCCTTTCAGCTTCACTGGCTTAACATCCGGAACTCTGTACTTAACAGCATTGTGGAAGCACCTTCATCACATGGACTGCAACAGTTCCATAAGAAGGCCCACTACCACCATCTCAAAGGCAATTCGGAGTGAGCAATAAATGCCTTTCTTACCAGCAACACCCACATCCCAAGAATGGAAAAAAACTACAAAGGGAACTTGAAACCATACTTGTGAGGCTGAGGTTGTATGGCACCCTGCAGTATTCCTTCAATTAATTTTTTTTTACAGATCATGCCTCATTGGAATTAGTGCATAATATTTACACCTAGCTGTTATCTGTGTGACTGTCCTTTTGTGTTTGGCACAATCTATGTGGATAAAATACAGTTCCTCCAATGGTCCTCCCTGCACACACCACCTCCATGATTGTAAAAGAGTGGTAGCAGTCTTGCTTCTGAGTCTGAAGATTGTGTGTTTAAAGCCTCCTCCAGGATTTGAGCACATAATCTGCCTGACACTGGGGGTTAATGCATTGATGGAGGTGTGGACTTTCTGTTGAAAAATTTTAACAAGACCCTGTTGGCCTGTTTATGTGGACGTTAAAGACCCTGGTATTCTGGCCAATATTTTTGCATCAACTAATGCCACCAAAACCAGATAAATAGCAAAAGACCAGTTAGAGGGATCCTGCTGTGTGTGAAATAGCTACCATATTTAGCTACATAAATGACTTCAAAAAATAATTAATTGGCTGTTAAGTTCTTTGTGATGTCTAAGAAACATAGGGAATAAAATCCCACTTCACCCGGGGGGGGGGGGGGCGGGGGGCGGGGGGGGGGGGGGGGGGGGTAGAACCAGATCGGCCACCTATTACACATCCTGCACAATTTTCCTTTCCATTGAAGACATTTTGTGCTTCTGCCAAAGTTCAACCTTTTACTGAAATTTCTCACCCAAATCAATAGGACCCTAATTGTGAAAAGTGTTTTCATTGACTTCTACTTTCTTTAATTGTCCTTCGGAAGGTGGCATTGTTCAGGGAGCACCTCAGGAGGTTGTGAAACCCTCAAATGGAAGAGCCAATCTGCTGGAATCTATTCGACAGGCCGGAGGAATTGGGAAAGCCAAACTGCGCAATGCAAAGACTATTAAGATGGAAAAGAAGAAGCAGAAGGAACAGGAACACGGTATTTTTCTGTTTTTTTTTTTTTGTTTCAGATAATTGACCAGAACTAGATGTGATGTTTTAGAAGGTATATAAAACCTTTTTACATTGATACTGGGGTTTTAAAGGTTTTTGGAGGTGTTGACTGGTGACATTGATTGTCACACTTTTTTTCCCCCAGGTACTGGACTACAAAGGAATCATTTGTGTGATATTTAGTTAACTAATGACCCTGCGAGAGAGGCAGCAGACACCCTCCCTCCACACCCCCCGCCCCGCCCCGCATAATTCAGGAACACTGAGCTGGTGCAAACTCCCACTGTCAATTTGGGAAATATTTTATCCAAGTGAAAGTAAAGCATCTTGCCAGTTGTGCACATGTGGAGCTTTCTGCAACATGGATGCTGATGATTGCAAAACAGCTCAAACCCATGTATCATTTGTTGAGAATCTGAATAGTGGACTTGTTCTACAGGATGTCCTTTTCCCCCTCACTTGTCCTGATAGTTTGTTCATGGGAGTGTGTATGAAAATTTAGATTAGAAACCTGGATAATGTGCTCTTTTTCTTGCGGCAACTACATTAATGGAGCCATGTTGAGTGTGGCAGAGGAGTGTGACCTTGACCTGTATTACGTGTTCTAGGTGGAACAATGGAAGGAGGTGGGAATCTGATGTCTGATCTCTTCAACAAGCTTGCGATGAGGAGAAAAGGTACAAAACCCAGTGCTGGCATAGCTTTACAAATAGAGTGTAGAACCAGTTGGTATCAAATCGTATGTGACATTATCTAAAAGATTGAACAGTTTACATCTTTACTCACTAATATTTCTACTTTTTATACTTTGGGTATAGCATTGATTTTAATGCAGTGTAAAGCTTCCTCTGCTTTGCCCTGATAGTGTGCCTTGGCCCTGACTACACTAGTGTAACATTTCCACAGTAGCTATTCTTCTGGCCTTTCTCACGAGACCAACAACTTTTAGTACCAACCTGTGGGCAGTTTTATGCTGCAAACTCAACTCCCTAAACTGGGTTGAGAATTACCTCAAACTCGTTTCACAGGTGCTTTACAGCCAACAGAAATAGAAACTGTATTCTGCATTTCATCTTGCTGGAGCGGTTAGGATTGTTCTGATGACGCTAGGTACAGTAGCTTGAACTAGCCACAAAATATGTAATAGCAGATATTGTACTAATATATGTAATAGCAGATATTGTACTAATATGTTATCATTCAGTATAATCAACTAGATTAAAAGTTGTATGTCTGATTTACAGGTATTTCAGGTAAAGGTCCTCAACAAGGTGAGGGTGGCAGTGGTGGAGGAGCTGTAGGCGACGTTCCCGTAGCAGGTGGTGCTTTTGCCCGAATGTCTGACGCCATTCCACCCCTCCCACCTCCACAGCAGCCAGCCGCTGAAGATGAGGACGACTGGGACGCATGAGATTTGCTATCTGATTTGGCGAAGATGTCTGCATCTATTCTCTGGTTCCTGTGAAACTTGAACTTTTCATTCAGTTGTGTTACGCCTGTCTGTCAATTCCAGTTCAAACTTAGAACTCTCTGAACAAAAAGGAAGGGGGAAATTTGCTTGTGTGATGCTGCCTTTTTGTACCCAATTTGTATATGAGATGGGAATAGAATGGTCCGGTCCATGTGAATGCAATCAGAGGGCTTTTCACCTTCCTGGCACCCCAGTTAGTTACATGAATAAGTACATCGCTAGCCAAAGACCACAACAATTAAGCAGCAGAATATCCATCATAGCATTATTTCATATAATTCCTTAAATGGCCTCATCAGCAACACTAGCACTGATGTCCATTAGGCCAGAGTGTGTGTGTGTACTGTGGGCAGAAGGGAAATCCAAACTACACCCAATAATAAAAACAATGTTCGTGGTGATTCTTTTGAGGAAATTTGCTTTAATATTTAATCCTTTCATAATCTAGTGTTTAGGTTTGAAAACAAACATTGTTGCAGATGGCATTAACCTCATGATTTAAAAGGATGTGAAATTTACAACTCTTGCATGGCCATGTATCTCTTGCTGGATGGCTAACTTTATTCCAGGCCTCCACCAATGCTTCTTCACCAATTATCAGAAAACCGATGACAACGGCCCTAATTTTCTACCCATAGCAACATTGCTGAGTTGAGGAAAGAAACCAGGGTGTTCCACTGCTCTGGTGCTGCTGTGTACTGCACTACTCGAGGGGCTGTTGAATATGCTTAACTCAGCATTCAACAAGGATTGGAGTTTAGCAAAATGATGAAACAAAGTGTAGAATTCAAATTAAAATTCTCAGCAACCCAAGCTTGGCATTGTCTGCAGAGCTTTAGCATCATTCTAAAATGTAGTTTGCTTATTGAAGAGAAAATGTAAAATATAAATGGCTGCTACCAATAGTCTGGAAATAATTTGATTTCTACACAACTGCATGCTGGTACAGGTTTCAAGTAAGAGTGTCCCTGTCACCAGTTGGCTTGGAATGAGAAGCATATTAATACTATCCAAATGGATTGTAAAATATCACGGAAGGTGCATTATCCATGTAGAACAATAATCAAATTTACATGGGCGGGGTGTTTTGCTTTATGTGCATATGTTTTAAATAGGATATTTTCAAATTCAGTCTCTAGGTATAGTGAAAGTTGGTTTGCTCTAGGTTGGCAGAGTGTATACAATGAGAAAATCTGTTCCTGCATAGCTACTTGGCTTTCACTCAAACGTTCCTATGAACAGATTAACTATTACCTGTTTTAGAGAATGATTGCAATTTGTTTCCAGACTTGTGCCATTTTGCATCAAATTCCTGTCACAACATTTTCTTAGGTTATTGAATAATTTAAATCATCTCATAGACAAAATGCCTCAAAACTGTTGGATTTTGGGGAAAACAGCTCTGAAGAGGAAATCTGTGATGATTTTAGATGCATTACTGGCAATTTCTTATCTAGCTCATCAGATTGGGATGTCCACAACCTACCTTTATTAAAGCATGGTCTGCAATTCTAAATTGTCCTTTAAGCTTTTGCTATCCTTAAGCACACCTTGATCATATTTCTGCTGTGTGCCAAGTGCATAAATGCTGTCCCTTCATCATGGCAGCTGTCATTCTATCTGCCAGAGCCAGATAAACCATTGAGAAAAGGCACTTCATACACTTACCCATTCTACATTGCAATCCCCTTCATTGCACCATTTTTAAGATCAGTTGCACTTTACCACTTTAAACAGGAAGTACATCACAAAAAGTGACCATGGAGAACAGTTAATATCTTGCCATGAACTATGTAGAAATGTAAATCTAAATATAAAAATAAATAAGAACTTTTACTACTTTCCTGTGTTGGAGATTTTTTTGACCTCAGGAGTACCTCTTAATAATGGGGTCATTACCACATTTGATTACAGGATACATCAAGTTTTGGACTGTTATGAAGCAAGGGGAAGCATTGTTCAGCTCCATAGAAACCTTCAAACCAGAGTTCACACATGGAATACCTTGTCCCTTTTGCCATGTTAAAATGCCACCACAATTCACACTAGTCTTGCTTACTAAATTGCCAAAGCATAATTATTCCTGGCTTGTCCGACCATGTTTCATGCATGATGGTAAAAGCTGTGTTTTTTCTCCTACAGGAGGAATTGTTGAAATCTGACCTTTGCAGGCAACTTTGTCTGTCTTCTCTCCCCACTGGCTCCATTTAGCCTTCGTTGGCTTAGAATGTGGACAAGGAACCTCCACTCAGGCTTCTGCCATGATTAAAGTAACCAAGTACATGCATCTGACTTCTAAAGTGAGACTGGTCATAGAAACAGTACGGTATGGCATTTAACACCTTGAACCTATTCTGCATTCAGTCAGATCATGGCTGATTGGTACTTCAATTCCATTTACTCACCTTTACATAAGAACATAAGAAATAGGAGCAGGAATAGGCCATTTGGCCCCTCGAGCCTGCTCCGCCATTCAATAAGATCTTGGCTGATCTGATCTTGGCCTCGGCTCCATTTCCCTGCCCGCTCCCCATAGAAAACACAGAAAATAGGTGCAGGAGTAGGCCATTTGGCACTTCGAGCCTAACCTTTGACTCACTTATCGTTCAAAAATCTGTCTATCTCCAACTTAAACATATTCAATGACACAGCCGCCACAGCTCTCTGGGGTAGAGAATTCCAAAGATTCACGACCCTCGGAGAAGAAATTCCTCCTCATCTCCGTTTTAAATGGGCGACCACTTATTCTGAAACTATGCCCCTAGTTCTAAATTCTCCCACGAGGCTGAAACATCAACATCCTCTCTGCATCTACCCTGTCGAGCCCCCCCTCAGAATCTTATACATTTCAATAAGATCACCTCTCATTTTTAACTCCAATAAGTATAGGCCAACCTGCTCAACTTTTCTTCATAAGACAACCCCTTCATCTCAGGAATCAATCTCGTGAACCTTCTCTGAACAGCCTCCAATGCAAGTATATCCGTCTTTAAATAAGACCAAAACTGTACGCAGTACTCCAGGTGTGGTCTCACCAATACCCTGTACAAATGTAGCAGAACTTCTCTGCTTTTCTACTCTATCCCCCTTGCCATAAAGGCCAACATTCCATTGTTCTTCCTGATTACTTGCTGTACCTGCATACTAACTTTTTGTGTTTCATGCACAAGGATTCCCAGGTCCCTCTGTACTGCAGCACATCGCAATTTTTCTTCATTTAAATTATAATTTGCTTTTTTACTTTTTCTGCCAAAGTGGATAACCTCACATTTTCCCACATTATACTCCATCTGCCAGATTTTTACCACTCACTTAGCCTGTCTGTATCCATTTGCAGATTCTTTGCGTCCTCCTCACAACTTGCTTTCCCACCTATCTTTGTATCATCAGCAAATTTGGCTACATTACATTTTCGGTCCCTTCATCCAAGTCATTAATATAGATTGTAAATAGTTGAGGCCCCAGCACTGATCCCTATGGCACCCCATTAGGTACAGTTTGCCAATGACCTATTTGTCCTGATTCTCTGTTTTCTGTTAGCCAATCCTCTATCCATGCTAATATATTACCCACAACCTCGAGCTCTTGTGCAGTAACCTTTTATGTGGCACCTTATCGAATGCCTTCTGGAAATCCAAATACACAACATTTACTGGTTCCCCTTTATCCACTCTGCTCATTACATCCTCAATGAGCTCCAGCAAATTTGTCAAACATGATTTCCCTTTCATAAAACCATGCTGACTCTGATTGATTGTATTATGATTTTCTAAATGTCCTGCTACTACTTCCTTAATAATGGACTCCAGCATTTTCCCAATGACATGTTAGGCTACCTGGTCTATAGTTTCCTGTTTTGTCCCCCTCCTTTCTTAAATAGGGGCGTTACATTTGCGGGTTTCTAATCCGCTGGGACCTCCAGAATCCAGGAAATTTTGGTAGATTACAACCAATGCTTCCACTATCTCACAGCGACTTCTTTTAAGACCCAAAGATGCAGGCCATCAGGTTCAGGGGACTTGTCCACCTTTAGTCCCATTAGTTTTCCTGGTACTTGCTAGTGATAGCGATTGTTTTAAGTTCCTACTGCCTGCCTCCCCCCCCCCCCCCCCAAATAGCCCCTTGATGATCAATTATTGGGATGCTTTTAGTGTCTTCTACCGTGAAGACTGACACACAAGATTTGTTCAAAGTCTCTGCCATTTCTGTTTTTCATTATTAATTCCCCAGTTTCATCCTCTAAGGGACCAATTTTACTTTAGCTACTCTCTTCCTTTTTATATACCTGTAGAAGCTCTTAATGTCTTTTTATATTTCTTGCTAGTTTACTTTCATTATCATCTCATTTTTTTTAGTCATCCTTTACTGGTTTCTAGAAATTTCCCAATCCTCTGGCCTTCCCCTGATCTTTGCAACATTGTATGCCTTTGTTTTCAATTTGATACCATCCTTTACTTCCTTAGTTAACCATGGATGGTTCATCCTTCTCTTAGAGTCTTTCTCACAAAATGTATCTTTGCTGAGAGTTATGAAATATCCCCTTAAATGTCTGCCACTGCTTGTCTACATTTGCGGTTTTCCAATCCGCTGGGCCCTCCAGAATCCAGGAAGGAGCAGCATGGCGGCTTAGCCCAGCAGTCTGAGCGGCCCCCGGCCTGTGAGCACCATCGGAGCAGGCCGGGGCGCATAAGCAGCAGCGTGGTGGCATACTACGCCAGGGAGCAGCATGTGCTGGAGCAGGGGAGCAATGGCAGTGAAAAGGGACGTCATCAAGGTCCAGGTCGGTGATTGGAGCGTGGGCAGGTACTGCAGGAGCGGTGGGAGATTCTAGAGGGACATGATTGGGGCCCAGGGACAGCACGCGCACTAGGTCTGTGCAGCAGAGCTGGTCTCCAGTCGTCTTGGTTAATCCTTGCTACTGGGCCAAGACCAAGCTCTGTCAAGCCCGTGTGGTGGCTGGTGTGCAACGGTCACCACACGTTTTTTTTTTAAATCCAAGCACAGGCATCTTCCACCCTTCAAGATTTAGTTCAGACCTGGAATTTTAGGTCCTTCATTGAAATACCTGTGAACTTTTTGACGTGGAAGCAAGTCATCCTCGATTCGAGGGACTGCCTATGATGATGATGATGATGACCAGCTTAGCCTTTAATCTATTTTCACAGTCCACTTTAGCCAACTCTGCGTTCATACCTTTGTAATTGCCTTTGTTTAAGTTCAGGACACTAGTTTGAGACCTAACTTTTTCTCACCCTCAAACTGAATTTGAAATTTACCATGCTATGATCACTCTTCCCAAGAGGATCCATATTGCATGGTGTCTTTGCTGAACAAAAATGTATTGATCTCAGTCTTAAAATTTTCAAGTATCACTGCCTTTTCAGCGAGATTTCTAGATTTCTAATACCCTGTATGAAAAAATGCTTCCGGATTTCATTCCTAAATGTCATGGCTCTAATTTTAAGATTTTGACTCCCTTGTTCTGGATTCAACCAACAGAGAAAATAATTTCTCTATCTACATTTTTGAATCCCTTTATACTTTTAAACCCTTCAATTAAATTAGCCCTCAACTAACTAAATTCAAGGGAACATAAGTCAAACTATTGAAAACAGGATTCATAATTTAACCCTATAAAACCTGGAATGCCAAATGGGGCCAGGTGAAGACACTGTACAACTGTGCAACTTCCTGCTCCCATCTACACAATTTACTGCACATCCTCACTTGATATAATCTAAAAACTTGGATAAAAAAACTCACTCTTCATCCAAGTCATAGAATCCTAGAACGATACAGCACAGAAGGAGGCCATTTGGCCTATCTTGCCTGGACCTACTCTTTTGTTGGAGCTATCCAATCCCACTCCCCTGCTTTTTCCATTGTCCTGCAAATTCTTCCCCTTTATCCAATTCCCCTTTGAAAGTTATTAATGAATCTGCTTCTAACACCCTTTCTGGCAGTGCATTTCACATAATGTCTTGCTGCATAACAAATGTTTCCCCCATGTCACCTCTGGTTCTTTTGCCAATTACCTTAAATGTTTGATCTCTGGTTCGGACTGTCACTTCTGCCGCAGCAAAACCTTCATGATTTTGAACATCTCTTATCAAATCTTCCCTCAACGTTCTCTGCTCAAGCAGAACAACCCATTTCTCCAGTCTCTCCACGTAACTGAAGTCCCTCATCCCTGGTGCCATTCTAGTAAGTCTCTGTAAGGCCATGACATCCTTCTGAAAGTGTGGTGCCACAATACTCCAGCTGGGGCCAAACCAGTGTTGCATAAGAACATCGGAATTAGAAGCAGGAATAGGCCATACAACCCCTCGAGCCTGCTCCACCATTCAATAAGATCATGGGTGATCTTTGACCTGAGCTCCACTTTCCGGCCCAATTCCCATATCCCTTGATTTCCCTGGAGTTCAAAAATCTATATCTCAATGACTAAACATCTACAGCCCTTTGGGGCAGAGAATTCCAAAGATTCATAATCCTCTGTGAAGAAATTCCTCCTCATCTCAGTCTTAAAAGGCCAATCCTTTACCCTGAGATTATGCTCCCTAGTTCCAGACTCTCCAGCCAGGGGAAACAGTCTCTCAGCATCTACCCTGTCAAGCCCTCTAAGAATGTTATATGTTTCAATGTTATCACCTCTCATTCTTCTAAACTCCAGAGAGCTTAGGCCCAATCTACTTGATCTCTCCTCAGAACAACCTTCTCATCCCAGGAATCAATCTAGTGAACTTTTGTTGCACTGTATCCAAGGCAAGTATATCTTTCCTTAGATAAGACCAAAACTGTGCACAGTACTCCAGATAAGGTCTCACCAAAGCCCTGTACAATTGTAGCAAGACTTCCTTACTCTTGTACTCCAATCCCCTTGCATTAAAGACTAACATGCCATTTGCCTTCCTAATTGCATGCTGTACCTGCATGTTTTATAAAGGGTAAACATAACTTTCTTGCTTTTGTTCTATATGCCTCTATTTTATAAAGCCAAGATCCTGTATGCCTGAATAGCCTTCTCAACTTGTCCTGACACCTTCAAAGACCTGTGTATGTACACCCCCACATTTCTCTGTGCCCCCTTTAAAATTGTACCATTTAGTTTATTTTGCCTCTTCTTTCTTCCTACCAAAATGAATCACTTCACACTTTTGTGTTAAATTTTGGCTTCCCATTTCACCAACCTGTCTATGTCCTCCTGAAGTCTGTTACTAACCTCCTCAATGTTTACTACATTTCCAAGTTTTGTGTCAGCTGCAAACTTTGAAATGATGTCCTGTATACAAAGTCCTTGTGTTTAATATATATTAAAAAGAGCAGTAGTCCGAACACTGACCGAGGGGGGCGGCTCACCACTGTACGCTTCCCTCCATTCTGAAAAACTGCCTTTAATCCTGTAAGATTTCAATTTTGCCAATAAGTCTATTATTTGGTACTTTGTCAAATGCCTTTTGAAAGTCCATATATACCAACTTTTTTTATTCGTTCATGGGATGTGGGTGTCACTGGCAAGGCCAGTATTTATTGCTCATCCCTAATTGCTGCTTCTCGTAATGGATTGTTGCAACTGAGTGGCTTGCTAGGCTATTTCAGAGGGCAGTTAAGAGTCAACCACATTCAGGTCAGAATCAGCAACATAGAAGATAGACCAGGTAAGTATGGCAGATTTCCTTCCCTAAAGGACATTAGTGAACCAGATAGGTGTTTGTGACAATTCAATAGTTTTATGGTCACCATACTAGCTTTTTATGCCAGATTTATTTTATTAACTGAATTTAAATTCCCCAGCTGCCATGGTGACATTTGAATGCATGTCTCCAGATCATTAGTTCAGGCCTCTGGATTACTACTCCAGTAACATAACCACTATTCTACTGTTCCAAATGTGGTCAAATTTTATGGGAACTACTCCAATTTTATGGAAACTACTCAAATTTTATGGGTATCAGTTCTACATTTCACTTCCAGGCTTTGAAATTGAGTGTGGAACCTCAGATTAGCTCTTTAAAAAAAAAACGCTCTACTCTATCCATTACTTCATCAAACAATTTAATCAGGTTGCTTTTAACAAATCTTTGCTGGATTTCATTTATTAACTCATATTTCCAAGCACCAAATAATTTTGTACTGGAGTACAAGTTTCCCCACCACTGTTGTTAGGCTGACTGGCCTGTTTTTGCCGGGTTTATCTTCCTCTCCCTTTTTAACCGAGGTGTAACATTTGCAATCCTCCAGTCCTCTGGCATCATTCCCATATCTAAGGATTGGAAAATTGTGGCAGAGCCTCTGCAATTTCCATCCTTGCATCCCAACTGGACCGGATGACTTCTATTTTGAGCACTGCCAACCTTTTAAGTACTCTATCTATTTTTATCCTATCCAATTTCTCTACTACATCCTCCCGATTGCACTGCAGAGGAGAGTTACAAGAATGTTGCCTGGACTGGAGAATTTTGGCTATGAGAAAAAGATTGGAGATGCTAGGTCTGTTTTCTTTGGAACAGAGGAGACCTGATTTGAGGTGTATAAAATTATGAGGGGTCTAGATAGAGTGGATAGGAAGTATCTCTTTCCCTTGGCAGAGGAGTCAACAACCAGGTGGCATAGATTTAAAGTAATTGGGGGGGGGGGGGGGGGAGGTTTAGGGGAGATATGGGGGAAATGTCATCACCCAGAGGCTGGTGGGGATCTGGAACTCACTGCGTAAAAGAGTGGTAGAGGCAGAAAGCCTCACTACATTTAAAAGATACTTGGATGCGCGCTTAAAGTTCCGTAACCTACAGGGCAACGGACCAAGAGCTGGAAAGTGGGATTAGGTTGGATAGCTCTTGGTCGGCCGGCGTGGACACGGGCCAAAATGGCGGCCTTCCGTGCTGTAAATTTCTATGATTCCGCCACTGGAGGAGGTAGTGGTTGATATACATGAAGAAAAGCTAAGGCCCCAATACTGATCCCTGGGGAACATCACTGGTTACATCCTGCCATAGTACATTCCCTTTATCCCTACTCTTGTCTCCTACCTCCCAACCAATTACCAATCCATTTCACAAAGTATATTTTTTTCCAATGAGTAAATAAGTATAAAACATTTTCTTTGCTGCTGAGTTAAATGGGTGGAAGAGGGAAATGGGTGGAAAAGGAGGGAAATGTGCTGATTTTATGGGAAATATTCACTCACCAGTTTTATGTATGCTTCAACATTTCACTTCCAGGCTTTAAATTGAGTTTAGAACCTCATTAGCAGTTTTCAAAAAAATTACTAAAACCCAACTCTAATAGAAATATGTAGTGTATATACACAACTATGCTAATAGTCACTGAAGTGGGGCTTTTGAGCTCTGCTATAATTAACAGGTTAAGAATGGATCTCAGAACTAAAATGACCTAAAATAGGCTTTTGTAGTGGTCAACTTTACAAGCTGTGTAACCTGAGGACATTTACAAATAGCCAAACTGTGGAACCACAGGAGGCCCAGAGAGGCAGTTAAACAGGGCAAGGGGTCAAAAGTGACATGTTGGAAAAACTCCATTTGGTATGAGACATAGGTGAATGATTGTGTGACATGAAAGGGAATTCGTCAAGCAGCAATTGTGCCCACGGGCTTTGGGCCAATTAAATGGCATGGGGGGGCCGTGCATGAGACTGACATGCATCATTAAGTGTATAAAAGGTTGCTTGGAACTTTGTATCATTGGAGAGGCCTGGCTACAGTCAACCAGCAGGCAGGGTCCCCACTGGTGCAAAGTAAAGACTACTTGAATCTTAGAATCCAAACTTGGCATTGTGTTTATTTTAAATACTCCACTACAGTCACATCGAAAAAATATGCTCCTGCAGATTCTGCATTGGAAATTTTCAGTAATGAAAATAGCCCTTCTTTCTGCAAATAATTACTGATTCAATAACTGGGGGTTTTCAGTGAAGAAGTTACCTGATGGAGCACATCAGATGGTCTGATTTTGTACCTAATATTTCACACCAAGTTTGCAATGCTTACTCTTCACTAGGAGAATTTTTACTGTCATTTCCCCCTGCCCACCACTAATAAAGCAAGAAAGGCAAATCCAACACCCATAACACTACAAGGAGTAAGGAATAAACATCACTACGCAATGCCCAGATGGACTTTTCACCAGCCCAAGAACAAAATTAAGATTGTTTAAGTAGTGCCCAAACTTTGTCTTCAAGGGCACTTGAGTATTCTATAGACTAACACTCTTTACTAACTATTAATGATCTGACTGAAGGTGTTGAGGGAATTGTCTGTAATTCTGCAGATGACAAAGATTTGTGCACTTGTTAGAACCATGTAAGTAACTTTAACTTTTGGCGATATTGCAAAATGGGAGATATCAAATCAGCCATCCATTATACATCTCTTGAATTAAAGTCAATGGAAAGGACAGACGGTGTATAATAGGCAGCTAACTCGATGGCATCGATTTTACACTATCGGCAAAAGTTAAAATTACCCCACTTGGATGAGAAAAGATTAAAATCTAAATGTGATGGGAGAATGGGCCCACGTCTGGCAGATGTAAATAAATGTAGTTATGCACATGGTAGGGCTAAGGCCCAGTGTATATATACTATGCAGGGCTCCAAAGTAAAGTCTGTTGCGAGGGAGAGAGACCTAGGTGTTACCGTGCATAAGTCTCTAAAAGATTGATGATCAGTGCCAGGAAGCTACAGCAAAAACGAGTATTGGAATGTATTGGTACGATGATCCAATATAAAAATAAGGCATTAAGATGTCCCTGTACAAGTATTTAAAATAATGAAGGGACTAACTCTGCCCACATGAATAGATTATTTTAATTAGATAGTTTAGGTAGAATGAGGAGGTGTACATACTTAAGCATAGAACTAGATTAGATGTCAGGGATTTTTCTTTTCAGAGGTCATCAATCTATGGAATAAATTGCCAGCTCACGCAGTGATTGCAGATTCACCAAGCGTTCAAAATGGAGCTGAACGAGTTCCTGGCTAAGGTTGTTATCATTGTGTATAAAAGATAACGGGGATGTTGGGTGGTGTCTCATGATCACCTCAAACTTCTTTTGATTGCCTTCAGGTGTAGAGAGGAATTTCCCAGAATTCTTTCCCTCCCCCCACCTGCCAAATTGGCCTAGGGTTTTGATTTAAATCAGTTCTCCCCTCTCGGAGGGGGAGGGGGAGGGGTTACGATGGTTAGTTATAACATGACTGTATGGGGCAGGCTTAGTAGATCAATTGGTCTTCTACTACTGTCCATCAGCTTTGTATAATGTTCGTAGAAAGCTCCGAAGACCACAGCCAGTCAAGCTTTGGGGGTAGGTGGGGACAGAGATCAAGTATATCAGCATTGAGTCTTGTTCTCATCCAAATTCCATGTGTAATTTCTAACATGGGTCACCGGAGAAGGATCAGGTGTGGGAATTTAGGAGGATTTAATCCCTCCTAATCCAGGGTGCTTCAACCAATTCTAGCTCATCCACTGCCACAACAGAAGGAGAGTGTGGTTTGTTTCATCTGGATTTAAGAAACAATGTTTCTTTTCCTTTGCCAATTTGCAATGCATCACAAATGCCTGTGATGTACATGGTCGTAGTGTTTGAAATTACAAAGGCAATTCATAATGTATATTTTTTGGTGGGTTTCTCATTGAAGTTAAGAGATTGTTCATCCCTCTCCTTAAACAACAATAAAAATGCACAAAATTTGACTCTCCACTATTTTATTGTACATCTATGCGTTCCATTGTGATTTCTCAAATCACAATTCCTGTTTAATCAAAATAACAATGTAAAACTTTCTGCAAAGTTAGCTGTATGGAGAGATGAACAGTAAAGTACCACAATTCATTGCAATAAACAAATTTAGTAATTTCTGATGGAATTTCAGTTTTTGTGTTCATTATTTGTTGTGTGGCAGAGTAAACCCGAAAGTCGATACTTTTTACTAAAAAGGTACATGAATTTTAATAGAAGGTAATCAGTTCATCCAAAGGATTTCTCCTAATTTAGCCCATCAGCATCAAGGAGCCTCCATCAGCCTTTTATAACTGCAATAGGTCGCAGTTTAATGGCTTTTTTGCTGATCCCTGCATCATGGCAAGTATTCACAACATCGTTTACATTCTTGTAGGATTCAGGAGCCTAGAAGGGAAAAAAAAGTACTCTTATCAGTTGACAGGTTTTACATTAGTATCACTTTTTGTAATACAACTTGAATAGGAGTCTGAATCTGGGTCCTAATTCTTTTGGAAGACCTTGTATGATAATAGATTACGTTGTGAACAGAAGTAGACGATCTCATAATCCCAACAATGGTTCAAGAAACAAAACATACAGACACAGAACATTTTAATTGTCAGTGAGGGTATTCATTTCAAGCACACAAAAAAATAAACATGAACAAACTAATTTCTAAATAACATTTATCTTACCCCATTACACAGATCAGTCAACAATAGCCATCTTTGCTATAGCCCTATAGAAAGGGAGGGAGCTGACAGTGTAGTCTTGCCAAGCAGTCAAATCGGAATCATTAATACAATAGGATGATTATCAACAAATTGTTTACTATAATGGGTGACTTTTAAAGAAACACAGTGCATTAAAGCTCTAACACATTCTCATTCTGTCAGAGTAATAGAATGCAGATTTACAACAGTGGTGAGTTCCTAATTACTGTCAGATGCCTGGAAGCAGATATTTCCCCAGAAGGGAGGAGCCAGTCACCCCAGAGTTCTCAAGTATAGTGGCCTTTGAGAAAATCTCCAGCTGAAATCTTGACTTGAAAATATGCATAATATCGGAGGAAAAATATATACAGTTCTTCACACCTTTAGTGAGTTAGCTGATCTCAGCTGGTTTATAAATCAAGTTTTAGCTGACTGCAAGTTGTACATTAATATCTACCACATCAGGATATTCTATATTCAGAAATCTAATTAAAATATACACATCTCTGCATTTTTCTCGCCAATGTTACCAAACATGCATAGGATAAAGGTCAAGCAAATAACCTGCTCCCACAACATTTAATCAACTTAAACAGTAATCCAAAACAAAGACAAAAATAAAGTGCAGCTCTTACTTCTTCCATTACTAGTTTGGGTGAAGCAACACGAATAGCAATCCCCTTATCTGCTAGTTTGTCCAACACATCCTGGAAATCGAGGTTACGTCGGGATTTTGCACGTGACAAAGCTCGCCCCTTGAAAGAAAATTCTAAAATTATATTCCAACTCTTTACATAGACAAAGTTTAATCATGTTAAAAGGTTGCAAGAGACAGTTCTAATACCATTAAGCCAATAGAGTTAAACAGGGCTCTTTTCCATGTCCCACTTTTACACCCTTGGAAAAAAAAGTGCTTTAAATAAGAATTTGCTAATGAGACTGCTACTGTAACAGATTGATACATTATGCACTGGACTTGTCCAATCCTTTGAATGCTTAGGAATGACACGCAAATTCTAATACAAAGGTTGTCCAACACATTAGTATAAGGTGGTGAAATGTTACTGTACTAGCTCGTGTTACGTTCAATATGCCATTTCAACAGGCAAGATCTACTGATTTCCAAGTCTGCAGCTCCACTCAGATCAGCAATACAGAGACTGCCAACAGGATAACTAGAGGTAAGCATATGCTGCTTTTAGTGCTCATCTCCTTAGCTGGGGACCATGGTATGGTACTTTTAAGAGGTTCAGGGTGGGTATATCGGGAGTTGGAAGCTTTGAGTCAGCGAAAAAGCTGTAGATCAATTGTTCCCGTATTAGCTAATCTTACCACCAGAAGAACAATGGAGGCCCGAGAAGAGAAAAAGACAGGATCAGGACAGCTTGGATAATCGAGGTTGTACAGTCTATGTATAAAGTGTACGCAACGGACTATGCCTGAAAAATATTAAAACTAAACATTCAGGCAAATCTATCAACATAACTTAGAATAAGAACAAGACAATCAGGCAATGTCAGACATTTATTGGACTGTGATGGTCTACACTAATTCATGTAATTCTAGGAAGGGGAATCCTTGGAAATGTAACATTTCCAGCTACATGCTTCATAATTCCTTACCGCTCCATGGCAGGTGGTTCCAAACGTTTCTGTCATGCCTTGTTCAGTGCCAGTAAGGACATAGCTACACGTTCCCATTGTTCCACCAATCAAAACAGGCTGTCCAGTCAACTAAAGGCATTAAAAACAAAAATAAATCAGCAGGAGAACATACACAATGGCTGGAATTTTCCAGGGGATCAGCGGTGGGTCGGGTGGGAAATTTGATTTTTATTTTGACAGCGGGTCTTTCCCACAGGCGCATGTGATCTCCGATTCAACCGAACCCGCAGAGGCAGGCAACCCAATTAAATCAATTACTGGGTTGTTGAGACCCTTAATAATGCTTTTAACCTTACTGTTTAACTTTAACTGCTCGCCCCTGGGGTCCACGCTGTTCGGGGACCACGTCTGTGAACCTAAGGCGGGAGTTGAAAGGTCATTGCTTGATTGGATTACTGAACAGCTTCAAATAAACAGTATAAGCTTCCACCTGACAGATCACTTTCCTCAGCCACAAGCTGTTTCTCAGTTCATTTCCAGCACAGATTCTGCAGGCTTTCAACTCTCAACTCATTGGAAGAACTTTCTCACTATTGATAGAATGCTTCCGTGATCCATTCCATCAACATAGGTGCCCTTTATACTGTCTCACCTTGGTCCTCAGAATCCAACCATTAGCAGCCGCAACACCAGCAATACCAACAATAACATAAATCTTCTCCGCAATCACCTGATGTTGCATAGGACAGAGGGTATCAGTACCTGAGCACATTAATGCCCTGGAGGTCAGGGATGGACTCACCATTTCCAGATTTACTTCACTTGACACTACACATCCTAGCTGCCACATGATGCGCCAGGTTGGCACCACCCCACACCAGTATCATAATGCCTACAATGCCCAAGCCATTCCTTTCACATTCACCACCATTCCGAGGCGTACCGTTTTGTCTCAACATTCACTGCAACTCACAAAGCCACGTCCAAAGGTGCACACAAATCTGTCAAAGAATGCAAAGTGTTGAAAATAAAGTTTTCAATGTTTGACAGCACATTAACAGAAACTTTACATGAGCATTAGAATAAAACACCAAGTGGCTACCCTTGTGTATTGTTAGTTGGTATGATTCCATTAGGATGAGGGTGAGCGTGAGGGGCGGCTAGTGGTATGGGAATGTGATAACATAGATAGAGAGGGATGGGTGGAGGTGCAAGGTAAGATGGTGTAAGGATGTGCAGGAGTAGGGTAGGGAAGACAGAGTGATGGGGATGTGATGAAAGGCACAGCAGGATGAGGTTGAGTGTGGCTTTGCATTAATGTTGCGTGATCTAATGAGATCATTGAAAGGTTGGCGCCACTGCACCCAGATCCTCCTGAGCACATCCCTGATATTGTGTTGCAATCTCCAGGGGAGGTCTCTTCCGCCCATGGGAAGGGAAGAGAACCTCCCTGCGTGATCTGACTCCCTCCATAAACATATGGAGGGAGTCATGAGAACCTGGGTGCAGCCTTGCTCCTCTGCAGTGATGGTCAGCGTTTGCTGCATTTCAATGCTGTAGAACACCAACAGCACAAATGTCAAAAGAAAATTTAAGGAAACCAGCTGATGACGCATCATGAATGACATCACCAGACCTGCTTCCTCTAATTGGGCCGAGAAACACGCTGGGTGGGCTTAACAAGCCCCATCAATGCAAATTCATTTCCCAGAGCGGGATGGAGCCAGCAGCAGGGCCGTGACCCACCACTGACATCGCCCATCGAGGTAAGGAAAATCTCAGCCAATGTGTCTGTTGTAATTGCATGAAAATCCTTCACCAGATTACCTGCTGAATGGTAATCCCTATAATCTTTTAAAAAAATAAATTGAGTGCATCATCTGTTCGTCACCATTTTGGCATGTGGGAAATCATACGGCCGCTAAATCGGAGCTCCAATTGGTCATGGGTACCTTCTTCCATATGGGCCTTACCAAGTACATGCTTTTGTCCGCCATACTATATAGCCCACCGCTCTGCTCCCAGCACTTACCCATATGTTCCATCTCAGTAGTTTCCATACCTGATAATCGACTGGTATAAGAGGGTGGTGTGGCGGGAAGGCCCTGGTAGAACCCTTCCTATGAATCAGCAATGTTTTCTGTTTCCCATCCACCACATGCTCCTCCACTTTGGCTATGTTGTGAGACACATCATAAATCACATGCATATCCAGATCATCTGGTGTAGTGTTGAAGACTTTGGCAAATGCCTAAAATAGAGAGAGTGCGAGGAAGAGAGAAAGAGAGAATGAATACATAACAAAGGAGAAAATGGGAGGTAGAGAGAGAATTAATACATAGAGAGAAAAAAGAATGAGAAAGCAAGGAATGATGAGATAAGGGAGAGGCATAAAAAAATAAATGGAAGCACATGAAATATGGGTAAGAGAGAAAACAAGCTCATGAGCTATGGGAGAGAATGCACACAAATTAGAAAGAAAAGAGTGACCATGAGATTTAAAGAGATAATGCACAATATAGGGAGGGAAGAGAGAGCATGAGAGAGAACAAATGTTGAAAAGCAGGAAAGAGATGGAAGAGTGACAGATAGAGGAGAAAGAAATGGGAAGAGAGAAAGAAAATGGGAGAAAAAAAACTTGAACACGATGAGAAACAGGAAAGAAAGAACGAAGAAAAAAAACAGTACAATGCCAGCTAGATGTGCAAATTCCACCTTATCACAAGATCATATCTTTAAATCCTCACGGAATGTAATTCTCTAGTGTGATAACTAGGTTTTTAAAAATAGACAATTTCCTAATTTTCCGTTCTAAATGTGTTAGCCTTCCCTTTGAAAAGATGAACCCAACAACAATAAATCCCACTTGTGCAGGGTGCAAACTCGGGTAGACAGTGGAGATTATTTCATCTGCAGCTGCTTGTAAGAACCAGACATAAGGCAAGTTGCCTCCATTGTGCACCTCCCCATAATGGCCTGAATAAGATAGGGTGCTCCTGGTCAGGAAATCACTGGGACAAACCCATACTCTACTAATCTAAGAGGTGTGTGGACACACCAACCCATTGGTGTCTCTAGCAGTGCATTTTTAAAATACTGTCAAGTATGTACTTACAGCAAAGCAAAAACAAACCAGCATTTTGGAATCTAATCAAATCAAGTTAGCAATAAAGTTTTACACATTAGCTGCATGCATGGAACAATTCAACACAATCCCTACCTGTCGCGTGAGGAAGGTCATAGAGGAGCGATTCACCCAGGCATAGTTTCCAGCTGCTGCCATGCCTTTGAGATAGTCCTGACCTTCTTGAGAATTGATCCTGGCACATGCCAGCTGCCTGTCATTGACAATAATATTATCTCTCTTCATGGCTTTCTCCATAGCCACTAGGGCATCTGGAAAACATGGCAATGCTCTGCATCAGCTAGCAAGAGGTATAGTGGATGTATTCTAAACCACTGCAATAAAGTAAAAGCTACATTTGTTCAGTCTAACCAAGGAGACTTATCTTAAAACATGCATGAATTGGTCACATATTTATAAAAATAATTTGCACTTCTAGGATGCAAACACACATTTGCAGTAGTAAAAAGGGAAGTTAGTAATAACTAATTGCTATATTGAAGTTCTCATTGCATTGATATTTTGCTATTTTAATTCCATTAAAATGACTTCAAAAGTCACTTCATGTTATGTTACCGTAACAGTTGAGACATGCTGTGTCACTACTAATCAGTGTGTGCTGTGAGGGGAAATATATTAAGTGCTGAAATCTCAAGTTTTATTTTTCCTGCCTATTGAAATGTTCACTCAAAAAACGACGTGCCATCATCAGGTAAAATAATTTAGATCAATTTTTTTTAAAAAGAGGAAAAAAATAGAAAAAATTTAGAATTGAGAACACTTGAGGATAAAGTCATTGTTGTGCCTTATCCTAGAGTATTCCTTAACTTTTAGTCAAAATCTTGTTGTATAGGAGTCACAAGGGAAGAGAGACAATAATCACTGCATAATAATACATCATGGGGTTTGGCACTTTCAAAATCTGCAAAGAGGAAAGTGCTACAATTAAAAAATTAAGATATTCTGACACAAATGTACCATTGTGTGGAGTGAGGCCTTGCAGTGAACACAAGAGATGTGTTATATCACACTTAGTCTAGACTAAGTGGAAAAGGGAAAATATCTCACCTGTTGCAACCTGGTGTCCAAAACCTCTGCTCCCACTGTGAATCATGACACACACCTGGCCCTTATGGTCGATTCCCATTTTACGTGCTGCATAATCATTGTAGATTTCATCCACCACCTGAATCTCAGCATAATGGTTTCCAGCACCCAAAGTCCCCAGCTTAAAAAAATGCATAGATTAGAATGCAACTACTGGTATCAATTCAGTTCCAAACTCTTACTAAGCACTCACATTTTAAACAAAAGGTTCAACTTTTTAAAAAAGTAATTTCAAAAGTTAACTTTCCCAAACTGAGAATTATACCCCACCGCACATCAAAAAAGCAAAACAAGAAATATGTTTGTGCATCACTATTCCTTACAATTGATGTAGGAAACATGAGATGCCCAACTTTCCTGGATCATTGTCCATGTAAAGTAATGAGAGATCACAACAGGATTTGCAATAAGAACCACAAAGAGCAATAATACCCATTCAGTAAATACACACAGTAGAGTTGACACCTGTGAATCGCCACACAGCAAGTTAATCTCAGATAAAACGGACATGGAGATGATGCACCAGTTACTGCAGACTGTTCTTGGGCACCTCTACAGCACAGCTAGAGCAGATCTCATAGCCACTTTCAGTCAGGGAAGATGCATGGTACAAGAAAAAGAGAAACGGTACACAAAATTACCTGAGGCAATCCTCTCTTTTTGGCCTTTGCAGAGACCTTGGAAGGATCAGCTTGCAGCATTCTGCCATATTCTTCACAGTGCTCCTTATCCTCAGCCCAGGCATAGCCTTCCCTCAGGGACCAATCTACTCCCATCTCCAAAGCCTCTTCTAAATCTCTGTAAGTAAATGTCAAGTCAGCAAGAGGGTAGCACAAGGGTCAACTAAAGAAAGATTCTAAAATGCAACAGTCTTAAGTCATTTGGAGGATTGGTACAAGCATAGCAAAGGTCAATTATAAATAGCATTTTTTACTATCACAGTAAGCACCCCCAATGATGTTAACAAAATAATTAATTCAAAGCTGTCCTTCAGAGGCAATTATACTGAAAGGATTAGAAGGACCAACAAGCCAGCAGGTCTATTATGAAAACAAAGGCTGCAATAGTAATTAGGAACAGCTCTGGTGGAGAGAAGTTGAAAAATCAGGTTATAAAATTTGACTTTTACAATAAGGTAAAAATATAAAATAATTTTTAAAAGACATTTTAAAAGTACTTTGAACAAAAGGTACTCTAAACTTTCTGCTCCCTGCAAAGTGCCAGCTCATATTCCACCAATGCTTCATTTATACAACAGTAATTTCATTAATAAGAGTAAATAATTGCTTGGATATTTTCTTTAAGTTTAATCACTCGGATAAATGAGCTTCATTTTTGTCAAAGATACAATACAGCAACTGCCGTCTTTAATTATCATGGTACACAAGGAATTTTAAAACAACTAGACTCACAGAAAGCATGTCCCAGTTTAGTTCAATATAATGTTGCGGCAATCAGTCTGTTCAGTCTCTAGGCGGTTTGCTTGAGGGAAGAGCCAAGCCATGCAATTCAAATACTAATATGCTGTATGATTTGTTCAGATAGATTAACAACTTTCTGAATTTACCATTTGGTTAATTAAATAACCGTTTGACTTCAGTTGCTGTTTTCAGGCAGTATTTATTAGTTTGAGCTTTTCAAATCATTGGGTTTGATCTGGTGTCTTTGAAAAAAGGTTATCTGGCTGCAAACTCCAAAAGATAAGCCAGACAACTTCAATAATCAGTGCAAAAGGATTACTAAGACAACTATATTGAAACGTAATTACAATGGATAGTTTAGCACAAGCATTGCAAACTATTTATTTTCCACTATACATGAGCAGCTGGTAAAGTTGAACTATAAATTACTTTTCTGCTATTTTTTTTTTTTAATTCGTTGCCAATCTTTCCAATTCTTTGTCAGATCACAAACGCCAGAGGTCACCTTGCACACATCAAGGATCACCCTGCGCCAATGCTCTTAGCCAAAAGGCCTAGAGCCCAAGCACCGTTCCTGGAAGTACTGCAATACCAGGTTCGTGCCATGGAGGTGGATGGGTCAGGCCCCCCACACACCTCCCATTACTTTTCTGCTATTGCTCGTTTATTCATTTACAGTTTCATAAACGTTTTGCTAATTTAAAGCCTAATAAAGCCTGGTGTGTTATTCAACCACTTTTGAAGATAGGAAGACCCTGTGGAAGCACTAGATAGATCCAGTAGCTAAGACAATCGAAAAAAAAATCACTGTTTATTATTTGGCGTGCAAAGATATTTCACATTTATTTATATATATAAAATCTGGAAAATGAAAACACTCTTGAGGAGATAGAGAGGACTCATCTACGCGAGTAGGCTGAAGTGTGGAAGCCAAAAATATGTCTAAAGTAAAAGGGTTTAAAAAAAACACTAATCGTCACTTCTGAGAATTAGAACTAATTTGTCACTGCACTCTGCCAAACTAAAAATTACCGTTCATCTAAAGAAATGCTGCTTTAGACAGAGAGCACAATTTCTCAACTCTTTCCTTCAACATACAGCTTTCTAAATAAGAATAAATATATTGACATCAACACCACACATCCCCTATCCATTCAAAAAAAATTGCATTAACATGGTGATAAATGCCAAACCATCCAATTTGCAACAAAACCAACTCTCTCCTGTTCTCCCCCTCAAAAATATATTCTTTATATTAGTCTCTTCTAAGTCCTTATGCAGCATTCTTACTTGGCACCCATAGGGATGACTCCCTTGGATCCGACTCCTACAGGAATGTGATCAAACATGGCCTGGGCCAGCTGTTCCTTCACTGGCTGTACATCGCCTTCATCGAGGTTGGTACGTAGCAAACGCACCCCACAGTTGATATCAAAACCTACACCACCTGCAAAAGAAAAACATACTTTCATAAATATCACTCTTATTACATTTTATTTTCTTATCTCCACTCCCCCCAAAAAAAATGCAGGCATCTGAAAAGAAAGGTGCATTGCTCAACCCCCACAGGATCCTTCACAAATACAGGACACCCCGTGTCAAAATGGATGTGACAGAATATGAACATCAGCATAAACTGAAATTCCAGCTTAGCTTTCCTAGTGCAGAAATGTCCAAATGTCTGGAGCTGGGAGCCGAATACACACATCAAAAGCAGTAAGTGAGCCACATATGACCAGTAACCAGAGTCCCCATAAAGAAAAGATCCTTATCCACAAAAAAAGACACCCAAATCCATAAATAGCAAGACACCTCCATGCACAAAACATGCTAAGCCCCCATCATCCTCCCCATTACCAAAGCCAAGAAACTTGAAAGCTTGAGCTCTTAAAATTCCTTTAGAGGAGCTGCCTGATTGGTCAAAATTCTTCAGTCGGGGGGGAAATTCTTCATGTCCTGGGAGCTGTAAAGAGCTAGAGTCCAAGGCTTCTGAAGTTTGCTTTGCACATGCAAGCAACAGGAGCTTTGTGGGCCCGATCAAAGGAGCTCTTGGGCTGCATTTGGACATTCCTATCCTCGTTCAATGCTCTGGCACTGCCACAATCACACCATTCTTGAAAAGAAAAATGTTTTAAGATAATAAAATAAGGATGGTTATATTTTTGTGCTTTTCTAATCTAATGTATACAGATCACTAAGAAAATGCTCCAGATCTTCAACTGGTCAAGTGCTCTACAACTAAATGTCTACACCAGCCCAACTCAGCCACTGAAAAGAAAAATTACCTGGAGATACCACGGCCTGGGGATCATTCATATCAAAGGCAGCCATGTTTCCAATTGCAAATCCATAGCCTGAATGGACATCAGGAAGCCCAATGGATCTCTTTAAAAAGAGATTTAATAAAAACAATGTTTCAATAACCAGAAATGAAGTCTAATACATTCACACTAGAATGTACACACACAAAACAATCTGCTAGTCCTGAAAAATGTTAACCAATGTGGTTAAGAACTCGCTACAGGTTGAACCTCCCTTATCCAGCACCCTCGGGACCTGGCCTGTGCCGAATAAGGGACTTTGTCGAACGAGGGGAGGTCAGCAGCCCGAGGTCGGGGAGGGTGGGGGGGAAAAGAGAGGAGGGACGTCGGCAGCCCGGGCAGGACCGAAGTGTCGGCGGGCCACGAAGGAAGTGTCAGCGGGCCCCTGGCAGGCCGCGAAGGGTCAGCAGGCTGAATGTTAACGCTGCCCCAGCGGGCCGAGTGACAGTGCGGCCCCAGCTGTTTTTCCGCCCAGTGAAAATTTCCCATTTTGTTTTTCAATGTTAATCGCCCAAATCGGAAAACGCCCGCCGGGACCAAACCTCCGATGTGCACCGTCAGGAAAATCGCCATGGCGTAAGTTTTGTCTCAACGGAAGCCCGTCCAGATCGCCGAGGGAACTACCCTGTAAAAGCTGCTTAAACAGGGCGGTAGGTGAGTACTCTGCAAAGAAAGGTAAGTTACAGGTTTGTTTGAATTTTATAGCGCCGATTAAGTGTCTTGGGAATATTTTTAAACTTTTTTTTAGTGAATTTTCTTTTTTAAAGTTTTCCACCCTCCCTAGGTCCAACCACAGCCTAAATTTTTTTTTAAAATGTCCGTTTTACTTAACCTTAACCACTGAGAATAATGGTGCAAGTCCCATTTTCTCGCCGGGCGATTAGTTTTAACTTAAAAGTGGAAATTTTCACCAGCATTACTTACCAAACGTTAATGGTTTTTCTGGGCGGGCAATTGGACATTAAGGGGCTCTCGGGAAAGTCTAGCCCTTAAGGTTTTAAAAGTGTGCTCTTCTATCTCCATACAACATATATTTCCAAGCATTTCACCTTGAAGAGTTTATTTTAAGTTTCAACAGGTGAGCTTGTTTTAAAGCATCTTCATTATACAGACATTCTGTAGTTGCACATATCCAATAGAATTGTCAAATTTCAGGCCAGGGGACAACTTTAATGTAACATGCTTCACGGGTCAGGAAGCCACAATGCTTCAAAGTATTATTCAATCAGCACCATTCATATTACCAGCTTGCAACCGGCAATATTAAAAGGAACCTTAAAAAAATCTTGTTATTTATTTTAATCCTGGTTTTATCTTCCAGAATTATCATAAAAAACATTTTATTTTATTTACAGCCACATTTCATGTTTTGATGGCCATAGGGTATCAACTGGCTTGCTCCCGGGAATCTCAATTATCACCCAAACCATCTGCAAGCTGTGTGAAGAGGACGGCTTTCCTGAGCACAAAATTCTAACTCAGTGCCATGCTGGGATATAATGATCTATTGGGCAGGCACCCTTATTTAAACCACTCCAAAGCACAGCAAAGCCAAAAATCTACTCCAGAAATTAAATCCCCTTTAATTCTGTCATTATAATGTATAATGGGAATGCCAGTACCATGTTGTGTAATTCACAGAAGCCCAGCATTCAGTGCCTGCTGCTGCAATAGCAACTGGAGAACAGAACAGCCCACAAACTCAATGCATCTTTATAAACCCCAGTTTTAAAAAGGTTGTTCTATTTGGTTCAGGGGTTGTTACATTACTCAAACTTTGATCTCATTACAATGTTATCTGTACTTCTTCTCAATGGTTTACATACTTCAGACCATTATTTATGTAATAAACGACAAGGATGTCAGATTTCATTTTCTTATACAATACTACATTCAGATAATTTTTAAAAAGCAAGTTTCACAGAGCAGCAAATCTTAGTTAAGTGATCACTAACTCACATGAATAATCCCAGGCAATGCTGCCACATTTCCAATCTGCTTCATGGCTGGCAGGAAGCCACCCACACCTAGAACAAGACAAGGATTAACCTTTTCTATAATTGCAAGCAGTAAGATGCGATCTAAGTGATGGAGGAAAGTCATCTATACCCACAAGCACAGGGATAGTCCATCAATACACACAACACTTAATGCTCTAGACCATCCCTTTCTGTGCGGACCCAAACCTTACCAAATCTGCAATCGCCGTCACAAAATGTGAAAAGAACAGAAAAGACTATACAGCCATATGAATCATTAACATATTGGTTCAAGATTGAACCATTTAATTTCCCTCCTACATCTAGGGAACAATCCACAAATGGGCTGACGATACCAAGCTAGGTGCGAATGCAAATATCCGAGATGAGAGAAATCATGCAGACAAATCACAGGGGAATGGGTCAGTATCTAAATGTCTAAGATAAATATAATAGAATATAAATAAATGCAGCGTGATGAATTTGGGTAGGGCAACTCCAAGCACATATACATAATTCACAGTTGTGCAGGTGAGGCAGCTGAGCATATAAAGGACCGGGGGGTGGGGGGAGTTATAGATCACAAGTCATTGAAGGTCCACAACCAGCGTCGCAACGCTATTACGAAGATGAATCTAGTTTAGAATGCACAGCTAGGTCATTAAATGTAAGGTTAAGTACGATCTACAACTATATACAAAGACACTGGCCGAGCTGCATCTAGAATACTGTGCACATTTTGGTCACCTTGCAGGACGAGAAATATTAAAACCCTGAAAAAGTCCAGAGGAGGGCCACTCACTTAGTCATCAGGAAAAGCTTAGATTTGGGACATTTGACTGGAAAATACATAAACTTCGAGGGATTATAATTGCGGTCATTCATACTAATAAGAGAATAGATTCTGTCCAGGTGGATAGGTTACTCAATTTAGATAAGCAAAGGAGAACTAGGGGGCATCAGTAATAGTTACAGAAGCAGAAAGTCTGGAAGTTCTTTTCACAGAAATTTGTCAACCTCTGGAACAAGTTGCTGGCATACACAGTGAGTGTGGATTTGCTGCAAGCATTCAAAAGAAAGCTGGGCACGTTTCTATGAGTGAAAGACATCTTCAGTTATAGAAGATAGGTGAGTTGACGAGGTAGTGGTATCAGTCACCATGATCTGGAACTTGCTTGATTGCCTACAGGGGCCAGAGGAACTTCCCAGTTTTTCCCCCCCTCTACATTGGCAGACGGTTTTTTCCTTTTTTTTTGCCTTTCCCAGATATTGTGTGGCTGCAAGGGGAGAAGAGGGCTTGATATTGGATGGGGATGGCCTAATGGACCAACTGGTCTTTAAACCTTTTTTGTATGTTCATATCTGTCCTCCTATCCCCTGTTGTCCATTTCTTTCTTGAACATTTCAACTCGAACGAGTATTCACTATAGATGGCTGTTCCGCAAATTAATCAAGTGTTTACAAGTTATTCTTCTAAATTAACTTCTGACATGCTTAGTCTGTGATCAGATTTTTCCAGTTACCCTCTCACATCATTAGCTCCATTAGAACAGTCAAAAACAGGTAATATAAAAGGCAACACAGTGGTTCAGGTGAACAGTAAGACACAAGAATGGGTTCAAGCTCTCAATTTTCCTAAAAGATCTCAATCGCAGCCAAGCTATCATGTGCTGCCAGGAAACAAAGGCCAAGTACTTCCACATGGTGAAAAAGTAGATACACCTACACTTTCTAGTAACTGGATCAAATCTGCCTGCCCTGCACCTCAACTGCAGGAATGATGTGCATCATAGGGAGACTTAAAGAGATGGGAAATAAAGATACCAACAAAAGACCAATTGCATGCAACGGTAGCCACCAAAGAAAAGCTTTATAATCCAATTTAACCAATCCAATTTCAGCACTGGCCAATTTAATCTGATATTGTATGGGTTTTTTTGCAGGGGGGAGAGAAGGGGTTGGAAAAGATCAAGCTACTACATGCATAACTTAACCAGAACATTATAAGATAACGATGAGTGAGCTCACCCTTCCAGCAAGATTCTAAAATTTCTTAAATGATTTCAGGGTTGTCACCTCCACAAACCAATTCCACATGATCAGTCTTTGTGTAAACAAGAACTTCCTCACAATAGTCTTAAATTTGCACTGACTCGTTTGAACCCATGTCCCCTTGTCATACTTGCTCGGTTTAGTTTACATATATTTTATATTATACACATACACACACCTTTTCTGTACTGTTTACTATCTTATATACCTCGACAAGATCATCTTTCAGTCACCTGATGCTAGTGATCAGCTTTCTGGCTTTTCTCTCAACTGCCTCCTGGGGCCATGTGTCACCCTTATGTCTTGGTGACCTGAATTCAAGATATGATCTGACCACAGTACCGTACAGTTTACAGCAAAACTCCCACCGACTTGTACGCTACTCTTGGCTATGTTGTTTAATATTCCATTTGCTTTGTTAAATGCAGCTCCACAATGGTTTGCATAGTCTTTAGATTAGAGGAAAACACAAGGTGTGCCTAGAATCTAGATAGATAGATATGACTGAATTACATTAAACCAGGCCCTTCTAGGGTGGGGTGGGAGTACCAGCGACATCCCACTCCTTCTGCCAGTTTTGTTTCACCACTGACCAAAGATCTCACATTTAAAACTTCCTAATGTGTATGGATTTAAAAAGCCACCACTGACCTGCACTGCTTTTTATTTATTAATTTACTGGATGTGGGCATCGCTGGTAGAGCCAGCATTTATTGGTGGTGAACCGTCTTCTTGACAACTGAGCGGCTTGCCATTTCAGAGAACAGTTAAGAGTCAACCACATATAGGCCAGACTGGATAAGGACAGCAGATTTAAAAGGGCATTCGTGAACCAGATGGGGTTGAAATGACAATCCCGTAGTTACATGGTCACCATTACTGATACTAGCTTTTTATTCCAGATTTATTTAATTAACTGAATTTAAATTCCCATAGCTGCCGTGGTGGGATTTGAACTCTTGTCTCTGGATCATTCGTCCAGGCCTCTGGATTACTAGTCCAGTAACATAACCACTATGTTACTATTCCCGTGAACATAAACAAGACTATAATGCGTATAAGATGGCCAAGGTTAGCGGGAAACTAGAAGATTGGGAAAATTTTAAACAGCAGCAAAGAATGACTAAGAAAGCAATAAAGAAGGGAAAGATAGATTATGAAAGTAAACTTGCGCAAAACATAAAAACAGATAGTAAAAGCTTTTACCGATATATAAACCGGAAAAGAGTGACTAAAGTAAATGTTGGTCCCTTAGAAGATGAGAAGGGGGATTTAATAATGGGAAATGTGGAAATGGCTGAGATCTTAAACAATTATTTTGCTTCGGTCTTCACAGTGGAAGACACAAAAACCATGCCAAAAATTGCTGGTCACGGGAATGTGGGAAGGGAGGACCTTGAGACAATCACTATCACTAGTGGGGTAGTGCTGGACAGGCTAATGGGACTCAAGGTAGACAAGTCCCCTTGTCCTGATGAAATGCATCCCAGGGTATTAAAAGAGATGGCGGAAGTTATAGCAGATGCATTCGTTATAATCTACCAAAATTCTCTGGACTCTGGGGAGGTACCAGCGGATTGGAAAGCAGCTAATGTAACGCCTCTGTTTAAAAAAGGGGGCAGGCAAAAGGCAAGTAACTACAGGCCAGTTAGTTTAACATCTGTAGTGGGGAAAATGCTTGAAACTATCATTAAGGAAGAAATAGCGGAATACCTAGATAGGAATAGTGCAATCAAGCAGACGCAACATGGATTCATGAAGGGGAAATCATGTTTAACTAATTTACTGGAATTTTTTGAGGATACAACGAGCATGGTGGATAGAGGTGTACCGATGGATGTGGTGTATTTAGATTTCCAAAAGGCAGTCGATAAGGTGCCACAAAAAGGTTACTGCAGAAGATAAAGGTACGCGGAGTCAGAGAAAATGTATTAGCATGGATCGAGAATTGGCTGGCTAACAGAAAGCAGAGAGTCGGGATAAATGGGTCCTTTTCGGGTTGGAAATCGGTGGTTAGTAGTGTGCCACAGGGATCGGTGCTGGGACCACAACTGTTTACAATATACATAGATGACCTGGAAGAGGGGACGGAGTGTAGTGTAACAAAATTTGCAGATGACACAAAGATTAGTGGGAAAGCGGGTTGTATAGAGGACACAGAGAGGCTGCAAAGAGATTTAGATAGGTTAAGCGAATGGGCTAAGGTTTGGCAGATGGAAGACAATATCGGAAAATGTGAGGTCATCCACCTTGGAAAAAAAAACAGTAAAAGGGAATATTATTTGAATGGGGAGAAATTACAACATGCTGCGGTGCAGAGGGACCTGGGGGTCCTTGTGAATGAATCCCAAAAAGTTAGTTTGCAGGTGCAGCAGGTAATCAGGAAGGCGAATGGAATGTTGGACTTCATTGTGAGGGATGGAGTACAAAAGCAGGGAGGTCCTGCTGCAACTGTACATGGTATTGGTGAGGCCGCACCTGGAGTACTGCGTGCAGTTTTGGTCACCTTACTTAAGGAAGGATATGCTAGCTTTGGAGGGGGTACAGAGACAATTCACTAGGCTGATTCCGGAGATGAGGGGGTTACCTTATGATGATAGATTGAGTAGACTTGGTCTTTACTCGTTGGAGTTCAGAAGAATGAGGGGTGATCTTATAGAAACATTTAAAATAATGAAAGGGATAGACAAGATAGAGGCAGAGAGGTTGTTTCCACTGGTCGGGGAGACTAGAACTAGGGGGCACAGCCTCAAAATACGGGGGAGCCAATTTAAAACCGAGTTGAGAAGGAATTTCTTCTCCCAGAGGGTTGTGAATTTGTGGAATTCTCTGCCCAAGGAAGCAGTTGAGGCTAGCTCATTGAATGTATTCAAATCACAGATAGATAGATTTTTAACCAATAAGGGAATTAAGGGTTACGGGGAGCGGGCGGGTAAGTGGAACTGAGTCCACGGCCAGATCAGCCATGATCTTGTTGAATGGCAGAGCAGGCTCAAGGGGCTAGATGGCCTACTCCTGTTCCTAATTCTTATGTTCTTATGTTTATGTTCTAAGACTGCACCTCCTCTCCTTTCTGTACAGATGTAACTCCCAATACCAAATTACATCAGGCCATACCATAAACACAAATGCTACTTTGATCACATGTGCATACTTAAAATCAGGCTCCGTACTCAACTCCTTTATCACAAACATCTTATAATTTGTTCTTACCTCCTCCACGGCATGAATTTCGCAGCTCCTCAAACATCAATTTCTCCAAGGTGTCATTGACATAAAACACTCCTTCCACCTAGAATACAGGAATACCAGTTCGGTCTTTAAGAAATTAGATCCAACACATTACTATAGTATTCGCTGCTCATGATGTGGTCTCCTATACATTGGGGAGACCAAACGCAGATACGGTGACTGCTTTGCGGAGCACCTCCCTTCAGTCCATAAGCGTGACCCCGAGCTTCTGGTCACCTGTCACTTTAATTCACCATTCCACTTCCACTCTGATCTCTCCGTCCTTGGCCTTACACTGTTCCAACGAAGCTCAACGCAAGCTCGAGGAACAGCAACTCATCTTTCAATCAGGTACTTACAGCCTTCTGGACTCAACATCGAATTCAACAATTTCAGACCATAACCTCTGCCCCTATTTTTTTCTCACATGACATTCATTAATGATTCTGCCATTAGCATTTACACCTCTTCTAGACTCAACTTTTGTTTCTTTACTTGTCCCACTACCATCGCCTTTTGTTTTTTAATCTCTCCTGCCTTCTATCCTATCACAAACTTTCCCTTTTATTCTTTCCTCCCCTCCCCCCTGCACTTGCTTATAATCTATTTCATCTCTAATATTTTCCTGACTTGAGCACATTAAAAAAAATCTAGGCTGGCAGTGCAGTGTTGAGCGAGTGCTGCACTATCGGAAGTGCCATCTTTCAGAAGAGATGTTAAAACGAGGCCCCGTCTACTCTCTCCGTGTGGACATAAAAGATCCCATCGAAGAAGAGCAGGGGAGTTATCCCCATTGTCCTGGACAATATTTATCCCTCAATCAACATAACAAAAGCAGTTTATCTGGTTATCACATTGCTGTTTGTGGGAGCTTACTTTGCACAAATTGGCTGCCGCGTTTCCCACAACAGTGACTAGACTCCAAAAGTACTTCATTAACTGTAAAGCACTTTGAGACATCCGCTGGTCGTGAAAGGTGTTATATCAATCCAAGTCTTTCTTTCTTTTCCATGTTAGCTGACATCGTTAACGGTTCTCTCTCCTCAGGTAGCATCCCCCTCTCCCTCAAATCTGCCGTCATCACCCCTCTCCTCAAAAAAACAACTCAACCCGTCCGTCCTTGCAAACTACCGGCCCATCTGCAACCTCCCTTTCCTCTCCAAAGTCCTTGAATGTGTTGTCGTCTCCCATATCCGTGCCCATTTTTCCTGCAATTCCATGTTTGAATCCCTCCAATCCTGTTTCCGTGCCTGTCACAGTACCAAAACGACTCTCATCAAAGTCACAAATGACATCCTTTGTGACTGTAACAAAGGCAAACTATCCGTTCTCGTCCTTCTTGCCTTGTCTGCAGACTTTAACATGGCTGACCACTCTATCCTTCAACGCCTCTCCGTCATCCAGCTGGGTGGGACTGCACTTGCCTGGTTCCATTCTTATCTATCTAATCGTATCCAGAGAATCACCTACAACCCGTCCCCGCATCATTACCTCTGGTGTCTCCCCAAGGATCCATCCTTGGCCTCCTCCTATTTCTTATCATGTTGCCCCTTGGTGACATCATCCAAAAACACAGCATCAGTTTCCACATGTATGCTGATGACACCCGGCTCTACCTCACCACCACTTCTCTCGATCCCTCCATGGTCTCTAAATTTTCAGACTGCTTGTCCGACATCCAGTTCTGGATGAGCAGAAATTTTCTCCAATTGAATATTGGGAAGACCTAAGCCATTGTTTTCAGCCCCTGCCACAAACTCCGTTCCGTAGCCACGGACTCCATCCCTCTCCCCAAATTATGCCCAAGACTGAACCAGACTGTTCGCAACTTTGATGTCATATTTCACCCTGAAATTAGCTTTCGACCACATATCCGTAGCATAACATCGCCCTTCTCCATCCTTGCCTCAGCTCATCCGCTGCTGGAGCCCTCATTGGTAGAAAAAATTAAAAAGCAAATTATTTAAATAGGGAGAGATTACAAAATGCTGCAGCACAGAGTGATCTGGGGTCCTTGTACATGAAACACAAAAAGTTAGCATGCAGGTACAGCTAGTAATTAGGAAGGCAAATGTAATGTTGGGCCTTTATTACAAGTGGATAGAGTATAAAAGAACTGAGACCACACCTGGAGTACTGTGTACGGTTTTGGTCTCCTGATTTAAGGAGGAATATACTCGCATTGGGAGGCAGTTCAGAGAAGGTTTATTAGGTTGATTCCCAAGATGAAGGGGTTGTCTTATGAAGAAAGGTTGAACAGGTTGGGCTTATACTCATTGGAGTTTAGAAGAATGAGAGGTGATCTTATTGAAACATATAAGATTCTGAGGGGTCTTGACAGGGTGGATGCAAAGAGGATGTTTCCCCTCGTGGGGGAATCTAGAACTAGTTGGCATTGTTTCGGAATAAGGGGTCACTCGTTTCAAACGGAAATGAGGAGGAATTTATTCTCTCAGAGGGTCATGAATCTTTGAAATTCTCTACCCCAGAGAGATAAGGAGGCTGGGTGACTGAATATATTTAAGGTGGAGATAGACAAATTTTTGAACGATAAGGGAGTCGAGCATTATGGAGAACAGGCAGGGAAGTGGAGTTGAGGCCAAGATCAGATCAAGCATGATCTTATTGAATGGCGGAACAGGCTATAGGGGCAAAATGGCCTACTCCTGCTCCTATTTCTTATGTTCTTGTGTTCATCCATGCCTTTGTTACCTCTAGACTTGACTATTCCAATGCACTCCTGGGCTGGCCTCCCACATTCTACCCTACGTAAATATGAGGTGATCCAAAACTCGGCTGCACCAGGTCCCGCTCACCCATCAGCCCTGTGCTCGCTGACCTACAATGGCTTCTGGTCGAGCAACACCTCGATTTCAAAATTCTCATCCTTATTTTCAAATTTCTCCATGGGCTCGCCCCTCCCTATCTCTGTAATCTCTTCCAGAAACACAACACAACACCCACCCCCCCCCCCCCAAACATGTCTGCTCTCCTCTAATTCTTCCCTCTTCAGCATCCCTGATTATAATCACTCAATATAATGGCCGTGCCTTCTGTTGTCTAGGCTCCAATCTCTGGACCTCCCTGCCTAAACGCCTCCGCCTCTCTTTCCTCCTTCAAGACGTTCCTTAAAACATACCTCTTTGACCAAGCTTTTGGTCACCTGTGCTAACTTCTACTTATGCGGCTCTGTGTCCAATTTTTTTCATCTCATAATACTCCTGTGAAGCACCTTGGGACATTAAAGCGCTATATAAATACAAGTTGTTGTTGTTATTGAGGTAGTGTGTGATATAATCTCACTAATTGCAGCAGTTGTTGCAAAGGATTTACCATTGAAAATTGTATTGGTATCACTCTTAATTCAACTCATCTAGTTCAACCTCTCATTAAAGGCCAGCCCAAATATTCAGACTCGTGATGCAGTACCTTTGTACCTCCCCAAATGTACATTCTTCTTACATGATAATGGGTGTGTACTTGAATGGAAAGGAAGTGACTAATGGTGTCCCGCAAGGATCTGTGCTGGGGTCTCAACTATTCATGATATTTATTAATGACTTAGATAACACAACAGAGAGCCATATAGCCAAGTTTGTCAATGGCACAAAGATTTGTGGTATAGTAAGTAGTGTAGACACAGAATTACATAGAATATACAGCACAGAAACAGGCCATTCAGCCCAATTAATCCATGCTGGCATTTATGCTCCACTCGAGCCTGCTCCCATCCTTCCTCATCTAACTATCAGCATAACCCTCTATTGCCTTTGCTCTCATATGCTTATCTCCCCTCCCCTTAAATGCATCTATACTATTTGCCTCAACTATTCCTTGTGGTAAAGAGCTCTGCATTCTCACCACTGTCTGGGTAAAGACGTTTCTTCTGAATTCCCTATTTGATTTATTGGTGACTACCTTGAATTGATGTCCTCTAGTTTTGCTTCCGCCGCCCCCCCCCCTCCCCTCCATCCACCCAAGTGGAAAAACACTCTGTCTACTCTATCAAAACCTTTCATAATTTTAAGAAAAGAGACACATTCTGTTCATCCTTTCCTGATAGGTGCAAGGTATAATCTCGCAATTCTGGTATCATCCTTGTAAATCATTTTTGTACCCTCTCTAGTGCCTCTATCCTTTTTATAATATGGCAGCCAGAACTATACACATCACCCCAAGAGTGGTCTAACCACGGTTCGATACAAGTTTAGCATAACTTCTTTACTTTTCAATCCTATTCCTCTAGAAATAAACCCTAGTTCTTGGTTTATTTTTTTTTAATTTAAAAAAGGCCTTGCATCGCTACTTTTAGTGATTTGTGTCTTTGTACTCCCAGATCCCTTTGCTCCTCTGTCCCATTTAGATTCTTATAGACAGGAGCATAAAATTACAAAAAACATTGAGATTAAATGAGTGGGTGACACTGTGGCAGATGGATTTCAATGCAAGGAAATGCAAGGTCATCCATTTTGGAGCAAAAATGGAGAATTATTTAAATGATGAAAAGCATTAAATGGAGGTCCAAAGATTTAAGGGGTCCATGTGCACAGATCACTAAAAGGCAGTAGCCAGGTACAAAAATATAATTAAAATGGCTAATGGAATATTAGCCTTTATAACGGGAGGGCTGGAATACAACAGGGAGGAAGTTCTGCTACAGCTATACAAAGCCCTGGCTAAACCACATCTGGAGTACTGTGTACAGTTCTCGGCACCACACCTTAGAAAGGGAATATTGGTCATGGAAGGAGTGCAACACAAATTCAGCAAAATGTTACTCTGACTCCAAGGATTAGATTATAAAGAGAAATTACATAAACTTGGCTTGTATTTCTTGGAATATAGACGTTTACGGTGTGATTTGATTGAGGTGTTAGGATTTTGAAAGGAACTAATAGGATAGAGAGAAATTGCATCCCAGAGTGCTCAAGGAAGTGGCCCTAGAAATAGTGGATGCATTGGTGATCATTTTCCAACAGTTTATCGACTCTGGATCAGTTGCCATGGACTGGAGGGTAGCTAATGTAACACCACTTTTTTAAAAAGGAGGGAGAGAGAAAACGGGTAATTGTAGACCAGTTAGCTTGACATCAGTAGTGGGGAAAATGTTGGAATCGATCATGAAGGATGAAATAGCAGCGCATTTGGAAAGCGGTGACAGGATCGGACCAAGTCAGCATGAATTTATGAAAGGGAAATCATGCTTGACGAATCTTCTGGAATTTTTTGAGGATGTAACTAGCAGAGTGGACAAGGGAGAACCAGTGGATGTGGTGTATTTGGACTTTCAGAAGGCTTTTGACAAGGTCCCACACAAAAGATTGGTGTGCAAAATCAATGCACACAGTATTGGGGGTAATATACTGACGTGGATAGGGAACTGGTTGGCAGACAGGAAGCAGTGAGTCGGGATAAACGGGTCCTTTTCAGAATGGCAGGCAGTGACTAGTGGGGTGCCGCAGGGCTCAGTGCTGGGACCCCAGCTCTTTACAATATACATTAACGATTTGGATGAAGGAATTGAGTGTAATATCTCCACGTTTGCAGATGACACTAAACTGGGTGGCGGTGTGAGCTGTGAGGAGGACGCCAAGAGGCTGCAGGGTGACTTGGACAGGTTAGATAAGTGGGTAAATGCATGGCAGATGCAGTATAATGTGGATAAATGTGAGGTTATCCATTTTTGGGGGCAAAAACACGAAGGCAGAATATTATCTGAATGGCGGCAGACTAGGAAAAGGGGAGGTGCAACGAGACCTGGGTGTCATGGTTCATCAGTCACTGAAAGTGGGCACGCAGGTACAGCAGGCGGTAAAGTAGGCAAATGGTATGTTGGCCTTCATAGCTAGGGGATTTGAATATAGAAACAGGGAGATCTTACTGCAGTTGTACAGGGCCTTAGTGAGGCCTCACCTGGAATATTGTGTTCAGTTTTGGTCTCCTAGTCTCCTCCCACTATTTATCAGGGACTTGGCCTGGAGGGTGGTCACGGAGCAGTCCCGTGCAACAAATTTTTAAGTCGGTTCACGGGCTCCCAGGCCGCCTGCAATTTCTGCGGTCTGGAAGAGTCCGTGCTCCACGTTTTTATGGAGTGTGCGAGGTTGCAGCCCCTGTTCCATTATTTAAAGGGGCTGCTCCTCAATTTCTGGTTGCACTTCAGTCCCACACTCCTGATTTTTGGGCACCCTGTGCGGGGAGCGGGTAGGTCCGAGGGCCTCCTCGTAGGACTGCTCCTGGGCACGGCCAAGGGTGCCATCAGCCGGTCCAGGCAGCAGGCGGTGGTTCAGCCTGACTGCCTGCCTCTCTTCCGCGCCTACATCCGGGCCAGGGTGTCCCTAGAGATGGAGCACGCGGTGTCCACCGGTACGCTCGCGGCCTTCCGCGAGAGGTGGGCGCCGGAGGGACTGGAGTGTATTGTTACCCCCGGCAACCAAATTTTAATTTGATTTTATTTGTTTTAAAGTTTAATTTGTTTTAATTGCCGGGTTTTAGTGTCCCCCTCCCCTTTTATAGGGGGCACTTGGGGAAAAAAAACTATGATTTTAGTGCCCAAAAAAAACACAAAAATCACCAAAAAAAAGAGGGCTGTTATGTGTCTGGAGTGTCCCCCAGATCGGGGGGCACTCGATCTACTGTTTATTTGTACTCCCCCAAAAGAGTGGTCTCCTAGTCTTAGGAAAGACATTCTTGCTATTGAGGGAGTGCAGCAAAGGTTCACCAAACTGATTCCAGGGATGGCTGGGCTGTCATGAGAGACTGGATCAACTGGGCCTTTATTCACTAGAGTTTAGAAGGATGAGAATGGATCTCATAGAAACATATAAGATTCTGACAGGACTGGACAGGTTAGATACAGGAAGAATGTCCAAAACCAGGGGACATAGTCTTAGGATAAGGGGTAGGCCATTTAGGACTGAGATGAGGAGAAACTTCTTCACTCAGAGTTGTTAACCTGTGGAATTCCCTGCCACAGAGAGTTGTTGATGCCAGTTCATTGGATATATTCCAGAGGGAGTTAGATAAAGGACTTATGGTTAAGGGGATCAGGGGGTATGGAGAGAAAGCAGGAAAGGGGTACTGAAGGAATGATCAGCCATGATCTTATTGAATGGCGGTGCAGGCTCGAAGGGCCGAATGGCCTACTCCTGCACCTATTTTCTATGTTTCTATGTTTTTTCCAATGGTACGGGAGCCTAGGACAAGCTTAAAATCAGAGCCTGGCCATACAGGAGAAAAGTTATGAAACACTTCATGCAAAGGGTGGTAGAAATGTGGAACTCTCTGCCACAAAATGCAGTAGAGGCTAGCTCAATTAATAATTTTGAGAGAGATTACATAAGAACACAAGAAATAGGAGTAGGCCATTTGGCCCCTCGAGCCTGCTCCGCCATTCAATAAGATCATGGCTGATCTGATCTTGGCCTCAACTCCACTTCCCTACCTGCTCCCCATAACACTTGACTCCCTTATCAGTCAAATTGATAAATTTCTGCACAGTCCAATCTAAGTATGCACCTTCCAACAGCAGTGACTGGTTCACAATCAGGAGTGATATCTGCATGAATTGTCTCCTCCCTGGTCCAAGGGCACGGAGATGCAGTGCACTGGCGATGGGGACTTTGTTTGAATGAGGCACCAGGAGAGCTTCCTTGGAGCCTGCTGGTCGGCTTGTCTGCTTCCCCGCGCTCCGTCCACCGAAGTACACAAAAGCAGTGGGGCGCAATGGATGGCGGCAACAGCAGCCCGGGAGATAGCCGCAGCGAGGGAAATGACTGCCGGCGAGGGCCCGGGTACAGGGAGCGGGAGCGGGAGCCGGCCGGTGGTGATGGTGCAGGGGGGGATGGGCACGGCCACCACGCCGGGGCTGCCTGTCGAGGTTCGCCGATTACCTGCATGTTGGGCACGAAGCCATGCTTGATCCTCCAACAGTTCTTGTGGATTTTATCCAGGTAAGCGAGCTCGTCGTTGTAGCTGCGACTCATTGCTGAAGCTGCTCTCACACCGCCAACAGCAACCGTCGCCCGAGCTCGAGCAGCTACCGCTGCCGCTATAGCTCAGGTCAGGCGGCGACGCACGAACGCGCTCCTGAGGGTTTTATTTTTCGAAACACGAAATCAGGAGTGCAGCAGATTCTTCTTAAACAAAGAACACGCCTCGCTGCAAAAATTACAAACTCTTCTGATCACAAAGCCCAAGACTGATTATAAACAAAGCCATTTAAGCATCTATGGCCTTTTTTGTGAAAGAAAGATGCTTAAGTTTCACTTAGGTTCAAGTCGAACACAAAAATCTAGGCTGACACTCCAGTGCAGTGCTGAGGGAGTGCTGCACTGTCGGGGTTGCCGTCTTTCAGATGAGATGTTAAACTGAGTCCCCCTCTGCTCTCTCAGGTGGACGTAAAAGATCTCTTGGCGCTATTTAGAAGAAGAGCAGAGGCGTTATCCTGGTGTCCTGACCAATATTTATCGCTCAATCAATATATTTTTTAAAACAGATTATCTGGTCATTATTACATTGCTGTTTGTGAGAGCTGCTGTGTGCAAATTGGCCGCTGCATTTCCCACATTATAACAGTGACGACACTCCAAAAAATACTTCATTAGCTGTAAAGCGCTTTGAGACATCAGATGGTTGTGAAAGACACTATAAATGCAAGTCTTTCTTTGCTTAAAACAGCTTATATTTATACATCAAAATGAGTCAGATATGACAAATTTTCTTTAAAAAACCATGGGCAAACCTTGTTTTGTACTAATCGATCTCCTGTGATGTTTCACATAGGAGTGTGGGAAATAATTGGACCAGGGTGAGCAGAGATAATTCAGCCTCAATTTTAAAGTCAAATATTCAGTCCTTATTTTTACATAATTGTTTGAAAAATCGCACAGCCAGTTGGAAAGTTGAGCTTAAGAGTTTATTTCCAGTTTAGAGTGAGGAGTTGGGAAATGGCTATGCAATTACAGCCTCCACCGCCACATAAGCTTCTCTGTTTGAATTATACAATCCCAATTTTTCAAGTGTTCATATTTGTATTTCATCGTACCAGGCAGCATCTTAATGAATCTGCATTGTACTCACTGTATTGCCTCAGCAGCCTTCCTATAATGTGGAGCCTAAAACTGTACACAGTACTCCAAAGTACTGGCCAAAGACTGCCCTAAGTGGAGGAAGTGCAGATAGGAGGGCGCTGAGCGCCTCGAGTCTCATCACCAAGAGCATGCAGAAACCAAGCACAGGCAACGAAAAGACCGTGCGGCAAACTTGTCCCACCCACCCTTTCCCTCAACGACTATCTGTCCCACCTGTGACAGGGACTGTAGTTCTCGTATTGGACTGTTCAGCCACCTAAGGACTCATTTTAAGAGTGGAAGCAAGTCTTCCTCGATTCTGAGGGACTGCCTATGATGTGGTCTTACTAAATTTTACATATCATTCTTTCTCGACTTTTATATTCTATACCTTTTACCATAAAACATAGTATCCCATTAACTTTTTAAGTCTTTATTCATTTGACGTGCCTTTTTAAATGTCTTGGAAACCAGAATCCCCAAATTCCTCTGCTCTTCCACATCATCCAACCTCCCCCATTCACTAGTTTTACCAAAATGTATCATCTCACACTGACTGACATCTGCCATTTTTTTGTCCATTTCACCATGTTATCAAATCCCCTTGCAGATTTCTTTGGTTCTCAGAATTTATACTATATCTCCTATTTTAGTATTGCATTTGGCTCGATATTCAAATCATTGATGTACAGTGAACAGAAGCAGTCTCAGAACAAAACGCTGTGGGACATTGCTACCCACTTCCAACCACTCTGAGAAACTGACCTTAACTCCTGCTCTGCTTCCTCCCTTCTAACTAGTTTGTAATCCAATTTGCTATGCTTCCTCTAATTCTATACTATATCTGGCCTTTGACACTGTCAACCGCGAGGGTCTATGGAGCATCCTCCTCCATTTCGGATGCCCCAAAAGTTCGTCACCATCCTCCGTCTGCTCCACGACGATATGCAGGCCGTGATCCTTACCAACGGATCCATCACAGACCCAATCCACGACCGGACCATGGTCAAACAGGGCTGCGTCATCGCCCCAACCCTCTTCTCAATCTTCCTCGCCGCCATGCTCCACCTCACTGTCAACAAGCTCCCCGCTGGAGTGGAACTAAACTACAGAACCAGTGGGAACGTGTTCAACCTGCGCCGTCTCCAGGCCAGGTTCAAGATCACCCCAACCTCTGTCGTCAGGCTACAGTATGCAGATGATGCCTGCGTCTGCGCACATACAGAGGTTGAACTCCAGGACATAGTCGACGTATTTACTGAGCCGTACGAAAGCATGGGCCTTACGCTAAACATCCGTAAGACAAAGGTCCTCCATCAGCCTGTCCTTGCCGCACAGGACTGCCCCCCCAGTCATCAAGATCCACGGCGTGGCCCTGGACAACGTGGACCACTTCCCATATCTCAGGAGCCTCCCATCAACAAGAGCAGGCATCGACGACGAGATCCAACACCATCTCCAGTGCACCAGTGCAGCCTTCAGCCGCCTGAGGAAAAGAGTGTTTGAAGACCAGGCCCTCAAAACTGCCACCAAGCTCATGGTCTACAGGGCTGTAATAATACCCGCCCTCCTGTATGGCTCAGAGACATGGACCATGTACAGTAGACACCTCAAGTTGCTGGAGAAATATCACCAACGATGTCTCCGCAAGATCCTACAAATCCCCTGGGAGGACAGGCGCACCAACATCAGCGTCCTCGTCCAGGCTAACATCCCCAGAATTGAAGCACTGACCACACTCGATCAGCTCCGCTGGGCAAGCCACATAGCTTGCATGCCAGACACGAGACTCCCAAAGCAAGCGTTCTACTCAGAACTCCTTCATGGCAAAGGAGCCAAAGGTGAACAGAGGAACCATTACAGGGACACCCTCAAAACCTCCCTGATAGGGTGCGGCATCCCCACTGATACCTGGGAGTCCCTGGCCAAAAACCACCCTAAGTGGAGGGAGTGCCTCCGAGAGGGTGCTGAGCACCTTGAGTCTCATCGCCGAGAGCATGCAGAAATCAAGCACATGCAGCGGAAAGAGCGTGCGGCAAATCTGTCCCACCCTCCCTTACCTTCAACGATTATCTGTCCCACCTGTGACAGGGACTGTGGCTCTCATATTGGACTGTTCAGCCACATAAGGACTCATTTTAAGAATGGAAGCAAGTCTCCCTCGATTCTGAGTGACTGCCTATGATGATGATGATGACTCCTTAATCTTCTCCAATAGTCTGTTGTGTGGTACATTGTCAAAGGCTTGATAAACACCCATGTACACCACTTCGACTGCATTTTTCCCATTCATTATATAGAAAAAAACATAGAAAAACATAGAAAATAGGTGCAGGAGCAGGCCATTCAGCCCTTCTAGCCTGCACCGCCATTCAATGAGTTCATGGCTGAACATGAAACTTCAGTACCCCCTTCCTGCTTTCTCGCCATACTCCTTGATCCCCCGAGTAGTAAGGACTTCATCTAACTCCCTTTTGAATATATTTAGTGAATTCTCCTCAACTACCTTCTGTGGTAGAGAATTCCACAGGTTCACCACTCTCTGGGTGAAGAAGTTTCTCCTCATCTCGGTCCTAAATGGCTTACCCCTTATCCTTAGACTGTGACCCCTGGTTCTGGACTTCCCCAACATTGGGAACATTCTTCCTGCATCCAACCTGTCCAAACCCGTCAGAATTTTAAACGTTTCTATGAGGTCCCCTCTCACTCTTCTGAACTCCAGTGAATACAAGCCCAGTTGATCCAGTCTTTCTTGATAGGTCAGTCCCACCATCCCGGGAATCAGTCTGGTGAATCTTCGCTGCACTCCCTCAATAGCAAGAATGTCCTTCCTCAAGTTAGGAGACCAAAACTGTACACAATACTCCAGGTGTGGCCTCACCAAGGCTCTGTACAACTGTAGCAATACCTCCCTGCCCCTGTACTCAAATCCCCTTCTGTCACCTTCTCACAAAACTTTATTAGATTTGTCAAACATGATCTTCCTTTCTGAAATCAATGTTGGCTGCTTCTAAATATTTACATGGAAGTTACAGGGATTTGGCCCAACCAGTCCATGTCACATTTTACCCTCCACACAAGCAACTAGTCCTATTCACATTTGCCTTGTACCAATATCACTTTATCCCATTTTCCACTCTTAGTCATCTGTGGCTATGTTGATAGTATCCTTGTCTCTGTGTCAGAGAGTGTGGGTTCAATTCCCACTCCAGACATTCGAGCACAAAAATCTAGGCTGATACTTCAGTGCAGTATCGAGGGAGGTGCCGTCTTTTGGTTGAAATGTTAAATTAAGGCTCTGTCTCCTCTCAGATCCCATGACACTATTTTGAAGAAGAACAGAGGCGTTCTCCATGGTGTCCAATATTTATCCCACAATCAACATGCCTAAAACAGATTATCTGGCCATTGCTGTATGTAGGAGCTTGCTGTGTGCAAATTGGCTGCCACATTTCTTACATAAGAACATAAGAAATAGGAGCAGGAGTAGGCCATTTGGCCCCACGAGCCTGCTCTGCCATACAATAAGATCATGGCTGATCTGATCATGAACTCAGCTCCACTTTCCTGCCCACTCCTCATAACCCTTTACTCCCTTATCGCTCAAAATCTGTTTATCTTCACCTTAAATATATTCAATGACCCAGCCTCCACAGCTCTCTGGGGCAGAGAATTCCATAGATTTACAACCCTCTGAGAGAAGAAATTTCTCCTCATCTCAGTTTTAAATGGGTGGCCCTCATTCTAAGACTACATCCCCTAGTTTTAGTTTCTCCCATGAGTGGCAATATCCTCTCTGCATCCACCTTGTCAAGCCACCTCATTATCTTATGTTTCAATAAGATCACCTCTCATTCTTCTGAACTCCAATGTGTATAGGCCCAACCTACTCAACCTATACTCATAAGTCAACCCCCTCATCTCCAGAATCAACCTAGTGAACATTCTCTGAACAGCCTCCAATGCAAGTATATCCTTCCTTAAATACAGAGACCAAAACTGTACGCAGTACTCCATGTGTGGCCTTACCAATACCCTGTACAGTTGTAGCAGGACTTCTCTGCTTTTATACTCTCTCCCCCTTGTAATAAAGGCCAACATTCTATTTGCCTCCCTGATTACTTGCCGTACCTGCATATTAACGTTTTGTGTTTCATGCACAAGGACCCCCAGGTCTCTCTGTACTGCAGCACTTTGCAATTTTTCTCCATGTAAATTATAATTTGCTTTTTTATTATTTCTGCCAAAGTGGATAACCTCACATTTTCCAACATTATAATCCACCTGCCAAATTATTGCCCACTCACCTAGCCTGTCTATATCCCTTTTCAGATTTTTTGTGTCCTCCTCACAATTGGCTTTCCCACCCATCTTTGTATCATCAGCAATCTTGGCTACATTATGCACTGTCATGTATCCTACATGGCTATTGTTGGTACTATCACAAGGTGTGCCACCAGACGGCACAGCACTGGGAGACTCGTAGGTTACCTGTACAGGTCTGCCTGGCCTAGTATAAAAGGCAGGCCACCAGGTGTGATCCTCACTCTGGAGTTAACTAATAAAGGAGTAAGGTCACTACAGTTCAAGTACAACACACTGCCTCGTGGAGTCATTACTAGAGCATCTAAAGGCACTACAATTGGCGACGAGATTACGAAACTTTCATGTGGAAATGGCTATCCTTGGTAAGTTGCAGCAGTTCGCCGATGGTGATGATTGGGACGCCTTTGTCGAGAGGCTCAAACATTTCTTCACAGCAAACGACCTGGCAGGAGACGACCCGGCCGCACTGGCTGATAAGTGCCGCGCTATCCTGTTAACCAGTTGTGTGCCCAACGTCTATGGCCTCGTCAGGGACTTGCTGGTACCAGCGAAGACAACGACCAAGTTGTACAAGGAGCTCGTAACCCTGATCCAGGAACAACTCAAGCCCAAGAAGAGCATCCTCACAGCCAGACACCGGTTCTACACCCACCGACGGCCTGAAGGCCAGGAAGTCGCGAAATACGCTGCAGACCTCAGGAGGCTGGCGGCTCCGTGCGAGTTCGGCACCCACCTCAACGAAGCGCTGCGGGACATTTTTTCATTGGAATTGGCCATGAGGGCCTTCTTCATAAGCTACTGTCGGCGGATACCACAGTCACACTGCAGAAGGCCATCTCTGTGAGCCAGTCATTCATGACCTCGACCTGCGGTTCTAGGCAGATGTCTCACCCTCAGGACTCAATCCCGACAGATACTGTGCACGTTTAGAGGCTGGACTGTAGAACGCGAACTCTCTCAGGGAAGAGAGAACAGGCATCCGAATCCCTTAACGCAGAATCCGCTGAAGAGGTCAAATCGAGTAGCACCATGCTGGTGTTGCGGAGGGAATCACAGGGCTCACCCGTGCTGCTTTAAAGACTGGGTATGCAAAGGCTGCAGCACAAAGGGCCATTTCCAGCGAATGTGTAAGAGAAATTTGACTCACTGTGTCTATGAAGAGTCTGCAGATGGCCATGAATCCAGCGTGGATTATGAATCAATAGGCAGAGAGGGAGCCCAGTTCCACGGGGAGGTACATAGCATGTTTACCTGCACCACCGAGTGTTCCCCGCTGAAGATGGAAGTCGAGATAGAGGGAGCTCCAGTCTTCATGGAAGTGGACATGGAGACGAGCCAGTCAGTGATGAATCAAGGAGCTTTTGAGAGGCCATGGGACAATCCGGCTGAACGACCCGAATTGGTCCCGGTTCAGGCAAAGCTGCACACCTACACCAATGAAATTATCCCAGTCGTTGGTAGTGTGTATGTAAAGGTATTCCATGATAGCACAATGCACAAGTTACCTCTGTGGATTGTTGCAGGTGATGGACCAACGCTGCTTGGCAGAAGGTGGATGGAGAAGATCCATTGGAAGTGGGAAGATTTCATCCCTCCAGCGATCAGCGACCTCCGCGCTCAGAGGCAAAGCAAGCCCTCACCTGAGAGTGGACCCGCCACCGGAGAGCGTACCAGCACAGCACTCGAGACACAGACCGCTCAGCACAACTGCATGGAGATGATCCAGCTGAGACGACCCAAACGCATCTTCCAGGCTCCAGTGGCAGGACTCTGGAGGAAGAAAATCGGATCCGGAAGCGACTTCCCAATGGTGGAGGGAGAAGAGGATCACCGCAGCCAACATCGTGGATGAAGGAAAGATAGCGCCCAAACCACGAGGTGATGCGCTGAAGACAAAGATGGCCGCGGCCAGACCATGAGGTGCAGCGCTGATGGAGCAACACGTGGCACCAAACAGAGAAGCGGATTGGGGTAAAGCAAGCAAGGCTCTCTTAAAGGAGGCCTGCATCCTGTTATGTCTATAAGCATTCCATTAATGACTCCACGAGGCAAGGTATTATACTTGAATTGTGGTGACCTTAGTCCATTTATTACAATTCCTGAGTAAGGCACAGTATGGTGAGCTCCCTTTTATACCTGGTTACTTGTCGTGTACAGGTGCCCTCTAGGTCTCCACCAGTTGCACCCTCTGGTGGTACAAGCATAGTGTATACAGTGTGAAGGTAAGTCTTAAGTAACTGTACATTGAGTATACAGGGAGTATACTTATGTTATACATACACAACATCACTCTCCCATAAGTCTTGTGCCACTGGCCTTTGCATTGTGTGCTCTGGCCCTAGACTTGAGTGCCCAAAACCCTTGCACCTTGTCCAAGCTTTGGCTAGGCTCCCTCCCTGTTGATCCCCAATTCCTTATTACCAGAACATTGGGAAATGGTCAGCAGTGGATGATTTGAGGTTGCAGTGGGGGTTGAGTGGGTTTTGGATGTGATCCATGTGTGTCCATGGCTACATACATCCATTCCCCCCCCCCGCCCCCATACATAGACCATGTGTGTGGCTCAACACCTGCATGTGCATACATGTACAGAAAAAAAGAACAAAAAAAAACATAGGATTAATTACATCATTGTTTGGGTTCTGTAGTAGTGGAACAAGTACATTTTACAGATAAGGTACATACGTGGTATCACAGTCTTGCCCCTGGGTTGTGTAGGTGCAGGTGGGTGAGGATGCTAGTTTCAGAGTGACCGCAATGTGTCCAGGTTGTCTGATGGCGGCACTGCACCCCCTGCCAGCTGGGTGGGCTCGGATCGCTCACCTGGCTGAGTCTCAGGGCCTTTGCCGTTGCCTAGTGGTGGGCCTCCCTGTCCTCCTTTGAGGGCTGTGGTGTCTCTTTGCTGCCCTTCAGCGATAGTGGGAGCCGAGTCATCCCAGGTCCCGTTGGGAAAGCTGGAGGGTGCTAGCCTCTTGCTCCCGGTACTGGTCCTGGTGGCCAGAGAGGTGGAGCCGATCAGGAGCAGGGTACCGGTAGTGGTGCCTTTTCCGTTCGCTGATCGCTGGCCCTGCAGCTGGTTTGCTCCCTCTGTGTGTGGCCACGCTCCCTGGGGCATCACATTGGTCCCGGAGGCGCAGGCTACATGGTCGGGTAGCCCGCTGGACCTGGGTGCTTCCGATGGGAGGTTGCCTTTGGTTTTGTCGGCATGCATGTAAATCCCAGCATCATACATCATCACTTTGTTTACTCTCACAATACATTGGTTCCGACTGCAATTGCCCGACTTATCATGGTTAGTTACATTTACAAACTTGAAATTGTCAGTTACATCTTTTACATATGTATCACTGTCATTGCTGTATAAAGAGTGGAACTGTCCCTTTAATTGTGATGGGTCAGCTCCACCTCTCAAGCACCCGATGGCACCGACTGCCATGAGCCTGAAGGAGCCTGCACCAAGGCCATATCCCTAGATGTAGGCTCACTCGCCACTGGTCCTCCGAAGGAAACAGGCACCAGCCAGGATCCCAAACCAAATAACGCCCAGGCCAGTGAGTTAGCAGTTCCCTGTGCACTGCTAGAAGACAGCTTCCCAGGGAGCAGCTGTGACCCAGGGCGCAAAGAAAGGACAGGGAAGTCACAGACATCTGTGAACCGGCCCAATGCAAGGGACCACGGCAACAGCCCGGAGAGCAGGCTACGCGAGCCAACCGGGTTCCCACTGCCAGCACCGGGCACTGAGCCGCCACCAGATTGCAGGGACACAACCCAGCAGCTCCAGAACTAGTTTGTCCTCACACACTGGTCACTGCATCGATAAGGCATCTAACGTACTTGTCGCACCATGGAACCACACAAAAACAAAAAAAAATGCAAAACCCACTTACCTGTACATGAATGTTAGAAGCCCCCACCATAATCGATGTGGGGAGGGGGGGGTGTGGAGAATGGAGTAGTCAGAGACACACTCACACAACCAGCAACCACCAGCACGCTACTGCACCAACTACTCACCCAAGGTTGAAGTGACCCGCCAAGGGTCAACCAGACAGAGCCCACATAAAGCAAATCCAGAGCACAGTCAATGCAGAGGCGATTTGCACTGAGGGCTTAGGGAGGAGTGATGTCATGTATCCTACATGGCTACTGTTGGTACTATCACAAGGTGTGCCACCAGAGGGAACAGCAGTGGAAGACTTGTAGGTTACCTGTACAGGTGTGCCTGGCCTAATATAAAAGGCAGGCCACCAGGTGTGATCTTCACTCTGGAGTTAGCAAATAAAGGACTAAGGTCACTACAGTTCAAGTACAACACGTTGCCTCATGGAGTCATTATTAGAGCATCTAAGATCACAACAATTGGCGACGAGATTACGAACTTTCATTTGAAAATGGCTACCCTTGGTACGTTGCAGCAGTTCGCCGATGGTGATGATTGGGACGCCTTTGTGGAGAGGCTCAAACATTTCTTCACAGCAAGTGACCTGGCAGGAGACGACCCGGCCACACTGGCTGATAAGCGCAGAGTTATCTTACTAACCAGTTGTGGACCCACCATCGCTGTCCTCGTCAGGGACTTGTTGGCACCAGTGAAGAGAACGACCAAGACGTACAAGGAGCTCGTAACCCTGATCCATGAGCAACTCAAGCCCAAGGAGAGCATTCTCACAGCCAGACACTGGTTCTATACCCACCGACGGCCCAAAGGCCAGGAAGTCGCGAAATACGCCGCAGACTTCAGGAGGCTGGCGGCACCGTGCAAGTTCGGCAACCACCTCAACAAAGCGCAGCATGATATTTTTGTCATTGGAATTGGCCATGAAGTCCTTCTTCACAAGCTACTGTCGGCAGATACCACAGTCACACTGCAGAAGGCCATCTCTGTGAGCCAGTCATTCATGACCTCGACCTGCGGATCTAGGCAGCTGTCTCACCCTCAGGACTCAAACCAGGCAGGTACTGTACACAGAGTGGCGGCATTTAAAGGCTGGACTGTAGAGCATGAACCCTCTCAGGGAAGAGAGAACAGGCCCCGAGTCTCTTAACTCAGAGTCCGCCAAGGGGGGCTAATCGAGTAGCACCATGCTGGCATTGTGGAGGGCTCACGAGTGCCGCTTTAAAGACTGTATGCAAAGGCTGCAGCACAAAGGGCCACCTCCAGCGAATGTGTAAGAGAAATATGACTCACTGTGTCGATGAAGAGTCTGCAGATGGCCATGAATCCAGCACGGATTATGAAACGATAGGCAGAGAGGCAGCTCAGCCCCACGATGAGGTACATAGCATGTTTACCTACACCCCCGAGTGTTCCCCGCTGAAGATGGAAGTTGAGATAGATGGCATTCCAGTCTGCATGGAAGTGGACACAGGGGCGAGCCAGTCAGTACTGAATCAAGAAGCCATTGAAAGGCTATGGGACAATCAAGCTGAACGACACAGGTTGGTCCCCGTTAGGCAAAGCTGCATATCTACACCGATGAAATTATTGCAGTCGTTGGTGGTAGGAATGTAAAGGTGCTCCATGATGGGGTGGTGCACAAGTTACCTCTGTGGATTGTTGCAGGTGATGGACCAACGCTGCTCGGCAGAAGATACATTGGAAGTGAGAAGACTTCAACGTTCCAGCGATCGACGTGTTCAGAGGCACAGCAAGCCCTCACTTGAGGGTGGACCCGGCACCAGAGAGCAGACCAGCACAGCACCCGAGGCATAGAGCGCTCAGCACGACTACGGGTAGATGATCCAGCTGAGACAACCCGAATGCACCTTCCAGGCTCCAGTGGCAGGACTCCAGAGGAAAAAAATCGGATCCAGAGGCGACTTTCCAGCTTCGGTGGCAGAACCCGAGAGAAGAAGGTCACCGCAGTCGATATCGTGGATGGAGGAAAGATGGTGCCCAAACCACGAGGTGAGGCACCGAAGGAAAAGATGGCCAAGGCCAGACCACGAGGTGCAGCGCTGATGGAGCAACACGTGGCACTAACCGGAGAAGAGGATTGGGATAAAGCAAGCAAGGCTCTCTTAAAGGAGGCCTGCAACCCACTACAATTAAAGGGGCAGTTCCACACACTCAAGCAATGTAATAGCAGCTGTAAGTTAGAGACAAAATGTGTAACTGACGATCAGAGTTGTGTACATGCAATAAGCAAGGAAATGTCACGCGATCATGTAAAATGTGTAATTGATGATCTGAATTGTGTACATGCAACCAGCGAGGAAAAGTCACGCAATCGCGAACGGAACTACAGAGTATCCATCATAAGTAATGAAAAGTTGTGCAATGTAGGATTTCAACTGCGCGCAGCCAATGCAGCAGGCAGACACCCATCGGGAGCACACAGGTCCAGCGAGCTACCCAATGCTGTAGCCTGCGTCCTGGGGACCAGAGTTATGCACCATGGAGTGTGGCCACAAGCAGCCAACACACACGAGCTACAGAGCAAGCGACCTCAGCAGGGCAACGGCACCGGTATCACTACCCTGCCCCTGATCGGCTCCACCTCTCAGGCACCCGATGGCACCAACCGCCACGAGCCTGGAAGAGCAAACTGTGGTAAGGTGCAGTCCCCAGACCCCATCACCACCAAGGCCATGCCCATAAACGAAGGGTCACCTGCTACAGCCCCCCCCAAAAGGGACTGGGACTAGTCAGGATCCCAAACCAAACAACACCCAGGCCAGCGAGTCAGCAGTTCCCTGTGCACTGTGTCATGTATTCAACTGTCATTGTAACCCATGTATAAGCTGACCTAAGTTGTATACCTTGAGAACACTGACCAGAGGGGGCGAACTTGTGGGAGACACTCCTAACCTGGACTTTCCGGTATAAAAGGGGAAATTCCACCCACTGTCTGCCTCTTCAGGTAATAAAGGTAACTGGTCACAGGGTGATCTTTTCTCAAGTATGGGCCTTGTGTGCATTTATACTGTATAGTAAGGACATTTTATTGGCGACGAGAAATTGGGATTTAAACCACGCGAGCATGGCCACCAGTGGCACAGAAGAGAGGTACTGTGTTGGTGATGATTGGGACGACTTTATTGAGAGACTACAGCAAAGTTTTGTCACTAAGGAATGGTTGGGACAGGATTCGGCGGACAAACGCAGGGCTCATCTCCTAACGGTTTGTGGATCCAGAATGTACTCCCTGATGAAGGATCTTCTAGCGCCAGAGAAGCCGGCGGACAAGACGTTCGAAGAGCTCAGTAAGTTGATTGGGGAACACCTTAAACCGGCGAGCAGCATGCACATGGCGAGACACCAGTTTTACACGCACCGGTGGCGAGAAGGGCAAAGCGTTACAGACTTCGTGACAGATCTCAGGCGACTGGTGAGCCTATGTAAGTTCCCAGATGCATGCAGCTGCGAGACTTTTTTATTGAGGGCATCGGGCACACTGGGGTTTTCAGGAAACTGATTGAGACCAAAGACTTGACTTTGGAAGTGGTGGCTATGATAGCCCAGACAATTGTCTCAGGGGAGGAAGAGACCAGAATGATTTATGGCAAAAATCTTGCCTCAAATGCGGCAAACGACCAGGGAGTCAACATTGTTAACGCGGCACATAGTTCTCTAGGCAGACAAAGGCAATCAGACATGCCTCAGCATGCAGTCGAACCCAATGGGGGAATTCAACAGAGACAATGGCTAGCTGAATGGTGATTCATGCCATCGCAATGCACAATATGGCCAGTAATGGGGCCATCAGCACCCGTTAATGGTGCACTTAAGGACAGTTACGGAGACGGTCAGAGATGATCGACTGGTAATGGATCTTTTGTTTCCAACAACGGGGTCTCCAGCTCATGCTGGAGGTGTGGAGGCAAACACCCAGCCAGAGCTTGCAGATATCAGCAATATACCTGCAGTAATTGCAACATCAGCGGTCACTTGGCATATATGTGCAGGAAGCCTGTGGTCAGGTTGATGTACGAGGAGGACGGGCCTGATATAAACCCTATGAGGCCAAATAAATACTGGGGGAAATCACTGGAAGCTGAAGTTCAGCGAGTTCATGTGGAGCATATATACAGTTCATAAACCAGGACGCCACCGATAATGGTGAAAGTGCTCCTCAATAGCATCCCAGTATTAATGGAGCTAGACACGGGGGCCGGCCAGTCCCTAGTGAGTATCAAACAGTTCGAAAGGTTGTGGGTGTCCAAGGACAGGAGGCCAAAATTATTGCCGATTGACGCGCTGTTACGGACATATACAAAGGCAGCACCACGGTAGTTGTGACCCACAAAGATTCGGAGAACAGGTTGCCACTCTGGATTGTCCCGGGGGATGGTTCCGCACTACTGGGGGGGAGTTGGCTTGCTGTCATGAACTGGAAATGGGGCGATGTCAATGCAATTTCTTCTGTGGAGCGAGTATCATGCTCACAGGTCCTGGACAAATTTGACTCATTATTTCAACCCGGCACCTGCACTTTCATAGGGACCAAGATAGTGATTCACATAAACCCGGATGCCAGACCAGTACACCACAAGGCCAGAGCGATGCCGTATGTGATGTGAGAAAAGATAGAATGCGAATTGGACTGCCTGCTGAGGGAAGGCATCATCTCGCCAGTCGAATTCAGTGACTGGGCGAGCCCGATCGTGCCAGTGCTCAAGGCGGATGGGTCAGTCAGGATATGTGGCGATTACAAGGCCACCATCAATCGGGTGTCACTCCAAGACCAGTACCCGCTACCGAGAGCGGAGGACCTCTTTGCGACGCTATCCAGTGGAAAACTTTTTTCAAAATTGGACCTGACCTCAGCTTACATGACCCAGGAGCTGGCGAGTGAATCGAAGAAGCTGACCATCATCACGACACACAAGGGGTTGTTTGAGTATAACAGATGTCCGTTCAGGATTCATTCGGCTGCCGCGATCTTTCAGCGAAATATGGAAAGCCTCCTCAAGTCGATTCCAAGGACGGTGGTTTTTCAAGACAACATCCTCATCACGGGTCGCAATACTGAAGAACACCTCCACAACCTGGAGGAGGTGCTACGTAGACTGGACTGGGTAGGGCTGCGACTGAAAAAGGCGAAGTGCGTCTTCTTAGCTCCAGAGGTAGAATTCCTGGGGAGGAGGGTTGCAGCAGACGGGATCAGACCTACTGCGTCCAAAACGGAAGTGATCCAGAGAGCACCCAGACCCCGTAACACGACGGAGCTGCGTTCGTTCCTGGGGTTCCTGAACTATTTTGGCAACTGTCTTCCCATATTGAGCACGTTGTTAGAGCTGCTACACGTGCTCCTACGCAAAGGTCGCGATTGGGTCTGGGGGGACAGCCAGGAAAGGGCTTTTGATAGAGCACGCAATTTGTTATGCTCCAACAAACTGTTAACATTATATGACCCGTGTAAGAAACTAGTTTTAACGTGTGATGCGTCGTCCTATGGGGTCAGGTGTGTGTTGCAGCATGTGAATGCCAATGGTCAGTTACAGCCGGTAGCTTATGCCTCCAGAAGTCTGTCCCGGGCAGAAAGGGGCTACGGGATGGTAGAAAAGGAAGCGCTAGCATGTGTATATGCAGTAAAAAAAATGCACTAGTACCTGTTTTGCAGGAAATTTGAGCTGGAGACAGATCACAAACCCCTAACGTCTCTTTTGGCTGACAACAAGGCCATAAATGCGAATGCATCGGCCCGCATACAGAGGTGGGCACTTACGTTAGCCACCTATGACTACACAATTCGGCACAGACAGGGCACTGAAAACTGTGCCGATGCACTCAGCAGGCTACCACTAGTCACCACTAAGGGGGCAGCTGAGCATGATGCTGAGATAGTCATGGCTGTTGAAGCTTTCGAAAGCAAAGTCTCACCTGTGACAGCCTGTCAGATTAAAGTCTGGACAAATAAAGACCCGCTACTGTCTTTAGTTAAGAAATGTGTCCTGAATGGGGACTGGGCTGCCACGTACGGGGCATGCCCTGAGGAGTTTAAACCGTTTCATAGGCACAAGGATGAACTCTCGATTCAGGCAGATTGCCTACTGTGGGGAAACCAAGTAGTCATGTCCCAGAAGGGCAGAGAGGTGTTTATCAGAGAACTTCACAATGAGCACCCGGGCATTGTCATGATGAAGGCAATTGCCAGGACACACGTTTGGAGGCCAGGGATAGATGTAGACCTGGAACTTTGTGTTCGCAGGTGCAACACGTGTACTCAGCTGGGCAATGCACCCAGGAAAGCCCCCCTTAGCCCCTGGTCCTGGCCCGCCAAGCCATGGTCACGCATCCATGTGGACTATGCAGGTCCTTTCATGGGAAAAATGTTTTTGGTTACAGTAGACGCCTACTCCAAATCGATTGAGTGTGTCATTTTAAATTCAAGCACATCCTCTGCCACAGTAGAAAGTCTGCGGGCAATGTTTGCCGCCCATGGTCTACCGGATGTCTTGGTCAGCGACATTGGCCCGTGCTTCACAAGCACTGAATTCCAGGACTTCATGGCAGGCAATGGAATCAACCATGTCAGAACGGCACCGTTCAAGCCGGCCTCAAATGGCCAGGCGGAATGAGCAGTGCAGATAATCAAACAGGGGATGCTCAGAATTCAAGAGGGTTCCCTACAAAGCTGCTTATCACGCCTCCTGTTGGCCAATAGATCGCGATCACACCCGCTCACAGGGGTTCCACCCGCAGAGCTGCTAATGAAAAGGACGCTCAAAACCAGGTTATCCCTTATACACCCTACTATGAAAGAAATTGTTGAGAGCAGGCGTCAGTCACAATGTGACTACCATGATAGGAATGCGAGGGCGCGATGTATTGATGTCAATGACCCTGTTTTTGTCCTTAATTACGCTGCAGGGCCCAAATGGCTTGCAGGCACTGTGATTGCCAAAGAGGGGAATAAGGTTTTGGTAGTTAAACTTACCAATGGACAAATCTGCCGCAAACACGTGGATCAAACTAAAAGGAGGTTCAGCAACCCCATAGAAAAAGCAGAGGAAGAACACGACGTAGAGTTTACTCCACCACAGGTGACCAAACACCGGAACCAAGTGGAGGAGAGCCCAGTCACTGTGGGCAGTCCGGACAGGCCTGAGGCACCGCAAACAGCAGACACTCAGGCCAGCGCCCAACAACCGGAGCCCCAACCCAGGCGCTCTACAAGGGAACGTAAACCACCAGAGAGACTCAACCTGTGATCCCAATAAGACTTTGGGGGGGAGGTGATGTCATGTATTCAACTGTCATTGTAACCCATGTATAAGCTGACCTAAGTTGTATACCTTGAGAACATTGACCACAAGGGACGAACTTGTGGGAGACACTCCTAACCTGGACTTTCCGGAAGCTCCACCCACCATCTGCCTCTTCAGGTCTCAGTAATAAAGGTAACTGGTCACAGAGTGATCTTTTCTCAAGTATGGGCCTCGAGTGCATTTATACTGTATAGTAAGGACATATTACACTGCTAGACAACAGCTCCTCAGGGAGCAGCAGCGACCCAGAGCGCAAAGAAAGAACAGGGAGGTCACAGGAATCTGTGAACCTGCCCGAAGCTAGGAACCACGGCAACCGCCCCAAGAGCAGGCAACTTGAGAAAACCGGGTTCCCACTACCAGCACTGGGAACCGCGCCGCCACCGCCACCAGACTGCAGGGACACCATCCAGCAATTCTGGAACTACTTTGTCCTTACGCACCGGTCACCGTATCGATAATGTATCTCACCAGTCTAACGTTACTTGTCTCATAACCGAACCACAAATGTAATGCAACCTTGTTTTTCTGAACTTGAATGTATATGAATGCAATGAGCCTCTGGCATAATCTATATGTGGGGGTGGGGGTGCGGGGAGAATGGAGTGGTCAGGGACACACACAAACAGCAACCACCAGCACTCTACTGCACCAATCACTCACCCAAGATTGAAACAACCTGCCAAGGGTCAATCGGATAGAGCCCAGATAGAGCTAAGCCCAGAGCATAGTCAACGCAGAGGCGATTTGCACAAAAGGCTTAGGGGAGAGTGATGTCATGTATCCTATATGGCTGCTGTTGGTACTATCACAAGGTGTGCCACCAGAGGGCACAGCAGTGGGAGACTTATAGGTTACCTGTACACGTGTGCCTGGCCTAGTATAAAAGGCAGGCCAGCAGGTGTGATCCTCACTCTGGAGTTAGCAAATAAAGGACTAAGGTCACTACAGTTCAAGTACAACACGTTGCCTCGTGGAGTCATTGTTAGAGCATCTAAGGACACAACAGATGTATCCTGCTATATCCCAGTATTTTGTTATCCTATAACTTAACTAAGCTAGCTAACTTCTCCCCAATACTGTACTTTACTTTTATTTATTATAATCAGTCATCTTGCTTTTAACCAATTCAGGATTTAATCCTCCTCAATATCCTTTCTTTTTTAAACACTGAAGCGAAACACCTGCCAACTTCTGTTTATTATCTCCTAACTCACTATCCTCTCCTCTCAGGGGGTCCCATCTCACATTTAACAATTAGTTTTATTGATATATTTGTAGAATATTTTACAAGTGTGGCTCAGTGGGTAGCACACTTGCCTGAGTCAGAAGGTTGTAGGTTCAAGTCCCACTCCAGGAACTTGCGCATATAATTATTGTCTGACACGCCAGTGCAGTGTTGCACTGTCGGAGGTGCCGTCTTTTGGATGAGATGTTAAGCCGAGGCCCCATCTGTTATGTCTCAAATAAAGCAATGTGACTGAGTACTGTAGACTTGAGTAAGTGTGACTTTAGTCTCTTTATTCTGACTCCAGAGTGCCAGCACAGAATGGGAGGCCTGCTTATCTGCAGTACTCCCAAGGGATGGTGGGATCCCTTGGGACTCCAACAGATGCGTCCTCTGGTGGCAGTAGAATGCTGGTTACAAGGTGTTGCATACATAACATCACCCCCCGCCGCCCCCCCCACCAAAGTCAATAGTACACTTATTTACAGGGTGAGACGATTTGGGGCTTTCCGCTCCCTAGTCGATCATCTCAGTACAAACACAGGTGTAGGTGAGTTGGTTGGGCCTTCGCTGGGCTGCTGCGCAGCTGGCCTTGCAGGGGTGCTGGGGATGATGATTTCAGCTTCGTGGTCAACCATGATATCGGTTGCTACTTGTGTGTGTATCGGAGGGTCGAAGTTGGTGGTGTCCTCTTCAGGTTGCTCGTGGCTGTCTGTGAATCACAGTTTGGTTTGGTCCAAATGCTTTCTGCAAGTTAGTCCATTTGCAAATTTGACCTCAAACACCCTACTCCCTTCTTTGGCTATGACAGTGCCAGCAAGCCATTTGGGACAATGTCCATAGTTGAGTAAAAATACAGGGTCATTGACAAATTTGCGCGATCATGGTACACGCTTTGTTGATGCCGTCTGCCCTCGACATGATCATGGAGATCAGGGTGGACTAGAGAGAGCCTTGTTTTGAGTGCCCTTTTCATGAGCAGTTCGTCAGGGGGAACCCTGGTGAGCGAGTGGGGTCTTGTGCGGTAACTGAGTAGGTCTCGGGACAGGTGGGTCTGCAGGGAGCCTTTCGACATGCATTTCAAGCTTTGCTCGATGTTTTGGACTGCCCGTTCTGCCTGGCCATTTGATGCGGGCTTGAACAGGGCAGATGTGACATGCTTGATCCCATTGCGGGTCATGAATTCCTTGAATTCAGCGCTGGTGAAGCACAGCCCATTGCCGCTGACAAGGACATCAGGCAGCCCGTGCGTGGCAAACATGGCTCGTAGGCTCTTGATGGTGGCAGTGGAAGTGCTTACAGAGCATCAACAACAACCAAAAACATTTTGCCTAGAAACGGGCCAGCGAAGTCAACGTGGATCCTAGACCACGGTTTGGAGGGCCATGACCACAAACTTAGCGGTGCCTCCCTGGGTGCATTGCTCAGTTGAGAGCAAGTGTTGCATTGGTGCACGCAAGACTCCAAATCTGAGTCAATGCCAGGCCACCACACATGGGATCTGCCTATAGCTTTCATCATTACTATGCCTGGGTGGGTACTGTGTAGGTCGCATATGAACGTTTCCCTGCCTTTCTTCGGCAAAAACATGCGATTACCCCACAAAAGACAGTCCGCCTGTATGAACATTTCATCTTTGCACCGCTGGAATGACTTGATCTCCTCATGCATCTCCGCTGGGACGCTGGACCAGCACCCCTGGAGGACACAGTTTTTTACAAGGGACAGTAAAGGATCCTGGCTGGTCCAGGTCCTGATCTGGCGGGCCGTAATGGGTGACTTTTTGTTTTCAATGCATCCATCACCAAGAGCAAGTCTGCAGGCTGTGCCATTTCCACCCCGATGGTGGGCAATGGTAGCCGACTGAGAGCATCAGCGCAGTTCTCTGTGCTTGACCTGTGGTGAATTACATAGTTATATGCAGACAGCGTGAGCGCCCATCTTTGGATGCAAGCAGAGGCATTGGTATTAATACCTTTGCTCTCTGAAAATAGCGATATGAGCGGCTTATGGTCAGTTTCTAACTCAAACTTAAGCCGAAACAGTTACTGATGCATTTTTTTTATCCCGTAAATGCATGCTACAGCTTCTTTTTCAATCATGCTGTAGGCCCTTTCGGCCTTGGACAAACTCCTGGAAGCATAAGCAACCGGTTGCAATGTTCCCGATTCGTTTGCTTGTTGTAACATACACCCGACCCTGTACGAAGATGCATCGCAAGCTAGTACTAAATGTTTACATAGGTCATACAGAACAAGCAGTTTGTTGGAACATAACAGATTTCTGGCTTTCTCAAAAGCAGTCTCTTGTGATTTCCCCCATACCCAGTCATCTCCCTTGCGTAGCAACACATGTAGAAGGTTCTAGCAAGGTGCTTAACCCGGGTAGGAAATTACCAAAATAATTGAGGAGTCCCAGGAATGATCGCAGCTCCGTCACGTTCTGTAGTCTCGGCGCATTCTTGATGGCCTCCGTCTTGGCGTCAGTGGGTCTGATGCCGTCTGCCGCGATTCTTCTCCCTAAGAACTCGACTTCTGGTGCCAGGAAAACACACTTTGAGCGTTTCAACCTGAGTCCCACACGATCTAGCCGACTTAGAACCTCTTCCAGGTTCTGCAAGTGTTCGATGGTGTCCCGACCTGTGACCAGTATGTCGTCCTGGAAAACCACGGTGCGCGGAACCGACTTTAGCAAACTCTCCATGTTCCTTTGAAAAATAGCCGCGGCTGATCAAATCCCAAACGGGCATCTGTTGTAGATGAGCAGGCCTTATTGCGTGTTGATGCAGGTAAGGTCTTTCGAAGATTCCGCCAGCTCCTGCGTCATGTAGGCCGAGGTGATGTCCAACTTGGTGAATGTCTTCCCTCCTGCCAGCATCGCAAATAGATCGTCTGCCTTGAATAGCTGGTACTGGTTGTACAGCGAAAAACGGTTAATCGTTACTTTATAGTCCCCACAATTTCTGACCATGCCATCGCCCTTGAGAACCAGAACAATCGGATTGGCCCACTTGTTGAACTCCACCGGTGCGATGATGCCCTCTCGTTGCAACCTGTCCAGCTCAATTCCCACTTTCTCTCGCATCTTGTATGGCATCGCACATGCCTTATGATGAATCGGCCGTGTACCGGGAACCAAGTGGATCTGCACCTTCGGTCCAGAGAAATTTCCGATGCCTGCTGAAACAACGACGGGAACTTAGAAACATAGAAACATAGAAAATAGGTGCAGGAGTAGGCCATTCAGCCCTTCAAGCCTGCACCGCCATTCAATGAGTTCATGGCTGAACATGCAACTTCAGTACCCCATTCCTGCTTTCTCGCCATACCCCTTGATCCCCCCTAGTAGTAAGGACTACATCTAACTCCTTTTGAATATATTTGGACAATTGGCCTCAACAACTTTCTGTGGTAGAGAATTCCACTCTCTGGGTGAAGAAGTTTCTCCTCATCTCGGTCCTAAATGGCTTACCCCTTATCCTTAGACTGTGACCCCTAGTTCTGGACTTCCCCAACATTGGGAACATTCTTCCTACATCTAACCTGTCTAAACCCGTCAGAATTTTAAACGTTTCTATGAGATACCCTCTCACTCTTCTGAACTCCAGTGAATACAAGCCCAGTTGATCCAGTCTTTCTTGATATGTCAGTCCCGCCATCCCGGGAATCAGTCTGGTGAACCTTCGCTGCACTCCCTCAATAGCAAGAATGTCCTTCCTCAAGTTAGGAGACCAAAACTGTACACAATACTCCAGGTGTGGCCTCACCAAGCCCCTGTACAACTGTAGCAACACCTCCCTGCCCCTGTACTCAAATCCCCTCGCTATGAAGGCCAACATGCCATTTGCTTTCTTAACCGCCTGCTGTACCTGCATGCCAACCTTCAATGACTGATGTACCATGACACCCAGGTCTCGTTGCACCTCCTGTTTTCCTAATCTGTCACCATTCAGATAATAGTCTGTCTCTCTGTTTTTACCACCAAAGTGGATAACCTCACATTTATCCACATTATACTTCATCTGCCATGCATTTGCCCACTCACCTAACCTATCCAAGTCACTCTGCAGCCTCATAGCATCCTCCTCGCAGCTCACACTGCCACCTAACTTAGTGTCATCCGCAAATTTGGAGATACTACATTTAATCCCCTCGTCTAAATCATTAATGTACAGTGTAAACAGCTGGGGCCCCAGCACAGAATCTTGCGGTACCCCATTAGTCACTGCCTGCCATTCTGAAAAATACCCATTTACTTCTACTCTTTGCTTCCTGTCTGCCAACCAGTTCTCAATCCATATCAGCACACTACCCCCAATCCCATGTGCTTTAACTTTGCACATTAATCTCTTGTGTGGGACCTTGTCGAAAGCCTTCTGAAAGTCCAAATACACCACATCAACTGGTTCTCCCTTGTCCACTCTACTTGAAGCATCCTCAAAAAATTCCAGAAGATTTGTCAAGCATGATTTCCCTTTCACAAATCCATGCTGCCTTGGACCTATCATGTCACCTTTTTCCAAATGCGCTGCTATGACATCCTTAATAATTGATTCCATGATTTTACCCACTACCGATGTCAGGCTGACCGGTCTATAATTCCCTGTTTTCTCTCTCTCTCCTTTTTTTAAAAGTAGGGTTACATTGGCTACCCTCCACTCCATACAAACTGATCCAGAGTCTATGGAATGTTGGAAAATGACTGTTAATGCATCCGCTATTTCCAAGGCCACCTCCTTAAGTACTCTGGGATGCAGTCCATCAGGCCCTGGGGATTTATCGGCCTTCAATCCCATCAATTTCCCCAACACAATTTCCCAACTAATAAGGATTTTCCTCAGTTCCTCCTTCTTACTAGACCCTCTGACCCCTTTTATATCCGGAAGGTTGTTTGTGTCCTCCTTAGTGAATACAGAACCAAAGTATTTGTTCAATTGGTCTGCCATTTCTTTGTTCCCAGTTATGACTTCCCCTGATTCTGACTGCAGGGGACCTACGTTTGTCTTTACTAACCTTTTCCTCTTTACATATCTGTAGAAACTTTTGCAGTCCATTTTAATGTTCCCTGCAAGCTTCCTCTCGTACTCTATTTTCCCTGCCCTAATCTAACCCTTTGTCCTCCTCTGCTGAGTTCTAAATTTCTCCCAGTCCCCGGGTTCGCTGCTATTTCTGGCCAATTTATATGCCACTTCCTTGGCTTTAATACTATCCCTGATTTCCCTTGATAGCCACGGTTGAGCCACCTTCCCTGTTTTATTTTTACGCCAGGCAGGGATGTACAATTGTTGTAGTTCATCCATGCAGTCTCTAAATGTCTGCCATTGCCCATCCACTGTCAAACCCTTAAGTATCATTCACCAATCTATCCTAGCCAATTCACGCCTCATACCTTCAAAGTTACCCTTCTTTAAGTTCTGAACCATGGTCTCTGAATTAACTGTTTCATTCTCCATCCTAATGTAGAATTCCACCATATTATGGTCACTCTTCCCCAAGGGGCCTCGCACAACAAGATTGCTAATTAATCCTCTCTCATTACACAACACCCAGTCTAAGATGGCCTCCCCCCTAGTTGGTTCCTCGACATATTGATCTAGAGGTCTGTACACAACTCCCACTTGCGTTTTCTGCCCTTTGGTATTCCGTAGCTCCACCCATACCGATTCCATATCATCCAAGCTAATGTCTTTCGTTACAATTGCATTAATTTCCTCTTTAACCAGCAACACCACCCCGCCTCCTTTTCCTTTCTGTCTATCCTTCCTAAATGTTGAATACCCTTAGATGTTGAGTTCCCAGCCTTGGTCACCCTGGAGCCATGTCTCCGTGATGCCAACCACATCGTATCCGTTAACTGCTATCTGCACAGTTAATTCGTCCACCTTATTCCAAATACTCCTCACATTGAGGAACAGAGCCTTCAGGCTTGCCTTTTTAACACACTTTGACCCTTTAGAATTTTGCTGCAAAGTGGCCCTTTTCGTTTTTTGTCTTGGGTTTCTCTGCACTCCACTTTTATTCATCTCCTTTCTGCATTGGTTCCCATCACCCCTGCCATATTAGTTTAACTCCTCCCCAACAGCACTAGCAAACACTCCCCCTAGGACATTGGTTCCAGTCCTGCCCAGGTGCAGACCGTCCGGTTTGTACTGGTCCCACCTCCCCCAGAACCGGTTCCAATGCCCCAGGAATTTGAATCCCTCCCTGCTGGACCACTGCTCAAGCCACGTTTTCATCTGAGCTATCCTGCGATTCCTACCCTGACTAACAAGTGGCACAGGTAGCAATCCTGAGATTACTACTTTTGAGGTCCTACTTTTTAATTTAGCTCCTAGCTCCTTAAATTTGTCTCGTAGGACCTCATCCCGTTTTTTACTATATCGTTGGTACCAATGTGCACCACGACAACTGGCTGTTCACCCTCCCTTTTCAGAATGTCCCGCACCCGCTCCAAGACATCCTTGACCCTTGCACCAGGGAGGCAACATACCATCCTGGAGTCTCGGTTGCGGCCGCAGAAACGCCTATCTATTCCCCTTACAATTGAATCCCCTATCACTATCGCTCTTCCACTCTTTTTCCTGCCCTCCTGTGCAACAGAGCCAGCCACGGTGCCATGAACTTGGCTGCTGCTGCTTCCCCCTGATGAGTCATCCCCCTCAACAGTACTCAAAGCGGTGTATCTGTTTTGCAGGGGGATGACCGCAGGGGATCCCTGCACTACCTTCCTTGCACTGCTCTTCCTGTTGGTCTTCCATTCCCTATCTGGCTGTGGATCTTTTACTTGCGGTAAGACCAGCTCATTAAACGTGCTATTCACGTCATTCTCAGCATCGTGGATGCTCCAGAGTGAATCCACCTTCAGCTCCAATTCCACAACGCGGTCCGTCAGGAGCTGGAGGTAGATACACTTCCCGCACACGTAGTCGTCAGTGACACCGGAAGCGTCCCTGATTTCCCACATAGTACAGGAGGGGCATAACACGTGTCCGAGCTCTCCTGCCATGACTTAACCCTCAGATTAACTTAAATTGGCAACAACAATGCTAAAGGTTACTTACTGATAAAGAAAAAAGAAAAGCTACTTACCAATCACCAGCCAATCACTTACCCCCTTGGCTGTGACGTCACCTTTCTATTTCTTTCTACTTCTTTTATGCCCTCTCCCTGTAGCTGAACCGGCTAGCCTCTTGTAGGCCTCTCGCTGACCCCGAACTCACGTCTCTCCACGCACCTCCCGACTGCTGAACTCACGGCCTTTATAGGCCTCTCGCCGACCCCGGACTCACGTCTCTCCACGCACCTCCCGACGCCTCTCGCGGCCTCTTGTAGGTCTCTCGCCGACCCCGGACTCACGCCTCCCCACGCACCTCCCGACTGCTGAACTCATGGCCTTTATAGGCCTCTCGCCGACCCCGAACTCACGTCTCTCCACGCACCTCCCGACGCCTCTCGCGGCCTCTTGTAGGCCTCTCGCCGACCCCGAACTCACGCCTCCCCACGCACCACCCGACTGCTGAACTCACGGCCTTTATAGGCCTCTCGCCGACCCCGAACTCACGTCTCTCCACGCACCTCCCGACGCCTCTCGCGGCCTCTTGTAGGCCTCTCGCCAACCCCGGACTCACGTCACTCCACGCACCTCCCGACTGCTGAACTCACGGCCTTTATAGGCCTCTCGCCGACCCCGGACTCACGCCTCTCCACCTGGGCACATGAGGCATCGTCGACGGACAAAAGCGCTCGGATGTCGTCCCAGTTCCAGCAGATTTTTCCCAGCCAGCTTCTGCCGAACAGTGTGGGGTCATCTCCTGGTACAATCCATAGTTGTAGTTCGTGCACCGCTCGATCATAGGAGACTTTTACTGCTGCACTGCCAATTACAGGGATCAGCTCTTTGGTGCAAGTTCTCAGCTTGGTATGAATAGGGCTCAGCTTGGGCCTTTGTGCCTAGTTGCACCACAGCCTCTCAAAGGCCTTTTTGCTCATGATAGACTGACTCGCACACGTGTCCAATTCCATGGATACTGGAATTCCGTTCAGTTCAACTTTTAACATGATCGGTGGACATTTCGTGGTGAAGGTGTGTACCCCCAACACTTCTGCCTCCTTGGTTCGAGTCTCTAGTTCAGTTTGGTCCGCCATGGATCAGTCTTCCTCTGCAACGTGGTGGTTTGCAGGGTTTGCAGCTCGTCTGCATTTGCTGGAGGTGTCCCATTGTTCCACAGCCTTTGCACGCATAGTGTTTGAAGCGGCACTGATGGGCTCGATGATCACCTCCGCAGCACCAACAAGGTGTTAATTGCCTCGCATTCTCACTTGATAGCGAACTCTGAGTCATCTGAGGTTGTGCAGCTGCAGGCATGTACCTTCTGCCATATGGATTCCTGCCCGAAAATGACATTACTTTGTGTACAGTACTTGCCGATGCATCTTTATGCTGCAAAATTTGTCTGGTGTTATCGCTGGTGGACATAAATGCCTGGGCTATTGTTATGGCTTTGCTCAGGTTCGGTGTTTCAACAGTCAATAGTTTGCAAAGGATAACCTCATGGCCAATGCCAAGCACAAAAAGTCTCAGCATTTGCTCCACTGCGAATTCGCAATGTCCTGCAAGGCGCCTTAGTTTGGTGACGCAGCTCGCCACTTCCTGGCCTTCAGACCGTTGACATGTATAAAATTGATACCTTGCCATCAGAATGCTCTCCTTCGGATTTAGTGCTCCCGGACCAGCATACACAGTTCTTCATACGATTTGGTTGTTGGTTTCACCGGAGCAAGAAGGTTCTTCATGAGGCCATAGGTTGTTGCCCCGCAGACGGTGAGGAGGATTGCCCTTTGTTTGGCAGCGTTCTCATTCCCTTTCAGCTCGTTGGCCACGAATATTGGTCAAGTCGCTCCACGAAGGCTTCCCAATTGTCCCCTTCTGAGAATTTCTCCAGGATACCAACAGTTCTCTGCATTTTTGCGTGATTGTTCGTTATCTATTACTCGTCGCCAGTTGTTATGTCTCAAATAAAGCAATGTGACTGAGTAGTTTAGACTTGAGTAAGTGTGACCTTAGTCTCTTTATTCTGACTCCAGAGTGCCGGCACAGCATGGGAGGCCTGCTTATATGCAGTGCTCCCAAGGGATGCTGGGAGACCTTGTGACTCCAACAGATGCGCCCTCTGGTGGCGGTAGAATGCTGGTTACAAGGTGTTGCATACATAACATCATCTACCCTCAGGTGGACGTAAACGATCCCATGGCACTACTTCGAAGAAGAGCAGGGGAGTTCCCCAATGTCCTGGCCAATATTTATCCTTCAATCAACATAACAAATACAGATTATCTGGTCATTATCACATTGCTGTTTGTGGGAGTTTGCTGTGCGCAAGGTGGCTGTCGCATTTCCCACATTACAACAGTGTCTACACTCCAAAAGTACTTCATTAGCTGTAAAGCACATTGGGTCGTGAAAGGCACGATATAAATCCAAGTCTTTCTAAAATATTTTTTCAAGATTGTTCCCCATACTCCATCCTTACATTCCTTATCCCTCCCTTAACTTGTTATTTTCTCGTATTTTGTATTTATTTTTATGTGTATCATACTTATAGGCCACATATTCCGTATTCTTCAATTTTATTTGTTTCTAACCTTTTTAGATCATATAAGTATGGACAGACACAGGGTCATCAAATTTCTGTTAATCTATTATTAGGTTTATGTATTGTGTGTCTTGTCTTAATAGCTTATTATTTCAGCTGGATAGTAAGTAATCTTGTTGCAGGATTGTTATGCTGCTCCTCAATTTCTGGTTGCACTTCAGTCCCACACTCCTGATCTTTGGGCACTCTGTGCGGAGGGGAGCGGGTAGGTCCAAGGGCCTCCTCGTAGGACTGCTCCTGGGCACGGCCAAGGGTGCCATCAGCCGGTCCAGGCAGCGGGCGGTCGAGGGGGTCGTTCAGTCTGACTGCCTGCCTCTTTTCCGTGCCTACATCCGGGCCAGGGTGTCCTTTGAGATGGAGCACGCGGTGTCCACTGGTATGCTCGCGGCCTTCCGCGAGAGGTGGGCGCCAGAGGGACTGGAGTGCATTGTTACCCCCGGCAACCAAATTTTAATTTGATTTTATTTGTTTTAAAGTTTAATTTGTTTTAATTGCCGGGTTTTAGTGTCCCCCTCCCCTTTTATAGGGGGCACTTGTAAATTAAAGGATTTTAATGCCCCCCAAAAAATCACAAAAAAACAAAAAAAAACATTAATTTAAAAAAGGGGCAGTTAAGTGTCTGGAGTGTCCCCCAGATCGGGGGGGCACTTGATCTAACGTTATTTTGTTCACCCCCCCAAAAGAGTTGCAGGATTGTTATGTTTGGGTAGCTGGAGTTAGGACGGGGTTATTATTTGCAGGGGGTTCTGCACATGAAAATGTCAATAAATACTGATTAGAAGGAGCTGGTGGCATTCGCAAAATGGTATAGGTGGGACATTCAGCTGGGAAACATGAGAAATGGTGGTGTTTATTTTTAAAGTGACATTCATCAAGTTATGCCTTTACTGTGAATGGCGGCTCCACCATCAAATCATCAGAACGGTGGTTCTGAGCGTGCGCAGACTGAAGGGTGCTGGGTGACACAGGATTGGCCACTGCACGCGCAGGCGCAGTCGATTGAGTAACGGCTTGTCGGCCTTAGGGGGCGGGGCTTAGGTTGCTGTCAGTTTGCGGGACAGCGGCGGCGAGACTAACATCCCGGGGTAATAATTACCATAGTGACCGCGGACAGCTCGTGTCAGATCACTCCCAGCGGTGGAGGGAAAAGGGGCAAGAGCAGGCCTGAGTGGGGCGATTCCCGAAACCTGTAAGTATTCGGGGTTTGGGGGCAGATACAGAGCCGGTGGTGTTAGGCCCAGGAGGAGGACGGACATCGAACGGCCTGTCTCTAGCCGGATCCTAAATAATTCGCCCTCACGCCACCTCTACCCGACCAGGAGCCGCAGGAAGGGGTGGTTGAACCCTTTCACTGCAGCGTCCCTGTCCCCCTGGTCCGAGCTGAGTGCCAGAAATGGACCCTGTGAAGTGGGTGAAATACAGTGAGGTTGTGTGTGGAGGGAGAGGCAGTGTGTTTATATATTTCACCAGAACCGAAAGTGAATCCGTTATCAAGGGTTCCAGTAAGTCGGGTGGTTGTGGCCGGCTTTCACACGCCCTTCTGTTGTACAATGTCATTTATGTGTTTTCTACATGCACAGCTTTGGGATATTAACCATGTAACCTTTTCTTAGCAAATATATTTTTTTCCTCAGTGCGTTTTCACTTGATTTTTCATCGTTGCTTTACTATTTCATCAATCTCTATTAAACCAGTTTATGCATTTTATTTTAATCTGGATTTCAACTGCAAACGGTATTTCTGCCTTTGTCGAAGACACACTAATTTCTTTGTTTGCCGAAGTACAGTGCCTTTGCAAGTCCCAGAGTGTGTTGGGAAAAAAACAGAAGACTACCACAGTACATTATAGAGAACAAAGAATTATATTTTATCTTTTAAAAACCCTTGAAGGGTTGCCTTGAAATGTTGTTTTCCTCCAAGTTGTCTGCAGAGCAGAGAACACTTAACCAACAAGGAGTATAAGTTGAAGGCCAAACAACTAAAAGTAAGGAATTCCAGGATTTTGGTGAAAAAGCTGTGATCTATGACCAAGTCAGGATAGTGTAGTTCTTGGAGGGGAACTTGGTGGTGATGATGTTCCAATGATCTTGCTGCTCTTGTTCTTCTTGGTGGTAGAGGTCATAGGGCTAGGAGGGTGTTGAAGGAAGCTTAAGGAGTTTCTGTAATATCCAGCAGACCTTACATGCTGGCCATTGCCTGGCCATCTCCTGACCTTCAACGGCACCAACTAGTGCTGAGTCCCCATCATCAGCATCCTCGGGGATCACTTGTCAGCTCAAGCCTGGATGTTTGTCCTGGTTCTGGGTGGGCTGGACTGTTTCATTATATGAGGAACTATGAATGGATCTGAACAGTAGAGAATCATTTGATAAACAACCCCATTTCTGATCTAATATAAATGTTATTGAAGCAGCTGAAGATGGTTGGGCTGAGTACGTTGCTCTGAGAAACTCCTGCAGTGATGTACTGGGGTATTAAGTTGTCTTCAACAACTGCGACCATCTTTATTTGTGTCAAATTTGATCCCAGCCATCGGAGGATTTTCTCCATAAACCTCCAATGACTTGGAAGTGATTGGGAATGCAAAGAATTTGTCGGAAGTGTTTCCCCCCCCCAGCGGTCAAAATCTTTTGCTAAGCTAATTCCAAAGCACAGTCAGGAAAATAGCTTTAAAATACAAATGATCATTGATCTTCTGCTTGAAGAAAACCATAGAACAGTTTAGAGGTTCCTGGAACACCTTGGATGACATAGGAGGCTGTTGCTGCCCAAAACAAAAATCGTGACTTTATTTATATGGGTAATTCTTGGAATATTGTGAATATTCATTTCCTTTTGCAGCAAGAACTTTAATACTGACTGCTGGTGAAACCAGTGAGTGATGTCCTGACCGATGTGCTGTATTTTAGATGAGATGTTAAACTGAGTCTTCTATAACTGCTCGGATGGATATAAAAAAAACCAAGGCATTAGTCGAAGAAGAGTAGGGAGTTCTGCTGATATCTTGGCCAACTTACACCTCAAATACCACCATCAAAACTGATTGACTGGTTATTTATCTCATTGCTGCTTGTGGGACCTTGCTGTTTAAAATCATTTCAGTGCAGAATTGGCACATCTTTAGGATGTGAAGGGTGCAATATAAATATAGGTCTTTTACCATAAGATGCTGGAATGAAACAAGAAAAATAAGAAGGTTTCAGATACCCTGAAATTCTTCTAAATTATTGGAGAATGACAATTTTCTGTGTCATGTCACTGGATGCTCAAGCAGAAATTGATTATACTTTCCAGTGACTCAGATCCTAATTAATCTATGATTTAAGAGTTTTAGATTCTTCTGGGTGGCATGTTCCGACATGAATGCTCTGTGCCACAGAATGGTGGTGTGAGTTTTTGCCTGCAGCTTCCTGCAAACCTGCTGAGTTTCTGATCTCAATTGTGCTGTACTGTAGGGTGACCATGTTTTCGAAACCAAATCCGGGGAGACACCGGGTGGGGGAACTGCAAAGTAGCCAGGACGCGTTTCAAGAAAGCCAGCATGGTGACTTTGTTGCTTCTGCTAGTGGAATACACGTAGAGGCAGCGCTTTTTTCACTTTACACAAATCTCGAATCTTGCGTGTGTTCTGGCAATAGTGCTGTACCATCTGTTTTTGTCCCCGAATACCCAAACTTTTAATTTCTCAATTTTAAATCTGTTCCAAACAGACTGAAATTTTCCATATAAGGTGAGAAACACCCTCTGTCTCAGAAGGTTTCAGAAAACTCTTCCCGGTGGGAATTTAGAGCTCGCCATATCCATTTAAAAAAAAAAGATGCACCATACTGATCCGAAGTAAAGTAAATCCACTCACCCACCAGCTCTCGCTGCATCCTCGGCTTCTCCTGCGCATTTTAATGATTCTGCATTCCGACCAGTCACTATTGGCCGAAGCACTGGGTCAGGTGACTCAATCCACCAGAGTGCATTGCGGCCCGAACTATCAATTGGGCCTTTTCTCCACCACACTGCATTGTGGGAAAGCAGGGCTACCGTCGTCGCCTCTGTTCAACTAGCTCCTGAAATCCATTCCTGAGCTCAAACTGGGTACGAATGGGACAAGAAGCTCCCTCTGGGGCTTCTGTACATTTGTGTTTTTAAAAAAAAAAACACGATTGAATTTTTCTAGTTTATCCAAAAATAAAGTTTAAAATCAAACTCCTGCTGACCAGGGGACCAATGAATATGGGATTATTCGGAGACAAGTTTCCTGAACCAGGGAGAAAGTACCTAATCCAGAACTGTCCCTGGAAAACGGGAGCCATGGTCAGCCTCATGGGTGAGGGAGCAGTTATCCTTGGGTAACACTTGCAACAGTCAGAGTGGCATCGGTGGAAACCTTGGAGCTGGTCCGCCTCTATTCTACAAGCTAGCCATGAATACAGAAAAAGAGAGAGTATCCTTTTTTTTTAAAAAAAAAGAGGGGATCACTATCATTAGAAAGGTATTTACTGCCTCCATTTTTAGAACTCAATTTTTTTATGGCTGAAAGGAAACTGACTGCCTATTAATCTTTGTAACTGAGATAGAGGTGGCCACTTCTGTGTTTTTTTTCTCCATTCACTCTGGGAGTTTCCTGATCTTCCATTTGATGCCTTTCCACAATGAGAATAGCTAATGTGAGGAACGCGATGTGTGGGAATTAAGTGTGTGTCCCAGTTCTTAGCCAAGGTGTCTCAGCATGTATACCACAAAGTTTATTAACCTGCATTTCAGTTAAATTTGATTCTTTTTTGAGAATACTGTAATTTTAGTCTTTTTCTTCTCTCTCCAGCTCCTCTTGCACCCGCAGAAATACCAACAGCAGTTGACAACTTCATGTTGAATCAGCTGCAATGAAACTGCGTGTGCGAGTTCAAAGACAGAGAGGCTGGGTGGATTTGGAGGAGAATGAGCCTACACTCGATGACCTGCGCAGGAAGATTAAAAACTCCTTTCTGCCATCCTTAGGATACAAGTAAGTGAAGCAAAGTCAAACCACTGCTTCAATAGTTAACTAATTTGAGTGTCTGTGCTGCTAATATGGTTTGAAATGCAAAATATCTTTATTTTCATATTATCAAATGGGCCATATTGCCTACTAAAAAGCTTTCTGATCAAATAGCAATTTATTGACATTCTTAATAATTTTAGAGCATAGAGACATTTTTTTGACTTGTCACGCTGTATGCTGTGTTCCAGAATATCTTTACAATAAGTTAACTAGAATGGAATGTCACATATCAATGCTGTCAAATTATGGTTTGAACACAGTAACAAAAACTTGTATTTATATAGCGCCTTTAACGTAGTAAAACATCCCAAGGTGCTTCACAAGAGTATTATAAGACAAAAAAATTGACACCGAGTCACATAAGGAGAAATTGGGGCAGAGGACCAAAAGCTTGCTCAAAGAGGTAGGTTTTAAGGAGCTTTTTAAGGGCTGCGTGGCTCTTTGTCAGCCGGCGCAGACACAATGGGCCGGAATGGCCTCCTGCGCTGTAAATTTCTATGTTTCATAGAAACATAGAAAATAGGTGCAGGAGTAGGCCATTCGGCCCTTCTAGCCTGCACCGCCATTCAATGAGTTCATGGCTGAACATTCAACTTCAGTACCCCATTCCTGCTTTCTCGCCATACCCCTTGATCCCCCTAGTAGTAAGGACCTCATCTAACTCCTTTTTGAATATATTTAGTGAATTGGCCTCAACAACTTTCTGTGGTAGAGAATTCCACAGGTTCACCACTCTCTGGGTGAAGAAGTTCCTCCGCATCTCGGTCCTAAATGGCTTACCCCTTATCCTTAGACTGTGACCTCTGGTTCTGGACTTCCCCAACATTGGGAACATTCTTCCTGCATCTAACCTGTCTAACCCCGTCAGAATTTTAAATGTTTCTATGAGGTCCCCTCTCATTCTTCTGAACTCCAGTGAATACAAGCCCAGTTGATCCAGTCTTTCTTGATAGGTCAGTCCCGCCATCCCGGGAATCAGTCTGGTGAACGTTCGCTGCACTCCCTCACTAGCAAGAATGTCCTTCCTCAGGTTAGGAGACCAAAACTGTACACAATACTCCAGGTGTGGCCTCACCAATGCCCTGTACAACTGTAGCAACACCTCCCTGCCCCTGTACTCAAATCCCCTTGCTATGAAGGCCAACATGCCATTTGCTTTCTTAACCGCCTGCTGTACCTGCATGCCAACCTTCAATGACTGATGTACCATGACACCCAGGTCTCTTTGCACCTCCCCTTTTCCTAATCTGTCACCATTCAGATAATAGTCTGTCTCTCTGTTTTTACCACCAAAGTGGATAACCTCACATTTATCCACATTATACTTCATCTGCCATGCATTTGCCCACTCACCTAACCTCACAGCATCCTCCTCGCAGCTCACACTGCCACCCAACTTAGTGTCATCCGCAAATTTGGAGATACTACATTTAATCCCCTCATCTAAATCATTAATGTACAGTGTAAACAGCTGGGGCCCCAGCACAGAACCTTGCGGTACCCCACTAGTCACTGCCTGCCATTCTGAAAAGTACCCATTTACTCCTACTCTTTGCTTCCTGTCTGACAAATAGTTCTCAATCCACGTCAGCACACTACCCCCAATCCCATGTGCTTTAACTTTGCACATCAATCTCTTGTGTGGGACCTTGCCGAACGCCTTCTGAAAGTCCAAATATACCACATCAACTGGTTCTCCCTTGTCCACTCTACTGGAAACATCCTCAAAAAATTCCAGAAGATTTGTCAAGCATGATTTCCCTTTCACAAATCCATGCTGACTTGGACCTATCATGTCACCTCTTTCCAAATGCACTGCTATGACATCCTTAATAATTGATTTCTATGTTTTAAAGGAGGTAAGAGAGGTGGAGAGGCAGGGAATTCCAGAGCTTAGGGCCTAGGCAACAGAAGGCATGGTCATTAATGGTTGAGCGATTATAATCACGGATGCTCAAGAGGGCAGAATTAGAGGAGCGCAGATATTTTTTTTGGGGGGTGTGGCGGTGTGGGTCTGGAGGAGATTAGAGATAGGGAGGGGAGGGACTTGAAAATAAGGATGAGAATTTTGAAATCGAGGTGATGCTTAACTAGAAGCCAAAGTAGGTCAGCGAGCACGGAGGTGATGGCTGAACGGGACTTGGTGCGAGTTAGGGCACAGGCAGCTGAGTTTTGGATCACCTCAGGTTTACGTAGGGTAGAATGTGGGAGGCCAACCAGGAGTGCGTTGGAATAGCCAAGTCTAGTAAGGCACGGATGAGGGCTTCAGCAGTGGATGAGCTGATGCAAAGGCAGAGACGGGCAATGTTACGGAGGTGGAAATAGGCGGTCTTAGTTATGCTGCGGATATGTGGTCGAAAGCTCATTTTGGGGTCAAATATGACATCAAGGTTGCAGTCTGGTTCAGCCTCAGACAGAAGTTGGAGAGAGGGATGGAGTCAGTGCTAGGGAACAGAGTTTGTGGCGAGGACCAAAAACAATGGTTTCGGTCTTCCCAATATTCAGTTGGAGAAAATTTCTGCTCATCCACAACTGGATGTCGGACAAGCAGTCTGACAATTTAGAGACCGTGGAATATTCAAGAGAAATGGTAGTTAGAGCTAGATGTTGTCAGCGTACATGTGGAAACTGACGCTGTGTTTTCGGATGATGTTGCCAAGGGGCAACATGTAGATGAGAAATAGGAGAGGGCCAAGGATAGATCCTTGGGGGACACCAGAGGTAACGATGCGGGAGTGGGAAGAGAAGCCATTGCAGATGATTCTCTGGATACGATTAGATAAGAATGGAACCAGGCAAGTGCAGTCCCACCCAGCTGGACGATGGTGGAAAAGGATAAGAATGGTCAACCGTGTCAAAGGCTGCAGCAAGTCAAGAAGACTGAGGAGGGATAATTTGCCTTTGTCACAGTCACAAAGTATGTAATTTGTGACTTTGATGAGAGCCGTTTCGGTACTGTGGCAGGGGCGGAACTTGATTGGAGGGATCCAATCATGGAGTTGCAGGAAAGATGGACATGGATTTGGAAGGCGACAACACATTCAAGGACTTTGGAGAGGAAAGGGAGGCTGGAGATGGGGTGGTAGTTTGCAAGGACGGAGGGGGTCGAAGGTTGTTATTTTGAGCAGAGGGGTGATGACGGCAGGTTTGAGGAGAGAAAACCGTTAACAATGCCGGCTAACATGGGAGCCAGAAAAGGAAGTTGGGTGGTCATCAGTTTAGTGGGAATTGGGTCGAGGAACCAGGAAGTGGGTCTCATGCTTTTACAGATATATAAAACGAAAAAGAGTAACTAAAGTAAATGTTGGTCCCTTAGAAGATGAGAAGGGGGATTTAATTATGGGAAATGTGGAAATGGCTGAGACCTTAAACAATTATTTTGCTTCGGTCTTCACAGTGGAAGACACAAAAACCATGCCAAAAATTGCTGGTCACAGGAATGTGGGAAGGGAGGACCTTGAGACAATCACTGTCACTAGGGGGGTAGTGCTGGACAGGCTAATGGGACTCAAGATAGACAAGTCCCCTTGTCCTGATGAAATGCATCCCAGGGTATTAAAAGAGATGGCGGAAGTTATAGCAGATGCATTCGTTATAATCTACCAAAATTCTCAGGACTCTGGGGAGGTACCAGCGGATTGGAAAGCAGTTAATGTAACGCCTCTGTTTAAAAAAGGGGGCAGACAAAAGGCAGGTAACTATAGGCCGGTTAGTTTAACATCTGTAGTGGGGAAAATGCTTGAAGCTATCGTTAAGGAAGAAATAGCAGGACATCTGTATAGGAATAGTGCAATCAAACAGACGCAACATGGATTCATGAAGGGGAAATCATGTTTAACTAATTTACTGGAATTCTTTGAGGATATAATGAGCATGGTGGATAGAGGTGTACCGATGGATGTGATGTATTTAGATTTCCAAAAGGCATTCGATAAGGTGCCACACAAAAGGTTACTGCAGAAGATAAAGGTACGCGGAGTCAGAGAAAATGTATTAGCATGGATAGAGAATTGGCTGGCTAACAGAAAGCAGAGAGTCGGGATAAATGGGTCCTTTTCGGGTTGGAAATCGGTGGTTAGTGGTGTGCCACAGGGATCGGTGCTGGGACCACAACTGTTTACAATATACATAAATGACCTGGAAGAGGGGACAGAGTGTAGTGTAACCAAATTTGCAGATGACACAAAGATTAGTGGGAAAGCGGGTTGTGTAGAGGACACAGAGAGGCTGCAAAGAGATTTAGATAGGTTAAGCGAATGGGCTAAGGTTTGGCAGATGGAAGACAATGTCGGAAAGTGTGAGGTCATCCACCTTGGGGGGAAAAAAACAGTAAAAGGAAATATTATTTGAATGGGGAGAAATTACAACATGCTGCGGTGCAGAGGGACCTGGGGGGTCCTTGTGCATGAATCCCAAAAAGTTAGTTTGCAGGTGCAGCAGGTAATCAGGAAGGCGAATGGAATGTTGGCCTTCATTGCGAGAGGGATGGAGTACAAAAGCAGGGAGGTCCTGCTGCAGCTGTATAGGGTATTGGTGAGGCCGCACCTGGAGTACTGCATGCAGTTTTGGTCACCTTACTTAAGGAAGGATATACTAGCTTTGGAGGGGGTATAGAGACAATTCACTAGGCTGATTCCGGAGATGAGGGGGTTACCTTATGATGATAGATTGAGTAGACTGGGTCTTTACTCGTTGGAGTTCAGAAGGATGAGGGGTGATCTTATAGAAACATTTAAAATAATGAAAGGGATAGACAAGATAGGGGCAGAGAGGTTGTTTCCACTCTGGGAGACTAGAACTAGGGGGCGCAGCCTCAAAATACGGGGGAGCCAATTTAAAACTGAGTTGAGAAGGAATTTCTTCTCCCAGAGGGTTGTGAATCTGTGGAATTCTCTGCCCAAGGAAGCAGTTGAGGCTAGCTCATTGAATGTATTCAAGTCACAGATAGATAGGTTTTTAACCAATAAGGGAATTAAGGGTTACGGGGAGCGGACGGGTAAGTGGAGCTGAGTCCACGGCCAGATCAGCCATGATCTTGTTGAATGGCGGAGCAGGCTCGAGGGGCTAGATGGCCTACTCCTGTTCCTAATTCTTATGTTCTTATGGACAGGATGAGCTCGGAAAGGTCATGAGGAGAGATCAGAGAGAAACTGGAGAAAGATGCGAGTTCAGGGCGAGGGCAGGGGGGAACCTTTAGAGGAAGTTTGGCCCAGTGGGCTAGGGGAAGGAAGGGAAGAGGCAGAGGCAGCTGATCGGATGGTCTCAATCTTGGAGACAAAGAAGTCTATGAGCTCCTCACACTTGTCGGAGATGGGGGGAGACCGGGGAGAGGGGTTTAAGAATTGGTTGGCAGTGGGGAACAGAAGCTGGGATTTATCTTTGCATTCCAGAATGATTATGGAATTGTGAGCAATTTTGGCAGATGAGAGTCGGACCCAATAGTGCTTTATGTGGTCCAACCAGATCTGCTGGTGAATGGCTAAACCAGTTGTCCGTCACATCCGTTCAAGCCTGCGTCCCTTGGACTTAAGGCAGCGAATATGAGGGCTGTACCAGGGGGAACAGCCAGGGTGGGTGAGTGAGTGAGTGAGAGAGTCATTGTTTTAATAGGGACTAGGGCATCAAAGGTGGTGGGCAGCAGTTTGGTGGGAATAGGATCGAGGGAGCAGGAAAGGGAATAGAATATAGATACAATACAGTGTTATCCAGTGTTATACATTGTTCTTAAACACTGGAATTTGATTTTGGTGTAGTGCAAACCATAAATTTATACCTGCTAATTTTTATTGGAAATTGTACATGTGCACAGAAAGCCTAAGGGAAAGTTTAGAATCCTAGAAAAATTATGACATGGCAAGAGGTCATTTGGCCCATCGTGTCCGTGCCGGTCGAAAAAGAGCTACCCAGCCTAATCCTACCTTCCAGCACTAGATCCATAGCCCTGTAGGTAACGGCTCTTTAAGTACACATCCATGTACTTTTTAAATGTGCTGAGGGTCTCTGCCTCTACCACTCTTTCAGGCAGTGAGTTCCAGTCCCCATCACCCTCTGGGTGAAAATAATTTTCCTCATCTCCCCTCTAATCCTTCTACCAACTATTTTAAATCTATGCTCCTCTGGTCATTGACCCATCTGCTAAGGGAAAATAGGTCCTTCCTATTCACTCTATCTAGGCCTCTCAATTTTATACACCTCAATTAAATCTCCCCTCGGCCTTCTTTTGTTCCAAAGAGAATAACCCCAGCCTATCCAATCTTTCCTCATAGTTAAAATGTTCCAGTCCTGGCAACATCCTCGTAAATCTCCTCTACCCTCTCTAGTACAGTCAAATCTTTCCTGTAATGTCGTGACCAGAACTGTATGCAGTACTCAAGCTGTGGCCTAACTAGTGTTGTATACAGTTCTAGCATAACTTCCCTGCTCTTATATTCTATGCTTCGGCTAATAAAGGAAAGCATTCTGTATGCCTTTTAACTACCTTTTGTATTGGTGTAAGAATATAAAAAGTATAGACTGGGAAAAGTGCAGTAAACAGATGAGGGAACTTAATTTTCCTCTTTCCCTCCCTCAGTGCAGGATTACAATAATTTTGTAATTTTTAGTTACAACCCGCAACCTCTACCACCTAGAAGGACAAGGGCAGCAGGCGTATGAGAATGCCATCACCTGCAAGTTCCCCTCCAAGTCACACACCATCCTGACTTGGAAATATATCTCCGTTCCTTCACCGTGGCTGGGTCAAAATTCTGGAACTCCCTCCCTAACAGCACTGTGGGAGTATCTTCACTTCATGGACTGCAGCGGTTCAAGAATGCGGCCCATCACCTCCTTCTCCAGTGCAATTGGGGATGGGCAATAAATGCTAACCTTGTCAGCGACATCCACATCCCATAAATGAATAAAACACCTGTCCTGCTATCTTTAAGGATCTGTGGAAATACACTCCAAAGTCCCTCTGTTCCTCCACATCTCTCGGTATCTTCCCATTTATTGTGTATTCCCTTGGCTTGTTGCACCTCCTCCAATGCATTATCTCACACTTTTCCAGATTGAATTCCATTTTCCACTTTTCTGCCCTACTGACCAGTCAATCGATTTATTCCTGCAGTTAAAGTTTTCCTCCTCACTGTCAACCACATGGCCAATTTTTGTATCATCTGCAAACTTCTTTATCATGCCCCCTACATTTAAGTTAAAATCATTGATATATACGACAAAAAGCAAGGGACCCAGCACTAAGCCCTGTGGAACCCCACTGGAAACAGGCTTCTAGTCATAAAAACATCTGTCAACCATTACCCTTTGCTTCCTGCCACTGAGCCAATTTTGGATCCAATTTGCCAGTCTCCCTTGGATCCCATGGGCTTTTACTTTTTTGATCAGTCTGCCATGTGGGACCTTGTTAAAAGCCTTACTAAAATCTATGTAGATTACATCAAACGCACTGTCCTCATCAACCTTCCTTATTACCACCTCACAAAATTCATTCAAGTTAGTAAGACATGACCTTCCCTTAACAAATCCATACTGACTGTCCTTGATTAATCTGTGTTTTTCTAAATTAAGGTTTATACTGTCCCTCAGAATTAATTCCAAAAATTTGCCCAACACCGAGATTAGACTAACTGGCCTGTAGTTATTCGGTTAATTCCTTCCTCCCTTTTTAAACAATGGTACAACGTTAGCAGTTCTCCAATCCTCTTGCAACACTCCTGTAGCCAGGGAGGATTGGAAAATGATGGTCAGAGCCTCTGCAATTTCCTCCCTTGCTTCTTTTAATAGCCTTGGATATATTTCATCTGGTCCTGCCGATTTATCTATTTTCGAAGATAACTAAACCCCTTAATACGTCCTCTCTTACTATGTTTATCCCATCCAATATCTCTCACATTTCTTCCTGAACTTCAACGTCGGCACTGTCCCCCTCTTTTGTGAAGACAGCCGCAAAGTATTTATTTAGTACCCTACCCATCCTGCGGCTCCACACATAGGTTACCATTAAGGTCCCTACTCTTTAGTTATCCTCTTGCTCTTTATGTAATTATAAAACATCTTTAGGTTTTCTTGGATTCTACTTGCCAGTATTTTTTCATGCCCTCTCTTTTTGTTTTCCTAATTTCCTTTTTAATTTCACCCCTACACTTTCTATACTCTTCAACACTTTCTGCAGTATTGAGCTCTTGATGTCTGATATAAGCTTCCATTTTTTGCCTTATCTTGCCCTGTATGCACCTTGTCATCCAGGGGGCTCTAAATTTGGCAGTTTTACCCTTTTTCTTTGTGGGAACATGTTTACCCTGAACCCCTTGTATCTCTCTCTTGAATGCCTCCCACTGCTCTGACAGTGATTTACCTTCAAGTAGCTGTTTCCAGTCCACTTTTGCTAAATCACTTCTCAACTTAGTAAAATTAACCTTTTCCCCCCAATTTAGAACCTTTACTCCTATTTTATCTTTGTCCTTATCCATAACTATGCTATAACTAACTGAATTATGATCATTACCACAAAAATGTTCTCCCACTGATAGCTGTCCAGCTTCATTTCCTAAAACTAAATCCAGAACTGCCCTCCCCGCCTCCGCCCGCCCCCGCCCCCCCCAGTTGGGCTTGCTACATACTGGCCAAAAATATTCTCCTGAATGCAGTTTAGGAATTCTGTGCCCTCCAAACCTTTTACACTGATAGTGTCCCAGTTACTATTGGGGTAATTGAAATCCCCCGCTATTACTGTTCTATTGTTTTTGCACTTGTCACTAATTTGCCTACAAATTCGCTCTTTTATCTCCCTCGGACTGTTTCAGGGTCTATAAGGATACTCCCAGCAGTGTGATTGCCCCTTTTTTGTTCTTTAGTTCAACCCATATAGCCTCATTTGATGATACTTCTCAACATATCATCCCTTCTCACAGCTGTAATTGTTTCTTTAACCAATATTGCCACCACCCTCCTTTTTTAACCCCTCTCTATCTCATCTGAAAACCTCATAATCAGGAACGTTAAGCTGCCATTCCTTCCCCTCTTTAAGCCATGTTACAGTAATCGCTAAGATATCATACTTCCACATGTCTATCTGTGCCCTCAACTCATCTGCCTTATTCACTATACTCCTTGCATTTAGGTATATACCATTACGCACAGCCAAACTTCTTTTTGTCTATTTTCCAACCTTTATTTGCTCTGCCTTCCAAACTTTCTTACTACTCTTCTACCTTCCATCTCTAGCTTTGCTTTTCTCCCTTTTTAAGAAGGGAGGGAGAGAGAAGGTGGGTAATTATAGACCGGTTAGCCTGACATCAGTGGTGGGGAAAATGTTGGAATCAATTATTAAAGATGAAATAGCAGCACATTTGGAAAGCAGTGACAGGATCGGTCCAAGTCAGCATGGATTTATGGAAGGGAAATCCTGTTTGACAAGCTTCTAGAATTTTTTGAGGATGTAACTAGTAGAGTGGACAAGGGAGAACTGGTGAATGTGGTGTATTTGGACTTTCAAAAGGCTTTTGACAAGGTCCCACACAAGAGATTGGTGTGCAAAATTAAAGCACATGGTATTGGGGGTAATGTACTGACGTGGATAGAGAACTGGTTGGCAGACAGGAAGCAGAGAGTCGGGATAAACGGATTCTTTTCAGAATGGCAGGCAGTGACTAGTGGCGTGCCGCAGGGCTCGGTGCTGGGACCCCAGCTATTTACAATATACAGTAATGATTTGGATGAGGGAATTGATTGTAATATCTTCAAGTTTGCAGATGACACTAAGCTGGGTGGCGGTGTGAGCTGTGAGGAGGACGCTAAAAGGCTGCAGGGTGACTTGGACAGGTTAGGTGAGTGGGTAATCGAGTAGCAGATGCAGTATAATGTGGATAAATGTGAGGTTATCCACTTTGGTGGCAAAAGCACAAAGGCAGAATATTATCTGAATGGCGGGAGATTAGGAAAAGGGGAGGTGCAACGAGACCTGGGTGTCATGGTTCATCAGTCATTGAAAGTTGGCATGCAGGTACAGCAGGCGGTGAAGAAGGCAAATGGGTATGTTGGCCTTCATAGCTAGGGGATTTGAGTATAGGAGCAGGGAGGTCTTACTGCAGTTGTACAGGACCTTGGTGAGGTCTCACATGGAATATTGTGTTCAGTTTTGGTCTCCTAATCTGAGGAAGGACATTCTTGCTATTGAGGGAGTGCAGCGAAGATTCACCAGACTGACTCCCGAGATGGCAGGACTGACATATGAGTAGCGGCTGGGCCTGTATTCACTGGAGTTTAGAAGGATGAGAGGGGATCTCATAGAAACATATAAAATTCTGACGGGACTGGACAGGTTAGATGCAGGAAGAATGTTCCCATTGTTGGGGAAGTCCAGAACCAGGGGACATAGTCTAAGGATAAGGGGTAGGCCATTTAGGACTGAGATGAGGAGAAACTTCTTCACCTCAGAGTTGTAAACCTGTGGAATTTCCTACTGCAGAGAGTTGTTGATGCCAGTTCATTGGATATATTCAAGAGGGAGTTAGATATGGCCCTTATGGCTAAAGGGATCAAGGAGTATGGAGAGAAAGCAGGAAAGGGGTACTGAGGTGAATGATCAGCCATGATCTTATTGAATGGTGGTGCAGGCTCGAAGGGCCAAATGGCCTACTCCTGCACCTATTTTCTATGTTTCTATATTTCTGAATCTATGCTCAGCTTCCCATCCCTTGCCAAGCTAGTTTAAACCCTCCCCAACAGCAGTAGCAACCCCCCTCGTGAGGATATTGTTCGCGACCCTGTTGAGATGCAACCCGTCCAGCTTGTACAGGTCCCACCTCCCCCAAAGATCTAAAGCCCTCCCTCCTGCATCATCTCTCCAGCCACGCATTCATCTGCTCTATCCTCCTATTTCTGTACTCTGTTGCTGAGGCAGGGATATTCAGATGTGTATTATGCTGTGCCAATTTTGTTGCTACTTTGTCAAATTTTTCCCAACTCTTCAGTTTGTTGCCATTGGGGTGTCGAGATTGAAAGCTATATTATTGACAGAATTTATCACGGAAACTACCCCTTGCTAATTCTGTTTATCTCTTAATGTTAGATCATTCTAAGTTGTGGCCTCAAAGCTTTAGTGAGTGAGCATGGTGTGAATTCATAGACATACAAAGATGTTACAACATGGAAATGGGCCATTTAATAAAAAATATAGTAAATCGTCAGCATGGATTTCTAAAAAGAAGGACATATTTAACCAATCTTATTGAGTTGTTTGAAGAAATAATGGGAAGATTAGACCAGGCTAATAGGTGTATGTGAGAGACGTGGACTTTAGAAGGTCTTTAATAAGGTACCACATAAGAGATTCATCAAAAGGTCAGGGAACCTGGAGTGTTTCTCATACTGCAGAAAGTGAGAGGTGTTGTCCTGTAGTGATTTGTGCTGGGACCACTGTTGTTTGCCGAATGCATAAATGATTTGGGCCTAAGGAATTGGAGATATGGTGTCGAAATTTGCACATTATACAAAATTGTGGGATATAGAATCATGGAAACTTACGGCACAGAAGAAGGCCATTTGACTCATCGTGTCTGTGCTGGCCGACAGAGAACTATCCAGCCTAATCCCACTTTCCAGCTCTTGGTCCACAGCCTTGTAGGTTGCAGCACTTCAAGTGCATATCCAAGTACTTTTAAATGTGATTAGGGTTTCTGCCTCAACCACCCTTTCAGGCAGTAAGTTCCAGACCTCCACCACCCTCTGGATGAAAAAAGTGCTCAATTCCCCTCTAATCCTTTTGCCACTTACTTTAAATCTATATCCCCTGGTCAGTCACCTCTCTGTTAAGGGAAATAGGCCCTTCCTAACCACTCTATCCAGGCCCCTCAGAATTTTATACACCTCAGTCAAGTCTCCCTTCAGCCTCCTCTGTTCGTCAGGGGGAAAAAAAAGTTTAACCAATCTTTCCTCATAGCTAAAATTCTCCAGTCCTGGCAACATCCTGGTAAATCGCCTCTGTATCCTCACTAGTGCAATCACATCCTTCCTGTAATGTGGTGACCAGAACTGTACGTTGCACTCTAGCTGTGGCCTAACTAATGTTTTATACAGTTCAAGCATAAACCTCCCTGCTCTTGTATTCTATGCCTTGGCTAAGAAAGGAAAGTATCCCATTTTCCTTAGCCACCTTATCTACCTGTCCTGCCACCTTTCAGAGATCTGTGGATATACACTCCAAGGCCCCTCAGTTTCTCTGCACTTTTCAGTATCCTACCATTTATTGTGTATTCTCTTGTCTTGTTAGCTCTCTCCAAATGCATCACCTATAGCTAATAATATGAAGCACTACACTACAATACAGGAAGACATAAACAGGTTTCTTCCCTTAAGACCCTCCTTCAAGCTTTAGGTTGTCTCCCCCCCCACCTCCTTGATTTCTCCTCCTCTGGCTCAATAGCTAGTTTTTTGCTTGCATTTCTGTGATAACACTTGGAATTGTTTTTTTCCATAAAGGCACTATATAAATGAAAGCTGTAGTATTGGAACTCTGTCAGATTTCACACCAACTGATTGGCAACATAAATTCTTTTAAATCTACATGTAGTGCATTAAAATAGTGTGAACTTTAATGTTTAATAGTGTCTTTATGAGCAGAAAGCTATTTGTAAGATTTTTGGAAAATTCTTTGTTTGCATTAGCATTAAAGCCCAAAAAAGCATGTTGTAATTTTTAATGATTGTGGCCACAGTAAACATCAAAATTGTACTCGAGGTCCTCTACTTGAGCAATGGCAATGGAAATCTGCTCGTGGAGAAGGAAAGTAAATTATTCTGTTTTGCTCTGGTGGTGATTGCATTGCATAATTCAGCTCAAATGCATTTTGCCAAATCCCAGGTTTCTAAATTTCCTTTTTATTTGAGATTCATTATTGGGGAAAAGAAAGGTCTTCTGTTGTTAACAAAAAAAGGGATATTGGGAGGCTTATGAGCAGAGTACTTTGAAGTTGTTGATTTGATTTAACATTTTGATTTATGTACACTCATCATTCTAGTCGATTTTCTTCAAATTGCTGGAGCATACTTCTCTCCCAGATATTCTCACCGCTCTATAGATCAGCTGAAGTGACAGATTTGATGGCAAGCCAGTCTTATCTGCCATTAAGCTGTGAAATAGAGTCAGAGAACACTCTGCTCAAAGCTGCTTACATTAAAAATGGCAGTGCTGCTCCTGTCCAGGGTAGATGGCAGCAGTCTTTGAATTCGCTGAATGCAAATTGGAAGCCGCATTTCCCTAATTTTGATGTTTGATGTAATCCTTAATCAGAACTGGAAAAAAATTGAAGACGAACAGCATTTAAACAGGAGCAGCACACAGGAAAGGGAGAAGAAATCCCCCCAATAAACACGCATATGAGAGAAATATGTGTAGAATGACTTGTAAAGTGCATAAAAGGAAAATGGAAGCTGGCAAAATAGTTGGTGATATTAACATGAGCCAATAGGAAGAAGCATAATAAAATAAATTAAAGACACTTAAGGGACTCAGAACATGTGAATAGCTGAGACAGTGGCAATTGAGTTGGGGCCGGTCTGAAATGGAAACAGGAAAAGTTGGCAAAGTGGAACAGATTGCCTGAGAAGAACAAAAGCAGCCTGACACCATGTGCAAACTGCCCTGCCAGCACAGTGTTCCCATGGAGTACCCTTCCCCAACTGCCAACCTGTCTTTCCCCAAACCTGCAGGAATGCTGAGACATCCATCCTTTACTGCCAGCATCTCCTGCTGTAAAGAAATGGGAGCTATAATGAAGATTAATGTTATTAAAGGTTAAGGCCAGTGGACTGCAAAGTGACTGAAATATAAGGCGTTGTTCCTCGAGTTTGCGTTGAGCCTCAAATGAAAGGGAGTCCAAGGCTAAAGACAGAGAGGTCAAAGTGGGAGGAGTGGAAGGGGCGAACGACAGGGACTTTGTCATATTTGACAGAATGGAGATGTTCTGAAATGTGTTCACTTAAAGGCAAGGATTTGCATTTATATAGCGCCTTTCATGGCCTTGGGACATCCAAAAGCACTTTTTGACAAATTAGTCACTGCTGTAATATAGATAAATGCAGCAACCAATTTGCGCACAGCGACGTCACACAAACAGCAATGAGATAAATGACCAGATAACCTGTTTTAGTACCATTGGTTGGAAAGATAAATATTGGCCAAGACACTGGGATAACTTCCCATCTCTTCTTCAAATAATACCATGGGATCATTACGCCCACCCGAGAGGACAGATGGGGCCCCGGTTTAACGCCTCATCCAAAAGATGGTACCGCTGATAATGCAGCATTCCGTCAGAACTGCACTGAAGTATCTGCCTGCATTATGTACTCAAGCCTCAGGAGTGGAGCTTGAACCTATGACCTCCTGACTCTGAGGCAAGAGTGCTACCATTGAGCTAAGGCCGTGTTTAGTCTCCCTAATGTAAAGGGGCAGCAGATATACTATACTAGATTGGAAGATGTACACATAAATTGCTGTCTCATGTGGAAGGAGTGTTTGGGCCCTGGACAGTAGTGTGGGAGGAAATGAATGGACAGTTATTACATCTTTTGAGCTTGATGGGAAGGTGCCAGAGGAAAGGCAGCAACTGTTGGGGGTGGTAGAAACGTTAGCTAAGGTATTGCAAAGGGAACTGTCCTTTCAAAAGGCGGGGAGGGGAGTGTTATGTTCGTAACGAAGTAATGTAACTGAGTACTGTAGACATGAGTAAGTGTAACCTTAGCTCCTTTATTCAAACTCGAGTGTTGGTACAGCATGGGAGGCCTGCTTATATACAGTGCTCCCAAGGGATGCTGGGATCCCTTGGGACTCCAACAAGTATGCTCTCTGGTGGCGGTATGATGCAGGTTACCTAGGGTTGCATACATAACATCACTCCCTCCCAAAATCAATAGTACACTTATTTACAAGGTGAGACGATCTGGGGCTTGTCGATCGTCTCGGTACAAATGCAGGCGTGGGTGAGTTGATTGGTCTTCGCTGGGCAGCTGGCCTTGCTGGGCTGCTGGGGATGGTGAGTTCAGCTTCATGGTCAACCGTGAAGTTGGTTGCCACGTGTGTGTGTGTGTGTGTGTGTGTGTGTGTGTGTGTGTGTGTGTGTTGGAGGGTCGAAGTTGGTGGTATCCTCTTCGGGTTGCTCGTGGCTGTCAGTGAATCGCAGTTTGGTTTGGTCCAAATGCTTTCTGCAAGTTAGTCCATTAGCAAGTTTGATCTGAAATGCCTACTCTCTTCTTTGGCTATGACAATGCCAGCAAGCCATTTGGGACCATGTCCATAGTTGAGTACAAATACAGGGTCATTGATTCAATATCGCGTGACACGTCTGTGCGATCATGGTGCATGCTTTGTTGATGCCGTCTGTTCTTGATGTGATCATGGAGATCAGGGTGGACAAGAAAGAGCCTTGTTTTGAGCGCTCTTTTCACGAGCAGCTCAGCTGGGGGAACCCTGGTGAGCGAGTGGGGTCCGGACCGGTAGCTGAGCAGGACTCTGGGCAGGGAGCCTTCCGACACCTGTTTCAAGTTTTGCCTGATGGTTTAGACTGTCTGGCCGTTGGATGCGGGCTTGAACGGGGCAGATGTGACCAACTTGATCCCATTGCAGGTTATGAATTTCTTGAATTCAGCACTGGGGCAGCACAGTCCATTGTCACTGACAAGGACATCAGGCAGGCCGTGCGTAGCGAACATGGCTTGTAGGCTTTCGATGGTGGCAGTGGACGTGCTTACAGACATTATTACGCACTCAATCCATTTTGAATAAGCATCCACAACAATCAAAAACATTTTGCCTAGAAACGGGCCCGCAAAGTCAACGTGGATCCTAGACCATGGTTTGGAGGGCCATGACCACAAACTTAGCGGTGCCTCCCTGGGTGTATTGCTCAGTTGAGAGCAAGTGTTGCATTGGTGTACGCATGACTCCAAATCTGAGTTGATGCCGGGCCACCACACAGGGGATCTGGCTATAGCTTTTATCATTACTATGCCTGGGTGGGTACTGTGTAGGTCGCGTATGAACGTTTCCCTGCCTTTCTTAGGCAAAACCACGCGATTATCCCACAAAAGACAGTCCGCCTGTATGGATATTTCGTCTTTGCGCCGCTGAAATGGCTTGATCTCCATGCATCTCCGCTGGGACGCTGGACCAGCTCCCATGGAGGACACAGTTTTTTTTTTACAAGGGATAGTAAAGGATCTTCGATGGTCTAGGTCCTGATCTGGCGGGCCGTAACAGGTGACTTTTCATTTTCAAATGCATCCATCACCAAGAGCAAGTCTGCAGGCTGTGCCATTTCCACCCCGGTGGTGGGCAATGGTAGCCGATTGAGAGCACCAGTGTCCTTCTCTGTGCCTGGTCTGTGGCGGATTACATAGTTATATGCAGACAGCGTAAGCGCCCATCTTTGGATGCGGGCAGAGGCATTGGTGTTAATCCCTTTGCTCTCTGAGAATAGCGATATGAGCGGCTTATGGTCAGTTTCTAACTCAAACTTGAGACCAAACAGATACTGGTGCATTTTTTTCACCCCGTAAACGCATGCCAGAGCTTCTTTTTCAATCATGCTGTAGGCCCTTTTGGCCTTGGACAAACTCCTGGACGCATAAGCGACCGGTTGCAATGTTCCCGATTCATTTGCTTGTTGTAACACACACCCGACCCCGTACGAAGACTCATCACAAGCTAGTACTAATCGTTTACATGAGTTATACAGAACAAGCAGTTTGTTGGAACATAACAGATTTCTGGCTTTCTCAAAAGCAGCCTCTTGTGATTTCCCCCATACCCAGACATCTCCCTTGCGTAGCAGCACTTGTAGGGATTCTAGCAAGGTGCTTAACCCGGATAGAAAATTACCAAAATAGTTGGAGTCCCAGGAACGACCGCAGCTCCGTTACGTTCTGTGATCTCTGCGCGCTCTTGATGGCCTCCATCTTGGCGTCGGTGGATCTGATGCCGTCTGCCGCAATTCTTCTCCCTAAGAACTCGACCTCTGGCGCCAGGAAAACGCACCGAGCGTTTCAACCTGAGTCCCACGAGATCTAGCCGACTTAGAACCTCTTCCAGGTTCTTCAAGTGTTCAATGGTGTCCCGATCTGTGACCAGTATGTTGTCCTGGAAAACCACGGTGCGCGGAACTGACTTTAACAGACTCCATGTTCCTTTGAAAAATAGCCGCGGCTGATCGAATCCCAAACGGGCATCTATTGTAGGTGAACAGACCTTTGTGTGTGTTGATGCAGGTGAGGCCTTTCGAGGATTCTGCCAGCTCCTGCGTCATGTAGGCCGAGGTCAGGTCCAACTTGATGAACGTCTTTCCTCCAGCCAGGGTCTCAAATAGGTCATTTGCCTTGGGTAGCGGGTACTGGTCCTGTAGCGAAAAATGGTTAATCGTTACTTTATAGTCCCCACAAATTCTGACCGTGCCATCGCCTTTGAGAACCGGAACAATCTGGCTGGCCCACTATTGAACTCCACCGGCACGATGATGCCTTCTCGCTGCACCTGACCAGCTCAATTTCCACTTTCTCTCGCATCTTATATGGCACCACCCGTGCCTTGTGGTGGATGGGTCGTGTACCGGGAACCAAGTGGATCTGCACTTTCACCCCCGAGAAACTTCCGATGCCTGGCTCAAACAATGATGGGAACTTGCTCAGAATCTGGGCGCATGAGATGTCGTCGACGGACGAGAGCACTCTGATGTCGTCCCAGTTCCAGCGGATTTTTCCCAGCCAGCTTCTGCCGAACAGTGTGGGACCATCTCCTGGTACAATCCATAGTGGGAGTTCATGCACTGCTCCATCATAGGAGACTTTTACTGCTGTGCTGCCAATTACAGGGATCAACTCTTTCGTGTAAGTTCTCAGCTTGGTATGAATAGGGCTAAGCTTGGGCTTGTGTGCCTTGTTGCACCACAGCCTGTTGAAGGCCTTTTTGCTCATGATAAACTGACTCGCACCCGTGTCCAGTTCCATGGATACTGGAATTCCATCCAGTTCAACTTTTAGCATGATCGGTGGACATTTCGTGGTGAAGGTGTGTACCCCGTACACTTCTGCCTCCTCAGTTCGAGTCTCTAGTTCAGCCTGATCCGCCATGGATCGATCCTCCTCTGCAACGTGGTGGTTTACAGCTCGTCTGCACATTCGCTGGAGGTGTCCCATTGTTCCACAGTCTTTGCATACAGTGTTTGAAATGGCATTGATGGGCTCGATGATCACCTCTGCAGCGCCAACAAGGTGTTAACTGCCTCGCATTACCGTTTGATGGCGGACTCTGGGTCATCTGAGGTAATGCAGCTGCAGGTGTGTACATTCTGCCATATGTGTTCCTGCCTGAAAACGACGTTACTTTGCGTACAGTACTCGCCGAAACCTCTTTATGCTGCAAAATTTGTTTAGTGTTATTGCAGGTGGTCATAAATGCCTGGGCTATCATTATGGCTTTGCTCAGGTTCGGTGTTTCAACAGTCAGTAGTTTGCGAAGGATAACTTCATGGCCAATGCCAAGCACAAAGAAGTCTCTTAGCATTTGCTCAAGGAATCCATCGAATTCGCAATGTCCTGCAAGGCGCCTTAGTTTGGCGACGTAGCTCGCCACTTCCTGGTCTTCAGACCGTTGACATGTATAAAATCGATACCTTGCCATCAGAACGCTTTCCTTCGGATTTAGGTGCTCCCGGACCAGCGTACACAGTTCTTATGATTTGGTTGTTGGTTTCACCGGAGCTAGAAGATTCTTCATGAGGCCATAGGTTGTTGCCCCACAGACGGTGAGGAGGATCGCCCTTCATTTGGCAGCGTTCTCATCCCCTACCAGCTCATTGGCCATGAAGTATTGGTCGAGTCGCTCCACGAAGGCCTCCCAACCATTCCCTTCTGAGAATTTCTCCAGGATACCAACAGTTCTCTGCATTTTCGTGTGATTGTTTGTTATCTCGTCGCCAGTTGTTACGTTTGTAATGAAGTAATGTAACTGAGTATTGTAAACATGAGTAAGTGTGACCTTGGCTCCTTTTATTAAACTCCAGAGTGTTGGTACAGCATGGGAGGCCTGCTTATATACAGTGCTCCCAAGGGATGCTGGGATCCCTTGGGACTCCAACAGGTATGCCTTCTGGTGGTGGTATGATACAAGTTACCTATAACACAGAGGATATGTTTTGTGATGGGATTATGTGTAGGTGGTGGAAATGGCAGAAAATAATCTGGTGGAAGGTGAGGATATGGGGGGACCCAATCACAATTGCGACTGGCTAGAGGTGAAAGCATAAAGAAATGGGACAGACCTGGTCAAGGGTCTTGTCCACCATGGCACCATCCTCACCTGAGGGAAAAATTGAACAACTCTGAAACTCTGATGTGAAAGGAACAGATGTGAGAAAGATAGAAACAAACTAGGTGAAAAGAATGAAGTCCTTTCAGGAAGCAGTATAATCCAGTTAGCTGTGCAATAGATTTGTAATACCCTGTAGATATTTGTGGAAAGCCCATCGCATGGGAAGGGGGAAGAGACAAGAGCATGTGAGAGGAAGAGAAACGAGCATGTGAGAGAAAGAGAAAGAGAAAGTCCAGGAAGGGAAGAAAAGCAATCAGCGGTGGATCATGTCAAGTTAAGGGATGGCTAGAAATTTGAATCATAGTTAATGAAATTCTCTAGATCAGGGCGAGGGTCGAAAGCAACACCAACACAGTCATTAGAGGTCCAGGAGGGGGCCAGAGGGGGCCAGAGTGGGACTGGAACAAAATGTTTAACATATCCTACAGAAAGACAGGCATAGCTGGGATGTGTATGTGTATCCTCCTATGCTCCAACTTAACAAATTCTGAAATTGTCACAATGTTGAGCTCTTCTTCCGCCACCTTGACCTTTATACCAACGTTTGTTCGAGGCTGGAGTAAAATTCCTCTTTGGTCTCATCTGTTGCGTCGAATGTTGGGGCGTACGCGCTGATGATTGTGGTGCACTAGTTCAGGGCTAGGGTGAGCCGGAGAGTCATGAGATGTTCGCTTATCCTGCAGGGTGAGTCTCGGACGGCCCACCAACTCATTCTTGATGACGAAGCCAACTCCACGGAGGCAGCGTTCTTCTTCTGGTTTGCCTTTCTAAAAGGTGTAACCACCACCTTGTTCTTTGAGTCGGCTTTTCCCTGCCCGCCGAGTCTCACTTAGGGTGGCGGTGTCAGCGTCGAAGCGTCTGAGTTCCCAGGCAACGTTAGCAGTGTGACATTCCGGTCTGTCAATGTTGGGGTTGTCCATGAGGGTCCTAACGTTCCAGGTCCTGAACTTCATTTTGAAGGGTGGAAAATGCCTGTGCGTGAGTTATTTTAACGTGGGATGGCCATTGCACACCAGCTACCACACGGGCTTAGCAGAGCAAGGTGTTGGTCCAGTGGCAAAGGGGTCTGAGACAATTGGAGACCAGGCTCTACTGTATGGGGCCTAGTTGCCTACGGTGGGATCTGAGCTGTAAGCTCAGCACTGAGCAGCGCCTTCAGGAGAGGTGGTGGGAGATCTGAGGTGTGATGAGGGGCTGGGATGAGAGATGCTGGGGCCCTGCTCCACTTTAGCTTCTTGAAGGGTTGTGAGAAAAGCTGCCATTCCCTTCGGCCAGCTCAGAACCTTGACCGGACCTGTAATAGTTAGCTTATTTTAAAACTCCCTCCAGCTGCTCCAGGCTGAAGCTGCCCCTGTTGTCAGTGAGATACTTATATTTAAAACTCGCTTGAGCTGCCTCCGTTGTCAGGGAGACGCTTAGAGACAATATAGATAAGTATCAGGTGGTGCATTTTGGTAGGAAGAATAAGGAGGCCACATACTGCTTGGATAATAAGAGTCTGAATGGGGTAGTGGAACAAAGGGATCTAGAGGTACAGATACACATCACTAAAAGTAGCGACACAGGTTAATAAGGCCATTGGGGGAAAAAAACGCAAACTAAGCACTAGAGTTTATTTCTAGAGGGATAGAATTGAAGAACAGAGAAGTTACATTAAACAATTAACAAACCTTGGTTGGACCACACTTGAAGTACTATCCACATTATAAGAAGGATAAAAAAGCATTGGCGAAGGTACAAAAAAGATTCACGGGTGATACCAGAACTGAGAAGGATATACTTATCAGGAAAGGCTGAACAGGCTGAGGCTCTTTTTTTCTAGAAAAGAGAAGATTGAGAGGTGACCTGATCGAGGTCTTTAAGATAATGAAAGGGTTTGATAGGGTAGACATAGAGAAAATGTTTCCACTTGGGGAGTCCAAAACTAGAGATCATAAATATAAGATAGTCACTAATAAATCCAATAGGGAATTCAGGAGAAACTTCTTTACCCAGAGAGCGGTTAGAATGTGGAACTTGCTACCATATGGAGTTGTTGAGACAAATAGCATAGATGCATTTAAGGGGGAAGCTAGATAAGCACATGCAGGAGAAAGGAATAGAAAGGTATGCTGATGGGGTTAGATGAAGTAGGGTGGGAGGAGGCTCGTGTGGAGCAAAAACGCCAGCAAAGATCAGTTGGGCCGAATATTGTCCAGACTGATGTAAGTGAGATCTGCTATTGCATTCAGATGAGATGGGAGAAACAGTGAGAGATTATTACATCAGTTTCTTTTCAACGTCTCTTACGCATCTTGTTTTTGGTGTCATTAATGGAATATTATCAGAATAATAGATAGTTGATACAAGCAGCAATTAAGTCGATCATTTCTAATAACTTAAATTTGGACAAATGTCAACTAAACAGAAATTTACTAACATCCTTTAACTTCCTGTCCAAGACTAATTATTTCTAAGTTATATATTCTGTAGCTTTTATTAAATAACTCCTTTCTGGTTTTCATATATTGTGAGATGAATAAAGTGAGATGATGTGGCTATGATAGTGAGGTGAGATCTGTAGATGTATTGTGTACTCTGCCAGGTTCTGCAGTATTAGCATTTTTTGCGCGGGGGTGGTTACAGGAAATATACGTGCAATGAAAAATGGAGTGAAGTTCTGTCTGTCTTTTATATTCATGCAGCAAGTTCAAACTTTGCAGCTCTCATTTAAATTCTGAAACTGTTCTCCACTTTTGCTTTACAGTTCTGCTACCCAGTTCAACATCAGTTTAAATGGGAAAGATGTTCTGACTGACCACCAGCAAACTGTGAAGTCCATAGGAATAGTCTCTGGGGATTTGATCTGCTTAATACTGCCAGATTCCTCTTCAGCCTCTGACTCTGCCTCTGCCTCTTGCTCGGTGTCAGACTTGAATGTTAAGGAGCAGCCGTCATGCTCCAATACTGCTCAAAATCTGGTCCTTATTAATGGTGGGAATAGACATGAGTCCAGTCATGAGATTGACTCTCGTGCATATCAGCAGCCAGAAGCAAGCCTCCAGAGTTCATCGTCTGACGAACTGTCTGAGACCACAGCAAAATATTCATATGAGCCAATGCTGTGCAGTGAAGCAGTTGATGGGAAGGTGCCGCATTCGTTAGAAACACTCTATCACTCTGCTGAGTGCACCAACCCAAAGGATGCTCTGATTGTGGTGCTTCATCTCCTCATGCTGGAGGCAGGATACATTCCACAGGTAAACAATCTGAGAGTGACATGATATTTCTTTTGGAATCACAGAAATTTACAGCACAGAAGGAGGCCATTCAAATAAGTGCTATCCAGTCTAATCTCACTTAGCCTTGTAGATTACAATATTTTAAGTGCATATCCCAGTAAATTTTCAATGCAGGGTTTCTGCCTCTACCACCCTTTCGGGCAGTGAGTTCCAGACCCCCACCACCCTCTGAATGAAATAAATTCTCTTCAACTCCCCTCTAATCCCTATATCAATTACTTTAAATCTATGCCCCCTGGTTATTGATCTCTGTGCTAAGCGAAATAGGACCTTCCTATCCACTCTTATCTATGCCCCTCATAATTTTATACACCTCCATTAAATCTTCCCTCGGCCTTTCAATGTGTGATCTGCTTATGTACAGTAAAGAATCACGCCTACAGCATTGATGTCCAACCTTTTGGAGCAGCTGACGAATAAGAATGAATTTGCTTTCTAATGGACAGAATCATGATTAACCCCCATGACCATCTCCCACTCTACTTTGAACATCTTGCAGTTGTAATTTTCACTGTTATTTCTCTCTCTCTCTCTCTCCGTCTCTCTCTCTCTCTCTTTGTCTCTCTCTGTCTAGATTTTTTTTTGTTTCCTCTATTTTAAAATGAATCCCTGCCTTTGAGTGCATAGAGATGACCTGTGCTATTTCCTAGCAGTGTATTCATTCCACAAGACATTGAAAACTGTCCTTCTATTTTCCTTCAATCTTAACAATTATAAGTGTTGCATTTATGTAGTACTCTTGTCAAAGATCCCAAAGCATGAGTCCAAGTAAAAGGGTTCTATCATTGTCTTAGCCAACATTGATCCCTAGATCAAGACTTCCAAAAAGAGATGAATTGGTCATTTTTCTTTTTGCTGTTTGTGGGATCTTGCTATGTACAAACTGACTGCCTCATTAGTCTACCAAACAACAGAAACTATACTTCAAAAGCAATTAATTAGCTGTAAAGTGTTTTAGGATGTTGTGAGGATGTGGAAGGCCCTATATACATGCAAGTTTGTTCTTTAAATTTTCATATCAAAATGTCTTTACTTTAAAGAATGACTTGCTTGAGAAGTGCAGTGACTGTTGACAAAATACTGCGGCTTTTTTGTACCAACAATGTCCCACAAAGAACACTGAGGTGAATGCCCAATTAGCTCTTTTTGGTGATATTCAAGGAAAGAATGTTGGCCAGGACACTAAGATGACCCTGCTCCTCTTTAAATTGTGGCCATGTGTTGTTTAACATGCACTGGGAGGGGCAGATGGAGCCACACTGATAGCTTATTCACAGGACAACAACTGGAGCAATGCAGCACATTCTCTATCTACTGCACTGGATGATTACCCTAGATTATCAGCTCAAGTTCACAAACTGCCCACCCTGAGGGTGTTTGTACACAAATCTTTGAAGGTGGCAGGACAAGGCTGTTAAAAAAGCTTATGGGATTCTTGGCTTTATTAATGGAAGAATAAAGAGCAAGGAAATTATGCTAAAACTTTATAATACCTTGGTTAGGGCTCAGCTGGACTATTGTATTCAGTTTTGGGCACTAAAGTTTAGGAAGGATGTCAAGGCCTTGGAGAGGGTGCAGAAGAGATTTACTAGAATGGTACCAGGGACGAGGGACTTCAGTTACGTGGAGAAGCTGGGGTTGTTCTCCTTCGAGCAGAGAAGATTAAGAGGAGATTTGATATTCAAAATCATGAATGGTTTTGATAGAATGAATAAAGAGAAATTGTTTACAGTGGCAGAAGGGTCGGTAAGCAAAGGACACTGATTTAAGGAGATTGGCAAAAGAACCAGGGGTGACATGAGGAAACATTTTTATACACAGTGAGTTGTGATCTGGAATGCACTCTCTGGAAGGGAGAGGGTGGAAGCAGTTTCAATTGTATCATTCAAGAAGGAATTGGATAAATACTTGAAAAGAAAACAATGACAAGGCTATAGGGAAAGATTAATTGGATAGCTCCACCAAAGAGCCAGCACAGGCACAATGGGCCAAATGACCACCTGTGCTGTATCATTCTATGATTCTGCAATCTGACAAAAATATTTTTATCCGCTTCCATTCGATTTGGATGGAAATCGTTGGTGTCTGGTTCAGTGCTCCCTCTAATTTTTTTTTCGCCTGCGGTCCCTTTAAATTTGCTGCACAGCATCTTCACCAGCGGCAACAGCTGGTGAGCAGCCTACGCGGGATCTCTCGATCAATGCGCGGCCACACACCCGTGCATTTTAGGGAGAAAGTTACTCTGGTTATTAGTGGACCTTTTGTGTGTTAAGTGAACATGAGCACCATACAGGAATGCATAGCAGACACGAAGGTTAGTTTCCACCTCAATTGCACCCTTAAATTGTTGGCTGGTTTGAGGCTGATGGGGAAATTTGAGTGGAGGGGAGCTTGCCCTGTGACCATCATACAGGATTTTTAAGCTACCACTTCAGGTGGGCTGTATAGTAGTGCTGCTGGTTGTATCAAGAAATGGTAACATGTGGTGCATCGACTGTTCTACATATGGCAAGTCCACAGCCTGAAATATAATATGAAGGAAGGTGTCCAGGAGAGGCTAAACTCTTTCCTAAGGAAGAGTCACCCAGGTCACACTCTCACGCCTTTCGCCTATACTGGTTGAGCCCTGGGTGCAGGTCAGCTGCTCACTTTCTTAGCTGGAACTTTTGCTGGGATCTCAAAGAAAGGGGATGGATATAACTTGCAAAAAAAAAATCTTTGTATTTTCCTAGGGTACTGGACTGAAGGTTGCCTATATGCCTGAGAAATGGAAGAACGGAGGTGTCTATAGACTGCAGTACAATCACTCCCTGTGTGAAGATGGTTCTGCCACACTTGTCTGTGTCCCAATGGGAAATCTGGTTGTTGTCAATGGTAATGCATGCTAGCTTTTTGGAAATAGTATATGTCGCTCATTTGACAGCTGTCATGTATTGCTTTATGTCGCATGATCTTTAGACTAGGGTAGACACGCATACTTGTTTAGTGGCACTTCTGGTTTTAGAACAAGAGAGTCTTGACCACCTCCCCATTCATTCAATGGCATTACCATCGTTTAATCCCCCATCATCACCATCTTGGGGGTCACCACTAACCTGAAACTCAATTGGACCAGCCACATACATGCTGTGACTACAAGAGCAGGTCAGAGGCTGAGTATTCTGCACAGACTGACTCCCCAAACCCCTTCCACCATGTACAAGGCACAAGTTGGGGGTGTGATGACCACTTGCCTGGATGACTGGATGAGTGCTGCTCTAACAAACTCAAGAAGCTCGACAGCATCCAGAACAAAGCAGCCGCTTGATTGGCAGCCCATGCACCACCGTGCACCATGGCTTCAGTGTGTACCATCTACAAGATGCAGTGCAGCAACTCACCAAGGCTTCTTCAACAGCACCTCCAAAACCCGTGATCTCTACCACCTAGAAGGACATGGGCAGCAGGTGCATGGGCACACCATCACCTCCAAGTTCCCCTCGAAGTCACACATCCTAACTTGGAAATATATTGCCGTTCCATCATCGTCGCTGGGTCAAAATCCTGGAACTCCCTCCCTCACAGCACTGTGGGAGTACCTTCACCACAGGGACTGCAGCAGTTCAAGAAGGCAGCTCACCATCACCTTCTCGAGGGCAATTAGGGATAGGCAATAAATGCTGACCTTGCCAGTGACGCCCACATCCCGTGAATTAATTTTTTTAAATCCCTGAGTTTCTACTTTTGGTGATCAAGCCTTTGATTAGTCCAAAAAAGTCTGATTCTCCTTTGTTTCAAATTACCCTCCCTTTTGCTCTCTTGCTTTATCTGCTAGCTATGAAGTATTTCTGCTTCCTACCTGATTCTACTCTTGCAGCAATACAAGAATTGTGGAATATATGGGTCAAAAAGGTCTAGTCCCCAGAGTGAGACCAGTCTCGGGTACTGAGGAAACTGGGATAGCCGTTCTGCTCCTCCACCTCCCTCCCCCCCCACCCCCAATACAGTAAAATTCTGTGACAGGTTCAAAGTGGGAGGGTACCGTGACATTTTATATCAAGCAGAGATTAAGGGGTTTCTGGAAAGCGAGGCCAGCATAGCATTTTTTAAAAAAGAAAGAACTTGGTATTTATATGGTGCTTTTCATATCCTCACGATGTCCCAACGCACTTTACAAGTGAATTTGTGCATAGTGAGAGCCTACACACAGCAGGGAGATCAATGGCCAGTTAATCTGTTTAGGTACTGCTGTCTGAGGGATAACTGCTAGCCAAAACACGGAGAATGTTTTACTTTGAATAATGCAATGTGATCTTTTACGTCCACCTGAACAGGCAGATAGAGCCTTAGTTTAATGTCTTATTTAAATACAGCATCTCCAGCAGTGCTGCACTGAAGTGTCAACCAAGTTTAAGTGTTTAAGGTGTAATACATGTAAGAGGGAAACAGTCATTTTAATTTTTAAACAGCCATAGTAAATGACCAAAGAATAGTTTATAAGTGAGTATTCATAGCTATATCTTATTTACAATCCTCATGCCTTAATCGCTTTAAAGTAATGAGATTAATGAAGTTTGAGCATTGCCCATTTTACTACCTGGATTGTGCACCAATTTTGAGAAGACAGGTGCCTACAGATGTAGGCCATGCTGAACATCCTTTCCTGTAGATAAGCATCTGGCAAACTCACCATGATATGCTACTGAGATTGGGAACTTGCCAGTTTTGGGGGCATGGGGAGAGAGAAAGTGGGCTTGCATCCTACCACTCAGTGACGTCGTATTAATACTCCCAACATGCTGCTATCAAGCCCTTTAAGCTTTTTGTGCAGGGTTTCTCAATAATAGTTGGAATAGTGCAGGAGCTCTGTAACATACTTCACTTTGGTTGTGAATGCATTAATAAATGCTGATTGCATTAAATGTTTTCTCTCTTCCCAACAGCCACACTGAAGATCAACGAGAATGTCAAAAGTGTAAAAAAAGTGCAATTGTCTCCTGCGTACTATGTTTATTTAAATAGACTGGGTAAGTTATGTTTGTAACATCTGTGGTGGAATTTAAAACTAGGTTTTTGAATGTACATATCTTTATTACATAGTTATGGGAAATAATCACAGGAATGAACATATTACTTGAATAAATTGTGTTTACTTTTTGCTGAGGCAAAGAATTGATGGTTTCTTTTTTTTAAAATGAATATCGACAAGAGGGGTGTCAGTGCTGGATAACAGACACAGTTTGTTGTTTTGGAATCCATTGACAGCATTAGCAGTTTCAGTTCTCGCACAGCACATGAGATTGTCAAGTTCGACTGAATTACAGCGAGATTTGTACTCGCTAAGAATTGCCAAAGTCCAGATTAACATGACTCGGGTGAAAGGGACTAACCCACTGTACCAACTAGTCTCTTGCATATCCTTCCATATTTACTGAATTGAGCATTTCATCAGTAAGAGGTCAGGTTATCTGATTCAGTAAAACGTTTCTTTTCCTAGCACTACAGAGCTCCATTGCAGCTGTTTGTCAGTGGGCCCTTGACTAACTTGTACTTTCCTAATACTTTAGCTGGTGTGTTATTGATAGCTATCGTCTTCTGCATGCACACGTCTATGTTTGTGATGTTCTGATCCTTAGTTCTGTGATGTGGTGTAACTATAGTACTGCAGTACATGTGCATTATTTTCTCAGTATCAGCATCAATTATTTGAGTAAAGTAGAGTAAATCAGGTGTAGAGTTAACTATAATATAAAATCTGAAATTTAAAAAAAAATTGAAAATCCACAACAGGTCAGTTTCAGATGGAACCCTTCACCAGAGCTCAACATTCCAGGATTTTTATAAAAAAGCACATTAGCATCCTATGTCCTTTTCAATGCATTGCTTGTAGTTACCTGTGCTCATGCAAAATATTTTCTTAAATACATCTGTACACAGAGAAATATTTTTACGTTTTTTTTAAATTACTTTTGAGTGGGTGAGAAATGTAAACAAATGTAAGTACAGCTTAAAAACCTTTGAGGGTGAGAGTATGTTGAGTTGATAGCAGCCAAGTTGTTTTCCTCCTGTTTATGAAACTGCCCAACTTTATGGATGGCAGAGTAATTTCACAAATATGACGTGGGGACACTGAATACTTAGACCTGACTCGGGGTTGAGTTTTAAATTGCATCATCATAGGCAGTCCCCCGGAATTGAGGAAGACTTGCTTCCACTCTTGAAGTGAGTTCTTTGGTGGCTGAACAGTCCAATACGAGAGCCACAGACTCTCTCACAGGTGGGACAGATAGTCGTTGAGAGAAGGGGTGGGTGGGACTGGTTTGCCACAAGCTCTTTCCGCTGCCTGCGCTTGATTTCTGCATGCTCTCGGCGTTGAGACGCCACAGTCTCTCACGAAAGAATGTTGTAACAAAGATATCAGGGCTGAAATTGCTTTCAGCGGGAAATTGGGGCGGGCAATTCGAATATTCCAAAAATTTTCTGCCCGGTGGGAATCAGAGGGAAGAATAGGAAAATTAGGCTCTTTAACTCTGACACCACATCCCAGCACTTTGGGGCGCTGTTTGAGGTGATGTAGAGACGGGATTGGGTATGGAGCGGGGCGGTGTCCATCACCGCCGCGTTGACCATTCAGCATGGCGGTAATGACGTCAGCACGACATGGACATGCCACGTCGTGCTGATGCGTCGCAACGTCCCTCCCCTTCACTTAAAAGAGAGGGACGCTGCGAGGCCTATGCGAGCCCAGTGGGCCATCGGGGAGGGTTTCGGCTGGGCCAGTTGCCCGGCTGGGCTGCCTGTTGGTAGCCTAGCCAAACCAGCGGCCGCTGTTGTCTAGCCGGCTAGAACGGCCACACCGCCCAGCCACTGGCAGCTTCCCAACTCTCGATGTTATCTGGACCGGCGACCACCGTGCTTCCGCAGGGTAATTTTCCCCGCGGGGCAGAAAAGGGGTTGTCGCCGCCGGTCAGTAAGGAGTTGGGTTGGCACGCGGGGCGGGGTGGAATCACGGGACGTGCGTCCCTGGCCTGGGGGCAGTTCCGGATGGGTCAGCCCCGCCGCCTGCCCCCGAGCGGAAAGGCTTTACCGGCCCGTTACCATTCTAGCCTTAAAGAAGAGGGCAATTTCCCCTCCACCCTCATTTCTGGTCTAACTTTGAGAGACTTAACAATTTAAGCTTGGCGTCTCAACCATTCCAAATTGTTTCCAATAATTTTTTGTCTTTGCAAGGTGAGAGTGCTGCAAATGTGTATAAAGATCTACAAAAACTGTCCTGCATGTTCAAAGATCAGCTTGTGTATCCTCTACTTGCCAGTGCCAGACAAGGTAAGAGCCTTGGCCTATTCCATCCTCCCAATATATCTCCTGGGATGAGAAGGAGCGGGATGGGTAGGGACAGGGATGCTAATTTACATTGAAAGTAATGCTTTCTTCTCAAATACTAATGATTTCCATTTAGAACCTTTTTTAGTCCCTCATTGCTTTTAGAAAGCTGAACAAGTTTCCTGGGAAATTACTTTCTGGAAATGAGTTGCTGAACGAGTGTTAATTTTAATGGCTTCGCAACCTGATGCTTCCTAGCAGACCAAATATGCCCTGATCTGCTCTGCTGAGAATCTCCATTGCATCTTAATCAGCGAAGAGAGACACACTAATGTTCAGTGGCAGTAATGTGTATGGAAACAAAAGGCTGTGATTAAATTGGGTATAAGTATACAGAAATATTATTATTTATGTAGTAAAGTTTATCTACTGTCTTTCATTTTTCTTTAATATTTTATAATTTAAAATGTCATTGTTTTGCATTACATTAAAGGTGCTATATTGGTGTAAGTTGTTGCATTATAACATTTCAGTTTGAAATCAGAAATCAATTTAAAAAAAAAGATTGACTTTATTAAAGGAGGAAATGCAGTTTCCTTCACCATGCAAAAGCAATAACTGTTTTATAAATGATACATTTTAAACCCTTCCAGCTTTGAACCTCCCCGATGTGTTTGGTCTTGTGGTTCTCCCTTTGGAACTCAAATTGCGAATTTTCCGACTCCTGGATGTATTCTCTATTTTATCTCTCTCGGCGGTATGCCGGGATCTTCATACAGCTACCAACGACCAATTACTTTGGAGATTTCTGTACCTGAGGGACTTCAGAGGTGAGTAATATTCTTATAGTTCAGGGGACCCCCATCAAGGCAACCATCGAGCTGATATGTGCCTGGCAGCAGAGCCCTGATAACTCGTACAAGTGTCATGCATATATAGAAATGTTACTTGTGATGTTGAAGCATAATGGCTCTCTCATATTAAATGAATAGATACAACATTTGTTGCACTACCAACCCTCTAATATATTTCATTGTGATCAGAGTCCAGTGATGAAATTTTCGAGTCACAAAATATTGTCAAGAAAGTGGACACTGCTATTTATTTCATAGAAAATAATAGAATAACATTTATTATTAGTCTGTGTGTATATTGTAAATCTCATTAATGTTTTTAAATGCCAGCATCAATGCCAAAAATTAGCCTTATTTCTGGTTGAGAAAGCCTTTAGTCAAGCTTTAAAGCAGCAAACATTCCGAGTAATATATTGTAACTTGCCTGTTGCTTCACTTGCAAATTAAGTTAAGGATCATCCAACTTTCTATTTTTGAAACAGATTCACGAACCAGCAGCCATGACTGGAAGAATGTAAGTAGAGCTTTTAAAGAATTACATTTTATTGTGAAGTTACAGAGATAATATTTTAAAGTCTCCAGATTAGTGCAAGGTTGACTGAGTGGGATTCAAATGTTTGCATGAATGTAATGCTGTTTGTGTGTTTTTATTTTGTTTTAATAATTGGCTTTAACTTCCGTGGGCTAGGGGAGAACAAAAATCAGCCCAGTTTCCCATTCAACTCTCATTAAGTGCATTTGTTTAGGTGCTGAGGAGAAGAGAAGGCTGGGTTGATCTCTGTTTCACATGTGCACTGTCCACTACCCCCCAGATGAATAACCTGACAGTTGCTGTTCAGACTCGCGCATTAAGAATGTCCAGTTAGGCAAGGGGCTAATGGTGCCTGTTCAAGTACACCCCAGCATAAGGCACCACCAAAAGGAGAGAAAATTAAAGCAAGGAGGTTGTTGTCATATGACAAGGACACAAGAGTATGGTGCTATTGAGATGACGATGCAGAGGGTAATCTTGAAGATTTGCACAAAGTACCATTGAATTCAAATTTTAAGGAAAAAAGTTTATGCAGGAAGTGATATGGGCACTCCCTGCTGCATTGTTCCATCGAGCAGTAGGTACTGATTAGTGCAAAATAAGTTCCTAGTCTCGGTCGTATTGTTGGGAAGACTTGCCTAATTGGGATACTGTTTTCCCTTTGCATTAAAAAGGGACCATCACAGCAAGTCACCCCACACAGCCTCATACCTTTCCCAATTTGGGAGGTGAAAGCCTGCCCTGCTTTCTCAACTGAGGTGTGCCATGTGGCAAAAACACTGGGGTGTAAGCTAAGATAGTTAAATGAGGAAAAATGGATAATTAAAGGAACTTTAAAAAAAAAATGTATCCTTACATTTGTACAGATGTTCTAACTTCAGCGTAACCATTGTTTTTAAAGCTCTACAAGGAAAAGCATGCGCTGAGGAGAAAAACACTGCACAGAATTCCTTTGTATTTGCCACCCGCTTTGCCCCTGTTTCCAGGTCAGCCCGGCCCCTTCAATCCCTTCCCATTTGAACCTCGCCAGTTTTATCCACCTGGGATTATCGGAGGAGAATATGATGAACATCCTCAGCTGCCTTACAGAGGAGATCCTATTAATCGCTTTTTACCTGGATCAGGACCGATGCCAGGGACATTGCCTCCATTCAGACCACAGTTTGACCCAACTGATTCTATGCCAGGTCAGTCATCTGCAGTGCCTGGATTTCACGCTAACAGATTTCCAGGGAGGTCTACTGGAGGCAGATCAGCAAATATTAGACGTGGTATCATTTAAGAACTCTTCCTGGAAGCTTTTGGACTTTAGACTTAGTTCTTAAAGGATGGTTAGTTTCTGCATCTCTAGTCTTTGTCAATTTTCTTTTTAAATCTGAAAAACTTGCAACTGAAACATACACAAGTTATATTTTCAATTGCCAGGTGAAATAAGGACTACACAAAATGTGGAACAAAGTGATCTAAATGCACAATTGGTCCAAGATAGTGGAATATTTGTACATTTTATTTCATGGGGGGGGGAGCAAAAGTGGGCTTTAGAATATTGCATCAATTTTTCTGAATATGTTCACATTTTTGTCTGGAATACTTTTCATGGAAAATTTAAATACTTTATTTGACTGAGCAGATTGTAATGTAGATTTGTAAAGAATGGGTTAAATTGAAGTATGTGATTCAAAGAAAGCAGCTACTGAAGAATTGGTAACCTGCATAGTAAGTGTTTCAATCTTATCTGTATTTTGCTTCTAGATATATAACCAAATTATGATTCCTGCATGCTACATGTAAGGGAAAAACAGCTTGCTAAAGTAAAAATCATTTATAACATCTACTGTAAAGTGCACAGAAATAAATGGGTTCCGATGACTTTGGAATGATTCTTTCTGAAAACTGGAATAGTTTATGAAAACATTTTTGTAAAAATCACCATTGGTACAACGATAATAATTAATTATTCTGGAAAGGACCTGCAAGATCATCTGTGGATCTGGTTTATTGGAGTTTGGACCTGCTCTGATTTATTTGGATTCTTGTGCTGTAGATTTGTGAAGTGAGATTTACTTTTTTTTATATCATATTCCTTCATTCCCTCCCCCCCCCCCCCCCCGCTCCATCATTTCAACTTGTGTCCAACCTATCCCAGTGTTGCTCTTGAGCCAGCAGGTGCAATGGGTTAATTCTTTTCCGTGCCTTCCTCTGACTACAATCAGGAGCTCCCCCTTTTGGGGAACCATGAGCATGAACCTACATCTTAACGCACTGGCACAGCACATTGATGCACATACACAACCTAGCCAAAGTAAAGCAGACATGTTTGCAGCAACTATGTGTTGATAAAATGGTTTGGCTTATTAAACTTGCGCTTTTTTTATTCACTTGCATATCAAAAATTAGCAAGCTGGTGCAAAGCATTATAGTTAGCGAAGAGTTTATAAAGTCAGCTGTCTAAAGCATGTCACTGATATTTTAAAGCTGCATTGATATCTTTGTGTATGTCAGAGAGGTAATTTTCCATCTTTGCATTCCCGATGGGGACCCTCACCCATTGCATGCATATCTGAAATTTAATATAAAGTAATGTAGTGCACATGCTGGGATTCCCAATATACACTGTCAGCTGGTGAGGCTCGCCTGGAGTGCAGTGTTGGAAAATTAACCTGCCAGTGTCGGTGTCACGTGCTTCCAGATTAGGTACAGCACCGGTTAAATGAGGAGCCTCAAGAGTGCATCAAGACTTGTGGCATCATTTCCAACCTCCAACTATCCTGCAGACTTTGAATGAGATTACTAATTGTGGTTAGTGGTGGTTTTGTGCTTTGCATTCATGCTTGAAACTACATTGTTCAATGAGGGAGCACAGGTATTTCTGTCATCAATCTGGCTTGAATTTGAAGCCAGATCTCAGAGTACAGTGCCATCCAGTTTGCATAAACTTTTAAGCAAAAGAATATCAAAGATAATTATAATTTGCAGGCAGCTCCTACTGGCTGAATGGTGTGAAACCATGCAAACTAGAAAGGTCTCAAGTGGATTCCCTAATATTGGTTGAAATAGGCAAATTCAGTAAAGTTGGCCTCAGTACTCCTGATTAGCATGGGGTAGTAACATAGAAACATAGACAATAGGTGCAGGAGTAGGCCATTCAGCCCTTCGAGCCTGCACCACCATTCAATAAGATCATGGCTGATCATTCTCTCAGTACCCCTTTCCTGCTTTCTCTCCATACCCCTTGATACCTTTAGCTGTAAGGGCTATATCTAACTCCCTCTTGAATATATCCAATGAACTGGCATCAACAACTCTCTGCGGTAGGGAATTCCACAGGTTAACAACTCTGAGATGAAGAAGTTACTCCTCATCTCAGTCCTAAATGGTCTACCCCTTATCCTAAGACTGTCCCCTGGTTCTGGACTTCCCCAACATCTGGAACATTCTACCTGCATCTAACCTGTCCCATCCCGTCAGAATCTTATATGTTTCTATGAGATCCCCTCTCATCCTTCTAAACTCCTGTGAATAAAGACCCAGTTGATCCAGTCTCTCCTCATATGTCAGTCTCGCTATCCTGAGAAACAGTCTGGTGAACCTTCGCTCCACTCCCTTCCTCAGATTAGGAGACCAAAACTGAACACAATATTCCATGTGAGACCTCACCAAGGCCCTGTACAACTGTAGTAAGACCTCCCTGCTCCTATACTCAAATTCCCCTAGCTATGAAGGCCAACATACCATTTGCCTTCTTCACCGCCTGCTGTACCTGCATGCCAACTTTCAATGACTGATGAACCATGACACCCAGGTCTCATTGCACCTCCCCTTTTCCTAATCTGCCACCATTCAGATAATATTCTGCCTTCGTGTTTTTGCCCCCAAGGAGGATAATCTCACTTTTATCCACATTATACTGCATCTGCCATGCATTTGCCCACCCACCTAACCTGTCCAAGTCACCCTGCAGCCTTTTAGCGTCCTCCTTACAGCTCACACCGCCACCCAGTTTAGTGTCATCTGCAAACTTGGAGATATTACACTCAATTCCTTCATCTAAATCATTAATGTATATTGTAAACAGCTGGGGTCCCAGCACTGAGCCCAGTGGCACTCCACTAGCCACTGCCTGCCATTCTGAAAAGGACCCGTTTATCACGACTCTGCTTCCTGTCTGCCAACCAGTTCTCTATCCACATCAGTACATTACCCCCAATACTATCTGCTTTGATTGTGCACACCAATCTCTCATGTGGGACCTTGTCAGAAGCCTTTTGAAAGTCCAAATACACCACATCCACTGGTTCTCCCTTGTCCACTCTACTAGTTACATCCTCAAAAAATTCCAGAAGATTTGTCAAGCATGATCTCCCTTTCATAAATCCATGTTGACTTGGACCAATCCTGTCACTGCTTTCGAAATGCGCTGCTATTTCATCTTTAATAATTGATTCCAACATTTTCCCCACTACTGATGTCAGGCTAACCAGTCTATAATTACCAGTTTTCTCTCTCCTTTTTTAAACAGTGGTGTTACATTAGCGACCCCCCAGTCCATAGGAACTGATTCCGAGTCGATAGACTGTTGGAAAATGATCACCAATGCATCCACACTTTCTATGGCCACTTCCTTAAATACTCTGGGATGCAGACTATCAGCACCTGTATGCACTTTTAAACAGGGGTCACTGCATAGCTATATTTTGCCAGGTGAGGGAATGTTTGGGCTTATTGTGATGCCCCATCCCAAGATGAATAGTTTTCTGACCCTCCCTGTCCAGACTTGCATGAAGAGCCACTTGATTAATGTACCAGAGGGTTGCTGACTCACTGCGGGCAGTACCTCAACACAAGTTAGATACCTTTTTGAAAGGGAAATAAATTCCATCTGAAGTGTAAATGTTTACATAGTCACTTTTTTTCCTAAAATCCAACCCCCATGACAAATTGAAGACCATTTGCAATGGAAATTTAGTCTTCTACAATTCATGTTATCTATATGGTTTTCTGCAGTCTTCTTAGACGGTCCCTTGTATCGAGGAAGACTTGCTTCCACGCCAAAAAGGGATAAGTTCACAGGTGTTTCAATGAAGGACCTGATATTCCAGGTCCCGAACTACATATTGAAGGGTGGAAGATACCTGTGCATGGATTTTTTTAACATGTGGTGGCCGTTGTATACCAGCCACCACAAGTGCTTCACAGAGCTAGGTCTTGGTCCAGTGGCAAGGATATTAACCAAGACGACTGGAGACCAGCTCTGCTGCACGGATCTAGTGCGCACACATATCGTAGTGTGGGCTGGCCCGTGCTGCCCCTGGGCCCTCGTCTCTCCTGGGCCCCGATCACGTCGCTCTACAATCTCTTGCCGCTCCTGCTGTACCTCCCATGCTCCAATCAGCATCTGGATTATGCTGACGTCCAATCCAGTCGCCCTCTTCACAGCCGTCGCCCTCTTGAACCGGCTCGCGCTGCACCTTGTAGTGGCCCCGACTTGCCGCTGATGGTTCCTCGCAGATCGGGGCCGCTTCACACTGATTTGTATCTTTGAATATTAAGCAGTGTCATTATTAAAAGTCCCACTCCACCTGACAAATTCCAGGTTGCCTTTTCCACCAGAGGGAAGAGAAAGTTGTATTTTTCTAAAAGGTATTATACTTCAATCTAAAATATGAGTGAAGATTCTAAAAAAAATTGTACCACATCAATAGATAGCTGGTGGCTTTTAACAAGAGCTCATTCTTAACCTTTCAAATACTGAGGGAGGGATTTTAACCACAAAGAGTGAGTGGGTTTGGGAGCGAGTGGGTGGTTAAATGCGCTGAAATTGTCAGCACATTGGGAAGCCGGCTCCAACCCGCTGACTTCCGCTTTTAACTGCAGCGGATTCGGTTGTGTGCAAGAACCCCCCATGGGAGATGTAGGTTGGCAATTAACAGATGTTGGGCCATTAGGAGTGTTTTAACTGCAGATTTGAGCTTCAACTCTGAGTGCACCGGGCTTCCTGAAACTTGCCAGTTAAAGCAAGGCGAGAAATGACTGCGCGAATGGAGGGGGCTGACCAAATGACAGCAAACAATCCTGTAAGTGCTCAAACCTTACACTTGCTTCCTTGCCTAAGTGAAAGGCTTTTGCTCACTGGACTTGTTTCGAGGGTGTGCTTTCACTACTTTGAGGTGATTTACATTACTTTGAAGGTCATTTCTGATACCTTAGATATTTGAGAGTCTGATCTACACTTTCCATCTGTCAAGCATCAGTTCAGCCTTCGCTTGGCCTACCTGCCACTCCATAGGAGAGGGGATGAGCACAGGGGTGCAGCTCACAGGATGCCCCCCAACAGGATATATAGGCAGAGGATCAGCTACCTGGACATGTCGGAACAGCAGGGCCTCAGGAGGCACAGAATCTCTTAATCTACTGCCCATAATTGCAGCACTCAGGTGATCGATGTCATGTTTACCAGGACTGGCACTTTGAAACCGATGAGGCCAGTCATAATGAGCAGACGTCAGCTTGTGGCTTCCCACAGGTCCAGGGTCTCATCGATTGCAGACGTGGCAATCAAGACACCCCCCCCCGATCACCCTGATCAGTCTTCATTGACTGCAAGGGCTTCCACTCCATCAATGTTCAGCTTGTATGCCACCACAAAAAGATCATCGTGCCGATGTGTACAAGATTCCCAGGCAGCTGCCATGGTGCTTTCATCCTAGTCAGTCCATTCTTCCAGAGCTCCTCGGACCTTGAAACAGAGTTGGCGGCTGGCTCCTCGGAGATGTGGGCTACACCTGGAAGATGCAGCTGATGCCATTCTTTAGGAGCCCACACAATGAGGCCCAGGAGAGATACAATCAAAGCTACGTGACCACGAGAATGGTCATCGAGCAAGCAGTCAGAAGGCTGAAGATGTGCTTTATGTGCCTGGACAGATAGGGTGCGCCTACAGGGTAAGTACGAATGAGGAGTGATGTGTTGGTTTTGGGCAGAGAATCTCTGCGGGCCCTTACAGAACGCAGTATCAGCTCTAGGGAGGCATCATTTAAGCAAGGTGTAGCCTTGCCACGTTGGGACTCGATTAATGCAGTTGTTGCCTCTGTTCCCCCACCTGGACAATCCTTTAAATAGTTCAACTGAAATAGACCCATGTGTGTTGTCCCGCCCGCGCTAATTGGTCGGAAACTCGGAAGTCAGATGCCACTGAGTGAAGCGTTGCAGCTATATTCGGATTTCCCGCGCCGCGCACTTACCACCACCACCACCACGTCAGGACGGTAAATATTCCGGCTCGAGTTTCAAAATCGATATTTGTGTCAACAATGAGGCACACATTTACACTGTGTTAAATTGCCAATTGACAAGTAGGTTGGGGTGTGGGAGAAACTAGTCAGTTGCATTGTTGTGTTTTTATGCCAGATATTTTCTCCGGCTCTGACACAAGCCCCTCCCGTAAACGGACATTATCCCTACTACGATCTGGAATACGCTGTTTCCTGGCCAATGTCAAGGTAAACGATAGCAAAACCTAAGGATCACAACAGAAAACCCTTACTCTGCACAGCGGCGACTAAAATATATCAAGCGTCATCACACGATTCAGCACTCCAAGGTGGATTGGATAAGCACACTTGGTGAGAAATCAGGATTCTGAACCAACAAATGGTTTTATTTGCGTAAGATGAATGAACACTAAACAGTTTAACAAATGTAAATATATTTCTCTAACCTCCTTAATACATAAACATAAAATAATACGATACCACTTTCTTTCTAAATGTAGACTTTAAACAGAGACTTGATCTAGTCGAGGTTACTTTGAGTCCTCTGGCTGTGACTGCATAGCTGGCATGCATGTTCCGGAGTACATGATGCATGTTTTGTGAAATGGCACAATTTCTTTACCAGGTCTGGTGGCAGTGCATCATTTTGGGAGACCCAAGCTATCTTGTTTACCCCTTTCATTATTTTAAATGTTTCTATAAGATCACCCCTCATCCTTCTGAACTCCAAGGAGTAAAGACCCAGTCTACTCAATCTATCATTATAAGGTAACCCTCTCATCTCCGGAATCAGCCTAGTGAATCGTCTTTGTACCCCCTCCAAAGCTAGTATATCCTTCCTTAAGTAAGGTGACCAAAACTGCACGCAGTACTCCAGGTGCGGCCTCACCAATACCCTATACAATTGCAGAAGGACCTCCCTGCTTTTGTACTCCATCCCTCTCGCAATGAAGGCCAACATTCCATTCGCCTTCCTGATTACCTGTTGCACCTGCAAACTAACTTTTTAGGATTCATGCACAAGGAACCAGGGTCAGGGACCTGCTCGATGGCGGAGGAGCGGGCTGGATGGCGCCAGTCACGCTGGCGCGGCGCCTAAATTCTGCCAACGTCCGCCACGCGGCCGATGCCATCGAGTCGCTAAAAACAGCTCTGGGCCCTGACTCCGTTAGGTGTATCGAGGAGGCTCAAGCACGTGGGGAGATCCCGTCCGAACTGACCCCCGTCCGGACGGAATTCCTCATCGGCGCCAAACCCCGGAACCTCCCTCGGGGGCCGGCGCCTCACAACTTGAGCCGCCTCGGGGAAATCCCCTCCGTGCCTTTCAGTTCCGCGCGGAGGGGTTTCCTGTACGGGCTGCTCCTGCACACCCTCAACTTTGCCATCCTCGCCGGCCGTCCGGACACGCCATGGCGTACCATCTTGCCGTCCGGAGGAGGCGGGGGTCCCCGATGGAGGGCACTCTACGCAGGGGTCCTCCCACTATTCATCGGGGACTTGGCCTGGAGGGTGGTGCACGGAGCAGTGCCGTGCAATAAATTTTTAAGCCGGTTCACGGACTCCCAGGCCGCCTGCAATTTCTGCGGTCTGGAGGAGTCCGTGTTCCATGTTTTTATTGAATGCACGAGGTTGCAGCCCCTGTTCCACTATTTGAAGGGGCTGCTCCTGAAATTCTGGCTGCACTTCAGTCCCACTCTCCTGATCTTTGGGCACCCTGTGCGGAGGGGAGCGGGTAGGTCCGAAGGCCTCCTCGTAGGACTGCTCCTGGGCACGGCCAAGGGTGCCATCAGCCGGTCCAGGCAGCGGGCGGTCGAGGGGGTCGTTCAACCTGACTGCCTGCCTCTCTTCCGCTCTTACATCCGGTCCAGGGTGTCCTTGGAGATGGAGCACGCGGTGTCCACTGGTACGCTCGCGGCCTTCCGCGAGAGGTGGGCACCGGAGGGACTGGAGTGCATCATCACGCCCGGCAACCAAATTTTAATTTGATTTTACGTTTTAAAGTTTAATTTGTTTTAATTGCCGGTGCTTTTAGTGTCCCCCTTCCCTTTTATAGGGGGCACTGGGGAAAATTGTGATTTTAGTGCCCAAAAAAAAAAAACCAAAAAAAAAAGAAAAACACAAAAAAAAAACCAAAAAAAAAAAAAAGGGGGGAAAAAAAGGGCCTTGAAAATGTCTGGAGTGTCACCCAGGTCGGGTGGCACCGTTTATTGTTTTTATGTTTTCACAGGTGAACTCAAAAGAGTTTCATGCACAAGGACCCCCAGGTCCCTCTGCACCGCAGCATGTTGTAATTTCTCCCTATTCAAATAATATTCCCTTTTACTGTTTTTTTTTTTCCCAAGGTGGATGACCTCACATTTTCCGACATTGTATTCCATCTGCCAAACCTTAGCCCATTCGCTTAACCTATCTAAATCTCTTTGCAACCTCTCTGTGTCCTCTACACAACCCGCTTTCCCACTAATCTTTGTGTCATCTGCAAATTTTGTTACACTACACTCTGTCCCCTCTTCCAGGTCATCTATGTATATTGTAAACAGTTGTGGTCCCAGCACCGATCCCTGTGGCACACCACTAACCACCGATTTCCAACCCGAAAAGGACCCATTTATCCCGACTCTCTGCTTTCTGTTCGCTAGCCAATTCTCTATCCATGCTAATACATTTCCACTGACTCCGCATACCTTTATCTTCTGCAGTAACCTTTTGTGTGGCACCTTATCGAATGCCTTTTGAAAATCTAAATACACCACATCCATCGGTACACCTCTATGCTTGTTATATCCTCAAAGAATTCCAGTAAATTAGTTAAACATGATTTCCCCTTCATGAATCCATGCTGCATCTGCTTGATTGCACTATCCCTATCTAGATGTCCCGCTATTTATTCCTTAATAGTTTCAAGCATTTTCCCCACTACAGATGTTAAACTAACCGGCCTATAGTTACCTGCCTTTTGTCTGCCCCCTTTTTTAAACAGAGGCGTTACATTAGCTGCTTTCCAATCCGCTGGTCCCTCCCCAGAGTCCAGAGAATTTTGGTAGATTATAACGAATGCATCTGCTATAACTTCCGCCATCTCTTGTAATACCCTGGGATGCATTTCATCAGGACCAGGGGACTTGTCTACCTTGAGTCCCATTAGCCTGTCCAGCACTACCCCCTAGTGATAGTGATTGTCTCAAGGTTCTCCCATCCCACATTCCTGTGACCAGCAATTTCTGGCATGGTTTTTGTGTCTTCCACTGTGAAGACCGAAGCAAAATAATTGTTTAAGGTCTCAGCCATTTGCACATTTCCCATAATTAAATCCCCCTTCTCATCTTCTAAGGGACCAACATTTACTTTAGTCACTCTTTTCCATTTTATATATCTGTAAAAGCTTTTACTATCCGTTTTTATGTTTTGCGCAAGTTTACCTTCGTAATCTATCTTTCCTTTCGTTATTGCTTTCTTAGTCATTCTTTGCTGTCGTTTAAAATTTTCCAATCTTCTATTTTCCCACTAACCTTGGCCACCTTATACGCATTGGTTTTTAATTTGATACTCTCCTTTATTTCCTTGGTTATCCACGGCTGGTTATCCCTTCTCTTACCGCCCTTCTTTTTCACTGGAATATATTTTTGTTGAGCATTATGAAAGAGCTCCTTAAAAGTGCTCCACTGTTCCTCAATTGTGCCACCGTTTAGTCTGTGTTTCCAGTCTACTTTAGCCAACTCTGCCCTCATCCCACTGTAGTCCCCTTTGTTTAAGCATAGTACGCTCGTTGAGACACTACTTCCTCACCCTCAATCTGTATTACAAATTCAACCATACTGTGATCACTCATTCCGAGAGGATCTTTTACAAGGAGATCGTTTATTATTCCTGTCTCATTACACAGGACCAGATCTAAGATAGCTTGCTCCCTTGTAGGTTCTGTTACATATTGTTCTAAGAAACAATCCCGTATGCATTCTATGAATTCCTCCTCCAGGCTACCCCGTGCAATTTGATTTGACCAATCGATATGTAGGTTAAAATCCCCCATGATTACTGCTGTTCCTTTTTCACATGCCTCGATTATTCCCTTGATTATTGCCCGCCCCACCGTGAAGTTATTATTTGGGGGCCTATAAACTACGCCCACCAGTGACTTTTTCTCCTTACTATCTCTAATCTCCACCCACAATGATTCAACATTTTGTTCATTAGAGCCAATATCGTCTCTCACAACTGCCCTGATATCATCCTTTATTAATAGAGCTACTCCACCTCCTTTCCCTTCTCGTCTATCTTTCCGAATCGTCAGATACCCCTGTATGTTTAACTCCCAGTCTTGGCACCCCTGCAACCACGTTTCTGTAATGGCCACCAAATCATACCCATTTGTAATGATTTGGCCGTCAACTCATTTACTTTATTTCGAATGCTGCGTGCGTTTAGGTAGAGTGTTTTAATACTAGTTTTTAAACCATGATTTTTAGTTTTGACCCCTCCTGCAGCCCCTTTACATTCAGTGGCCCTTTTTTGTTTTTTGCCTTGGGTTTCTCTGCCCTCCACTTTTACTCGTCTCCTTTCTGACTTTTGCTTTTGTCTCCTTTTTGTTTCCCTCTGTCTCCCTGCATTGGTTCCCATCCCCCTGCCATATTAGTTTAACTCCTCCCCAACAGCACTAGCAAACACTCCCCCTAGGACATTGGTTCCGGTCCTGCCTCAGTGCAGACCGTCCGGTTTGTACTGGTCCCACCTCCCCCAGAACCGGTTCCAATGCCCCAGGAATTTGAATCCTTCCCTGCTGCACCACTGCTCAAGCCACGTATTCATCTGAGCTATCCTGTGATTCCTACTCTGACTAGCACGTGGCACTGGTAGCAATCCTGAGATTACTACTTTTGAGGTCCTACGTTTTAATTTAACTCCTAGCTCCTTAAATTTGTCTCGTAGGACCTCATCCCTTTTTTTTTTACCTATATCGGACTGCTCAGCAAAATCAACGAATGTATGGAGCAAAATGCAGCAGACTTGTACATGAAAACACAAAATAATTTCTATAAACCTACTTTCTCCCTTCAAGAAGACTGCTTCAGCTCCTGGGACTTTTGTTATCTTATGGGTGAGCCTTGTGCTGTAGGCAGTACCAAACCAGATACTATTGCTATATGAAATTATAGTATTGCGTCTGTACTATCAAATGACCAATTTCATAAGTTTGAGATTGTTTAAGCCCTTTATTCCCAAGATATCAACCAAGAAATAAAATGGTGCAGCTGAATAAAATGGACAGCAAAATCTGATGAATATGTAGATTAAGCGTATAACCTTCAGGAACGATAAAGTAATCTATTTGAAATGGAACACAATGAACATTTCCAAAAGAGTTTTCTATTGAAACTAAATATTTTTTCAACTCTCACCAGTATCAATGTACTTATTGAGACGTGTTAAAGTGGAAGGATTAAACCACGTGATTGGTCGTTTTCCTTGAATATTCCTCATTTTGTTCATGCGTGCGCACTCTCCAGCTTAGAGGATGGGCAGGTAGCTATCCCAGAGATCTATCCATGCCATGATAACACTCAATATTAGGAGGTGCAGAAGAACGGTCTGGATTGATTTAAATACATTTATAAGAGATCTTCACAGTGCTATGTGAATGAATAGTCTCTTCCTTATGATAGATAGATAAATAAACATATGCAGAGAAAATACACAAGACGCACAAATCACTATGTAACATGGGGTACCAGCTCTTTATTTTTATTGTTTATGGTATGTGTTTTTATAGCAAAGGTCAGTTTTTTTAAGTTAGGGAAAGATTAAACTAACTTCCATCTTCACTAAATATCTCTGCAATAGTTTCACCAAAAGCTTCTGCTTAAATATCTGTTTAAAATGGGGACTTTTATTCGAAATCTCCTTCAAACTTTAATAAATCCTTTCAGTACATGTCTGTTTATATGAATCGTTGCTGTTTGAGATAATAGACGTAAATAAAAGAAATGCAGCTGGGGTAAGCATTTACAATTACTAACTATTAAGCCCTGCAGTGAGTTTTTCTAACCGAGCCCTTGCCCGCTCACCTCTCCCCCAGCCTTTACTTGCTGAATATAATTGTAAGAGATCAGCTAATTTAGGTTCCCAACCCTCTCGATTTCGACGGGAGTCTCCCGATATCGATGGTTCGTATCCCGAGCATTGCCATTGACAACTCGGGAGAAAAGTTTCTTTGGAGATGATCTACCTTTTGCTGTACATTATTTTATTTCGACGTTTTTAAATGGTAGCAGCCAATGCGCTATTCACAGCTGCCGCGCTGTGCCTCTTGGCCGCACTTCTGGAGTTCCAGCAGCTCGAATTTTGGGTTGAGTCGGAGTTGCTGCCTGGGCGTACCGAGTGCTCAGGACTGGTGTGGAGGCAGAAGAATCCATATTGTGAGAGGATTTATTGCCAGGACTATCTGCAACTTCTTGCAGGTAAAGAAAAACATCTCTCTGCGGTGACTGTACAGTGCAGAGCAATTATTTCCTGCTTTTATCTGGTTGCATTAATTTTCTGTGTGTTGGCAACCGATAGTTAAGGTTGATGAGCAAAAATCCGGGAGAAACATCATGGGGGCAATAAAAAAAAACGTTTTTTTTTCATTTTCTTCGAACAATTTTGGTTGTAGAAATATCAGAGCTAGGGGAACGGCTGCCTGTTTTGACAGTCAAGGAACAGCCAATGAGTCTGCTCCCTTCCGATTGGCTGTGTAAGGCAGTTTGTCGTGATGATGGATGTATCGTCGACCAGTGGCGGGAGAGTGGGCGGGGCATTTGAAGGCGGAAGGTCCTGCCACAAAATCTTCAGGGAAACGTCCCAAGTTGGCAACCTTAACTTGTGTCTAGTATACAGCATTATTTCCTTCAAAGTTATCTCAGAAGTACTCATACATTTACCTTGCCTGTTTTATGTTTATTTTCACTTAAAACTGTTTCCTTGGGGAAGTTTGTCCGCAGAAATGTCCCATTAGCACACCTTTATGGCGTGGAGCTGTTTACAACGATGTCCTGGTACGCTGCGTGATGGGCATTTCTGTCAATCAAACAAATACACATTTGAGAACTGTAGGCACAGATGCATGTCAGAACGTGTAGGCTGCTGTTTCGTTAAGTCTCTTCAACTGGGATTGATGGCTCTGGGAACCACATGAACTCAAGACTCGGGCTTCAGATGGAAAACATTGTAGGTTGTACAGGTAAAGATCCACCCAAACAAGATTTTCAAAAAATAATTTGCGTTTTATTGTGCACCTTCCTTTTATTGATATATTTTGCTGATTGCACATTTTGTATTGATTTCAGTCTTTAGTTTTTTTTTGTATGCTTACATTCCTGCTTCCAGTCGGTATATTTCCGAATTATTCAGTTGTGATTTGTTGCTGTTTTCTGAATATGAACATTGAGCCAATAAAGTGAAAATGTGAGAGACAATTACATATAGACAAACTCAGAAGTTTGATGTCCCAAGCGTGGTGGATAAATCACAAGTTAGGCACAATAATACACCCCTATTTGGTGCATGATGATATCCTATTCTGAAAAATCACTGAAAGTTTATTAAGTGGGAAATAAGAGCCCATTACTGAAAAATAATGTGGTGAATGATCATTATTTATTCATAACTTGAGTTTAATTTATATGTCAGTGTATCATTGGTGCCCTGTGACTCATTTTTCCATAATCGGGTTTGTTCTGAGGATTCTTATCCAAGAAGTTCTTGCAGACACCATTCGACTTCAGTTTTCAAGCATTGGTCAAAATATGGTGGGTTGATGTCTTTACTGATTTTTCTAAATACCATTAGTGCGGAGAAAGGTTCCTGGCGGCAACAAAGGTGCAACATTCCTGGCGACAATGAAGGCTGTTTTACAGCCCCCTGAGCATTCTGCAAAAGTGTCAGAGATCAAGACAGAAATTGATAGGTTTTTGGATATTAAGGGAATCAAGGGATATGGGGATAGTGCAGGAAAGTGGAGTTGGGGTAGAAGATCAGCCATGATCTTATTGAATGGTGGAGCAGGCTTGAATGGCCTACACCTGCTCCTATTCGTATGTTCTTATGTCTTGGTCAATGTTTATCCTTTAACATTACTTAAAAAAACAGATTTTCTGGTCAGTACCTCATTACTGTTTGAGGGACCTTGCTGTGTGCAAATTTCCCTACATTACAACAGTGACTACACTTCATAAGTACTTAATTGACTGTAAAGCGCTTTGGGATGCTGAGATCATGAAATGTGCTATATAAATGCAAGACCTTTTTCTGAAAGATAATCGGAAAGCTGTTTAACCCTGGTTAATAATTTCCTTAAAGTTGTACTTTTCAAAGCCATGGAAGTTGCTGTTAACTCTAAAATTACCTGTTGCCTTTATAGTTCTGGCCTCATCTATGATCACCTGTATACTTTTTTGGCATGACTGCAATGTTACCTTGCTATTGAATATTGCTGATGCATTTGTCATCTCCTAGAAAATATCCTAAGTCTTTGATAAGGTCTGACAACATGCACTTCTAAACAAGTTACCATTATTTGGTCTTCCACTGTAGCTATTTTCCTGGCTATCAAATTGCTCCATGTATGCAGTAGTTCATGGCTCATCCTGTGAAACTTTTTCATTAGCTCACGGTTCCCCCAGGGCTCTGTTCTCACTCCCTTCCCCCCCCCCCCCCCCCCCTGTTCTGCACTCATTATTCAACTGTTAACTCTTTTGATTTCACTGTACATTCATCAGCTTTCTTCAGGTTATATAACTTCAATGTGCACAACCTTCATTCTTCTAGCAGCGCCATGGTTAAATTGCTAAAACTTGATCTGCTATCTTTGTTTTCAAAGAGAAATAAAAATCTTGCTTCTTTCACTTCTTCAATGATACACTAAGTGTTTCCACCCATTGACTACAAATAATTAGTTGGTGTCCCGTCCTTGTCTCTCTCAAGACCAACAAGCAGCGACTGCCTCTTGCCTTTAGTGGATTCTCTCATGCTTTCTTCTTCCATTCTTAGCCTCAACTGAACTCCTAAATTTCTTCCATTGCTAAAAAAGGTGCTTGGTTTCTCATTACGTGTCACACACTGGTATCCCTCAGCAACTTTTTAATTCTTTATATAAAACCTATATCCATGAAAGGTTCGAAGTTTGCTTCCATATCTGGGGAAGCTCTTCTAACGCCAGGCTGCTGCTGAATATCATGTGGTCCTTGAAAAGCCATTATTGAACCAATGCCTCAACCCAAGAGTACTTTCCTGTATCAGGTATTCCTCCGCCTGCTGCAAAAGACCTTTGGAGAACTAGTTCATTCTTGGATTAGCATCAAGAGTTCCCAATCAAGCACTGGTCACTCAGTCGGAATTGCCTGTGACTTAAGTAAGTTGCTGTTTTGCCACCCATGAGCCTTGTGCAGTATGTTTTTTGTTAATTTAGCTGCTCCCTCTTTTTATATTTCCCCACAACATGCACTTATCCCAACAAGAGGACGAGTTGCTCGTAGCTTGCAGACTTCTGTCATTGCTGATCTGTCGGAGGTACGCGAGATCACCTAGTGGGAGGATTAACTCTGATTTTGTTCTGTGCTGGAAGATGTCAGGGCCTTTCGCTTGTCATCTCTCTGTGGTGGCACAGTTCTAATAGAATCTCACTGTATGAAGGGATAGTATGACTTGATTACATAAACTACAAAAAATATTTTTATATTATACTAGTTTAGACAGTATGAACAAATTGTGATACTGAGTTTATACAGACCAGGAAACACTCAGGATTTCCTCTTCTGATTACTGTCCTGTGAATACTGCAGCAAGGTGTGCAGGTATGGGTGTTGGATGAAGACAGCATCAGACTTGGTTGTGCTACCCTCTATGATTGAAAGTCTATTTACACTCGCTGTCTAAGCTCATACAAAAAATAATTACTTTGGCAGCATACGCACAGCTACTCGCCCCATAGAACTGCACCCGAGGATTAATCATCGCTGGCTGATGAGGAGGGAGAAAATTGGCATTTAAGAAAACAACTGTACAGAACACAAAAGATTAACTTTATTTCTAAAAGAAACCAGTGTCACTCTTAATTCAACATATTACAACAACACATAGTCCAAATACAACATTCTTCCTCATTACAAGATTAAAGTACATCATTAAATCATTTATAGAAATTTGACAAGAATATAACACACATTTAAAATTAAATCAGAATCTTCATTTCAATACCATCCACAATGGGTTACTGGAGGGTAAGTAAAAGACAGTACATTTCAATAACTTGCACGCTGGTGCAGTGCACTGGTACACACACTAAAGCCTGGATTTGAACTCCCGGGGCACTAGGTGGGATTGCCACCACTTTTAGTAAAAATTGCATTGGTCCTAATTACATTATAGAACCCTGATTTTAATATATTCATGTGTCCCCCCCCACTTCTGGTGGGCACCTTTTGCCAACTACGAAAAAATAAGGTGCTACATTAACCACCTGCCACCCTATTCCCATCGGGCAAGCAGGGGTTTCTGATCTCATCCACACCTTTGCAGGAAGGACCCAGGAGCAGGTTGTCTGCCCATCATTTCTGAGTCAGGGGATGGGAAGTGTTGATTTAAAAAAAAATAGGTAAATCCAAAAGTGAAAATAGGTAAATCCAAATGTGAAAAGGGAAAAAAAAAGAAAATCAATATCTAATTATATATATATTGAAAAAATGAGAACTATTTGGTACAGATGGGGCTGTATCAATTTACCTTCCTCTCCTGAGCTGGTGATTTATACTGGGGTGTAGGGCTTCCAACTCTGGTTGGACATATTCCTGGAGGTGTCATCACATGACCTGGACATTGGTTGCCCAACCTGCCTATCCTTGCGGTGCACTGCCTTATCACTCCAATTGGAAAGCATGTCAGGCTCCTCATTACCCGATTGGATGATTCTTGACTGTCCGTCAAAAGCTTTTTTCTCATTTCCAATATTTTTAAGAAAATTTAAAAAACACTTTTATTGCCCTATGATTTTTCTCCTGGGTTGCTCGCAGCAGTGTCCTGGAGATTCCTGGAGACTCCAGGGCAATTCTGGAAGGTTGGCAACCGTACTGGGGTGCGCTTCCAAGAGTGCTGTCCTTTCTCCATCTGTGAATCCAGTGCGGAATGACTAGGAGTTCTACTTCATTGACGATTGGGTCTTGGGTTGGGGTTGGGGTTGGGGTGGGGGAGGTGCATAACAGTTGAGTCCAATTCTTGTTCTGCCTCATGATTCAATAGCCTGCAAAGACTCAGACTCAGTGTTTATGCTCACACACAATGAATGATCATTTACTTTGGGATACTGAAGTCTGATAAATGTGGCATTAGGAGAGTGGTGGAAAAACATTTTAAAATAATGCACTGAAAACACAAAATGCAGCACTTTGACTGTATGACAATCATGCAGTTTTGGCTCACTAAAAGATTGACAAAGTTTACTTTAGTCTTGTTTTGGGGGCAGAGATGTCCTTTTGATGTACATTTGCAAAATAACAGGAACAAAAAACACTTCAGATGATCCTCTGGCAGCCAGACATTGTTAGTGGATCTGTTAGGCATGCTACAATTAGAAATGACAAGTAGTGAGAGAATCCCATTTATTTGAACTCGTTCCACAATACCCTTCTGGTAGCTCGGATTATGCATTGAAAAAGCCAATATTTTATATCCAGGTGTTCCCTTATTTTGGTTAAATTTATGCTGTAATTTACAATTTTTCAACTATTTAATGTTAATATTAAATAGAGAGACAATAAAATCACTTGACAAGAAGGCTTATCTAAGTACAGTCTGCCTCATATTGGGGAAGCAATGAGAAATCTTAACTTACTGTAAATCATTTTGCTTATGGTTGAAGTTAAAGATTTGGAATTTTACATTTATTGGTTTGAAACTTTTAAAGCCCATTTTCTAGTTTAAGTAGCAGGTCATATGTTAATTTTTCTTGCATGAGACCCGACGTACTTATTACTATGGACTGTCTCTTGTTTATCTGCCCATCATTGCATTTGTAACCAAGAGCTGTCTCATTCTCTGTATCACAGTGCATGTAAAAATGCTGCTTCCTAGCTGCACCACTGAAGCATAATGATAAGAAATTTGGAAGCCACCTACATGTGAACCTCACCCACATGCCTTTCTCAAGGCTCATTCAAGCCAATTGTCACCTGTAATTTAAGGATTAAGATGGCCATTCAACCAACTTCATTCATCCATCCAGATAGCATCCAGTTGGTAAATTATTCCAGTAATTTTGACTCCATTATATTTGGAGGTTTATTCCAGACTTTGAGTACTCTTTTACGTGAAGAAGAATTCATTAATAGCCTTAAAATAACCTTTTGTTAATTTATTCCTGTTTCCCCTAGTTCTACTTTAAATTAAAGTAACATTCCAGGTTAACTTTTCCATGCTTTTAGCTATCCTGTAAAGTGCTATAAGATCAGCTCTCAAGCACCTCCTTTCTAGCCTGAAAAACCCATGTTTCTCCAGTCTTCCCTCAACTCAAACCCTGACACAAAGATCAGCCTCATGGCTCTTTGCACTATCTCCAGCACTTGACTGTCTCTTGTTTCGTGGCAACCAGAACTGGATGCACTCTTCAAGATAGGTTCTGAGCAGAGCATTATAAAGTTTGAACATCACCTCTTCTGACTTGTATTCTACTATTTTGACTATGTAGTTCCACATCCTATTGGTTTTGTTGACTTCTGCTACATTTTATTTGAACATGTTTAATGTCAAATCTATTAAGAGTCTCAAGTAACTCAGCTTCATCTTTAGCTGTTTGGGCATGTCATCAATTCTTCCTTCCTATATTTAGCATTTTACACTTTGCACTGAATTTTATATACCATTGCTCTGCCCACTTGCATATTTTTTCCAACTCTATTTCCTCTTTCGACTCTACTGCCCTTCTCCGTGTGGTACGATCTGCAAATGTGACCGCTTTGCATTGAGTTCCTTAATCCAGGTCATTTATGGCAATTAGAAACAGTAAGGGTCCCAACACCAAGCCCTGAGGCATTCCATTGAGTACAATTGTGAGTCTTAACAAGAAATTATCTGATTCATTGGTTCTCAACCTCTTTGGGTTGGGCCTCATCAAAATACTCTCAGCCTCTTACTTCCCTCCAGTTAAAGATACTAGTCGAGGTAAGTCTGCAAAAAAATGTTTCTCTCTCTCTCTTCTTCATTCTATGGGGCTAGGGCAGGAAAGTGGAGTTGAGGTCATGATCTTATTGAATGGCACAGCAGATTCAAGAGGCCGGATGGCCTAATCTTGTTCCTAGTTCTTCTGTTTGATCCCTTGCTTTTGTCTCTAATGTTTTTCTCTCTCTTTCCTCTTCTTTTTTTTTTACTTTTTCCACATTCCCCTCTTTTTTTTTTTCCCCTCCTTTTTACCTCGTCAGTAATTTTGTTTACACGTTACTTCCCTGCAGCCTTGGAACTGCTGCATGGGAAACAGAAAAGTGATGGGTGCCCAATTTAACCAGCTTCTCAAATCTTGCAGGGAGATCTGCCATATGTCCTAGGTAACCCTGGATATAATATTTCACCAATGAGTTGAGATTGTTGTACATTTTGACTTTCTCCTTCAGGAAATGTCCACACGGCTCCCAGACAGAGTGGATGTCTGGATCAGCTCATGGAAAGTTGTCAGCAGGGTGCCCAGTTGAAGCACTATGGCTTTCTCTTCAGGTTCTCTCTCAGTTGATGGGGGTCTCAATCAGCCAGAGAATAGGGATATAGGAGCACACTGAATGGGACTGCAAAAGGAGCAGGGGGAGTGTCATCTTAACAAGAGGCTGCGGGGTCTTAACAAGAGCAAGGGAGCAGGAAATTGTTAAATGTTGGTTAGGTCCAGAGAGTAGTCGCGCCAGTGGATTGCCTGCAGACATTCGTTACTGAGCTGCCTGTCATACTTCTATCTTTGTAACAGTGGGGAAGCAAAGGTTATGAAGATCTATCTTGTTTCAGGTCATAAGAATCTAAATTTTGTAGAAATTTATATTGTATCAACTTTAAAATGGCTTCTGTGATATTTTGGTAAATATCTTTTGCTGTATTGTTTCTTTGTATTGGTGAGGTGGAGAATATACAGTCCTGTCTAGTACGTAGAGACACGGTTTAAAAGGAGAATAGCTCCCCTCTGTTTATGTCCATTGCTTTACAAGTGTTACAAGACACAGATCTCGCCAAGGTGATAGAAATAATTAATATTGATCACCTAACTTTCAGTTGCTTATACTTGCAGACAGTTGCATTTGTAATTATAGGCTTTGTTTCGACTATCCCATGAGGGGTCCTGTAAAGAAAACCTATTGCACTTTTGCTTTATCTTGTAGGTATGTGAATTGTTTGGGCCAAGATTCTGAGAGGCTTTCATTATGCCTTTGAAAATCTATTTTGTTTGTGAAGTAACTTTTTTTTTTAAAATTGCTTTTTTCCCACTATATACAGGGAGGAGAGTGGGGTTAGTAGGGTACTTCATGTGGATTCAGTCTCATGTAAAATGTACCATCAAAGATGGATGGTCCAGGCTACAGGAGAGAACTGCTAGCACTTGGGAACTTTTATTACACACATGGAGTAAAGTTAGGTACTATAATATAACTTTTCTGCTTCTAAAGATGCTACTGATAAACACAAGCTTGGTAATATTTAGTCTGAGTTAATTACCTGGCAATATAGCATTTTCCATCAGTCCCAAAGATCAGGATTATTATACACCCCGTCTGATTTTCATTTCCATTGAAGTGTTGACGTTAGAGTCAATGGAAAAGAAAATCCGATGTAGTCCATTTTACACCATCACCAAATGTTAAACTTAACCCCTCAGAAATGTTGTGGTATCCCATGTTATTTTCAGTGCGTGTCCAATGGCAGAATGGTTAATTTTGTGCCTGGACCCATTAACGTGGATGCTATATTGCACAGTAAACTTAGAGTTCAAAGTGTACTTGCATGAACCAAAGGAGTTTCTAGCACGAAAGGAGGCCACTTGGCCCATTGTGCTTTGTCTGGCTCTTTGCTGGAGCAATCCAAAACAATCCCATTGATCTGATTTCTTCCCGTAGCCTGTATCTTCCTCGGCTTCACATATTTAACCAATTTTCCTATAAAAGATTCAGTAGATCTGCCTCAACTATTCCCTGTGGTAAAGCATTCCATGCTCTAAAATTCTGTACATAAATACATTTCTCCCATCCTCTCTCCTCACTTTGGGATCATCAATTTAAAATTATTACAAATCAAAGTCCTTCATAATCGTAAAAACCTCTATTAAATCTTCTCTTATGCCCCTGTGTGCTAGTGGAAATAATCCCAGTATCTCATCTCTCCTCAACTATATGGTTTCCTATCCGCCCCCCCCCCCCCCCCCCCCCATATCATCCTGCTGGAAGCTTACATTTGCAAGTACAGCGTAGCTTCAAAGTTTGCCTCTGGGTAAAGGATGCACACTCAGATTCTCATTCATCTCAGACATAGGGACAATAAGGAGAACATTTTGAAAGCTTAGATCGTGTTGTAGTGCTGCTTGTGTCAGCAGTTGCTGTAATTATTTCAGACTGGTGACTGAATGGGATGAACTGAGTATAGCATCGAGCTGCAGTTAAATGGGGAATGCAACTCTGCAGGCAATTACCAATCGCATACACTCCTTCTCTAGAGCATCCTACAATCCTCCACCTTGGGCAAACTCTACAGATACTGTCAGTTAGGAAAGGAGTCTGTCACAAATAGAGTGTTGGAGGAATTTCTGCCCTGATTGGTAATCACCTCAATATGTACAGTCCAGACTGGGATACCATTCCCTGGTGTTTACCAATTAAGGAAGGACACTGTGTCAGTGCTTGACTATAATGGTATTAACCCATAGAAGTCACTTTTCCATTATTTCTGTTTCTGGTACTCTGAGAAAAAATATCAAGAATTGGAATGAGAAAAATAAAACATCTGGGATTCGAATTGGAAGTGAATCAGGAGAGGAATAAATGGATGGATGGATGGATGTACTGGTTCTGTCATCAGGGATTAGTGATCAGTCCATTTTGTACACTGTTTTTTAATCCAAATAAATGGCGATTCTCTGATAACAGCATTCCATACAACACTCAACAAACTGCTTTGAGAGATAAAGTGCACAGTTATTCACATCACACACACTTAACATCTGCACACACCTGGCATAGCAGGATTTTTCTTTAGCCTTTCGGCCTAGTTGAAAAACAATACCTCATTTTACAGCTTGTTATCCACAAATTGAAATTAAACACCCCTTGATCCATGTAAGGGTGTTTGCATTTCACACTCCAGGTGTTTCCATCTCTAATTCCCATCAACCTTTGAGAACAGTTTGGCAGGTGCCTGGATTTCCAGTTTATTTATCTATTTCATTAACTCAGAAATGAAAATGCTGTTAAAGAGCTAATCAGAAAAGAGGCTGGCAAAGGACTTCCTTAGGTTCCGAATTGTCTCTGCTTTTGCTTCATCTTCATTGGCGCCGGTACGCTGAGGGGGCTCAGTAACACTGAAGCTGTTTGTCAAGGATTGTGATTTGCTGAAAGAGAAATTAAATGGGGAAGGGGTTCCATTAGCTGCATAACTGGCCATGCATTTGGATTATCGAAATGTGAAACCTATTGCTCATGTACTGAATAAAACAGCCTCCACTTCTAAACATTATAAATAGTCCCAATGTTTCCATTAGGAATATCTTAAATTTTAACTATTTGATGATTTTTCATTTGTGTTCATCAAGGTGAGGGGGATTAGTATTAGAATTGGAACACTTTCCCATTTCAGCCACCCAACGTGTTACCATCCAACAATCACAGATCTGGTTTAGCATGATTAAATGGAAGATTCTCTCTACTCTGATCCAACAATTTACCTTAACCCCAATCTCAGAACTACAGGTCTACTGTGCTAAAGTGATATTTTCATTACCCACAGTAGCCATCTTTGTGGCCCAACTGACAGACTTTGAGTATATTTTACAAATTCACACTCTTGCTGCAGCGCTTTGTGCACCGAGAACGCATATCAAGAATGGGGAATTTTGCAAGCCGTACAAGATTTTTCCGCCTATTAATTTTGAGTCATGTGCAGACTGTACATATAATTCTGCATTATAATTTCTGCAGTGTTTTTTCTGCAGCTAAAACTTCACTAATTAGTAGATTTAATTGAATTAATTCACTTTGGTGGATAGAACTGATGGCTTTACAATAGAATGGCTCCATTGTTCTTTAAGCTCACTTCTGCTAGCTGATGCCAGTCCACATGGTGTTGAAAACCATGGGGGAAATAAAATCTATTGTGGACATATAATATTTATAACATCAACTCTAGATGAAAAAAAAATCAGCACACAAGGAGGGTGGCTAAAGCTCTGTCCTAATGCTCTGCGGTGCAACGTGTTAGAACTCTAACACTCTGCTGCTAAATTCCTCCACTTTTCACTTCTCTTGTCTGACATTTTGAGGATTTATAGATATGAGTGACAAAACCATGATAGCTCTGACAAAAGATATTCACAAGACAATGGGACCCATTATTGTGCCAAGTGAAGCTATTTTGGAAGGTTCGTGGTCTGGTGTCTGATGTTGCCTTAGCTTGGTACACATATGATGCTGATGGGAATGATTGGCTTTAGAACTTGGGTGCCATAATGTGATGTACCGATGTGCCATACTGCAGAGCAGTAGGACATGAGTTGGTACCTGACCCCTCGCAGATTGAGCTCCCTCATCTCAGCGCTCTTAACAGGGGACGCAGAATATAGTTGCAAGGGAAGGAATGCAGGATTGGTCACCCTGAACTGTTCTTGTACAATTCATAGTTGTCTTTTGAACAGCTCATTGACAGAAAACTGTAAGGAAGTCCTTTTAGCTGCCAGCTTGGCTGGGAAAGAATGTGGGAAGGGATGATTGAGGGGCAGAACCACAAAAGAGGAAAGAAAATGCTGTTGAAGAGATTTAAATTTTATCTTTTTAAAACTGTCTCTTTAGACTACTTACTTGAGCAGTGGCTGTGGTACTTTGCTCTGTTGCTGTAGTGTTGCTACCCCAGATCCTGGTTGAGAAAGGGCCTGGCCTTGAGCAGAGGGCCTAGATTGCTGTGCAGAGAACGCCCCAGGCTTGGATGACTGGTTAGGAGAGGCCCCTGCAGATTTGATCTGTTTTGGAGAACCTGGACCTGGAGATTTCTCTTGCTGATTTGTGCTGGACTGAGGACTCTGGGGCTGCTGACCCTGTGGAGAAGGCCTTTGCTGAGGCGCTGTGTTGGAACGCTGAATCTGAGGGCTTTGGGGTTGTCGTGGGCTTCCTGCATTCAAGAAAAGATTACAGATTTGGTGAAGTCTGATTTAGTTTTTTGCTCTTGCCCCTTTTACAGTATTTGCACCCAAGTGATCTCCCAGCTTTCCGTGGCCTGGAATGACTTGTCCACAGGTATTTTGAAACTTTTTGATTAAAGGCTTTCCAAAGGCTATAAAAGAAACAGCAATTCATCAAGCAGTGATTATCATAACAGAAACCGTCAATAACAACAAGGTTAGGACCAGACTTTCCCTGGAGTTAAGGCAGGAATATGCTGTGACCTTACGTCAGGCTAGGAGCAACATGCATAATTTCTGCATAAGCAGAATTCAGGGCAGCTTTATTCTATGTACCATAGGCCTAATGTGTAATGTAGTTAATAAAAAAAAATCTTTGGTGGAAGAACCACAGATACCCTGAAAAATGGGGTAAACCCTGCTATACTTGGCTTTTGAAAGGCTGCATGCCTTTCCATTCCATGTACCCAGAGGCTTTCATTGAGTGACAGGATTCTCTCAAGTACAAAGCACCATACGTGGTTTCTGTATGGGCATCAGGGCACTTTGCATCAACCCCGTGGCCTTTCTAAACACAAACCATTTGTATTGAATTATTGTTCAGGTGGTAACTGACCACCCTCTCTCCATCCCCTACCTTTGTTGCACCTCCTCCAGCAGAACCACCTAAAGAATCAAAGAGCAGTGTTGTCCATATGTTCTCTGTTCTGCCACTGCAATTAATCAGTCTTTTTTTTCTCCCATCACTCAACTTTCCTGTCATTTTTTCTTTGTGGAAAGGATTTTGGATTGAATTACACTCATTTATTTTAAAACAAAGTGAATTAACACAGTTTAAAAAAAATATAAGCCACATATTAAAGATAAGTATTAAAACCCGATTAGGTGGGTTTATGAAATGTCACAATTGATTCAATGAGGGTCAATTGACTAATCTCAAGCTAGCATAGCCCCAATTCATTTTGAAAAAGCATAAAATGTTCAGTTTAAACCACACCACAAATGGAGGAAAGGTAGCTTTTTTTTTTACAGACAGTCCAACTTGTAGTAATTATTTTGTCAGGGTTGGGGGCAGCTTCATTAAAACTGAAATGGCAGCAGTGTCCCATCACTTCACCTGTTTGATAAATATATATTGAAGGCTTTTGTTCCATAGTTCAATGTAGAGGAAATACTGAATTGTCTTATGACAGTTTGGTCAATCCCCATGTACTTGTAGAAACTGTACACACCTTGAGGTGGTGGACGAGCTTGTGCTGGCTGCCCCCACTGGGACGTGGCTCCTGGTTGAGGCTGTATCTGTGTTTTTGTTGACTGAGGCTGGACCTGTTGAGGATTGAAGGGAAATAGGTGAAAATAAGGACAGTGTAGTAGTGGGACAATAGGTTTTATCACCATTGCTGCAGTTCATCACTCTCTGGAGACAGAAGGCTCCTGGTTAGCTCAATGAAAACCAAATGTACCCTAAGGTTGTTGACTGTACAATAAAACCTATTGGAAGTAGGAAATGAACCCCACAAGGAAGGCATGATCCAGGCAGGGAAAGTGATTTCAGTAACCGCTCTGTGAACTATGAGACAGACATTACCATTGGCCTGTTTTAAGAAAAAGAAATTTGAAAAATCACAAGGGACTATTGGGTTGAGGGAAGAAAACTAGTCTAATTTTTTCCTTCCTCCCGAGCAAACCACTGAATTGTAATATTTTTTAAAACCTAAATTTACAATTTATTGGGGAGAACCTTCTGATTACTGGGAGTTTTGACTTGGCTGGGAGGAGGAGGGAATGGTTGTTCTTTGTGGTCAGCAAGGTACAACAATATCTTGCATTCGTATTGTGCCTTTAACATAGAAAACCTAAGGCAGTTTATAGAGGTGTAAGTAAAATGGATGCAGAGCGTGGGAAAGGTTTAGAGCTGGAGGAGGTTACAGGGACGTGGGGATGATGAAGTTAAACTGTCAAATGCACAAAATATGACCCTAACTCTCCACACTTACGGCTGTTGCCAAGTTTACGGGGGTGGGTTTTATGGCGTCCGAGTGTCCCGCCATGGAGAGTGCAATTGGGAGCCCGATTTAAAATTAACCATTTCCACACGACAGTGAAGAGGAGCTGGGAGTTGACGGCTCAACTCAACAAGGTAAGTGGATGTTTCAGCACTCCTTGTGGACCAGGAGGAGCAAGAGTCCTCCTGCCAGTCCCTCCAGGAAGCCTGTGTCCTAGCCCCTGCCGATCGCAGCCTCTCTCTCTCACCCCTCCTGATCGTCGACCTCCTCCCGCCCCAATGTCCTATCTGTCCCCTCCAGCCATGATGGCTTCACATCCCCCCCCATCCCACCACTGTGATGCACTCTCTTCCCAACAACCCACCCTCCACCGCAATGGCTGACCTTCTCCCTCGCCCTCCTGATTGCCGGGGATTGTCCCAAAAGGTCCCCTGCTGCGGCCTCTTTCCGCAGTCGTCGTCACCCCCCCCCCACCCCCCCCACCTCTCCGGCATAGTTGTCCATTTGGTCGCTTGTCGGGTGAGATACCGATTCAACATATGTTCGAGGTCCTACCATTAAGTTATTCAGGTCTTCCGCATGCCCGGCCTTGCCTGGTTCTTCTGCTGTTTTTGGCCTCCCCCACACCCTCCCCGTCTCCCCATAAATATCAGGGCCATAGATTTATTAATCTATTAGGATGAAGGGCTTTTGCAGAACAGCTGCTGAGCTGAGATATCTTCACAGGGAAAGAAAAACACAGCAACTCCAGGGAATCGTGTATATTTTCTAGTGGTCAGACTGACCGTGTCAGTAGGAGTGGAATCAATCCAGCTGCTTCGTGCCCTTTGGCTGGGATATGGTGGGACCCTAAGGAGGAGGATAAACCAAAAAAATGGACAGGGATGAAATCTAAAGAAGGGCTACAGAACAGGAGGTTCCTAATTTCAATCCCTGTTCAGTGGTTTCTTAGCTGATGTATTGCCAACACTTGTTGACATGCCCAACACGAGAAGGATACACACTTGGGTAAGGTATGAGAGGGCATCCAGAATCCTCCGTGGAACTATACCCCAGCAAAGAATCAACACCTTCACAAGAAGAAGGGAGAAATAAAGCCGAGAAAGAAAGTCTCCATGTTGGTTTTGCTGCTAACCTGGCTCAGTGTCATTGCGGCTCTTTGCTGGGATGGTGCAGAGCTGTCTGGCAGAAGCTGGTTCATTTTCCCAATGACCAGGTCTGCTATTAACTGCCTGTCCTCCTCAATGTATTCTCCAATCAGTGGCATGGCACTGTCCATTACCTGCAATAGAAGGGAAGTAAGTAGAATAGTCAGCTCAATGACCACATTCGATACATCACCAGGAAGCTTAATCAAAACTCTGGAAGTTTAAATCTCATCCGATATCCGACATCTGTTAATACAATTTTAAATTTATGAATTTTAGTACATGACCCACACCTTTCATATCTGCCCACCCTTAGTCATTGGGAGCCAAATGATAGGGCTCAGAATTTTACCTCCTCATAACAGAAATGGCTAAAATTGAGAACTCAGTGCATGGGATTGTGATTAACACTCATATTTACCATTCTGTCACCTATTGTGTTGCTGCTTCAATGTGCTGTGCAGTCAAAGGGTGAGGGGACTCAAAACATTGAACATAAGAACGGGAGTAGGCCATTCAGCACCTCGAGCCTGTTCTGCCATTCAATCTAATCATGGGTTTTCTGTACCTCAACTCCATCTATCTGCTTTTGATCCATACCCCTTGATACCCTTACCATCAACAAAAATCTATTAATCTCTGTCTTGAAAATTTCAATTGATCCAGCATCCACAGGGGCAAGAGCGTTCCAGATTTCTCCGAGCTTCCTGATTTCACTGCTAAATGGCCCAGCTCTAATTTCAGATTGTGTCACTTCATTCCAAATTCCCCACCAGAGGAAATAGCTTCTCCGTATCTAACCTATCAAATCCTTTTATCATTTAAAACACCTCAATTAGACCACTTCTCAATCTTCTAAACTCAAGGAAATACAAGCCACGATTATGTAACCTGTTGTGCTCCTAACACAGATGAGACTACACACAGGGAGGTTAAAGTAACAGTGACTTCAGTCTTTATTAAGACACTCCAGATTGAGTAACAGGCCTTAGGGGGCTGGCTTATATACAGTGCTCCCAAGGGATGCTGGGATCCCTTGGGACTTCAGGGGATGTGCTCCCTGGTGGTGGAACATGGGAATGCATGCTTTACAGATACACAACATAACCTATCCTCATAATTTAACCCTTTAACTGGTGAATCTGCTCTGTACCTCCTCCAAGGCCAATATATCCTTCCTGAAGTGCAGTGCCCAGAACTGAACACAGAGCTCCAGAGGGGATCTGACCAAGGTTCTATACAACTGCAACATAACTCGTTCCCCATTGCGTTTCAGATCCCTGGAGATAAAGGTTAACATTCCATTAGAATTTTTGATTACTTTTTGTACCTGTGCACTAGCTTTTAGTGATTTGCATATGTGGACAACCACAGTCCTTTGCTCCTCTGCAGTTCCTAGTCTCTCACCGCTACTGACCAAGCTGGCTGAGTCCTAAAGGACATAACTGCCAGACTGGGCCTGCAGCAAGTGGTGAGAGAAACATCATGAGGAAAAAAACCTACTTGACCTCGTCCTCACCAAAATACCTGTCGCAGATGCATCTGTCCATAACAGTATTGGTAGCATTGACCATCGCACAGTCATTGTGGAGATAAAGTCCTGTCTTCACAATGAGGACACCCTCCATCGTGTCATGCGATACTACCACTATGCTAAATGGGATAGATTCAGAACAGAACTAGCAGCTCAAAACTGGGCATCCATGAGGCACTGTGGGCCATCAGTATCATAAGGTCAGAAGTGGGGATGTTTGCTGATGATTGCAGTGTGTTCAATTCCATTTGCAAATCCTCAGATAATGAAGCAGTCCATGCCCGCATGCAGCAACACCTGGACAACATTCAGGCTTGGGCTGATAAGTGGCAAGTAATATTCGCGCCACACAAGTGCTAGGCAATGACTATCTCCAACATGTGAGCATCTAACCACAACCCTTTGACATTCAACGGCATTATCATCACCGAATCCCCCACCATCAACATCCTGGGGGGGGGGGGGGTGGTCACTATTGACCAGAAACCTAACTGGACTAGCCACATAAATACTGTGGCCATGAGCAGGTCAGAGGCTGGGTATTCTGTGGTGAGTGTCTCATCTCCTGACTCCTCAAAGCCTTTCCAACAGCTACTAGGCACAAGTCAGGAGTGTGATAGAATACTCTCCACTTACGTGGATGAGTGCAGCTCCAACAACACTCAAGAAGCTCAACACCATCCAGGACAAAGTTGCCCACTTGATTGGCACCCCATCCACCATCTTAAACATTCACTCCCTCCACCGGCGAACCGTGGCTGCAGTGAGTACCATCTACAAGATGCACTGCAGCAACTTGCCAAGGCTTCTTCAGCAGCACCTCAATAACCCACGATCTCTACCACCTCGAAGGACAAGGGCAGCAGACACATGGGAACAGCAGCACCTCCAAGTTCCCCTCCAGGTTATACACCATCTTTACTTGGAACTATATCGACATTTCTTCATAGTCGCTGGGTCAAATATCCTGGAACTCCCTAACAGCACTGTGGGTGTATCTTCACACAGACTGCAGTGGTTCAAGAAGACAGCTCACCACCTCAAGGACAATTAGGGAAAGGCAATAAATGCTTGTCTTGCCAGCGACGCTCACAACCTAGGAAGGAATTTTTTTAAATTAGAAAATATTCTGATTGGTCATTCTTGGATCCAAAGTAGATGACCTCGCACTGCGTGACATTACGCTCCATCTGTCAATTAGCAAGAAATCATTCCCAGAAACAATATGCAAGATATCATTGTCTACTCACCTAATCTGGGTATGTCCTTTTGCAACTAGTAAGCTTTTATAGTTTGTATATTGGAGAGGAAGTCAAGGTAACATGTGGGACAGCACAAAATGTTAGTGATCCAGAAAACGGTTCTATAAAAGGGCTCTCTGTTACTAGGGGAGCCCTAAGCCACCAATGTTTTGGGTTGTGGCACATCTGTAAAATAGAAGTACTGTACAACATAGCTATTCCTTGTAGGGTAGAACCATATACTTTCTGGGAATTTCTCTCATATTGTTTCTGGGAATTATTTCTCCCTACTGTGTCTGGGAATGATTTCTTGCTAAGTCCCACATACCTAGAACAGATCCAAGAGTAAAGTAATGCTTTCTCTGCCCTTGTTTTGACACCACTCCAAAGGCTAATCTTCAGTAGAACAGGAGGTAAAAACCAGGAGATATGGAAATAATGTAATGGGAGATGTCCATTTGCTGCCACAAACCGCCTCAAGTTCCTCCTTCTCCTGGATGCTGATGTTGAACAATATTGTACATTGTGTTTGAGGCGCCTTGTAGTTCATTAATGTGACTCAAAATGTTTCTTAAAGTATGTTAGTGGAAATTGATTGAGGGCAATATTTATTTTAGATTAAAGATAACAAATCTGCCCACAGTGTCATCTGTGATGTGTATTTGGTCTGGTGAACAGGTTCTCATGTTATGTAATTCCTTACAAGAGGATTAAACTGAAAAAAACATTTACATGACTTCAACTCGCACAACATTTCTTATGAAATCACATAATTGGGTTATGGGAACTTATCTGTCACAGCATGCCAATTAAAACAATATAGCTGAAAATGGGTGCATTCTCCATGTCCTGCTCTCATTTGCGCTCTCACTTTTTCTTCCCTTGTCTTTCTCTAATTCACTCTCTCCTTGTCTCACTATCGATACAATACATGATATTAAGATGAAGTTTGGAAGAGGACACTAATTCATTCTTGTGAATCGTTCTTCAGTGCAGGGAAACAGGAACCGGCACACGGAAAGGGAAGGGATTATTGAGGAGCTGAATGGCTGCATGTCTTCCATTTTCCCTCCGTTCCATCATTTTTAATCGGTGTCCTTACTTTGTGCATTTACTGGGAATTATGATGCTCTGCTATTGGACTGAAAAACATTATAATGTCTGTGAAGCTCAACCCAACATGAATGATCTCAAAATAACCCAGCAGTGGGGCCTTCACTCCATGTGATTCATAGATTGGTAGGTTAGTGCTTTGTTTGAAGTGCCCTGGGCTGTTTACTTTGTTAATGATGCTCTATGAATGCTACTTGTTTTTGCACTTATGACAATAGCAATACCATCCAATAGTGGCCACATTGCTTCCTATTTGCTCCTTTGCTAGTGTGTGAGCAACTGTGCCTTACTACAGGGCCACATTTCAGCCACAAAAGTGGTGCATACAGTTCATGAGGCAGCAAAAATACAACCCTGCTCTAATATGTGGTTAACTCTCCATTTAAAGAATCAGCAGCAATGGAATCACTGCAAGTAAATGTGGACTGAATTGAACGTTGAGCAGTCAAATGATGTGTTATATACAGCGCTCACAATAACTAGTCAATAACTATTTAGACAGACTGACTGCATTGTTGTCCACTCACTTCTACTCTATAAGGACTAAAAACTACGTTCCGTTACGAACATTAAGATCTGGGAATAGTAATCCCATCTGATTTATGCTGAGGTGAATAGGAATCCACAAAAAGCACAACTTCACTTATTACACTCTACAAGTTAACATTCCTGCTGCTCCTGGATTCAGCTATGAATTGAGCAGCCCAATGCATTTGCTGAGGCTGCTATTCTCTGTGTTCCAACATCAATCAGATTTGGCTTATTTGTCCTCTACAAGATTATAGCCTAGAATTTCCATCTCCCATTGCCGATCTTTCAATGGATCTGGGTGGATGGACGTGGGAACCAACTCAGAAACATCTCTCCCAACTCTTTCTGCCCATCCATATGACATCCATGCGATCCATGTTTCCTGCCATTTGCACTGTAAGAACACTGGATGCAGTACTATCCAGGCATATAACTGCAGCAACACCACAATAGATTGCTAATGCTTAACATCAGACTTCTGTTTTTATGCCAAGAGCTCAAAAAGTCAAACTAAATGGTTGCATAGAATACCAGTGAAAAACCTTCATATCTCACACTTCTGATTCCGGCAGGCCTTGTTTCTAGGCAGTGTTATTACCTAGAACTGTGCCTCTTATTCAAAAATGGTTACCCACCACTTACTGAACCAGGCTATCGCAACAGATATTATACAACAGGAAATCGGACGTGACATTGGTTCTTCACTATAATCTCTTCTGTTGTTTCTGTGCTCCCAACAACCACTGGAGTCAATCTTGGGAACCATCTGTTCCTGTTACAGTTGCCTCCAGCTGTACTCTACTGTCACATACTATTCCAAACATTGTGAAAGGAAGACCTTGGAGTTGTATGAGCAGGAGGTGCATCATTTGAGTTTTTCTCTTGTTTGTGTATGTTTGCTAATCTTGCCACAAGATGGCAGACAAGCACTACTGTTTCCTGTGGGACCAATATTGTACTTTGCCATCACACAAATTTGTTGGCCACAAACTCAATGGAGGATTTTTTTCCTTTTGCGGCTCCTATCGTGAAGATGTTGATTTAATCTTGCAAGTAGCTTGATGTTGAAGGACATCACAGCCAAAACCAATTCTGTCCTCATTTGATATCCATGTGGACTGGAAAGGCACTAGATGTATAATGACATTTATATACATGAATACTAGGAAGCATCAGGAACAAGCTGCCAGCACTGGAAGCTACTGTGGCATTAGGTCACTATGATGTAGTGTGAATATCAGAAACATGGCTAAATAGTGAGGATGGAAGTGAATACAACATTCAAGAGTATAAAGTATTTAGATAAGGCAGAGTGGACACAGAAAGGAGGTGATGTAGCCTTATATTCAGGGACACCTGGGATGTAAACATAATGAATCCTGTGGAAGGGGAAAAGCTATCAAATAAACTACTCTGGGTAGACATCTCTAATGTGAAAGAATTCCAAACTAATGCTCTGGGTACATTTTAAAGACTCTCAGCATAAGGCAGATAATGTGCTCTATGAAGAGATAGGAAGGGATTGTGAGAAGAGGAACGTTTTAATGGAAGATTTCAGTATAAACTGGAAAAACTCACTTGCTTTAGAATTAGGAGTTGGTAAATGTACTGCACGATAGTTTTGTCTCCCAATGTGTCAAGGAAGCAATAAGTGGTAGTACTCACCCTGACCTGGTATGTACAAAGTACTCAGTGGGGTGTCTTAGTGCTGCAGCTCGCAGTTCTGGGAGGGCCGGAAAACAACTGGCTCCCACGCTGGATGAGGGGTAGACGGTGATCCCAGCAGAAGCCTCGGATGACTGGCAGCAGCCCAGTTTATATATTTGTATTCCTCCTGGTCCCACCAAAAAAAATAGATGTTTCCTATGTTTTGAGTGCAGCCTCCAGCCGCCCTTTTAACGACTGCTGGGTAGGCTGCTCACCGCAGGGTACAAATAGGTGGAGCATGTGTTTAAATTGCAATCTGGGTCCTATGAAAGCCATAGGACTCATACTTGTATACTGCAATAAGACTCCGGCTGCCATTTTGCCCTGGCCCTTCAATGGCGGTGGGGAGGATCAGGACAGGAACAGGATAGTATGTGCAGCAATAAAACCAGAAAATGTTGGCAATCTCAGCAGGTCGGGCAGCATCTGCGGAGAGAAACACAGTTAACCTTTCAGGTCTGTGACCCTTTGTCAGAACTGGAAAAGTTCGAGATGTAACAGATTTTTAAGGAAGTGCAAGGGCACTGAAAGGGGGAAGGGAGGTGTTATGTATGTAAACATTAGCAATGTGTAAGACTTGCCACCAGGGGGTGCACCTGTGGTAGACCCAAGGATCACCTGCACACCCTGGGAAAGCAGGTATAAAAAGGCAGTCTACCATGCTGCTTCCTCACTCTGGAGTTATATTAAAGAGACCAAGGTCACAACAGTTTGAGCTTACAATATACAGTCTTGTGGAGTTATTCTGAACATAACAATTGGCGACGAGTAACAGATCACAAACTTTCATGCGGTTATGGCTGCCGTTGGTATTCTTGAGAGATTTGTTAAGGGTGATGATTGGGAAGCCTTCGTTGAGCGGCTTGACCAGTACTTCGTGGCCAACGAGCTGGAAAAGGAAGAAACCGCGGTCAAGCACAGGGCAATTCTCCTCACTGTTTGCGGATGCACGATATATGCCTCATCAAAAATCTGCTAGCACCGATGAAACCAATGGAGAAGATATATGAAGAGCCGAAGGAGAGCATCTTGATGGCCAGGTATCGCTTTTATACGCACCATCGCTCCGAAGGCTAGGATGTGGCGAGCTATGTCACCGACCTAAGACGCCTTGCTGGACCGTGCGTATTTGCTGGATTTTGGGGGGGAAAATGTTGCAGGACTATTTCGTGCTTGGAATCGGCCACGAGGTCATTCTTCGCAAACTGCTGTCTGCCGAATCCCTAGATATGAGTAGGCCATCGCAATAGCCCAGGCTTTCATGTCCACGAACGATAACACTAAATATCATTGCAGCATCGAAGCTCACTGGCAAGTACTGTACATAAAATAACGCCTTCAGCAGGCAGAACTGTACATGGCAGGGCCTACACAGCTGCAGAGGCCAGACCTAGGATGACTCGGGGTCCGCCATGGGGCGTGAATGTGAATCCATTAGCACCATATTGGCGCTGCGGGGGTAATCATAGAGCCCATCAATGTCGATTCAAGCACTATGTGTGCAAGATCTGTGGAATAATGGGGCACCTCCAGCCAATGTGTAGACGTGCTGTGACTCACCACGTGGCAGAGTCGACAGAAGATGACCAATCCGGCACGGATCACGCTGAACGAGTAAGAGAGGCAACTCAACCTGAGGCTGAAGAGGAAGTGTATGGGGTACACACCATCATCAAAAGCTCTCCGATAATGTTAAAAATCAAATTAAACGGCATTCCAGCTTCCATGGAATTGGACACGGGGGCGAGTCAGTCAATTATGAGCCAGAAGGCTTTTGAGAAACTGTGGGGCAACAAGGCACAAAGGCCAAAACTAAGCCCGATCCACACCAAGCTGCGCACTTACACCAATGAGCTCACACCAGTCATTGGCAGTGAGGCGGTGAAGGTATCGTACGATGGAACTGTGCATGATTTACCACTATGGATTGTACCAGGCAATGGCCCAACACTGTTCAGCAGAAGCTGGCTAGGAAAGATCCGATGGAACTGGGACGACATCAAAGCACTGTCTTCGGAGGATGATGCCTCGTGCGCCCAAGTGCTAAACAAATTCCCGTCCTTATTCTAGCCAGGCATCGGCAACTTCACAGGCAACAAAGTGCAGATCCATCTAGTTCCTGATGCACGACCCATTCATCACAAGGCCCGAGTGGTTCCATACATGATGCGAGAGAAAGTCGAGATCGAGCTGGACAGACTTCAACGAGAGGGGATCATATCGCCAGTCGAGTTCAACGAGTGGACCAGTCCAATTGTTCGGGTGTTGAAAAGCGATGGGACGTTCAGAATCTGCGGGCACTACAAGGTAATGATCAACCAAGTCTCGTTACAGGACCAGTACCCACTACCCAAAGCGGATGACCTGTTTGCAATGCTAGCAAGGGGGAAGTCGTTCACCAAGCTGGATCTAACCTCTGCTTACATGACACAGGAGCTGGCCGAACCTTCGAAAAAATTGCCGTACATCAACACGCACAGAGGACTGTTCATATACCACAGATGCCCTTTTGGGATTCGCTCGGCTGCGGCCATCTTCCAGAGGAACATAGAGAGTCTGCTGAAATCGGTTCCGTACACCGTGGTGTTTCAAGACGACATCTTCATCACTGGCCGCAACACCACTGAACACTTGCACAACCTGGAAGAGGTTCTAAAGTGACTGGACAGAGTGGGACTCAGGCTGAAATGCTCCAAGTGTGTTTTCCTGGTGCCAGAGGTTGCATTTCTAGGGAGAAAGATTGCGGCGAACGGCATCAGACCCACGGACTCCAAGACGGAGGCCATCAAGAATGCACCCAAACAACAGAATGTGACAGAGCTGCGTTCGTTCCTGGGACTACTCAACTATTTTGGTAACTTTTTACCGGGGTTGAGCACTTCGCTGGAACCATTGCATTTATTGCTATGCAAGGGCAACGACTGGGTTTGGGGTAAATCTCAAGAGACAGCCTTTAACAAGGCCAGAAATCTGTTATGTTCTAACAAGTTACTTGTATTGTATGACCCGTGTAAACGTTTAGTGCTAGCTTGTGATGCATCTTCGTACGGGGTCGGTTGTGTGTAACAGCAAGCCAATGTGTCAGGCAAACTGCAACCAGTTGCATATGCGCCCAGAAGCTTATCTAAGGCTGAAAGAGCCTACAGTATGGTTGAGAAAGAGGCGTTAGCATGCATATACGGGGTTAAGAAAATGCACCAATACCTATTTGGACTCCAGTTCGAACTCGAAACCGACCACAAGCCGCTCATCTCGCTGTTCACAGAAAGCAAAGGTAATAACACCAATGCTTCGTCCCGCATCCAAAGATGGGCACTAACGTTATCTGCGTATGACTATGTAATCCGCCACAGACCAGGCACTGAGAACTGTGCTGATGCCCTCAGTCGGCTACCATTGTCCACCGCTGGCGTGGAAATGGCGCAACCCGCAGACTTCCTTCTTGTAATGGATGCTTTTGAGAGCGAGGGGCCACCCATCATGGCTCGCCAGATCAGGACCTGGACTAGCCAGGACCCGGTGCTTTCACTAGTAAAAAGCTGCATCCTCAATGGGAGCTGGTCGGTGGTTCCCGGGGAAATGCAAGACGAAATTAAGCCGTTCCACCAACGCAAGGATGAAATATCCATCCATTCAGACTGTCTCCTATGGGGGAATCATGTAATTTTGCCAAAAAAGGCAGGGAAATGTTTATATGTGACATTCACAGTACCCACCCAGGCATAGTCATGATGAAGGCTATCGCCACGCCGCACGTTTGGTAGCCCGGCATTGACTCAGAATTGGAGTCATACATACACAAATGTAACACTCTCATAGTTGAGCAATGTACCAAGGGAGGCCCCACTGAGTCTGTGGTCATGGCCCTCCAAACCGTGGTCCAGGGTCCACATCGATTTCGCTGGCCCTTTTCTAGGAAAGATGTTCCTAGTAGCAGTGGACACTTACTCTAAATGGATTGAATGTATAATAATGTCATCATGTACGTCCGGCTGCCACCATTGAAAGCCTCCGGGCCATATTCGCCACCCATGGTTTGCCCGCCGTCCTTGTTAGTGACAATGGACCATGTTTCACCAGCTCGGAATTCAACGAGTTCATGACCCGCAATGGCATCAAGCATGTCAGGTCTGCCCCATTTAAGCCCGCATCCAATGGTCAAGCGGAACGGGTTGTCCAAACCGCCAAGCAGAGCTTGAAACGCGTGACGGACGGTTCCCTGCAGACTCAGTTATCTAGGATTCTGCTCAGCTACCGCACGCGACCCCACTCGCTTACCGGGGTTCCCCCTACAGAATTGCTAATGAAGAAAGCACTCAAAATCAGGCTCTCCTTAGTCCACCCAGATCTCAATGATCATGTAGAAACCCGGCGTCACCGGCATAACTTGTACCACGATCGCGCGGCTGTATCACGTGACATTGATAATGACCCTGTGTTTGTTCTTAATTACGGTCATGGTCCCAAATGGGTTGCTGGTACTGTGTTAGCCAAGGAGGGGAATAGAGTGTTTGTTGTCAAACTTTTGAATGGACAAACATGCAGAAAGCACTTGGATCAGACCAAACTGCGGTTCACTGACAACCAAGAACAGTTTGAAGAGGACATTACCATCAATGATCCACCCACACACACCCAACCAGCAATCGACCTCGGGGTCAACCACGAGGATGAAACCACCATACCCGACAGTCCGATCAGACCAGCCACATCACAGTGCAGCAATGATCCAACCGAGTCACCCATGCCAGGACTTCAACTCAGGCGATCAACCCGGGAACACAGAGCCCTGGATCGCCTCAACTTGTAAATAACTTGTATCTAAGACTTTGGGCAAAATGGTGTTATGTATGTAAACATTACCAATATGCAATCTGTGGGAGACCCAAGGGTCACCTGCACACCCTAGGCAAGCAGGTATAAAAGGCAGTCAACCATGCTGCTTCCTCACTCTAGAGTTACATTAAAGAGACCAAGGTCAGAACAGTTTGAGCTTACAGTATACAGTCTTGTGGAGTTATTCTGAACATAACAGGAGAAAAGGACAAAAGGGAAGGTCTGTGATTGGGTGGAAGGCAGGAGAGATTTAAGAGACAAAAGGGATGATGGACAAAAATGAGATGGTAATGACAGAAGTTAATGAACAAAAGATGAGTCTAGATAGGGTGTGACACCCTATCACAGACCTTCCCTTTTGTCCTTTCCACCCATCCTCCTTTCAGTGCCCCAGCACTTCCTTAACAATCTGTTACATCATGAACTTTCCCAGTTCTGACGAAGGGTCACAGACCTGAAACGTTAACTCTCCACAGATGCTGTCTGACCCGCTGAAATTTCCAGCGTTTTGTGTTTTTATTTCAGATCCCAGCATCTGCAGTATTTTGCTTTGCATCAGTGTGTGCAGCATATTAGGACTGCCAGCACCAGGTGGAATGAGTTAAAATTGGCTGCTAAAGTAGGCGCAATTAAATGGAATAGTCGGAATAGTAAAATCACAAATGAAACTAAATTAGAAATAGCTTTAAAATGATGAAATGTTATATCCCATTAATAAATAATATCTCTCACCCAATGGTTTGTGTGGAATAAACCACTTGTGTTGCACCCACTGTAACTTGCACATCCATTGTACCCATATGCAGTCAACCTAGTTCTTTTCCAGTAAACCACTAATTTCGGAAAGCAATCCTTTGTTTTAATAATTTTCATGTGAAACATTTTATCTCCAGCCAGAAGGTGAGCCCACACAAGATGAAAAAGTCTTGATACTAAAGTCAACATTCAGAGTATAGAAATGCATCACAAATTGGGACACGGGCCATCCAACTAACCTCAATGATATAATCCTTCCCGTCTTTCCCATGTACAGCTTTTACTGCACAGATGTCCAGGCCACCAAACATCTCAGAGCAGGCATCCACCCACGTACGATAGCTGCAAGAGAGTTTCCATTGAAATGTCAGCTCCAGTGAGACCCTCGAGTTTGTGCCCTACTCTGTATCATGTATTCTCCCAGCATGCTGCAACATCTCAGCATTGTAATTCATTAAAGGAAACTATTCATTTCAATTTCCATCTGCCCCACATCCAGGACATTGTCAGCACACTTTCTGGTGCATCTCTATTGTTCCTTATTCCAATATGTTATGCTTTTTTATCCTTGAAACTGACAGCTTGGAACAGGCATTTTGTGTAGCATCTCATTGCTGTCACATCATAAATGGGGATGATGAACTGTGGTTGGCAGTCTCTAGACATGCTCACTAAGGCAAATGTCACAATGTCACTATGTAATTTCTACATAACATGTCTGTCTATCCTCACATACCCACAGAAATATGGCCAAAGCTCAAGAGGGGGAATTTTCCCAGATACTTTAAGTGCTAAAAAGCTTCCGAGATGGTCATGATGGGGTCTTAAGCTGGAAAACTAGTTTAGCCAGTGCTTAACCCAAAAGTTTGGCAATCTTGGTAAAAGAGTTGAAGCCAGCACTAGGAACAGCTACTCGAAGAATCATTAAGCAGCCGATTGCCACTTAAATTGCCTGCTAGTGCTCATTAAAGAGGCTACACGTCATTTTGATAGATAGTGCTTGACCTAACCCCCTCTCCTAAACAGCGACCAGCTGATTGGGAGTAATCAAATTGTTGCAGAGGATTTCGAGTGCTACTTAAAGGTATATAACTATTTGCTGCTGGAGGTTTTAAAACACTTGGAGAGACTTTCTGAGAACTTTGTGAAGACTTCACCAATACTCTATCAACATTTATTCTGGAAATTCTCCGAGTACTTCACCCAAAAATAGTAAGCGCTGTGCTATTCTACCTTATTGGACACCTCATAGGTGAGCGAGGTGGGCTCCATCTCCCCTTTCCCTCCTCTTTGAGGGTACAGGACATCCCTACTCTTCTGGACATCCTATACCAAGATCTCATCTGAGAATCTGTCTCAACTGGTCCCTGAGCCATCCTGAAAATGGCTGCTTTGTGTCAGCCAGCCCATTGCACACCTTCAGTGGAAGTGAATGAGTGGAGCCAACATATACTGCTCCATGAAAATTGCATCTAATCAGCTCTGAGTGCTAAACCCCCAGGCAAGTTCAAATGATGGTAATTGGGACCAAATTGCATGCTAAAATAAGATTTTCAAACAGGCGTGTCTTATTAGCACAGCATAACACCTGTTTTCACCCTTTCACCAAAATAACCCTCAAGATACTTTCATGTCTTGCCATGGGTTAGCAAGACAGCACCAGGTGCCGGATTGGTTCAATAGACTGCTCTGGCCCAATCAAAGCTATCACGTCTATATAATTTCTACCTTTAAGAGGCTGTTTTTCAACACTAGAATGGGCTTCCACACTAATTCCATACTGAAATAATCTGCCAAGAGGGATTGTTGCCACAACACAATTGATCTCATCTTGTCAACTTTCCAGTGCAGTGTTCTCATGCTGACCCTTCAGTGGGAGCAGGAGGGAGGGTTTGCCTTAGGGGGATTGGGGTGGTATCTATGACTCACACAACATGTTCACAATAGGATACACTGTTGCCAATGGCGATGGTCCCATTGTAAGTGGTAGATTTAAAGCTGGATGTTATTTTTTCAAAGAGGTTTGAAGAATGCCAGGACAGAGGTTTCCAATATAAAGATGAAAGATCATCGACCTGAAATGTTAACTCTGTTTCTCTCTCCACAGATGTTGCCTGACCTGCTGAGTATTTCCAGCATTTTGTTTAGATTGTATTGTTGGATATTAGTCGGTAACCAAAAAATATAGAAAAGAGATAAAGTCTGCTTCCTTTTCTGAATGAAAGCTGTGTCATTTTCCAGTTGTTTTTCCCCTCTGCAGCTTGCCATATTTATACTATGAATTTTTGGCTTGTAAACAACCTTCTGATTGTGATCAGTTTGTAGAGTTTCCATTATGGCCATGATATGAAAGTGCCTTGTGATAGTGAAGATTTGCAGGGAGGTAGAAGGGGATAGAACCAGAAAACACCACTGCACCATTATAAGAATGCTCATTGGCTTATCCTGAGGTTCAATCATTGTTGACAAAAATCATGGAGAGAGGAAGTAGCCACTCACAAGGACCTTTATTAGCTGAAGATATCAGTTTACCCAGTAAGGCTACATTAAATAAAGAAATAAGGATGGAGAAAGCACCGCTTAAATTTTCTCTCATGAGTTTAATTCTTCTTTAACATCTCGTCTACTGCCAAATCCTCCACAGTAGAGTTTTGTATCGTGACTTGGGTTTATGTGGTCTAAATGCTTACCGTTCCGTCATGGCCACTTGTTCCAGCATGGCAGAGCCAGTGTTTGCTTTCCAGTTTCCTGAAATTGAAGTCCTCCTGAAAGACAGGTATCCAGTGTTACACAGTGTAGTTGTGAGCTTCCTTTTACAATGGCATGGGCCATCTTCCAGAGACAGAAGTAAAATAGCTACAAACTTGGTTAAAGGACTGATCCCCTTTCCATTTTTTTCTGCCTTGAAAAGCACATTTCCTAGTTATTTTCTCGTGTGACCTGTTGCATGGCTATTACACTGCTCTTGAGCCAGTCACACTGAGTTTCACCAGCATGGCCCAAAGTAACTCACCCGCTTATCCCAGTGCCTCCCCTCCTGTGGCAGATTTGAAACTGGAAACTCACCATGACGTGAAAGTCAAGTGTTACCATCCTAAAGTGTTAACATCACACAGTGCTCACGCAGTGAAACTAAGGCCGAGAAACTTGCCTCCTTTGAGCCTCCCGTTAGTGCCTCCGGGGTGGTGATAATGGGGCACTACCGGCTTTGCGAGAGTACAGACGCCTGTGAAATTCCCGTCGAGGTTTGTGGCAGCGGTAGCCCCTAGTGCCACAATCTCCTGCACCCAGAGATCATGGCGTCATTGTGCTGCGCATCGCCCCAGTAGCGTCGGACCCGAACTTCGGTTCCACCCCCTGCAGCATCACGACAACACCGACAGGATGGTGGTTGCATTCATGAAAAATGTTTCCTAATCCCTTACTTCAATTTTTCATAATTTTACTCTGCCGTGATCGATTGGCCTTGCACTCTGTTAGAGTGCTTGGGGCTGATCATCTCGGGTAATGGCTGCCGTTGGCGACGAGGCAGCTCTATTCCATACAGAGCCTGCGCAGCAATGGCCCTTCCCTTTACGGGAGAGAAGGAGCCTCTGATCCCACTAATGCTGTACTCGACATTGTGCAGCACTGCACCACTACTGCCCCTCTTGCCGGCTTTAACGCTCCAAGGGAAATGGTAATGCTTGATTTAGCGCTGCACTTTCTAATTGGAGCACTAAACTGGAAGTTCGCGTCGGAGTCCCTCGCATAGCGCTCGGCGACACTTTTGCGTTACCACAAAAGTTATCGCCCCAAACGGGGCGCTATGCAATTACTCCCCCTAAATATTTAAAGTGTGGAGCAGGTTGTCTGTTGTGTGAATAACTTACCAGACAGTTTTGTTTTTATTTTAAATTCCTACTGATGACTCCAAATAGAAACCTGCAGAATATATCAATGTTCAACTTGCATGCAGGATTTCCTGCATCATAACCTAAAATGATACAAGCAGTGGATAGTACTTAGCCACCAGTCAGCTGCACACTGTCATTCAAAGCACATGAAGTTGGTGTTAAACCAACCTCAGGTGTGGAAAGATTTGTCCAATACAAGGAGCCCTGTTTCCAAAGATTCCCATGATCCTGCGACATTTTGAGAACTTGGGAAAACATCAATTTTTAAACAATTATTGGTGTGTTGAGTAATCAGATACCTGAAAAGACTTGCATTGGAGGTGCCTTTGGGTATATATGGAGCTGAGCACATCTCGCTGGGGGCTTAGGTCCTTTATGGAAAGAGGAATTTTAGTCCTGATGATCCAGATATTTGCTAAACAAATTTCGTTCATTCCTTTTCCACCTTTTTCTCTGGATGTCACAAGAACCCAGATTTGCACCCACAATCTTCATCTGCCAAGTTCTTAATCTCTCTTTTTTGTCACTGGTTGTGTATATGTTGCATGGAGATCACAAACTTCCCTACAGGAAACTTGGAATACTTTCCTTTTTGCTACTTGCAGCTGGTAAAGTTAAACAAGATAAAATAACTAAAGAGAGATTTAGATAATACTGCCTCTCTCAAACTTTACAGAACCTTTCTTCAGAAGATTAGGTGAGATTGGGCTGAGTCCATAAAAAGAAAGGACTGTCTGTGTAACAAATCAACTTGATCATCCCTGATTTGGGACAGAATCAGAGAAACCCGGCCCAACAATACTTCATGAGCACAAAGGTGACCTGAGCCAAGACTCAGTAGGAAAGATGACTTACGATTCTGTCAACAGGCTTTTTTCCACTGCTTGTTGGGAGGCCCTGGGCTCAACTTGGCATATTCTTATCACACAATCAATATCAGGAACTTAAAATGTGGAGAATGATGCAAGTAATAATGCTTCATTCCCCCTTACATTTCAGCACATTGAAACACCAATACCATTATGAAGTTTGTCATGTTGAATGACTTTTACAACAGATAAAATGACAGATACTTACATGTATGCTTTATAATTGTTTCCAATCTTCTGAATTCTGATGTCATACTTGGAGTCAATGTAAGGCTCTGTAGTTGCGTAAGTTTTTGCAAGGGCCACGACACTGGCTATATCCTGGAAGTCGTAATGATTTTCAACTTTTATCTGTAATAGACAAATCCAGGCCAGCAGGAGTAAGGGGAAGAAGTAAAAAGAGTTAAGAGCATTGTTATTAAACCATACAAAGCATGTGAAAAGCTATTGTCCACAAAAATACTTCCAATATATGTGCATCCATTCCCCAGTCCTCTGGTTCCATTGAGCTCTGTTAAATCACTCAGTGCCACATCCTCACTTACACTATCTAATTTCCTCCAGATGACAATATCTGAACTGGTGCGTGAATGTGAGGAAGCAGGGCTTTGGGACAAAGAAACACAGGGACTCCTGTGTTGGCTTTTCCTCAGCATCCTGCTCACCATCATCCTCGTAGACATCATCATAGTTGAAGAAGAATAAATTTCTGCTGTCCTGCTCCTAATCATCAACCTCATCTTCAACGTCCTCTGCCCTCCCATTGCTCTGATGGATCTACTGGAAAGGACAGTATGAACTGAAAATGGGTGAGCATTACTCTCTTGGGATTAAGATAGAAAAGTGTGCGAAAACTTCCAGTTATATGCTGCTTCACAGGGATGCCATGATGATCTAGGTGTGCAGCCACTAACCCTAGGGGGATCAAGGGGTATGGCGAGAAAGCAGGAATGGGGTACTGAAGTTGAATGTTCAGCCATGAACTCATTGAATGGCGGTGCAGGCTAGAAGGGCCGAATGGCCTACTCCTGCACCTATTTTCTATGTTTCTATGTTTCTATCTCCCACAGCTAGACAAGTGTGCATGCCCATCAGCTCTAAGGCCTGTTCCTCTTAATGTCAGTTCTCTAATTGGTGGAATGTCCCTTCCTGTCCCCTGCCTTTCATGTGCATTACGACAAAATTGAGTAAATTGGGTGAAGGCTAGCATTTGAGGGATGTCTCCAAGGTGGCAACACACAGCTGATGTAATAGATCCATGCAAGTAATTCCCATTAGTACAGATGGCAATGCATATATTGTCAGATCGAGAGCTAATGAAACCTTAATCACATTGCAGTGTAAAGGGTGATTTGTGCAGCTATGTCGGAGCTGGGGTCAGGCCCTGGAAGTCACGCAGCAGAGGTACAGAGGTTTTAACATCATCAGTGAGTTTTTTCCAATTAAATTCTGGGGAGTTGGTCCCTCAGAGGGCAGAGGCAGATAAAATGGGAAGAGTGTTAAAGGAATCCCCAATTGACACTTTACATATATTATGTGAATCTGGAATTCATTTAATTGTGACCTAAATATTGCAATTTTTATCTGGTTCCTTCAATGCTTTCTTTTATCTGTCATCCTGCATTACAAGTGATGTTACATTTCATCAAATCTGGCGCCTTGCATCAGAGGGGGAAAAACTGTTTCAGAGCAGGCAGCAGGATTACTGTGCTGTTTATCAACAGCTGTTTTCAGTTGTGTGATGGTGATACAGTGGTAAGCATGGTTGCCTTTCAAGCAGTTGATTTGGGTTCATTTCCCAGCCATAGCATCTCTTACTCTCTACTTGAGGATGAAATGATCCTCTGATGACTCTGGTTAAAAGCAGTTCTTACAGTATCATCTCAAGGCTTTTGTTTAGCAACCTGATTTTCAAAGGTCCACAGACAAATGCTTGCAATACAAAGGCTATGTGTCATCAATCTGTCACAATATACCGGCTACACTGCTACTCAAGTTCATACTATGAGCTGTCACTGTCTGAGCTGGGCTCAGGCCCTGGAAGTCAAGCAGCAGAGGTACAGAGGTTTTAACAACATCAGTGAGTTTTTTCCAGTTAAATTCATAGGAATTGGTCCTTCAGAGGGCAGTGGCAGACAAAAAGTGAAGAGTGTTAAAGGAATCCCCAATTGTGTGAATCTGGAATTCATTTAATTGTGACCTAAATATTGCAATTTTTATCTGGGTCCTTCAATGCTTTCTTTTATCTATCATCTTGCATTACAAGTGATGTCACATTTCATCAAATCTGTCGCGTTGCATCAGAGGGGAAAAAACTGCTTCAGAGCAGGTAGCAGGATTACTGCGCTGTTTATCAAAAGCTGTTTTCAGTTGTGTGATGGTGATGCAGTGGTATGCATGGTTGCCTTCCAAGCAGTTGACCTGGCACTGATTCCCAGCCATCACATCTCTTATTTTCTACACGAGGATGAAATTATCCTCCGATGACTCTGATTGCACGCAATTCTTACAGTAGCATCTCAAGGCTTTTGTTTAGCAACCTGATTTTCAAAGGGCCACATACGAATGCTTGTAATGCAAAGTCTATGTGTCATCAATCTGTCACAATATACTGGCTACACTGCTACCCAAATTCATAGTATGAGCTGTCACTGTCCAAAGACATCAATGTCGGAGCTGGGCTCAGGTCCTGGAAGTCAAGTAGCAGAGGTAGAGAGGTTTTTTTTCGGGTCCTTTTCGGATTGGCAGGCAGTGACTAGTGGAATGCCACAGGGCTCAGTGCTGGGACCTCAACTCTTTACAATATACATTAATGATTTGGATGAAGAAATTGAGTGTAATATCTCCAAGTTTGCAGATGACATTAAACTGGGTGGTGATGTGAGCCTTGAGGAGGACGCTAAGAGGCTGCAGGGTGACTTCGACACGTTAGGTGAGTGGGCAAATACATGGCAGATACAGTATAATGTGAATAAGTGTGATGTTATCCACTTTGGGGACAAAAACACAAAGGCAAAATATTATCTGAATGGCGGCAGATTAGGAAAAGGGGAGGTGCAACGAGACCTGGGGGTCATGGTTCATCAGTCATTGAAAGTTGGCATGCAGGTACAGCAGGCGATGAAGAAAGCAAATGGTATGTTGGCCTTCATAACTAGGGGATTTGAATATAGGAGCAGGAAGGTCTTACTGCAGTTGTACAGGGCCTTGGTGAGACCTCACCTGGAATATTGTGTTCAATTTTGGTCTCCTAATCTGAGGAAGGACGTTCTTGCTATTGAGGGAGTGCAGCGAAGGTTCACCAGACTGATTCCAGGGATGGCTGGACTGACATATGAGGAGAGACTGGATCAACTGGGCCTTTATACACTGGAGTTTAGAAGGATGAGAGGGGATCTCATAGAAACATTTAAGATTCTGACGGGACTGGACAGATTAGATGCGGGAAGAATGTTCCCGATGTTGGGAAAGTCCAGAACCAGGGGACACAGTCTTAGGATAAGGGGTAGGCCATTTAGGACTGAGATGAGGAGAAACTTCTTCACTCAGAGAGTTGTTGACCTGTGGAATTCCCTACCGCAGAGAGTTGTTGATCCAGTTCATTGGATATATTCAAGAGGGAGTTAGATATGGCCCTTACGGTTAAGGGAATCAAGGGGTATGGAGAGAAAGCAGGAAAGGGGTACTGAGGGAATGATCAGCCATGATCTTATTGAATGGTGGTGCAGGCTCGAAGGGCCAAATGGCCGACCCCTGCACCTATTTTCTATGTTTCTATTAGGTTTATAAACTGTACGATGTATAGTGAGTTAGTGCCCATGGTGCTCAAGGATGGAAAAGGAGAATGGTCAATGTGCTACCGCTGCCTCGTCAAGTCATTAAACCTTTTCCAGCAAGGGGCAGAGAGTAGTATGAGCTGAAGTAGGAGTGAGACCACCATTCAGTACCCTTACCATTGGGAATAATGCATCTTTCACTGTATTTATAGTTCAGTCAGAAGTGTGTTGAGTTTGTTGAATATTCTATCACAGTTTTATTATTTTCATTTCATAGATGAACGACTGAGAAAAGGCAAGTTGTGAAACTTCTCGGATACACAGAAAAATTCAATTCATCCAATTACAGGGATCCTTGTCCTACCTGATTGGGCAATAATTTATGGACTCTTTCAGCTGTCATTCTCTGTAGACTTTGCTCTGATTCGTAGAGTGTACAGGAACACCTGCCAAGCAGTCTGTCAAAGTTCCAGCTAGCTGCTTCAAAAATTCGTAACTGTTTAGCTTAACACCAGGTCTATAATGTGCACTTTTAAACAGCTCAAGTCTTATCAACAAAGGGGTGCAACTGTTATATCAGCTTTGAGGATGTGTGAATTTTAGCATTCATTGTTTTAAACTGCCAGCTGTCACTTCAATAAGTAGATGAGTGATTTTTATACTTAGTGCATACTTGCAATCTGATGTATTTGTCCCTTAAAATTGCAACTGGGCTTCTAACTACATAATTAGCCTCTTTCCCATACAAATTAGAGTGAAGTAGTTAGGATCCCAGTTGTTTCAGACAGACACTTCAGCCATCCAATGGTAGGCCTTGTGAAAGTCTCCGTGGGCTGATCGTCGGGGTTAATGAGCCAGTAAGACTATGGACCCCATTTTTAGGCTGTTACTAACCCATTAATACCAATTTTACCAAATGAAAATCAGCCCAACCTGTCTAACTCTATATAATGGCTGTTTCTGGGTGCAGTTTGGGTCCTTGAGATCTTCCATTTGTTTGGAGGTTCTCAGGTGCACCACAGATCTGCATTAAACTCACCTGGAAGCCTGCAAAAATCTACAATTCACCCCACGCCAACCATGACTCTATATGTCCATATATGTTCGTAGCCATACTGGAGATCCAGCAAAGAACCTTGGAATCTATGGGCCCAAGTTTCCGCCCTCTAGAAAAACGGCGCATCTCGATAAGGTGCACCAACTTTCTGGAAGAAAAAGGGCGCCGAAAACTTACCTTGTGATTCTCCAGTCTCCTCAAGATGTCTTCATTCTTGGCGTGGCGCAGCACAAGGTCGGGGGCAGAGCTAGGTCCTGGTGCTGAAAACAGAGTGTGCGCGCATGTGCAGTAGCTCCAGGCCCCCGAGGCTGTGTGGGAGGGGCCCGAAGCACGCCGCCCCTAGCCCTGGCTGAATGGGTTCACCGGGGCGGTGAAGATCGTACTCGGGCCTCCCTCCTCTTTAATTTCAGCTCCCGCTCCCTCCCTCCCGTTCAGGTCCCGCTCCGGCTCTCCTCCCCCCCCCACCCCCTCCCCCTCCCCCTCCCCATTCAGGTCTAGCTCCTGCTCTCCCCCACCCCCCCCCACCATTCCGGACCCGCTCCGGCTCTCTCCTCCCCCTCCTCTTCTCCTCCCCCTCCTCTTCTCCTCCCCCTCCTCTTCTCCTCCCCCTCCTCTTCTCCTCCCCCTCCTCTTCTCCTCCCCCTCCTCTTCTCCTCCCCCTCCTCTTCTCCTCCCCCTCCTCTTCCCCTCCCCCTCCTCTTCCCCGCCCCGACTCTTCTCCCCCTCCCTCCCTTCCTCCTCTTCCCTCCCTCCCTTCCTCCTCTTCCCTCCCTCCCTTCCTCCTCTTCCCTCCTTCCCTTCCTCCTCTTCCCTCCCTCCTCTTCCCTCCCTCCCTTCCTCCTCTTCCCTCCCTCCCTTCCTCCTCTTCCCTCCCTCCCTTCCTCCTCTTCCCTCCCTCCCTTCCTCCTCTTCCCTCCCTCCCTTCCTCCTCTTCCCTCCCTCCCTTCCTCCTCTTCCCTCCCTCCCTTCCTCCTCTTCCCTCCCTCCCTTCCTCCTCTTCCCTCCCTCTCTTCCTCCTCTTCCCTCCCTCTCTTCCTCCTCTTCCCTCCCTCCTCTTCCCTCCCTCTCTTCCTCCTCTTCCCTCCCTCCCTTCTCTTCCCCTCCTTCCCTCCCCCCCCTCTTCCACCCCCCCCCTCCTCTCCTTCCACCCCCCCCTCCCCTCCTTCCACCCCCCCCCCTCTTCCACCCCCCCCTCCTCTTCTCCACCCCCCCCTCCTCTTCTCCCCCCCCCCTCCTCTTCTCCCCCCCCCCTCCTCTTCTCCCCCCCCCTCCTCGCCCTCACCCCTCACTGTCAGAAACAGAGCGAGAGGCACTGGGGGGGCCCCGTCCCAACACGCTGTTGGAGGGCTCCCGGTACTGCAGTTGGTGAGTAGAAACTTAATTTTTTATTTATTGTTTTTTTAAAAAAAAATTTATTTATTGATTTATTTATTATTTATTATTGATGATGGCTCTTTATTTATAAAAGTGAAGTGTTTAATGTTTGTAAACCCCCCTCCTCCCCCCAATCTCTCATTCCCTACACCAGATTTCTAAGTGTAGGCAAGGTTTTTCTGAGTGTACAAAAATCTACACTTACTTCATTCTGTTAATTTGGAGTAAGTTTTTGCTGTCTAAACTTGCAAAACAGGCGTAAGTGGCTGGACACGCCTCCTTTTGGAAAAAAAAAGTTCTAAAATGGAACTATTCTAACTGACTAGAACTGGAGCAAACTAAATGCCGAGAATTGCAATTTTTAAGATGCTCCATTCTAAACTAGTTGCTACAAAAAACTAGGAGCAACTCAGGCCGAAACTTGAGCCCTATTATGTTCCATGTTAATGTTCCCATGCCTGCTCAAGAAATAGCCAATTGGCAATACAGTTAAGAAACCATAAGAAAAGTTAAGATGAGAAAAGGCCCAGCAAAGCTCACCCTTCCACTACTCACACTTTCCCAGCCTACCCACTGTGCTTTGAATGTATCTAAAATTTGATGCCTTGCTTGGTAGAAAATTGTCACCATTAATGTGAAGAATTTTTGGCACCTGTTCCACATTTATTTTATGTTGCTCAGCTTCAATATAACCTCAATTATTCAACTTGTGTGGTTTTATATATATCCCAGGATTTTGCTTTGTTTTTTAATTGTCTCACCACATTGTCTAGATGTTGCTAGACACAAGCCCACTATACTCCCTTTCTGAGTCACTTTGGAATGATTCTATTCCATTAATGTTATACTTGCATCACACATTATTTTATCCAATGTACAATACTTTGTATTTCTTAGTATTAAGTTTTATCTGACATCAATCTGCTCATTTGCATAAATGATCCAAATCCCTCCGCAAATCCCTACTTGCATCTTGATTTCTTTCTCCACTGCTTATTTTAATGTCATCTGAAAAACTGGCAATCTTGCAGTTGGTTTTAGTATCCAGAGCATTTATGTAGACAAGAAACAACGCTGGTCAAGTGCTGCCCCTTGCAGAAGTCTACTCAATAGCCCTCTCAATCTGGCAAGACACTTTCCACTAGCACATTGAGTTTCCTATCCATTAGCTAACTTTGCATCCACTCCCATTCTCTACTCTGATCTCCAGATTAATGTAATTATTTTTCATGGAATCTTGTAAAAGACTTTTGAAAGTCAAAATAAATTACCTTTTATGGAATTCCATCGTCTATTTTATCAATACCATCCTCAAAGAAGTCGATAGATTTATCAGGGATGTTGATTCTATTTATATAATTATTATTTCTATCCAGGCCCTACTCCAGCCTATCCATTAGCATGATTTGCATTACTTTGTCTGTTATGCAAGTTAGTTTAACAGGCCTGTGGTTTCCTGGATCGGATTTGTTTCCCTTATATATAGATATAGATATGCCTACTCCCAATGCTGTACCTTACTCAGTGACTGTCTTTTGATGATAGCCAGTCCTCCCTAGACTCTCTCAATACTTCTCGATAAATCCCTTCAATTTGAGGGGATTTATTTATCTTCAGTCCTTTTAATTTGCTCAGTACCTTTGTCATACTGAGTTTTTAATATTTGAAGTATAACAATTATACAACATATGTGTTATTCTCATAATTATTTTCTATTTTGACTATCTCCTTAGAAAATCTCCATTTTTATCTGTTAATGTTCTGACTAATTATTCCTTGTGGTTTGTTATAATTCTGGATGAATGTTTTATTATTGTACTTGCCTTCAACTATTCTCATCTCTGAAATATTTTTGCATCTTCATTATATCTTTTAAGTTTTATTTCATATCCCAGTACTGCCCCAAAGTTCACCTCCTAATTGTTCTAATCACCCATTTCAGGAATTACTCATTTAACCTAGTAGTTCGGCTCCTGGTTCAGCCCCCATTTTCCTGCTGAATTTGACGAACTCCAAAGTTTGTGACCCTACTAGAGCCCTGCAGGTATGTGATCAAGCTCCTTAGGGGAAGCGATGTACGTTTCCTGCTCCGTACTTTTACCCACATTGCACCATTTTGTGTTATGGCTGCCTCAGATGATGGCCCAGTGTATGTTGTTCAGTTTAAGAACTCTTTCACTGCCACCTTAAATAAAAGCAAAGAAAGCAGTAATCTCACACGACTAAAGATAGCGGCGGCCTTCCAAAATCCGAGAGGGACAAGGAATAGAGGTTAATTCTTATTGTGCTGTTGTCACATGTGTCACAAGACTAGGAACCTAGTGCGCTAACTATTGAACCCGAACCACCAAAGAAGACGACGAATTTCCTCTTTGCATTCATTCTCTGAATCAGATGCCGCTAAGGAACAGAGCCAACCAACATCATTTGTATCGCGATAAAGCAGAAGCGGTTATCAGCATGGAAGATTGGAATGATGCTCAAAGCATGTTGGTGCCCATTATAATTTAGCAACTCTGACGCGTCAGTACTTAGCAATGGCGGCAACAACAATGCCGTGGGAGGCAATGCCTCCCGAAAATGTAAACAAACTTGTCCGTCTAAAAATTGGCTAAATGGCAGTGAGAAATAGAATTAAAGTTCTTTTTCGACTTGTAAGCTGTGCTGTATTTGTTTTGCCGGCAGCTATATGAAGCCTATCAATTTTCCTTTATAATTTGCACTTTCGCATATGATGGTTCAAATGTGTTTGATGCTCTTCAGATTCAATTTTCTAGATAATTCCATGTAATAATAATAGCGTCAGCAAGAAAACAAACTTGAATGAGATGGATGCAGTAATTGTATCAATTAAATATGTGATTATGATCAAGATTAACTGAGATTAACATTTTTAATTGAGAGGTTAATCTTAATTAATGTTTTAAATTATTTGACAGCCTTGATAGAAATGCAAACTAGTGTAGACTCCAAAATGCTGGAAAATGTACAAAATAAAAGTATTTTAAAAAATCAGCGTTTTCTGGGGTGGAGGAAAGTACACCTCCAGATCCCCCTAGAATATAAATCTTTTGCCTTTGCCACTCGTACCAGGCTTTTGCTCACTAATATTTTCCCCTCCAGTACAAGTGAGGGAAGGTTAGGTCTATCTACTGCTAAAGTTCCACAAATTCGTATCGCACTGCATTTTGTGAAATAAATTACTTTTCACTTGTTTTAAGCTTATACTTAACACTGGTTTTGAATTGTCAGCTTTTTTGAAGCTGCTGGTCAGCTTTTGCTAGTTTTCTACGTTGGTATTGTGTGACTCAACACAGATTAGGGATCACACCTTCCTGGCTGTACAGTCTAACTGGATACTAGATAAACTTGCTGGGATAGATTTTAACCTGATCAAGCTGATGTAAAATATCATCGGAGAGGGAAACCGAGGGTGGGTGGGGGGGATTGCCAGCCTGTAACAGAGCCCCATCTGATTCTCCTCATTAAATTAGTATCAATGAAAATATTTCCCCCTGAGCCAGTGGTCGAGTTCAAATTTCTATTCACTTCACAGGGATTCTGGCTCATCCTAACATCATCATAGGCAGTCCCTTGAAATGGAGGAAGACTTGCTTCCACTCTAAAAGTGAGTTCTCAGGTGACTGTACAGTCCAATACGGGAATTACAGTCTCTGTCACAGGTGGGACAGACAGTGGTTGAAGGAAAGGGTGGGTGGGGAGTCTGGTTTGCTGCACGCTCCTTCCACTGTCTGCGTTTGTTTTCTGTATGGCCTCAGCGATGAGACTCGAGGTGCTCAGCGCCCTCCTGGATGCTCTTCCTCCACTTAGGACGGTCTTGGGCCAGGGATTCCCAGGTGGTGGGGATGTTGCACTTTATCAAGGAGGCTTTGAAGGTGTCCCTGAAACATTTCCTCTGCCCACCTGGGGCTCGCCTACTGTGTAGGGATTCCGAATAGAGCGCTTGCTTTGGGAGTCTTGTGTCGGGCATGCGGACAATGTTGCCTGTCCAACGGAGCTGGCTTAGAGACGTGGACCATATACAGTAGACACCTCAAAGCGCTGGATAAATACCAACGCTGCCTCTGCAAGATCCTGCAAATCCACTGGGAGGATAGACGCACCAACATCAGTGTTCGCGCTCAGGCCAACATCCCCAGCATCGAAGCACTGACCGCACTCGACCAGCTCCGTTGGGTGGGCCACATCGTCTGCATGCCCGACACGTGACTCCCAAAGGCTCATCCCATATTTATGTTGAGCAGCTGGGGTGGACAGTGTCCATGGCCTCTCTTGCTTTGGTACTGCTTACCTTACCCATGCCTGCGTGAGCATGTCCCATCTTTACAACCACTGGGAATTTGGGAATTGTGAGCTGAAACACAAAGAAAAGCAAATTATTTAGGACCTCGAGTCTTTTGAACTTTCAGTTATTAAACATCCAACATTCAGACATTCCTTTTTGTTTTACCCTCTCCTTCCATTTCTTCTAAGTCTGATGTGCAGTAGATCATCCCTGGTTAATAGGCCTTTACTAATGGCTCTTTGTCCACTGCTTTAACAAAGGTGATAATGTCATATGAATGAAACCTATACGCAAATAGTGCACAACACAATTTCACCCCATTGTTTAAGTTGGATTTGTTTGATACCTTGTTAGAGTTTCCTCTCTACAATCCAATTACTTTTCCTGAATCCTTACCTCCTAAGATGCTTTCCTTTAGGAAGCACAACCTAGTGGTTAGAGGAAGGGTGTGTGGGAGGTCGGTGGGAGAGAATTCTCTACTTGCTGCATCTAGTGAAGCATTTCAGTGTCACCACACATAGCAATAAGAGCAATTCTTCCAGCCCTAGTCGAAAATGATGGATGAGAATTTGAGTGTTACCACTCTGCAGCACAACACCATGGTGTACATGAATGGAACAAGTTGTGCATTAAATTACCTACAATTGCACATGATGCTGTACTAAGCAAGCTTCTACAAGATGCTTAAGGAGGATAAGGGAAAAGGCTGGTTCAGACTGGATCAATTCAATCTGGAGCATTATAATTCTGAGTGTAGTGAGAATCAAAACATGCATATCAGACAATTTGCTATCAGCTGTGATGCCAGCTGTCTCAGCCAAGCATGCCAGCTTGAGCCTCTTCTTGCTCTCTTTTTGGTTCACTGAAAGCAGAATGGGTAAATTACTGTGCTTATCATTGGGTTCACTCTACCCTTCAGGCCTGTTGGTCAACTGTGGAGCACATTCAGGGTTCATGTCCTGAATAGAGATATTGCGATTATTATTAGGGCGAGTAAGAATCCTGACATAATTAATGTTTCAGGTTACCTTTGTACCAACCTTTTCTTTAGTTTGTGAGTTTACTTTAAATAATAGAGTGCATTACTGGGGGACTTGACTTAAAGCATTTACTGAACCCAACCATACACCGGAGTTGAATTAAGGTATTGTTAAAACAGCACAATGGTTGAAGCACCACCTTCAGTGATTGTTGTCAGTTTGGTTCCCTTCCAACCAGCAACCTATATTACTGACCATATCATACTTGTGTTAATCCAGGTCCTTCGTGCCACTGAGTTCAATAACTCTCTTTATGTCTCTACTGATATTTAGCTCCTTCATACTGCAGGACTCAATAACTCCTTCAGTTAGTCTGACACACTTGTCCATCAGCTCTTGCTGTTTAAATATTTGTTTGTAGAATGTTTGAATTCATGATCCACTGTTGTTTTCTCTCCCCTCTGGCAAAGTGCTCAAGTTATTCTCAGCACCTCCACAAGGTGATACTGTTAGCCTACCTGACCTGCTCAGCATTTCCAGCATTTTTTGTTTTTATTTCAGATTTCCAGCATCCACAATGTTTTGCTTTAGTGATACCTTTGAGTTTGGTAACTTCATAAATCAGCAGGGCGTGGCACTGCACTCACTGCCCTCTTAGTGTTCAATGCGTTGGAGCTCTGAAGCGAGGAGGGCAGGGAGCACAGTACCATGTGCTATTGGCCAGTCTACAGTATGACAGAGCTCTGAAGTATGAAATCCCACAGCCTGTCCAATGAATTGGAGCACTGAAGCACTGTGTCATGAAGTTCTAATGTTGATTTAAGTTGAATCTGCTTTAATATTGGCCCATTCTTTGGATAAATATAATGGACTCTGCCTTGCTTCATGCTCGATATCTTAAAAATGTTGTTTTAATAGTCTTTACATATCAAGATTATGTTTGTTGCTGATAACCTGTGTGAATCAGATGTTTCAGTGACGTGTCCACTGCATGTGCCCCCTATTATCACAGCTAAACAGAGAAAAAGTCAGATGCCCAAAGGGAACATCAAAAGATCATTTAGGGATATATAAACCAGTGCATGAGATTAATATACCACTGGCAAAAATCACATTGAATGGAACTACAGAGCAGAGTCCTGGTGTAAATATGTTGCACATCAAAATGAACTTTTTCATCTACACAGGATGAAACATAGTGTTCCCCCCCCCCCCCCCCCCACCACTCAGGGCAGTCAGCGATTCCATGGGACAGAACACAGTGTGTCCCCTCAGGCCACCACTCGGACTGCAGCGGTTCAAGGCGGCGGTTCACCAACTTCTCAAGGGCAATTAGGAATGGACAATAAATGCTGGCCTTGCCAGCGACGCCCACATCCCATGAACGAAAAAAAGTCAGTGATTCCATGGGACAGAATGTAGTGTGACCTCTCAGGACAGTCAGTGACTCCATGGGATGCAATGTTTACAAATGTTTTCTGGATCTTACAATCTGCTGTTTGTTGACTTGGCATTCCTCTTCCAATAACATCCCATTTATTATAAATCTTCCATTATTTTCATGGTGCTGGCTACTGTTTGACCCAAGGGAAAATGCAGTGATTCATATGTACATAAATAATCCTCGTTTCCCTGCCAAATCCTCTGTTAAAGGCACCACACCATTGCTGGTGCATTCCAAAATTCCTTGTGACACTCTCAACCATGGGAATATCAATGTGAATATCACGTCAATGTGAAAGATTTTCAGATTTTATTCCACCTACTCTGGAACATTTCCACTTGAAAGGACGACTGCATCCAGTTCTCAGGAGGCAGAGCGCACTGCTGTTCACGAGCAGAGACTGCACAATGGTGCCTGAAACCCCCATCACATGGGTACAAGCAATGCCCCCACATGGAGTCATGATATATCACAATTTAAAATATGAAGGGAGAAATTTCCACTGTATCACTGAGTGCCCCGAGGGGGACACACTATGGGCCCAACTTTGGCCATGACTTGCATCAATTTTTTTGGGAGTAAGTTGTTTTTTCTGGCGTAAGTTTAAAAAATGCACTTTCTCCCCAAAATTTGCTCCAAAGCAAGTCAGTTAGGTACGATTTTTTTAGGTCCGTTTTTTTTTTCAAAAGGGGACGTTCCCAGACACTTACGGCAGTTTTGGCCATCTATGCCACTTTGGCCAGCAATAACTTACTCCAAATCGACTTAGGTCAGCATATGTGGCCAGCTCTGAAAAACCTTGAGGGCAGTGAAGAAAAAGCAGCGCACATTTGGCAGACATTAGGGGAGGGAAGGGAACTGGAGAGGACCACAACAACCAAGCACCAAACACTGCAAGGAAAAGCTCAAACAATTAAAATACTAATAAAAATGAAGTAAATCCGACCTTAATCTTTGAAGTCAGCCCGGAAAGGTAGCGGGCCGGCCTGTGCGTGAGGCCATTTGGCCTGGGATAGGGGAGGGAAGATGCTCTCTGGGAGTCCAGAGCGACCAGAGAAATGCGAGCTGCTGGCCGCGATGTCGCCGGGGGTGGGGTAGCCAGAGAGAGAGAGAGAGAGAGAGAGAGAGAGAGATATGCTGGTGTGCAAAACACTCTTTCTCTCCACCCTCTCCCCCAAAACACTCTCTTTCTCACCCCCCTCCCCCAAAACACTTTCTCTCCCCCCACCCCCCCAGTCAAAACCTCTCAAGCACAACCAATAAATAAAAAATAAAACCGAAATCCTACCTCGGCCCGGGAACTCAGCGGGCCGGCCAGCCGGTGCAGGAGGCCACTCGACCGGGGATAGTGTGCGACGAGATCGGGGCACTTCGTCAGCCGGGGATAGGGGCTGCGAGCATCGGGTCCTGCTCTCAGCCCACAGGACACGTTGGGAGGGCAGGAGCATGCGCGCAGACTTCACTGCGCATGCGCATAGGTGCCGGCCTGTTGCTCTGCCCCCCCCCCCCCACTTCAGAATGCACGCCACGCTGGGACTCCGGGGACTCGGAAGAGCGGCCATGATGGGGCGACTTTTTTCTGGCGCCGTTTCTAGCGCAAAAAGTCGGTGAACTTAAGGTAAGTGCACCGAAAAAAAGGGGTTGGGCAAAGTTGAGCCCTATGTTCTGTCCCATGGAATCACTGAGTGCCCCGAGGGGGACACACTACGTTCTCTCTCACTATATCACTGAGTACCCCGAGGGGGACACACTACGTTCTCTCTCACTGTATCACTGAGTGCCCCGAGGGGGACACACTACGTTCTCTCTCACTGTATCACTGAGTGCCCCGAGGGGGACACACTACGTTCTCTCTCACTGTATCACTGAGTGCCCCGAGGGGGACACACTATGTTCTCTCTCACTGTATCACTGAGTGCCCCGAGGGGGACACACTATGTTCTCTCCCATGGAATCACTGAGTGCCGTGAGGAGACTACGCTATGTTCTGTAATTAAATTCTAAACTCATTTTAAAAGGGGTTTATGATTTTGACACATGACGCACAGAGGAAATCTTTCCTCCAAAAGTTGCGGTTTATGACCAACTTTCAGCAGGACGTATCTCAGCCCACGGCCTCTACCTCAGAGAAAGCGAAAAGCAGGAAGACTGGGAGCACCATCACCTCCATGTTTCCATCCAGGTCAAAGACCATCCTGATTTGGACACATTTCTTCATAGTTATTTTATCTACATCCTGGAATTTTCTACCTAACCCCATTGTGGGAGCACCATCAGCACAAGAACAGCAGTGGTTCGAGGAGAAACTCCACCACTAGCTATTCTGGGCAACTAGTGATGAGCAATAAATGAGGCTGTGCTAGCAATGCCCACATCTCGGAAACAAGCAAAAAAAAAGGACGATGCTGTCACCTAATGGAATCTCCCAGCAATGGTAGCATATTACCCTCTTTATTTAACTCAAAGAAAAGACTATGGCCTGGATTCTGCGTTCAGTGGTGACCAAACAGTGCAAGCCCTTCATTATACTTACATTTGCCCACAGACTTTCAGTGGGCTTTTGCACTGGAACTTGTGGTGTTTAGAAATGTGAAAGAGTGTGACACCCTCTACAGGGGATCTGGGACCTGTGTGAACAGATTAAGCAACTGTGTATCTCCTTAGCCAATCAGATTGAAAAATCTTTACTGCTCCACACTGCCTGAACCAGGAAGTCTAAGTTAGAATAGTTAATTCAATGCCAATCAGGTACAGAAAGTGAAATAAAGAGTGTGAAAGAAATATGGTATTGAGGGACAGAAATAAAAAGAAAATTATTAAATTTTAAAAAATCTCCAACAATAATTAAAATCTAAAGGAATGAGACTCCAGACATGTAAAAGTTAATTTTCAGTGCCAGAGAGGTTGTTTGACAGTAATTAAGACTAATCACACAGTTAGAAATTCACTTACACTTGAATGTACAAGCCCTAACTTTTTCTGGCGAGTTTAGTGGACATCTATTGCATAAGTAAAGCAATTTCACGTTGTTCAATGTGTTTCAATGCTGAGTCTCCCAGTGAGATACTGTTACAGTGAAGCTTCTGGTGGAGCAGGGCAACTCGGACAGCAACTTCCTGATTTCCACATTTAACTGCGCATGTGGGGTCGCTGGAAATAGCTGTCCGGTTTACTCTTCGGTAACCGTCTGCACTGAAAGCCTCACCATTATTTTTACTGCAAAATCCAGGGCTGTGTAAAATTCCTTCAAGCGAGAGCTGGACCTGTTTCTGGCTGGGGCGAAGATCACCTCTTACAGAAGGTAGGTACTGCGTGGAATTCAGGGCCAGAGTGATCCCCTGGACGAGTTTCGATTGCCTTGGTCAGAGAGAAATTGCCAAGATTTTTTTCCCCCCAAATTGGCCTGGAACTTTTTTAATCTGTTTTTTTGCATCTCCCAGGAGATCACATGGTTTCGGACGGGCTGGAGTGTATATGTCGTGATACACAAGGTGTGGGATGAGCTCGATGGGCTAGATGGTCTTTACCTGTCCGTCATTGTTCATATGTAATTCACACACACCAGGACAGGGAGGGAGAACTGATATTTAAATGCACTTTTGCCCAGTTAATGTTATAGTTACACTTTCACATGGGGTTAAATGGATTCAAATATCTTATGATTCAGAAATACTGTATATCACAATGAACAGGATCTGCACGAATTGTGAGTCCCCACTCATTAAAATTAAAGTCAGACACATAGGTGAATAAATGTTCTAATCGACTTACATTTTATTTTTCTTTTAATGGGTAAGGAGAGGAGACATTGTTGCTGTGTCCTCTATCACCACACAGAATATTACTTATTCCTGAAAGGAATGTTAACAAATGAATGATTGACAAGACCCTTCCTTTTCATTGCTGTTCTCAGTGATGCATAAGAAATAGCAGGAATAGGCCATTTGGCCCCTTGAGCCTGCTCCACCATTTACTAAGATCATGGACTCCGCTCCACTTCCCTGCCCACTCCCCATAACCCTTTATTCCCTTATCGCTCAAAAATCTTGTCTATCTCCGCCTTAAATATATTCAATGACCCAGCCTCCACAGCTCTCTGGGGCAGAGAATTCCACAGATTTACAACCCACTGAGAGAAGAAATTCCTCCTCAGCTCAGTTTTAAATGGGCGGCTGATTACAATCTGGGGGCTGACAGTCTGTGATGCCTGCCTGAATCACCGAGGTCCCAAGTTGTGCAGATGTGGCAGACACTACCACCCACCTCCTTGTCCTGCCAGAAACACACTGTGTAAATTAAACAAGAGGGACATCCATGGAAGAGAGGGAACAGATGTTGCATGCTGTGCCTCTTTGATCTTTACTGTAAGTTGCATCAGGACACTGCTTACTGAATCCTAAGAAAACAGCTTTTTATGGAGAGCCATCAGATAACAAAAGTCAAAGGAAGTAAAGACATTCTTTTGCAGAAAGAGCCACGTAGATAGTTTTCGTCCTCGTAATGTCTGTGTGCCCACTGTCTGTCTGCAGCATCTTTGTTGTTCCAGTGACTTCACCACTTGCACATGTCCTTCCTTGCTTCAGCCCTTTGTCTAAATACAACCATCTTATTGCTCTTAGAAACATAGAAAATAGGTGCAGGAGTAGGCCATTCGGCCCTTCTAGCCTGGACCGCCATTCAATGAGTTCATGGCTGAACATTCAACTTCAGTACCCCATTCCTGCTTTCTCGCCATACCCCTTGATCCCCCTAGTAGTAAGGACCTCATCTAACTCTTTTTTGAATATATTTAGTGAATTGGCCTCAACAACTTTCTGTGGTAGAGAATTCCACAGGTTCACCACTCTCTGGGTGAAGAAGTTCCTCCGCATCTCGGTCCTAAATGGCTTGCCCCTTATCCTTAGACTGTGACCTCTGGTTCTGGACTTCCTCAACATTGGGAACATTCTTCCTGCATCTAACCTGTCTAACCCCGTCAGAATTTTAAATGTTTCTATGAGGTCCCCTCTCATTCTTCTGAACTCCAGTGAATACAAGCCCAGTTGATCCAGTCTTTCTTGATAGGTCAGTCCCGCCATCCCGGGAATCAGTCTGGTGAACCTTCGCTGCACTCCCTCAATAGCAAGAATGTCCTTCCTCAGGTTAGGAGACCAAAACTGTGCACAATACTCCAGGTGTGGCCTCACCAATGCCCTGTACAACTGTAGCAACACTTCCCTGCCCCTGTACTCAAATCCCCTTGCTATGAAGGCCAACATGCCATTTGCTTTCTTAACCGCCTGCTGCACCTGCATGCCAACCTTCAATGACTGATGTACCATGACACCCAGGTCTCTTTGCACCTCACCTTTTCCTAATCTGTCACCATTCAGATAATAGTCTGTCTCTCTGTTTTTACCACCAAAGTGGATAACCTCACATTTATCCACATTATACTTCATCTGCCATGCATTTGCCCACTCACCTAACCTATCCAAGTCGCTCTGCAGCCTCACAGCATCCTCCTCGCAGCTCACACTGCCACCCAACTTAGTGTCATCCGCAAATTTGGAGATACTACATTTAATCCCCTCATCTAAATCATTAATGTACAGTGTAAACAGCTGGGGCCCCAGCACAGAACCTTGCGGTACCCCACTAGTCATTGCCTGCCATTCTGAAAAGTACCCATTTGCTCCTACTCTTTGCTTCCTGTCTGACAACCAGTTCTCAATCCATGTCAGTACACTACCCCCAATCCCATGTGCTCTAACTTTGCACATCAATCTCTTGTGTGGGACCTTGTCGAACGCCTTCTGAAAGTCCAAATATACCACATCAACTGGTTCTCCCTTATCCACTCTACTGGAAACATCCTCAAAAAATTCATCAAACTCATCTAGTGATGCTGAATTCTCCAATAATTCAGAATTATTATACAGGAATATGCTCAAATTTGTTTCTCTCAGTCATCCCTTCTTTACATATTGTTGCCAGTAATTTCTATGAGGGTTCTCCTGATCTCCTGCTCTAATTTCAATGGAAAATCAGCAGAAATTCCAGGGAAACAGTGTATAAGCAGCATCTCTGGAGTTTCCGCTGATCTTTTGCTAAAGTTACAGCAGAGATGGGGTAAGCCCTGTGGGGATTCGACCCCTGCATGTCTTGGGGCTACTGGCTACAGGCCTCGGGAACGGAGCAGAGTCGCTCACACACTTTTGAACATTTCAATGTATCACATCAGGCAGCACTGTGCATAAAGACTGCTTTAATAAGGCAGTTTGATTTTTTTTTAAATTGTGAATTTTATGCTCATCAAGAGTACTGGGGCAGTTCATCATCATCATCATCATCATAGGCGGTCCCTCGAATGAGGATGACTTGCTTCCACGAGAGTTCACAGATGTTTCAGTCCTGAACTCCAGTTGAGGGGGTGGAAGATGCCCGTGCGTGAATTTCTTTAACGTGTGGTGACCGTTGTACATCAGCCATCACATGGGCTTGACAGAGCTAGGCCTTTATCCAGTGGCAAGGATTAACCAGGACGACTGGAGACCTGCTCTGCTGCACGGACCCAGTGCAATGTTGCAGGGCCCAGTGCTCCAGCTCTATTTATAGCCCCGACCTGCGGTGGTGTTCTCACACAGGTCGGGGCGGCTCACGATGTAGCAGTTATATTATGTTCTTCAGCTGTTTTTACAAAGTATTACATCGTAATTATAGCATAGAAACAGGCCATCTGGCCCAACAGGCCCATGCCAGTGTTTATGCTCCACACGCGTCTCCTCCCACTCTTCTTCATCTAACCCCATCAACATATCCTTCTATTCCTTTCCCCCTTGTGTGCTTATCTAGTTCCCCCTTAAATACATCTGTACTATTCACCTCAACTATTCCTCATGGTAGCGAGTTCCACATTCTAATCACTCTCTGGGTAAAGAAGTTTCTCTGACTTCCCTATTGGATTTATTAGTGACTATCTTATATTTATGGCTCCAATTCTGATCTCCCCATGCAAATGGAAACATATTCCTGGCTACAGGATTTTTAGACAAGTTGGGGGGGGGGGGGGGGTTGCGGTACTAATTAAAGAAACTATTACAGCGGTGAGGCGGGATGATATGTTAGAGGGATCATTAACTGAGGCCATATAGGTCGAATTGAAAAATAAAAAAAGGCGCTATCACACTGCTGGGAGTGTATTATAGACCCCCAAACAGTAGGAGGTAGATAGAGGAGCAAATATGTAGACAAATTGCTATAAAGTCTAAAAACCATAGGGTAGAAAAGTAGGGGATTTTAACTATCCAAATATTGATTGGGACAAATTTAGTGTGAAGGGTACAGAGGGTGCGGAATTCTTGAAATACATTCAAGAGAAAATTTTTAGTCAGTCAAGTAGTGTCAGCATCACTCCCAGGTCATGTATAGTTTTTAAAAATCCAGTACTTCTCCTGAGACAGAACTTCATTTTTCTTTAAATAGTCCAAAGGTCAGCACTTGTCAAACCCTAACAGGACTGCACTGGTACTTTCTACACTCTCCACAGAGATTTGTTCAGCTGCAGGTTATACATTTGCTATATTTATTCAAGGTTAAAGGACAGTACACTGGTATGAAGACTGTGCAGAAAGGAAATCCCAGGTAATATGATATCACACAGGAAAGGCCCCAATTATTCAGTCTATTTCTGTCTCTCCCCTCCCCAAATATCTACCCATCATGGTGCAGAGTTCAACAACAACAGCTTGCATTTATATAGCATCTTTGATGTAGTATAATGTCCCAAGGCGATTCACAGGAGCGTTATCAGACAAGAATTGACATCGAGCCAAAGAAGTTTATCCATTACAGGAGAAATGTTTGCACAGGTTGAACCTCCTTTATCTGGGACTCCCTTATCCGGGTCTCTCTTATCCGGGACCACCCCTCATTCGGCACCATTCCCGTCACCAAGGGGCGCATGCGCAGAACGGGGCCGGGTCCTCCGGCATGAACAAATTGAAGCCCTTCCTTGCTGCCGACTCCTGCAATTGCTGGCCTGGCCCTGTGATCCACCACACCCCTCCCCACGATCTCTCAGCCCTAAGCCAGACAGCTGATATCCCCAACCGCTCCGCTGCAAACTCTGCCGGGCCGGCAGTCGAACTCCGCAAATTTTTTTTTTTACTTACTGAGAAACAGATGAGCAATGAGAAAATATGACTGGTGTTGCTGATCTCTTCCACCGTCGATGATTCCACCCTCACCCCCCACCCCCCCCACCACCACCACCACTACTGCGGCCTTGCTACCGCACTCCCACACTCCCAGCCCCCAGCCAGCCCTGATATCCCCGAGCGCTGGGAAACGTCCAAAACATGCAGATAATCGTAACTTTGCCTACCTGTACTAGCAATCTTTCCAGCGCTTTGCTTTCATCTGCACAATTTTCATCTGGAAAACCCAATGCACTGTACGATCGGGGATATCGGGGCTGACTGGCTGGGGGCTGGGTGTGTGGCAGAGAGATCGCCGGGGGGGGGTGGGGGGGGAGAAGGGGGTGAATCGCGGGGTCAGGCCAGTGATCGGAGTTCATGAAAGTTGTAAAAATGACGCTTAATGTACACAATAATGTGTGGACTTGGTCGCCATGGCACAGAAATGAAGACACGATCTGTTTTTGACCAATGATTGACACCAATGAAGTTGTAAAAACGGTTTGTTCAGCGTTGCTCCCCTTATAACACGTGATCTCCCCACATCCGGCAAAATCCCTTATTCGGCACAGGCCAGGTCCCAAGGGTGCCGGATAAGTGAAGTTCAACCTGTACTGTGAACGCAGGATATACTTGTACCTAATCAAAAGGCAGAATTCCACCGAACCTATTGGGCTATGGGACAATTTCAGTGATGACCCACGTTAGAAGAAGCTCTGGATCTTGTTTTTGTCAAGCAGGGAAGGAAGGTATAGTCCAAGTGCTCCCTTCATAAGGAGGTCAAGATTTAAAACAGTATGACCAGTAATATAGTAAAGCTCTCATTACTTTTCCCCAATGTGCTTCAACCATAACTTCAGAATGGCACCTCCAACATTGTCTTTTTCAAATTCCCATATCAGCTATTGTTGTGGGCTTTTTGCTGAGATTGAAAATCTGGTGTTGAGTAATGCAAAATTGGACAGTTTTGTGATGTGGACTCGAACTGACCATAAACTGGGTTGAGGTTGCCTGACCACATTTCATTTAGATCCCTTACAACCACCGGACACTTTCATCCCATCAAGTTCCGGAGGTTAAAAACCAATGTCTAATCCACTAAACCACCCAGTTCTCCAAAAACAAAAGTCTGGGGATTCATAACCTTCAGCTTTTTTTCTCCTGAGCTATGTGTAGCCCTGGCTTGTGCAGCAATGTATCAGGGGAGGAGAGGGGAGGAATTCTCAATACCAGACTGTTTATACAAAATCACAAAGCATTCTGACTTTTATTCCCGTGAGTAATGCCTCATTTACAGTCCATCTGATCAAGACATTTCTGCTGCCGAGAGGCCAATGGTACTAGGGTCCACCCAGGTGTGACTCCTGCCTCTGACTTTCTCCCGCCCCGGCAAGGAAATGCTGCAACTTCTTTTAGCATGACTCAGATTGGGAACCAAGCGGAACAGAATCTGAATTCCTGCACAGCAATCAGTGTTCTAAAACTGAGCATTGAGGTGGAGGCTATGTTAATTTTTTATTTTTGAGTGTTGGTAAATTTGATTAAAAACATGCATGGAACTTACACATTCCCAAGACTGTTGGACTTCAGAATTTGAAAGTTATTTCCGACAGCTCAGCTGTGAGCGTGTGCTGCAGTGCTCCACTAGCCCAGACTTGTGTGCGATGTTTCCTTTCAAATTGATTAACACAAACTTTGCCACTATGTCAGTTTAAAATTACAACAATGAATGTCTTTCTTTTCTTTTTCCTTTCCTTCTGGCACTCTCTCTCTCTCTCTCTCTTGGAAAAGCCTTTCAGCTGATATGTCTGTATGGAATCAGCCATAAATACAAATCCTATAAAATTAGACACTGAGGAGAGACTGGATCAACTGGGCCTGTATTCACCGGAGTTTAGAAGGATGAGAGGGGATCTCATAGAAACGTATAAAATTCTGACGTGATTGGACAGGTTAGATGCGGGTAGAATGTTCCCGATGTTGGGGAAGTCCAGAACCAGGGGACACAGTCTTAGGATAAGGGGTAGACTATTTAGGACTGAGATGAGGAGAAACTTCTTCACTCAGAGTGTTGTTAACCTGTGGAATTCTCTACCGCAGAGAGTTGTTGATGCCAGTTCATTGGATATATTCAAGAGGGAGTTAGATGTGGCCCTTATGGCTAAAGGGATCAAGGGGTATGGAGAGAAAGCAGGAAAGGGGTACTGAGGTGAATGATGAACCATAATCTCATTGAATGGTGGTGCAGGCTCGAAGGGTCGAATGGCCTACTCCTGCACCTATTTTCTATGTTTCTATGAAATGAAATGTTGAAAGCTAATCCTTTTTTCTATGTGGAATGTGTTTGGCACTAAGTTGGCAATCTTGCTTAGAAGATCCACAAAAGAAATGGAAAAAAAAATACTCTGGTGCTGTACTGGAGCTGATGCCAAGGTAAAGTGGGGCAGAGTAGAAAGAATCTTATACTAACCCATACTTTATCTGACTTGGAAGTACTTAAGGCGGTCGCTGGGTGCCTGAAATGGAAATGATCTGTTCCCAGCACTAGCATTCCTCAACTTGATAAACATAAAATTCCCAGAAACATAGTTAATTATTTGATAAATGAGGGAAATGCCTAAAGACTGACCTGTGTTCTTTTGTATTCACTCACATGAAAGTTTAATGGATCTCATATTTTATCCAACGGGGTTAGAGTTCATCTTGTGGGGGATAGAATTCACCTTGGGGGTGTAGAGTTCACCTTGGGGTAGAGTTCCGCAGGCAACCCTTCAGTGCTTCCCCCAAGTTGACAATCTTCATGAACCTTGCCAATGAGAGATGGCAAATTATTTCAATATGGATGGCACCACAGTCAAACCCAATCCTCTTCCTGTGCACTTCCAACTGAGACAATGGATAGCAATCTTGAGCAGAAATCTTGGCTGATGTTCCCCTTCTCCTAGCCCAGAGGCACTGAGTTCATAGACTGAACTGGAGACCTTCCTGCTGGTATGACCTCCAGGCCACAAACTTCAAGCGGAAGAAACTACAAATAAGAAATATAAGCACAAATAGGACTGAGGTGTCTGGACTTTGAGGGATGGATTGTCAGGAGCTGCAGGTTGAATTTCTCTTCCCTACAGGAGTTGTAGGAGGGAATCTATGAGGAAGTGTGATTGTAGGGCAGCACTCATACACCTCTGGGTAGCTGGTACAGAGTGGCATGGGTAAAGGAGTGGTAGGAGGTTGCCTGCTCAATCTCCTGACAGCTGTCAGCATGGCATAGGGAGGCTGAAGGAATGGGGAGAAAACAGAACTATCCTTGGTTTCTTTTAAAATGTAAATATAAGGAGCGGCAGGGTCGTGGTCCAGGAGCGGCGGGGGCAGGGTCGTAGCCCAGGAGCGGCTGGGTCGTGGTCCAGGAGCGGCGGGGGCAGGGTCGTAGCCCAGGAGCGGCTGGGTCGTGGTCCAGGAGCAGCGGGGTCGAGGAGCGGCTGGGTCGTGGTCCAGGAGCAGCGGGGTCGAGGAGCGGCAGGGTCGTGGTCCAGGAGCGGCGGGGGCAGGGTCGTAGCCCAGGAGCGGCTGGGTCGTGGTCCAGGAGCGGCGGGGGCAGGGTCGTAGCCCAGGAGCGGCTGGGTCGTGGTCCAGGAGCAGCGGGGTCGAGGAGCGGCTGGGTCGTGGTCCAGGAGCAGCGGGGTCGAGGAGCGGCAGGGTCGTGGTCCAGGAGCGGCGGGGGCAGGGTCGTAGCCCAGGAGCGGCTGGGTCGTAGCCCAGGAGCAGCGGGGGCAGGGTCGTAGCCCAGGAGCGGCTGGGTCGTGGCCTAGGAGCAGCGGGGGCAGGGTCGTAGCCCAGGAGCGGCTGGGTCGTGGCCTAGGAGCAGCGGGGTCGAGGAGCGGCAGGGTCGGGGCCAGGAGCGGCGTGGTGCATATCAAAAGCAAGGTCGGGTCCCAGGGAATGTGCAGCACGGGCCAACTCACACTGCAATCTATGGACAGTAGGAGTATGTATGTGTACTGGGTGTGTGCAGCAGAGCTGGTTTCCAGTCGTCTTGGTTAACCCTAGCCACTGGACAAGACCTTGCTCTGTCAAGCCCGTGTGGTGGCTGGTGTGCAATGGCTATTCCACATTAAAAGAATTCACACACAGGCATCTTCCACCCTTCAGGATGTAGTTCGGGACCAGGAATGTCAGATCCTTCATTGAAACTCCTGTGAACTAATCCCTTTTTGGTGTGGAAGTGGATCATCCTGGACACGAGGGACTGCCTAATACTACTATACTACTAAATATAAAGCACTGCAGAAAAATATGGAATATATGGAAAAATGTTAAATCTAATCCTTTTTAATCACTCATCATCAGAGAGGAGACTCTCCAACCTATTTTTTAGGTAGCCCTGTCTGCGTGTGTATGAACTGTTTAATCAGTTGTATTCGCAAAAGCAGCTTCCTGTGCTGCCAAACCCGACTGTACTGTTTATTCCTTGTGAGTGTGGGAACGGTTGAATAAACAGTTTGTTTAGGAAACCACCAAACCAATGCCTACGTACATAACCACCTCTGAGAAACCCGACCCAGACAGCTCACTGTTTAAGATTGAATCTTCCAGTTTCAGAATAAGACTTGTGGCTGTTTTTGTCTCAATGCAACCTTCTCAAATCCCACATTGTCACCATGATTGCAACATTTTCTAATTCCTGTTTTTCCCTTTTAAACTCTATTATGAAAAGCAATTCCAGAACATTTCAAGTTAAATGTGGCAGTATAGCAAGGAGGTGGGTGCAGGTTCAAACTGGAGAAAAGCAAATTCAGGACCGATTTCATGAATTTCCTCATACCATGGGATAATTTTAACTTGGGGAGATGGTGTGAACTGGGAGTTATTCAGGGGAATTTTAACCCCCAAGGGGTGAGTTTGGGTCAGGTGGGATGTAAAAATATGAAACCCGACCCCCAACCCGCCCACTTACACTTTTAACGGAAGTGGGACAGGAAGGTGAGCAACCAATCCGCTCGCAGGAGGAGGGTTGGTCATTGAAATATTATAATGCTGCACACCTCAGAATTAACCATCATTTTACATTTAACCCGGGCCGGCCGGATCCAGTTAACCTGCTTCACCCACCCCTCATGATCAGACACCACAACACCCCGACGACCCTTCCGATCTTCCTTTGGGCTTACAATCTCTCCCACCCACCCGCCCGCCACCGGTCTTTTCGATCCCTCCCACCTTCCTCTTCGCTCCCCGCCTGTGGCCTGGTGCCAAAGACCTGCCTGTCCACCAGCCTGCCAGCCTTTCCATCTGTCTGGCTGTGGCCGGGAAACAGTAATCGGGCCCTGCCGTTAAACTCTGCAGTACCCAAGGGAAACGGTAATCAGGTCCTGCCGTTAAACTCGGCAGTACCCGAGGGAAATGGTAATCGGGCTCTGCCGTTAAACTCAGCAGTACCCAAGGGAAACGCGTTTCTTCTGGGTTTCCCAACCGCAGAATTGCCCCTCGCTCCTTCCCCTCAGAGATATGATTGAGGTAATTGAATCAGTCATCCATTATATACCACACCAGATTTTCCTTTTCATTGAGAGCAACGGAACAGAAAATTGGGCATAGTATATAATGGGTGGCCAATTCGATATGGTCCATTTTACATTGTCACAGAACAACCATGGGCAAGGAAACCTTCTGCTGATTACCACCTACCGCCCTCCCTCAGCTGATGAATCAGTACTCCTCCTTGTTGAACACCACTTGGAAGAAGCACTGAGGGTAACAAGGGCACAGAATGTAGTCTGGGTGGGGGACTTCAATGTCCACCAAGAGTGGCTTGGTAACAGCATTACTGACCGAGCTGGCCGAGTTATAGAATACTAGAAGGAGGCCATTTGGTCCATCGTGTCTGCGCCGGCCGACCAAGAACTATCCAGCCTAATCCCACTGCACAGCGCTTGGTCCGTAGCCCTGTAGGTTACGGCACTTTAAGTACACATCCAAGTATTTTTTTTAAATGTGAGGCTTTCTGCCTCGACCACCATTTCAGGCAGTGAGTTCCAGATCCCCACCAACTTCTTGGTGAAGAAATATCCCCTCATATCTCCTCTATACTTCTCCCCAATTACTTTAAATCTATGCCCCCTGGTTGTTGATCCCTCTGCCAAGGGAAACAGGTCCTTCCTATTCACTCTATCCAGGCCCCTCATAATTTTATACACCTCAATCAGGTCTCCTCTCAGCCGCCTCTATTCCAAAGAAAACAGACCCAGCAGCTCCAATCTTTCCTCATAGCCAAAATTTTCCAGTCCAGGCAACATTCTTGTAAATCTCCTCTGCACCTTTTCCAGTGCAATCACATCTTTCCTATAATGTGGTGACCAGAACTGCACACAGTACTCCAGCTGTGGCCTAACCAGTGTTTTATACAGTTCAAGCATAACCTCCTTGTTCTTGCATTCCATGCCTCAACTAATAAAGACAAGTATTCCATATACCTTCTTGAACACCTTATCTACCTCGTCTGCTACCTTCAGGGATCTATGGACCTGCACTCCAAGGTCCCCTTTGTTCCTCTACACTTTTCAGTGTCGACTATTTAATGTGTATTCCCTTGCCTTGTTAGACCTCCCAAATGCATTACCTCACACTTATCTGGATTGAATTCCATTTGCCCACCTGACCAGTACATTGATATCTTCCTGCAGTCCGCAGCTTTCTTCCTCATTATCAACCGCACAGCCTATTTTAGTGTCATCTGCAAACTTCTTAATCATGCCCCCAACATTCAAGTCCAAGTCATTGATATATACCACAAAAAGCAAGGGACCCAACATTGAGCCCTGCGAAACCCCACTGGATACGGCCTTCCATTCACAAAAACACCCATCAACAATTACCCTTTGCTTCCTGCCTCTGAGCCAATTTTGGATCCAACTTGCCAGTTTGCCATGGATCCCATGAGCTTTTACTTTCGTGACCAGTCTGCCATGTGGGACCTTATCAAAAGCTTTGCTAAAATCCATATACACTACATCATACACACTGGTTACCTCATCGAAAAATTCCTGAAGGACATAGCTGCCAGACTGGGCCTGCAGCAGGTGGTGAGAGAGGGAACATGAGGGGTAAAACCTACTTGACCTCATCCTCACCAATCTACCTGTCGCAGAGTTAGGACACATGCAGCCGAATTTTGGATGACCTCAAGTTTACATAGGGTAGACTGTGGGAGGCCAGCCAGGAGTGCGTTGGAATAGTCAAATCTAGAAGTAACAAAGGCATGGATGAGGGTTTCTGCAGCAGATGAGCTGAGACAGGAGCGGAGATGGGCAACATTATGGAGGTGGAAATAGGCGGTCTTAGTTATGCTGTGGATATGTGGCCGGAAGCTCATTTCAGGGTCAAATATGACACCAAGGTTGCGAACAATGTGGTTCAGCCTCAGACAGATGCTAAGGAGAGGGATGAAGTCAGTGGATAGGGAACGGAGTTTGTAGAGGGGACCAAAGACAATGGCTTCGGTCTTCCCAATATTTAATTGTTTAAATACTGGGAAGACAGAATTGCCAATATTTAAATATTTAACTGTTTTTTGATAAATGGATGAGGATGTTAGAATTGGAATGCATCTTACAATATATTCACTGCATATTCTGTTGGCTGGCAGCGGCTGATTTATTTATTCTCAACAGTCTATCAGCTGTGGCTCAGTTAGTACTACTCTTGATTCTGAGTCAGAAAATTGTGGGTTCAAGTCCCAGTCCGGAGATTTGAGCACAAAGAAATCTAGGCTGACACTCCAGTACTGAGGGAGTGCTGCACTGTCGGAGGTGCCGTCTTTCAGATGTGACGTTAAACCGAGGCCCCGTCTGCTCTCTCAGGTGGATGAGAAAGATCCCATGGCACTATTTCAAAGAGCAGGTGAGTTATCCCTAGTGTCCTGGCCAATATTTATCCCTCAACATCTAAAAAACAGAATGGCCTGGAAATCTCGGCCTCTCTGGGTCCGTACGGACCCGGGAAGGCATCGCAAAAAACGGTTTTCAGCGCATGCGCATTGTGCGCTAAAAAACGGCTTTTCCGATTTGTCAAGCTCCAGCTTGACAGATCCTACGTTACTCCACAGCCAGGACATTCAATGGGCAAGATTGCGGTATTTACCCATATCTTGCCCAGCAAATGTCCTCAAAACTCTTGCACCTGGTAAAAGCAGGCGCATAGCCTACTTTTACAGGAGTAAGAGTTTTAAAACACACAAAAACATTGTAAAATAACATTTTAAAAACACACATTATTGTTAAAAACCCTGCTTACTAAGGTAATTTAATTTTAAACCATAATTAAAAAAGCTTTTTTTAAAAAAAATCGGAAAAATATTTTTTTTCTGAGATATTTAATAACTTTAATTTCAATTAATATTAATAATGTGTGGTGTATTTTTTTATTTTTTATGGTGGTGTTTAGTGTGTTTGTTTTTTTCTCATCAATAACAATGAGAACTCATAGATACGGAGTTCTCATTGCTATTAATGAGAATGCTGTGGAGCACGTGACTGCACCTTCCGCGCCCGAACCTCGAGGACGGGAGTGCACTTCGCAGCGCGGGAAGGGAAGGCCTCCCCATCGGAATTGCAGGACCTCTGAGACCACCCAAGCAAATTCGTCAAAATTGTCTGGTCGGAGGCGTTCGTTTGAAAGAAGCCTCCGACTGGAATTTCAGGGCCATTATCTGGTCATTATCACATTGTAGTGCGTAAATTGGCTGCTGCGTTTTCTACATTACAATAGTAACTCCACTTCAAAAAGTATTTCATTGGCTGTAAAGCGATGAGATGTCCGGTGGTCGTGAAAGGCGCTATATAAATGCAAGTCTTTCTTTTCTTTTTCTTTCTCAAACTATTTGGATTTATTGTTGAAGACTGGCTGTCTGTGTATTGTACTGAAATAGGCAGTTACAAGAAAAATGTTGAATTCATAACTTTTTTTTTTAATGTAATGGTTTCTTTCTTTCCTCCATGTAATTCTCACAGGCAGCTGCCCATACACAGCCCTCTCCACCCAAATAATAGAACTGCTTTCCTAATGTACTCACTGACTGGTGGGTGTAACTTTATTTTTAAACTTGCTCAGATTTTCCCTTATTTTCTCCCCTCTCCTTCCTGAACATACTGTCATGCTAGGCACAGTTCCACAGGAACCAGGAACCTTCTGCTATCTCCTCCAAGTGCTTATTCTCGATGTGTCAGTCGAGAGTGAGGTTATTCAGCTATGAGGGAGGACGAAATGACATCACAGAAAATTCTAATCCTGTCCTCATCTGACACCCACACATGTGCCCTTTACAGCAGGGGTTGGTGTTCAGGAATGGGAATTCTGACTGCTTTTATTCCCTATCTAGTCCTAAGGCAGCGAGACTTATTGTTGCGCCCAAGAGCTGCTCCAGCTGAGATCAGAAAACTCAACACAGATCAGAGATTAAACTTGGGACCTTTCTGATCTGTAACCCTCAGTACTACATCAGGCAGTGCATTTACCAACATTGACCAGTTATCAGGAGAGCCCGGAAAAGAACATTAAAGATTAAAATAGCCCTTTCATAGAGACTGGTGGGGGGGGGGGGGTGAGGTGGTGAAGAACTGGAACAATTTGCAAAGAATAAAATACAAGGGGAGTAAATAGAGAAGGAAATCACAGAACAAATGTGAATGGAGTGACGAGCTAACTGTTTTTGTTTGGTGGAGAATCTTATTTCCTCCTTTTTTACACACACACACACACACACACACACACACACACACACACATATATACACACATACACATACACACACACAAGACCAGTTATACACGTGGCTTCAACAGGACAATGTGGAGGTGACTCTACGAAAGGAAAAATTGCTGCTCTTTTTTTGGCCATGAATTTTACATACAACATCCCTCAATTTATTCACTAACTATGTCCCCCAGTGGACATTTTAAGTAAGGACAATATTTTACCATCTTAATCTTCAGCTCTATCTAATATGTGTCTGTTCTTTAATATCACATTCTACTTCACCAATCTACCTTGAAAATGGGAGTATAGTTACTATTTACACACATGACAGTATGCTTACTAATTATATGCTACCGTGCTTGATACGTGTGGACATTGAATGTGGACAGAATCAGGCTGGCTATTGTGCTCCTCAAAGTTGAACAGCTAGCCACAATGAATACATGGAGAACAGCCAGCATAAATGACTATAAAGGGTGAATAACTGGGACGGGGCTGATCCATTGCAATTCTGTGTGTGGATATTTTGAGGTGCCTGTACCACACAGTTGATCAATTCTGTCAGCTTCCTCTACCCCTGGGTTCCTTTAAATCCATTGACTCTCCTCCAGGCGCACCTGCTATTCAGATGTACAGCAGTTGGAATAATGAAGTTACTAAGGGAAATAGCTTGTCACAAAAAATAACCCCGGGGTGATGATGGAAAGATGTAATTCTCAAATTCCTGGGGCACATTGGATACATGCTTGCTGGTGTCAGTAATTGGACTGTTTGCCTAGATTCAGCTAAAAGTTCAAATAAACCACTGAACTTGACTTGTGGATTACAAATGATTCAAGAGCAAATAGCTCCTCACACCTCCTGACTGCAGTGTCAGAGAGGGCTCTGCTCTGCAACACAATCCAGTGTGCTGATGCACAGCAAGGACATGTTTGCCAGATTGTCCTTTACACTTAATGCTCCATTTACTGCAAGCTGGGACAAATTTGAAAGAGCGTTACTCTCTAGGTTTTCGTCAAGGACCAAAATTCCAACCAACGTCTCAGTCAAGGGTCACTCTGAGGAACGTTGCACGAAATATGAAAACAGATAGTAAGAGTTTCTACAGCTACATAAAAAGGAAAAGAGTGGTTAAAGTAAATGTTGGTCCCCTGGAGGATGAGACTGGGGAATTAATAATGGAGAACAGGGAAATGGCAGAGACGTTGAACAAATATTTTGTATCGGTCTTCACGGTAGAAGACACTAAAAACATCCCAATAGTGAATAATCAAGGGGCTATAGGGAGTGAGAAACTTAATACTATCACTAATGAAGTAGTACTAGATAAAATAATGGGACTAAAGGCAGACAAGTCCTCTGGACCTCATGGCTTACATCCTAGGGTCTTAAGAGAAGTGGCAGCATAGATAGTGGATGCATTGGTTGTAATCTACCAAAATCCCCTGGACTCTGGGGCAGTCCCAGTAGATTGGAAAACTGCAAATGTAACGCTCCTATTTAAAAAAGGAGGCAGACAAAAAGCAGGAAACTATAGACCAGTTAGCCTAACATCTGTCGTTGGGAAAATGCTGGAGTCCATTATTAAGAAAGGAGTAGCGGGACATTTGGAAAAGCATGATTCAATCCAGCAGAGTCGGCGTGGTTTTATGAAAGGGAAACCATGTTTGACAGATTTGCTGGAGTTCTTTGAGGATGTAATGAGCAGGATGGATAAGGGGGAACCAGTAGATGTGGTGTATTTGGATTTCCAGAAGGCATTTGAAAAGGTGCCACATAAAGGTTACTGTACAAGATAAAAGTTCACGGAGTTGGGGGTAATATATTAGCATGGATAGAGGATTGGCTAACTAACAGAAAACAGAGAGTCGGGATAATGGGTCATTTTCCAGTTGGCAAACAGTGACTAGTGGGGAGCTGCACGGATCGGTGCTGGGTCCTCAACTACTTACAATCTATTTTAATGACTTGGATGAAGGGACCGAATTTAATGTAATCAAGTTTGCTGATACAAAGATGGGTTGGAAAGCAAATTGTGAAGCAGACACAAAAAATCTGCAAAGGGATATGGACAGGCTAAGTGAGTGGGCAAAAATTTGGCAGGAGGAGTATAATGTGGGAAAATGTGAGGTTATACACTTTGGCAGAAAAAATAGAAAAGCAAATTATAATTTAAATGGAGAAAAATTGCAAAGTGCTGCAGTACAGAGACCTGGGGGTCCTTGTGCATGAAACACAGAAAGTTAGTATGCAGATACAGCAAATAATCAGGAAGGCAAATGGAATGTTGGCCTTTATTGCAAGGGGGATAGAGTATAAAAGCAGAGAAGTCCTGTTACAACTGTACAGGGTATTGGTGAGGCCACACCTAGAGTACTGCGTACAGTTTTGGTCTCCGTATTTAACGAAGGATATACTTGCATTGGAGGCTGTTCAGAGAAGGTTCACTAGGTTGATTCTGAAAATGAAGGGGTTGACTTATGAGTATAGGTTGAGTAGGTTGGGCCTATACTCATTGGAGTTCAGAAGAATGAGAGTTGATCTTATTGAAACTTATAAGATAATGAGGGGGCTCGACAAGGTGGATGCAGAGAGGATATTTCCACTCACAGGGGAAACTAAAACGAGGGCACACTAAAACTAGGACACACTGTCTCAGAATAAGGGGCCGCCTATTTAAAACTGAGATGAGGAGAAATTTCTTCTCTCAGAGGATTGTAAATCTATAGAATTCTCTGTCCCAGACAGCTATGGAGGCTGGGTCATTCTATATATTTAAGGTGGAAATAGACAGATTTTTGAGCAATAAGGGAGTAAAGGGTTATGGGGAGCGGGCAGGGAAGTGGAGCTGAGTCCAGGATAAGATCAGCCATGATCTTATTGAATGGCAGAGTAGGCTCGAGGGGCTAAATGGCCGACTCCTGCTCCTATTTCTTATGTTCTTAATATGCAGCATGGAGTGATGGGATTTTTGAAGTTTGTTCTCAAGAGGCGAGCATCACAGGCAGGCAGCTGTTGGTGTCCATCCTAGTTTTCCTGCAAAGGTGGACGGGAATTTCAGGATATTGACTCAGTAAATATCTGATGAAGGAATGGTGATATATGCCCATGTCAGGATTGTATGTGACTTGGATTTGAACTGGGAGGTGATAGTGATCCCATGCCATTGCTGTTCATCCTTCTCAGTGGTACAGGTCATGGGGAGAGAGGTGCTGTTCCAGGAACCCTGGTGCCTTGCCGCAGTGCAGTCTGTAGATAGTACGTACTGCGGCCACAGTGCACTGGTGATGAAGAGGATAGATAGTGAGTTAAGCAGGGGCTACGGCCTTGAAGACCTCAGCAGAGCACACATCCAACACAGGCAAATGACAGGAGGAAAATTGAAGGGAGAGGAGGCCCTCTCACACATTGCTGTGCTTTGGGGGCTGCAACTCTATCCTCCATTACATTCTACCAGGCAGTCCCGGGTAGCGGCGGTAACAAGGATAGCAGGAGGGAAATGGGATGGGAGGCTCCACTTGCATTTGCATTTATATGCCGCTGGTGGGAAAGGGCAGCCAGCAGGGGTCCTGGAGGGGTGAGTAGTAAAATTGAGGCCAGGACAAGGAGAGGGCACTCGGCTTTAATGAATTCATTCGTCCCGCTATTCTGCCTGGTTTCGCGTGGGATAATGGAGGAAAATTCAACCCATATTCTCTCTGCCAACCCAAAGTTTTCCAAAAGATTTTTCACATTTTATTTTAAGTTATCTCTACTGAAATAGGAAAGGTCTTTTTGTCAATGAATAACTTCAGATACTAACCTTATTATATGCACAGGCTTGCCCTTTTTTTTTTTTAAATAGTTTGCTCGCTGGCCAGCAAATAAGACAGCTAGAGAGTTTTCAGAGCTGGGCTTCATACCTTACAGCCATGTGTTGGATTAATTAAACCCTGAATGGCAATGAGATGCTTTTTGTATAATTGTTACCAGGTTAAGCTATTGCATTATTTTTCCCTGATCGACTCTCTTGGCAGTGAAACGCCACAGTGTTTAGTGAAATAATGTTGGTCACAAATGGGACGAGCCAAATCGCAAGGTTCCAGAGGGAAAACAAATGCTTTGCTTGTTTTTTTTCTTTCTGGGAGCACTAACCTGTTTTCCTTTTCTTCCTAAAATGGAGCTGTCTGATCTAAAAGTGGTGCTGAGTATGTGAACAAAGCTGGAATCCTGCCCAACAACTTGCACTGATCAGAGTGGGAGCACCAACAGCCATTTACAGGCAGCATTCAGCAATGATCCTGAGCCTCCCACTCGAACAAGGCCCTTACAGGGCTTCATCCTTGTATAGGCAGCTGCCCAAAAGAGGAAAAGGTCTCACCTTTGAGGTAAAGGATTCTGATTTGCATCATTTTTTTGGTTTTATTTCTGTTTTAGTAAAGTTTTCACAACATCTGTTCAAACTGTGAGCACTGTCGACAGTGAGAGGATGTGTCCAGGCGGGCTGACTAAGCCCCGACAGTGTGCGCTTTTACTGTTCACCTCGTGCCTTCAGCCTGTCTGACCGTGTGGCTCCTCCTGCTCTCACCAAATGCTGCAGCTGGAGTTTGTATCTTCTGATAACGGTGCCGAGCTGCATTTCGGATCGTGACTGACAGGGAAGGCAAGGGGAATTCTCTTCCTGTAACCTGGTTACATGAGAGTAAGGACCAGAGTGTGCCCCAATACAGGACAACCCGTCAGATCAGCGTATTCTCTAAATGGTGACAAGCTCAGAGCTGTGAAGGAGCAGATAGATTTAGGGTCCGAATACAGGAATCACTTAATGCTAGTGAACAGGTGCATTGGCTGTAAAGCGCTTTGAGACATTCAGAGATCATAAAAGGTGGTATATGAATGCAAATTCTTTCCGTCTCTCCCTCAAGTGTGCAAGGAATTACAGGCACGAACCCCAACAGTACTACTTCATTGTCAGCACATGCTGCCAGGTTCTGAGAATCTGATCTTCAGAAAGCTTTAGGAAACCTACTTGAGGCAAAGTGGAGCTGCAGGGACAGGAATACATGGTACGTACCATTCTCTGGTTGGCAACCAGTAACTAGTGGGGTGCCGCAGGGATCAGTGCTGGGACCCCAATTATTTACAATCTATATTAATGACTTGGAAGAAGGGACTGAGTGTAACATAGCCAAATTTGCTGACGATACAAAGATGGGAGGAAAAGCAATGTGTGAGGAGGACACAAAAAATCTGCAAAAGGACATAGACAGGCTAAGTGAGTGGGCAAAAATTTGGCAGATGGGGTATAATGTTGCAAATTGTGAGGTCATGCACTTTGGCAGAAAAGAAAATCAAAGAGCAAGTTATTATTTAAATGGAGAAAGATTGCAAAGACCCGCAGTACAGCGGGACCTGGGGTATTTGTGCATGAAACACAAAAGGATAGTATGCAGGTACAGCAAGTGATCAGGAAGGCCAATGGTATCTTGGCCTTTATTGTAAAGGGGATGGAGGGGGGGGAAGAACAAGATATTAGGATGAGAAGTGGGTGAAGGTTTCCATGGGGGTCTTCAGTCGGGGCTGGGTTATTCACTTTGCAAAGACAAACCAAAGGAGGCACTTTAAGCAGGACGTCTTGCTACAGCTATACAGGGTATTGGTGAGGCCACACCTGGAATACTGCTTGCAGTTTTGGTTTCCAAATTTGCGAAAGGATATACTTGCTTTGGAGGAAGTTCAGAGAAGGTTCACTAGGTTGATTCCAGGGATGAGGAGGTTGACTTTTGAGAAAAGGTTGAGTAGGTTGGGTCTCTATTCATTGGAGTTCAGAAGAATTAGAAGTGATCTTATTGAAACGTATAAGGTTATGAGGGGGCTTGACAAGGTCTGTAAAGAGGATGTTTCCACTGATGGGGGAGACTAGAACTAGAGGGCTTGATCTTAGAATAAGGGGCCACCCATTTAAAATAGAGATGAGGAGGAATTTCTTCTCTCAAAGGGTTGTAAATCTGTGGAATTTGCTGCCTCAGAGAGCTGTGGAAGCTGGGACATTGAATAAATTTAAGACAGAAATTGACAGTTTCTTGAGCCATAAGGGGATAAGGGGTTATGGGGAGTGGACGGGAAAGTGGAGCTGAGTCCATGATCAGATCAGCCATGATCTTATTGAATGGCGGAGCAGGCTCGAGGGGCCGTATGGCCTACTCATGTTCTTATGGGTGGAACCCTACTTCAATCTCTGAATGCTACTCTCAGCAAGTGACAAGTGGAACCAGGTGCCGTGGAGGAGGACTCTACCTCAAGCTGCTCCAACACAGCCTGCAGTGAGCAGCTCAGAGCTCCATTGATGAAGATTTGAAAATCCGTCACCTGGCAGCACTCCAAGGGCATTTGGTGCTTGGCATGGGGAGTCCGCATCGAGATTGCATACAATTAAAACATTGCTTTTTTGATTATTTGAATTATTACTTGCTGCTCCAAACTGATGCGACCATTCTATCCACTAATGAGGAGTAATATTCATACCAGAAAAGAGAGTTCAGGCCCCTTTATGCCAAGTCGAGCTACAGTAATTAGTTCATACAAATTAACGCTGCACGCTCTTGCAAATTGAGTTTGGCTGAGTATGTGTGCCCCCTTAATTAGGGGCCTTGGCTTCTCTCCCTTCATAGAAGAAAGGCAAGTTGAGTAATGTCATTAACATGCACACACAAGTGAGTTTTCTCTAAAGCCAGTGCCAAAAGAATTTCACTTAACACACAGCTCACACACTCCCCGCTCCCCTCCCCTCCACACACTCACACACATACACTATTCTCCATCCATTTCGTCTGATACCTAATCTACATTGTAACCAGAGATGCTGAATTCTTAACCAGTAACTATGGAAACAGACACATCTTATACACACTGCAGAATCTCAACAAGAGACCAAGGCTCTGTGATTTTACAAAGGGATAGGAATGTTTCTATGTTTTTAACTACTGAGAACAAGGAGCTATTAAATCATTAAGGACAGGCTGGGGAGGGGTGATGTAACAACCCTCTGTTTGATTTACTTCTAGAAAAAAAATCACAACTACTTAAAGTCACCATTGCATCTTTTTCACGAATTATAGGTCTAATTGAGGGTCGACACATTACTAAAACAGCAAACATGTTATTAACTGAAGCTGTACATAATGAAATATGAATAATGGACTTAAATGTCAAATCATGTTCATTCTATTGAGTTATCAGCCAATCAAACCACAATATTGGTGTTGTAAGTACCTTTAATCGTCCTGGATGATAGTTCTGTGATTGATGTGTTTAATGTTTAACTAGGAGAGGTACGTGAGAGAGTGTAGTCTGGTGATTTGCTCCTTCCATTAACTCTAGGATTGGTTAGTTCTGCTCATAGAAAGAAAGATCTTAGCGTTTTGTTTAAATACAAATTGAATATGAAAAATTCCTGGTCTAAAGAGGGAGCTTGTCCAGGACGAGGTGACGTTGTTTACATTTCACAAAATGTAACATCAGCAGAGAATCTTATTTCACCGATAGAGTGTCGGCAACACACTGCAGAAGAGGGATTAGGAGGGTTTTATCCCCTCTCCAAGTTTCTTCCTTCTCAGCTGCTAACAGCTCATCCATGTCTTTATCACTTCCAGACTTAATTATTCAAACACTCTCCTGGCCACGCTCCATTACCATCAGCTCATCTTAAATTGTGCTCCCATATCCCAACCAGCATCAAGTTCCACTTCATTCCTGTGTTTGCTGACTTCCACTGGCTCCAGCTCTACCAATGCCTCAAATTTGTGTTTAAATCCCTTCATGACCTTGCCCCTCCTAATCTCTGTAACCTCTCCAGCCCTGGAATATCCCAGAACTTTTGTTCCTCCAAATCTGGTGGCTCGTGCACCCCTGATTTCCTTCACCCCACCATTGGCAGCCGTACCTTCAGCTGCCAAGGCCCTAAACTCTGGAATTCCCTCTTTAAACTTCTCCTCCTTTAAGACCCTCCTTAAAACCAACCTCTTTGACCAAGCTGTTAGTCACCCCTGCTCATCTCCCAAATATCTCCTTCCCTGGCTCGGTGTCGACTTTTGTCTGATTACACTTCGGTGAAGCACCTTATGACGTTTTCTACATTATAGGTGCTATATAAATGTAGGTTGTTGTTGTTGTAAGACACCAGGAATCCACAAGTTCACATTCAATCCCCAGTTCGACCAAATTTCAAGTTCCATCTCCACAATAATGTCAGATTAAAGGACTCTCTCATGCTGCAAACTCCACAGCCCCATTGCAGTTCTCACAAACACCGGGCTCTCACCTTAGTTCTGAAGACCATTCCCCAATGCCACAATGTTTGCCCATTGCTGCCAAAGTAGATTGCTCCCACTGCTACCAAGCACAGGATGGCCCAAAAGTGCAACTCAACCCCATTTCCCCTCCGCAGCAGTTATGAGTATGTTATACCCAATTGCTGAATCTCACATACCATCCTGTGTATTCTCAGCTATAAAAGTGGTAGGAGACAACAATTAAATACATAGGTAAAGCTGTATATTATAAAATAAAGACTACACATTTACTGTTTTCGCCGAATACTGGACAGAATTGTGAAATCCAATCCCCAAAGGTAATGTTTGTAAATTTCACAGAATTTAAAAGAATAGAATTTGATTTTGTTACGTTTAGAATAATTCCACAACACTGCATCTTCAGCTCAAACTGTTGTGACCTTGGACTCTTTATTGTAACTCCAGAGTGAGGAGGTAGCATGGTAGTCTGCCTTTTATACCTGCTTGCCCAGGGTGTACAGGTGACCCTTGGGGGCCTCCCACAGGTGTGCCCCCTGGTGGAAGTCTTACACATTGGTAGTGTTTACATACATAACATCATTCTCCCCCCACCCCCAAAGTCTTATGTACAGGTTATTTATAAGTTGAGGTGATCTGGGGCTCTGTGTTCCCGGGTTGATCGCCTGAGTTGAAGTCCTGGCATAGGTGAGTTGGTCAGATCATTGCTGCATGGCTGCGCAGCTGGTCTGATCGGACTGTCGAGCATGTTGGGTTCATCCTCGTGGTTGACAGCGAGGTCGATTGTATTAGTGGGTCACTGGGGGCCAGGTCCTTTCACAGTAGTTCCTGGTTATCTGTAGTTCGCAGTTTGGTCTGGTCCAAATGCTTTCTGCGTTTGCCCATTACATGGTTTCAAAATAAACACTCCATTTTCATCACAAACACTCCATTCCCCTCTTTGGCTAATACAGTGCTAGTAGCCCATCGGGAGCCATGATTATGGTCTACATCATTTATTCTGATGTCGCGTGGAGGAGCTGTATGATCATGGTGTATGCTCTGCTGATAGCATACGGGAGGCCCGGTTCTGAGTGATTCAGTCCAGTGACTGCATAGCACCCGGGATAGTTGGATCTGTGGGGTGTCTACCGTGACACGTGTGGTGCTCGGCTTTATAATTTGGGCTGCCCGCTCCAGACTATTGTCGCTTTCCCTAACGTCCGGCAAGCCAAGGATGCCAGTTATGGCCTTGAGACTTTCAGTAGCGGCGGGAGGCCACGTGGTCCCCGTGGATCCTGGGCCATGGTATGGAGGCCCAGGACCACCAACTGTGTGTAGCCTCCCTGCCTTTCTTTGCAACGTTGCGGAGTTACAGATAGGGGGCAACCTGATGGGATGAGCATTTCGTCTTTGTGACGGATAAGCTGCAACATCCCGTCTAGCGTTTCGCTGTTAGCAGGCGATAATGTGGGATCCTGGCTGGTCCAGGTCCTAGTCTGGGGAGCTGTTACGGTTGACCCTTCACTTTCTAGCACTTCCATAACAGTGAACAGGTCTGCGGGCTGCGCCGTTTCCACCCCGGTGGTGGGCAACGGTAGCCAACTGAGGGCATCAGCACCGTTCTCAGTGCCTGGCCCGTGGCGGATCATGTTACAGTGCATAGACAGTGTTAGACCTTTGAGACAAAGCATTGATAATGGTGCCTCTGCTCTCCAAAAACCGAGAGATTGGCAGCTTGTCTGACTCGAGCAAATATTGGGACACTCTTTGGTACGTCTCTTTTGTCCCATGATCGCAGGCTACAACCTTGGTTAACTTATTGGATAAATGTACAACCGGTTGAGGTTCGCCCGCTACTTTGGCTTGTTGTAAGGTACCCCCAACCCCATTTGATAATACATAACTTGCCACGAATGGGCGCTCACATGGGCTACACAGTGCAAACAACTTATTGGAACGTAGTGGGTTCCTGGCCGCCCCTTTACCTTTGCCCCAAGCCCAGTCATCTTCCTTACTGGGAAACACATGCCTCTGTTTCATTTCAGCGCCATCCCGTGGTCTGGACGCACTCTCGTCCCGTGGTCTGGACACACTCTCATCCGTGTCAGTGATGCCGACTGCCGCGATCTTCCTTCCCAGGGATTTTGCCTCTGGCGTCGGGAAGACGCATTCAGATCGTTTCGGCCAGAGTCCCACTCTGCTTGGTCGACCCGGAGCCTCTTCCATTGTTGCGAAGAGGTCGTCGGCTTTCGGCGGTGGGTACCGCTGCTCGGTTGATCTTTACCTCCTCGTGGTCATGATGAGCGATCTATGCCTCAGGGATCTGCAAATGGATCTGCACTTCGATGACTGGTTCAGCTGAAGGTGGGGGTTTGCTCAGCCTTTGAGCAAGGGAGACGTTGTTCACCGGAGAAGGTACACAGGAATCTTCCCAGTTCCATCAAATGTTCCCCATCCACCTTCAAGCAGCGTTGGCCCATCACCTGAAACAATCCACAGTGGTAAATCGTGTACCGCTCCCTCATGGGATACTCTTTTGTCTGCACTACCAATAACTGGTATCAGTTCCTTGGTGTAGGTGCGCAGCTTTGCCTGAATCGGGATCAGCTTGGGTCGTTGTGCTCTGTCGCCCCATAGCCTCTCATTTTTCAACATTCCATAGACTCTGGATCAGTTCCTATGGAGTAGAGGATAGCCAATTTAACCCCACTTTTTAAAAAAAAAGGAGGGAGAGAGCAAACAGGGAATTATCAGCCTGACATCGGTAGTGGGTAAAATAATGGAATCAATTATTAAGGATGTCATAGCAGCGCATTTGGAAATAGGTGACATGATAGGTCCAAGTCAGCATGGATTTGTGAAAGGGAAATCATGCTCGACAAATCTTCTGGAATTTTTTGAGGATGTTTCAAGTAGAGTGGACAAGGGAGAACCAGTTGATGTAGTGTATTTGGACTTTCAGAAGACTGTCGACAAGGTCCCACACAAGAGATTAATGTGCAAAGTTAAAGCACATGGGATTGGGGGTAGTGTGCTGACATGGATTGAGAACTGGTTGGCAGACAGGAAGCAAAGAGTAGGAATAAATGGGTACTTTTCAGAATGGCAGGCAGTGACTAATGGGGTACCGCAAGGTTCTGTGCTGGGGCCCCAGCTGTTTAAATTGTACATTAATGATTTAGACGAGGGGATTAAATGTAGTATCTCCAAATTTGTGGATGACACTAAGTTGGGTGGCAGTGTGAGCTGCGAGGGGGATGCTATGAGGCTGCAGAGTGACTTGGATAGGTTAGGTGAGTGGGCAAGTGCATGGCAGATGAAGTATAATGTGGATAAATGTGAGGTTATCCACTTTGGTGGTAAAAACAGAGAGACAGACTATTATCTGAATGGTGACAGATTAGGAAAAGGGGAGGTGCAACGAGACCTGGGTGTCATGGTACATCAGTCATTGGTTGGCATGCAAGTACAGCAGGCAGTTAAGAAAGCAAATGGCATGTTGGCCTTCATAGCGAGGGGATTTGAGTACAGGGGCAGGGAGGTGTTACTACAGTTGGGCAGGGAGGTGTTACTACAGTTGTACAGGGCCTTGGTGAGGCCATACCTGGAGTATTGTGTACAGTTTTGGTCTCCTAACTTGAGGAAGGACATTCTTGCTATTGAGGGAGTGCAGCGAAAGTTCACCAGACTGATTCCCGGGATGGCGGAACTGACATATCAAGAAAGACTGGATCAACTGGACTTGTATTCACTGGAGTTCAGAAGAATGAGAGGGAATCTCATAGAAACGTTTAAAATTCTGATGGGTTTAGACAGGTTAGATGCAGTAAGAATGTTCCCAATGTTGGGGAAGTCCAGAACCAGGGGCCAGTCTAAGGATAAGGGGTAAGCCATTTAGGACCGAGATGAGGAGAAACTTCTTCACCCAGAGCGCGGTGAACCTGTGGAATTCTCTACCACAGAAAGTTGTTGAGGCCAATTCACTAAATATATTCAAACAGGAGTTAGATGTAGTCCTTACTACTAGGGGGATCAAAGGGTATGGTGCGAAAGCAGGAATGGGGTACTGAAGTTGCATGTTCAGCCATGAACTCATTGAATGGCGGTGCAGGCTCGAAGGGCCGAATGGCCTACTCCTGCACCTATTTTCTATGTTTCTATGAATGCCTTCTGGCTCATAACTGATTGACTCGCTCCCGTGTCCCATTCCATGGAGACTGAAGTGCCGTTGTTTAACTTTTAACATTATCGGAGGACTTTTGGTGGTGAAGGTGTGTATCCCATGCACTTCCTCTTCATCCTCAGGTTGAGTTGCCTCTCCTGCTCGTTCAGCATGGTCCGCGCCGGATCAGTCATCTTCTGTCGACTCTGCCACGTGGTGAGTCGCAGCACATCTGCACATTCGCTAGAGGTGCCCCATTGTTCCACAGCCCTTGCACACGTAGTGCTTGAATCGACATTGATGGGCTCGATGATTACCCCCGCAGCGTCAACATGGTGCGAATAGATTCGCATTCACGCTCCACGGCGGGCTCTGAGTCATCCTAGGTTTGGCCTCTGCGGGCGTGTAGGCCCTGCCATGTACAGTTCTGCCTGCTGAAGGCGTTATTTTATGCACCGTACTTGCTGGTGAGTTCCGATGCTGCAATGATATCGGTTTAGTGTTATCGTTCGTGGACATAAAAGTCTGGGCTATTGTGACGGCCTTGCTCAGATCTACAGATTCGGCAGACAGCAGTTTGCGAAGAATGACCTCGTGGCCGATTCTGAGCACGAAAAAGTCCCACAACAATTCCCCCCAAAATCCAGCAAATACGCATGGTCCCGCAAGGCGTCTTAGGTCAGTGACATAGCTCGCCATGTCCTGGTCCTTGGAGCGATGGTGCGTATAAAAGCGATACCTGACCATCAAGATGCTCTCTTTCGGCTTGAGGTATTCCCGAACCAGCATGCACAGCTCTTCATATATCTTCTCCGTTGGTTTCGTCGGTGCTAGCAGATTTTTTATGAGGCCATATATCGTGGACCCGCAAATGGTGAGGAGCATCGCCCTGCACTTGATCGCGGTTTCTTCCTTTTTCAGCTCGTTGGCCACGAAGTACTGGTCAAGACGCTCAACGAAGGCTTCCCAATCATCACCCTCAACAAATCTCTCAAGAATACCAACGGCAGCCATAACTGCGTGAAAGTTCGTGATCTGTTACTCGTCGCCAATTGTTACATTTAGAATAACTCCACAAGACTGTGCAGCTTCAGCTCAAACTGTTGTGACCTTGGTCCCTTTATTGTAACTCCAGAGTGAGCAAGCAGCATGGTAGTCTGCCTTTTATACCTGCTTGCACAAGGTGTGCAGGTGATCCTTGGGTCACCCATAGGTGCGCCCCCTGGTGGCAAGTCTTACACATTGGTAGTGCTTACATACATAACAGATTTATTCAGCCAGTATAAATCAATGGCCCTGATGTTATCCCAATCGCATTAAAAACCTCTGCAAATAAACAGCAAATCCCCAAACTTACCTTGAGCAGTGCCGCACGAGATCGCTTAATAATAAGGATCTTACATCTGTGCACATTTCCTGTCAAATTTATTTCATTCTAAATTCCAATGTGCACATTTATATTGGCAACTGGTCTATGTAAACGTGTCACTCTGTAATTATGCCCTTCCCCAGTAGAGGCACTGTAATACCACCCCTGGCAGAAAGATGTAATGACAGCATGACAAGTTAGCTTTGGCATCACCATTATATATGCAGACAAAAGCATTTATAATGGAACTATAAAAATAAGAACAGAATGTATGACTTCAAAATGGGGCTGAATGACATCTGCGTGCCCTGGTCCAATTAGCTCCCACCCTGTAATCCCGCTTCACCTGATCACACTTGGCCTTGACTCTCCGTGACCAATCAACTCGTAAACGATATAAAATAAAAGTATGATCTAAAAATAACAGTTCCATTACAAATGCTTTTATGTTTGGAAAAACACATATTTATGAACTGATTGTGGGCAATGCTGTAGTCAATTTTCTGTAAAGTATCTGACATTCTTCTCCCTGTAAGCAACATTCCATCATGTCAGCAACCAGGATTTGTGTGATATTACAGTTAGTTTTTCTGCAGTTCCTTGCCAAAAGCAAAAAACTGGCAAAGACAGGGTGTGTAGGTGCACTATATTCTCTCAAGTCTGCGGAGCAAATTGGTCTGGGGAAACTTACAGTCACACCGCAGATGAATGATGTACACAGACATTATGCACAATGACACATCAGTGGGACAGACGGTCTAATTTGTTAACCTCAAGAAACTTGTACACACCTCCCTTTTCTCAGGAATCACTACTTCCCACCCCCACCAAACTTTCAAAACAGACTATAAAAAGAAAGCTCCAGCTAACAGTCTGCTCTCTGTACAACAGATGTTTCCCCAGGGACAAATCACCACCCACTCCTCAGTTCACAAATATTTAATCTCATTCCTTCACATCATTGTTAACTTGCAGGGTGACACACAGTTAAGGAGGAATGGAATGCTCTCCACCTCTCTCCCCCACCCTGCCACTCTCTTCATCTTTGTCATGTGGAACAATGATGACCCAAATTCCTCAGGGTTATTGCAATCCATTGAAATAAAAAAAGCAGGGAGGTGGAAGGAAGAACAATGTCAGGGCTGCTCTCAAGACCCGGCTATTTCTGTTTAACTTATTAACGTTAGTTTAATATTTAATACATTCCCCTCTTTCTGCATTAGATTTTAAATACTTCACAGACAGAACCCAATATGCTCTGGACGTGGCTTCCGACAGGTCTTTCCCTTTTGATAATACTGAGTAATAATTTTTTTCCCTTCTCAGTTGCTAACAAGGCAGCTGTTTATCCCAGGAACATTAACATGTCCTTCTACAGCCCGGATTCCCACTCCTGCCACTGACTCCTCTTATGACATCACAGCCATCTGCTGCTTGCTAATTGGCTCCTGCATCGAGGGGGCGGGCAGAGCTATTATGTCATTTGTCTAATACATGGTAGGTAGTTATATTCTCTCATTCAGCAGGAGAGAGAGAGAGGAAGAAGGAGAAAGAGAAAGAACAGTCATCACCTAGAATATTCGAACAAAATAGTATAGATTGTCTCCCTTATTTTTGCTTGGTTCCTGAAAACCTCGATTATTAAAGCATCTCACTTCAAAAAAAGAGAGCCTTTCAGAGAGAATGGCGATTTCTATCACAGCAGCTTTGAGCCTGCTGCTGGCTCTGAGCATTATGCAACTCAATGAGCTAACGGAGGCATGCACTTGCATGCCAAACCATCCCCAGGATGCTTTCTGCAGCTCTGACATAGGTAAGGAGCATCTCTTTTTATTTATGGGGGCAGGGGGCGAGCGTTGGGGTAGAGAGTGGTCGCACTGTGGGTGCCTATCGGAAAATATAGTCTTGACTAGAATAACTACTTTTTAATCATCACCTCAAATGAAAGCTCTAGCATCCCACAGCAGCTTCCACTGTAGTCGAGGTCAACTTAACGTGTCTTTCACCACTTTCCTTTTTCAATATTACATTTTACCTTCCTTGCTGATTCCCATTCTATACTCAGCCATGATCCTTGGATAAATCCTAAATCTGTTGTAAAATATGTTAACCATTTTAATCTCTGATAGCTCTGTGAACCATAATAAAATGTACAGTACTCTGAATGGGCTGATGTTAGACTAAGTAAAAAGATCAACTTTTCTGTTCCTTTTTCGATGATGCGTTGTGAGATTTCTCTTGTGTCATCTTAGTGTGTGACACTCGCGATGATCACTTTGATTTAAACCCTGAGTAAATTTACAGCTGAGAGATAGGGGGGGGGTTACTATCTTCTTAAACATTTACCACCTGAAAGCAGCCACCCTGCCAATCTCTGTGCCAAACAGGTAAAGTTTCTCTTTGACACGTTTCAGGGCTGCACATTTGAACTCTGTAGAGTGGAATGTTCTGGAACAATCACGCTCAAGATACAAACTATTTCTCTAATTGGCTCAATGGCCCCATGTCGATAGTGTAATTGCAGAGCTCTTTCCTGTCCTGTGTAGAACTAAAAGCTTCAGGAAGAAAGCAAATAGTCTTCAATAAGATTTGAACAGTCAGATGCAGCCCTCTGCTGTGTACTGAAGCAGTTTAAAACAAATTTGAAATAGTACTTTTCAGAAAGCTTTCACTTCCATGCTGCTGTAAGCTTTGTAACCGCACTGTATCACACCCACCGTGCACTTGTGGCTTGGGTATGAAACAGAACAAGAAAAAGCACAGAAATCTTAATCAATAAAGAGAGGATCTAAACCTGGAATTGGCAAATGTCAATTGATCATGGGATGGGTTACTCAAACTCAGTAAACAACAAACAGTTCATGCTCTGAAATTCAGCAGCATCAGCCACAGGGTTAAGAGCTGCTACTTGCTTTGCAAGACACAAAAGTGATTCCAGCAGGATATGGTACAGGGAAGTTACTAATGCTTAAGTCTCTTTGTTGGATGCGGGAAGGTAATTAGTTAATCTGCCTGTTCAGGTGGTTCAGGCAGATGTAATCGATCTTTGGCCTATTTGAAGAGCTGCAGGGAGTTCTCTTGGTATCTGACCAACATTCTTCTCCTGAACACCCCTAAAAACAATATTAACTGATCATTCATCTCATTTGCTGTTTCTGGGATCTTGCTACTTGCAACTTGGCTGCTGTGTTACTCTACAAAGCTAATTGACTGCACTTTGGAAGTAAGTCAATGGTTCTGAGGACATGATAAAGCACTATATAAATTCAAGTTCTTCTTCCTAGTCCCACGATCAGAAAAATCAAATATTCACAAGTATTGAATCACAGTATTTTCTTCCTAGTCATCTTTGGCTTGCCCTTATTACACAACCGATAAACTCATGTGAGCTGCTCGCAAGCTTCCACTAATCCTGTATTCGAAAGCAGTCTGGGGACTGTTATCTCAGATTTTATTTTGTCCCTCTCTCTCTTTCTAACTGCGGGGAAGCAACTGACCTTGCCCCAACAACAGCAAAATCTGAAATTGGGAACTTGAAGGGGACCAGTACCCCGTCACTCAGTGACTTCATGTATTAATGTTCGAACGCAGAGTGCTGCTGCAAATCAGCCGATATATTTTTAAATAGGCTGGTAAATCTCAAGACCCCGAGCACGAAGGTAAATAAAAATGCACTTCTGTACGTGGGGCACAGCACAGGAAGGTTATTCCCATCACTAATTCAGGAATGTGAAAGAACCTAATTCATAGGAGCCGTAGGTCTCGTTCTGGTGAGAAGAGAGAACCATTAAACACACTCAGATGCTTTGTTCTAGGGGGTTGAAACCCACATAGAACATGCACCTCTGTGCACCAGGCTCTACCCCAACATCCACCGCCCCCCCCCCCCCCCCCCCCTCACTCACTGGTGTACTGTGGCTGCAATGTCTGCTATCTACAGGATGCATCGTAGCAACACGCCAAGAATCTTCAGCAGCACATCCCAAACCTGGGACTTCCAACACCTAGAAGGACAAGGGCAGTAGGTGCAGATCCATCACCTCCAAGTTCCCCTCCAAGTCGTGGACCATCCCGACTTGTCCCTATGTCGCCATTCCTTCATTGTCACTGGGTCAAAATCCTGGAACCCCCTCCCCAACAGCACTGTGTGAGTTCCTTCACCGCACAGATTGCAGCGGTTCAAGAAGGCGGCTCACCACCACCTTCTCAGGGCAACTAGGGATGGGCAATCAAAGCCAACCTTTCCAGTGATGCCCACAGCCCAAGAATTAATTAAATAAAAATGCAGGCTCAACATTTCTGTGATGCTCCTTGAGATGTTTTTCTATGTTAATTTCGTTATATAAATGCAGCTTATTATTGTTGTCAACAGCAGCTCATTAGGCACCTGAAAATGTGCATCTTCGAGGCTGTTCAGTCTCCAGAGATCAGGTCATTTATAATAGAGTGGCATAAATGGTGAGACTACTGCACCTGTCAGTGCTGAGGAAATATCACAGGGGGCATTTTGACCACCCCACGCCTAGTGGAAACTATGTAAGCAGGGTGTTAAGATGGAAGTGGGGTGCCACATTCCTGCTTGCCACCATCTTAACTTAACCTGAAATCAGGCCTGAGAAGCCCGACTGTCACAAAGGAGTGGAGGCCTAATTAAAATGAGAATGTCACGGCCCGTTGATGTCATCGGCACCAAGACACAATTTTAACTCCGAGGATCGGGAGACCTGCATGGCACTGATCATTTTTACATTTTCTTAAGGCTGCTTGTGGCCCAGAAGGAGCAGGAAACCTTGGGCCTCCTCTCCCTCAGACTTTCCCTTCCCCCTTCTCGGGCTGCAGTCACCATGGGCAGCCCCATTCACATTTACCCTGCCGGGGATTTTTCCCTTGGTTTCTAGGCGACTTCGGTCTCCTGCCGATCTTCCACTCCCGTCCTCTGATTCTACAGTCATTCCCGTCGGCCCCATGTGGGAGACAGTGCAGAGAAATGTAAATGAGGCTAGGATGTTAAAATGGGCTGGACCTCACCATGAGGTGTCTGAGGTAGTTTCCCTCCCAATCCAGCCCACACCTCACTCACCCTGAATTAAAATCAGGGCTCATATGGCTGCTGTTGACGCGAGGAGTTTGTGCCTCTGCCCGTTGATAAGAAGGATACCATGCTGAGGACTCTTCAGCAACGTAAAACCACCTTCAAAAGCATATCATTATCCACTGTTTTGTGACTGCACAAGTCATTGCGATGAATGACAACAATTATTCTTGGCCCTCTCCTCCACAAAACAGGAATAATTCCTCTTTCAATATCTTGGTAACTTTTTGCTGATCTTTTGTTTTGGGGATTTTGTCCCCTCACTATTTCCAACCCACCTTGTGCCATAGATCTGTGCCAACACTGCACTGAGGTGGCTGCTCAGCACCATTAGATACCCGATACTCCTCTCAGCCAGAGCAGAGGCGTGGTACACCTCCCATCAACAGCAAGCGGTGAGGCTCTCCTGTCGACGGCAGAAGTGGAATGATATTCTCATGGATAAGAGCTCTCCTGGAGAACACGGTACTCCTCCTCCCATCACTAGGACGTGCCTAGCCTCTGCTGACCACCTTGCTGCAGCATTGTGACTGAGGCTAAGCTCTCGGTGAGCTCGCGGGCTTGAGACCAGGTCTTATAATCCTCCATGTCATGTGTTGGAGCTCCAACAAGCTGCTGTTAGATTTTTAATTCATCTGGTTCCAGCGACAGTGGGTACTGCAGAGCAACAACAGACCATTTACACGTGTATTAGATATTTTCATGCTTCTCTCATTACTCATGTACAGTCTTTGCTCAGAGGGAGCGGGCGAGTCAAGACCTCAAACATAAATCCAGCCATCCAAAGGGCCGTTTTTTCAAAGTGGAATGTAAGCTCATGTTACCAAAAGAGTTAACAATGACAGAGTTTTGAACAGTGATGTTTGTTAAGCCAATTATCAGCCCCTCTCCCCCCTCCCCTCCCCCCAGCACACTTTCTTAAATATAAAACCTTTTGTGGCACGCTCATGAACAATTAAGAAAGAAACAGTTGCGAGAAGCCAAAGCTGGTTAAAAATAGATTATGGAGCCGTTGTGGATGGGAAAAGTATGAAAGGATCGCTCATCAGACCTCCTCCCTGATGTGACTGAAGGGGGGAGGGGGGTCTTCCATGTGCCTGACTATGTTGGAGTCCACATCTGCTCCCTCACCCATGAAACCCCAGAACATTCTGAATGACCTCTGTCAGTAGCAGAATAGTTCACACTCCTAAATACCCACTAACGTACCGCCCCAATGAAACCTGTGCAGGGCGGGAAGGAGGGAGAGGAGCGGAGGGGTTTATAACAAGTGATTTGAGGTGGATTGCAATTTTTGGAGGTTGGGAGACTGGAGCATGTATCTATATAAAGGCAGGCAGGACAAAGTTTAGCAAACCAGTTAATAGTCCGCTTTAACTGTTCTATGACTAGACAGAACTTCTACACAAAGACCGAGTTCCCATAGTAGTACCTGTATAGACTGATCACCAATTTCAAAACATTTTGATTTTATTTTCTGTAAAAGTATAATTTGATTGGCCATTTCTCTGCACTGAAGAGCAAAAGCAGGAGGTGTCTGAGCAACATTATCATATTATTTAACAAAGTTTACCCCTTTCTGGAATTAAATTTCAAAACATTACATATGGAACACTACAGGTTGAGTGAGTTTCAAAGGTTCAACACAGCTCAGGTTAAGATAACATTAACAAATTTATGCTTCATTCCCATAGTTTATGATATTGTCTGAGCCTTATAGATCACTGTGTAACATGATGTATTCCTGCCGTGGAACACAATTTGGCCGGTGCCTTGCCCTCTGCGTCACAGGTGCTCTCTGATCCATGCGATGCCCTCTGTGTTACACAAATACTCCAGCTGCACATTATTCTATCTGTGTTTCAAATCAGAAAGTTAGTAATGAGCCTCCCCTGCATATATGGAACACTTTTTGTTAAAGCTAACTAGAAATAAAATCGCTGAATATTCTTAATGAAACAACACAGTGGAACCACTGCTGTTCTACTGAAGGGGTGGGGTGTGAACAGTTACAGAAACACCAAAGTATACAGCAAGCTCGGTGACCAATGTCAGTACTGCCAAGCAAGCCGTATTGTCAAATTGTGATGTTGACAATGCCACTACAAAATGTATTAAAAGTAGTTTGCCGGCTGCCTTCTGGTATTAAATCCTTTCACTTCCCCAGTGGCAGAAGAAAAGGAGCTCCCAATTACTTAAAATAATCCTCTTCATTTAATTAAAATAATAGATTTTGTTTGAAGTTTGGGGTATGCAGTATGAGTGGACGTGAGAAAGTAGATTTGGCAAAAAGCTGTAATCAGTGATATGCCATGTGTGCTCTACAGCAGTACATTTAGTGGCAGTGAAAGGCCATCTTTCCTGGTCTGGGATTCAGGTAACTAGATCTCCAGAGATAACTGAGACAGATCGAGGACTGGAATGAAGAGGAACTGTAAAATGAAAGAAAAGACTTGAGATCAAACAAAAAGAGATCAAAGAAAACCAAATCAGAGCCACTTCACGAGACAGGAATTGAAGGAGGCAGACTCCCGGAGCTGGAAAACACTCATTCTGCTCTTACACTGCTGCTATTTTAGTTTGGATTCCGGAAGACCACTCTCCATCACCCCTGGGCTTACATTACTAAATCCAGCTTCCTATTCCAGCGATAGACTTGTGTGCCACAAAAAACTGGATTACTGATACTATTGTTAGGATAAGGACCCTGTCCCTACAGATTTCTTTGTTTTTAATCGAAGAAAAATGTTGCTGAGGACAACTTTCTATCAGAATGATGGTTAGTGAGGACCCACCAGAACGTGGGAACTCTCTCGTGTTAAAGTTACATTTTTGAAAATGAGAGTAAGCCCTTCTCACCAACGTTGACTCACTAATTGTGTCCACAAAAATGAAATATTGTAGAAAATATTAAAGGGACTGTGTTAATAGGAAACCAGCATCTGGTTAAATAAACTGGTGAAAGGAAAGTTTAGAATAGATGTCAGGAAGACCTTCTACATGCCATATTCTTTTGGGTATTGTAGTGTTGGTGAATATTTTCGACTCATTCAAGTAACAGTTAGAGAAGGGACTGTAAGTTTTTTAAATTCTGAGCTAAGATGAGCAAATAGCCTCCCTTATTTGCATCATTTTTGTGACTGAAAGAAAGGAGAAAGACTTGCATTAATATAGCGCCTTTTATAACCCCAGGACATTCCAAAATGCTTTACAGCTTTTCTTTTGAAGTGTAGTCACTGTTGCAATGCAGGAAACTTGGCACAGCAAGCTCCCACAAACAGCAATGTGATAATGACCAGATAATCTGTTTTACTGATGTTGGTTGAGGGATAAATATTGGTCAGGACCCCAGGGATAACTCCCCAGCTCTTTTAAATAGTGCCCTGGGATCTCTTACATCCACCTGAGAAAGCAGATGGGGCCTCGGTTTAACATCTCATCCTAGATTTTTGTACTCAAATCGTTGGGAGTGGGACTTGAGCCCACAGCCTTCAGAGGCGAGGCTGCTACCAACTGAGCGACAAGCAAATCTTCATACCCTGAGCGAGAATGTGCAGCTCTGGTGAGGATGGCACTGCTGCAAGACTCCATTTTGTCCAACAGAAGCGGCAAGTGAATTTCCGCAGCTGACTATTGGCTCCTACAAGCTGAAACCCAATATGGCAACCATCCCACAATGTTTGCTGATTACAGTGAGTTTCGGAGCAACCGGTTTTGGTGCAGTCGGTTTTGATGTAGCCGGTCTTGGTGCAGTTGGTTTTGGTGCTTAAAGTGATATGTTCTGCTCCCCCACAATGACCTGCACACTGCAGCTTTCTGGCATTCACCACATAGATGACGGTAAACTTTTACTGCTCAAGACTATGCAGCTAGTTAGTTTTTCCTACTCTGCAGCATTGTTGTTTCCTTCAAAGAAACAACTCGGTGTGGTCGGGCTTTTATGAAGTCCTGATAATGTTATTAATAAATGATGTTCGGTGCTGCATGATCTTTTGTCAATATGTCCCATCGGGAACTCCACAAATTCTAGTTTGTTACTCTCCCATTCTCCACGTATTCCTGTCAGTAACTACCCCTTCTCCTGACTGGCTTGGCTTAGTAACTAGCCCTGGCGGCCAATTACTGTGTACAGTTAATTTGCTATACAGAAGAAATGGGGCTGGCGGATGTGAAGAAAAATCACAGCACAGGAGGAAGAGCACAGGTGGGAGCATGTGCAGGTTTTACCCAGCTGAACTAAGCCTCAACTGTGCACCTCACAACCACTGGTCACAAAATAGGATTGGCGCTGTGCACCTCCTCTTTAAATTTCGCCCCATGAGCGGAGTGCAGCCAGGTTTGCGACCCACGAGGCTGCCGCTGACGTCGCCCGTGGCAGCCTCTCGGGGCGCTGCCCAATTTCTGCCACGTGGCAAAAACAGGTCGTCGCGGGGCTAAAAGACGCCGGCGCACAGGGCGATGACATCATCGCTGGAGGCGCAGCGGCCCAGGGCACTACCAGCGGGGGCGGGGCGCTGCTGGTTTTGCGATTCTGCTAGACCCCTGTCCCCCCACCCCCCCCCCCTCCCAGATGAAAACACTTTCACGCCCCGTTAGCATCCCCGGAGGCGCTAATGGGAAGTACACTGCAGGGGAATCCTGCCCCCAAAGTGCCTTGTGAAGCGACAGAGCCGGTAGGACATGGGGTGCTGAGTGACCCCGTCTGCACCCAGCTCTGTAACACAATGTGCAGTGTTGTGGCTGGCAGTTACATCATCGCCCTTAGCAAAGCTGATCCACTAGGTCAGTGTGTTCATTCTCGGCAGTTCAAACTGTGTTGCTTAGAGCACCATTACTGATAGGGACTGCAATACTGTATATTCGAGCAGGACCCAACCATTGCAAGCACATCCCTTTCAACAAACTGAGGTGTAAATGATTAACTGCCCCTCTCATCTGATTCAATGACTGAGAGTGTGCAGGTACCAATTGGGGGTCAATTTTAACTCCCAGTTCGGGTGGTCAGATGCCGCCAGCTGGCACCAAAGGGAGTGCCACCTTCAAGTCGCAGAGGGTGGGAGTTTGGCCGGGGGGGGGGGGGTCTGGGGGAAGGGAGACCTGACTTTCTTTGTGAGACCCAGAGGTGCACTCCTGCTCTTCCTGTCCCCACAAAGGAAAGATTTCCACTTTGGAGGACCTCTTCGTCCTCCCGGCAGCTTCCGACCCACCGTCACCTGATGAGAAAGCCACGGTGACTTCCTCGCTCAGGCCCGAGTTACAATCCAGTCGGGGTTGATGGAATGGGACTCCTATTCGCATATATTGATGACGCTCCTGTCAGCTTCCAGTAGGCGCCTGTGCCCCTGAACTGCAGTGAGCAGTTGAGATGGTGGATTTCAGCGGGGCAGGAAGGCTGAGCGCTTCGTTTTAAAGGGGCCCACACCCCATTCCCATTGGACAGGCTGGGTTAAAATCCTCCTGCTCCTCCTCCCTCCCCCTCTCCCAAGCCTCACCAATTCCACCCAGTAGACCAATAAGGAATGAGAGAAATTCAGTTTTCTCCTCCCTCCTCTTTCCACTGGGAAAGTGCATCACATCCCCTGGCTGCCCTGCCACATCACATTGGCATGCGTGGCCAAGAATCAGTGCCCTATCACTCTGATGCATTCTGTCATGTCTAACAACCCTCAGTCCCTTGTATTGGAAAGTACAGGCTGGATTGCAGTGGAATATGGGGCAAAATGAGGAAGCCTGGACTAACTACCTGAACTCCCTACAATAAATGGAACGGAGGGAGTGGTGAAGACCCATGCCTGGGCTGCTTGGACAGCGTGCTTGGACACATTCTCCGCTGGTTTATTTTCAGTTACACTTTTCCCTCCGACCCAGACGTGACTCTTCACACCGGTCACTTGAATTTTAAGGCTGAAGCAAGATCAAATCGCTTTTACAGATTGAACAGAATCTCCTGAAGCTCAAGGTTGTTCAGGTGACCAAGTGGAACAGACACATTTGCGTTCTGGCACTCAGCCCATTGTGCCTTGTTTATTTGTCTGGCCTAAATGAACCATGGGAAGCTTGGGCACTAAATGTGAAGTATGCCCCTCAGCAGGAAATGCCACACTAATCTCTCTATCCCTCATGCAGATGAGATCACTGTAAGTATGTATTTTGAAATCCAGCCAGGCAGGTGGTGAGTGTAGTGCCAAATAGCTACAGCCCCTATCAGTTTAAAAAATATACAGTGGCCCATTGTACCTCAGCTGCAGCAGCGAAAGTGATGTGTGATAGTGCACACCTCAGTGCTGACTCCTGCATAGTCATGGTGTGAGCTGGGAACGTCAAATACCTATCACACCAGGGTGACTACAAAATGAGGGCAGGGCTGTATGTTCCTAATGCTGGCTGGAACACCACTATTTATTTAGCTCTTCTGTTCGATCCAGCAGCTGGTTAAATAGTGCTTATTTTTGATCATGTGGAATGATAACAGGCCAACTCTACCATTATAAAGGCTATCTCAGTTGAGTGGCACAGGTTGTTGCAACATCAACACACACGTTCAGTTCCACATCCAACTCCACCCACCGCTTGGAGTTCCCAATCTCCCTCACACTGCTGCGGTAAGGTACAGAATAAAAGGTAGTCTGTCATGATCTCAGCCTCTCTGTGGCAGCAGCTGGTGAGTCTGAAGATTTGTCTTTAAATAAAATCACATTCTGTTGGCAATAGATTAATGGGTGAATTTTCAGGCCTCCTGCCGGGGGGATTTATTTCTTTAATTTTTAAAGTGGCCCTTAGAACCATGATTCATGGCGGAGGAGCCAACTTCCACCCATGTTTCATGAGCCTTCAGTCAGGGTGGGTGCAGCAGATACACCCACAACAGTGAAGCTGCACTCCTACAGACCCCTCCTCTGAACCCCCGAAACTGGTGGGGTCAGCAGTGGAGTTCTGCAGTGAACGTGATCCCAGCGTCACTGTTTTTATTTAATTCTTAAAAAGGGTAAACATAAGGAGAGGTAGAGAAGAAGCAAGTATTATTTAATAAATATGCTTAAGAGGGAGGAAACATAGAGCTTTGTCCTCTTTAAAGGACCATCATAGTTGGAGAAAGATTCTTCGGAAAACTCTTGTGTTGACTTTGTATATATGCAATGAACTGATCCATCCATGCCAACATGATAAACACTGGTTATAAACTGACCCTGCACGCTTAAGGTGAGTCAGAGCTAGAGTAATCTCTGAGCCATACAGTTCAGGAAGGACATGAGTTCGATCCTCAGTCTCTGCTGAGAGCTGGTCTTATACAGGATGGCAATACAGGTGCCACAACAAGTGCAAAGGAAATCATTTAGGCTTCCCACATTTGATGGTTATTGAGCCATCCTTGCTGGAAATATTTCTGTGTTAGTGTTGGCTGAGGCCAGGATTAGGCCCAGCTGTGATGTCCTGCACAGTTAATTAGCCTGCCTAAACTTGCCGTCAAATATCATGCATGATTGATGGTCCTTTGGTTGAGGTGTTGGGAGTGTAGCTAATGGCTGTAGAACAATAACCCAACAAGGAGAGGAGAACGGAGAAAATGAGAGAGGAAAAGAACGTCACCCTGCTTTGCAACCGTAAAGGAGTTTTATCACGGGGCTATTCCAGGAGCTGGGCCTGTACCAAGCTCCCAAAGGTGGTGGTGATGCCTTTTTAATCATTACCAGTTCTAAAAGCAGATCAAAGCATTAAACGGAGTCTGTATTAAGGGAGGCAGCTGTCACCCTTTCATGTACAGTACAGATCTGAAGGCTAGCACTTAGTCCAACATATTATATCATGTACAGCAGCACATCTATTTCAGAGTGGTGAAGGTTATAAGAATAAGAGATAAAAATAATCAAATGTTGTGCAGAATCCTGAGCTGCTGGGACCATGGAAATATCACACAAACTGGTTCATTAATGTCGGTCAGGGAAGGGGCTTGCAACCCCTACCTGGTCAGCACCACAATATTGACCCTTAATGGCCCCTGAACTGAGAAACAATCGCGATAGAACCATAAGAGAAATATCGGATGGACCTATTGGCAATGACCCAGGCTCGGATCAGGATAAAACTCAGGCAATCTCAGCGCAGATAGCTCTGCAAATTCCTCCTCACTGACATCTGCTGTTCAAGTTGAGAGAGCTTCCCAAAGACTAGTCAAACAACAGCTATTGCTGTACGCACAGAGTCATATCTATCAGCCAATATCCGAGATTCTCCATCACCAGCCCTCTGCATGTCCTGTTCCATCTGCAGGACAGACTCACCAGTAGTGAGGGCACAGTTGGGCTTGGCCCATAAAGTTCTCAACATTGACTCCAGACCCCATGAAGTCTTATGGCCCCAAGCCAAACAAGGCCAAGGAAAGTTCCTGCTGCTCACTATCTACTAGCCCCCTCCCCCACTCGTAACTGACAATTCAGTACTTCTCCCCGTCAAACATCACTTTGGGAAACAATGAAAGAAGCAAGGGCTCAGAACACTCATTTGTGGGGCACTTCATTATCCACAACTGAGAGTGGTTTCGTAGTGCCACAAGTGATTGAACTAACCAAAGTCAGAAGGACAAAGCTGCCAGATTGGGTCTGTGTCAGGTGGCAAAGGAACTAACATATCCTTGACTTTATCCTTGCCAACCTACCTGTCGGACACATCTGTCTATGATAGGATTGGCAGGAGTGATACCGCACAGACCTCGTCAAGAAAGGTCCCACCTTCTCTTCACTCCTGCTCTGCCATGTTCAAATTGATCTTCAGCAAAAGCACAAAATGGGTGATAGTGAGTTGGCAGCCCCTTTTACATCCTGCCGGATTTTCTTTTACATTGGATAAGAACATTAGACAGGGTGTAAAATGTGCTGCCAATTCGCTATCGCCCCCACTATGTCCATCAGTAAGTGAGTCGGTAACTAGAGGGCATAAACTTATCACCAAAAGGATTTAGAATTTGTTTTGATGCAGAGTGTTATTAGGACATGGAATTCTCTACCAGAAACTGGAGAAAGCAAAATCCCTAATAGCTTTTAAAAGGGAAGTGAGCATATTTTTGTAAAAAAAAAATATAAAAGGGTATGGGAAAGGGCAGAGAAGTGGCTTGCTCTTTCAGAGGGCCGCCTGTAAATACTATGACACTGTGATTAGTTATAATCTGAAATGGCTAGAGGGAACAAGCTGTCATACGTGTGCATGCATTTGGAGGCTAATTGTAAAGCAATATCCCTGACATAAAAGTCAGGATTAAATGCCCGACAGAACATTTTGGCATTTTTAATATGTATAAAACAAGTTCCCATTAACCCCATTGCAGTAACACTGAATGATTTTATTAAATATTTAATGGACCTTGCCTCCTTCTCAATTCCATGCTGTCATTATCAATCAGATTGGTTGGATGTTGAGGCAAAAGACTGTTGGAAGTAAACAATCAGATTTTACTTTCTACCATTGTTAGTTGCATATGAACTTGAGGCTGTCCGTGAAGTGGCCTGCCACAAGCAGGCCTCCTAAATTCACGTGCATAAATGGACCGACCAAATATGTTGTCCCTAGTGAGACCACTTGGGACCTGAACTTCCTTACTTTTCCCCAGTGAGGCCGACATCAAAGTAATAAACATGGAGTAGATGCTTCACAGTGACACCCACAATACACTGACACTTATAGGAAGGCTGATGGAGGACAGAACACTGGATTTCTTTAAGAAACAGCTAAATGCTGTAATGTGAAATGGTAGAATTGGTGTCCTGAAAGGATGAGATCAAATGGGCTGAAGGGTTTTCTTCATCTAAATCTATCTTGTAAACTCCATGCAAGAAGGCCAGCCATTCGCTCCGAGACACCAGTTTTTAAAGGGAGCTCATTGCCCTCTGGCAGTGGCAGTGTGAATACAACAGTGTGGCAAATGCACTGTGCGATACCATTTCACACGAAAAATTGTGCTTTTCAATTCAAATTAGATCGTGTCTTTATATAACTAAAAGTCAACTTTGCCTACTGAAACAAATAGCTGTCAGTCCCACTTCAAGATACAAATATACTTTAAAAAGCAAAGCATTTTCCTCCCCCCAGCCGAGTGTAAACCCGTGCAGCACACCAGAAGTGCACTGCAGCTGCCCAGCCCAAGAATCACCTTCTTTTCCTGTCCTATACTATTTAAAGGGCCCACTTGTATCTCCTAGCAAGGCCTAACACCAGCAATAGAGCCTAGAAAATCAGGAATAAAAGCTGAAAATGCTGGAAGCACTCAGCAGGTCAGACAGCATCTGTGGAGAGAGAAACAGAGTTAACGTTTCAGGTCGCTGACCTTTCATGGCTCAGGCCTACCTGGGCGTCGCTGGCAAGGCTGGCATTTATTGCCCATCCCTAATTGCCCTTGCGAAGGTGGTGGTGAGCCACAGAATGTCCACTTCCACCGTATTTAAATGGCTCCAGCTAGCCTGCATCTACTTTGGGTGCAGGCGGGGCGCTGCACATCCTCCTCCCAGCAAAACCTTGAACATCCTGGGGCAGGATTACAGGGGCAGTGCTCCTTTTTACTGACCTTTGCACCTGGGAATATTCGGTGCCCGGGTCGCAAGGCCCAGGCAAATTGGCCGTTAATTTACTTCTTGTAATTGAAATTCCTGTCCATGTAAACTTCACCCACAGGAGCTTCGGACACAGTTTTCATTGCTCAAAGTCTTCCACAGAACGAACTTTCTTTACATTAATCTGCATGTGTTTGTAATTTACACTAATTCCTAGTTTTAAAATAATGTGGCCTGAGGTAGGTAATTAGATTGATATATGAAGCTCAGCTGCATTCAGAAGCATCCACCAGTTACCTGCTGCTAAACTGATTTAATACTTCGCCATCAAAACTGCAGGGCTTTGACTGCAAGCATGGAAATCCTCTCTCATGCTGCTCTGGGAATGGAAATAAGATCAAGTGATAGACATAATAAAACTGTTTATTGCTGTAAAAAGTTCTAAATTCACTGTTTATCTAGACCCAGGCACCAGCTAATGGAATTGGGCCAAATTATTTAAAATACAGCTTTAGCAAAGGGCAGTATGCTCATACACCCTTACCATATATAGCCTTTCAGAGCGAGCAGGCAGGAGAAAGAGAGAGCGCAAGCACAGAGAGGGTGCCAATAAAGGCAAATTACTGATCGGGTAAATAGCAGACATGCTTCCAGTAGGGAGTTAATAGCACTGTGTCCTGGTAACTAGAGGAACCACAGGGAACCTTGCTTATTAGTGAAGAGGATGTAAATAGGCCTCAAGGCACTTCTGAAAGTTTGTTCAACACCACACCAGCATGAGGTTATGAAGCTTATTAGCCTTTGAAAGAATTGAATTTAGTAGGGGGCTGGCGGCTCAGTTTCAGCCTCTCAAAAGAACTAATAATACAAATTTCACACTGTACCAAAAAGGTACATTTTTTGAGCTTGCATCTTCAGCCACTAGTGCTCTGTAACAGCCTTATACAATTCTCCATTTTCTACAAATGACAAGGGCATTTGTCTTTTATATTTACTCATAGTACCCCATGCCATTCCTCACAGGGAGCTGGGGTATACTGTAAGGGGTCCCATGCCATTCCTCACAGGGAGCTGGGGTATACTGTAAGGGGTCCCATGTCATTCCTCACAGGGAGCTGGGGTATACTGTAAGGGGTCCCATGCCATTCCTCACAGGGAGCTGGGGGTATAGTGTAAGGGGTCCCATGCCATTCCTTACAGGGAGCTCGGGGTATAGTGTAAGGGGTCCTATGCCATTCCTCACAGGGAGCTGAGGGTATAGTGTAAGGGGTCCCATGCCATTCCTTACAGGGAGCTCGGGGTATAGTGTAAGGGGTCTCATGCCATTCCTTACAGGGAGCTCGGGGTATACAGTAAGGCGTCCCATGCCATTCCTCACAGGGAGCTGGGAGTATGCTGTTGTAAGGGGGTGCACATTTCTGATGAAACCGCTTGGAAAGAAGATTGAGAAAAATGTGCTCAGAAACAACAAAGAAAGTGCTTTTTGACTGGAAAAAACTAACCAAATGAATAAATAAAGTTTTCCTTACCCACTGAAGTAAATAATTAAATGTTTTGCTCACATACCACAGTTACATAAATAAATAAATGAGCATAAGTAACCTGGCTGAGAAGGGTGGCTCAGAGCGAAGATGACGCGGGCAGAAAAGAAGAGAGAGGGGAGGGCGGTTGGGCCCAAAGTTACAATGGGCATTCTTCCTGGAGTTTTTCTGGCTTCATTTCTCATCATCACCAACTATTTCCTGCAATTTGTTCGAGTTCGCCTATGGCTTTGCAACGGCCCAGGAAACCGCCTACAAAATCACACATGGATTTGAAATGATCTTGATTGTGGTGGAATCAGTGTAGATGAGACACAAGGCTGGCTCATATATCACTGACAATTAGCTGTGGCTCAGTGGGTAGCACTCTCACCTCGGAGTCAGAAGGTTGTGGGTTCAAATCTCACTTCTGAGGCTTGAGCACACAATCTAGGCTGACACTCCAGAGCAGTACTGAGGGACTGCTGCACTGTTGGAGGTGCCCTCTTTCGGATGAGATATTAAACTGAAGCCCCATCTGCTCGCTCAGGTGGATGTAAAAGATCCCATGGTACTGTATTAAAGAAAAGCAGAGGACTTCTCCCTGGTGTCCTGGCCAATATTCATTCCTCAAGCAACATCCTTAAAAACACAAGTGGCCAACAGCGGACCCTTTAGAGCATCTACAACCCTGATTTCAATATATAAGCAGCCTCCCATGTGTTTTAGGTAGGCGGGATGCTTGCCTATTTACAGGCCCGTCTGCAAGTTGCAACAGGCAGGCCTTGGGCATCAATGAGCTGGCTGAAGGGCATCCTGATTTTCAATTGCTGGCCGCCCATCTTTCAGGCCAGAAATGGGCACCTGGCATTTGAAAATCACTCGCCCTATATCTTGTCTCTCAACTGAGGCCAGATGACAAACAGACGCACGTTCCTTGTTTGGCAGGTAGAGACAACAGAAAGCTGACTGGCTCTTGCTGCACTTTGACTAACAACCTAATCTGAAGCAGAAATGGTTTTTGTAATTCTCTGAGGTTTCCAATTGTGTGCAATTTGCTCTATTTACGTTATGGGCAGATTCCACAGCACCAGGAGCAGTGGGAAACCGATTCTCATGTATGTGTGACATTCATTTCTGGGCGATGTTCTGTTTTCATGAGTAATCTGCGTGCTGTAGCCCGAATAATTTATATCCACTGCTGGAAGTACTGCTGCATCTTGAGGAGCAGGAGAACCCTATCTTGGGATGGGTCTCTGCTCATTGGGAAACAGCAGTGCTTTTCATTTATATTACAGCAGTGCTTCAGTCAGTGGGCTATAATATAAATGGCCATAAATATGCAATGTTAGGCACCAGAGCATTACTGACGAACAGTAGTGCTGAAGCAGGTTTCCGTGCTGGCCATCTCCATGCAGCGACCTTGTCAGATCCGCTGCGCAATCAGACCTTGTTTCCTTTAGTCACCTTTATAGTTTGTTTAAAAAAATAATCAGATTGACCTAAAATTGCTCTTAAAAACTAAGCCAAATCCCTACAGCAAGATGAAAAACAATGAATTGCTGCTGTGTTTTTCCACATTCTTGCCCCATCTGGTGTGCTGCCCCTAGCTCCGTCATGCTGCCGTTATGCTTGATTGCCGGTTGGCTGGCATGGAACAAAAGTTCACTTGTGTTTGGGGGTGGGGTAGAGGACCGTAGACTAAACACTGGGAAGCTGCAGTGGAAGTCACGCTCTTCTCTTGCAACAAAGCTTACAGCCAAACTAAAGAGCTCAAGGCTAACACAGGCACAACGCTGCTGTTAGATTGAGCTGGTACTGACATTCATAACCTCACCGCACATTTACTTGGTTTGAGGAGTCCTAAGCTTCCAGGCCATAAACTTATTGGGAAGCAGGGGGAGGAAGAATAAACGATGGAGAGTAAATTAAATAGCCCAAGGGAAAGAGCTAAACAAATGTATTCAAACTACAAGTGCAACATGGGCACTGTGAGAAAATGTGTGTCCTCACTTTATAGATGTCCTCCCGACATTGAGAAGGAGCTTTATAGATGCCTGTCTGGAAATAGATGGAGACTTTGCGAATGCCCTGTCAGTAAAGGGCAGATTTGGAGATGTCTTCAGTCATCCTTTATTCCCTCTCATTAGTAACTATTGGTATAGTTTAACTTTTACTCCATTAAAGAGACAATTCTGCTTTTAGTCGGCAGATTCGCTAACAGAAGCTGTCAATGTGCCTCCTTTTCCCAATGGGTGAGGCACTTCACAAAGGAGGATGTGCAATTTATGACATCATCATTTCAGGGAATCCCCTTCCCCAGTTTTCTCTCTTCCTCTCCTGAAAGCATGAACTTTTGCTGGGGGTTATTTCCACAGGTGCAGGCCATCCTGCAGTACCTTGGCCAAGTGGCCATTCTTCAACTGTGAGCCTACAATCAATGTTTGTATTCTATTCAACCATTGGAGCTATCAGAGCTGACCCTGGTCCAGTCCTCACCCAATGTCCACACATCAAACCGTCATTACAAGTGGAAAGCCGATTTGATTCCCCTGCCTCAGACTATGGGTGCTCTGGCCTATTGTAGTGCCCATATTACCACCCTGGCTGGGATCAATTAACTCAACATTATATAAGGATGAAACTTGGGACCGTCCCAGTTAGTTCCACACTGGACAGTGAACTTACCAAATGAACCATCAGGGAGCTATGACTGCAGTTTTAATGAAAAATCTTTTAAGATAACTTGGGGGAGAAATTCGGGTGTTTGCGCCTCCTGCTCGCGCCCACGGGAGCGCTAACGGGGTGCAAACAACTTTTCACCCTGGCGCCATGCTGCTACTGACTCCAGCAAAATACTGCGGGAGTTTAGCGGCAGCGGTAACTGGTAGCGCCCCATGGTAGCCAGTAACGCCCCACTCTGCTGTGCCGGCGCTGATGACATCATCAACGTGAGCAGCAACCCGTTTTCGTCCCAGAGCAAAAATTTGGTAGCGCCCCCTGAAGCTGCAGCGGGCGATGAAGGGGAGGGCCTTGTCTACAATGCAGCGCTACATGTCCCACTGCGTAGCGCTGTGCCCCTCGCGGAGTCCTTCCGCCACTCTCACGCCTCAGAGCGATATTTTGCACTCCACTTGCTCTTGGGGGCGGTAACCCCTATATAGGTTGCGGGGCGGGACTTGCGCGCCTGGCACAGGAACTCCCGCCTCGCTGTGTTACCTCCCCAAACGGGGCTCTATGCAATTTCGCCCCGCTTGTATATGCAGTATTTATGTTCCCCACTTGTAAGCATTCTAAAGCAGCCCGACTTTGTATCATTCCTGTTAATTTCTAAACTTGTACTTTAAAACAGAATGACGATATACTCATTCTTTATCTTCTAGTTATCCGGGCAAAAGTGGTTGGGAAGAAGCTGCTGAAGGATGGACCTTTTGGTACAATGCGCTACACCATCAAACAGATGAAGGTGAGTTAAACCAGGCCTAGTCTGTTTAAATATCATAAAGAATCTGAGTGTAGCGACTCAGTGATACAAAGTTGGCTGAAAGAGACACAAATCTGGGAAACTCTTAATTCAGTTCTTAAGAGTGAAAATCCACAACACAAGACAATCTAAAGTCCAGCACTAATTGGCCATCTGACTCAAACAGTTCACAAAGATAGCTGGTATAGAAAATGGAAATGTCACACTTGGAGATATTATCTGCGTTGGGGTTAAGGCACGTTATTGGGGCAAGTAGAGGTAGATTCACTCTGCATCTAACCTGTACTATACCTGACCTGGGAGTGCTTGATGTTGATATTGGGTGTAAAGACTAGAAAATGTTCCATTCCTATCACAAATATACAAATTTCCTTGACGAGAAGGACAATTTTTCTGTTAAGTATTTTTTTCGAAGAGTGGTTATGCTGATTTTCATTGTCCCATCCATAGTAACACAAGTCAGTGCATCATCTTATATTTCCCCTCCTTCCATTGTGAGGGAAAACCTCTCTGATAGTTAGCTGGCCTCAGCTAATGTTACACACTGAACATGTGGGGAATTAGAGAGAAGAGGATAGCCTGCATCATATATGGCAGAGCGTGCAGTGCTTAATGAACTGTGCCACAGTCTAACTGAACAACCATGAGTTTAGATGGGGGGAAATGAGAAGCTGTTGCTGTGGGGAGCGGAGCAAACTAGAACCACCATGTACTATGACAATCTACAAGACTGCATCATGCTTATCAAGAGAAGTTTTCCAACAATAGATGGCAGGGCCAGTGACACAGCCAATGTCACTCTATAACCAACCCCCAGAAGCTGAGTCATGGAAGCTTGACTTGCTTTCCCTCCATGTGCCTATGTCTATTCACTGCATCATAATGCTGAAGCCAAAATTGGGAACGTACCCCAAATGGAATCATAGGCACCAGAGTTTGGCACCCTGTGGTATCACAGATTGATACCATGATGCCACTCTGTCCATCTCCCAATGCTCAAGTGAATTTCTTTTTGGCTATTTAAGATAATAAGATTTCGATCTCTTTTGCGCCCATGTCTGGATTAATTCTGTGATCAGATCTGAAGCCTAGTAGTTGTGGTGAGTGCCACTTAATAACTTGGTGAGTTGGTGTCACTTGATGCTATTAATCACTCCTTCCATCACTTTACTGATGATCGGGAGGCGGCTGGGTTGGGCAGTAAATGGCCAGGTTAGGTTTATCCTGTATTTTGTGGATTGGACATGAATGGGCAATCTTCCATATTGTCAGATAGAAGTGGAATCTAAATAAGATGGACACCAAGATGCATCCGCTGTACAGTACCAGATGGGAGTGAATCATTCCTTTGTACTTGGTACGTACTGTACATGTGTAAGGGCTTACATTGCACCAGCTGCAGAATACCAAAGGGCAATGAATTGTTCCCTTTTAGCCAGAGTGTTCTGTACAGTACAGGAGGTAACAGATAGACTCTTAGATATAGATCAAGAGCATCTGTTTGTAAGACCCCATTCCTTGACAGATGGGAGATACACATGGGGACAGACAGACTGACAGCAACATTGTGGCAGGAATAAATGGATGGCCTCTCTTGCTCTCCTCCCATCTGTTTCTAAGGACAGGTGAACACTCAACTTTAGCATGCACTCAAGGGTAGGAATGAAATTACTCCAGGGATTATTCGGTCATACAAAAAAGATTTAGAAAAAAACTTTCAAGTAAAAGAAATTACACTTAACTTAAAGGGTTGAATTTGATCCCTTTAGAAAATGTAAAAGTCCCAAAAGATTGTCAATTTGTCTGGCAGAACCTGACACCATTTCTGAGCAGGTAATCTCAAAGGATTTAGTAACATCAGACTCTGAAGCCATGCATTTTAAAAAGAATCACTAAGGTATTGGTAAGTTTGACCCAGGTTTAGTTTCTCCAACAAACCACCCTTAACAGCTCAGTTTAAAGGATGCCTGTGCTGCATTAGTTACGAAATCTGCCACATCATAAACCAGTGGCGTGTATATGATTTTTAAATTTCTTTTAAATAAAGTAGCAAGTTTTAAATATAGCAGCACATTTTTAGCAACAGATCTCACCATATCATAGAGCATTTCTCCATTTTACAACATTGGTTAAATGGCTCATTGCCGAGGCATTGAAGACATAAAGAGCTGTTGTAAATTGTTGTAGTTTTGTGTCTTCCAGCTTATTCTTTACCTCCAATTAAAGTTCTAATATATCCCTTTTAAATAAACGGAACTCTTAATTTCAGTAGAATATATTTTTCTTTAACTAATTCAGATGGTCTTTTGTTATTAAATTCAACTCACTGGCAGCTCTGGGATTTGAACTCAACCTTGTGACTTAAAAGCAAAGTACAAAACAATTTTAGCTTCCTGGATTCTGGCCCAACTGTCTAATTTTAAAAAATGGGTAATAAAGTTGCCAATATGTCATATTGTAGCCATTAGGTGCCCATTGGTACCAACTAACTGCGACACAGGTGCACTGCACAGAGAAAAATACCTTTACTTTGTTGAACCAACCAGTCTTCTGACACCACCGGTAATGGGAACACTGTGCAGATTTAGAGCTGAACCTGTGTTCTCCCACTCCAGGCATAGTGCCATCTCATCACACGTCTTCCAGCTGCTTTCTTACACTTTAGAATTCTTTACGGTAAATTAATCCCCTGGCAAGGAATTACCTGTTTCCAGGCTTTTGCCCGTGTTACCTCTATAACTATCCACACAGCAAAACAGCAGCTGAACTAACTCTGCCTCCTTCTCTGTGAGTAGGTATTTAGTCTCTGTTTGATGTCACTGCAGAGACTGTAACTCTGTGTGTGGATGTAATCATTGATACAAACCCAAGCCCTGCCTCTCCATGTGTGTTACTGCTATATCTGTGTTCTTTCCTCGAAGGTAAATGACTGTATCACTGTTTACATTGATTTCTCTCTTCTGTAGATGTATCGTGGCTTCAGCAAAATGCAACAGGTTCAGTACATCTATACGGAAGCAGCTGAGAGTCTGTGTGGTGTCCGTCTGCAGGTGAACAAATTGCAGTACCTGATCACAGGTAAGCGGCTCTGGTTGGGAAAATTCACACAGTAACCGTGCAGCACAGAGTATATTCTGATTTCCAGAGCAATGCTTGAAATATAACCTCTCATATATTAGAACAATGTTGTTTTAGGTTTAACCATCGTCTGTGAGGCTGTGTATCTGAGGGTGCTGCAGCTTGTATCAGACAGTAAACAGGGTGTCGGGGTGGGGTGTGATCTTCCCGGGAGTTCCTTAACAGGGAAGTGTCTAACAGTAAACAATAATGTAGAAGTGTCAAATTCACAGTCCTTCATACAAACATGACATCCCAATTCTTAACACCATGTATTCTGATTGGTATAAAGCAGGTTAGTGAATGTTGCAACCAGAGTTCAGTCTGGTTTTCAGAAGCCTGATATTGTATTCAAGGATTCAAAGCAGGGAAGATTTTACCGAGCTTTATATATAAATCTTTAGCCGGTACACCAATTACAAACACTCTGCTGCACCAAACCTCATTCTTATGTTGACTGTCCATTTTGATCAACTTCCAGCCTTTTAATATCTATTTAGAATTCTGCTATCCATTGTATGTCTAAAAACACTTGTACCTTTATGCAATAATGCTCAGTCTAATACAAGATCATTTTGATCATCTTGGGCTGGGATAAGCCGGAATGTGCAAATAAATGGGATGTATGACTTCAACCCATCAAATAGACGGCACTGTAGGACTGAAGGTTCACATTTAAACCATCACGAACCTGGCACCCAACCTGTGCCCTGTTACATGACAGAAGAAAGTCCCCCTGGACTAAGCAAAGTAGCAACACCACTGACATCCCACAAGGCACTGGACCTCAGTCAATTGGCCCAAGAACAGAGGAGTGGAACTAAATGGATAGCTCTTTCAAAGAGCAAGCACGATGGGTCGATTGGCCTCCTTCTGTGCTGTATGATTCTATAAACAGCATTTGGGGTGGCACCAATACATTCTTTGCCCTTGAAAAAAATAAAGAGGTGATCAATAAAAATGATTCCAAATATTAGCAATTTAAGTTATGAGCAAAGGTTGTGGAAGTTAGCATTGTTCTTTGGAAAAGAGACTTTGAGGTAACTTAATTACAGTTTAGAAGATTCTGAAGGAAATTAACAAAATTGATCCAGGTAAATTATTCACTACATAGTTTAAATGTCATGCAACACAAGTTAAACATTAAAGAGTTGAGTAAGATGGGAAATCAAGCGGAATGATTTCACTCAAAGACTAATAGAGCTGTGAACAAGTTACCAGGGAATGCCACTAAAGCAGACAGTATGAATGAGTTCATGAAACAATGAAGTGTTTCTGGGGAGAGAAGGGCAGGAGGCAAGAGTAAATGATCAATGAAGACAGGGTTTGTTGGTCTTACTGGCCTTTTTCTTTCTGTTTTGTTCTTGTGGAGGATTTGCTTCTCAAGTTGCACTTTTGGGTGAGGACAGAGGATTGGGTGGGAATCTGTCCTGCAGGTCTGCCTCTAACAATCTTCTGGTGTCATGCAAGACATTTTCCATCAGCATTGGCATAGCAGTGTTGGATGTCAGAAACACCTGTAAGCACAGGCAGTAAGCATTGCCAGGACTGGCAGAGGAATTTTGAAAATGAAAAGATCCACCCCAGAGAGTGCAATTGATTATGAGGTGATTGATTTGCAGTCATGTACTGGCCCTTCTCAACGGATGTTGCATAAGTTTGTCAATTCCATTTAAAGTTACTGAAGTCGCCAGAATCCTGCAGCAGCAGGAAATTCCGCTTCCACACCACCCCCCCACCCCCACCCCCCCCCCACTCGCAGCTCCCCAGAGCAGGAGAAAATAGCCAAAAAATGTATCAATTAGATTGACCCTGGGATATTCTCTGGGATCAGCAGTGCATGGCAGGCAGGTGGACAATCCACCCTCCCACACCTACATTGTCATAGTTACCAAAAATCAAAATGTAAAACTATCTTCACCTCCCCTCTACCTCCTCCCACCCACCCCAGTCAGTTATAGACTTAGACATACATTCACCATTTGCAGAACTAATATATATTCTACTGCATTCCCTTTGATAAATGCAGCGTGGAAAGATAGTGTTGTATACTAGGAGCAAATGCTGGGGAATGACTGTTTTTTTGTCCATGTGCAGGTAGAGTTTATGATGGGAAAGTCTACACAGGAGTGTGTAACTTCATTGTACCATGGGAGAGATTGACCCTGTCACAACGCAAAGGTCTTAATCATCGCTACCAGTTCGGCTGCAATTGCAAGGTATACACATCATTATGAACACAGGACTCACACAATGGGTTCTTTAACTACTCCCATCCAGTACAGTGTACCTCTACCTATAGTGCGAGAGAATGGAGTAACAGTAAAGAAACAGTCACTCATATAGTGTGATGGCTGGGAGGAATTAATGAATACAAGGGAGCTGGTTTATGATCAGCGGAGAATATTGAGGTATAATCACCAGGCAGCACCGTGTGTTACTGGCTGCATCTTTTCTGATGTTAGACCAGTGTCCACAACTATTAGGCTCATTAATGCTTCCGATCTATTCCACACATGAATGTTACATTTAAAATTTTTAAATAAAGGGTGCTGTAGGCAATGAGTTCTCTCCGAGTAAAATCTATTTAATGTTTCTCCATCTCTAATTCATAATTCCGCAGATCAAACCTTGTTATTATCTGCCATGTTTTGTGACCGCGAAGAACGAGTGCCTGTGGACCGACATGTTGTCTGACCAGGGATACATGGGGCACCAGGCTAAGCACTATGTCTGCATCCGGCAGAAGGAAGGTTACTGCAGTTGGTACAGAGGAGCAGCGCCCCCAGACAAAACCAGGATCAATGCCACAGACCCCTGAATGGGATATTCCTCTGTAAAAATGCTAGCCAGCAAGGGCAGCCATTTTGTGTGACACAGCCATGACATAGTGCCTGTCTGCTCCCAGTGTTAGCACCTCAAACACAGACTTCTAGGCCATTTTCTTGTTTTCTCAGAATTATCCTTAAATCGCCCAGTGCTTGGGCCATTTGACTCCATGCCAATCAATGTTGCTTCAGACTTGCTCCTTGCAGTAACAGATATATTTCTGAGCTTTATATATTTATATATTAATAACACAGTGTCTTGTGCCATATGTAACTGCTACTGCCCTTTATAAATGTGGCACAGTGGTGGGTTCCTCACCCCAAAAGGTTTCAGACAAAGATATTTTGGTAAATGTTATTAATATTTTAAAAGATATTCAAATTCCTTGCATTCATGTCTGTTGTAAAATATACTGCTTATTTGGCATCAGAATTCATTAAAAAAAATACATAAAATTTATTCTGCAGTGCTGTGCAACACAACCCTGTAAACTGTCTGGTGGGTGTCTCAAAGGCATTTTTATCTTCATGCTTAAACGGATTCCAGGTTTGGAAAATTTGCATAACTGTGCTGCTCTTTGAATTTGGAGTGGAGAGCCAGCCTCAACATCATAGATCCTCATGGAGAGTAACCACGTGGGACTGGCTTGCTGTATTTATATAACTGAAACCAGCTCCTTTATCCTGACAACAGAATCCCAGCCTCAGATTTTCATGGTTCTGCACTGCTATCAGGATAAAGGAACACTGACATTGCCATTGGCCTGTTTACAAGCCTGCAGCCAATAGAGGGAGGCCTGGTCTCCCACCAGTGGCTGTGCCCATATAGAATCCAAGCACTTTTAAAGGGAGGTAGAAGCTGAACGGCCACATAATTAAAGCTGCTGGTTTTCAGCTTTCATGAAAAACAGATGGAATTGCAGAATTGTGATTCAAACGCTGGTAAAGATCTCAGAATCCCATGTAATAAAAATTGAATTTGACTTAATGGGGGGAATTCTCCTCCGTGATCCCAATCGCTATTGGATGGGATTGTGGTAGAGAATGCCCGAAAACCCACCTGCTTCTCCATCCAACTGGGCTTTCCCCACTCCCACACCCCCATCACCAGGGCCACCAGCTGCATGTAAATGGATCCCATAGGATTTACCAGTTCTCCACTGCACTTCCCACCACTTCCCAGGGCTGTCATGTGGAAGGTTGCAGTAAATACCCAAATAGAGGGCAAGGGTGATTCTACACAAAATGCATGCTTCCAACAACAACTTACAATTATATAGCACCTTTAGCATAACAAAACGTGCCAAGGTGCTTCACAGAGGCAGAAGCAAACAAAAAAAGGGCCATGAGAGTTTTAACGTGTAAAATTACACCTTTTAAACTTACTGGAGCTATTAGATGATTACAGAGCACCAATGCTCATAAAGAATGTTCTGTGCCTGAGACAATAGGGAGCATCGTTCATATATCTGCAGAACATTTGTCATGAACTATTTGTACCACCATTTACAAAGCAGAGCAGCACTATCTGATGTGAGCTAACTAGGATGTCAAGTACCTGTTTTGTGTCATACAATTAAAAATAACTCTCCCCTGACTTTGCAGACTTTACCCCACTTTACCAGAGATTTTAAAATTCTACATTGCTCCCCATATTTTCAAACAGATGTGGTGACAACACTGATCAATAGATGTTCTGGAAAAAAAATCACCAACAACATTTGTGGCAGGAACAAAACACCTATCTATATATAATTTTTTTATAAACTTATCGACTAGTAACATAAGCTATATTTTACTCAGTACAGTTCTGTATGAGTGGACATTTCATCCGCGTGGATTGCGCACATTATTGCTTGAAAAATATTCTGTGTCGTGTCTGGATTATGAGCTCTTCAAAGCTGGATAAGTAACAGTATTGGCAGGGAATAAAAGAACTAAAAGCTCTTTTTAAAAAATTATTTCATCTTGATTTATCTTTGTAAAATTAGTTTTTTTTTTCTTAAAGTTTGCCTGGTTGGTGGTTTATGTAAATATGCTTACAATGTGTCTACCTGCAGTAAGCACAGAGACCAGGAGAGGGTTGTTTGTGTGTGTTTGTGTGCATGTGTGTGTCTATCTGTCCGATAAGGGCATGGGTTTGGTGGGGGAGGCAGAGAAGGGATTTAGGAAGAGCGAAAAAAGGATAAGGTGAAATAAAGCTTTCTTGATGGAATGTACTTGTCGCTAAATTTACAGCATTGTTTGCAGATTCCTCTGCACTATTTATGAATTTTATATACCATGAATGTAAATTGTCTTTTCAAAAATTAACTTTTCATATGTCACTTTTACAGTGTCCTCTACTCTAAACAGTAAAAGTGCTTTTACTTCTATCACAGTAACTTGGTATCCGTCTCTTTCTTTCTCCCTCTCTTTTGTTGATGATTTGTTCGTTCTGTGTATTAACTATTAAAAAGTGACTCATTAAAACTGAATCATTGCATTGGATTTTCCCTTCTCTCCCCAAAAGGGGCAGATGCCAGTTGCAAGTGTAATGTTGGGGAACCTATGAACAGGTCACCAGGTGAAATTGGCCAAAGACCATGATGCAGGTTCATCTGGGAAATTGAGAAAATAACAGTATTCCCTCTATAAAATGTTCAGTCTTGACTTCAGTGACTGTTGTCGATGAGGGAAGGCAGCCAAACATATGTGGGGGATTGGTGTGGATCTCCGATACTCTTCAGCCATGCCGACTTTCCCTCTTCCGCAATATTGATTTATGTCAGAAGCACTGGCAGCTGAAAGTTACCGTGTATAATATTAGTTTCCTTACCCGAAGATGGTCTCCCTCATTGTTTGAAAAAGTTCAGCCTTCACATACAAATTGGAATTGCATCATTCTATGGAGGTAGGGGCAGAAATCATCTGTGGGCCTTGTCCCTGTAAAAATGACGACCCTAGCTCCAACCAATACTGGTCTAGAAGGCATAATTCTCAGCTGCACTTTTAGGCCAGAATTTTACAAGCGCTGAGAGGGTGGGATCAGAGGCGGGTCATGTGTCAAAATAAAAATGATCGACAGCGGGAGCCCGCTGTCAACCTGCCTCCACACTAGTCTCCCATGTGTCGGGTCTGTCAGCGCTTAACAGACCCAACACCAAGTGGCGGGGAGGCAAATTAGATCATTAAGAGGTAGTTGAAAGCCAATTAAACACCATTTTGCCCTGCACTTACCATTTTCTCAGCTTTTTCAAGAGGTTCACGGTACTCGGGGATCACGTCAGGTAAGTAGGTGTGATCCATCAGTATCCATTCTTCTGAATAGTTGACAGCTGCAAATGTGGTATAAAAGCTACCATTTCATAGCTGTTCACTTTCCAATCTTAGAAACTGGAGCCTTCAGGATTTGGAAGACACATTTGAGCTTTATGCAGGTTGGAAGTGTTTGGAGTAAACTCTCTATCCAGTGTCATCTTCTGGGAACAACGCAATGCACTGAGCCACATAATTTAGTTTATTCCAATGATCTTTTAATTTTTGCTGCCTTCAGTTGCTCCAGCTCATCCTCAACATCTTTGAGAAAGCAAACATTTAAAGAGCCATCGTATCCGTGGACATGCCTGTCAGACACGAAGCTCGTCGTCAGTTACATGACGGTGGAGTTCCTGGGTTGCATCTCCAAAAGTATATAGCCTAGCGTTTAAAAATTCTCACATAATTCGGCAAAAAAACCCGGACACAGAAATGAGCACTGCAGCCGACACCACACCACACCTGCTGCTGTGTGAACCCTACCGACAACCAATAAAATGGGAACAGAGACAACATTTTCAGAGTGGACTGACTCCCCAAGATAGCAACCAGGCCTTGTCAAAAGAGAAGTGAAACCTTATTTGTCTTTTACATATAATTAAATACAGAAGTAAACAAAACAAGACCTTAGATATGCTTGGAAAGGACTGAGCAAAATCTAGATTTCGACTAAAGGAAAATTAAAGAGATGGCACCTCCATCCCTTCTCTCTGTCATTCATGAAGCACAAACATAGTAGAACCACTGCAGCATTTAAATGTCAGCTCGGGTGATACTCACCATCTCTCTGTGGTTGGGGAAGAATGTCTGGTCGATCAGTGGGAACTTCGCTGGAGTCAGGGTGTGGGAGATCTTTATCAGCTGGGAAAACTGTAAGAGAAAAGCAGCTGTAAACAAACTCATTCTCACCTCCATCAGCTCTTCACTGTAGTTACTCTCCATCCAGAGCAGACTTTGCCTTCTTAACAAGCGTTTCATCCAGTTGTCAATCAAATTTTCTTTTAAATGCTGGCACAGTAGTGTGAAATGCAGCAACAATTGATGACGAGATGCAGCCTTGCCATTGATGGAGAGGTGCCAAGTGCAGGGCAAGGAGGAAGGGAACACTGCCTCTTGGTTGATCTCATATACCTCTTTGTTGGCACTGGGGGGTGGGGTGGGGGTGTTCACTGGCAAGAGTCCGGAGAATAGGTCAGCTGCCTGCTCTCTCATTGATGCAGGGCCAAAGGAGCCCAAGAAGAAAAACAAATTCAAATAGACCAGTGTTAGTTCGGAAAACAACCTGCGGCCTCCAGAACCTCAATGAGTTTATGGAGACAGTGGCATCATTGATAATTAACACACCACCCCTGCCAATTAAAAATGCTGCAAGTTATAGTGTCACAGATTTATGATCTGCAGCAGTCAGAACTTGTCACGGTGCCATGGTTCCTATATAGATGAATACTGTCATGGATATTTTGTGATGTTTGGGGAAAGTGACAAGACTAAACATGGCTGCCACTGACAATGACCTCCGTCACATGTTGTTGAAGTGCTCGATTTGCTTATCAATATCCAAAGGCAGTTTAGTGCTATAATATATTTGCTTCATGAGTTCTTTGCTTAAGAATTCATAGCACCACATTGCTATTGAGAACTAGTTGGTTTATTAACAAAGGTTTAACAATCACACTACACATTAACAGTTTATCCACTAGGTTCATAAGTGCATACCTCATCGTGGATGACCAAGACCCAATTGACAGGGGTTTTATTGAGTCTTGTGAACATCACATGACTGGCTAAGCCACTCACAATGCAACAGCTCTACAACTATTTTAACCTAAACTTTAAATCAAGTGCCTCCTTTTGACATGGGCACTAAAACCCACAAATTTAGAAATTAACTGGGAGCTTTGCCAATCAAATTAAAATTCTGTTCCGGGGGTGATGATGCACTCCTGTCCCTCTGGTGCCCACCTCTCGCGGAAGGCCATGAGTGTACCAGTGAACACTGCGTGCCCCATCTCCAGGGACACCCCGGCGTACAAACCGGTGAGCATACATGACAAGTGCCTCGTATGTCCCTAGCCTTTACCTGAAAAGGTTCCTTCACTTACAACCATTCATGCAATCAATTTGCCAAATGCCTCACATGGAATATAACTGCTTGTTGCCATCATTCCCATTATGGGCTAAGTGACACAGAGGCAGCATGTAGAAGCAGCACAATAACTAGAATTACGAGCACATCTTCACACACTGGCATGGAGGGGAAAGCATGATGGTAAACAGTACTCAGTTTGTTGTGCGTGCAAAGTTTAGAAGTTGCTTTCATCAGGTGGTACAAATCATGTGCCGAGGCAAAGTATGTCCGTCTCTGCTTGCAGATGTGCAGGTAATAGCGGGTGGGCACAGAGCACCTGTTATGTAGCCTGACCCGTCCGACATCCCTTTGTTGGTCCTCCTTCTCTTCAAACCACCAAAGATAGACAGTTCCCCATGGAAACCACACCAGTTTCAGTAATGGTGCTGGGGCAAAAAATAATTTACAACTCTTGGTACAGAGGCTCAAGAGAATCTAAGTGGCACCAGGAAAAAATACACATCAAAAGCAGTTAACAAATGGCTCAAAAGCATTGACTTTATTTTTATGGTGCCCTTTCCATGACCTTCCCTGTACTTACTGCCATCTAGCAACTATGGACACCCATTTAAAATAGGTGTTATTTCCAACAGTGGAAATGACATGCAAGATGGCCTGCTCCCAAGTGAGTGTTTAACGTTTTTGAGGCAGGTGCTTTTGCTGGTGGTCGGAAATGGCATTGGTATTATTCCGACATAACCAATCTCCAAGACATGTCACAATGCCAACCACTCAATCGTGTCACAAAATCAGGCGGAGGCTAGCGGAAAAGCTATTTGATCATCTGCTTCACAATTGAGCAATACCTCCTGGAGTTACAGGTTCCTGTAACATTCACAAATCTGAGTCCTAAAGCTACCATCTCCTTTGATAGTCACAGCACCAACCGCTGGAGTTTCCGCATCCTATAACACCATTGGCACAAAACTCTAGTTATCATTCCTTTAACCTTCACAATACTGAGCACTAGAGCTCAGAAACCGCCTGTTACTTTCCCCCAGACTCACTTTTCTCCTCACTGTTTATACATCTCCTTTGCCTTCTCCCCATACAGGACATTTAATTTATTTAAGAACATTTATACAGAAAATACATTACAGACTGGTGCATGCTGAATGATTGGCTGATCTCCAGTGGGGCCCCACAGTGGAAAACAAGTGAGTCTCTAATCTTAATAAAGAAATTCTATAAATAATTGGCTATCAGAGTGGTCCAGGACAAAACACTGATAGTAAAAATTAAAAATAAATTGGCCTCCTCTCCTTTCATTATTTCCATTAAATGCAGCATTTTCCATTTCAGCGTTTACTGGCACACGGCAGGGGCGCAAGTTGGCAAATTCGGCATCAGCAGCCAGCAATTTTCTGCCCATCAATTTTAACGTTGGGGCTTTGCGTTAGCTGCTTTTATTCCACAACCAGTGCTCATCCTTCCTACTGCGGAAACAACATTTTCAGGAGAATTCTGGCAGGTGACCACTTCTTCCTTGTGGTTACCAGGAGATACTCTAACTATAATTAAAGGAAAATCAGCAACTTGCAGCAGGATTATCAGCAGTAATAGGGCATCAAACTCCGATTAACGTGCAGAGGTAACCCACGTGACACATGGAGCTTGTCGCTTTTAACCAGATTCACATTTGTGGCACATGGTGACATCTTGGGAATTTGGCTGGCTTACAACTGAAAATCCAACAGCTGTTTTGTTGGCCATAGTTAACAGCGCTGCAGAAAACCCGTGCACACACGGGCAAGGATGCAGATACACACAGAAACATAGGCACACACATTAATGAAGTAACAGGTACACACTCCATCAATAGAAGGTCCTTAGATGCAAGGCCTGGAGAGCTAAATTGAAAGGAAAAAAGTAACTAAAAAAGAAATGAAATGCTTCAGTTTGTTATTAACTTCTTAAACATTCCAGGTTTGAAATGAGCAGGATTAAGCAGCTGGCTGAACTGGTGGCAGATCCTCTTTCAGCAACACTCTTGCTAAAAGCTTTGGACACACAACAGTTACTTTGAAGTGGCTTCATTGCAGTCATAACATAGGAAGTGCCTCTGCTCCCAGCCGAGAAGTTAAGGGTCTGATTTATATTATTTATGATGTTAGAAAACCTATCTTCTTTTATTAAAAGTAACTCCCATACACTGTCCCTTTCATCTCTGGGACTCTAATTTGAATGCAGCTGAGACAGATGGGATGATAGTCCCCTCCATGTGTTGGCTGTAAAAGCCCCATGTGCAATGAATCTGGAACATCTCAACCCAGTTCCTAGTTTGTATGACACTGTGCAGCAAAAAAACTATCAATAATTCTCCAAGTTGGTCGTTTAACTCAAAGCTGCAGCAATGGATGGTGTGGGAAATGCAAGTGTCAAACTGGAATGAATCATTCCCTTTTACTTGGTGTGTATTGCACTGATACAAAAGCTGACACACAGACACACAAGTCCACAATAACAGATGGTCAATTATTTGCCAGGATAGAATCATAGCATCTTATCGAACAGAAGCACGCCATTCAGCCAACTGTGTCTGTGCCGAATCTTTGAAAGCTATCCAATTAATTCCACTCCTCCACTTTTATCCCCATAACCCTGCACATTTTCATTTTCAAGTTTATATCCAATTCCATTTTGAAAGTTATTATTGAATCTGCATCCACCACCCTTTCAATCAATGCATTCCAGATCGTAACATCTCGCTGCGAAAAACTGCATGTTTACAAGATCATTGTTAAAAAAAAGTGCCTGGCCCTGAGTTTGAACCAAAGGACGATGGTAAGGTGGAAATGATTCTTTTGCAATTTTCCTCAGTCCTTATCCCACCACCAATTGGTTCGTAACTCTCTCAATTTGCTTTTAATTTCCCTCTTCCCCTGTCCATTTGTGTCCAATTAGAGATCGGACAAGCGGTCTTCTCTTAGGCCTCTCTCAAAATCACTCTCTGTAAGCATCTCACTAAAAGATCCAGAGGAATGACACAGATTCCGGTCATCTCACAACAGCCGAGCTCAACATCACCCAGTAGTACACTGAAGTCAGTATTAATGACTTGGATGAAGGGACCGAGTGTATTGTAGCCAAATTTGCTGACAATACAAAGGTGGGAAAGCAAGTTGTGAAGAGGCCACAAAGAGTCTGCAAAGATAGGTTAAGTGAGTGGGCAAAAATTTGGCAGATGGAGTATAATGAGGGAAAATGTGAGGTTATCCACTTTGGTAGGAAGAATAGAAAAGCAAAATATTATTTAAATGGAGAGAGACTACAGAATTCTGCGGTACAGAGGGATCTGTGTATCCTCGTACATGAAACACAAAAAGTTAGCATGCTGGTACAGCAAGTAATTAGGAATGTTGGCCTTTATTGCAAGGGGGCTGGAGTATAAAAGTAGGGAAGTTTTGCTACAACTGTTGGTGAGACCACATCAAGAGTACTGCCTACAGTTCTGGTTTCCTTATTTATTAAGGAGGGATATATTTGCATTGGAGACAGTTCAGAGAAGGTTCACTAGGTTGATTCCTGGGATGAAGGGGTTGTCTTATGAGGAAAGGTTGAGCAGATTGGGTCTGTATTCATTAGAGTTTAGAAGAATGAGAGGTGATCTGATTGAAACTTTAAGATTCTGAAGGGGCTTGACAGGGTAGATGCTGAGAGGATTTTTCCCCCTGTGGGGTAATCTAGAACTAGGGGGCATAGTTTCAGAATAAGGGGTCGCCCATTTAAGACAGAGATGAGGAGGAATTTTTTCTCTCAGAGGATCGTGAATCTTTGGAATTCTCTACCCCAGAGAGCTATGGAAGCTGAGTCATTGAATATATTCAAGGTGGAGATAGACAGATTCTTGAATTATAGGAAAGTCAATGATTATGGGGACAGGAAAGTGGAATTGAGGCCAAGATCAGATCAGCCATGATCTTATTGAATGGCGGAGCAGGCTCGAGGAGCCACATGGCCTACTCCTGCTCCTATTTTTTTATGCTCTTATGTTTTTATGTCAGTAAGTGCCAGATGTTTCCAATTTTAAAAGGCAAGGTCACAAGTTAGAGGAAATTAGGTAGGTGCAACACAAGGAGTCTGACAGGAAATCTGACATTGGAGTCCTGCAGTAGGATTACAGAATGGCACTTATAACTTATGCATCTCCTGAGGCAAGGATAAACATTTTCTTTTCAAATTGGACACATCTAGTTGGGATTTGAACCGTGTTTCCCAGAAAAGCTTTTGGGATCAGAGCATTAAAAGTCACCAAGCAGCAACATACAAAATAGAACAAAAATTGTTTTCTTTAATTTGTGTTAAGATTGCATCCCCCCCAGGCATTCCTAATTACACTCACTGAAAGGCAATTACAAAGGACATGTTCTCAAGATCCTGGACGCTACTCATGCAGAACTAGCCCACTATTAACAATAAAGATATTACGGGATCTGTGGGCAATTACATTTCATTAATACATTCTTAATGGGCACAAAGAGGAGAGCATCCCCTTTATCCATTTGTCCTTTGCATAAATGTCATTAAGAGGTTTGTATATAGGTACTGATTGCTAACAGTTAAGTGTCCCAGTGAACCACATTCAGGCCACCACAGGCACTTTGTTCAATATTTTATTCAAAAGAAAGAATTTGGATTTATATATCGCCTTGCATAACCTCAAGATGTCCCAAAGCGTTTCACAGTCAATGAAGTATTTTTGAGGTGTAGTCACTGTTGTTATGTAGGGAAAAGCAGCAGCCAAATTGCACTCAATAATATCCCACAAACAGCAATGGTATAAATTACCATACAATCTGTTATAGACTCTGATTCTGCTAGCAAATGAACTATTGCTTCATACATCCCATCTAATAAGCTACACTGCGCTGAAGTAACTGTGCCATCTTACCATAATATCATTGTAACTGTGTAACGTAGACTGTAAACAATTTAGTAATGTCCAAATAAAAAAACAAGACATTAAAATGTATAAATTACTGCAGTTTTGGGCCAAGCTGGACTTTAATAAATTGGAAAGTCCCCTCCCCCACCTGCCCCCCAACCACCAAGATTTTAACTTTGCTTACCCCTGGAGTGAATTCCATTTCTATTCTAGCTGAGTATGCTCTCTGAGCTCCAATTTAAAATTATTTTCTTCAACATTTTAAAATCTTTACAACGTCAGCGCATTAATGGCTAGGCTGGCCCTTGTGGTGTGTCTCTCCTCTCTAACCTATATTTAAGAACTTCCATCCTTGGGTGGGGTCATCCTCCAGGTTGAGTTCCAGCTGATTGGATGGTGCCAGGGTTAGCATACCAATGTTTCACTTCTGGGACTTAAAGTTAAATGCAGCTCAGTCTCGCCCTGGCCACAGCGCTCCTCACAGCTAAGTTTAATTTTATACTGGTTTAACATTTATTTGCTGCTGCCAAGTAACCTTTATTTGAAATGTATGCAAGTTGCTCTCAGCCTTGTCCACTCTGTACCCCATGTTCCAGATCCATATTCAGGTTTGGGGCCTCTGACAGCCTGCCCGCTTTTTGCGTTGGTGCTGCTTTTACACTCCCCTTGATCTCGATCCTGTTCCCATCCCCAACCGTCTATACCAGTTTCCCAGCACGAATGTCATTCTTCTTCAGTGCTTACTCTGCTAGGCTATTTGTAGCACAATAAGTGCTGTTTTAAAAAAAAAAATTGTTGGCTTCTCAGCTTGGTGCTAGGAAACTGGAGCCTGGCAGGCAGGTAGGAGGGAAAAAGGAAAGGGAGTGTAACATAAGAACATGAAATAGGAGCAGGAGTAGGCCGCCTGGCCCCTTGAGCCTGCTCCGCCATTTAATAAGATAATTTAATAAGATCATGGCTGATCTGATCATGGACTCAGCTCCACTTCCCTGCGCACTCCCCATAACCTTTATTCCCTTATCGTTCAAAAATCTGTCTATCTCCACCTTAAATATATTCAATGACCAAGCCTCCACAGCTCTCTGGGGTAGAGAATTCCATAGATTTACAACCCTCTGAGAGAAGAAATTCCTCCTCATCTCAGTTTTAAATGGGCGGCCCCTTATTCTGAGACTATGCCCCCTAGTTTTAGTTTCCCCTATGAGTGGAAATATCCTCTCTACATCCACCTTGTTGAGCCCCCTCATTATCTTACATGTTTCGAAAAGATCATCGCTCATTCTTCTGAACGCCAATGAGTATAGGCCCAACTTACTCAACCTATCTTCATGGAAACCCAGCAATGGAAGGTCGAGGCCCATAAAAAGGGCACGGAGATCGGGAGGAGCCAGCTGGTGCAAGGTCAAAGGTAAAACAAAAAATGGAAATCGAAATGTGACATCACAGCCAAGCGGGTAAGTGATTGGCTGGTGGATTGGTGAATATTTTTCTTTTTCTTTTCTGTAGGAAACCTTTGACATTGTTGTAAATAGGATCTGCAAGTAAATATATCTGATCTTTAATATCTAAGGAGAGCCAGTTAATTAAATCGGCTGTTTGCTGAGCAGTGGCTGGGTGTGTTGTGCTAAGGTTTAGAGTTTATTTTTGTTGATAGTTCCGAGTATAACTAGAGGGATGGCAGGGCAGCTCAGTCCCGTGGATTGCACATCCTGTGGCATGTGGGAAATCCTGGACGCTTCGCGCAGCCAGGGGCGACATGTGCAGGAGGTGTCTCCAACTGCACCAAGTCGAGCTCCGTGTTTTGGAGCTTGAGCGGCAGCTGGGGTCACTGCGGTGCATCCACGAGACTGAGAGCTACATGATAGCATGTTTCTAGAGACAGTCACCCCGCAGCTGAAGAGTGTGCAGGCAGAGAGGGAGTGGGTCCTCCGCCAGACAGAAGAGGAGGACTAGGCAGGTAGTGCAGGAGTCCCATGAGTCCATCTCTCTCTCCAACCGGTACTCTGTTCTGAGTACCGGTGGGGGCGATGGTGGCTCTGGGGAGTGCAGCCTGAGCCAAGTCCACGGCACCACGGGTGGCTCAGCTGCACAGGGGGGAGGAAAAAGAATGGAAGAGCTAAAGTGGTAGGGGATTCGCTAGTCAGGGGAGCAGACAGGCGTTTCTGCGGCCGCAGACGTGACTCCAGGATGGTATGTTGCCTCCCTGGTGCCAGGGTCAAGGATGTTACTGAGCGGCTGCAGGGCATTCTGGGGGGAAATGGTGAACAGCCAGAGGTCGTGGTCCACATCGGTACCAATGTCATAGGCAGGAAGAGGGATGAGGTCCTGCAGGCAGAGTTTAGGGAGCTAGGCGAGAGATTAAAAAGCAGGACCTCAAAGGTAGTAATCTCCAGATTACTCCCAGTGCCATGAGCTAGTGAGTAGAGAAAGAGGAGGATAAAGCAGATGAATACATGGCTGGAGAGCTTTAGTTTCCTGAGGCATTGGGACCACTTCTGGGGGAGGTGGGACCTGTACAAGCCGGACGGGTTGCACCTCAACAGAGCCGGTACCAATATCCCCGCAGGGGGGTTTGCTAGTGCTGTTGGGGAGAGTTTAACCTAGCTTGGCAGGGGGATGGAAACCTGAAAATAGATTCAGAAGGGAGGGGAGTAAAGCTGGAATTAGAAAGCAAAACTAAAGGTGAGTTTGAAGGAGAGAGGAAACAAACAGGAAAAAAGGGTAAAAAAAACAAATGGAAAGACACTTTGTCTAAATGCACATAGCATTTGTAACAAGCAGTATGTAATGGAACCAACCAGGGGGCAGGCTATCTTAGATCTGGTCCTGTGTAATGTGACAGGATTAATAAACAATCTCCTAGTAAAGGATCCCTTCGAAATGAGTGATCACAGCATGATTGAATTTCAAATTCAGATGGAGAAAGTTGGATCTCTAACCCGCGTACTAAGCTTAAATAAAGAAGACTATGAAGGTATGAGGGCAGAGTTGGCTAAAGTGGACTGGGAAAATAGATTAAAGTGTAGGATGGTTGATGAACAGTGGTGTACATTTAAGGAGATATTTCACAACTCTCAAGAAAAATATATTCCAGTGTGGAGGAAAGGTGTAAGAGAAAAGATAGCCATCCGTGGATAACTAAAGAAATAAAGGACGGTATCCAATTAAAAACAAGGGCATACAAAGTGGCCAAAACTAGTGGGAGGACAGAAGACTGGGAAGCTTTTAAAAGCCAGCAAAGAACTACTAAAAAAATGATTAAGAAAGGGAAGATAGACTATAAAAGTAAACTAGCACAAAATATAAAACTGATAGCAAGAGTTTCTAGAGGTATATAAAAAGGAAAAGAGTAAATGTTGGTCCTTCAGAGGACGAGACCGGGGAACTAGTAATGGAGAACATGGAGATGGCAGAAACTCTGAACAAATATTTTGTATCAGTCTTTACGTTAGAGGACACTAACAATATTCCAACAGTGGATAGTCAAGGGGCTATATGGGGGGAGGAACTTAACACAATCACAATCATGAAGGAGGTGGTACTCAGTAAGATTTTGGCCCCAAGTTTCCACACGCGGCGAAAAAGGTGCCCCTCAGAGCTGGGCGCCTGTTTTTCGTGCCGAAAACGGCACCTGAAAAAATAACGCGATATTCCAAGGAGCTCGATGTCTGCTTGGCGCGGCGCACAGGGGGCGGAGCCTACCACTCGCGCTGATTTTGTAAGTAGGAGGGATGCGGGTACAATTTAAATGAGGCTTCTTGTTGCCGGCAACCCTGCGCGTGCGCGATGGAGCTTTCGCGCACGCGCAGTCTGAAGTAAACATTGGCACTTGGCCATTTTTAAAAGTGCTGCAGAAAAAGTGAAGATTTGTTTCTTGGACCCCTGCAAAGGCTTGTATTTTAATTTTCTTGATATTTCTGTGTGTGAGGGAGTGCTTTTAGCAACACTGCTGAATAAATCACCTGCTGAAATCAGTGAGTTCAGCTTTTCACTGCTAAACTTGCAGAACCAGTGCCTGCAAATTAAGGACTGTGTGTTTGGAGAAATAAAAGTGCCAATTCAACTTTGCAATGGACCAACTTTCACCAAGAACAAAGAATTTCTTGCATGAGGAAGCAAACCATTGCATAATATGTGGTGCACCCATTCTGCAAATTTAAATATAAAGATGTCGATGTGGCTGCCTCTCCCTGTCCAAATGGCCTCAGTCAGTCCCCCTCACAGCTCGAAGGCTGCTGCTGCTCCCGGCCAGCCACTGACGCCGCTGCAATCCCATGGCCGAATGGCCTCAAGTCCGTCCGGGTGCTGCATCTTCGCGGGGAATGAAGGCCTGCCTCAAGCACCAAGGCTGCTTGCTGCCTGCCCCCGAGACCGACGCCACACCGCTGCCTGAAAGGCCTGCCTGAAGCACTTTCACACAGGTAGGAACATGGTTTATTTGATCTTTTCTTTGCTTATAAATTTTTATTCAGGTTGGATTTATTTGGATAATATTTGTATAAGTATAACTAAGGATTTATTGTAGAATTTAATTACTTCCCTTCCCCCCCCTCTCGTTTCCGACGCCTAATTTGTAACCTGCGCCTGATTTTTTTTAAAGTGTGGACAAGGTTTTTTCAAGCGTACAAAAATCTTCACTTGCTCCATTCTAAGTTAGTTTGGAGTACGTTTTCACTGTGGAAACTTTCAAATCAGGCGTCAGTGGCCGGACACACCCCCTTTTGAAAAAAAAAATTCAGTTCCAAAGTGAAACTGTTCTACCTGACTAGAACTGCAGAAAACTAAATGTGGAGAATTCCGATTTCTAAGATACTCCATTCTACACCAGTTGCTCCTAAAAATCAGGAGCAAATCATGTGCAAACTTGGGGCCAATGGGACTAAAGGCAGATAAATCCCCTGGACCTGAAGGCTTGCATCCTGGGGTCTTAAGAGAAGTAGCGGCAGGGATTGTGGATGCATTGGCTGTAATTTACCAAAATTCCTTGGATTCTGGGGAGGTCCCAGCAGATTGAAAATGCCCCTATTTAAAAAAGGAGGCAGACAAAAAGCAGGAAACTATAGACCAGTTAGCCTAACATCTGTGGTTGGAAAAATGTTGGAGTCCATTATTAAAGAAGCAGCAGCAGGACATTTGGATAAGTATAATTCAGTCAGGCAGAGTCAGCATGGATTTATGAAGGGGAAGTCATGTTTGACAAATTTGCTGGCGTTCTTTGAGGATGTAATGAACAGGGTGGATAACAGGGAATCAGTGAATGTGGTGTATTTGGACTTCCAGAAGGCATTTGACAAGGAGCCATATAAAAGATTACTGCACAAGATAACATTTCACGGGGTTGGGGGTAATATATTATAATGGATAGAGGATTAGCTAATTAACAGAGAACAGAGAGTCGGGATAAATGGCAACCAGTAACTAGTGGGGTGCCGCAGGGATCAGTGCTGGGACTCCAACTATTTACAATCTACATTAATGATTTGGAAGAAGGGACTTTGTATCGTCAGCCATGTTTGCTGACGATACAAAGATGGGAGGAAATGCAATGTGTGAGGAGGACACAAAAAATCTACAAAAGGATAGACAGGCTAAGTGAGTGGGCAAAAATTTGACAGGTGGATTATAATGTTGGAAAGTGTGAGGTCATGCACTTTGGCAGAAAAAAATTAAAGAGCAAGATATTATTTAAATGGAGAAAGATTGCAAAGTGCTGCAGTACAGCGGGACCTGGGGGTACTTGTACATGAAACACAAAAGGATAGTCTGCATGTACAGCAAGTGATCAGGCACGCCAATGGTATCTTAGCCTTTATTGCAAAGGGGATGGAGTATAAAAGCAGGGAAGTCTTGCTACAGCTATACAAGGTATTGGTGAGGTCACACCTGGAATAGTGTGCAGTTTTGGTTTCCATATTTACGAAAGGATATACTTGCTTTGGAGGCTGTTCAGAGAAGGTTCACTAGGTTGAGGGGTTTGACTTATGAGGAAAGGTTGAGTAGGTTGGGCCTCTAACTCATTGGAATTCAGAAGAATGAGAGGTGATCTTATCGAAACGTATAAGATGATGAGGGGGCTTGACAAGGTGGATGCCGAGAGGATGTTTCCACTGATAGAGGAAACTAAAACTAGAGGGCGTGATCTTAGAATATGGGTCCACCCATTTAAAATAGAGATGAGGAGGAATTTCTTCTCAGAAGGTTGTAAATCTGTGGAATTTGCTGTCTCAGAGAACTGTGGAAGCTGGGACATTGAATAAATTTAAGACAGAAATAGATAGTTTCTTAAACGATAAGGGGATAAGGGGTCATGGGGAGCAAGCGGGGAAGTGGAGGTGAGTCCATAATCAGATCAGCCATGATCTTATTGAATGGCAGAGCAGGCTCGAGGAGCTGTATGGCCTACTCCAATTCCTATTTCTTATGTTCTTATAAGTTAACCCCCTCATCTCCGGAATCAACCTAGTGCACCTTCTCTGAACAGCCTCTAATGCAAGTATATCCTTCCTTAAATACGGAGACCAAAACTGTATGCAGTACTCCAGGTGTGGCCTCACCAATACCCTGTACAGTTGTAGCAGGACTTCTCTGCTTTTATACTCTATTCCCCTTGCAATAAAGGCCAACGTTCCATTTGCCTTCCTGATTACTTGCTGTATCTACATACTAACTTTTTGTGTTTCATGCACAAGGATCCCCAGGCCTCTGTACTACAGCACTTTGTAATTTTTCTCCATTTAAATTATAATTTGCTTTTCTATTTTTTCTGCCAAAGTGGATAACCTCACATTTTCCCATATTATACTGCATCTGACAAATTTTTGCCCACTCACTTAGCCTGTCTATATCCCTTTGCAGGTTTTTTGTGTCCGCCTCACAATTTGCTTTCCCACCCATCTTTGTATCATTTGCAAACTTGGCTACATTATACTCGGTCCCTTCATCCAAGTCATTGATATAGATTGTAAATAGTTGAGGCCCCAGCACCAATCCCTGCGGCACCCCACTAGTTACTGTTTGCGAACCAGAAAATGACCCATTTATCCCGACTCTCTGTTTTCTGTTAGTTAGCTAATCCTCTATCCATGCTAATATATTACCCCCAATCCTGTGACCTTTTATCTTGTGCAGTAACCTTTTATGTGGCACCTTATCAAATGCCTTCTGGAAATCCAAATACACCATATTCACTGGTTCCCCCTTATCCAGCCTGCTCATTGCATCCTCAAAGAACTCTAGCAAATTTGTCAAATATGATTTTCCTTTCATAAAACCATGCTGACTCTGCTTGATTGAATTATGCTTTTCCAATTGTCCCGCTACTGCTTCCTTAATAATGGACTCCAGCATTTTCCCAATAACATGTGTTAGGCTAACTGGTCTATAGTCTCCTGCCTTTTGTCTGCCCCCTTATTATTCCTTGTCTCCACCCAAACTGATTCAACATCTTGATCTTCTGAGCCAATATCGTTTCTCACGAACGCACTGATCTCATCCTTTATTGACAGTGCTACCCTACCTCCTTTTCCTTTCTGTCTGTCCTTCCGAATTGTCAAATACCCCTGAATATTTAGTTCCCAGTTCAGGTCACCTTGCAGCCACGTCTCTGTAATGGCTATCAGATCATACCCATTTGTATCTATTTATGCTGTCAACTCATCTATTTTGTTGCGAATGCTGCGCGCATTCAGATAAAGCGCTTTTAAATTTGTTTTTTAACCATTTTTGCCTCCTTTGACCCCACTTCCTGATGTTTATACATTCTGTCCCTTCCTGGCACGCTCTGGTTTTCATTTCCCCCAGTGCTACTCTGCTCTATTGCCTTCTCCTTGTTCTTTGATTTTTTACATTTTCGCTCACCTGAATTAGTTTAAAGCTAATTCGTGGGGAAAGCAATAGGGGCTGAGAGAGAGAATGGGGAGAAGGCAGTATTCAGGGTGTGAGGAGCAGATGTGAAGGAGAAGGGCTAGGCGACGGGATGGAATGAAGGGGGGAGGGTGCGGAACAGGAGAAATGGGGAGAGGTAGGGTGAGTCAGAGAGGATAGAAGGCAACAGGTGAGCGACGAGCAGAAGAGGGTGCAGGAGAGGAACTTCTAAACATCTATAAAGAACAAATCAACAGTGAGCAATAATAGAAATGAACTGCAGCCGATCAAATCATTCAAAATACTTCCAAAAATCCTTACTAGCTCAGGAATATATGACTGGAACTAAGGTTTGTATTGCAGATTCAAGTCTGCCTTCTCATGCCTTCTTCGGTTCAGTTGGTCCCATAAGTTGTCTTGAGTGTGGTACATGATTAAATGTCGACTCACATTGCCCTGTATCGACTTGCACAATGGTGTAATATCTAAGTGTAACTGTGTCCTGTACAATGGCCTGTGACCTGAATTGAATAAGTGCGTCTTTCACACATGTACTCATTTAATCTTATGAAAGTGCAGACCGAGCAAACACTTGGTGAGATAGGACTTGAAATGAAACAAATCAACTGCTTTATTTCACACAAAGAACAGCAGTTACGATCAGGCTCACTTCATTCAATCACTACAACTTAGCTTCCCATAATAAAATGAAATAAAGATTACATAAGATATACAGTACAGAAACAGGCCATTCAGCTCAACCAGTCTATGCCGATGTTTATGCCCCACTGAAGCCTCTTCCCGTCTTTCCTCATCTAAATCTAGCAGCATAACCCTCTATTCCCTTCTCCTTGATATGCTTGTCTAGCCTCCCCTTAAATGTATCTATATTATTCCCTTCAACCACTCCCTGTGGTAGCGAGTTTCACATTCTCACCACTCTTTGGGTAAAGAATTTCTTCTGAATTCCCTATTGGATTTCTTGGTGACTATCTTATATTGATGACCTCTAGAATGGATACAGAGAAACATTCCCTGTATCCACTCTATCAAAACCGTTCATAATTTTAAAGACCTCTATTAGGTCATCCCTCACAGCCTTCTTTTTTCAAGAGCAAAGAGACCCAGTCTGTTCATCCTTTCCTGATATGTATACCCTTGCATGTCTGGTATCATCCTTGTAAATCTTCTCTGCACCATCTCCAGTGTCTTTATATAATATGGCAACCAGAACTGTACGCAGTACTCTAAGGGGCTAAAATTCAGGGTCCAGGTAAGACCCGTGACTGCCGTTTTGCAGCGGCCATGCACCAGAATTGAGTGGCCTCTGCATTGCATTCCATTGGCTGCCATGACCCAAATTAAACTTTTCGGCCTGTCTCCACTTCTGTCCCGCTGCTGCCGACCACTCCAAGCACGTCATCAAATCGCACACGGCCGATCTCCCGCACCTCCAGCACATTCTGTCCCAAATTTACCGTCAAAAATCTTTGCTGCGCTATGCAGTGCCCCCGACAGCTTTTTCTGTCGGTGCACCTTATTCTGTGTGTGCGTGACACGGCAATGCGGTGGCCCTTCAAGGGGAAGGCGCACTGCCGTGGCCGCCATGTTTTTATTTTTGCCGGCTGACTTCCCGATCGGCTGGCCAATTACAGCTCCAGGTTCACCGGGCCGCCAACAGGCAGCCTGGCACCCCCTCGAGTGCCGGGCCGCTGGCCCAGCCGAAACCCTCCCTGGTGGCCCAGTGGCGGAACCTGCAGTATCACTGATTCTCTCCCCTTTAAATGAAGGGAGAGAAGTAGAGACGCATACGCGCAGTGGTGTCACCACCTCTCTGCCGCTCACCAGGACTTACTGCCGCAATTCTGCCCCCATTGTGACGGACTTCCGGTCCAATGCGAAAAAAAGTTCAAAGTGCAGAAAATTGATCGGAAGGCCGCTTCACCACACCCGACGGTAAAAACCGGTTAAAAATCACAACTTTCTGGCGTACCTGAATTTCGGCCCCTATGTATGGTCTAACCAAGGTTCAACACAGATTTAGCAGAACTTACCTCTTTTTCAATTCTATTCCTCTCGAAATAAACCCTAGTGCTTGGTTTGCTTTTTTCTGGCCTTACTAACTTGTGTCGCAATGTTTCGTGATTTGTGTATTTGTACTCCAATATCCCTTTGTTCCTCTACCCCACCCAGACTCGTACCCTCCAAGTAATAAGTGACCTCCCTATTCTTGCTATCAAAATGTAATACCTCACATTTATCTGCGTTTTGAACTTAATTTGCCAATATGTCCAGCCTGCAAGTTTATTAATGTTTTCCTGTAATTTGTTGTAGTTCTCCTCAGTATCCACTCTCCCCTCGCCCAACACACAATTTGGTGCCATCTGCAAATTTAGAAATTGTGTTTTTGATTCCAAAGTCTAAATCATTAATATAAATTGTGAACAACAGTGGTCCCAGCACTGATACTTGTGGAACACCACTACCCACCTTCTGTCACTGTGAATAGCTACCCTTTACCCCTAATCTCTGCTTTCTGTCTTGAAGCCAGCTAGCTATCCATTCTGCTACTTGTCCCCTGATTCCACATTCTCTAACCTTGTTCATCAGTCTATTATGGGGTACCTTTTCGAAGGCCTTTTGAAAATCTAGATAAATAATATCTACTGCATTACTATTGTCTACTCTCTCTGTTATCTCTTCAAAGAATTCAATGAGGTTGGTCAAGCAAGACTCACCCTTCTAAATCCATGCTGACTATTCATTGCTATATTTTTGGTTTCTAAATGTTCCTCTATTTTCTCCTTTAGTAGGGATTCCAGTATGTTTCCTACCACCGATATTAAGCTGGCTAGTCTATAATTCCCTGGACATGTTCCATCCCCGTTCTTAAAAATAGGCATTATGTTAGCTATCCACCAAGTTTTTTCTAACAAATTATTAAATATGTGTAATAATGCCTCTGCTATCTCTTCCCTAGATTCATTTAAAATGCGTGGATGCCATCGATCTGGACCAGGGATTTTATCCTCTTTGAGTTTGATTAGTTTATTTAATATATCCCCTCTTTTTATTTTAAATGCACTTATCTCATTTCTAATCTCATCATCCAATGTTGTGTCTACCTGTTCTATCTCCCTGGTAAATACTGATGCAAAATTATTATTTAATATTTTTGCTACCTCTCTATCATTACCTGTGGTATTATCCTGTCTATCCCTTAATGTCCTTATTCCCATCCCAACCTTCCTTTCTTATTGATGTGTCTGTAAAATGTTTTACTATTTTGTTTTATGCTCCTTGATAATTTAATTTCATAGTTCCTCTTTGCCTTCCTACTTGTTTTTTTGACTTCTCTTCTAATCTCTTCATATTCTCCCTTATCATGCTCTCTCCTGCCATCTATGTACTTAATGTATGCCTTTTTCCTTAACCTCAATTGTTCCCTTACGGCTTTATTCATGCATGGAATCTCATTAGTGTTTAGTATGTTCTTTTTAGCTGAATATATTGTTCCTGTACTCTGTTGAGTACCCTTTTAAATGTTTCCCATTGCTGTTCTACATCGTTGTTTGCCAATATTGTTGCCCATTTTATTTTACAAAGTTCTATTATCAGCCCCTCAAAATCAGCTTTTCTCCAATCTGTTGCCCTGGTTTTCATCATCCATAGGTCAAAAGAGTATTATATTATGGTCACTATTGCCTACATGTTCCCCTACTTTTACTTCTCTTATCTGCTCTGGTTCATTTTCCATTACTAGATCCAATAACGAATCCTCCCTTGTTGGGCTTTTTACAATTGGGTTAGAAAGAAGTCCTGCACACATTGTAGGAACTCTATTCCCCTTATCCCCTTTACCTACCTTTTCAATCCAATTAATATCAGGGTAATCCATGATTATTATTCTATGTTTTTTACTAATTTCCCTAATTTGTCTGCATATTTCTTCCTCCACCTCCCTTCCACTATTAGGTGGTCTGTAGACTACGCCTATTAGTGAGATTTATCCTTTGTTATCTTTTATCTCTATCCATATATATTCTATTTTTGTCTTGCTGAAAGCTGTGTCGCTTTTTTCTACTGTCATTATGTTATCCCTAATAAGTACAGCTGCTCCACCTCCCCTTTCCCCCCCTCTATCTTTTCTAAATAGGTTATACACTGCAATGTTTAATTCCCAGTCCTGATTTTTCTGTAGCCATGTCTCAGTAATCCCTACTATGTCTGGTTCCTCACAATGCATGATTGCCTTCAGTTCCCCTGTTTTATTACAGACACTGTGTGCATTGCTGTACAGATTTACTATACAGATTAACTCATTTTTAAACGATTTCCTCTCACTTTATGTATAACCATCTTTTTAGACTCTTGTTCTATAACTCTATTTATTCCCTTGCCATCAATGTCCTTCCTTACTCTATTTTCCTGTTTTGTTTATGTTTAGGCTGGTTACATTTCTTATAGATCCCTCCCCCCATCTTACTAGTTTAAAGCCTTTGCCACCTCCCTATTTACCCTTAAAGAATACACCAGGCTTCCTGGTCTCAACTTAAAGCAGGATAATTTCTGATTATTCTCTCCTGTACTCCAACCTGCTCACAGCCTTTTGTTTCCTAACTGTCTCACAGCATTCTGTTTCAAAATCTTCTGTTTGACTATGTATCTCTAACCTGTATCAATTGTTGTTCACATACAATATAAAATATGTTCAACTATTTAAATCTGAGATAATTTTTCTAAAAAAACAGGGCATCATATTGAAAAGAGTTTTACAGCATGTTACATGTGACAAAGGAAGATTTCAACAATGACAAATTTAAAAATGAAAAGTTTATATTATGTAATACATTCTGAATAGTGACAGAAACTTTTTTTTTAAATTTCTTACACTGGGAAATCAAAAGTAACTGTTCATATAATCAGATTTTTTTAATGTATTAGCAATATTTGTGTATCAATCTGCAATTTATAAGGAAAAAATATTTTCAAGGAGCTAATTTAAAAAATTTCTCACTTCACTGTCTCTAGGAAGATCTCACACAAACCTCTTTCTAAATTTTTTCATTGAAGATGTGCGTCCCTGCCCCATCGCCACAGCCCTTCCCTTGCAAGAGCACAAGGTCACCGTGAACCATGCTGAGAAAAGCTGCTAGTTACTGTTAATAATTGCGAGTTGTTAATGGTGAACATACCTGTTATAAACCAAAATCAGAACAAGCCTATCCCAGTTCAATACACCTTTCTGGCTCTGTCCAAATTCTGGATTGTCAAAAAAAAAGACTTAAAATACCCTTAACATAACAAGCAGCATATCTGCTTGATGTAACTAGACATTAGTATTATGCTTTCAAGATTCAATGCTTTTTTTTCATAACTAAGGACTAGTATTGGCAATGAAAAGATTCAATAGTGCTCTAAAACATTATTGTCTCAATAAGAATATTGACAGCTGAACCCAGGATGAGAAGGGGAAATCGGCTTTGTCCAAGGGAGTCAGGCTGCAGGGCCGTACCAGTTGTTCAGCAGCTGCTCTTCTGGTGGGAATTATACAGAAAAAATAAAAAAGAATCAATTCACTCCCATCTTGTGCTCAAGATCTTGCATTTCTGTATCAGCTCCTGTACACGTGCATTACACACTGGCTAAAACAAAACAACTCACTGCTCTCTAGCAAACACAAGAGAAGGTCTTTTTGACATTAATAAATGAGAGTGAATCTGTGCAATGCAACTTGTTCAAAGATGTTGATTTTAACCCAACCCATCCAGTGGGAACAGGGTGGGAGAGAGGATAAAATCGGTGTAACATTCCCACTGGAATCTTGCCGGCCACTATTTATATTCTACAGCTAACTGAAGTCGCAAACACACTCGCCAGAAAGAGGCGAGTGCCTCATGAATAAATTCAAATAGGAGTCTGATGATGTCCCTTGAATCTCGATTTTAATGGGACAGAATTCCAGGCTCGCGACAAACCCGCTGAGTAAACTTAGCCAGATTGGCTTCACGAACTGACTGACCATGAAAGAAGCTGAATTTAAATGCATACTCAACTGCAGGCACTCAGGTTATTCGGATCAGTGTGTCATGGTGAGTAGTATATTTACAAGACAGCTCTAAGTTTCCAGTTTGCTTCTTTCTTATTCCCCCCGCTCCCCAATTACATATCCTGGTTAAGCACTTATTGCCGATCAAGGGAGCTGTATTTGCTTCACTCCTTTAGATGTACAAAGAGTTGGAGGAAGAAGAGCAGCAGCAGAAACACCAGGACAAGCAACATTCTGACATTAGAATACAGCAATTTTATTTGGGGGGGGGGGGGGGTGGGAGGGGGGCAGGGGCAGGTAACTGCTCGTAGAAAACCTCCCCTAGCTCACAGGGCCCAGTGCTACTCTCTAGGATATCTCTCGGAGGAGCAGTGCAGGAAGAGGCTGCGTTTCACCAGGCAGGCTGTCGCTGATCTATGTGGCCTGTTGCAGCGGGACCTGCTGTCTACTAGACCAGGGGGTCATGCTTTGCCAGTGGCTGTCAAAGTCCATCGCCACCCTTAACGTGTTCACCACAGGCACCATCCAGGCTACTACAGGAGACATCACCCACATCTCCCAGTCTGCAGTGCACAGGTGCATCAAACAAGTGCCCACCTTGCCAGAGCACAACACTACTTTACCTTTGCGATGATGCCAACAGCAATGAGAGACCTCTGGCATTTGCAGCAGTGGCCCGTTTCCCTCATGTCCAGGGCATAAGAGACTGCACTCCGTCCAGTGAGCTGTCTCCTGGGCTATCCCCATCACCAGTATCTGTTGCTGCTCCCCAGTGCTGGGTACATCACCATATGTAAACACCTCTAAATCATTCTCTAACAGACAGGGTGCCAAACTCTGCTTAGGAGTGATGGGAGCTCATAACAGTGCTTCCTCAAAAAGATTCTCCTCCACTGAGGTGTCTTCTTCTGAGGGCTGTGGCTGTTAAAAAGGAAGTTGCGGAAAGAGAAAATGGAAAAGAGTTTGGATGGCATTAAGAGGCTAGACAGCAGCACATGGCAGGCATCATAATGCAGTATAGGTGTGTATTCAAGTTGCATGATTGTGCATTGTTCAAAGGTTCATGAATGGATGCAAATAATATTCAGGCACCCTGTTTAGATAAGCCTGCAGCCTTGAAATGTCCTATTCTGACAGCTCTGGATAGGCTACTGATTTCCAGCACTTGCTGCTCCAGTTCGAAGAGGTTGGTTATGTTGGCTGGTCTTCCCCCAATCTTGTGTTGTGCTCCGTCTTGACCTGCAAAGAGGAAGGAGTGCTAGTGAGCATCTCGTACAATGGAGTATAGATGTGTGGAGCTTCTGCTTGGTGTAAAAATGCTTAGAAAGAGAAGATTCCAAAGTAATCAGGATGGGGAGGTGTTGAATGGAAAGCGTATGTCTGGATTGTGAAGTGAAGAAGGAGCCCTGAGAGAAATTGGTGATTGTGCAAAGGCTAGCAAGTGAGAGGAGAATGGTGCCAGTGGCAACTGTGAAGGGAACAAGGAATGGGTGAGTGTGTGTTTGTAATGAGAATGAGAAATGGTATAGTATGGCCTTGTGCTGAGTGGTGAAGGATGTGATGGAGGGGAGGGGGTGGTTTAGTGATGGGGTGGAGGAAAAGGACTGTTGCCATGTGTTGTTGAAAGAGATGGAGAAATAAAGAGCTATACTCACCCTTGTTACTCGAGAGATCATTGAATCGCTTCATGCACTGTATCCTGGTCCTTGAGGATGATGCTCTGGAGCTGACAATTTCAGTAATCTCTCTCTGTGCCTGGTTGAATTGGTGTTTTGGGATCCTTCTCCCGTTGACTGAAAAGAATATTTGCCTCCTAGCCCTGACCTCTTCCAGCAGGACCTGCAGGGAGGCTTCAGAGAACCTGGGGTCCTGTCTGCGGCTCATCCTGAAGCTGTTCCTTCCTAGAAATCAGGCAAAAGGTAATGCAACCTCGCTTTAAGAGGTGCATTGCCGCTTTAAATAGACCTTTGGCTGACCCGCCGGAAATTGCGCTGACAAAGTGGCCAGGTTTTCCCAGCGTGTCCGCAATTCGGATGGGAAAAACACCCATGAAATTTGAATGAGGCCCAGAAGTTAAAATATGTTTAAACTTCTAATGGGCATGTTTTCAGGGGCAACGGTTGAGTTTCGAACTCACTCCATTAAACACACACCCAAAACCCACCCGGAATTAAAATCAGGGTCAAAGTTTTAACTAACTTGTGGAGGATGAACCCGCAGTCCAAAGTCACTGAAGTGGACATATCAAAAAGTGGTCTAGAATGCAGCTGTTAAATGGTTCATAGTATAGGCACACATACCACCGCACACCAGAGCTAAGCAGCCAAACTCACCATCCAGGGCTTGTTGCAGAAGCTGTAGACAGATTGGAGAGAATTGAGCGAAAGCACTCTGCCGTACTGCAAGCCGATGACGAGGTTGCGGTAGTCCTCTCCATGGGCCATGTTATACACATGCTGGCGAATGACAACAAAGTCTGGTTTGAATGATCTGCAACAAGATCAGAAAGAAGCTTGATCAGTGAAATTCACAAATAGAAGTTTGTCTTAGAAATAAACACACTTCTATTTTTGACAGGAAGAAAGTTATGCAGAAATGACAAAATAATGCTCCGAATGCTTTGCAGGAAGAAGTCATGTCTCCACAAAAGCTTTAGAGGAGCAGATAACTGAGGGGACTAACAGGAGGGCAACAATATTAGGGGTCAGGTGATGTCTTCTTCAGCAGCACCTCCCAAACTCACGACTTCTACCACCTAGAAGAACAAGGGCAGCAGGTGCATGGGAACACCATCACCTGCAAGTTCCTCTCCAAGTTACACATCATCCTGATTTGGAAGTATATTGCTGTTCCTTCATTGTCACTCGGTCAACATCCTGGAACTCCCTCCATAACAGCACTGTGGGAGTACCTTCACCACATGGACTGCAGCAGTCCAAGAAGTGGCTCATCACCACCTTCTCAAGGACGATTAAAGATGGCCAATAAATGCTGGCCAGCGACGTCCGCATCCCAGGAACAAATGTTTTAAAATGTTGTGAACCACAAAGGCAAAATCAGGTTATTCTCATCCCAAAACTGGTTTATAGTCATCAATTTCCTCCTGATCATGTGCTGTTATATACTATGTAGGATTAAAGAGGGATTGCTAGTTAAAGCACATATAATTGGAGACAGTCTCATGACACGTGTAAGAAACAGGTCGGGAGGTGGGAGGCAGAGATTTGGCAATAAAGGGACATTTCTGGATTGGTAAGCAGTGACAAGTGTTGTCTCTCAGGGATTGGTGCTGGAACTATATCGCTTGGATTTGGCAATGGAAGGAAGTATATCCAAGATGCAGATGCAGAATTAATTGAAGTGTTTAGTTGGCATGTAAGGGCATTCCTCTGAAGTAAGAATATTAAAAGGAAAGCTGAGTAAAACATTAGGGCTGAAGAACAGGCTAGGGTGTGTGGACCAAATAAGGGATTGCTAAGGTTCAGCCCAAGCTGATCAGAGAGAGCCAGCATGGATTTGCGAAAGGCAGGTCATAGCTGACAAACCTGATTGAATTTTTAGAAGAGGTGACTATAGTAGTGGACAGTGGAATGTTTATGAATGTTAATTTTATGGACTTCCAGAAGACATTCGATTAAATCCCTCATAAGAAATTGTTAAATAATGTTGAAGCCCATGGAATTGAAGGCAAATTATTGACCTGGTTAGTAAATTGGTTGAGCAGCAGGATATTGGGCAGGTACTCTACTTGGCAGGATGTGACTAGTGGTGTTCCACGGGGATCTGTGTTGGGGCCTCAACTATTCAGTTTTTATTAACTACTTAGATGATGGCATAGAAAGCCACATAGACAAATCTGCAGTTGATACAAAGATAGACAACAGTGTAAATGAAAGCATAAAATTACAAAGAGATATTATTAGATTAAGTGAATGGGCAAAACGATGGCAAATGGATTTCAATGTAGGCAAAGGTGAGGTCATCCACTTTGGACCTAAAACTGATAGAACAGGATACTTTCTAAATGGTAAAAAACTAAAAACAGTGGAAGCCCAAAGAGACTCAGGGGTTCAGGTACATAGATCATTAAAATGTAATGAACAGGTACAACAAATAATCAACGAGGTCAATGGAGTGCTGGCCTTTATATCTAGGGGACTAGAATACAAGGGGGTAGAAGTTATGCTACAGCTATACAAGACCCTGGTTAGACCATACCTGGAGTACTATGAGCAGTTTTGGGCTCCACACCTTAGGAAGGATATATTGGCCCTGGAGGGAGGTTTACCAGAATGACACTCAGACTCCAGGGGTTAAATTACGAGGAGAGATTACACAAATTAGGGTTGTATTCCCTAGAGTTTAGAAGGTTATGGAGTGCTTTGATCAAAATTGTCACGATATTAAAGACAACAGATAGGATAGATAGAGAGAAACTATTTCTGCTGGTTGGAAAGTCTAAGATTAGTGGGCATAGTCTAAAAATTAGAACCAGACCTTACAGGAGTGAAATTAGGAAACACTTCTATACACAAAGGGTGGTAGAAGTTTGGAACACTCTTCCGCAAATGGCAATTGATGCTAGATCATGGATTTTGGTCGCAGATCAGCCATGATCTCATTGAATGGCGGAACAGGCATGAGGGGCTAAATGGCCTACTCCTGTTCATATGTTCCTGTAAGACAAGGCAGGCAATTGCAATTAAAAATATATAGCTGCCATGTCTAACAAAAATAGCAAAGCGGGCTCGATCAGCTGAATGACCTACTCCTGTTCCTGTATTTTTTGGAATGCATGTATGTTTCTAATACTTCTGGTCTTCCCTTTTAACTTCCCTTTCATGCCATCGAACTGCTGGTCACAATGCTATCAGCACTCATGATTATCAATGTGTGTCCCAGTGAAGCATCCAAGTGAAAGGCTCAGCACTGAAGTGAAATCGGAGTCAAGTTCTTCAGGCCTACCACAGGAATCTTGCTTGGGGGCTGCACAGGGAACTCCCTTTAAAAATTACAAATATTGCCAGAGCTGTGGTTACAGGCCATCTAGGAGCTGATGTTCAATATAGACTTCTACAACATCATGTCATTCCGCTCCAGTGAAGTTATGGCGAGGCACAGTAGGTTAAGAACACTGGAGTGGAACCAGACAGCAGTGAATTCCTTTCTTTTAAATAAAAATATTGCCCCCAAAATCCCTGGGCCTGAGAGAATGGAACCAGGAATGACATCAAGTGCGGCGTAGCATCTGGAACAGAACCCAATTCTACAAGGTCTCAGCCCTTGTTTTAACACCCTGAAATTCCAATAGCAAGGAGCAGGCACTTTGTGTCTCCTTCCATCCCAACATCATCAAAAGAGGCAGGACTGGTGGGATGATGTCCCCCACCAGACATTCCAGCTGTGTTGTCTTTACTGCAGCCAACTTAAAGTCCATCTGCAAGAAGCTGGAGTTGGGGCCGAATGCTGGTTTCTTAACAGCAATCAATCAGAGCACAATCGACTATTGTTAGGAAAACAGCTCCACCGAGTCTGCAAGAATTTAAAAAAAAAAAGAGCTCTTCAGCGAAAACAACCAGCTCTCCCACCAATGCAGTGGCAAGACGCGGCTATGGCACTCCTGACCTCCCCATGAGGTAGATGCCGAGAGAGTGCCATAAATGGTGTGGGTCCCTTTTATGTCAATGGCCCAATCCCTGGGATTTGCACAGGGTCAATCAAAAGCCAGACTGGCAGCTGGAAGTTCAGCACACCACAGTTCTAGTGGTGGGCTGGGTCTCCATGAGTTTCAGGAGCATTATTTCTACATTTCTAACTTCTCTCCTATCAACCCTCATACTCTCGGAACTCATCTTCTCCATGAAACCCACCTCTTGCTCTCTTGACCCTATTCCCACTAAACTGCAAATCACTGAACTTCTCTTCCCGGTCCTTACATTACCTGATATTGTAACTGGTTCCCTCTCCTCAGGTACTGTCACCCTCAAATCTGCTATCATCATTCCTCCCCTCAAAACCACTCTCGATCCCTGTCCTTGCAAACTTGCGGACCATAAGTTTAAGACAGAAATAGACAGTTTCTTAAACGATAAGGGGATAAGGGGTTATGGGGTGCGGGCGGGGAAGTGGAGCCGAGTCCATGGTCAGATCAGCCATGATCTTATTGAATGGCGGAGCAGGCTCGAGGGGCCGTATGGCCTACTCCTGTTCTTATGTTCTTATCTCCATCCTCCCTTTTATCTCCGCAGTCTTTGAATGTATTGTCGCCTCCCAAATCCATGCCCATTTTTCTCGTGACTCCATATGTACATAAGAATCTCTTCACTCAGCTCCCTGCCACAAGTCAGAAATTACATCCTCTGTGACTGTAACCATGGTGCACTAACCCACTGCGTCCTTTTTGATCTCTCTGCAGTCTTTGACACATCAACATCTCAGCTGAGTGAGACTGCCCTCGCTTGATGCCACTTTTACCGATCCAATCTTTACCAGAGCATCTTCAGCAATGGCTTTTCTTCCTGCCACCAAGCCATTGTCTCTGAAGTCCCTCCAGTATCTATCCTCACCCTCCTCCTCTTCATCATCTACATTATCTCTGAAGTCCCTCCAGTATCTATCCTTGCCCCCCGCCTCACCTCCCCACCCTTCATCATCTACATGCTGCCCTACAGCGACATCATCCAAAAACCTGCAGAAGTCTGTAGTGAGCCTAACACTTCTGATCAGACAGTCTGAGAGGATCAGATTTCAAGGCCAAGGAGGCCACAAAACTGGTGCTCTCTTCCTTTTGCAACCTTTTAATTGTAGTGCAGGCCGTGTGCCTTATGGATGTTGTTCTCCAGCAGCAACTAGAGGCTCTGCAGATGATGGCAAGTTCCTCAGCTGCAGGCCTCTCATGCTACAGCTGCACATCTATTTCTGCCCCTGTTTCCCAGTACAAGGCCCTGCCAGTGGATGAGTCTGCACTAGATCACAGCCCAGCCCACCATACTGGGGGTTGTGAGGCCTGGGCAGGCAGAGCTACTTCAGGTGCCCTCCTCTCAAGCACCCACACAAGGGAGAGGCCAGGAAAATTAGCTGCGTACCTTCCATCCCATGTGAATTTCATCCAAAAGTAAAAGAAATCAAATGTGTATCTCACAGCTGTGTCAGGCTGTCAAACAGTGAGGATGCTTGCTAGTTCAGGGTAAGTCTCCGGTCTTCTCTGAAGTTAAAGCATGGAATATAGCAAAATAAAAGGTGACTTCCATTGCAGAAATAACTTTTGCAACCTAACACAAGGGTTTCCTGAACTTCTTTCAGATGTGACACAATATTTGAATAAATTACCAAGCACTTTAATTTGATCGATTTCAGGGCAAAACCAACCATTTGTGGCAGTTAAGTTCCACTTGCTTTGAAATCATGCTTGCACATGAATAATTCCTTTTGTATACCAGAAGAAATGCGTATTTTCTGCAACCTGGGAAAATCAAGCTAGCTGGAACCAAAATTAAGGTGACCAATCACATCTCAAAAATAGGTATTAGAGCAGAGATGTTCCGATTGGAGTTATTTAATGCTAGCAGCAGCCGATTACTACTGGTGTTAAAATAATCCTAATTGAAAATTACAAGCTTAAAAATACATACTGAGCGAGTGTTGTACTCATGGAATGCCAGCTTTCAGATGAGACGTTAAATCGAGGCCCCGTCTGCTCTCTCATGTGGATGTAAAAGATCCCGTGGCACTATTTGAAGAGGAGCAGTTGTACCAGTGTCTTGGCCAATATTCATCACTCAAACTGATTCCGTGATGTTGGTTATCAGATTATTATCGCATTGCTGTTTGTGGGACCTTACTGAACGCAAAATGTACTTCAGTGACTGTAAAGCGCTTTGGGGCATTCCTGTGGTCATGAAAGGAACTATAGAAATGCAAGTCCTTTAGTGAGGCGATCTGTATTAGGTGTGTGCTTCATCGAAGGGAGATAAGGGAGCTTTGCTGTCTACTATGAGGACCTGCAGTCACGCTCATCTGCCCGTACTGCTACTCTCTGTAGCTAAGGTGATCACCGCACTCAGCTTTTATGACACAGAATTATTTCAGGCTGCCATGGGGTATCTCTGTAATATCAGACAGGCTGCAGTACAGGGGTACATTTCTCTGGTGACTGGCACACATTACAGGAAAGCTGGGCATTCATCACCTTTAACATCACAGCAAGACAGCAGCGAGATAGGGCCATCTAGTTTCATGGGGTTACTGGCTTTCCTAAGGTGCAGGGTGCAATGAAGGTGTCCATGTTGCTTTGCAAGATCCAACAGAAAAGCCTCACAACTTCCTCAACAGGAAGGGCTTCCTCTCCCTGAAGGTACAGCTTGCGTGTGATAACAGACAAAGGGAACTGAGCGCTTCCATGGAGCACATGAGAGCACTATCAGGACCCATGTTACTTTGCTGAGTTTTAGTGCTCAATTGGTCTCCACCCTGCCCACAGATTCTGTTTACTGAATAATTGCAGCTCTTCAGGAGCACAGACTTCCGTGCCGCGGGGGAAGAACAGCTGCCACGCATCACATTTTGCAGCAATTACACGGCGCATAAATGCCACGATTGAACTTTTGCCAATTGATGATTCTGACGCCGTTTCAATTCCAAAGTTTTGACACCATTTACCAAACAAAAAGGTTTGCCGAACACTATGAAAATGATGCCCACTAACTCTTGAATTGAATCATCTATAGTACAGTTTATGCAGCCACTTTTCCCTAATCTCCAGCTACGCCAATTAAACCTAATAAAACTGAAACCATTAACATTTTGGAGCAGCTTCCATGACAATGGTTGAGATTGTCTTGGGGAATTACGCCATTGTATTAGTGCATCTACAGTGCAGGGACACTTGAGTGATGCTAAAGAAAGAGGAAATTGTGGAGTAAGCGAATTACGCCATTAATTATGCCACTCTATACTTACCTGCAACTTCTGCGCCATTCTGTCATTACACTCACTGTAGGTAATTATCATAACTCCGCCTCCATTAAAATCAACAGCGATCGCAAATTTCTTGCCTTTATACCAGTTTCCATAACCATGTAGATTGAAAAATAATGGCGCTGGTGGCCTGGCAACAGTGCGCTTGACTTTAAATGCATTCTCTGATTGCAATTAAATGATGTACTAATCTATTTGCTGATCAGGACTTGTTAAAAGGTAGGTTCCTAAACCACTGCAGTGTCATGTCAATAAAACAATACTTTTCTTTTTTAAACAACGTTTCTCTTTTCAGCATTTATTGTTGTTTAGCTAAAAAGTCCCTGAAGAATAAATAAATGCTTTCACACTTCAAACACCAATGGTAAGGAGGGACATTAGCGTGGATGATGTGGAATCTATATGGGTAGAGCTGCGAAACACCAAAGGACAGAAAACGTTAGTGGGAGTTGTGTACAGACCACCAAACAGTAGTAGGTAGGTTGGGGATGGCATCAAACAGGAAATTAGGGATGCGTGCAATAAGGGTACAGCAGTTATCATGGGTGACTTTAATCTACATATAAATTGGGCTAACCAAACTGGTAACAGTACTGTGGAGGAGGATTTCCTGGAGAGCATAAGGGATGGTTTTCTATACCAATATGTCGAAGAACCAACTGGAGAGCAGGCCATCCTAGACTGGGTCTTGTATAATGAGAGGGGATTAATTAGCAATCTGGTTGTGCGAGGCCCCTTAGGAAAGAGTGACCATAATATGGTAGAACTCTTCATTAAGATGGAGAGTGGCACAGTTAATTCAGGGACTAGGGTCCTGAATTTAAAAGAAAGGTAACTTCAATGGTATGAGACGTGAATTGGCTAGGATAGACTGGCGAATGATACTTAAAGGGCTGACGGTGGATAGGCAATGGCAGACATTTAAAGATCACATGGATAAACTACAACAAATGTACATCCCTGTCTGGCGTAAAAATAAAAAGGGGAAGGTGGCTCAACCATGGCTAACAAGGGAAATTAGGGATAGTGTTAAAACCAAGGAAGAGGCATATAAATTGGGCAGAAAAAGCAGCAAACCTGAGGACTGGGAGAAATTTAGAATCCAGCAGAAGAGGACTAATGGTTTCATTAGGAGGGGGGAAATAGATTACGAGAGTAAGCTTGCAGGGAACATAAAAAATGACTGCAAAAGCTTCAATAGATATGTGAAGAGAAAAGGATTAGTGAAGACTAATGTAGGTCCCTTGCAGTCAGAATCAGGTGAATTCATAATGGGGAACAAGGAAATGGCAGACCAATTGAACACATACTTTGGTTCTGTCTTCACTCAGGAAGACACAAATAATCTCCCGAAAATAATAGTGAACCGAGGATCTAGCGAGAATGAGGAACTGAAGGAAATCCTTATTAGTCAGGAAATTGTGTTAGGGAAATTGATTGGATTGAAGGCCGATAAATCCCCAGGGCCTGATCGTCTGCATCCCAGAGTACTTAAGGAAGTGGCCCTAGAAATAGTGGATGCATTGATGATCATTTTCCAACGTTCTATAGACTCTGGATCAGTTCCTATGGATTGGTGGATAGCTAATGTAACCGTACTTTTTTTTTTAAAAAGAGGGAGAGAGACAACAGAAAATTATAGACCGGTTAGCCTGACATCGGTAGTGGGGAAAATTTTGGAAATTATTAAAGGTGTAATTGTTGTGTATCTGTAAAGCATGCACTCCCATGTTCCGCCACCAGGGAGCGCATCCCCTGAAGTCCCAAGGGATCCCAGCATCCCTTGGGAGCACTGTATATAAGCCAGCCCCTAAGGCCTGTTACTCACTCTGGAGTGTCTTAATAAAGACCGAGGTCACTGTTACTTTAACCTCCCTGTGTGCAGTCTCATCTGTGTTAGGAATATAACAACTGGCGACGAGTATACAAATCCAACGCAAAGATGCAGCAAACTGTGGGCATCCTGGAGAAGTTCTCGCAGGGTGAGGACTGGGAAGCCTATGTCGAACGGTTAGACCAGTACTTTGTAGCCAACGAGCTGGACGGAGAAGGAAGCGCTGCAAAAAAGGAGAGCGGTCCTCCTCATGGTCTGTGAGGCACCGATCTACAGCCTCGAAGAATCTTCTGGCTCCGGTGAAACCCACAGATAAGTCGTATGAGGAGCTGTGTACACTGGTGCGGGAGCCTCTTAGCCCGAGGGAGAGCATGCTGATGGCGAGGTATCGGTTCTATACGTACCAGCGATCTGAAGGTCAGTAAGTGGCGAGCTACGTCGCCGAGCTAAGGTGACTTGCAGGACAATGTGAGCTTGATGGCTACCTGGAGCAAATGCTCAGAGACTTTTTTGTACTGGGCATTGGCCACGAGACCATCCTACGAAAACTTTTGACTGTAGAGACACCGACCCTCAGTAAGGCCATTGCGATAAGCACAGGCATTTATATCCACTAGTGATAACACCAAACAAATCTCTCAGCACACAAGTGCTAGCAATGTTCATAAATTAACTGGAACTGTGTTTGCGAGCAGAAATGTACAGGGCAGAAACCACGAGTCTGCAACTGCTAGCAGGCCTCAGCTGACCCAGATGACTCAAGAGTCCGCAACAAAGGATGGTGCAAGGTTATTCACATCTTATTGACGTTGTGGAGGCTTCCATTCAGCCTATTCATGCCACTTCAAAGGGTATGTTTGCAAGAGCTATGGAACAATGGAGCATCTCCAACAAAACCTGCTAGCCACCACATGGCAGAGGAAGATTGGTCCATGGTGGACCAAAGCAATTTCAAGCCTCAGAGAGAGAAGGCAGATGCTGAAGTACACGGGGTGCACACATTTTCAACGAAATGTCCACCTATAATGCTAAACGTAAAATTGAATGGCTTACCCGTAGCCATGGAACTGGACACTGGCGCTAGCCAATCCATCATGAGTAAAAAGATGTTTGAGCCCCATCCACACCAAAGAGCTTATCTGGGCAGCGCCATGGTCAAGGTCACCTATGAGGGCACGGTGCACGAACTGCCACTCTGGATTGTCCCGGGCGATGGCCCCACACTGCTTGGAAGGAGCTGGCTGGGCAAAATCTGCTGGAACTAGGATGACATCTGAGCGCTATCACATGTCGATGAGGCCTCATGTACCCAGGTACTTAACAAATTTCCTTCCCTTTTTGAGCCAGGCATTGGAAACTTTTCCGGGGTGAGGGTGCGGATTCACTTGGTCCCAGAGGCACGACCCATTCACCACAAGGCGCGAGCAGTACCTCACATGATGAGGGAGAGAGTGGAAATCGAGCTGGACAGGCTGCAACCTGAGGGCATCGTCTCCCCAGTGGAATTCAGCGAGTGGGCCAGCCCGATTGTTCTAGTACTCAAAAGTGATGGCACGGTCAGGATTTGCGGCGATTATAAAGTAACTATTAATCATTTCTCGCTACGGGACCAATACCCGCTACCTAAGGCAGACGACCTATTTGCGACGTTGGCAGGAGGAAAGACGTTCACAGGAGGCAAGACGTTCACCAAGCTTGACCTGACTTCGGCCTACATGATGCAGGAGCTGGAGGAGTCTTCGAAGGGCCTCACCTGCATCAACACGCACAAGGGACTGTTCATCTACAACAGATGCCCGTTTGGAATTCGGTCGGCTGCAGCGATCTTCCAGAGAAACATGGAGCGTCTACTCAAGTCGGTACCACGCACGGTGGTTTTTCAGGATGACATATTGGTCATGGATCGGGACACCGTCGAGCACCTACAAAACCTGGAGGAGGTCCTTCAGTGACTGGATCACGTAGGGCTGCGGATGACGAGGTCGAAATGCGTCTTCATGGCAACAGGAGTGGAGTTTTTGGGGAGAAAGATCATGGCGGACGGCATTCGGCCCACAGATGCCAAGACAGAGGCTATCAGGAACGCTCCCAGGCCACAGAACGTCACAGAGCTGCGGTTGTTCCTGGGACTCCTGAACTATTTTGGCAACTTTCAACCGGGGTTAAGCACCTTCTGCATGTGTTATTGCGTAAAGGTGAAAACTGGGTATGGGGAAAAAAACAAGTAATTGCTTTTGAAAAATCCAGAAACATTTTATGCTCCAACAAGCTGTTTGTATTGTATAACCTGTGTAAAAGACTTGTGCTAGCATGTGATGCATCGTCGTACGGAGTCGGGTGTGTATTATAACAAGCTAACGTTGCGGGGAAGTTGCAACCTGTCGCCTATGCCTCCAGGAGCTTGTCTAAGACCGAGAGGACCGACAGCATGATTGAGAAAGAGACATTGGCGTGTGTGTTCGGGGTAAAGAAAATGCATCAGTACCTGTTTGGCCTTAAATTTGAGCTGGAAACCGATCACAAGCCCCTCATATCCCTGTTCGCTGAAAACAAGGGGATAAATACTAATGCCTCAGCCCGCATATAAAGGTGGGCACTCACGCTATCAGCGTATAACTATACCATCCGCCACAGGCCAGGCACCAAGAACTGTGCAGATGCTCTCAGTCGGCTACCATTGCCCACTATGGGAGTGGAAATGGCGCAGCCTGCAAACTTATTGATGGTGGCGCAGCCTGCAGACTTGTTGATGGTTATGGAAGCGTTTGAAAATGATAAATCACCTGTCACGGCCCGCCAGATTAGGACTTGGACCAGCCAAGATCCTCTGCTGTCCTTAGTAAAAAAACTGTGTACTGCATGGGAGCTGGGCCAGCATCCCCGTTGAAATGCAAGAGCCAATCAAGCCGTTCCAGCGGCGAAAGGACGAGCTGTCCATTCAGGCAGACTGCCTGTTGTAGGGTAACCGCGTAGTGCTACCCAAAAAGGGCAGGGAGACGTTCATCTCGGATCTCCACAGCATACACGTGGGTATAGTAATGATGAAAGCGATAGCCAGATCCCACGTGTGGTGGCCCGGTATCGATTCTGACTTAGAGTCCTTTGTACAGCAATGCCGCGTGTGCGCTCAGTTGAGCAACGCGCCCAGAGAGGCACCACTAAGTTTGTGGTCCTGGCCCTCCAGACCATGGTCGAGGATATATGTCAACTATGCGGGCCCGTTTCTCGGTAAAATGTTCCTGGTGGTAGTGGATGCTTCTTCAAAATGGATTGAATGTGAAATAATGTCAGGAAACACTGCCACCACCACCATTGAAAGCCTGAGGGCCATGTTTGCCACTCACGACCTGCCTGACATACTGGTCAGTGACAACGGGCCATGTTTCACCAGTGCCGAATTTAAAGAATTCGTGACTTGCAATGGGATCAAACATGTCACCTCGGCCCCGTTTAAACCAGCCTCCAATGGGCAGGCAGAGCGGGCAGTATAAACAATTGGAGCCTCAAACGCGTCACAGAAGGCTCACTCCAAACCCGCCTGTCCCGAGTACTGCTCAGCTACCGCACGAGACCCCACTCGCTCACAGGGGTGCCCCGGGCTGAGCTACTCATGAAAGGAACACTTAAAACCAGACTCTCGCTGGTTCACCCCAACCTGCATGATCAGGTAGAGAGCAGGTGGCAGCAACAAAATGTAAACAATGGTCGCACACTGTCACAGGAAATTGATCTGAATGATCCTGTGTATGTGCTAAACTATGGACATGGTCCCAAGTGGATCGCAGGCACGGTGATAGCTAAAGAAGGGAGTAGGGTGTTTGTAGTCAAACTAGACAATGGCCAAATTTGCAGAAAGCAACTGGACCAAACAAGGCTGCGGTTCACAGACTGCCCTGAACAACCCACAGCAGACACCACCTTTTTCGAGCCCACAACACACACCCAAAGGATCAACGACACCACGCCGGAACAGGAAATCGAACCCATCATGCCCAACAGCCCAGCAAGGCCAGGCTCACCCAGCAGCCCTGCAGGGCCAACAACACGCCAGCCCAGCAAGGGCACAGCCAACACAAAAGAACAGACAGTTGTACCGAGGCGGTCCACCAGGGAAAGAAAGGCTCCCGACGGCCTCACCTTGTAAATAGTTTTCACTTTGACTTCGGGGGTGGGGGAGTGATGTTGTGTATCTGTAAAGCATGTACTCCCATGTTCCGCCACCAGGGAGCGCTTCCCCGGAAGTCCCAAAGGATCCCAGCATCCCTTGGGAGCACTGTATAAAAGCCGGCCCCTAAGGCCTAAGGCCTGTTATTCAGTCTGGAGTGTCTTAATAAAGACTGAGGTTACTGTTACTTTAACCTCCCTGTCTGCAGTCTCATCTGTGTTAGGAATACAACAGTAATAGCAGCGCATTTGGAAAGCAGTGACAGGATCGGTCCAAGTCAGCATGGATTTATGAAAGGGAAATCATGCTTGACAAATCTTCTAGAATTTTTTGAGGATGTAACTGGTAGAGTGGACAAGGGAGAACCAGTGGATGTGGTGTATTTGGACTTTCAAAAGGCTTTTGATAAGGTCCCACACAAGAGATTAGTGTGCAAAATTAAAGCACATGGTATTGGGAGTAATGTACTGTCGTGAATAGAGAACTTGTTGGCAGACAGCAAGCAAAGAGTAGGGATAAATGGGTCCTTTTCAGAATGGCAGGCAGTGACTAGTGGGGTACAAGGTTCAGTGCTGGGACCCCAGCTATTTACAATGGACATTAATGATTTAGATGAAGGAATTGAATGTAATATCTCCAGGTTTGCAGATGACACTAAGTTGGGTGGCAGTGTGAGCTGTGAGGAGGATGCCAAGAGGCTGCAGGGTGACTTGGACAGGTTAAGTGAGTGGGCAAATGCATGGCAGATGCAGTATAATGAAGATAAATGTGAGGTTATCCACTTTTTTGTAAAAACAGGAAGGCAGAATATTATCTGAATGGTGACAGATTAGGAAAAGGGGAGGTGTAATAGTCCTGGGTGTCATGGTACATCAGTCATTGAAAGTTGGCATGTAGGTACAGCAAGCAGTAAAGGCGGCAAATTGCATGTTGGCCTTCATAGCGAGAGGATGTGAGTATAGGAGCAGGGAAGTCTTACTCTGCAGTTGTACAGGGCCTTGGTGAGGCCACACCTTGAATATTGTGTACAGTTTTGGTCTCTTAATCTGAGGAAGGACATTCTTGCTATTGAGGGAGTGCAGCTAAGGTTCACCAGACTGATTCCCGGGATGGCAGGACTGACAAATGACGAAAGACTGGATCCACTAGGCTTATATTCACTGGAATTTAGAATAATGAGAGGGGATCTCATCGAAACGGGATTGGACAGGCTAGATGCAGGAAGAATGTTCCCGATGTTGGGGAAGTCCAGAACCAAGGGTCACAGTCTAAGGAGTAAGCCATTTAGGACCGAGATGAGAAGAAACTTCTTCACTCAGAGAATTGTGAACCTGTGGAAGTCTCTACCACAGAAACTTGTTGAGGCCAGTTCGTTAGATATATTCAAAAGGGAGTTAGATGTGGCGCTTACGGCTAAAGGGATCAAGGGATATGGAGAGAAAACAGGAATGGGGTACTGACGTTGCATGATCAGCCCATATCATATTGAATGGTGGTGCAGACTCGAAGGGCTGAATCGCCTAGTCCTGCACCTATTTTCTATGTTTCTATGTTTCTTTCTATTCAGTACCTTGCCATTCTGGTTCCATTGGCTTCTCTCTCTCAGCATTTTCACAATAAGCAGACAGAAGCCCCACACATCTGCACTCCATTGTGTAAGACAATCACTAACACTCAACCTCTCTCTCCCTCTCTCTGCAGGACAAGACAGAGCACAGCATCATGGAGACACCAGAGGGAGGACCAGCCAACATAATAAACCTCTCTGAGCTGGAGCAGCAAGCATCGGAATTCAGTGGCCCCTCCAGAGCTGTCAGAATAGGACATTTCAAGGCCAGAGACATTTCTGAACAAGGTCACTGACTGACTATTACTAGCACCCTGTCATGAACCTCTGAAAAATGCACAATCCTGCAACTTGACTTCATCAACTATGTGTGCGTTTGGACCATTGTTAAATCCATCGATGTCTTGGGCAACCGCCTAAAAGAGGCACTTGGACCCTTGCATATGTAAATTAGGGACCGAATGTTTGTTGAGGGGCCCACTTTGTAAAATGTGTTTACGATGAGCGGAGCAGGTGCCGGGTCTGCCTCACTCAGTAGCCCCTTTGTGGAGCCAGGAGGAGCAGGGGTGTTCCTTCAACTCCACAGTTGTGGTTATCGCCCCCTCCCAGGACTTACCTTTGGACCGCTCCTGGCGTGGCAAACGGCCCAACATTCATCATTTACAATGTGCAAGCTGCCTGTGAAGAAAGAAAAAGGAAGAAAAACTTGCAATTATACAGCACTTTCCACAAGCTCGAGACATCTCAAAGTGCTTTTTCGCCAATGAAGTACTTTTGAAGTGTGGTCATTGTTGTGATGTGGGAAATGTGGCAGACAATTTGCACATAGCAAATGCCCACAAAAACAGCACTATGATAATGAACAGTTTTGCGTCTGCCTGCAGCCTGCTGGTTGAGCCTGGCTCCAAAAATGGGCCCCGTCAAATTTCTACCCTAGAATGTTAAAATGGAGGGGGGTCGTTAGACATTCTTTTAATGACCAACTGATATGGCAAATCATAATGGCCTGGAAATTCAAAGAGATTGCGCTGGCCATTAAGGCCCATTTGGCAAAAAAATGTCGGCTGTCTCACTTCTGTCTACCTCCAGTGCAGGACATGGCAGCCACCATTTTGGTAAGGGCCATAGTGGCAGTGCTGGCCCCTGAAATGTAAATGAGCAGAGCATGACATTAAAACCAACTTGATGCCACATATGCAAACTTCGATCTTTTTGCTCTGTTTCATACCGGGTCCTAAGCATACTCAGAAAAGTGTGCGTGAAGCAGCCCTGCAGAGACACGATCAGCACTTATTAAAGGGACACACATATCTTTCAGGTAAGTTTGGATTTAAACTTTTGAACTTTAAAAAAATATTTTATTGAAGTATTGCAACAGATGTTAAACATTTTTAAAGTGCACAGGGAATGCATGCTTGCAAGGTAAAGGAAGGCCTCTGAACAGTCTGAAAATGCTGGAAATACTCAATAGGTCAGGCAGCACCCATGGAGAGATGCGTGGCGTCTCAGGTCGAGATGCTGTCTGACCTGCTACATACTTCCAGCATTTTCTGCTTTTATTTCAGAGTTACAGCTCAGCCGTGGGAAGTGGAAGACGCAGAACAGGAAGATGCAGAAGAGGAGGAAGGAAGCAACCCAGACAGCCTCTTTCTGGCCAGGATATCCAGGATGGCATCATCCGCTTGCGGTTCCAGTGACCACAACCCCAATTCCCCTTTCAACCTTAGTCCCACACCTTATCTTCCTTCTGTTACTGACCATCACAGCCTCCTCTTGGCCACGATGCTGAAATAAAAGCCACCACAAAGCAAACTTTCCAATACAACTTTATACATCTATCCATCCAATATGACATCAAGAAAGCAACTCATCGCCCTTACGCATTCTCTGAGTGACTGTCTTGTGTGTGCCCTTGTCTATTCTACCGATGCCAGGCAGTGCTACCCCAGTGGTTGCAGCATGGCTGGTGGAAGGCTGCTGACTTTCGGTAGGGGTCACTGCAAATGACGTTTCAGGACGACCTTGAGGAGCTGGTGGTTGGGAGTGTGAAATTGAGTGACAGTGTTTCTTCTTCTTCACTCTCCTCGCCCTCTTCTTGGTCAACCACTGACTGGGCAGGCTGGATTTCTTGGGTGTGTGAAATGAGGAAGGCAGAAGGGTGGAGTTGTGGTAAGGGGACAGTAGGAAAGCAAGAGCTGCATGCTTACATCATGTGCACCTTGTAAATCAGAAGATATTGTGGGACGAGGGGGAAATGGAATGTGAGAAAGTAAATATTCAAAGTTTGCCAGTGCACATCATAGTTTGTACAAAGATACTTAATCATCATCATCATAGGCAGTCCCTCGAAACGAGGATGACTTGCTTCCACGCCAACAAAGGATGAGTTCACAGGTGTTTCAATGAAGGATCTGAACGACATCCTCAAGAATGGAAAATGCCTGTGTGTGGTGGCCGTTGCACACCAGCCACCACACGGGCTTGACAGAGCTAGGTCTTGGTCCAGTGGCAAGGATTATCCAAGACGACTGGAGACCAGCTCTGCTGCACAGACCTAGTGCGCACACATATCACAGTGTGGGCTGGCCAGTGCTGCCCCTGGGCCCCTGGCCCCGAACTCACACCTCCCCTTGGCCCCGATCACATCCCCCCCCCCAGTCTCTCGCCATTCCTTCGCCCCGACCTCGCCGCTCCTGCTGTATCTGCCCACGCTCCAATCACCGACCTGGACCTTGATGACATCACTGTTCGCTGCCGTTGCCCTCCTGCATCAGCTCGCGCTGTTCCCTGAAATGGTATGCCTCCACGCTGCTCCCCGAGGCAGCTCACCGCTCCTTTTATGGCCCGACCTGCCGCTGGTGTTCTCACGCAGATCGGGGCCTCCACGTTGCGGTTATAACATTGACATTTAATACAACATTGTTCTTGGAGAATGCAAGATCTGTAAAAACAGCCAGAAACACTGTAGTCAGCCCACCAGGCAAGCTGGCTTATTCCATCAGTTCCCAAATCCACTCCATCTAGTCCAGTTTGACATCCTTCACGGCTCTCTTGACGCAAGAGTCGGGGCAGATAGTATCATGACCTCAAGAAACTTCATGATCTCAGACTAGTGGTCACAGTCAGTGAATGCACCTTCAAAAGCATCATCTACCAGCTGCACCACTAGCCTCACAGACTGTTCATTGTACGACACCTACCCCTCCCCACCCCCACCCCCACACCCTATCACTGATCTATGAACAATCTGTACCAAACAAGGCACACCTCCTATTCCTAGCTTCACCTCACCCCCTTGGAGAAGACGGTGCTGGCCTTTCTTGGTAGGGGCATGGCTGAGCCTTTGCCCAGCAGCGGGACTGAAAGGACACAAGATGCTGGTATCCTTATACGTTGTCTACCTTCTCACATCCCTGGAGCAATGGAGCCAGGTCGCAGGGGCGACACTGTTGGCAGTGAGAGCCTCGGAGATCTGGTCCTCTATCTTTCTTTCTGGAGGCCAACTGACCCCTGTGCGGAGAGTCCTTTCTTGCAGTGTTGATCCCCTGCACAAAGCTAGAGTGCTGCGTGTGAGACCCACGGTGCCTCTTCCCTGGCTTGATGAGCCATGTGTTTTAGTGCTAAAACACTTTTGCCATTTTTTTACATCCGGAAGGCAGTTCAGCTTTAAGAGCTGAAGACTGCCATTTGGGATTATTTTTCTCCAGAAGGCTCTAAGAGCTAAAGATTGCCTCTTTTTAAATGATTTTTTAGATTTTAGAAGGCAGTTCCCCTTTAAGGGACCGACACTGCTTTCTAAAATGACAGCCCTGCTTTAAGACAATGCTGCTCTTGGTCCAAGGATGCTACGGCCACGTGACATTGGGCCTCCTGTTGAGAGTACTGCCAGAAAACCAGTCTTGCACAGTAGGTTAAGCATTGCGCTAATTTAAATTAGCAGGCAGTACCAAAATACCAGTGCTGCCTGTGCTATTATTTCGGGCAGCCTTTAACTTTGGCCCGCTGTGGCACCAGCAGGTTTCCGGCCTACTTCAATTTCTAGGCCAATGTATTTATTATCTTGCATTGTACTAATTAAAATAAGTGATTCCGATCACAACTGCCGCTCTATAATGTTCATTGTGAGTGAAATGAAGCTGTTTAATGATTCGTATCTGGCCTCAGATTCCCAGCTCTTTTATTGTCCACTTTGAAAAGATTGAAGAATCGCTCACAGAGGTATGTGTGAAAGATCAGAATATCTGTCTCAGCTCACATGGAGATATTACTGTTACACCCGAGTTACTGTAAAGTCCTGTTCCCTCAGTACAGATTTACACGAGGCATGTAGTGAAGTCAAGGTCATTCTGGACCTGCACCTTTATTTCACAGCTCTGGAATGCTGCACTTGCCTGAGACCTGTCCTTATATACCTCTCTCTTGCAAGTGCACCCCTGGTGGTAAGGTATGCTGGTGGCTACAGGTCATATCTTATTGCAGTCATGTATAGCATGTTAGGATACAGTTATATATAATAGAAACATAGAAAATAGGTGCAGGAGTAGGCCACTCAGCCCTTCTAGCCTGCACCGCCATTCAATGAGTTCATGGCTGAACATGCAACTTCAGTACCCCATTCCTGCTTTCTCGCCATACCCCTTGATCCCCCTAGTAGTAAGGACTTCATCTAACTCCTTTTTGAATATATTTAGTGAATTGGCCTCAACCACTTTCTGTGGCAGAGAATTCCACAGGTTCACCACTCTCTGGGTGAAGAAGTTTCTCCTCATCTCGGTCCTAAATGGCTTACCCCTTATCCTTAGACTGTGACCCCTGGTTCTGGACTTGCCCAACATTGGGAACATTCTTCCTGCATCTAACCTGTCTAAACCCATCAGAATTTTAAATGTTTCTATGAGGTCCCCTCTCATTCTTCTGAACTCCAGTGAATACAAGCCCAGTTGATCCAGTCTTTCTTGATAGGTCAGTCCCGCCATCCCGCGAATCAGTCTGGTGAATCTTCGCTGCACTCCCTCAATAGCAAGAATGTCCTTCCTCAGGTTAGGAGACCAAAACTGTACACAATACTCCAGGTGTGGCCTCACCAAGGCCCTGTACAACTGTAGTAACACCTCCCTGCCCCTGTACTCAAATCTCCTCGCTATGAAGGCCAACATGCCATTTGCTTTCTTAACCGCCTGCTGTACCTGCATGCCAACCTTCAATGACTGATGTACCATGACACCCAGGTTTCGTTGCACCTCCCCTTTTCCTAATCTGTCACCATTCAGATAATAGTCTGTCTCTCTGTTTTTACCACCAAAGTGGATAACCTCACATTTATCCACATTATACTTCATCTGCCATGCATTTGCCCACTCACCTAACCTATCCAAGTCGCTCTGCAGCCTCATAGCATCCTCCTCGCAGCTCACACTGCCACCCAACTTAGTGTCATCCGCAAATTTGGAGATACTACATTTAATCCCCTCGTCTAAATCATTAATGTACAGTGTAAACAGCTGGGGCCCCAGCACAGAACCTTGCGGTACCCCACTAGTCACTGCCTGCCATTCTGAAAAGTCTCCATTTACTCCGACTCTTTGCTTCCTGTCTGCCAACCAGTTCTCAATCCATGTCAGCACGCTACCCCCAATCCCATGTGCTTTAACTTTGCACATTAATCTCTTGAGTGGGACCTTGTCGAAAGCCTTCTGAAAGTCCAAGTATACCACATCAACTGATTCTCCCTTGTCCACTCTACTGGAAACATCCTCAAAAAATTCCAGAAGATTTGTCAAGCATGATTTCCCTTTCACAAATCCATGCTGACTTGGACCTATCATGTCACCTCTTTCCAAATGCGCTGCTATGACAATAATGTAAGATACATGACATCACCCTCCCCCAAGGTCTTACTGTCTTTATAGGTTCAGTCTCTCAGGTGGTCTACGCTCTCGCGTGAAGCGTCTGAGTTGTGGTTCAGTTCTTTGCCTTGGTGTCTGTTTTTCTTTGGGTGTGGTTGCTGGTATCTCGCCTGGGCTGTCTGTTTCGATTGGTGTGATTGTTGTTGACTCACCTGGGCTGTCTGTTGGGATTGCCCTTTCCTCAGGTTGTTCCCTCTGTCTGTCCACCAGGTGTGGTGCGAGTTCCACATTGTAGTGTGCCTCTGGTTCCGCAGTGTTGTTGGTAAATCTGCTTTTGACTTGGTCTACATGCCTCCGGCAGGTTTTGCCATTGTCCATTTGTACTACCAGTAGCCTGTTTCCTTCCTTGCCCGTTACTGTCCCTGCAAGCCATTTGGGACCCCTGCCATAGTTTAGTACAAACACTTTGTCCCCTATCTCATTCCATTTCCCCCTCGAATTTCTGACATGGTACTCAGTCAGCTTACGGCGCTTTGCCTCAACGATTTCGTACATGTCTGGGAGGATTAATGAGAGCCTTGTTTTTAAAGTCCTTTTCATCAACAGTTGCGCGGGGGGGGATCCCAGTCAATGAGTGAGGACGAGATCTGTATGCCAGCAGCAGTCGCGACAGGCGACCCTTCTGCGTTGGACCTTGGATTTTAAGCATGCCTTTTATATTGATTTGCACTGCTCTCTCCACCTGGCCGTTGGAGGCCGGCTTGAACGGTGCCGTCTAGACGTGATTTATGCCGTGGTCAATGATAAAGTCTTGGAATTCTGCGCTGGTGAAGCACGGACCATCGTCACTGACCAATATGTCAGGGATTCCGTGCGTTGCAAGATGGTTGCGAGGTTCTCCACAGTGGTGGAGGTTGTGCTCGAGTTTAAAATGGTGCATTCGATCCACTTTGAAAATGCATCTACAACTACGAGGAACATTTTGCCCATGAATGGGCCCGCATAGTCTACGTGCACCCGCGACCACGGTTTGGTAGGCCAGGGCCAGGGGCTCAGTGGAGCCTCCCTGGAGGCATTGCTGAGTTGGGCAAAAATGGTGCACCTTCGGACGCAGAGCTCCAAGTCCGCGTCAATACCAGGCCACCAGACGTGGGATCTGGCTATGGCCTTCATGAGAATGATCCCCGGGTGCTCGCAGTGGAGCTCCCGGACAAATGCCTCTCTGCCTTGCAGAGGCATGACTACTCAGCTGCCCCACATCAGGCAGTCTGCTTGTAGTGATAGCTCATGCATGCGCCTGTGAAAGGGTTTTAATTCCTTGGGGCAGGCATCGCGAGCCTCTGCCCAGTCACCGGTTAGGACACATCTTTTTACTAAGGATAACGTGGGGTCGCTGGCCGTCCAGGCTCTGATTTGGCGAGCCGTCATGGGCGAACCTGTGGACTCAAAGGCATTGATTGCCATGACTATCTCAGTCCTGTTCGTCAGACCCTTCTGTGGTCGCCAGGGGTAGCCTGCTGAGCGCGTCGGCACAGTTGTCTGTGCCTGGTCTGTGCCTTATGGTATAGTCGGAGGACGCCAGCATGAGTGCCCACTGTTGAATTTGCGCCGAGGCGTTGGCGTTTATTGCCTTGCTCTCAGATCGGAGGGACGTGAGGGGCTTGTGGTCGGTTTCTAACGTGAACTTGGCCCCGAAAAGGTATTGTTGCATCTTTTTGACACCATACACGCACGCGAGCGCCTCCTTCTCTACCATTCCGTACCCGCGCTCCGCCCACGAAAGTGACCTGGAGGCATAGGCTATGGGTTGTAATTTGCCCGCACTATTGACATGTTGCAAAACGCACCCGACCCCATACGCTGACGCATCGCATGTGAGAACTAGCTTTTTACCTGGGTCAAAGAAAGTCAAAACACTGTTGGAACACAGAAGGTTGCGTGCCTTATTGAAGGCGCGTTCCTGGGCGTCCCCCCAAAACCAATCGCACCCCTTTCTGAGTGGCACGTGGAGAGGCTCCAGCAGCGTGCTTAAGTTCTGCATAAAGTTCCCAAAGTAATTGAGTAGCCAGAGAAAAGCGTGCAGTTCTGAGACATTCCGGGGCCTGGGTGCCAGGCGAATTGCTTCTGTTTTGGACTCTGTTGGGCGGATTCCATCAGCGGCAATCCTTCTGCCCAAAAATTCAATCCCGGGTGCGAGAAACAGGCACTTGGATTTCTTGACTCGCAGGCCTACCCGATCCAACCGCTTTAGTACTTCCTCCAAATTACGGAGATGGGAGTCGGTGTCCCTGCCCGTGATAAGTATGTCGTCTTGAAATACAACCGTCCCCGGGATGGACTTGAGCAGACTCTCCATGTTGCGCTGGAATATGGCAGCTGCCGACCTGATCCCGAATGAGCATCGATTGTACATGAAAAGGCCTCGATGTGTATTGATGGTGGCGAGTAGCTTGGATGCCTCGGTCAATTCTTGTGCCATATACGCAGATGTGAGGTCTAGTTTTGAGAAAAGTTTACCTCCAGCCAATGTGGCAAATAAGTCCTCCGCTCTGGGCAGCGGGTACTGGTCCTGCACGGAGACTCTGTTTATGGTAGATTTGTAGTCCCCACAGATTCGTACGGATCCATCAGGCTTCATGACTGGGACCATGGGACTTGCCCAGTCGCTAAATTCCACAGGTGATATAATGTCTTCCCGCAGAAGTCTGTCTAGTTCATGTTCAATCTTTTCCCTCATCACATAGGGTACAGCTCTGGCCTTGTGATGGACCAGTCTAGCATCCTGTGTGATGTAGATTTTGACCCCTTTGAAAGTGCCCACACCTGGCTGAAAGAGATGTTATAACTGTTGAGCAGGAGGTCCGTTCCTCAAATGACATGGCATGGACATCATCCCTTTTCCAGTTTAGTTTTGCCAGCCAGCTTCTCCCCAGCAGTGCTGGGGGGTCTCCGGGGACAATCCACAGGGGAAGTCGGTTCACTGTCCCTTTGTGTGTGACAGAGAGCATGGCGCTGCCGAGGACTGGTACGATTTCTTTGGTATAGGTCCTTAGTTTGGTGTCGACCCGTGAGAGTTTTGGTCTGTCTCTTTTATGCGGCCACAGTTGTTCAAATTGTTGAGCGCCCATGAGAGATTGACTCGTTCCTGTATCCAGGTCCATGTTGACAGGTATCCCGTTGAGTAGGATCCTCATCATTATAGAAGGCGTCCTGTTGTAGGAGCAGCGGCCATTGATCGTGTTGACCCGCTGTACACCGGTGTCCCGGGTACTGTCCCCACCATCTTCTGGTCCGCTTTCCAACCCATCCGATTCGTATACCAGCCGAGCTGCCATTTTTTTGCACTTGCGAGCCAAATGCCCTGTATATTCACAGTTCCTGCAAACAGCCTGCTGAAATCGACATCCCCTTGGCAAGTGCCCACCCCCACACCTCCAGCACAGACCTGTTCCATTGTTCAAAGTGTTCCCAAAGAATGAGCTGCATCTGGCTGATCTCTCTTGAGCTTCTCTCAGTTTGAAGTTGATTGCTCGCATTGTGGGTTGATGAGGTGGGAACGGCCGTTCATGTGGCCCTTGATGGCTTCTGGCGCCACTGCCTGCTGTCGAGAGCCTGTTTTCCCAGTTTTGTCTGTGTGTGGGGGTAGCAGCTTGTTTAGTACTGTGAACTTCTCGTTAGTTGTCGTACCTGCATTGTAAATCAACCTCGTTTCTTCTTCCCCTACCAAGAATGTCTGTGCAACCAGTGCTGTTGCCTCTAAGGTCAGGTTCTTGGTCTCTATGAGCTTTCGGAATATGCCTGCGTGGCCTATTCCTTCAATGAAAAAGTCTCTTAGCATTTCTCTCCTCAGTTCATCGGAGAACTCACATAAACTAGCCAACCTCCGAAGTTCCGCCACAAAGTAGTGTATGTTCTGGCCCACACAGCGTCTGTAGTTGTAGAACCTGTGTCTGGCCATGTGTAGGCTGCTCGCTGGCTTCAGGTGGTCTCTTACCAGTGTGCTCAATTCTTCAAACGACTTGCTTGCTGGTTTTTCGGGTGCCAACAGATCCTTCATTAAAGCGTATGTTTTCGAGCCACAGCTGGTCAAGAGATGGGCTCTTCTCTTGTCTGCCTTATCGTCGCCTAACCAGTCTTTGGTTACAAAGCTTTGCTGGAGCCTTTCTATAAAGTCCTCCCAATTGTCTCCCGCATTGTACTTTTCATCTGATCCATTGTTCGCCATTCTGTGGATTCTGTAATCCCGTAACTTGTCGCCACTGTAAAGTCCTGTCCCCTCAGTACAGATTCACACGAGGCATGTAGTGAAGTCAAGGTCACTCTGGACCTGCACATTTATTTCACAGCTCTGGAATGCTGCACTTGCCTGAGACCTGTCCTTATATACCTGTCTCTTGCAAGTGCACCCCTGGTGGTAAGGTATGCTGGTGGTTACAGGTCATATCTTATTACAGTCATGTATAGCATGTTAGGATACAGTTATATATAATTATGTAAGATACATGACAGTTACACTAACATTTAATTAGATATCGAGCATTATGGGCACACCCCTAAACTCAGACCACTTACAGGAGTGACTAGTGATAGTGTACATGAGAGAATAGCTAAGGCAAGATCTTAAACTTTGAACAACCACTTAAATGATGCTGAGTGTTCTCTTAATTTATTTTTTACTGTTTAGTAAATGTCATGATGGCAATATCATTTTGTCTAGGCTTCTCTTGGAGCATTTACCAAATTGGCATGTACAGGAAAATGAAAGAGCAAAAATACAGGGACAAAAACTCAATGTTGAAAGGAAGATTCTCACCCTCATCTGAACGAAAAACAGTGTTCAACAATTGTTTTGGTTTACCGGCATGCTCCGTATATTGTGTGTCAAAAAACTTTTGCAACACCGTGAAATGTGTTGGTTACAATGGTTCCTGAGACTGGAATGCGGCTGGGCTGTAATCAGTTCAATACTTTAGCATTCCTTTTGTTAGCAAATGGCATGAGCAGGGCAAGCTGATCCAATAATTTCACCACATTAACAGAATAGGGGGAGGGAAGAGCAGACTGCAAGCACATTGCCCCAATCTCCAGCCAAAACCTTTCAAACTGCCCAATCCCCTGCCAAAATCTGTGTAAGTACACTGCCCCAATCAACATCCAACTTCACAAAAATATTGTCCGAATCGCCAACCAAGCACAGTACCCCAATCCCCAGATAACTCTGTTGAAGCATTGTACCCCAATGAACAGCCACTCTGTGCAAGCCAAACACGATAATCCCCAACCAATTCAAAGCAAACTACAATTAAATGGTTTGGATAGAATCCATGAACAAGTAAATTGCAGAGTGTCTGTGGACGGAATGAGCTTTATCAGTACGCAAAGACTTGGGATAAAGTCACTGGTACATGAATTTGAGGATGAACTCAATTCTAGCTTGACTGTTCCCAAACCTCCTGTGTAACATGCTTCCAACATATGGTTCTTCATTTACTACACTGTTGGCTCTCTGCTATAATCCCCATGCTTTCTGGTATCCTGTATGTAAAAGACTCCTGTACATGTGTTGCATTTTTTTTTATGTTGCAGAAAAACCTGAGGTGAACATACAGAAAACGGAGATAAGAAAGAGTAAGCGTGACATTGAAAGAGTCAGAGAGGGAGTGAGTGAGACAGCGATAGAATAAAAGTAGTGGGGCCGAAATTACCCCTTTTTTTAAAAAAAGAGCTGTGACCACCTCAAAGAGGCACCCACTGGGCGTAATGACTCTTCACCTAGTCGTTGCGGAGTAAAGACCTTTTTTGAAATTGCCCTACCTGGGTTTTCCAGCGGTAATTGCTACCGCTCCGACCGTGCTCTCGCCCCGTCGGGTGCGCAGACCCCACACTGGCAGCGACCCCTTTTCCACCCCGCATGGGAATGGCCCCGTGGGAGCGGCATCGCCGCCGGTCAGTGCCACTGGCAACTTTCCCCTGTGGGAAGCCGTGTGCCTGGGCAGCACGTCTGCCCTTAAAGGGGAGGGCGCACTGCTGCGGATGGCATCTAATTTTATTTGTCGGCCGACGGCCAGGTCGGGCCGGCAATGATGCCCACGGGTTGAGCCGGGTTGCCAATAGGCAGCCCGACACCCCACTTGGGTGCCAGGTCGCTGGCCCGTCGAAACCCTCCCTGGTGGCTCAGTAGACCTAACTTAAAAGAATGCAGAGTTCACAGCGGCCCTCCCCTTTAACTGAAGGAGAGGCGCGTTGTGTCGAGTTAGCAGCGATGTGCTGACATCATCCCAAAGGTCACTTCCGCGCCTCACCCACCCGGAACACCGCCCCGCTTGGAAAAAATTTCCAAGTGCTGAATTTGGCCGGACTCTCCACGCCTTGGATTGGGGCGGAGAAAAACTTCAAAGGTCAGTTGGGGCGGGGCTCAATCTCGGCCCCAGTGTGTTCTGAATCAAACAGATGCAGTGTGCTATCAGTCTGACAGTAATGGTATGTGGGTTGAGAAGACATTAAAGGATTGGAGCCTTCCTGCAGCAAAGTCAGCTGCATCACCACATTGTTTTTTTCTGGAGCCTGCCATTTGAAATGTGCATCTTTTGTTTGCTTCAAACTCAGTTGTGCAATCGATGTTGCTAGTCTGAGAATACAGGGAGTGTATCAAGGTCCCGTCCCAATGCCTGGAGCTGAACTGTATGAATTGTTATTTATCTGAAATCCCACTCATAGATATTGCACAGTGCTAGTTTTTTGAGTTGTTTTGTCTGTTTTGCCATCATGGTTGAGAGAAATATTATCAAACATAAACAAGGTCAAGTAGACACATTCTGAAGTCAATACAATTCAGAAAATATGTTCTCACAGAATGGCTTAATGTGGGAGACATCTGAGTAAGACGCTGACTGTAAAACAACAAGACATTCATTGTTGTATATCAAGAGGATCTGTGTTTGACGGAGAGGCTCACTGTCGCTGAATGCAGAGATTTGCATGTACCCATCCTCTAGTTTGGGGAATGCTCTGCCTTTACATTCCTGTGAAGTGAAACACAATCCAGCTGCAAACACTCGCAAGTCACATTGTTCTCCCTCCTTACTACCAAGCCCCACCCAAGTATTTTATTTTGTCTCTTCTCCTGAAACCAAAATTCACACAGCGGTACAGTTCGAAAGGTGCTTGCATACCATTGCCAGCAGTGGTCACTAACTAATGCTCAGGAGAGCCGGCCCTATCTGATTTCTCCCCTCGCTTAGTCCAGAGACATTGGCTTACGAGATTTAGGGGGAGGCAGAGAGGGATCGGGAACCCAGGTATCCCGGGAATGCAGAGGTTCTGCCGAATTTAACGACAGGACCGCTATCATTTTTCTTTTACTGTTTCCGTCCGGCAGCTGGCCAGATTGATAGCCTGGCTGGCGACCAGGCGGGACAGTCAGCGGAGGAATGCCGTAGTTGGGGACTGGAGTCGGGGAAAGATCAGGGATTAGAGGGAATGGGAGTATTGGACCACCAGTCGGGAAGGAAGGGGAACCGGAAAAATCACGGGGCAGAAAGAGGGGTGTGGGTTGCAGGTTTGGAGTGGGGGAGTTTGCCGATCGCGGTAGAAGATTTGCTTGAGTGGCTGGGAGGAGCACTCCTGTTCCTCCTGACTCACAATCAGTGTTATAAAAAAACATGTACCTGCTACTCCCGTCTCCATGTAGCTGCCGGGTTTCCTGCGCCCTGGGAAACCCGTCCAGCCAGCGCTAAATTTAAATCAGGCTCCCAAATGCACTGTGGGAGTCTGCTTTAAATATTATAATGAGGTGCTCCGCTTCTCGAGAGTAGGACACAGATGTGCCGCGCAACCACCGCCATTAAAATGGCGACCATCATGTAAATGCTGGGTTGGGGTCGCTTTACGTGATTTTTCATTTTTAACCCGACCCTCCCTCGTCTGTTGTGGGGGTGTTTAAAATTCTCCCCATTGAGGCTAATTGTAGCACCCAATGCTGCCCCTGCTGAAATCAGCTAATTCAGCACAGGACAGCGGTGCAATCTAATGTTTCTGCTGGGTGCGTGGTTCAATGCCACACCATGAGCAACATTGATTCATTAAACCTGCATGGCAACTTGCAGTATCTGAATTTCCAGAAAGCCGCAGCAGATTGTGGTTCCTAACTTCACTCTGCACAGAAACCTATTTTTATAAATATTTAGCAGAGATTCTCCTGGAAAGACATTAGACCTGTGGAAAGGCTACATTGAAGGTTTGCTACAAGGATACTGGGAATTAAAAATTATGAAAAAAGGCGTTGAAAATTAGAGATAATCATTGGAAGAGAGAATGTTAAAGGTGTTCTATTAAAAGTCATCAGCATTCTGAAAGATTATGAGGGAACAAATAGCGAGAGATTGTTTCCACTGGTTGGCAGATTGGTAAATGAGAGTGGGCATAAACAGGATTATCACTAGATGAATGAAGTGGTGGGGGGGGCAGTTAAAATAACTTTTTTCATACAGAGGGTGACTAAAACATGTCTGGGCTGGTTGTTCGGCTTGTTGCTATCGCTGTTTGCGCCCCGGAGGGGCAGCAATGGTGGTGGCGGTGAGCCCTGCTGGACGCGGACAATTACCGCCAGGAAGAGGCGAATCGGTGTGCAACATCCCTTGTTGTGACACCAGTTCAATTTTGGCTCCCGCCCAACCCATAGGACTGCGTAGAGCGTCCAGCTGGGACTGCCTGTGAAAACGGGCTGCAGTGAGGTAAGTTTGTCGACCTCAGGTAAGTGCGATTATTTTTTTTAATGATTTATGTTGTGGTGGCGTGTGTTATTTATTGGGAATGTTTCGGGTGGGTTTTTTTCAGCGTTTTTCTTGTCCCCAGGCCTCCCTTAGAACACCGAGGCCGGTTCTTTAGCTCGGGATTTTCGCTTGCTCAGCCCAAAGAGAGGTGTGCAATGCCATCATTAACGCCCCAAAATCTTAAAAGCTGGAAATCCAGCCCGGAATTCCAAACCATAAGTGGCTATTGAGGCAGAGACTGTTACATAGAATACATAGGGCTGGATTTTTAGCTTTGTCACCATCCACCGCCTGTTCCACGATGACATGATGCTGACCAATGGATCTACCACAGACCCAATCCACATCCAGACTGGGGTCAAGCAGGGCTGCATCATCGCGCCAATCCTCTTCTTGATCTTCCTTGCTGCAATGCCCCATCTCACATTTATCAAGCTCCCCGCTGGAGTGGAACTAAACTACAGAACCAGTGGGAACCTGTTCAACCATCGTCGTCTCCAGGCAAGATCCAAGACCGTCCCATCCTCTATTATTGAACTGCAGTACGTGGACGACGCTTGCATCTGCGCACATTCAAAGGCTGAACCCTAAGCCATCGTCAACATCTTCACCAAGGTGTACGAAAGCACACCTTACACTAAACATCCGTAAGACAAAGATCCTCCACCAACCTGACCTCGTCACACAGCACTGCACCTCGGTCATCAAAATTTAATGGCGCGGCCATGGACAACGTGGACCATGTTCCATACCTCGAGAGCCTACTATCAGACATCGATGACGAGGTCCAATACCGCCTCCAGTGCACCAGCGCAGCCTTCGGTCGCCTGAGGAAGATAGTGTTCGAAGACTAGGACCTTAAATCTGGCACCAAGCTTATGGTCTACAGGGCTGTAGTGATACCCGCCTTCCTATATGGCTCAGAGATGTGGATCATTTAAAGTGGACACCTCAAAGCACTGGAGAAGTTCCACCAGCTCTGCTTCCGCAAAATCCTGCAAATCCCCTGGGAGGATAGACGCATCAACATCAGTGTTCTCGATCAGGCCAACATCCTCAGCATCGAAGCACTGACCACACACAACCAGCGGGGCACATTTTTCGAATGCCTGCCACGAGACTCCCAAAGCAAGCGCTCTACTCGGAACTCCTGCACGGCAATCAATCCCCAGGTGGGCAGAGGAAACGTTTCAAGGACACCCTCAAAGCCTCTTTGATAAAATGCAACATCCCCACCGACACCTTGGAGTCCGCGGCCAAAGACCGCCCCAAGTGGAGGAGGGTGCTGAGCACCTCGAGTCTCGTCGCCAAGAGCATACAGAAAACAAGTGCAGACAGCGGAAGTGCGGCAAACCAGACCCCCCACCGTCTGCCCCACCTGTGACAGAGACTGTAATTCCCGTATTGGACTATACAGTCACCTGAGAACTTACTTTTAGAGTGGAAGCAAGTCTTCCTCGATTTCAAGGGATTACCTATGATGATTACCGGATATAAAAGTGGTCAGAGGGTCTATTAAAGAGGAGGAACTGAGGGAAATCTTTATTAGTCGGGAAATTGTGTTGGGGAAATTGATGGGATTGAAGGCCGATAAATCCCCAGGGCCTGATGGACTGCATCCCAGAGTACTTAAGGAGGTGGCCTTGGAAATAGCGGATGCATTGACAGTCATTTTCCAACATTCCATTGACTCTGGATCAGTTCCTATCGAGTGGAGGGTAGCCAATGTAACCCCACTTTTTAAAAAAGGAGGGAGAGAGAAAGCAGGGAATTATAGACCGGTCAGCCTGACCTCAGTAGTGGGTAAAATGATGGAATCAATTATTAAGGATGTCATAGCAGCGCATTTGGAAAATGGTGACATGATTGGTCCAAGTCAGCATGGATTTGTAAAAGGGAGATCATGCTTGACAAATCTTCTGGAATTTTTTGAGGATGTTTCCAATAAAGTGGACAAAGGAGTACCAGTTGATGTGGTATATTTGGACTTTCAGAAGGCTTTCGACAAGGTCCCACACAGGAGATTAATGTGCAAAGTTAAAGCACATGGGATTGGGGGTAGTGTGCTGACGTGGATTGAGAACTGGTTGTCAGACAGGAAGCAAAGAGTAGGAGTAAATGGGTACTTTTCGGAATGGCAGGCAGTGACTAGTGGGGTACCGCAGGGTTCTGTGCTGGGGCCCCAGCTGTTTACATTATACATTAATGATTTAGACGAAGGGATTAAATGTAGTATCTCCAAATTTGCGGATGACACTAAGTTGGGTGGCAGTGTGAGCTGCGAGGAGGATGCTATGAGGCTACAGAGTGACTTGGATAGGTTAGGTGAGTGGGCAAATGCGTGGCAGATGAAGTATAATGTGGATAAATGTGAGGTTATCCACTTTGGTGGTAAAAACAGAGAGACAGACTATTATCTGAATGGTGACAGATTAGGAAAAGGGAAGGTGCAACGAGACCTGGGTGTCATGGTACATCAGTCATTGAAGGTTGGCATGCAGGTACAGCAGGCGGTTAAGAAAGCAAATGGCATGTTGGCCTTCATAGCGAGGGGATTTGAGTACAGGGGCAGGGAGGTGTTGCTACAGTTGTACAGGGCCTTGGTGAGGCCACACCTGGAGTATTGTGTACAGTTTTGGTCTCCTAACTTGAGGAAGGACATACTTGCTGTTGAGGGAGTGCAGCGAAGATTCACCAGACTGATTCCCGGGATGGTGGGACTGACCTATCAAGAAAGACTGAATCAACTGGGCTTGTATTCACTGGAGTTCAGAAGAGTGAGAGGGGACCTCATAGAAACGTTTAAAATTCTGACGGGTTTGGACAGGTTGGATGCAGGAAGAATGTTCCCAATGTTGGGGAAGTCCAGAACCAGGGGTCACAGTCTAAGGATAAGGGGTAAGCCATTTAGGACCGAGATAAGGAGAAACTTCTTCACCCAGAGAGTGGTGAACCTGTGGAATTCTCTACCACAGGAAGTAGTTGAGGCCAATTCACTAAATATATTCAAAAGGGAGTTAGATGAAGTCCTTAGTACTCGGGGGATCAAGGGGTATGGCGTGAAAGCAGGAAGTGGGTACTGAAGTTTCATGTTCAGCCATGAACTCGTTGAATGGCGGTGCAGGCTAGAAGGGCTGAATGGCCTGCTCCTGCACCTATTTTCTATGTTTCTATGTTTCTATGATGAGAATACATAGGGCTGGATTTTTGGCTTTGCCGTTTTTGGGGCAAAAGTGGAGGCGGGGCAGGAAAGTTACTGCCCGATTAATGTTTGCGTTGTGTGGAGTAATTTTTGTCATCTGGGTTCTGGGCACAGTGCGAAGGGAGGCACTGTACGACTTTCACAGCGCAAAAATGGGAATCTCAACAACTAAAGTATGGGGTTGGGAGTGCTCCGAGAGGCGCCTAGGGAGGGGGGAGAAAAAAATTCACAAAATCATTGCCAACATCCTTACAACACAAATCGCTACAAAAAAATTAAAAGAATAAAAACTGGAACTTACCTTTTTTGCAGTTTATCTACTTCACCACCACCGGCAGGGCTGGACCGCGGTGTTTTCCCTGACGGTCATCGCGAGGCGCGTTTCAGGGCGTACGGGTCAGGTGCGAGTCCAAACTACTGCTGGTGTCGCAACGAGAGGCGTTGCACACCGGGCACAGCTCTCCCCAGTGGTGCTTCTAAGCGCCGCTGCAAAACCCGACCGGAGGAGCGTGCCCGGACGCAAAAGACCTCACCGCCCCATATTTCGCCGCGGAGGGTCAAAACCCGGAGAAACCCGAACGCAAACGACCCGAAAATCCAGCCCAAAGTGTATACAGCACAGAAACAGGCCATTCAGTCCAACTAGTCTGTGCTGGTGTTTATACCCAACACGAGTCTCCGCCCATTTTATCTGCCTCATCTCAGTCTTTCAGCAAATCTTTCTTTTCTCTTTTCTCTCATGTACTCGTCTAGTTTCCTTTTGCAAGCATCTAAGCTATTTGCCTCAACCACTTCCTGTGGTAACGAGTTCCACATTGTAACCATTCTCTGAGTGAAGAAATTTCTCATTTCCCAATAGATTTATTAGAAACCATCGTGTGTTGATGGCCCCTAATTTTGGAGTCTCCCACAAGTGCTCTCCACATCTACCCTGTCCAAACCATTCATCGTTTTAAGGACCTCGTTCAGCTCACCTCTAAGTCTCTTCTCTTTTTTAAAGAAAAAACCCCCACCCCGATAGCTGTAATCTCTCAGTTCTGGTACCATCCTTGTAAATCTTTTTTGCACTCCCTCCAGTGCTTCTATGTCCTTTTTATAGTATGGAGACCAGAACCGTGCACAGTACTCCAAGTAATAGACTTCAAGAGGACATATCATTGAAAATTGAATTAGGTAAGAAATTGTAAAAGGAAGAATATAAACAGATATGGGGATAGGGCAGGGGAACGAGATTGGAGTAGATAGTTCGAGCTGAAGTTCTACCATCAGCACAGAGGCAATGAGCCAGTTGGTCTCCTTCCGTGCTGCAACTGCTGGAAAGTTGATGCAAAGAGAGACTGGGTGATCCGGCTCTTAGTGGATTACCATTTCATTTCTGGAGTATAGTTTCAAATCCGGTCCATGGTATTTTGATGAAGGTTTCCTCTATCTGATATTGGTAAGGATCCTTAGAGCAATGAGTTGGCCAGTCCCTGCCCAGCTTCCAGTGTGCATGGGCCCTGTAGAGGATATTCACATTATAGAGTTAATTACACGGCTAAATTCCTGCAAGTTATATTGATACATTGTGTGAGACAACACTGGGCCTCTCCTAACAGAAGTGCTGAGCAGACAATATAATAAAGACAAAAATATGACTGATAATTATGTCTCAAGGATTTAACCTTATCAGTAATAGTATGCCCTCCTACCAATAATCTCAATGCAAGTACTTGGAAAAATAATTGAGAGAGATAACTTTAATCTGACTCTCAGAAATTCAGGAAATGAACAGTTTAACTACATCTAAAATAATGGTTGTTCAGCAGTCAATACGCATTAAAACCCCAGTTACACATCTTTCAACAAGGCTTAACCTTTTATGGGATGTTTAACACTGATATTAACGCAGAAAAGCTTAAGTTTTTGTCAGTTCAGTGCTTACACTGATTGCCGGCTATGGGGAGTTTCACAGTGCAGCCTGTGTTGGAGCAGTGAATGACTGACCGCAACTTCAGGATTTCTGTGTTTCTGAACATGTGCTTAATCCTGAAGTTACAGTCAGTTTCAGTGCAATAATGACAGCGAACTCTGACAGTTTTGTCGTAATTACCACCGCAAAATTCGGGCCTTTATGTCCACAGGACGTTCAAAGCTTTACAACCAATGCATTAACTTTCAGGTGCAGCAAATTTCTGGGAAGCTCAGGTGGGAAACTGAATAACATAACGGAATGACTGCTGCCCACGACCAGAAGCTGCGCAGAAGCGTACTGCAACAACCGGAAGCATGATGTTTCTGCATTTATAAAAACGAGCATGCTAACGAGCCCTCTCCCACACCCCAACCCCACCCCGCAATGCCTGGCCTTCTGCGGTCCTCCCCCTAGCATTGCCCTCCGCCCCCAGCCCACCCCACCCCGCAGTGCCTGACCTCTGACCTTCCGTGGTCCTCCCCCTCACCCCGCAGTGTCTGACCTCTGACCTTCCGTGGTCCTCCCTCTCCCCCACCCCGCAGTGCCTGGCCTCCACGGTGGAGCCGCTGGATTTTCATCCCTCTCCATTTGGCGAGCTGCTCGAAATGTGCAAGCAGCTTGCTGATTGTGTGGAAGTGATACCTGACCACAGATATTGGTTAGGCCTCTCGCTGCAATCAATGGGTGCATGCAGCAGGTGCCCTATCCACACCATGCCTGTTTTGCCCCCTTCCCCAATCATTAATAGGCACACCAGTTGTAATAGTACAGAGAACTTACAGGTTAATTTATAATGGGGAACAAAGAAATGGCAGACCAGTTAAACAAATACTTTGGTTCTGTCTTCACAAAGGAAGACACAAATAAACTTCTGGAAATACTAGGGGACTGAGGGTCTAGTGAGAAGGAGGAACTGAAGGAAATCCTTATTAGGCGGGAAATTGTGTTAGGGAAATTGATGGGATTAAAGGCTGATAAATCCCCGAGGCCTGATAGCCTGCATCCCAGAGTACTTCAGGAAGTAGCCCTAGAAATAGTGGATGCATTGGTGATAATTTTCCAACAGTCTATTGACTCTGGTTCCTATGGACTGGAGGGTAGCTAATGTAACACCACGCTTTAAGAAAGGAGGGAGAGGGAAAATGGGTAATTATAGACCGGTTAGCCTGACATCAGTAGTGGGGAAAATGTTGGAATCAATTATTAAAGACGAAATAACAGCACATTTGGAAAGCAGTGACGGGATCGGTCCAAGTCAGCATGGATTTATGGAAGGGAAATCATGCTCGACAAATCTTCTAGAATTTTTTGAAGATGTAACTAGTAGAGTGGACAAGGAAGAACCAGTGGATGTGATGCGGCAGTTGGCGAAAGGTGGGTGCAGCGTCGGAGCGGCCTATAAAAGGCCCAGCGGGAGCTCGAGAGTCAGCGGCATTTGGCGAAAGGTGGGTGCAGCGTCGGAGCGGCCTATAAAAGGCCCAGCGGGAGCTCGAGAGTCAGCGGCAGTTGGCGAGAGGTGGGAGCAGTGTCGGAGCGGCCTATAAAAGGCCCAGCGGGAGCTCGAGAGTCAGCGGCAGTTGGCGAGAGGTGGGAGCAGTGTCGGAGCGGCCTATAAAAGGCCCAGCGGGAGCTCGAGAGTCAGCGGCAGTTGGCGAGAGGTGGGAGCAGTGTCGGAGCGGCCTATAAAAGGCCCAGCGGGAGCTCGAGAGTCAGCGGCAGTTGGCGAGAGGAGGAAGTGCGTGGTGTCGGAGCAGCCTATTAAAGGCCCAGCGGGAGCTCGAGAGTCATCGGCAGTTGGCGAGAGGTGGGAGCAGCGTCGGAGCGGCCTATAAAAGGCGTACCGGTGCAGCTACAGCGGGAGAGAAAGCAAAAAAGAAGTAGAAAGGAATCAAAAAGTGACGTCACAGCCAATGGGGTAAATGATTGGCTGGTGATTGGTGAGTAGCTTTTCTTTTTATTTTTATATCAGTAAGTAAACTGTAGCATTGTTATTACCAATTTAAGGGTATCTAAGGGTTAAGGCATGGCAGGAGAGATCGGTCACGTGACATGCTCCTCCTGTGGGAACTCAGGGACGCTTCCGGTGTCCCTTACGACTACATGTGTAAGAAGTGTATCCGCCTCCATCTCCTGATGGACCGCGTTGCGGAACTGGAGCTGAGGGTGGATTCACTCTGGAGCATCCACGATGCTGAGAATGACATAAGTGGCACGTGTAGTGAGTTGGTCTTACCGCATGAGAAGGATCCACAGCCAGCTAGGGAATGGAAGACCAGCAGGAAGAGTAGTACAAAGAAGGTAGTGCAGGGGTCCCCTGTGGTCATCCCCCTGCAAAACAGATACACTGTTTTGAGTGCTGTTGAGGGAGATGACTCATTAGGGGAGAGCAACAGCAGCCAAGTTCATGGCACCGTGGCTGGCTCTGTTGTACAGGAGGGCAGGAAAAAGAGTGGGAAAGCGATAGTGATAGGGGATTCAATCATAAGGGGAATAGATAGGCGTTTCTGAAGCCGCAATCGAGAGTCCAGGATGATATGTTGCCTCCCTGGTGCAAGGGTCAAGGATGTCTCCGAGCGAGTGCAGGACATTCTGAAAAGGGAGGGAGAACAGCCAGTTGTCGTGGTGCACATTGGTACCAACGACATAGGTTAAAAAAAGGGATAAGGTCCTACGAGACGAATTTAAGGAGCTAGGAGTTAAATTAAAAAGTAGGACCTCAAAAGTAGTAATCTCGGGATTGCTACCAGTGCCACGTGCTAGTCAGAGTAGGAATCGCAGGATAGCACAGATGAATACATGGCTTGAGCAGTGGTGCAGCAGGGAGGGATTCAAATTCGTGGGGCATTGGAACAGGTTCTGCAGATGACACCAAGATTAGTGGGAAAGCGGGTTGTGTAGAGGACTGAGAGAGACTACAAGGAGATTTGGATAGGTTAAGCGAATGGGCTAAGGTTTGGCAGATGGAATACAATGTCGGAAAGTGTGAGGTCATCCACCTTGGGAAAAAAAACAGTAAAAGGGATTATTATTTGAATGCGGAGAAATTACAACATGCTGCAGTGCAGAGGGACCTGGGGGTCCTTGTGCATGAATCCCAAAAGGTTAGTTTGCAGGTGCAGCAGGTAATCAGGAAGGCGAATGGAATGTTGGCCTTCATTGCGAAAGGGATGGAGTACAAAAGCAGGGAGGTGTTGCTGCAACTGTATAAGGTATTGGTAAGGCCGCACCTGGAGTACTGCGTGCAGTTTTGGTCACCTTACTTAAGGAAGGATATACTAGCTTTGGAAGGGGTACAGAGACGATTCACTAGGCTGATTCCAGAAATGAGGGGGTTAACTTATGATGATAGATTGAGTAGACTGGGTCTTTACTCCTTGGAGTTCAGAAGGATGAGGGGTGATCTTATAGAAACATTTAAAATCATGAAAGGGATAGACAAGATAGAGGCAGAGAGGTTGTTTCCATTGGTGGGGGAGACTAGAACTAGGGGGCACAGCCTCAAAATACGGAGGAGCCAATTTAAAACCGAGTTGAGAAAGAATTTCTTCTCCCAGAGGGTTGTGAATCTGTGGAATTCTCTGCCCAAGGAAGCAGTTGAGGCTAGCTCATTGAATGTTTTCAAGTCAAAGATAGATAGATTTTTAAGCAATAAGGGAATTAAGGGTTACGGGGAGAGGGCGGGTAAGTGGAGCTGAGTCCACGACCAGATCAGTCATGGTCTTATTGAATGGCGGAGCAGGCTCGAGGGGCTAGATGGTCTACTCCTGTTCCTAATTCTTATGTTCTTATGTTCCTATGATGTATTTGGACTTTCAAAAGGTTTTTGACAAGGTCCCACACAAGAAATTGGTGTGCAAAATTAAAGCACATGGTATTGGGGGTAATGTACTGACGTGGATAGAGAATTGGTTGGCAGACAGGAAGCAGAGAGTTGGGATAAACAAGTTCTTTTCAGAATGGCAGGCAGTGACTTGTGGGGTGCCGCAGGGCTCAGTGCTGGGACCCCAGCTATTTACAATATACATTAATGATTTGGATGAGGGAATTGAGTAATATTTCCAAGTTTGCAGATGACACTAAGCTGGGTGGCGGTGTGAGCTGTGAGGAGGACAATAAAAGGCTGCAGGGTGACTTGGACAGGTTAGGTGAGTGGGCAAACGCTTGGCAGATGCAGTATAATGTGGATAAATGTGAGGTCATCCACTTTGGGGGCAAAAACACGAAGGCAGAATATTATCTGAATGGTGGCAGATTAGGAAAAGGGGAGGTGCAACGAGACCTGGTTGTCATGGTACATCAGTCATTGAAAGTTGGAATGCAGGTACAGCAGGCGGTGAAGGCGGCAAATAGTATGTTGGCCTTCATAGCTAGGGGATTTGATTATAGGAGCAGGGAGGTCTTACTGCAGTTGTACAGGGCCTTCGTGAGGCCTCACCTGGAATATTGTGTTCAGTTTTGGTCTCCTAATCTGAGGAAGGACGTTCTTGCTATTGAGGGAGTGCAGCGAAGGTTCACCAGACTGATTCCCGGGATGGCAGGACTGACATATGAGGAGAGACTGGATCGACTGGGCCTGTATTCACTAGAGTTTAGAAGGATGAGAGGGGATCTCATAGAAACATATAAAATTCTGACGGGACTGGGCAGGTTAGATGCAGGAAGAATGTTCCTGATGTTGAGGAAGTCCAGAACCAGGGGACATAGTCGAAGGATAAGGGGTAAGCCATTTAGGACCGAGATGAGGAGAAACTTCTTCACTCAGAGAGTTGTGAACCTGTAGAATTCCCTACCGCAGAGAGTTGTTGATGCCAGTTCATTGGATATATTCAAGAGGGAGTTAGATATGGCCCTTACGGCTAAAGGGATCAAGGGGTATGGAGAGAAAGCAGGAAAGGGATACTGAGGGGAATGATCAGCCATGATCTTATTGAATGACGGTACAGGCTCAAAGGACTGAACTGCCTACTCCTGCACCCATTTTCTATGTTTCTATGTTTCTAGAACTAGGATGAAAGTTTGGACAGGACTCCTCAAGGATCGGTATTGTTATTTTTCTCCATGTTAATGTTTTTGATGTGAGGTAATGCTGTGGATACGTATCTGACACAAAAATCTCACACCAAGGATTTGACTCATACATTGACTCAATGGAAGAATCCATCACCTCGGATTTTGTAAAGTTGACAATGATGATATAAGTACATGGAAGGGGTTGGCAATACTTTAGTGGAAGATTATCACTGAGTCAACCAGAAAGATGGCTATAAATAACTTGCTAAAGACAGACTCAACAAAAAGGCACTGAACACACCAGTTAATGTGTTACCTGATGAAAGAGATTGAAAGCGTTTATATACAGATGTCATCCAAGTTACAGACTTACCCCTGGAAGATACCATAGACAGCTTGCTAGATATACTGCAAAACTAATTGTGACTTATTTTTTTGTTCTTTGCTGTGTTAAGTTAAAGCCATTTTTTGTATGTTATTGTATGTAATTACATGTTATTGTAATTCTGAAATAAAGTTTATTGCTGCGCTTAAGATGATTTAGATTTGTGTTGAATATTAATCATGATCTTGGAATATTACTGCACTACCAATATTGAAAATATCCGATGTGAATAAATGTGATTTTTAGTTGGACATAACATTGCGTGAACTCCTTGATAGTTAATAGTAACTCACTGCAATACTGCATTATACTCGCGTTTAGTATTGACTGTGGTAAGTTTCTTTGGTTTATGCTGTTTGACCCCAGAACGTTTTTAATACTGAACCCGCTCATAAACCGTAAATCCTGATTCAGTTTCTCTTACAGCCTATCGCATAAAACTATTTTTAAAATCAATGCTAACCTCAGCATCATTCAAACTCAATTTATTGTAAAAGCAGAGGACACGGAAGTCGCACATCAATCCAGTGGATTCTGACATCTATTTTGTAATCAATGCAAACTCCCAGACTCTAAACTGGGAAGTAGCCACCTCAACCCCAGGTCTGAGATCAAGGCTAATTCTGAGACAGGAAGAGAAAATGGGTACATAGATTAACATCTCAACCATGCAAAGCTTAAAAATAAATAGTTTCTGTCAAGTGTCGCAGTTGAGGGTTGTGACTGAGCCATCATCACTATCTATACAAACCAACACAGACATTCCTAGTATCCAGTTTGCTTGGCAGGAATATAAAACCTCTCTCATTGCAGACAAAGTATTTCTATCCATCTGATCTGAGTTTATGCCGCTGGCTCCTGACATGGATTTCGTGCACAGCTAGCGACAAACAGAAAGTAAATTTGCCAGATTTGCTGAGGCAAGTCACCAGGAAGACGCGGGAGAAAATAGATTTATTTTGGTACCAGCCTTAGCAAATCCAGCAATTTTACTCCAGGCTTGCTGTCGGCTGTGTGAGACCCATGGTCAGGGCAGCACGAACGCTCAATTAAACCCAACACAAAAGCAGCTTCTGACTCGCCCATCATTTCCTGTTATCATGGCCTGCATTAAGCAGCGGGGCTCTAAAATCAATTGCACTTCAATCCTCTGCCACTTCTGAATATTTTGCATTTAAATGGACTGAGTCAGGATTTAAATTAACTTAGGAGTACAAGCCACTCCGGATCTACCACTTCTGTACACAAGCAATCTCCTTCATCTCAGGCAGTCCCATTTCTGAATGGCCTTTTATTCTAAACATTAATTTGAGTGCTGCAATGGTATTTCTGTACCCCATGACCAAACATATATCTGTACGACAGTTCACTTCAATTTAATTTCACTTGAGGAATCCCAGGATGTAAGAAAGAATCTGTAGTAGTACGAGCTCTGATTACATTCTTCCTTTCCGATATGTATAAAATATATACTTTTGCACGCGTTATGCAGGAAAAAATATGTGCCGTATGAAAGCGGAGTTCTGCCGGCACAAAGAGGACAGAAGGGCAGTTCGGAGACAGGCAATTGGCTGAGCTGGCAGCCAGACATTTGCAGAACAGGAAGTTGTACCTGCCTTAAATCACATTCTGACTGTTGTTTGAAGCCTGTGGCTAGTTTTCTTGTATATGCTGCTGACGCCCATCTCAACCTCACTGCCATTACCCTCAGCTGCACAACCATCACTGTGTTATCTGATATCAAGCCAAGATGAGCAGCACCTTTCTTCAACTTAGCAGTAAGGCTGAAGCTATCCCTATTCAGCAACTATTCAAAAACTCTAGACCGCGGTCCCCGATTCTCTCCTCCCTCCTTGGCTGCTCACTCAGGCTAAACCGGAGGTTTTCCTTGTTTGACACTGAGTTGATCTTTAAACATTGCCTGCTAGCCACAACAAACAACGCCTATTTCTTCCTCTTCAAACCAGGCCTGCATCACCTCGAGGCTTAATTAGTCCAATGCTCGACTTGTCAACCTCCCACCATCCATTTTTCATAAACGTTAACTCCCCCAAAACTCTGCCGCACACATTTTATGTAACACTGAGGGGTGGAAATTTGGTTCGTACCATTTTGTGGCGTTATTCCTGGCGGGACGGTAAGTATAGCAGCCTCTAAAAGTTTGCACCTCCGACCGGGAAATTTGTTTGAAATGCAGCAAGAGGGAAAGAGGGCGCTAAATCAGGCGTTGTACTGTGCTGGGCCGCTGCAACCGAAAACCTCAGCGGTAAAATGCGAAGCGAAATGTGTATGCTCCGAGGCTCGCGATAGATCCCGGGCACAGCCGAATCTTAAAGGCGCGGTACTATAAGTTTGCACATGCGCAGTTCTAACTGTGCACTTTGAGCAGAGTGGGAAAATGGAGGAGCAGAAAGATTGCCATCGTGTTTTGGAGCTTGAGCGGCAGCTGGGGTAGCTGCGATGCATCCGCGAGACTGAGAACAACGTGGATAGCACGTTTCTAGAGGCGGTCACTCCGCAGCTTAAGAGTGTGTAGGCAGAGAGAGAGTGGGTGACCGGCAAACAGAAGAGGAGGACTAGGCAGCTAGTGCAGGATTCCCCGAGTCCATCTCGCTCTCCAACCAGTACTCTGTTCTGAATATCGGTGGGGGCGATGGTGTCTCTGGGGAATGCAGCCAGAGCCAAGTCCACGGCACCACGGGTGGCTTAGCTGCACAGTGGGGGGAAGAAGAAGAATTGAAGAGTATAGTGGTAGGGGATTCAATAGTCAGGCGAGCAGACAGGTGTTTCTGCGGTCGCAGACGTGACTCCAGGAGGGTATGTTGCCTCCCTGGTGCCAAGGTCAAGGATGTCACTGAGCGGCTGCAAGACATTCTGGGGGGTGGGGGGGGGGGGGGAAAGAGGGTGAACAGTCAGAGGTCGTGGTCCACATCGGTACCAATGAATTTATTAAAATTCCATGGATTCTGGGGAGGTCCCAGCAGATTGGAAAACTGCAAATGTAATGCCCCTATTTAAAAAAGGAGGCAGACGAAAAGCAGGAAACTATAGACCAGTTAGCCTAACATCTGTGGTTGGGAAAATGTTGGAGTCCATTATTAAAGAAGCAGTAGCAGGACATTTGGAAAAGCAAAATTCGGTCAGGCAAAGTCAGCATGGATTTATGAAGGGGAAGTCATGTTTGACAAATTTGCTGGAGTTCTTTGATGAACAGGGTGGATAAAGGGGAACCAGTGGATATGGTGTATTTGGACTTCCAGAAGGCATTTGATAAGGTGCCACATAAAAGGTTACTGCACAAGATAAAAGTTCACAGGGTTGGGGGTAATATATTAGCATGGCTAGAGAATTTGCTAACTAACAGAGAACAGAGAGTCGGGATAAATGGTTCATTCTCTGGTTGGCAACCAGTAACTAGTGGGGTGCCGCAGGGATCAGTGCTGGGACCCCAACTACTTACAATCTATATTAACTACTTGGAAGAAGGGACTGAGTGTAACGTAGCCAAGTTTGTTGACGATACAAAGATGGGAGGAAAAGCAATGTGTGAGGAGGACACAAAAAAATCTGCAAAAGGACATCGACAGGCTAAGTGAGTGGGCAAAAATTTGGCAGATGGAGTATAATGTTGGAAAGTGTGAGGTCATGCACTTTGGCAGAAAAAAATCAAAGAACAAGTTATTATTTAAATGGAGAAAGATTGCAAAGTGCCGCTGTACAGCGGGACTTGGGGGTACTTGTGCATGAAACACAAAAGGATAATATGCTGGTACAGCAAGTGATCAGGAAGGCCAATGGTGTCTTGGCCTTTATTGCAAAGGGGATGGAATATAAAAGCAGGGAAGTCTTGTTACAGCTATATAAGATATTGGTGAGGCCACACCTGGAATACTGCATGCAGTTTTGGTTTCCATATTTACAAAAGGATATACTTGCTTTGGAGGCAGTTCAGAGAAGGTTCACTAGGTTGATTCTGGGGATGAGGGGGTTGACTTATGAGGAAAGGTTGAGTAGGTTGGGCCCCTACTCATTGGAATTTAGAAGAATGAGAGGTGATCTCATCGAAATGTGTAAGATTATGAGGGGGCTTGACAAGGTGGATGCAGAGAGGATGTTTCCACTGATGGGGGAGACTAGAACTAGAGGGCATGATCTTAGAATAAGGGGCCACCCATTTAAAACAGAGATGAGGAGAAATTTCTTCTCTGAGGGTTGTAAATGTGAAATTCGCTGCCTCAGAGAGCTGAGGAAGCTGCGACATTGAATAAATTTAAGACAGAAATACAGGCAACACTCGATTATCCAGGTCCCTCGGGGTTTGGGCTATTCCGGGTAAACGATTTTTCCATTAGGGCGAGACAACATTTTAAAGTTAAAACTTTAATGAATAAATAGAATCGTTAGGGCGAGTTTACATTTATACGTTAAAACCTTAATGAATCAATACAATCAGCCACAAACAGTAACAAAAGATGGACATTACCAGCATGCATGTACAGGTTCAGTGCCTGGAACCCAGTGCCGGCATTGTCCCCATTCCCAACATCAGCAGCGGCCGCGAGTAACAGCGGCTGCAGCAGCGCACACACACACCAGCAAAGCAAGGGCAGAGGAGGGTGGTTTTTACGGTGAGTGTGAGAGAGAGAGAGAGAGAGAGAGAGAGTGTGAGAGAGAGAGAGAGAGAGAATGAGCAAATACAAATGAGCACAAGTGTTTGGAAGGCAATTTTTCCAAATTATTTGGAGCTGTCTTTTCACTTGTTAGCAACAGAATTTTAAATCCCGTTACAACGGTTTCCCGTTGGATCCGTGTACGGATAATCGAGAGTTGCCTGTCGACAGTTTCTTAAACGATAAAGGGATAAGGGGTTATGGAGAGCGGGCCGGGAAATGGAGCTGAGTCCATGATCAGATCAGCCATGATCTTATTGAATGGTGGAGCAGGCTCGAGGGGCCGTATGGCCTACTCCTGTTCCTATTTCCTATGTTCCTATGCGCACGCCGCTTCTCAGCCGCGGCCGCTGAAGCGTTGAAAGGAGGTGGCGAAAGGAGGTGGCATGTTGCAGCTTCCCGGAGGAAGGAGGACCGTCCCATGAGTTAATCGAGACTTTGGAGGGAGGTGGCCCACAACATCTCAGCGAGAGGCACGGTGCCACAAACTGCAACACAATGTCGGAAGAAGTTTAACGACCTCACGAGAATGGTCAGGGTGAGTACCCTTTATATTAATGCACCTCACTGTCTCGTCTCACACAATGTAAAGTCTTTGCAGTACCTGCCCCTTCTCTGTGTGTTCTGGGCCATGGTCTTGGTTGGTCAAGCCACCTGAAAAGTAGAGGCTCAGTTCACCAGCCATGCCCTGTGTATGCAAGAGTCACGCACCTTCTTGTTCACTACTCAGTCTCACCCCTCCTCGCACTACCCTTTCACTATTGATATGCGCTTGCAAAACATCAGCCTGATCTGTAATCCTAGATGGCTCTCATCTCATCCCACCCTTCCACATGCACTATGATTCTAATGGACATCAAAACACTTCCAGACAGTAGGAGCTACTCTACAATGGAAGGCACATGTGCCACATGATGAGCTACACACTCACTCACACCACCTTCTTTTTCTTATTGCGCCCTCCTGGCCACACCAGTTGGCATGGTGTCGGGCGGCAAGGCAGAGCCCCCTGTGGACAGTGACGGTAAGTGAATAGCATTTGCGACTTGTGTGAATTCAGTGACCCCGGATATCAATTGGCCTACCCCCTTTACATATAAATGGCCAATGCCACCTTCCTCCCCGCGGCTAACTACACATCTGTTACTTTGTGCTTACAGATGATGAGCCAGAAGCGCGGCAGCCTGCCCCTGATCCTTCTAAATCAGCCGAGGGGGGAGGGGATGAGCGGGGGGACAACAGTTTGGTCACTGAGCAGGACATCCCATCAGTCCCGCCGAGTGGGGACACCACATCGGTGGAGGAGCCTGAATTCGAGGGGTTTTTGGAGTCTGAGGCTCCAGTGGCCTACAGCAACGCACAGCGTGAGGGGAAGCTCAGAGGCCAGCTCCCTGGAGGGTGTCAGCCCAGGAGTCCTGCTGAGAGACAGGCAGACATGGACCAGGACTTGGAGACTATGTTCAGGGAGTCCATGCAAATGCACCACAAGCTCATGGGAGCATTGAAGAAGGTCCTGCAGAGCATGGATGCACTTGCTCTGAGTGTGGGGGAGGCCACCTCAAGCATTGCCCGTGCCCCTCAGGAGTCCAACAAGCCCATCCTTGCCCGCTTACAGAGGGAGATGGGCCTAGAGAGGGATCGTGGAGGCCCAGAGGGGCTGCTATGGTTGACGTGGCAACAGCTATCACATCACAAGCCCAAGTCGCGCAAGGACAGTGTGATGTGGTGCTGTCAGTGATTGCTGGTATGAACTTGCAGACTGCTGCATTTCAGGCTCAATGTGCTCTGAGTCAGTCGCAGAGTGATGCCGGCACGAACTGACTGCTGCCATTCTCTCTGTGTTCCCCACAGTCTAACGGGGAACTGACGGTGTCGAAGCAGGCCAGCAATGTGTGCTCGCACATCTTGCTCCGGATGCTGACGCTCCGCCCTCGGTGAGTGGCAGTGGGCCACTGGAAATGGAAGGTGTTGTCCTTCCTCAAGGTGACAGCATTCCAGCTCCCATCACTGCCATGCTCTACAGCCGAGACTGCTGCTGCCGAAGCAGAGGTGGTCGAGTCCGCAGCCGAGCCTTCCAGGCCCAGAACTGGTCCTGCTAGGCCATCTATACTGTCTGCCCAACACACACAGCAGCCCTCAAGCAGCCTTACTGTAGGCACAGAGGGAACATTGAGAAGCACTAGACGTGGGAGGGGGCTAAAGATAAGGGGTGGCAAATGTCAGAGGAAGGAAGACTGAGGACTTTGGACCAATGTCCTCATCATGTAAATCATGGCTCTAAATGTTGTATATGCAGACTATAGATGTACTCTCTGTGTAGTCACTGTGTGGTTACATAAGATGGAGACTTGTTTACCTGATGTACTATCAATAAGGTTTACACTGTGCATATACCTGCTGGCACCACTAGAGGGTGCAACTGGTGGAGACCGGGGGTTTCCTGCCCTGGTGGCAGGGCCCAGTATAAAAGGCTGCACACCATGCTTGTGCCTCACTCTGGAGTTTGGAATAAAGGACCGAGGTCATTACAGTGTGAGTACAACACATTGCCACGTGGAGTCATTATAAGCACATCACAGACATAATACTAAATATGTCGTTGCATTGTTTGATGCAACCTATTATTGTGACTGTGTGCCTAATATGGCACATGGATGTTGCTGTGATGGAAGGGGCCTTTGTCCATACATTGTTGAAGTTCATGTGTTTGATGCTCTTTCAACGGGACATTATTTTTTGCTTTGTTACTTGCTGGGGAGGGGTTTGGTTGTGGTGTTTGAGTCGTCAATAAAAAGTTACTTTGACCGTTTTGCATTGGCGTCTTGTGTATGATTGTGGAGATGTGCCATTACGGTGGCACATTGCGTGGTCAGCATTAACTGCATCCCTCAGCTTCCTCCAGACATCCGCAGCTTCTCCTCATTCGTGGCCCTTCGATCTTCACACCGCCTAACCAGAACATGAAGTAGGCGACACTGACAAACTAGTAACGCACGATTTAAACTCAGAGGTTCACGCAGCATGCTGTGCGGAAAAGTTGCGCTCAATGTGGCCTCCAATTTATGCTCCTCCTCCCTCCCTTTAAATAGGCAGCAGACAGTGCCAACAGACCATGGAACTGCCTGGTTTTGTGATTGGGGCGGATGCTAAATGAGGCGGATGCACCTAATTTTACGAGCGGGGCATTAGCAGGATGTTGCACGACGACTGATGTCATGATCTGAATGAAAGTACCGAGCGAGGCGGTAGTGTTTTGCACCACCGCAAAACCAGCACCAAATTTCCCGGCAGGGCGCGGCAAGCTGTGCCCTCAGACGGTAAGCAATTCGACCGCTCATTAGTCCAGTTACCAGCCGCCTCCTGTTACTCAGACATTTCGGCCCCGTGAACAATATCTCCTCAACCAAATTTCATAGGGCAATTTGGGAATTCCATGTCGGCGGGGGAGGGGAGGGGGGGGGCGGATGGGGAGAGGTTGGCAGGGGAGTGGTGGTGGTGGTTTTGGGGGGGGAAATTTGCCAAGGCGTGCGTACTGCGGCTACAGATCGCAATCTCTGCATAAATTAAAGTCCTTCAGGGAGTCCAGCCCTTCTACTGGTAGAAAACAGGAGATTGACATCCCTCCCACCAATCGGAATCCGCCTCACCACTTGCTCCGCCCACTTTTTTTGACCGACCGCCGGACAGCTCGAGGTCACGTGATGCCCGATCTGAACCTGTGCGTATTTGTGGACAAGTTTCCTGAACTGGGGACTCTTCCGGGGACATTGTTTGCCCAGGGACACAGTCCTTCATCCAGGGACGGTCCCCGGAAAATGGGTCGTATGGTCACCCTAATTTAAGTGCATCTGCTTTAACACTTGCATCTAACGTACCCCTGCAGGGCCAGGCAGCCTCACAGCGAGGGGTATAACAGATTTGTGGACTTAACTTCTGATGGAAGTTCTGTTTGATGACCTGTTGCTGTGTTTAGATGTGACCATTATAGAGTGTTTACCCAACAGTCTCAGTGAGAGGCTTCAGGAGCACACAGCCACTGAATGCAGTCTGCTTACTTTATATATACAGGTGCGGCATCCCGAATCCGGCACCCTCAGGACTGAGGCCGTTCCAGATTCCGCATTTTTCCGGACTTTGGAACGTCTGTGGAAGTTGGGACATTGAATAAATTTAAGACAGAAATAGACAGTTTCTTGAGCGAGAAGAGGATAAGGAGTTATGGGGAGCGGGCAGGGAAGTGGAGCTGAGTCCATGATCAGATCAGTCTTATTGAATGGCAGAGCAGGATCGAGGGGCCGTATGGCCTACTCCTGTTCCTATTTCTTATGTTCTTATGTTTTTCTGACGTCACAAATCCGGAAACACGTGAGCCCAGATTCGGGTATTTCCAGATTTCGGAACGTCAGAAAGGGGGGTGGGTGGTTTGGGTGCTCGCCGAGGAGCTGTTCAGCAAGTCGTCGGGCAGGCCCCGCTGCCGAGGAAGTGTTCGGGTGGACCCCGCCACGGTGGAACTATTCGGGCAGCCCCATCGCGGAGGAAGTGTTCAGACGGGCCGGTGAGGAGGCCCTGAGGTAAGGGCAGAGCAGCGAGGCAAGTCCCGAGGTTGGGAAGTGACAGGACCTCGATGTCGGCAGCGTCGGCGGGTCTGGATTCTGGACGACCCTGCCACCAATCCGGAACATTCCGGAACTCCGGATTTGGACGCTGCACCTGTATGTACACACATGGTTACACACCGCCACACACACACATACATTCATCCTTGGGAAGTAGCTGAATAACAAGTCAACAGGTTTGCCTCTGCCCCTATGGAAAAAAGCTCAAATAAACTTTCCCACCTCTCTGAGGAACAGAGTTAAGAGAAACGTCCCAACTATCAACTACTACAATGAGGTCACTAACCAGGGGGCATAGATTTAAAGTAATTGGTAGAAGAATAAGAGGGGAGTTGAGGAGAATCTTTTTCATCCAGAAGGTGGAGGGGATCTGGAACTCACTACCTGAAAGTTTCTGCCTCAATCACCCTCTCATTGCATTTAAAAAGTACTTGGATATGCACCTGATGTGCTGTAACCTACAAGGCTACGGACCAAGAGCTGCAAAGTGGGATTAGGCTGGATAGCTCTTTGTTTGCTGGCACAGATACGATAGGCTGAACGGCCTCTTTCTGTGCTGTAAACATCTATGATTCTTGATTTTATGATAGTCTGCTTTAGGGTCGACAATTTAGACACTGTTGCTATACTCCTATTCTATACTCTGCAAAATACTTACAGGACATCCATGAGAAGGAAAAGCTTCCCTTCATTTAAGCTGTATTTTTTTTGTTGTTTTGAAAAGCACAGCTCAGTGTTGAAAAAAGTTACAAAATATTTGGAAAGGCAACAGGCCGGGAGATGAACAGCGACACCATTGTTTGTGTAGAGAGTAGTTACAGAGAGAGCCTTGAACTGGGTACGAGATTGGAAAGAAGATGAAGGCCTTCTTGGCAGACACAAATGGTTTTTGTGCCAATGCAGGAAAGTGTTACCACACACACCCTTCTGTTCAACTCTGAAATGTGCTTGCCTCCCCTCCCAATAACTGCAACCAACATCATCATCATCATAGGCAGTCCCTTGACATCGAGGAAGACTTGCTTCTACTCTAAAAGTGAGTTCTTAGGTTACTGTACAGTCCAATGCAGGAATTAAAGTCTCTGTCACAGGTGGGGCAGACAGTGGTTGAGGGAAAGGGCGGTTGGGGAGTCTGGTTTACCGCACACTCCTTCCGCTGTCTGCGCTTGGTTTCTGCATGCTCTCGGCAACGAGACTCAAGGTGCTCAGCGCCCTCCCGGATGCTCTTCCTCCACTTTGGGCGGTCTTTGGCCAGGGATTCCCAGATGCCGGTGAGAATGTTGCACTTTATCAAAGAAGCTTTGTGGGTGTTTTGAAATGTTTCCTCTACCCACCTGGGACTCGCTTGCCGTGTAGGAATTCCGAGTAGAGCACTTGCTTTGGGAGACTCATGTAGGGAATGCGGACATTGTGGCCCAGCCAACGGAGCTGGTCGAGTGTGGTCAGTGCTTCGAGGCTTGGGATGTTGGCCTGAGCGAGAACACCAATGTTGGGGCGTCTATCTTCCCAGTGGATTTGCAGGATCTTGCGGAGGCAGCACTGGTGGTACTTCTCCAGCGTTTTGAGGGGTCTACTGTATATGCTCCATGTCTCTGAGCCATATAGGAGGGTGGGTATCACTACTGCCCTGTAGACCATAAGCTTGGTGCCAGATTTGAGGTCCTTGTCTTCAAACACTCTTCCTCAGGCGACTGAAGGCTGTGGTGACACACTGGAGGTGTTGTTGGACCTCGTCATCGATGTCTGCCCTTGCTGATAGTAAGCTCCCGAGGTATGGAAAGTGGTCCTCGTTGTCCAAGGCCGCGCCGTGGATTTTGATGACCGGGGGACAGTGCTGTGTGGCGGGGTCAGGTTGGTGGAGGACCTTTGTCTTATGGATGTTTAGTGTAAGGTCCATGCTTTCGTACGCCTCGGTGAAGATGTTGACGATGGCTTGGAGTTCGGCCTCAATGTGCGCAGACGCAAGCGTCGTCCGCGTACTGTAGTTCGATGACAGAGGATGGGACGACTTTGGATCTAGCCTGGAGGCGACGAAGGTGGAACAGGTTCCCATTGGCTCTATAATTTAGTTCCACTCCAGCAGGGAGCTTGTTGAGAGTGAGATGAAGCATTGCAGCAAGGAAGATCGAGATGAGCGTTGGTGTGATGACGCAGCCCTGCTTGACCCCAGTGCAGACGTGGATTGGGTCTGTGGTGGATCCGTTGGTCAGGATCGCGTCTTGTATGTCGTCATGGAGCAGGCGGAGGATGGTGGCAAACTTTTGGGGACAGCCAAAACGGAGGAAGATGCTCCATAGCCCCTCACAGTTGACAGTGTCAAAAGGTCTTTGTGAGGTCAAAGGCGGCCATGTACAAGGGTTGGTGCTGTTCCCTGCATTTCTCTTTTAGTTGTCACGCGGTGAAGATCATGTCCATTGTGCCCCTTAGTGGACGGAATCTGCATTGCGACTCTGCGAGGAGCTCCTCAGCCACAGGGAGAAGACGGTTGAGGAGGATTCTTGCGATGACTTTCCCAGTGGCCGACAGCAGGGAGATTCCTGTGTAGTTGCCACAGTCGGACTTGTCCCCTTTTTTGAAGATGGTCATGAGATCTTGGAGATCTCCCGGCATGCTCTCCTCCTTCCAGATAAGAGAGATGAGGTCATTTGTTCATGCCAATAGTGCTTCTCCGCCATACTTTAGTGCCTCAGCGGGGAATCCATCTGCTCCTGATGCCTTGTTATTCTTGTGATGGCGGGTAGCATGCTGCGGGATGGAGTCGAGGACACTCGTATCAAAGGCAGAGTCTCAGTTAAGGAGATCTTTGAAATTCTCCTTCCAGTGGGCCCTGACTGCCTCAGTGTCCTTGATGAGTGCCTCCCTGTTCTTGGCCAGCAGTGAGGTGGGGCCTTGGGTGCTTGTGCTGTAGGTGAACTTAACTGCGGTGAAGAATCCTCGCATGTCATGGTTGTCGGCCAGCTGCTGGATCTCCTGTGCTTTCTCCCCCCACCATCTTTTTGTTGGACCTCGGCCTTCAGCCGCCTGTAGAGCTGCTTTGCTGCTCCCGAATTGGGTTGCTGCTTTAAGTTCAGAAATGCCTTGCGCTTGCAGCTTATTAGTTCCTGGATCTCCTGGTCATTCTCATCAAACCAGTTTTGGTGTTTCCTGGTTGAGTGACCGAGCGTCTCTTCGCAGGCGCTGGTTATTGAGGTCTTCAGGGCAGACCAGACAAATCCTTGCAGTCCCTCACTCGGACGATGACGTAGTCGAGCAGGTGCCAGCGAGGATGTTGCCACGATGCCTTGTACTTGTCCCTCTGTTGGAACAAGGTGTTGGTGATGACAAGGTCATGTTCTGGGCTTTTTGTCAGGAGCAGGGTATCGCTGGGGTTGGTTTACCCTACCCCCTTCTCGCCGATCACGCCTCCCCAGAGGTCTGTGTCCTTACTGACTCTGGTGTTGAAGTCATCAAGGAGGATGAGTTTGTCGTCCGTAGGGACTCAGAACAGGGATTGTTCGAGGCTGGAGTAGAATTCCTCTTTGGTCTCATCTGTTGCGTCGAGTGTTGCGGCGTACGGGCTGATGACTGTGGCGCACTGGTTCTGGGCTAGGGTGAGCCGGAGAGTCATGAGACGTTCGCTTATCCTGCAGGGAGGGGTCTCTGAGGCGGCCGACCAGTTCATTCTTGATGGCGAAGCCCACTCCGTGGAGGCAGCGTTCTCCTTCTGGTTTGCCTTTCCAGAAGAAGGTGTAACCTCCACCTTGTTCTTTGAGCTGCCCTTCCTCTGCCTGGCGGGTCTCACTACAACCAACACCACCCCTGCATAGGGAACTGCTGTACTCTGCATGCTAACATGAAAAAAGGTCATTTTTAAAATTAAGGTTCCAGGAAATGGAACACTTTCCCAATTTTAGCACATCTAAATCAGCTAATATACACCGAGACACTGAAAATTTGCAGGAAGTGGCATACCAGCAGGAGTCTGGTGAAACAGCTGGAAACTGGACATGCCAGATCCTGGCCTTGGGGTGAACTTTCTCGGATGATCTTTGGGGGCAGAATTTCTGCCCATCCCAAACATGACCATTGGCATAAGGTGGGAGGAGGGGCAGGGAGAGACTTCCTAATTCAGGAACTCTTGCAACCCAGGCCCTTAGTGGTACCCAGCATAGTCCAGATGGATGTACATCTGGTCAGACCAAGCATACCTTCCTGACTGTTACATTTAGAATAACTCCACAAGACTGTATATCTTAAGCTCAAACTGTTGTGACCTTGGTCTCTTTATTGTAACTCTAGAGTGAGGAGGCAGCATGGTAGACTGCCTTTTATACCTGCTTGCCTGGGTGTGCAGGTGACCCTTGGGTCTCCCACAGGTGCACCCCCTGGTGGCAAGTCTTACACATTGGTAATGTTTACATACATAACACTGACAACCAGCAGAAATGGAGTCTTGTCAGTTTCCAACCAATCGCGCACTGATTCTAAAGTCACACAATAGTTACACGTTTAGGGAATGTAACCCTTTCTAGTGATGTATTATATTTCATCAACCAACGTGACATGGATGGCACAGTGGGCACTATACGTGGCCCATTGAACTATCTAAAGAATGTGATGGTCTCACACAGAGAGCTTTGCTATCAGCCTTGGCTCAGTGGTAGCACTCTCGCCGCTCTGTCAGAAAATCATGGGTTCAAGTCCCACGCAAAAAAACTTGAACACATAATCTAGGCTGAAACTTCAATGTAGTGCTGAGTCAGTCATTCATTCATAGGCAGTCCCTCGGAATCGAGGAAGACTTGCTTCCACTCCTGAAGTGAGTTCTTTGGTGGCTGAACAGTCCAATACGAAAACCACAGACTCTGTCAGAGGTGGGACAGATAGTCGTTGAGGGAAGGGGTGGGTGGGACTGGTTTGATGCATGCTCTTTCCGTTGTCAGCGCTTGATTTCTGCATGCTCTCGGCGTTGTGACTCGAGGTGCTCAGTGCCCTCCCGAATGCACTTCCTCCGTTTAGGGCGGTTGGGCCAGGGTGTCAGTGGGGATGTTGTACTTTATCAGGGAAGCTTTGAGGGTGTCCTTGTAACATTTCCGCTGCCCACCTTTAGCTCGTTTGCCGTGAAGGAGTTCAGAGTAGAGCACTTGCTTTGGGAGTCTCGTGTCTAGCATGCTGACTATGTGGCCTGCCCAGCGGAGCTGATCGAGTGTGGTCAGTGCTTCAATGCTGGGGACGTTAGCCTGTACTGCATTGTTAGAGGTACCATCTTTTTAATGAGATGTTAAATCAAGGCTTTGTCTGCCCTCCTAGCTAGACATAGAAGACCACGTGGCATTATTCAAACATGTGCAGAGGAGGTATCTTGATCAATATTTATCCCTCAACCAACATCACTAAATAGATTATCTCATCATTAATCTCCTTGCTATTTGTGAGATCTTGATGTTTGTAAAGATTTTTTTTTTAATAATTGATTCACGGGATGTGGCTGCTGCTGGGAAACCCAGCATTTTCTGCCCATCCTAACTGCCCTTGAGAAGGTTCTTGACAATGAAGTGTCTTGGTAGATCATTTCAGAGAGCAGTTAAGAGTCAACCACATTGCTGTGGGTCTGGAGACACATATAGGTCAGTGGGATGAGAATGGGTCTGGCCTGGGTAAATTGGAATCAACGATTGGCAGGCAAAACTGTAGTGAAACAATGGGCTGCCTTTAACGAGGAAATAGTTCAGGTACAGTTGAGATACATTCCCACTAGGGGGAAAGGCAGGGCAACTAAAGTAAGGGCTCCCTGGATGATGAAAGAGATAGGAGAACATGATGAAGCAGGAAAAGGTGCGTAAGACAGATGTCAGGTTGCAAATACATCTGAGAATCAGGCAATAAGTAGAAATGTTAGAAGAAGTGAAAACGAAAATAAGAGGGGTAAAGAGAGGGGATGAGAATAGAATGGCAGCCAATATAAAAGGTAATCCAAAAATCTTCTATAAGCACATCAATAGGATAGTAAGAGGAAGGGTGGGGCCGATTAGGGACCAAAAAGATGATGTACATGGAGACAGAGGGTATGGCTGAGGTACTAAATGAGTACTTTGCATCTGTCTTCACCAAGGAAGAGGATGCTGCCAAAGACATAGAGAAGGAGGAGGTAGTGGAGAGACTTGATAGAATAAAAATTGATAAAGAGGTATTAGAAAGTCTGGCTGTACTTAAAGTAGATAAATCACCAGGAGCAGATGGGATACATTGTAGGATGCTGAAAAGTGTGAAGTGATGCATTTTGGTAGAAAGAATAAGGAGAGGACATATAAACTAAATAATACAATCCTGAAGGGTGTGCACGGACAGAGAGATTTGGGGGTATGTGTGCACAAATCGAAGGTAGCAGAGCAGGTTGAGAAAGCAGTTAGAATGGCTTAAGGGATCCTAGACTTCATAAATAGAAGTATAGAGTACAAAAGTGTGGAAATTATGACAAACCTGTATAAAACACTGATTCTGCCTCAACAGGGGTACTGCACCCAATTCTGGGCACTTTAGGAAAGATGTGAAGGCCATAGAGAAGGTGCAGAAAAGATTTACGAGAATTATTCCAGGAATGAGGAACTTCAGTTACGTTGATAGACTGGAGAAGCTGTTCTCCTTGGAGCAGAGAAGATTGAGGGGAGATTTGATGGAGGTGTTCAAAAATCATGAATGGTCTGAACAGAGTAGATAGGCAGAAGGGTCGAGAATCAGAGGACACAGGTTTAAGGTGATTGGCAAAAGAACCAAAGGTGATGTAAGAAAAAACATTTTTATGCAGCGAGTGGTTGGGATCAGGAATGCACTGCCTGAAAGTGTGGTGAAGGCAGACTCAATCTTATCTTTCAAAAGGGAGTTGGATAAATATCTGAAGGCAAAAAATGTGTAGGGTTACAGGGAAAGGGCAAGGGAGTGGGATTGGCTGAGAGTCGGCACAGTCTCGATGGCTGAATTGCCTTCTTCCGTGCTGTAACAATTCTATGATCTCTCCGATACATCGGTGCATAGCTCACTGTTGAATAGATCCCCTGTAGCAGCCCAAAACCAAAGAATAGAATGTGTCGGACATTTTGACAGCTACCCGCAGTGCAATGGGTGTGCTGGACATAGTGTACAGGTTGCCTTACAAACATGTGGCAGTGCTGGATGACTTCTTCGGGTGAGGTGCAGTTGGATCATCAGGTTTTGTAGCTTCTGGTGGTGTGGTACTGCAAGTGGTTAGAAAATGCCTACTGTGGAACTCTACCTGCCTTTTATACTTCTGCTGCCTTGTCATCCTCCATGGATACCAAATACAAGACATTTCCTAATGGGAATGCTGTCATACCAAGACTGCAACAGCCAAAGTTCCCAAAATTTACAAGAAGGACAACCTTCAATATTAAAAGAAAGCCTTGAATTTATATAGCACTGGTCACATGCCCATGATGTCTCAAAGCACTTCCCCACTAATCAATTCATTTCTTGAAGTGCAGACACTCTTGTTTTGTCAGTAAACATGTCAGAGAATTTGCACAAGGAAGGTTGTGGTGTTGCTTCAGGATGAATGCTGGCCAGTAACATTAAAAAAGAAAACAAATTAAATGGTTCCTCGGCAAAGATTTTCTAGCACTTTCTGAATTAATAAACCATGCCTACTAGAAAGTATTTCTGCATTGAGCCCTGTATCGTGGCAACAGCAAATGCCTGTTTAATATATTTGCTCCATACAACAGGAGTAATTTAATGTGTAATGGTAGAAAATGTGACATACATTGGGCCCAAGTTTCCACAAGAAAAAAAACGGGCGCCCCTCCGAGCTGGACGGCCGTTTTTCGCGCCTAAAAAAATCCTCGGTATTCTGCACCTACTTACAGGTCCTCTGGCCCTCGGCGCAGCCAGCACGAGCTGTGGGGGGGGGCGGAGCCAGGTCCCGGCGCTGAAAACAGTGCCGGGACCTCTGCACATGCGCGCTACAGTCGGCACGCAAGTGCAGTAGCTCCAGGCGCCGAACTGTGTGGGAGGGGCCCGAAGCACGCAGCCCCTAGCCCTGGCCCAATGACCTCACTGGGGCTCCTCCCACGGCCAGCTCCTGCTCCCCGCCTGACCAGACCCGATACTCGCTCCCGCCCAGAGACCCGCTCCCCCCCCCCCCAGCCCCGACCCGACACCCGCTCCCCCCCCCCCCCCCGCCCCGACCCGAGACCCGCTCCCCCGACCCCTGCACCGACCCGAGACCCGCTCCCCCCCCCGACCAGACATCCGCTCCCCCCCCGACCAGACACCCGCTTCCCCCCCCGACCCGACACCCGCTCCCCCCGACCCGAGACCCAAGACCCGCTCCCCCCGACCCGACACCCGCTCCCCCCCCGCCCCGAGACCCGACCCCCCCCCACGACCCGAGACCCGCTCCCCCCCGACTGACCCGACCTGCGCTCCTGTTCCCCAACCCTCTCCCTCCCTCCCTCCCTCCCTCCCTCCCCCTCCCGCTCAGCGGCACGAACGGCTGCAGAATTCTCCCTGGCTGAAGCACTTTCACACAGGTAGGAAGATGGTTTATTTAATCTTTTCTTGACTTATAAATGTTTATTCAGGTTGGATTTATTTGTAGAAGTATAAATAAGGATTTATTGTCGAATTTAATGAGTTGCCTCCCCCCCACCTCGTTCTGGACGCCTAATTTGTAACCTGCGCCTGATTTTTTAATGTGTAGAACAGGTTTTTTCAGTTCTACAAAAATCTTCACTGGCTCCATTCTACTTTAGTTTGGAGTACGTTTTCACTGTGGAAACTTTGAAATCAGGCGTCAGTGGCCGGACACGCCCCCTTTTAAAGAAAAAATTCTGTTCTAAACTAGAACTGTTCGACCTGACTAGAACTGCAGGAAAAAAAATGTGGAGAATTGCGATTTCTAAAATAGCCCGTTCTCCACCAGTTGCTCCTAAAAATCAGGCGCGAATCATGTGGAAACTTGGGCCCAATATAACTACGTCATTATACATTCATTTAAGTATTGATGCCAGAAAGTGAGCAAGAGTTTCCTGCCCGCCCCCGGTGAAAAATTTAAACTATGCAAAGATGGACAGCAGAGGATATCTTAAAGCTTTTTCCCACCTGCACCCAAATTATGCCAAAAAATTAAAGGGAGGAAAGACCCCTAGAATGAGTGCTATGATTGGCAGATGGAAAGGTCATGAGTTTCAGTGGATTTCTTTTGCATAACTAGGATATTCCTTTCATAAATCACTTTTGTTACGTTTAGGATAACTCCACAAGACTGTACATCTTCAGCTCAAACTGTTGTGACCTTGGTCTCTTTATTGTAACTCCATAGTGAGGAAGCAGCATGGTAGACTGCCTTTTATACCTGCTTGCCCAGGGTGTGCAGGTGGCCCTTGAGGGTCTCCCAAATGTGTGCCCCCTGGTGGCAAGTCCTACACACTGGTGAGGTTTACATACATAATATCACTCCCCCCTCCCCCCAAAGTCTTATGTACAAGTTATTTACAAGTTGAGGCGATCTGGCGCTCTGCGTTCCCAGGTCGATCACCTGAGTTGAAGTCCTGGCATGGGTGAGTCAGTCGGGGCATTGCTGCATGGCCGCACGGCTGGTCTGATCAGACTGTCGAGCATGGTCAGCTCATCCTCGTGGTCGACAGCGAGGTGTTTGTGTTATTGGGTCGCTGAAGGCCAGGTCCTTTCACAGTAGTTCCTTGTTATCTGTAGTTTGCAGTTTGGTCTGGTCCAAATGCTTTCTGTGTTTGCCCATTACATGGTTTCACAACAAACACTCCATTCCCCTCTTTGGCTAATACAGTGCTAGTAGCCCATCTGGGGCCATGATCATGGTCTACATCATTTCTTCTGATGTCGTGCGGAGGAGCCGTATGATCATGGTGCATGCTCTGCTGATAGCATACGGGAGGCCCGGTTCTGTGAGATTCAGTCCGGTGACTGCGTAGCATCCGGGACAGCCGGGTCTGTGGGGAGTCTACCGTGACACGTGTGGTACTCGGCTTTATGATTTGGGCTGCCAGCTCCGGACTATTGTCGCTGACCCTAAGGTCCGGCAAGCCAAGGTTGGCAGATATGGCCTTGAGACTTTCAGTAGCGGCGGGAGGCCGCGTGGTCCCCGTGGATCCTGGGCCATGGTATGGAGGCCCAGGACCACCAACTGTGTGTAGCCTCCCTGCCTTTCTTCGCAACGTTGCAGGGTTGCCCCATAGGGGGCGATCTGATGGGATGAGCATTACGTCTTTGCGACGGATAAGCTGCAACATCCCGTCTAGCAGTTTGCCGTTAGCAGGCAATAACGTGGGATCCTGGCTGGTCCAGGTCCTAGTCTGGGGAGCCATTACAGTTGACCCCTCACTTTCTAGCACTTCCATAACAACGAGCAGGTCTGCAGGCTGTGCCGTTTCCACCCCGGTGGTAGGCAATGGTAGCCTGTCCCATGGTGGATCATGTTACAGTGCATAGACAGTGTTAGACTTATTCAAGACAAAGCATTGATAATGGTGCCTCTGCTCTCCAAAAACTGAGAGATTGGCAGCTTGTCTGACTTGAGCAAATATTGGGACACTCTTTGGTACGTCTCTTTTGTCCCGTGAACGCAGGCTACAGCTTTGGTTAACTTATTGGATAAATGTACAACCAGTTGGGGTTCGCCCGCTACTTTGGCTTGTTGTACAACACGCCCGACCCTGTGCGATAACACATCACTTGCTACAAGTACTTTGTTAGATACATATACGACCGGTTGTTGTTCGTCCGCTACTTTGGCTTGTTGTAAGGTACCCCCGACCCCATATGATAATACATCATTTGCCACAAATGGATGCTCACATGGGCTACACAGTGCAAACAACTTATTGGAACGTAGTGGGTTCCTGGCCTTCTCAGCGGCCACCCCTTTACCTTTGCCCCAAGCCCAGTCGTCTTCCTTGCTGGGCAACACATGCCTCTGTTTCGTTTCGGCGCCATCCCGTGGTCTCGACACACTCTCGTCCCATGGTCTGGACGCACTCTCGTCCGTGTCCGTGATGCCGACTACCATGATCTTCCTCCCCAGGGATTTTGCCTCTGGCGTCGAAGATCGCATTCAGATCGTTTCAGCCAGAGTCCCACTCTGCTTGGTCGACCTGGAGCCTCTTCCATTGTCGCGAAGAGGTCGTCGGCTTTGGGTGGCGAGTACCGCTGCTCGGTTGATCTTTACCTCCTCGAGGTCGTGATGAGCGACCTATGCCTCGAGGATCTGCAAATGGATCTGCACTTCGATGCCTGGTGCAGCTGAAGGTGGGGGCTTGCTCAGCTTTTGAGCAAGAGAGACGTTATTCGCTGGAGAAGGTACACAGAGGTCTTCCCAGTTCCATCGAATCTTCCCCATCCACCTTCTACCAAGCAGCATTGGCCCATCACCTGAAACAATCCACAGTGGTAAATCGTGCACCGCTCCCTCATGGGATACTCTTATGTCTGCTCTACCAATAACTGGTATCAGTCCCTTGGTGTAGGTGCGCAGCTTTGCCGGAATCAGGATCAGCTTGGGTTGTTGTGCTCTGTCACCCCATAGCTTTGCGAATGCCTTCTGGCTCATAACTGATTGACTCGCCCCTGTGTCCCATACCATGGAGACTGGAGTGCCATTAAGTTTAACTTTTAACATTATCGGAGGGCTTTTGGTGGTGAAGGTGTGTATCCCATGCACTTCCTCTTCATCCTCGGGTTGAGTTGCCTCTCCTGCTCGTTCAGCGTGGTCCGCGCCAGATCGGTCATCTTCTGCCGAATCTGCCACGTGGTGAGTCACAGCACGTCTGCACATTGGCTGGAGGAACCCCATTGTTCCACAGCCCTTGCACACGTAGTGCTTGAATCGACATTGATGGGCTCGATGATTAGCACCATGTTGGCGCTGTGGAGGTAATGAATTCGCATTCACGCCCCACGGCGGGCTCTGAGTCATCCTAGGTCTGGCCTCTGCAGGCGTGTAGGCTCTGCCATGTATAGTTCTGCCTGCGGAAGGCGTTATTTTATGCACAGTACTTGCCAGTGAGTTCCGATGATGCAATGATATCTGTTTAGTGTTATCCTTCATGGACATAAAAGGTGGGCTATCGTGATGGTCTTGCTCAGATCTAGGGATTCGGTAGACAGCAGTTTGCGAAGAATGACCTCGTGACCGATTCCAAGCACAAAAAAGTCCCGCAACACTTCCCCAAAAAATTCAGCAAATATGCACGGTCCCGCAAGGCGTCTTAGGTCGGCGAAATAGCTCGCCACGTCCTGGCCCTCGGAGCGGTGGTGTGTATAAAAGCGATATCTGGCCATCAAGATGCTCTCCTTCGGCTTGAGGTGTTCCCGAACCAGCGTGCACAGCTCTTCATATATCTCCTCTGTTGGTTTCGTCGGTGCTCGCAGATTTTTGATGAGGCCATATATCGTGGACCCGCAAACAGTGAGAAGAATCGCCCTGCACTTGACCGCGGTTTCTTCCTTTTCCAGCTTGTTGGCCACGAAGTACTGGTCAAGACGCTCAATGAAGGCTTCCCAATCATCACCCTCAACAAATCTCAAGAATACCAACGGCAGCCATAACTGTGTGAAAGTTCGTGATCTGTTACTCGTCGCCAATTGTTACTGTACATCTTCAGCTCAAACTATTGTGACCTTGGTCTCTTTTTGTAACTCCAGAGTGTGGAAGCAGCATAGTAGATTACCTTTTTTACCTGCTTGCCCAGGGTTCACAGGTGACCCTTAGGTCTCCCACAGGTGTGCCCCCTGGTGGCCAGTCTTACACATTGGTGAAGTTTACATACATAACCACTTTAGTGCCCAAAATATAGCCCTTTCCACAATTTCTTTCAGTCAGCAGAGAATTTCCCAAGACAATCCATTTTCAGACTCCAATTAGCATATCTGTACTCTTCTTCGTTTTCTCTTCCCTTCTTTATTTTGGTCCAATAAAGGATCTCTTCTCCAGCTAAAGCAACTCCAATGTAGGGTCTGTCCTGAAACATTAACTTTCAGGTGCGGACTGACCTGCTGTATATTTACAGTGTTTGCCCTTTCCATTTTTAGCACTAACTAAGACCATCTGGATATCAAACTATATTACTTTAATAGTTAAGTCATCCTCGATACGAGGGACCGCCTAAGAAGAATAATATCTCTGCAAAATACTGGTCAACAGAGGAAAATTATAAAAAGAATTTTGCAATAAACACTGCAAAAGAACCAACCCTGATTAATTATACGATTAAACCCGTAAACATTCCACAAAAGGAAACCAGACCAAGTTTTGCCAAGTTTTTTAAAAAATTCATATTGAAAGCAGATGTGCTGATATGAAGAGGCTTTTAAAGTCCACACTACTGTGGCCAGGTTTTGCTCAGAATAAATCCCACTTCATTCCAATCTTACCTCAGGGTGTGGTGCCTCTCCCATCTTTAGTTTATTACACAACATCCCTCTGCTGTAAGCGCCTCGCCTCCCCAGCCGAGAGATCAAAAGGACAACCTACAGCCATGGCACAAAGCGGTGAGGCAAACCTGCACTAATATTCTAACTATGTCATCTTAGGACAACTTTATCCACATTTCATCAAAAATGCAAAGCTAAAAGCCGCATTACCACAGTACAGTTTTAAATGGTGTAGTAAATATTTAGGAGTGTGGATTTAGTTAATGCACTTTTATATATACACATTAGCATGACACTCAATATTACACCATGTAGATTAGTACTTAAACTGACAGTTCCATTTTACCTCTGTATTGTAAAACCAGTCTGGGACACACTAATAAACGATGACTGTTATTATTAGGAAAAACATCTGCCTGTGCTCCACCAGATCCCTGCACCACACACAGATCTCAATCTGTAATGTTTCAGTAGACACCAGGGAGGCGAAATTCCCCTGTTGTGTGCCTCCTGTTAGCGCCTCTAGGGGGCACTAACAGAAATTGCGTGGGAGTTAGCGGACGCGTGAATCCATTAGCACCGCGCACCGCCACTGGTTGTCATGAGCCACTGCAGCAGCGATCGCCATGCGCAGCGATCCCTTTTCACCCCATGACAGCCCCTTTTCGCCCCATGGTGGAAATTGGCCAGCGCCCCACGAGGTTGCCACAGGCGATGCCCTCGACAGCCTCGCGGGTCACAAAACGGGCCGCACACCCATCGCGAGCCAAAAGTTAAAGGGGATATGCCATTTTATTTTCCTGACTCACCGGTCAGGCCGCTGAGCAACAATGTCACCGTGCCCAAGCCGTGATTGTACAGCCTGGCACTCCATTTTGGTGCTGGGCTGTGGCCACGGCAGCCCTCATCCCTGGTGGCCCAGTGGAGGCCATCAAAGGGCTTGCAGAGCCCACAGCATCTCTCCCCTTTAATGGAAGGGGAGCAGCGTTGAAACGTGTCAGCAGTATGCGGAGAGACCGCGTAACGTTGTGTGATGCGCCCGGGTAGCGCCTGCGCCGATCCTGCCCCGAAAGGAAGTGGAGCCGCGACATCCTGTGAGGGGCGGTAACCCCAATTTTGCCAATTTTGGTCGCAGGGATATTGCTTCTCAGAATTAATCAATCCAGCACCATTTGGCCACCAGCTTGGACCAAATTGCCTACAATTTGCTCTCTCACTCAGAGAAGCTACAAGAATTGCTGATGTGAGGAATAGAATGGCACACTGACTGACACACTGAATTATGAGATGCTCTTCTGACATGTAGGTTTAAAGCACCCCCTACTGCGTCAATATGAATTTTACTAAATTTTAACATAGTCTATAGGCTCCAAACCGCCTTTTCCAGCAACAGCCATTTTCTCCAAATATTCTACCTTTCTATCCCAGTACCAAACCTCCTTCTTTAAATATTTACTATTAGATAAATGATGTTTAAACTTAAAGATCTTAAAATGTTACAATTAAACATCACTTCAGGCAATTTGGCCAATCATAACAAAGAAATTCATTTTCATAAATATTTTAAAAAGGTTAAATTACTCAGACATGTCTCAAAATTGTAACAGGTTTATATTATTTTTATAAAAACTTTACCATGTAATTTCACGAGTAAGAACATTAGTAAGGTGCCAGAATCTTACTACCAATAAAAGCAATGGGTTTTGGCAGACTTACCACAAATACCCAGGAAAAACAGCATAAACGTTATGTACGCCATTTTTAAGAGACTTCCACAGCTCCCCTGTTGCAGTTATGGTGGATGAGCAGGAAAGCCCCCGTGGTTAGTTATCCCCATACTGTGTTAAATCCTTGACAATATTATCAGCAAGACCAGTGAAAATAACTGTTTTCCAACTTTGTGATTCTGCCTGTCCAGCAATTGTGTTAGGATGTTCCCTGACTTTTCTCATACTATGCATCAGTATCAATTAAGTTCACTCGATTGATTCCTGGGATGTGAGGTTGTCCTGTGAGCAGAGATTGAATAGAATGGGCCTATCTTCTCTGGAGTTTAGAAGAATGAGAGGTGATTTCATTGAAACATATAACATTCTTAGAGGGGTTGACAGGGTAGATGCTGAGAGGCTGTTTTGCCTGGATGGAGAGTCCAGAACTAGAAGTCATAAGGGGTCGGCCATTTAGGCCTGAGATGAGGAGGAATTTCTTCACTCAGAGGGTTGTGAATCTTTGGAATTCTCTACCTGAAAGGGCTGTGAATGCTCAGTTGATGAGTATATTCCAAGGCTGAGATCGCTAGATTTTTGGACACTAGGGGAATCCAGGGATATGGGGATAGGGCGGGAAAGCGGAGTTGAGGTAGAAGATCAGCTATGATCTTATTGAATGGTGGAGCAGCTCGAGGGGACATATGATCTAGTCCTGCCCATATTTCCTATGTTCTTATAACCCCATAAGTAAAATATCTGTCACATGGACACCATGCCTGAGATTCCATTAACTCAAGCTACGTAGAGTCCAGCCAGCATAGATAGGATTCTGGGCAAGATTTGAACCCAGATCCCAGAGGTGAAAATTCAGTACATCACCCAGTGGTCCAACAAACATAGTCAAATATTTTTTTTTAAAATCTCATAGATGTGGTGGTGCAGGTCTCAAACTACCACCCCACACCATGTCAGATCCTGGTGTACATTACTGAGTGGAGACCGGGCATTTTCCCAAAAGGAAAGAGAGAAAGATGGAAAAATAGAAAGAAGCAACCAAAGTCTCAGACATCCATGCACCTGCTCACAGCTGGTCAGCAATAGCAGAGGCCTAGGAGCTGGCTGCTTGCCTAACCTCCTCAGCCAGCAAAAAGTGCGGAGAGACATAAAAATGGAACAAGGGAGAAAATACTACACAAAATTTAAGAATATTTCATATCGTGAACAGCTTAAACATCATTCTCTCCCCAAATCCCCAACTTGTCCTTGTCCTGGTATAATCTTTTTCATAACAAGAGCTTGTTTGTAATCTTGAAATGGTTTGCTTTTCTTGGCTTGGTTGCAGCTTAAAATAATACAGGCTGTACTTTTCCAAAGGCAATCACCCAATCCTCGAGCAGTTCCCGTAGTCCGATCCAAGACCAAGTTCACAACCTCTTCATTGCACATCCTGTGCACAGTCCTTCACCCACCGAAGTGCCTCCCAGGCATCTGTGTGCAGATTACCTCCCACCATTGCCTTGCAGATTACAGCATTATACTTAATTCAGTAAGTAACCCCGCTCTTAGAACCATTATCACATAGCCATATAAAATAGAATTCAGTCTTTTTAAAAACCCTCTCCTTTATTTCTTCTTTTCTCAGATGCCCTGACTGACAGGATGAGCATGAATTTATTGTGGTTAATAGGAAATGTACAGGGGGAAGTCTCACTAAATGGTTTCTCTCTCTTTCTTTGGAAACTGCTTGGCCTCCAGCTGGTAACACTCCACAGTGAACAAATGAATTAACTTGTATTTATAAAGCACCTTTCTTGACCTCAGAATGTCCCCAAATGCTTTGCAGCCAATAAAGTACTTTTTTAAAAAAAAGTGTAATCCCACAAATAAAATGAATGATCAGGTAATCTGTTTTTGTGATGTTGGTTGAGGGTTAGATATTGACCGGGTCATCAAGAGAACTCTCCTGATCATCTTCAATTAGCACCCTGGGATCTTTTACAACCAGCTGAGAGAGCAGACACACTTTGTTTTAATGATTCATCTGAAAGACAGTACCTCTGACAATGCAGCACTGCCTCAGTAACGTACTGCAGTGTCAACCTAGATTGTGTGCTCAAGTCTCTGGAGTGGGGCTTGAATCCATGACTTCTGACTCAGAACATTACTGAGAGTGTGCTGCATAGGGAATAGGGAATAGGGAATAGGCTGCATGAGAAGGGACGGGCAAAAGATAGCAGGTGGCTGTTTTTTTACATATGAAACCAAGGTAACAAAGAGAATGCTTAAATCCATTGCTACTGAATGACTGGCCATAATCATTCTCACTTGTGGGAAGTATCAGACTATTTTGTTCTACTACAAATTGTGTTACCGATGACAATTTCACAACTTCGAATATAGGACATCAATTGTGTTCATTTTCTATAATGGTCCTTCAAACAATTCTGACATATATAGTACTATTGTGAGCCACCCACTGTCCCGTCCTTCTCACGTACCACCCCAAATTGCCCTTCTGTCTTCACGTGACTTCATCCTACACATTACCCCATCTGCTCTTCCAAGATCTAGTCTCCTTTGCATCCCCTCTTGCTCCGCCACCTTGGCTCTACAACCCTCTTCTAAAATCCTTGGCTTGGGTTCAGGTTCAAAATTATTAAAATTTTATCTTTCCACCCAACCCAAAGCCATCCATTTTTGGGGGTTAAAATTACCCCCATAGACTCTCCCAGATTATCTGTGGGGTGACCTTGAAACTAAATGTCTGTCATATAGTGCCCATTGCGCGAAGCAAGGTGGTAGCCTTCGTCTGTCTTGTTGAACATGAGCGGAGCTGTGTATGACCATTGCAAACAAAACCTCATGGAAGTATAAATCAGAGGTGGACAACCAGCATTGTGTGAGCTGCATGAAGGTCCTTTGTGATGGCTCTTTGCAACAACAAAATACAATTCAATTGCACTGCCAGACGTGAAGACCAATCACAATAAAGCAGGCAGCCTTCTTTTCATTCTGACTGCATTAAGTTATGTTTTGAATTAATGAATTAATTTTACTCTGAATGCACCACCCTATTGGGCAGCAGTGCATGCAGTACGCACTTGGGGTTTAATCGAACCAGTCACAGAAGCAAACAGCAGCATTGCCATGACAAGATGCTCTGTCAGACTTTGCAGCAGAACCAAAACCTGATACTGTTACTTCAACTAAAAGAGCTAAAAGTTTAAGGGAAAAGAGCAGCGTCAGTCTCTCATTCTTTCTCTTGCATATTTACTAAGGGAGAGAGTAGGGAACAAGAGACTGAGAGGGAAGCGAACATGGAGACTGAGGGGGAGGAGAGAAAAGGGAGAAACTAAGAAAAAAAGGGAGAAACTAAGAAAAAAAGGCAAAAGGGGAAATATGGTAAACAGGGGGCAAGAGGAAAGGAATGAGTAAGATTAAAAGGCGGCGATATGAGCAAGAGAGAGATAGAGATAAAGGCCAGAATTTTACCAGCGCTCAGAGGATGGGGTCGGAGGCAAGTCAGCTGTGAAATTTGAAATGATTGACAGCAGTTCACGACCCTGCTGTCAACCCACCTCCACGCTACTTTACCAGGTGTCAGGTCTGTCTGACACAGAGGCAATTGAGGTGATTAATACCTTGTTAAAAGGCTATTAAGCACCATTTTGAGTTGTACTTACCATTTTTCCAGCTTTTTGCACAAGGTTCACAGTACTTGGGGATCAGGTGTTCAATCAGTATCCATTCTTCTAAATACTTGACAGCTGCAAATGTGGTATAAAAGCTCCAATTTCAGAGCTGTTCATGTTCCAATTTCATAAGCTGCAGTTTTCAGGATTTGGAGCACAAAAGTGAGCTTTATGCAGGTTGGAAGTGTTTGGAGTAAACTCTCCATCCAGTGTCACCTCATTGGAACAACCTCTCTCTCACCACTGACAGATCGCTTCTGTCATCTCAAGTTCACCCACCATCTATTCCATCAGCATCAGTGCCCTTGAAACTCTCTCACCTTGGTCCTCAGCATCCCACCATGATCAGCACCAGGCACACCACCAACTGTCTGCACAATCAACACAGGACACAGGGCATCAACACCCAAGCACATTGCTGCCCAGGATGCCAGGGATGGCCTCACCATGACCAGATTTACTTCACTTGACACTGTACACCCTGGCTGCCACATGATGCGCCAGGTTGGCACCACCCTGCACCAACATTATAAAGTATCCCTACAATGCCCAAGCCAGTCCTTTCAGACTCATCACCATTGCAGCGGGTACCGTTAAGCCTCACCATTCACTGCAATTCACTAAGCCACTTCCAAAGGTGCACACAAATCTGTCCAAGAACGCAAAGTGTTGAAAATAAAGATTTCAATGTTTGACAGCACATTAACTGAAACTTTTCATGAGCATTGGCGAAAACACCCAAGTGCCTACCCTTGTGTGTTGTTAGTTGGTACAATTGGGCTAGGATCAAGGTGAGTGTGAGGAGTGGCTAGTGAGATCGGGAAATGATAATGTAGCTAGAGAGGGATGGGTGGAGGTCCAAGGTAAGTTGGTGTGAGTAAGGATATGTAGGAATAGGGTAGGGAAGGCAGAGAGGTGGGGATGTGATGAGTGGCACAACAGGATAGGGTTGAGTGTTGATTTGCAATAATGTTTCATGATCTATCTCCTGATGACATCACTGCTTATGCCCTCCTGTGCAATGTGCAACCTGGCTGCGTTGGTGTCCTGGGACAGTCTCTTCCACCCATGGTACGGGAAGAGAACCTCCCTGCGTGTTGAGTCATGAGAGCGCCCGAGTGCAGCCATGCACCTCTGTGCAGCGCTTGTCAGTGTTTGCAGCACCTCAATGCCGTAGAACATTGATAGAACAACTTTCAAAATCGATTTGGGCATGGTCCCTTTAAGAAAACCGGCTGATGATGCTTCATTAAATAACAACATCCGACCCGCTTCCTTCAATTGGCTGGTAAACTCGTTGGGCTGGCTTAACAGCCCCCATCAACATAAACTCACTTCTACTGAAGGAGCTGCAGCCAACATGGGGTTGGGAATCTGCTACATTCACATGAAACCTGCCTCAATAAACAGAATCATGGCCAAAGAGTGAGAAGTGCAAGAAACTACAATCTGGATAATTGGAAAATACTTGGTTGAAATCAAAGCACATGAAATTTTAGAAACATAGAAAATAGGTGCAGGAGTAGGTCATTCGGCCCTTCGAGCCTGCACCGCCATTCAACAAGATCATGGCTGATCACCCACCCCAGCAGCTCCCCCCCACACCTCCTCGACCCCCCCCAGCCGCAAGGACCACATCCAACTCCCTCCCGAACACATCCAATGAACTGGCATCAAGAACTCTCCGCGGCAGGGAACCCCACAGGCCAACAACTCCCCGAGTGAAGATGTCTCTCCCAATCCCAGCCCCAAACAGCCCACCCCCCATCTCAAGAGTGTGCCACGCCCCCGGCTCCGGATCCACCCAGCACCGGGAACACTCCCCCCACACGCAACCCGCCCTGTCCCGTCAGAATCCTTCCCAAATGCCGAACACCCCCGGATGTCGAGCCCCCAGCCCCGGCCACCCCGGAGTCACGCCCCCGCGACGCCAACCACACCACATCCACCAACCAGCATCTGTGCAGTCAACCCATCCACCCCACTCTGAACACTCCCCGCACCGAGGCACAGAGCCCTAGGCCCGCCCCTCCAACAAACTTCGCCCCCCCCCAGACCTCTGCTGCAATGTGGCCCCTCCTGTCCCCCGCCCTGGGTTTCTCCGCCCCCCACCTCCACCACCCCCACCTCCCCTCCATCCCCCACCCCCATCTCCCCTCCACTTCCCTCTGCCTCCCCAAACAGGCTCCCATCTTGGGGGCGGTAACCTTCTGGGGCAGGGAATTTTAGCCCCCAGCGTGGAAGTCCTGCTCCTGCTGCAGAATTGGCCTTACCACCCCTCAATGGAAGCGGAGTGCAATTTCCCACACTCCACTTCCTTTGGGGGCAGTTACGGGGGCACGACTGGATGCTCCTGTGACAGTTTGAACTGCTGCTCTCCACTCTCCCGTCCTGTGACGGTTGGAACTGGTGTTCTCCACTCTCTGATATGTGACATTTTCCTTTGTCTGCACCCTTGCACATTGGATTGTCTTGCCCAGAGAATATTGGAAAATTGAGCAGATCAGAGAGCAGAGAGATGTGTCTAAAGGACTCCACACAATTCCCTCCATTTAGATTAACAGGGCCCTGCCCCAGAGCACTGTATCTCACTATACACAGTCCTGCCCCAGAGCACTGTATCTCACTGTACAGAGCCCTGCCCCAGAGCACTGTATCTCACTGTACACAGTCCTGCCCCAGTGCACTGTAACTCACTGTACAGAGCCCTGCCCCAGTGCACTGTATTTCACTGTACAGAGCCCTGTATCTCACTGTACAGAGTCCTGCCCCAGTGCACTGTATTTCACTGTACAGAGTCCTGCCCCAGTGCATTGTATCTCACTGTACAGAGTCCTGCCCCAGTGCACTGTATTTCACTGTGCAGAGTCCTGCCCCAGTGCATTGTAACTCACTGTACACAGTCCTGCCCCAGTGCACTGTAACTCACTGTACAGAGTCCTGCCCCAGTGCACTGTACAGAGTCCTGCCCCAGTGCACAGTAACTCACTGTACGGAGCCCTGCCACAGAGCAGTGTAATGTCTGTAAGCATGTAATGTTTGTAGCTCCACACCGTGGATGTGGACATATTGTGTACTGCAACTGCAGATTTAAAAATAAACAGAACCAGGCAGATTCCGGAGGCTTCCGAGAGAGCTACCTGCCATGTTAGGAGCTGTGTGTGCTGTGCTCTGAATATATCACAAGCAGTGTATTTCACTTTACAGAGCCCTGCCCCAATGCACTGTATCTCACTGTAGAGTCCTGCCCCAGTGCACTGTATCTCACTGGACAGAGCCCTGCCCCAGTGCACTGTATCTCACTGTACAGAGCCCTGCCCCAGTGCACTGTATCTCACTGTACAGAGCCCTGCTCCAGTGCACTGTATCTCATAGTAGACAATCCATTGCATTCGTTCAAATATTGTCTGTTATGCTGGAAGAAATCAAAACAATTTGAACCACTGAATTCATTGTATCCTTTATAACCAAGTGGATGTGGGTCAACATCTGTCCAGCTCACGATGTTGCTGCAAATCCATGTGCTGATATTTGTTTCTGTATTTGTTTTCAACAGATATTACTAGGATTTTTTTTGTTTCATGGGCTATGTATCGTCATCTTCAGTATGACAAATATGCGACTCAATTCTACAGAGCTCCTGATGTACTAAGAGACATTTCAGGCACTTTAGAAGGTCAGGGACAGAAACAGAATGAATATCGAGCAGAAAGGTGAGGGGGAAAAAAAAAGTGGGGTAAAAATAGTCAGGGCGAAGGCTATTTAGGAGGCTTTTAAAAGCAGTGTGCAAGACGGCAAAACAGCGGGGTTGAGAGAGGAAGCTTTAGAGGGAAGGGGCAGAGTGGTTGAAGAATGGCAACTGATGAAGTAAGCTAGTATTGCAGGAGTAAAGAATACACGCAAGAATGGATGCACAAATGATGCTTCTGTTTCAAACTACCAAAAGACATTTCATTATTTTTCTCAGCCATGTGTTTAAAGTTCTCACACATGCACTTGTTCCCTTCCTGCCTCAATCACCCAGCCAAGTCTGTGACAAGACATAGTATAGAATATGTCTAACCCACTAAATGAGTCAGCAGACCATGACTGGACTTTTAGATGAATAGCTCTTTTTAAAACCACATTACAAGCAAGTGCTGTGTCTCAGCACAATTCAGGTCAAAACATCAGACATTTGTAAACAAACATGCCAATAATGACAACAGTGCCCCTTAATAGTTTCCAGGTGGTCCCACTGCATTGGAAGATCAGCCAATTTAGTCGGCCGATGCCATCGAGTCGCTAAAAACAGCTCTGGGCCCTGACTCCGTTAGGTGCATCGAGGAGGCTCAAGCACGTGGGGAGATCCCGTCCGAACTGACCCCCATCCGGACGGAATTCCTCATCGGCGCCAAACCCCGGAACCTCCCTCGGAGGCCGGCGCCTCACAACTTGAGCCGCCTCGGGGAAATCCCCTCCGTGCCTTTCAGTTCCGCGCGGAGGGGTTTCCTGTACGGGCTGCTCCTGCACACTCTCAACTTTGCCATCCTCGCCTGCCATCCGGACACGCCATGGCGTACCATCTTGCCGTCCGGAGGAGGCGGGGGTCCCCGATGGAGGGCACTCTATGCAGGGGTCCTCCCACTATTCGTCGGGGACTTGGCCTGGAGGGTGGTGCATGGAGCAGTGCCGTGCAACAAATTTTTAAGCCGGTTCACGGACTCCCAGGCTGCCTGCAATTTCTGCGGTCTGGAGGAGTCCGTGTTCCATGTTTTTATTGAGTGCACGAGGTTGCAGCCCCTGTTCCATTATTTGAAGGGGCTGCTCCTGAAATTCTGGCTGCACTTCAGTCCCACTCTCCTGATCTTTGGGCACCCTGTGCGGAGGGGAGCGGGTAGGTCCGAAGGCCTCCTCGTAGGACTGCTCCTGGGCACGGCCAAGGGTGCCATCAGCCGGTCCAGGCAGCGGGCGGTCGAGGGGGTCGTTCAACCTGACTGCCTGCCTCTCTTCCGCTCTTACATCCGGTCCAGGGTGTCCTTGGAGATGGAGCACGCGGTGTCCACCGGTACGCTCGCGGCCTTCCGCGAGAGGTGGGCACCGGAGGGACTGGAGTGCATCATCACGCCCGGCAACCAAATTTTAATTTGATTTTACGTTTTAAAGTTTAATTTGTTTTAAATGCCGGTGCTTTTAGTGTCCCCTTCCCTTTTATAGGGGGCACTGGAAAATTGTGATTTTAGTGCCCAAAAAAAACCCAAAAAAAAGAAAAACACAAAAAAAAAGGAAGAAAAGGACCTTGTAATGTCTGGTGTGTCACCCAGGTCGGGTGGCACGATTTAATGTTTTATGTTTTGTAGGTAGACGCTAAAAGAGTTCAGCCAATTTAGTCAATCATTACTGCTTGCATCGATTCAGTGCAATAAGGAATTGCTTGGAGTGAGCCAAGCTTGGCAATTGGCTGTTCACCAGAAAGAATGATAGGAAAAAAAAGGTGGACATTGTTATGCAGATCACATTTATTTTATTACTTTAGTTATTTTGATCGATCATGCCCAGATTTTAACCAATCAGGGACATAGTACTCAAGACAATACAGAGGAATCCATTTAATCCTTTAACATGCAAGTAAACGTTCCATGACATTTAATAATAACCTGCATCATGCAGTCAATTTTTTTAAACTCATAAAAAAGTCATTTGGAACCTTTTTTTAAAGATTCTTTTCTTTCCTACAGAGGTCCAGTTCTCTAGTCGACAGTTAGAGAGTGTTTAACACGCACAGCTCTTTCATAGGAATCCCCACCGAAACAAGCCTCAAAACAATTAGTTTCCGTTGCCCTACCTGACCACCTTAGTTCCATTCCGGATCAGCTGCATGTCGATCATACATCCCCCATTCACGTATGATGCCAGATTCAACTCTGAGAACTCTGCCTGTGTTAATAATTGTAAGAGATAGCGATGAGTTTTAGTGCACCATTTGATACAATATCCACAGAGCTAATATAGGTAGCTGCAAATCTCACAGCTTGAGCGCAAAAGATTAACTGCTAAATAAGTAGAGAGCATCACCCGACTGTGGACCAATGAGCTGGACAATGTTACAATGGTTGATTAAATTCTGTTCAACCACGTTCCATTCAGCCCAACTTATGCTCAAAGAAATCTGGTCACTCCTTTAAAAAAAAGATCAATTCAGGATTGCACGGCAGTACCCATGTACTAAGCCAAAAGATGGTGGGACTGAGGTTTGAACAACAACTGCCTTCAGTATATGAGCTTTTGATCTCAATACTACAGGAGAGGAGACAATAAGGAAGAGAAGGCAAGGTACCAGGGGTCACTCTCCTGTATGTTCACAACCAATTAAAGAGCATCAATGCCAGGCCTTGGACAAATCCATCAGGCTGCTATTATAAGCTGCACGAACATGTGGGGACAGGGAAACAATGAACATTCAAAGAGAAAAAAGAGGCATGATAGCTTTACTACCTCATTAGCAACAGGCAGTAAATAATTACCACTCTACATGGGACTGTTCACTGGGCACGTAATGCTCACATGAAGGTTCTTACAAATCACAAGCAGGTTGGTGATAATCATCAGCTTTTTTTGATTTTTCACATTGTTAGAACCCTTTATGAGTTGGCTTTACCATCCAGAGTATAGAACATATGTTGAGTTTGATTGACTCACATAACTCTGAACTGGTCATCTCCCCAGAATGTGTACGACCTTTCCCCACAGGTACTTAAGTGTGCCAGACAACATCAACCTCTAATCCAAAACTACAACATGCCACACATGAGCGTAGAAACCAGCTGGCAACCGACATGAAGCATTTCACAACTGCTTAAAAACCAGCAGCAGGGTGGAAGGTTTCCTCTTTCACCTCGATTCTTCATTTCCCCCCCAAGGTGGAGACCCCTCACCATTCTCTCCCAATGGGACACAGCGAAAACCTTCTAATCTCACATTAAGTTGACTCTGGGCTGCAGATGGTTACAGAGCACATCACTACAAAAAGACTAGAAAATGTCAGATGTATCTTCTAGTCTTAAAAAAAGAGAAAAGAAATGTTTAAAAACCAGGAGGCAGAAAGAGTAATATAGTAATTTCAAGAAGTTAGATGCAACATGATCTCTAACTCAAAAACGACACTATAAACTGCTCTAGGTTCCCTTTCATTTATTATAAATCCTGCTGAGTCCTTGCTGTGTCACTTCCTGACAATATAAATGCATCTAGTATTTGCCCGTAGCATATATGGGATTCACTAATCCTCTCTAATATACACAGGCTCAGCCATTCCCCTGTAATGTACACAGTGTTTATTAGTCTTTCAAATACACACAGAGACTGTTCTTCCCTATAATACGCCAACCTCTGCTATTCCCCTTGACATGTAGTGAAATAAAACCAGATATAACTGAGTTAAAACACATGATAACTTCAGTTCAAAACCTAGGCTTCAAAGATGTAGTCTGCCATGACTCTTGCCTCCTGAAAAACAATTGAATTAAGTCCATGCTTTTCACAGGTCAATACATGGTCTAATCCACATGCCATTCCAGCATGTCACACATCCACTCACTGTATGCCTGCCATGGCCGAGGAGCTGGTGCTTAACAACACGACTGACTGTTCCGGTGATGATTGGTATATGGGAGTAGGACAGGCTGGCTGTTGATGATGGAAGTGCTTACATTTGTTTGGCTTACACTACAATTGGATAAAAACTTGCCACATTTTGGTCTATATTTCCTGTATAATGATCCTTTCAGTGCAGGGGTAATTGGGCTTTCTTTGTACACGTTCATTAGTCACAGTGTCAAGTCCTGGCAGAGAGCATGTCTCCGGCCTGCCAACCATGTGTGTGATAATTGCCATCTGTTTACTGCCTGCTTGGCACAGCTTGCTTCAGGAGAAGCTGATTCCACACTGTCCACCAAAGAATAGGCACCCTTGGTCTGATCTCAGCAGTAGATGGAGCTGCAGCAGCCTCTGCGTCCCTCTGGCTGCCGTCCCAACAGAACACCCATGGATATGAGGGGAGAAAATTTTAAAAGAATCTGATATGTGTCTATGTTGTCTTATTGCCTATCTGGCCAATGCGAGTGAGGTTCCTTAAATGATTGTGTCTCAATAATGCTGAGTACTGGTCACACAGTGGGCAATCGGGCTTTCTACAATACTCAGTATACCTAGTGGTAGTTTTAGAAATACAACACAGAAACAGGCCATTCGGCCCAACCAGTCCATGTCATTATCTGCCCTCCATGTGAGCATGAAGCAGGGAAGCTTGGTGTAGTGGTAGTAATGCTTCCATGACGATCTAGTGTGCACGATAAGTTGCCCAATGGCCACATGGTAATGGTGCATCCATGTAATCTATGGGATGCAACTGAAACTCACTATGTTTGTTATCAGTTAATGGGAGGCTCAGTTTGTGCTGTGTAAATGATTTTTTTCTTCCTTATCTCCACCCCTCAACAATTAGATTGAGATTTGTGATTCAAATTCAGTCAAGGTAAATGGTGGAAGACGGAATAAAAGACAAAAATAAATTCCATACAGGTAATGTACACCAAAGTGTGGAAATGTACATTTCAGTGAAACCATTTATAATGCAAGCCATCTCCTCCTCCATTATCAACACCCAGTCTGTCCTGCCCTTGAATACTAAATCCTCCATCACCACAACAGTCAGTCGTGGTACAAAAGCAAAATACTGTACTGCAGATGCTGGAAATCTGAAATAAAAAAAGAAAATGCTGGAAACATTCAGCAGGTCAGGCAGCATCTGTGGAGAGAGAAACAGCGTTAATGTTTCAGGTGATGACCCTTCGTCAGAACTAGTAAAAGTTGGAGATGTAACAGGTTTTAAGCAAATGCAGGGCAGGGAAAGTGGGGAGGAGAGGTAAGAACAAATGGGAAGGTCTGTTATTGGATGGAAATCAGGAGAAGATTAAAAGACAAAAGATATGATTTTACAAAGCAAAAGGAGATGGTAGTGTGACAATGTTGTGTATGCAATAACTCAATGGACTGAGTACTGTAAACTCCGACCAGGTACAAACCTGGCTCTACTTTATTAGGGCCCAAAGTGCCTACATTACAAGATGGCTGGCCTTTTATACCTGGACCGCACACATGTGCACATAGCCCAATGACCTCTGATAGTGGCGCCACCTGGTGGCTAGTAAAATCATGCATACATACATGACAGACAAGTAAAGAAACAAAAGATGAATCTAGAAGAGGAATAAATGGGAATGGTAGCATCATCAACAGCTGCTATGTGAAAAAATAGGGGCAGAGGTTTCGATCTGAAATTGTTGAACTCGATGTTGAGTCCATAAGGCTATAAAGTGCCTCATCGAAAGAAGAGGTGCTGTTCATCAAGCTTATATATTAGCATGGATATAGGATTGGCTAATGAACAGAAAACAGAGAGTCGGGATAAATGGTTCATTCTTGGGTTGGCAATCAGTAACTAGTGGGGTGCCGCAGGGATCAGTGCTGGGACCCCAACTATTTATAATCTACATTAACGACTTGGAAGAAGGGACTGAGTGTAACGTCGCCAAGTTTGCTGATGATACAAAGATGGGAGGAAAAGCAGTGTGTGAGGAGGAGACAAAAAATCTGCAAAAGGACATAGACAGGCTAAGTGAGTGGGCAAAAATTTGGCAGATGGAGTATAATGTTGGAAAGTGTGAGGTCATGTACTTTGGCAGAAAAAAGAGCAAGTTATTTGCTAAATGGAGAAAGATTGCAAAGTGCCTCAGTACAGCGGGACCTGGGGGTACTTGTGCATGAAACACAAAAGGTTAGTATGCAGGTACAGCAGGTGATCAGGAAGGCCAATGGGATCTTGGCCTTTATTGCAAAAGGGATGGAGTATAAAAGCAGGGAAGACTTGCTACAGTTATACAGGGTATTGGTGAGGCTACACCTGGAATACTGCGTACAGTTTTGGTTTCCATATTTACGAAAGGATATACTTGCCTGAGAGGCAGTTCAGAGAATGTTCACTAGGTTGATTCCAGAGATGAGGGGGTTGACCTATGAGGAAAGGTTGAGTAGGTTGGGCCTCTACTCATTGTAATTCAGAAGATTGAGAGGTGATCTTATCGAAATGTATAAGATTATGAGAGGGCTTGACAAGGTGGATGCAGAGAAAATGTTTCCACTGATGGGGGAGACTAGAACTAGGGGGCCACCCATTTAAAACTGAGATGAGGAGAAATTTCTTTTCTCAGAGGGTTCTAAATCTGTGGAATTCGCTGCCTCAAAGAGCTGTCGAAGCTGGGACATTGAATAACTTTAAGACAGAGATTGACAGTTTCTTAAACGATAAGGGAATAAGGGATTATAGGGAATAAGGGATTATGGGGAACGGGTAGGGAAATGGACCTGAGTCCATGATCGGATCAGCCAAGATTGTATAAAATGGCGGAGCAGGCTCAAGGGGCTGTATGGCCTACTCCTGCTCCTATTTCTTGTTATGTTTTTTCATTGAGCTTCATTGGAACAGTGTAAGAGACCGAGGACCAAGAGGTCAGAGTGGGAGTGGAGCGGAGAACAGGCGAGTTGTGACAGGCCAGTTGTGGTGTTAGGTACCAGGGTCTTCCACAGATACCTACTCAGGATATCTAATTCAGCTGACCTACTCTTGTACCATTTATACTATCTAACCGAGTCTGTGTAATTTTACCTAAGCATCAACCCACTCTAGGTAACGAACCAAACTTAATTCTAATTCACAGTTAAACACAGGTTCTGTGTTTTCTCAGGGCAAGAGTCAGCTGGTTGTTTAAGTCCAATTGTTCAAGTAAATTACCCTCAGAAATAAATCAAAGTTAAGCTTACACTTAATGAAAATTGTACAAGTTTACATTGTGACTCCTCATTGACAAATTGCCAAGCTCAAAAGCTTCTGTTGGTAGTTTTGATCTGTTTATATTACATCCAAGAATACATTAAACTACAACTCTCTGGTTGAATCATTAATCCATTCCTCTTCTAGCACCCTTTGTACTGAGTCCAGTTCCCATTTCAGCCATATTGCAAGAGAAATGGAGGGAACAGCACCAACCCCTGTGCATTTTTTGACCTCATACATGTCAACCGTGATGGATTATGGAGCATCCTCCTCAAATTCGGCTGCCCTCCAAAGTTTGTCACCATCCTTCGCCTGCTTCACGATGACATGCAAGCCGTGATCCTGACCAATGGATCCACCACAGACCCAATTCACGTTCGGACCGGGGTCAAGCAAGGCTGTGTCATCGCATCAACGCTCTTCTCGATCTTCCTTACTGCAATGCTCCATCTCACCCTCAGTAAGCTCCCCGCTGGAGTGGAGCTAATCTACAGAACAAATGGGAAATTGTTCAACCTCCACTGCCTCCAGGCCAGATCCAAGGTCGTCCCCTCCTCTGTCACTGAATTATAGTACGCAGACGACACTTGCGTCTATGCCCAATCGGAGGCCGAACTCCAAGCCATCTTCAGCATCTTTACCGAAACATACGAGAGCATGGGCCTTAGACTCAACATCAGGAAGACAAAGGTCCTCTGCCAACCTGCCCCCGCTACACAGCACTGTCCCCCGATTATCAAAGTCCACGACGTGGCCTTGGACAACGTGGACCATTTTCCATACCTCGGGAGCCTACTGTCAACCAGGGCGGATGTCAACGATGAGGTCCAACATTGCTTTCAGTGTGCCAGTGCAGCCTTTGGTTGCCTGAGAAGAGAGTACTTGAAGACCAGGACCTCAAACCCAGCACCAAGCTCATGGTCTACAGAGCAATAAATGTTGGGGAAGTCCAGAACCAGGGGACAGAGTCTTAGGATAAGGGGTAGGCCATTTAGGACTGAGATGAGGAAGAACTTCTTCACTCAGAAAGTTGTTAACCTGTGGAATTCCCTGCCGCAGAGAGTTATTGATGCCAATTCATTGGATATATTCAAGGGGGAGTTAGATATGGCCCTTAGGGCTAACAGGATCAAGGGTATGGAGAGAAAGCAGGAAAGGGGTGCTGAGGGAATGATCAGCCATGATCTTTTGAATGGTGGTGCAGGCTTGAAGGGCCGAATGGCCTATTCCTGCACCTATTTTCTATGTTTCTAATACCCACCCTCCTATATGGCTCAGAGACATGGACAACATACAGCAGGCACCTGAAAGCACTGGAGAAGTACCATCAACGCTGCTTCCGCAGGATCCTGCAAATCCATTGGCAGGATAGACGCACCAACATCGGTGTTCTCGCTCAGGCCAACATCCCCAGTGTCGAAGCATTGACCATGCTCGATCAGCTCCGATGGATGGGCCACATCGTCCGCATGCCCGATACGGGACTACCAAAACAAGCGCTCTACTCGGAGCTCCAACACGGCAAGCGGGCCCCAGGTGGGCAGAGGAAATGCTTCAAGAACACCCTCAAAGCCTCCTTGAAAAAGTGCAACATCCCCACCGACACCTGGGAATCCCTGGCCCAAGATCACTCGAAGTGGAGGAAAAGCATCCGGGAAGACGCTGAACACCTTGAGTCTCTTCGCCGAAAGCAAGCTGAAGCCAAGCGTAGACAGCAGAAGGAGTGCACGGCAACCCAAGCACCCCACCTACCCGTTCCTTCAACCACCGTCTGCCCCACCTGTGACAGAGGCTGTAGGTCCCGCATTGGACTCTTCAGTCACCTGAGAACTCACTTTTAGTGTGGAAGCAAGTCATCCTTGACTCCGAGGGACTGCCTAAGAAAAAGAAGAAGGAGAAGATTGATGCCACATCCCAGTCGCATTCAAAATAGTAAGGGCAGCTGTCACCAAAGAGATCAGGAGAATGAATGAGCTTTGACCGAGATCAGGATGGACAGGGAGTGACTAAATGCTGTATTACTTGCAACTTCATTATTACTAGAGTGACTTGTGCATTCTTAAACTGTTTGAGAACTTTCCTGAGATCAGAAAATTTTTCTTTCATATATTTATTATTTTATCAACACCACACACCATGCCAGCAAAGATGAGAGATAAGTACCATATAATGGTACAATAGTGGTTATGTTAATGGACAAGTAAACCAGAGGCCTGGACTAATGATCCAGAAACACAGCAGCTGTGGAATTTAAATTCAGTTAATTAAATAAATCTGGAATGAAAAGCTAGTATCAGTAATGGCAACCATGAAATACCAGATTGTTGTAAAAACCCTTCTGGTTCACTAATGCCCTTTAGGGAAGGAAATCTGCCGCCCTTACCCAGTCTGGCATATATGTGTCTCCAGACCCACAGCAACACAGTAATGTGGTTGACTCTTAACTAGCCCTCTGATATGGCCCAGCAAGCCACTCAAAGGGCAATTAGGGACGGGCAATAAATGCTGGCATTGCCAGCGATGCCCACATCCTATGAATACATTTTTTAAAGTAATATAATAACAGTTTCAGATGAGAGAAGACTATTGGTCCATCCCACCAGCTATTCACAGTATTCCCTTGGTGCATTTCTAATAACCCTGAATCCCATTTTTTGGCAAGAACCTTCTAAAAACCAATTAAGATTTCTTGTTCTGCCACCCGTGCCAGTATATGGTTACACAGAGTTACTTTGCCAATGCATTTTAACACATTACCATCTCTTCCCTATCTGCTAGATCTATCATCCCCTCAAAGAAATTCAATAAATTAGTAAAACATGATTTTCTAAGACCATGCTGACTGTTTTGAATTATTGACCTTCAAGATGCTCCATTATGTTATCCTTCACAATACTTTCAAAAACATTCCCAACAGTGGAAGTAAGCCATGCAGGTCTACAATTTGTTGGTTCATCCCTTGCTCCTTGTTTTGAAGATGGGAGTGACATTCGCTATTTTCCAAGCCTCTAGGATTTGGCCTGAGGGAACTCTGAAAATCATCCACAAGTGATCTACTACCAGGTCCAACTACTTACGGTCTCTGTGTAATTGACAGCTAGGAGATTATGTATGAAAAGCCTGAGAAAGCCTTGGGGATTCCTTACCCCCCTTCTTTCAAGGGTATTAAGGGATACGGAACCAAGGCGGGTCGATGGAATTAAGATACAGATCAGCCATGATCTAATTGAATAGCGGAACAGGTGCGAGAGGCTGAATGGCCTACTCCTCTTCCTATGTTCCTTCCACACCCGTTCAAACCCATGAGAAATTGCCGAGTCTGTGTTCGGCTCTTCTGCCCACGACAGTGTGTCTGCAATCCCGAACTCACTCCGGGCCAGTGAACAGCATGCCATGGCACAGCGAATGGAACTCTGAGGCTTAGTGTTGGCTGACATCAGAATGTCACTGTGAACTTGGTCAGAAAGAATGGGAGGTTTAATAGAGACATTTAATTAGTTATTTTAAACAGATGTTTTTAACCAGCATCATATTACCACGTAAAAACATCTGGCAGTAGAGATAATTGAAAGGTTGTAAACAAACCCAGGACACAGTAAGGGCCGCAGCATGATTTGCCAAAATGATGCCCGAGTCAGTTGTCTGAATTCTTTTATATAATTAGCCTCAACCTCCTTTCCAGTGTGCTGCAACAGGACAGTAACATGTCACGCAAAAGGGTTACATTCCGGAAACCATCCTGATTAAGACTGCTAATAAAATGAATGTCTAGCCTTTCATTTAGGAAGATCAGACAGGGTGTGGGCTCCACCAAGATTCATTAAGAGGGCCAGATGTCTTACATTACTAATTAGACGTCTTCAATTTCACTTAATTGAAGGTTCCGTCCATTCTATTTATTTAATGGGAAAGGAACAAGCCCTGTGCTCACAGACACACATGCACCCTGAAGTAATTCCCATATGCCAGTACTAACTTTGTACTAGTGTAAATAGTTAAAAAATGTAGTAACACCATTTGAGGATTAACAACCTATATGTTCCTATGTTTCATAACAATGTGAAATTACTCATTCTGGGAACACATGGGTACTTTTGATGTGTGTGGAATAACACAGGTAAAACATGTCAGGAGGGGTAATGGTCATACGCACATACATTCCAGGGTTCCTACTCCCAACACAGGGCGTAGGAACCCTAGCTGATTATTCCTAATACTTGCTCAAGGCTCTGAGGCCAATCATATCATATCAACATAAGAATATAAGAATTAGGAACAGGAGTAGGCCATTTGGCCCCTTGAGCCATTCAATACGCACTATCACTAGGGGGGTAGTGATGGAACTCAAGGTAGACAAGTCCCCTGGTCCGGATGAAATGCATCCCAGGGTATTAAAAGAGATGACGAAAGTTATAGCAGATGCATTCGTTATAATCTACCAAAATTCTCTGGACTCTGGGGAGATACCAGCAGATTGGAAAGCAGCTAATGTAACGTCTCTGTTTAAAAAAGGGTGCAGACAAAAGGCAGGTAACTATAGGCCAGTTAGTTTAACATCTGTAGTGGGCAAAATGCATGAAGCTATCATTAAGGAAGAAATAGCGGGACATCTAAATAGGAATAGTGCAATCAAGCAGACGAAGGGGAAATCATGTTTAACTAATTTACTGGAATTCTTTGAGGATATAATGAGCATGGTGGATAGAGGTGTACCGATGGATGTGATGTATTTAGATTTCCAAAAGGCATTCGATAAGGTGCCACACAAAAGGTTACTGCAGAAGATAAAGGTACGTGGAGTCAGAGGAATTGTATTAGCATGGATAGAGAATTGGCTGGCGAACAGAAAGCAGAGAGTCGGGATAAATGGGTCCTTTTCGGGTTGGAAATCGGTGGTTAGTGGTGTGCCACAGGGATCGGTGCTGGGACCACAACTGTTTACAATATACATAGATGACCTGGAAGAGGGGACAGAGTGTAGTGTAACAAAATTTGCAGATGACACAAAGATTAATGGGAAAGCGGGTTGTGTAGAGGACACAGAGAGGCTGTAAAGAGATTTAGATAGGTTAAGCAAATGGGCTAAGGTTTGGCAGATGGAATACAATGTTGGAAAATGTGAGGTCACTTGGGAAAAAAAAACAGTAAAAGGGAATATTATTTGAATGGGGAGGAATTACAACATGCTGCGGTGCAGAGGGACCTGGGGGTCCTTGTGCATGAATCCCAAAAAGTTAGTTTGCAGGTGCAGCAGGTAATCAGGAAGGCGAATGGAATGTTGGCCTTCATTGCGAGAGGGATGGAGTACAAAAGCAGGGAGGTCCTGCTGCAACTGTATAGGGTATTGGTGAGGCCGCACCTGGAGTACTGCGTGCAGTTTTGGTCACCTTACTTAAGGAAGGATATACTAGCTTTGGATGGGGTACAGAGACGATTCATTAGGCTAATCCCGGAGATGAGGGGGTTACCTTATGATGATAGATTGAGTAGACTGGGTCTTTACTCGGAGTTCAGAAGGATGAGGGGTGATCTTATAGAAACATTTAAAATAATGAAAGGGATAGACAAGATAGAGGCAGAGAGGTTGTTTCCACTGGTCGGGGAGACTAGAACTAGGGGGCACAGCCTCAAAATATGGGGGAGCCAATTTAAAACCGAGTTGAGAAGGAATTTCTTCTCCCAGAGGGTTGTGAATCTGTGGAATTCTCTGCCCAAGGAAGCAGTTGAGGCTAGCTCATTGGATATATTCAAATCACAGATAGATAGATTTTTAACCAACAAGGGAATTAAGGGTTACGGGGAGCGGGCGGGAAAGCGGGTAAGTGGCCAGATCAGCCATGATCTTGTTGAATGGCGGAGCAGGCTCGAGGGGCTAGATGGCCTACTCCTGTTCCTAATTCTTATGTTCTTATGGCTGATCTCATCTTGGCCTCAGCTCCACTTCCCTGCCCGCTCCACATAACCCTTCACTCCCTTATCGCTCAAAAATCTGTCTCTCTCCATCTTAAATATATTCAATGACCCAGCCTCCACAGCTCCCTGGAGTAGAGAATGCCAAAGATTCACGACCCTCAGAGAAGAAATTACTTCTCATCTCCATTTTAAATAGGCGGCTCTTTATTGTTCTGGCTGAGATCAGTTTCCTCAGCACAGGCCAGGGACCTGGGACCTTCTGGATCTGTATGGTTCAGTGCCATATTAGGTTGTGCATTATCTACTCGAGGAAATGTCATGCCTTCCTGTCCCCCACCCCGTCCCCTGACATTTTTACCTGCTCCCTTCCAGAAGGAGCTGACTGTCGCTGGGTATGGTTTTTCAGTGCAGATCACCCTCATTAATGCACCCAATCTTCATCTGTGAGTCTAGACAGTGACATTCAGCAGGCTGTTGGCGCAACAGTGTTTAGCATCATAACTGGGCTTGATCCTGTTCTTATCCGTCATCTACATTTTCAGCAGGGTCACTGGTTAACAACCAGGAGCAAAAACTCCAGGCAGTTTATTCCCCGTTACCTAGACCTACAACACTGACACCAGCTGCAACGCTCCACCTGTTGCTTCATTTGATAACTGCTAAGTTGCACCAACGTAGGATTGAATCTGGGGACCTTGGTGCTGCAACAAGGCAGCGCCTGAGGCACTTGGCCATCAGAGAAGCTAAAAGCAAGCTTTTTCATTTTTTATTGATGATTGGTACCAGTGCCAAGATATCTGCTGTTCCAGGCTATTGCTGCGGTGTCCTCTCTAAGCAACTGCGGCTCTACACACTAATCCTGAATTATTGTCCTGTCCTGAGGACGTGATCAGCAGTGGCAACTGCAGTCAGAAAACTGGCTCGAAGGTATCGAATCTAGCTCTCAAAGGGCAGTCAGCTCATTGTAATTGCAGGGTACCACGGCGTTGGGTCTGTGCAGGGCTGACTGGAGTTGTGCTCATTATGGGCCTGAAATTGGTGAACTTACCGCCGACTGCCGTTGACATTCCTCTGCAACATCTGCCCAGTGCCACTTTTGACATGGCCTGGAGTGGGCGGGAGAGGAGCCCCGCCGGGAAGTGCCCGCTGACGTCAGCAGACGGCCGAGTAGCATAAGTGGACTCCCTCCCACCGAGATGCGATATTCATGTGGGCGGGAATTGGCGGCAGAACAGGGGCGGACCACTGGCTGGAGGCTGGTCTGTCCCTTACAATAAGTAGGAAGATCGTGAGATAAAGGTTAGTGAACATTTTTTAAATTGTTTTTTTCCACAGCGGCTTTCCTTGATGGGGTTCCCTGAAGGTCTTCCAATAATTTTTTTATTTTTTGCTAATGATTTTTTTTTCAGGTCTTCGACCCTCCGTGGGCCTGACTCCATCCTCGGCGGCACTTGGGTGGCAAGCTCTTCTGCCGCCGAGAATGAGAGCTCCTGTCGGCTGCCGGCCATATTGGCAGCGTAAGTCCCTCATTTGTTGCTCGCCGACCTTCAAGGGACCTCGGCGATTAATATCCCACCCAAAGAACCGTCAGGTACCTCGGCGGGCAGGATTTCGGCGGGCAGAGGCCTTCATCAATTTTGGGCCCATGTTTTTCAATTACATTCTTCGATATACATTTTCACTCCTCACTATTTTATTAATGGACCCTTCCTCAGAGGGTCCAGTAATCAGTCGGAATTAGAATTCCTTCTGAAAGGAAAGCAGTTTTCAATTTAATTGCTAAAAAATCTGTTTTTGACTGAGACACTGATCTCTTGCCCAAACACACAAAAATGTCTGGAAGAATGTACAACTAATGTGTGATACGCTGGGATAGTATGAGGGTCAGATCATCCAGTGTACTGAGGATAGTGTGTGGGCTTCTTTAATTTACAACAAGAGTGCGTTGCTGGAGGCTGGAGTCATGGCAGACCTTGTTACTGAAGCCTACTTAGTTAACATTACTTTATTGGTTAATTCGGAGTGGTTGCAGATCAGGGTTTGGGGATGTAAGTGATGGAGCAGGAAAAAGGAAGGAGCGTAAGAGAGCAAATGAAAAAGAAATTAAAAAAGAACGAATGGGTGAAAGAAAAAAGGCCGTCATCTGCTCATGGTTAGGTTCTATTAAATCTCATTCTAGTAGCTTACCCTGACGATGCACAAGAACCTTGTGCTTTCAAGGTTCCACTTTTTGTGCTGTGTCATGATCAAAAACCTCAAGGTCCTGTTATGGTGCAGATTAGATGCAGAACAAAGATCCTATGACCACATTAAAAAATGTTCCAAAACCTGAAGCTCAGAAGAGCATCCCTTTAACTCACTGTGAATTTTTCATTGCCTGCAGAAGACATATTTTGTTAAACAGGTCCGACAAATTATGCTGCAGACCCATACCTACATGGAACTGAGTCACGACTACCCCAAGGTCACCTCACCTAGAACCCTAACAACTGGCAGAGATTAGAGATATTCATCCCTTCAGCCTGCTTTGGAAGCAAACCTAGGTCTAAGGTGTGACTGGGTAGAGACCTAAACTATTGTACAGTCCAGTCCCTCACTTCGGCAGGAATTTTGTCGGCGTTCAGAGGATGGGATGGGTGGCGAGTCAGCTGTGAAATTTAAAATCATTGACAGCGGGTCGGGAATCCACTTTAAACCTGCCACCACGCTATTTTCCCAGATGTGGGTCTGTCAGCACTGAACAGACCCGATACGCAGCAGCGGGTTTGCAATTTGGATCATTATGACCTTGTTAAGAGCCTATTAAAAATACTTTGAGCTGAACTTACCATTTTACCAGGTTGTCCATGAATTTTCATCATCATCATAGGCAGTCCCTCCAAACCAGGATGACTTACTTCCATGCCGAAAATGGATGAGTTCACAGGTGTTTCAATGATATTCCGGATCCGGAACTACATGTTGAAGGGTGGAAGATGCCTGTGCGTGGATTTTTTTTTAACATGTGGTGGCTGTTGCACACCAGCCACCACACAGGCTTGACAGAGCTTGGTATTGGTCCAGTAGCAAGGATTAACCAAGACGACTGGAGACCAACTCTGCTGCACGGACCTAGCGTGTACACATATCGCAGTGTGGGCTGGCCCATGCTGCCCCTGGGCCCTCACCTCTTCTGAGCCCCGAACTGTCGCCCCTCCTGGGCCCCGATCATATCCCTCTACGAACTCTTGCCGCTCCTTTGCCCCGACCTCGCCGCTCCTGCTGTACCTGCACGCACTGCAATCAGCCGTCGTCCTCCTGCAGCAGCACGCGCTGCTCCCTGCAGTGGTAGGCCGCCGCACGCTGCTCCCTCTAATGGCCCCGGCCTGCTGATGGTCTTGCAAGCCGGGACTGTGCCGATTTCTGGGCCGGGCTGCTGCACGCTGCTCGGGGATCGTGTCAGGTAAGGACATCGGGAGTTGTGTGACCATGAATTCATTTCTTTATGGGACAGCTTCAGTTGTGCTATAAAAGCTCCCATCTGACAGCTGTTCACTTTCCAAGATCAAAAACTGTTGCTTACTGCATTTGGAAGGTGGATTGAGCTTTATGCAGGTTGCAAGTATTTGGAGCAAACTCGTTATCCAGTGTCACCTCATTGGAACAACTTTGCTCACCATTGACAGATTGCTTCTGTCATCTCAAGTTCACCTATCATCTATTATATTTGCTTTGGTGCTCACCTTGGTCCTCAGAATCCCACCACGATCAGTCCCAACACCAGCAGCACCAACAATAACACCAACCTTCTCCGCAATCATGCCCTGAGGCATCAGCACCTGACCACATTGCTTCCCAGGATGCCTGGGATGGCCTCACCATGGCCAGATTTACTTGACTTGACGCTGTACACCCTGGCTACCACATGATGCGCCAGGTTGGCACCACCTTACACCAACACCATAAAGCATGCCTACAATGCCCAAGTCATTCCTTTCACACTCATCACCGTTGTGGGGGTACCGTTCTGTCTCACTATTCACTGCAACTCACTAAACCACATAAATCTGTCCAAGAAATCAAAGTGTTTAAAATAAAGATTTCAATGTTTAACAGCACATTAACAGAAACCGTACATGAACATTGGCTAAAATATCTAAGTGCCTACCTTTGTGTGTTGTTAGTTAGTATGATTGGACTAGAATGAGGGCGAGTGTGAGGGGTGGCTAGTGAGATGAGGAAGTTATAATGTAGAGAGGGATAACAACAACTTGTATTTCTATAGCACCTTTAACATAGTGAAACGTTCCTAGTATTAGGAGATAAAAAATGTGACACATAAGGAGAAATTAGGCAGATTGGTCAAAGAGGTAGGTTTTAAGGAGCGTCTTGAAGGAGGAAAGAGAGGTGGAGAGGCAGAGAGGTTTAGGCAGGGAGTTAGGGCATAGGCAACAGAAGGCACGGCCACCAATGGTGGAGTGATTATAATCAGGGATGCTCAAGAGGGCAGAATTAGAGGAGCGCAGACATCTCGGCGGGTTGTGGGACTGGAGGAGATTACAGAGATAGGGAAGAGAGAGGCCATGGAGGGATTTGAAAATAAGGATAAGAATTTTGAAATCGAGGCGTTGCTTAACTGGGAGCCAATGTAGGTCAACAAGCACAGGGGTGATGGGTGAGCGGAACTTGGTGCGAATTAGGATACGAGCAACCGAGTTTTGGATCACCTCTAGTTTACGTAGGGTAGAATGTGGGAGGTCAGCCAGGTGTGTGTTGGAAAAGTCAAGTCTAGAGGTAACAAAAGCATGGATGAGGGCTTCAGTAGCAAATGAACTGAGGCAAGGTGGAGATGGGCGATGTTACGGAGGTGGAAATAGGCGGTCTTAGTTATGCTGCGGATATGTGGTCGAAAGCTCTTTTCCAGGGATCAAATATGACACTAAGGTTGCGAAAAGTCTGGTTCAACCTCAGACAGAAGTTGGGGAGAGGCATGGAGTCAGTGGCTAGGGAACGGAGTTTGTGGCAGGGACCAAAAACAATGGCTTCATGCAAGGTGATAGGTGGAGGTGCAAGGTAAGTTGGCATGAAAAAGGATGTGTAGGAGAAGGTTAGGGAAGGTAGAATGAGGGGGATGTGATGAATGGCACAGCAGGATGAGGTTTGAGTGTGGCTTTGCAGTAACGTTTCATAATCTACTGAGATCATTGAAAGGTTTGCACAACTGCAGCCTGGTCCTCCTGACAACACCCCTGCTTGTGTTCTCTTGTGCAATGTGCAACCAGGCTGCACTGATCTCCTGGGGAGGTCTCTTCTGCCCGTTGGAAGGGAAGAGAACCTCCCTGCGTGCTGTGACTCCATATGCAGGGAGTTATGGGAGAGCCTGGATGCAGCTGTGCACCTCTGCAGTGCTTGTCAGTGTTTGCAGTACTCAATGCTGTAGAACACGGACAGCACATCTGTCAAAATCAATTTGCGTATGGCCCCTTTAAGAAAACTGGCTGATGACGCGTCAGCAAATGACGCTTCCTTCAATTGCCCAGGAAACGGGCTGGGCGGGCTTAACAAGCCCAATCACAAGCCTTTTCTACACGGCGGGCTGGAGCCAGCAGCGAGGTCGAGACCCGCTACCGACCCTGGCCACACCGGACCCGCTGAGGTAGGGGAAATCAAGGCCTTCATTTTTTTTCTAATAAGATCCCAGGTTTTGTATTTCAGTGAACAAAGCGATTGAGGGATAGGATTTCAAGTCCTGATGTGTTTTCTAGATGAAAGTAATATGAACAGTTTGAACATGCACTCCATAGATGGATACCTTAATATTGTGGTTCTCACCACAATACATTTGATCCAAAACATAGCAGCTTCAATTTCATTTAGTTCACAACAAGCTGGTGTATTCCCGCCAGGGAAAAATAATCTCGACACTCTGGCTTTTCTGTCTGTATTTTTATAGATATAATTAAGAGTTTAGTTAACAACAGTCTCTAAAAACCAAAGGATTGACGGATCTGGGCTTGGCATGCCCAGCCAGGTGTCTGGATGAAAGTATGCCTCCTGATTGTGTTTATGGAGGCATACAGCAGTGCAAGACTTGTGCCTCTCCCTTTTTTTCCCAACCACTTCTACTCTATCCTTGAACTACAAGACCAAAAGTGGCCCCTAACAACAAAAGCACACAGGAACAGCACAGCCCGAAACCGATGACAAGCATCCTGGGAAAATGGCCCATAGCGCAAGAGATCCTCCACGTACCAAGCCTATTATTCAAAAGACACTCAGAAAAGAACAAAATATCATGTGATTTTCTGGAAACCATACTAGCTGAGCTTGGGAAAAGCACTTAAATTGCAAAAGAAAGAAGCTCTTGGAATTGAGGCAAACAGTCACCATTGCAGAAAGCTCTCATTAGTGTCCGTCATTTCTACAAGGGTTCTCTTAACCTATTTACGATAAACTCTTGATCAAACTTCAATCTTTTCCAAAAGCATAATTCAGTGATTAGGAATTGCCTACTTCATGGTTAATATTTCATTCGCAAACTGATATATATGGCCTAGAAATTCGAGAATGCTGGAAACCTGCCGGTAACAGCAGAGGCCAAGGATAATGGCCACGAGCTGCGAGCGCACAGGAAGCACTGATACTTTAGTGCGGCCTGCTAAATAACATTAGTGTAGCATTGATTTCTTGATGTGAATCCGCCAGAAAATGCAACCACCTGCCACCCCCATCCCAATAGGAGCGGCGAATTCTAAAATGGATGAGCCGGCGTTGCACACTGATTGATTCACGCTCCAACTCATTAAAATACAGGCAACGGCAATGCTGCCAACCTAGTGAAAGAGGTGGCCCCCACGGGACCCGTCGGCAGCTGCCGATAATGCGGCGGCCGCCATCTTTTCACCAGAATCTCGCAGTGACGGATGGCGTTAAACCCCTGACTTTCTAGGCCATTACTTGTAAATGATTACATTTTAATTTATATATTCTGCAGCAGAGAGGCTCTTCATTTTCCCACCTCACTAAAGGAGAGTTAGAGCGTACACCCTAACTCAGCCTGGTGAGTCCTGCTCACGTTTAAACCAGTATCTGGGTCCAGTAAGATGACTGACAAAATGGTGATTGATCAGAGTCCAGAGCCCAGTCTCTCAACCAGAAGGACAAGACTGTTTATTTCCCCTTGTTTCCTCTGTTAAGGTTTCTCACTTCCAATCAGTGCCTCTAGAGGCCGATCAGGTGAAATCAAGAACTCAGTAAGTGGGAAAACCGATAGGTGTAAATCCACATGTTAATACTCTGCGTTGTAGTGCAGCAGTATAATCAATAGCTGCACCTCTCGGCCACACTTCTTCACATTGATCCAACAACCTACCAAATCTCATAGGTCTACAATAACTGAACTAGAACATGTACTTTGCCATTTTTCAACGAGACAGAAGGGTGGGACAGTCCAGTCAACAGACATCTTCAATGAACTTTGATGTAGTGATAATTGCACTCTCCCATTTCACTTACTATGCAACTAAAAGGGGTAGCAATCAGTTAAAATGAAACACCGATTCTTTCAAAATTGAAAGAGCTACAAGAACACAGGAAATAGGAGCAGGACTAGGCCATTCAGCCCTTCGAGCCTGCGCCGCCATGCAATAGGATCATGGCTGATCTTGTACCTCAACTCCACTTTCCTCACGATCCCCATATCCCTTGCTTCCCTTAGAATCCAAAAGTCTATCTCCTTCAAATCTGCCGTCATCACCCCTCTCCTCAAAAAACCAACACTTGACCTGTCTGTCCTTGCAAACTACCGCCCAACTCCAACCTCCCTTTCCTCTTTAAAGTCCTCCAATATGTTATCGCCTCCCAAATCCATGCCCAGCTTTTCCGAAACACCGTGTTTGAATTCCTCCCATCAAGTTTCCGCCTCTGCCACAGTGACTGTGACAAAGACAAACTATCCCTCCTCGTCCTTCTCGACTCGTCTGCAGCCTTTGACATGGTAGACCACACCACCCTCCTCCAACACCTCCCCACCGTCGTCCAGCTTGGTGGACCTGTACGCACTTATTTCATTCTTACCTATCTAATCGTAGCCAGAGAATCACCTGTAATGGTTTCTCTTCCTGCTCCTGCTCCATTACCTCTGGTGTCCACAAAGGAACTATCCTTGGCCCCTCCTATTTCTCATCTACATGCTGCCTCTCGGCGACATCATCCGAAAACACAGCGTCAGTTTCCACATGTACGCTGACAACAACCAGCTCCACCTCACCACCACCTCTCTTGACAGATTACTTGTCTGACATGAAGTACTGGATGAGCAGAAATTTTCTCCAATTAAATATTGGGAGGAGCAAAGCCATCGTCTTTGGTCCCCGCCACAAACTCCATTCCTTAACTACTGACTCCATTCCTCTATCGGCAACTGTCTGATGCTGAACCAGACTGTTCGCAATGGTTGGTGTCATTCTTCAGCTCAAAATGAGCTTCCGACCACATATCCGGGCCATAACTAAGAACGTCTATTTCCAACTCCGCAACATCGCCCGACTCCACCCCACCTCAGTTGATCTGCTGTTGAAACCCTCATCCATGCCTTTGCTACCTCTAGACATGACTATTTCTGGCCGGCCTCCCACATTCTACTCTCCGTAAATTTGATGTCATCCAAAACTCTGCTACCCGTGTCCTAACTCGCACCAAGTCCCGCTCACACACCACCCCTGTGCTTGCTGACTTACACTGGCTCCCAGTGAAGCAATGATTTTAAAATTCTCATCCTTGTTTGCAAATCCCTCCATCGCCTCACCCCTTCCTATCTCTGTAATCTCCTCCAGCCCACAACCTTCCGAGAAATCTGCGCTCCTCTAATTCTGGCCTCTTAAGCATTCCCAATTTTAATTGGTGGCCATGCCTTCAGCTGCCAAGGCCCTAATCTCTGGAATTCCCTCCCTAAACCACTCCGCCTCTCAACGTCTCATTCCTCCTTTAAGATGCTCCTTAAAGCCTCGCTCTTTTCTGCCCTAATATCTCCTTATGTGACTCGATGTCAAATTTTGTTTTATAATGCTCCTGTGAAGTGCCTTGTAATGTTTTACTAAGTTCAAGGCGCTATATGAATATAACGTGTTGTTGTTTACTTCTGTCTTGAATATACTCAACGACTGAGCATTCACAGCCCTCTCAGGTAGAGAATTCCAAAGATTCACAGCCTTTCGAGTGAAGAAATGTCTCATCTCAGTCCTAAATGGCCAACCCTTTATTCTGAGACTGTGACTCCTTAGTTCTATACTCCCCAGTCAGGGAAAACATCCTTCCAACATCTACTCTGTCAAGCCCCTTAATAATTTTATACATTTCAATCAGAGCACTTCACATTCTTCTAAACTCTAGGGAATATAGGCCTAGTCTACTCAATCTCTCCTCATAGGACAGTCTCCCCATCCCAGGAATCAGTCTAGTGAACCTTTGTTGCACACCCTCTAAGTCAAGTATATCCTTCCTTAGATAAGGAGAGAAAAAAAAAAACTGTGCACAGTACCCAGTGGCCTGCAGCATTACCCAGCATGAGAACAAGCTCGGGGGCCAGCTCTCTGGAGGGTAGGTCGGCCCTTCAGTTGTGCTCACAGATGGGCAGCTGAGGACCTGGACTTCGAGGCCATGTCCAGGGAGTCAATGCAGATGCACCGCGAGCTCATTGGTGCATTTGGCAAGGATCCCATCGAGCATCGATGCACTTGCGTTGAGTGTGGTAGAGGCCGCCTCAACCTTGGCATTTGCAGATCGGGAGCCCGTCGAGCCCATCCTTGGTTGATTCTAATGGGTGCTCAATGCCACACGTGACCATGGGGTCCCAGACATGATGGCGCGGGTCATGGCTGACGTGGCAGTAGCCATTGAGCAGCAGGCCTAGACCACGCAAGACCTGCATTCTGCCATGTCGTCAATGCGTGCTGGTATCAATGCGCTGTCTGCTCTGATGCAGGGTCAAATTAATGCCACGCAAGCACTGACTGCTGCCATCATGTCTGAGGACTCATCAGTACAACGGGGAGGTAACGGTGCCGAAGTAGGCCAGCAATCTGCGCTCCACCAGATTGCTCTGGATGCTGAGGCTCTGTCCTGGGGGAATGGCAGGCCGGCAGTCCAGATGGAACATGTCATGTCCTCTCTCAGAAGGACATCATTCTGCCTTCCACCACTGCCATTCTGCTTTGCACCTGCCGCGGTCTGCACCCCGGCCATCCCACACTGCTGTCGCCCATTCTCAGGCGGGGCTGTCAGCAGCCAGGCTTTCTAGGCCCAGAGCTGTTCCAGGGCATCGTGGTAGGCCATCTGTCCTGTCCCTCTCACACAAATAGCACGCCTCAAGCGACCTTGCTGCAGGGACTGAGGACCCATCGAGGAGGAGCAATAAGCGAGGGAGGGGGGTGAGGCATAGAGATGGGAAATGTCTACGCAAGTCCCACCGATTAAAAGGTGTGGCCATGGTCTGTTGAGAAGATCTAAATCTTATTCATCTGTTGTATTATTTGAAGGGGCGCGTGCCCCATTTTGTTTTGTTCTCGAAGGTGGGGTTTTTCTGATTGTTTGAGGGATGTTTTTGCAATAAAATGTTACGTTGAATATTTCCTTCAGCCTCTGGTGTATGACTGTTCACTTGTGATGGAGAGGTTGCATTATTGTGCCTCAATGTGCGGTCATTATTAGCTGCATCCCTCAGCTCACTCCATTCAAGCGAAGCACTCCATTATGAGCCGCTGTGGAATAGCCCTGCCGCTGACAACATTGTCACGCTGTCTCCTCCGTGGCTGCTGCTGGTCGTCGCTGTGTCGCTGGACATTCGTGGCGTCGGTAGGCTCCTGGTCTTCCGCCTCCTCTTCCTCTTCCTCCTGAGGTGGGCCTGCGATCCCCACTGGCAAGGCCTGGGCCCTCACGATGGCCAAGTTGTCCAGCATGCAGCGCACCACAATGAACAGTGAGACCTGTTGAGGGGAGTATTGAAGGCTGCCTCCAGAGCGATCTAGGCATTGTAAAATCATTAGTGGTTTGTTTTAAGCCACTTATCAATGGGTTTTTTCCCAGCTTTTTGGATTTGACAGGTTGCCCACAGGTTTCCAGCTGTGCCTAGACCTTGTCTGTAAAGCTGAGGCAGGAGGTCAGTGTATGAGTTGACAGTTTCAAATTTCAAGTCAAAGCTCCCACCTGATTGAGAAATGTTCCATTAACCTCTAGCTTCTCTAAACTGCACTTCCACTGCAGATTCAGGATGCTGCAAGTCTTCACAAGTCTCCATCCAGTCTTACCTCATTACTACTCCCACCATCGACAGATCGCTTCTGTCATCTCTACTTCACCTGCCATCTATTCCATCAGCATGGGTGCTATTGAAATTCTCTTACCTTGGTCCTCAGAATCCCACCACAATGAGCCCGAACACCAGCATCACCAATAACACCAACCTTTTCCGCAATCAACTGATGCTGCACAGGAAAGAGGGCATCAGCATCCAACCATATTGCTGCCCGGACACCAGGGATGGCCTCACCATGGCCAGATTTATTTCACTTGATGTGTATACCCATATGGCTGCCACATGATGCGCTAGTTTGGCACCACCCCACACCAACATTATAAAGCATTCCTACAATGCCCTAGCCATTCTTTGCACAATCACCACCATTGTGGGGATACAGTTATGTCTCACCATTCACTGCAACTCACTAAGCCACTTCTAAAGCTGCACAAAAATCTGTCCAAGAACGCAAAGTGTTGAAAATAAAGGTTTCAATGTTTGACACCACATTAACAGAAGCTTTACATTAACATTGCATAAAACACCCAAGTGGCTACACTTATGTGTTGTTAGTTGGCATGATTGCACTAGGATAAGGGTGAGGATGAGTGTGAGGGGTGGCTAGTGAGATGGGGATGTGATAATATAGATAGATAGAGAGGGATGGATGGAGATGCAAGTTAAGTTGTAAGGGTGTGCAGTAGTAGGGTAGGAAAGCCAGAGTGATGGGGATGTGACGAGAGGCACAGCAGGATGAGGGAGAGTGTGGCTTTGTACTAACATTTGTGATCGACTGAGATCATAGAAACATTTGCGACACTACACCCACGTCCTCCTGACCACATCCCTGCTTGGGCGCTCCTGTGCAATGTGCAACCAGGCTGCACTGGTCCCATGAGGAGGTCTCTTCTGCCCATGGGAAGGGAAGAGAACCTCCTCACGTGCTGTGACTCCCTCCATAAGCATATGCAGGGTGTCATGGGAGAGCCTGGGTGCAGCCGTGCACCTCTGTGCAGTGCTCGTCAGTGTTTGCAGCCCCTCAATGCTGTAGAACACTGACAGCACAACTGTCAAAGTAAATTTGCGCATGATCCCTTTAAGGAAACTGGCTGATGACGCATCATAAATGACGTCATCAGACCCACTTCATTCAACTGGCTGGGAAACTCGCTAGGCAGGTTATCAAGTCCAAATCAGGGGAAAGTGATGTCAGAGGCCGGGACAGCGGGACAGTGACCCACCACCGATGCCGCCCGGCACGGACCCGCCAAGGTTGGGGAAATCGTGGCCCTGGTAACTGAGGTAGAATGCATTGAACAAAGAGCAACAAAACCTGGTGATTCCAGTTATAATCTGAGCCGACAAACTTACTGAATCTCTTAAGTATACTTCACATAAAAACACCGAGTTCCAGTTCAGTTACTGGAAGCTATTCATGTCAAGACGAAAACCTTGCAGTTCACCTAGCATCAAGACTACGGAAGGCCTAAGCTTAAAATAATTGTCTACTAACATTATCTAAAGACAACAACCTATCATGGAACATCTACCTGTGCTTGCAGGGGTTTGGGATGCAGTAAGGTGATCACACTTCCCTTTCTCTTCACTACCCACCTGATGAAATGGGGATCTGCTCTGTCTGATGGCTCTTGATATACTGAAACAATTTGAGGCAAATAATTAACATGGAAAGAGCTATACTGTAACAAGATAAACTAAGAAGCAAGGAAATTGGGTCTTGTTAAAGATTTGTTAAGTAAGAAAGATTTTATTTCCGACAAGATACATGCACAGCTGAAGCCTGCAACAAAGACAGTAAGTGCTTTGTCAAGAAATACTCAGCCTGGATCAGGATTCTATTAACCACAGATAAAAATAGCTTTGTGCCATGACCCATTTAGTACATCCAGCTACCCAATTTAACTGAGCCAAGAAAAGGAACTGCAAAAAAATATTTATTTAAAATTGCGTGGCGTGAATATATGTTACTCTCTGTGGTCAGTGACGGCATGTCCACGGAGCAGGAAACGTTGGCTAACTACAACATTTATATGTTCTGTTCAACATTTAGGCTTCGGAATTTCAAATGGGACAGTGAACATAGAGCCACTGGAGAGGGGGCAGAGAAGATTTACAAGGATGATACCAGAAATGCGAGGGTATACATATCAGGAAGGGATGAACAGGCTGGGTCTCTTTTCTCTTGAAAAGAGAAGGCTGGGGTGTGACCTAATAGAGGCCTTTAAAATTCTGAAAGGTTGAGTGGATACAGAGCGATTGTTTCCACCTGTGGGGAAGAGCATAACTAGAAGCCATCAATATATCAAGAAATCCAATAGGGAATTCAAAAGAAACTTCTTACCCAAAGAATGGTGAGAATGTGGAACTCACTACCACAGGGAGTGATTGAAGTGAATAGTATCGATGCATTTAAGGGGAAGTTAGATAAGCATGAGGGAGAAGGAAATAGAGGGTTATGCTGAGTTAGAAGAGGAAAGACAGAAGGAAGCTCACGTGGAGCATAAACGCAGCATGGACTGGTTGGACCGAATGGCTTGTTTCTGTGCTGTATATCCTGTGTAATCCTGTGTAATCCTATGATTCTGGCAAATCTCCAGATCAGGCACTGAAAAATGGTACAGAACCCAATTCTGCTAGGATTCCACCCTGTATTTTCCATCCAGCCATTTTCTGGAGGGAAAAGATCTTCAACCCGTCCACTTCCCACCTTGGGAATTCCCCTCTTTACACCCTCAGCAGGCCTCACTATAACTCACGCCAGCTGAGGCCTACAAAAGAGCCTACTAACCATTACGAGGGAAAGATAATCGATTCAAGAAGAGATCCTGAATCTCCATTGCGAACAGAAAAACTGCAGAGGATATATTTCTTCAGGGCCTCTTCTCTGCTGTCGGAGCGACATGGCACCACTCAGATATCCTAACTGTAGTTTGGCACAGTCGCCTCTGATGTTCCCTTGTAGGTGTGAAATTACCTGCCCAGCCATGCAAATACCTCTATCCCCCAGATTTGGGATGGAGTCTCTGGCCTAGGGCTAAAGTTTACCTGGCGGTCACAGGGAGTGGCAAGAACAGGGGTGGACTGGATGGAGATGGCCCCACTCCTGTAAGCATTTGCAAGTGGCGGGTGGGAAAGAAGTGTCTATCTCAGCGGGGGGCTGGAGGAGGGTCATTCAGGTCACAGTAGCAAGGTGGTGGTGGGCCTTACCACCCAATTGTGCCCCTTTTCCACCAAATAGTGTCTTTAAATATAACAAAAACTTCCCAAATGGCTTCACAGAGGTGAAAATCAACACCAAGCAGTAATTGATAGAATGAGATGAGGTGACCGAAGTTATGGTCAGAAAGGTAAGTTTCGAGGAGAGTTTTGAAGGCAGAGAGAGGTAACAAAGTAGAGAGGTTTAGAGAGAATGTCTGACAGTGTGAACCAAGGAGTGATAGCTCGGTCACTGCAGGTGGAGCAGATGTGGGGGTGCAATGGAGACCAGAGTTGGAAGAGTGGAGATTGCCTGCTGACATGTAGGCCCAGAGGAGCTTACTCAGGCAGAGAGAGGTGAGGCTAAGCAGGAATTTGTGAATAGATCATGGATTTTGAACTCAATGCATTGGGAATGGAGGGAGGGATGAGGAGAAGTGAGTGGAAATGACCAAGGACAGGGATGATAGGGAATCGTTCACCTTGATGATCAGAACAGAAGTTCATCTAAGGCGGCGTTCTCAAAGCCTTCCTTCATCGCTTGTAAACTCCTGGTCAGATGCCAAGAGCAGAAATATTATGCAGAATCTCAGCTTCAGCAATAGTATTAAGAATGGAGCCCTGCAGCAGCCGAGGTTTATTCATGATGAAAGAGATCAGCGGATTAGTAAAGAATGAATTCCGCACAAAATGCCTGACCCGAAGCAGTCTCTGAGCAGCAGGTTTGAGGCACAATGTGTGGAAACAAAGGCAGGCCGAGAGACATCAATAAGTGTATCGCTATCACTCTTTACTGCATTTGGGCTTCAGATGAATACATCTCTCCTTTAAAAAATCCAGAATATAGTATTTATCGTCGCAACTCTTGCATACTGTGGTGGAAAAAATCTTGTAAATGGTTACCTTTTCTATAAGCTGCCTTGAGCCCAGTGGTCAGCCTTACAGGAAGTCAGGTTTAAAATGATCTGGTAAACTTGAGCTAATTACACTTTGTTTGCACCAAGGACACTTTTGAAATACAAATGGTTTTGTTACATAGATAAGTAAGCAGTGTTCAGTGCACAGACCTGCTCTAAACGGATCTCATATTCTTCCAGGACCTTCTTACCACGGAAGTACTTGGACCTGAAAAGAAAAATGAAAAGGAAGTCACGCACAAAGATAATTTCCTGACATGTGGCAACTCTCATCAAACCTCTTGCAGATTGTAACTATCTTTACTTAAGCTGCTTGTTCCCTTCCGAAAAATACCGACCCACATACTCCACGCCGGCAAAGTGCAGAACTTGCAGCCACTGCACAACTTTCTTTGTAACCCTGTCCCAAAGCCCAGCTTTATGCAGCCAGTTGTAAAACATCCAGTCTGTAATTCAACAACTTGTCTTTAATGTCCCAACGTACTTCACAGGAGTGTAATATGACAACAAATATATTGAATGAATGAATGAAGTGGAGGATGCACAAGAGGCCAGAGTTGAAGGAACACAGTTCTTCGAGGGTTGTAGGGCTGCAGGAGATTACAGAGATGGCGATGGACAAGCCAATAGAGGGATTTGAACACAAGGATAAAAAATGTAAAATTGAGGTTTTGCAGGACCGGGAGCCAATGTAGGTCAGTGAGCACGGGGGTGATGGTGAACAGGACTGGCTGTAAGTTAGGATACAGGCAGCAGAGTTTTGGATGAGCTCAAGTTTATGGAGGGTGGATGATGGGAGTCTGGCCAGGAGAGTATTGGAATAGTTGAGTCGAGGTAACACGGCATGGATGATGGTTTCAGCAGCAGATAAGCTGAGACAGGCCAGAGACTCCCAGGTCTCTATGATACTACATATAAACCTTCTGAAACCCTGGATTAGATTTCCGCCTGTAACTCACTCCAGGTAAACATACAAACACACGCGGGATATCTCTAGGAGGTAGTGTACCTGAAGGTCCCATAGTGTTGCACACGGTAAATCGGAGGATATGGTGTTTCTCTTCCTTGTTTCTGTTATCCTTGTGTTACTCCCCCTTATGCTGCTTCGCTCTTTATCTTTTCTTTCCGCTGGGCAGTGGGTGGCCTGGCATTTTTTGTACCCCTTCCCTATTTTTCACTTTATCCCTCTCCATTCCCAAGCTTCCCCTCCCCTCCCCATATCACTCTTCTCGTCACTTCTTCATCTCCCCTTACCTTTCCCCGGTCCCATCTCCTTCCTCCGGGGTGCAGTACAAATCCCTTTACACCCGCCGAACCCGGGGGGGGCAATTCTGAGGGGAACGCTCTGTGCACAGCGCCTGGGCGAAAACCCTTCAGTGCACCCTTATTGCCGGGCCGCTGACACTAACTAGCCCTGTGCAAAGGGGCAATTTCAGCCCCTATGGATAGAACTAAGAAGCAGTAAAGGATGCAAAACTCTGGTGTGAGTTGTCTACAGACCTCCTGATGGTAATGACATAGTGGGAGGCATATATAAAGAGAGATCAGGGAATGCTGGTGAGGAAATCTAGAACAAGGGGACACAGTCTAAAAATTAGAGCTAAGCCATTTAGAAGTGAAATCGGGAAGGACTTTTTCACACAAAGGCCAGTGGAAATCTGGAACTCTCTCCCCCAAAAGACTGTGGATGCTGGATCAGCAGAAATGTTGAAGACTGGTGGCTTTCTTATCATTTTTCTTTTCCAGTCCAAGATTGATACCCATATATATTTGTCAGATAAGGGATACGGATCAAAGGTGGGCAAACAGAGTTGAGGCACAAATACGGCCATGATCGGATTGAACAGGCTCGAGGGGCTGAATTGCCTTCTCCTCTTCCTAATGGCTATGAGCTAAATTCCATATTTCACCCCCATTTCTGCCAAATGACAGGTTCTCCTCTCCATGCTGCTAAACACCAGATGCTGAGCTCCAATCTGGCACAGCTTGCACACTACATGTATCAGGGTTTTAAGAGGGTAAGAAATAAAAGTTAGATATATTGGTAAAGGAATATACATATCAAAGCCATTCATTTACAGCTTACGCAAAATAATGGCCAGAGTTACAATCCAGTCACTAAAATAATTAGTGGTATGTCCATTGAGTACAGACATCAGATTCAGATGTCACACTTGCTGCAGATTCAAACCAATCTTAAAATGTTGGTTATTTTTGTTCTCCATCCTGAAACTAATAAGTATATTCCAATCTGCAAAGTTCCTTAATCAAGCGACAATTAAACTCCAAATGGCCTGAGGCTCTGTGTACTTAATAATTAGACTGTGTCATTAATGCTGAGAGCAAATTAAACACAGCTCCACCTCAACACAATAATACATATGATGTGTTACCTGGTATCATGCTCCCATGATTCTGAAACAACATATCATCTAACTTACTATGAGCAATGTCACAGGAGATCTGCCTCTTCTATAGATAACAAACCTGAGTTTCTCAATTAGATTAGAGCTTGTAGTATTCTCCTAGGTAAACATTGTTTCTTTTCAATGCACATTTAGATTCTGGCCTGTAATTCACTTGCCGCTATCCATTCAAATTCTATATAAAAACAATCTTAACTCAATTACAATTCCAGCCTGTAAAGAAATCGCGGAGGTACTGCCCATAATCTTCCAATCCTCCTTAGAAATGGGGTGGTGCCAGATGACTGGAGAATTGCAAATGTTACACCATTGTTCAAAATCATAGGCAGTCCCTCGAAATCAAGGAACACTTGCTTCCACTCTAAAAGTGAGTTATCAGGTGACTGAACAGTCCAATACGGGAATTACAGTCTCTGTCACAGGCGGGACAGACAGTGGTTGAGGGAAAGGGTGGGTGGGACTGGTTTGCCACCCTCTCCTTCCACTGCCTGTGCTTGTTTGCTGCATGCTCTCGCGACGAGACTCGAGGTGCTCAGCACCCTCCTGGATGCGCTTCCTCCACTTAGGGCGGTCTTTGGCCAGGGATTCCCAGGTGTCAGTGGGGATATTGCACTTAATCAAGGAGGCTTTGAGGGTGTCAACATTTTCTCTGCCCACCTGGGGTTCGCGTGCCTTGTAGGAGTTCCGAGTAGAGCACTTGCTGAGTCTTGTGTCGGGCATGCGAACAATATGGCTCACCCAATGGAGCTGGTCGAGTGTGGTCAGTGCTTCAATGCTGGGGTTGTTGGCCTTATCGAGAACACTGATGTTGGTGCGTCTGTCCTCCCGAGGGATTTGCAGGATCTTGCGGAGATATCGTTAGTGGTATTTCTCCAGCGATTTGAGGTGTCTACTCTATATGGTCCATGTCTCTGAGCCATACAGGAGAGCGGGTACCACAAAAAAGGGTATAAAGATAAACCCAGCAACTGGTTAACCTCGGTAGTAGGGAAGCTTTTAGAAACATTAATCAGGGACAACATTAACAGTCACTGGGGCAAGTGTGGATTAATTAAGGAAAGCCAGCACAAATTTGTTAAAGGAAAATCGTGTTTAACCAACTTGATCGAGTTTTTTGATGAGGTAACAGTGAGGGTTGATGAGGGCAATGCGGTTGACATGGTGTACATGGATTTCCAAAAGGCGTTTGATAAAGTGCCACATAATAGGCTTGCCAGCAAAGGTGAAGCCCATGGAATAAAAAGGACAGAGGCAGCATGGATACAGAATTGGCTCAGTGACAGGAAACAGAGAGTAGTGGTGAACGGTTGTATTTCGGACTGGTGGAAGGTATAGTGGTGTTCCCCAGGGGTCGGTTCTAGGACCACTGCTTTTCTTGATATATATTATGGACTTGGATGTGGGTGTACAGGGCACAGTTTCAAAATTTGCAGGTGACACAAAACTTGGAAGTATAGTGAATAATGAGGAGGATAGTGATAGACATCAAGAGGACAGACAGGCTGGTGGAATGGGAGACACATGGCACATGAAATTTAATGCAGGAAAGTGCGGTGATACATTTTGGGAGAAAGAATAAGGAGAGAAAATATAAACTAAAAAGGGTACAATCCTAAAGGGATGCATAAACAGTGAGACCTAAGAGTACACAAATCATTGAAGGTGGCTTACGGGATCCTGGGCTTTATGAATAGAGGTGTAGAGTACAAACGCGTGGAATAGTGATGAACCTGTATAAAACACTGGTTCGGCCTCAACTGGAGTATTGTGTCCAATTCTGGGCACCGCATTTTAGGAAGGATATGTGAAGGCCTTAGAGAGGGTGCAGAAAAGATTTACGGGATGATTCCAGGGATGAGGGAATTTAGTTACCATGATAGACTGGATAAGCTGGGGTTGTTCTCCTTAGAGCAGAGACGATTGAGAGGAGATTTGATCGAGGTGTTTAAAATCATGAGGGGTCTGAATAGAGTAGATAGAGAGAAACTGTTCTCATTGACTGAGGGGTCGAGAACCAGAGGACTGGTTGATTGGCAAAAGAACCAAAGGCGACATAAGAATAAAAACTTTTTTACGCAGCGAGTGGTTATGATCTGGAATGCCCTGCCTGCAAGGGTGGTGGAGGCAGACTCAATTACAGCTTTCAAAAGTGAGCTGGATAAGTACCTGAAAGGGAAAAAAAATGCAGGCTATGGGGAAAGGGCCGGGGGGGGGGGGGGGGGGGATGAGTGGGACTAACTAAAGTGCTCGGGATCGACGGGCCGAATGGCCTTTTTCCGTGCTGTAACCATTCTATGATTGTATGATGATTCTAACTCACCTCCCAGGGATCAATTATTATTCTGTACTGGTGGGCCTCCCATGGTTTTGCATAGGATGGGCCCAAAATTCCACATGGAATCTTTTGACGCAATGGTTGAGGTACGTCCGATTTTTAAGTTGGCCCGACTGCGCCAAAAAAAAAGTTCCAAGTTTCACCAGCATAACCTTTCATTTTGGAGTGGCGCCGATTGTCCTCAAGCTCTGTGGGTGGAGCTTAAGGTCTGCGCCGAAAAACTGAGGTTGCCAGGGTAACAAGGGACTGTGCCTTAACTGTATCAGAACGTGACATTTGTTGTTGCCTATTTGACAGATATATGCTCCCAGGGCTTACACATTGTCATGTATGAACATGTTGTTTGTAACCACCAGATGGTGTCATTGTTGGAGGCCACTGAGCAGCACGCATATGGTGCTGCTCTGGTATAAAAGGCCAGCCATTTTGTGAGTCAGGCACATTGGACGGTAATAAAGCAGAGTCAAGGGTGTACCTTGTTCAGTTAAACAGTACTCAGTATGTACCTTTATTGCATACATAACATTTGGTGACAAGAATACAAGAATCTTTGTTTGCAAAATGAGCACGATTGGATTTTGAGCGATTCATGGAGGGAGAAGCATTGGGAAGACTTTGTGTGCTGTTTGAACCAGTATTTTGTGGCCAACAAAATGAAGGAGGTCGGCGTGTTCCTCACTGTGTGCGGTTCAAGGATCTACGGTCTGATAACGAATCTACTCATGCCTAGTGATCCAACAGAGAAAACATACGAGGAGTTGTATACATTGGTACGGGAGCACCTCAAGCCAGACGACAGCATCATCATCTCAAGATACAGGTTTTATACACACTCGATCGGAGGGCCAGAGCGCGGTGGAATTTGATGCCGACCTGAGCCGTCTAGCGGGACTGTGCCAGTTCGGGGCGGTGTTGGCAGACATACTGCAGGATTTCTTCATTATCGGCATCAACCACGAGGTGATCCTGCGCAAACTTCTGGTGGTGGAGGAGTTGAATTTAAAAAGGGCCATCCAGATCGCTCAATCATGTATGACGACGGACAGGAGTCTAAATCAAATATCGGTGAAGAACCGAACCTCAGTAAGTACTGTAAATGCGATTGATTTGGCGTTCGGCAAAGCGGCACGGCCTATCCGGCTGCGTTCGCAAAACCTGTGGCTGCCCAAAGTCTGCCAGCGGGAACGTACCCGACTTCTCCGTGTTGGCGTTGTGGGGGAAATCATCGGCACCAGCAGTGCCGATTTAAGCAATATAGTTGCAAAGGCTGTCTGAGAGTGGGGCATCTCCAGTGCAAGTGTCCGCAGATGAGCAAGCGAGCTGCGACACACCACGTGGAGGATGAGAGTCAGATTAGCACGGATCCGGATAGGGAATCCAAGATGCCAGGGGAGGAAGCATATGGACTGTACTCTTTCATAACCAAGAGTAAACCAATTTTGATTAAGGTGAAGTTTAACGGGATACCGGTATCGATGGAACTGGACACAGGGGCGAGTCAATCGATCATGAACGAGAGGGCATTTAATAAGCTGTGGGATACTAAGACTATGCGGCCCAGGCTGAGCCCTGTTAACGCCAAGCTGCGCACATACATCAAAGAACTGATAAAGGTGATTGGCAGTGCACAAATTAATGTGTTGTGTAACGGTGCGGTTCACGAATTACGACTGTGGATTGTCCCAGGCAATGGCCCAACACTGCTCAGCAGGAGCTGGTTGGAGAAAATCAGATGCGACTGGAACAACATAAAGGCGTTGTCGTCGGAGGAAGATACATGTGCCCTAGTATTGAGCAAGTTCCCCCTCGCTGTTCGAACCGGGTATCGACAACTTCACGGGAGCCAAGGTGCAGATCCACATGGACTCAGATGCAAGACCCGTCCATCATTAAGCTCGAGCAGTGCAGTATATGATGAGGGAGAAGGTCGAAATTGAACTGGACACACTCCAGCTGGAAGGGATCATGTCACCGGTGGAATTTAATGAATGGGCCAGCCCCATTGTTCTTGTGCTGAAAAGTGATGCACAGTCAGAATCTGTGGAGACTACAAGGCTACGATCAACAAGGTTTTGAAACAAGATCAGTACCTGTTACCGAAGGCTGATGACTTGTTTGCGACGCTAGCCGGAGGGAAGTCGTTCACAAAACTGGACTTGACGTCGGCCTATATGACGCAGGAGTTGGTCGAGACGTCGAAGAGACTTACGTGCATTAACACGCACAAAGGACTGTTTATTTACCACAGGTGCCCGTTTGGAATTCGCTCGGCTGCAGCAATATTCCAGAGGAATATGGAAAGTCTACTGAAGTCCGTTCCCAGAACCGTCGTGTTCCAAGGCGACATCCTGATCACCGGTCGTGACTCCAAGGAACATCTGAACAACCTGGAAGAGGTTCTACTGCATTTAGACAGAGTGGGACTCAGACTTAAATGCTCGAAGTGCGTCTTCATGGCACCGGAGGTCAAATTCCTCGGGAGGAAAATCGCCGCTGATGACATCAGACCTACTGACGTGAAAACCAAAGCCATCAAGAATGAACCCAAGTCGCAAAACGTGACGGAGCTGAGTTCGTTCCTGGGTCTACTCAACTACGTTGGTAACTTCCGACCTAAATTGAGCACCTTACTTGAACCACTGCACATGCTATTGAGAAAAGGCAACAACTGGGTGTGGGACGCATTGCAAGACAGAGCTTTCGAGAAAGCCACCAATCTGCTTTGCTCGAACAAGCTGCTGGTACATTATGACCCATGTAAACATTTAGTTTTTGCCTGTGACGCATCGTCTTATGGAATTGGTTGCGTGTTACAACAAGCCAATGAGTCAGGGAAACTTCAACCTGTCGCGTATGCATCCAAAAGTTTGTCTAAAGCAGAAAGAGCCTACAGTATGGTAGAAAAAGAAGCTTCACCTGTGTGTACAGTGTTAAAAAGATGCATCAATACCTGTTCGGTCTGAGGTTCGAATTAGAGACCGATCACAAGTCGCTCATTTCATTGGTATTGATACCTTTGCTCTCAGAAAACAACGCTTCATCCCGCATCCAAAGGTAGGCGCTAACATTATCTGCCTGTGATTATGTCATTTGCCACAGACCAGGCACAGAGAATTGTGTCGATGCTTTGAGCCAGTTGCCATTGCCCACACCGGAGGTGGAAACGCCACAGCCGGCAGATTTAATGTTAATCATGGATGCTTTTGAGAGTGAAGGTACCCCTGTCATGGCTCAACAAGTTAAGACCTGGACCAGCCAGGACCTGATATCGGTGGTAAAGGTTGCATCCTCAAAGGGGATTGGTCTGCCATACCTAAGCAAATGTGCGAGGAAGCCAAACCGTACATTCGTCGCAAGGACGAACTGTCTATTCAAGCAGATTGCATATTGTGGGGCAATCGTGGTGTAATGCCTAAGAAAGGGAGAGAGAAGTTTGTGCATGAGTTACACAGCACACATCCTGGTATAGTGATGATGAAGGCCATTGCCAGGTCCCACATATGGTGGCCAGGAATTGATTCTGAGCTGGAAGCATGCGTGCATCAGTGCAGCACCTGCATGCAGCTCAGCAAAGCACCAGCGGAATCGCCGCTGAGTCTGTGGTCATGGCCATCCAAATCTTGGTCCAGGATCCATGTAGATTTTGCAGGTCCCTTCCTGGGCAAAATATTTTTAGTGATGGTGGATGCTTATTCGAAGTGGATAGAATGCATAACCATGTCATCCAGTACGTCCACGGCAACCATAGAGAATCTCAATGTCATGTTCGCAACACATGGTCCACCTGACATAGTGGTGAGCGACAATGGGTCGTGCTTTGCCAGTCAGGACTTTCAGGAGTTTGTAAAACTTAACGGCATAAAACATGTAAGGTCAGTACTGTTCAAGTCTGCATCCAACGGGCAAGCAGAACGTGCAGTACAAATTATCAAGCAAAGCAGACCCGCTTGTCTTGCATACTGCTGAGTTACAGGACAAGACCCCCACACACTCAAGGGTCTCGCCTGCTGAACTGATGATGAAAAGAGGTCTTAAGACCAAGTTATCTCTTGTACACCCGGATTTAAGTAATCATGTTGAACACAGAAGACAGAGTCAACAAGGGTACCACGATCGCGCAACTGTGTCATGCGAGATTTCTGTTAATGATCCTGTGTATGTGTTGAATTATGGTCAGGGTCCCAAATGGATCGCTGGTACAGTCATGGCCAAGGAGGGCAACACAGTATTTGTTATTAAGCTCAAGAATGGGCAAACTTGCAGGAAACACATGGATCAAACAAAGCTGAGGCACACAGACGAGCCAGAGCAGTCGGACGAAGAAACCGTTGACGACCAACCAACCTACCAGCAGCCTTCAGTGGACTCAAGGGTCATCAATGAACCCGGAATTTCCATCACGGACTTGTTCAATAAAAATGGACTTGCAATTCCTGACATGGCCACTGCCACCCCCAACAAGTCAGCCATCCAGCCACAACAGACTCCGCACATTCACCCAAGGCCGGAATCGAACTGAGACGGTCAACCCAGGAGCATAAAGCACCGGACCGTCTCAATCTGTGAAAGACTGTGATGAGATCTCAGAGGAGGGTATTGTCATGTATGTACATGCTGTTTGTAGCCACCAGATTGTTGGAGGCCACTGAGCAGCACGCACATGGTGCTGCTCTGGTATAAAAGACCAGCCATTTTGTGAGTCAGGCACTTTGGGCCGTAATAAAGCAGAGTCAAGGGTGTACCTTGTTCAGTTAAACAGTACTCAGTTTGTACCTTTATTTCATATGTAACACACATTTTAGGAGATTTCTTATTCAGATGGTTCTTAAGTCAGTCATTGAGATTCTCTGCTATCTTCCCACTGCAAGCTAATTTGGGATTTACTGTACAATCTTAAAAAAAACCTCTCGGAATACGTTTTAACAAATATTTGAAAATGCTGGTGAATAAAGTCCAATTCTAAAGTTGGGTTCTATTCTGTACCTTTTTGTATTGTTTCATATAGTTTCTGGGATTCAACAAACTTATTCTCAATTATCCCGGGTGCTGCTTCTACTCCCGGTCGATAGTGCCCCCACCCCCCGCCGGTGCCGTGTCTTCAGCTCCGCTAAAACAATGGCGTCTTCTCTGCGCCCATTTTCTCTTCTCTGCGCCCATTTTCTCTTCTCTGCGCCCATTTTCTCTTCTCTGCGCCCATTTTCTCAAGTGTTGGTAAGGTTTTTCAGAACGCTGCACTGTGCCGTTTTGTGAAAAAATCCTACTTGGCCAAATTCACTTAAATGGCCAGAAATGGCATAGCCGGCAGGTTCCGCCCCCAGTGACGTCAAAAAAATCGGGAACTAATAAATCGGACCCAAGTACTTTAAATCAGTGCAGAAACTTTGGCAAAGCTTGCAGATTTTAGTCTGCTCCAAAAAAATAGCGAAGGACAAAAAAAGGCGCAGAATGGTGGCGAAAATTCAGCCCGATAAGTTGGTTTTAAATGGTTTTTTTCTGCCTCAGTGCTGTTGTTTTTCTCCAACGCTCCTCTTCTGCCTTTGTTTATCTTTGTTCTCTTCTGCTTTTCTCTCTCAAACTTCTCTTTGCTTCTCTCTGTCTTTTTCTTCTTTCCTTTCCATTGTGAGGTGGTGACTGACGTGTTGTGACGTGGTCCGGAAAGAAGCTGCTAACAATTACAGGCTAAATTTTATACTTAGATTTGGTGAAAATGTGATTGTCAGCCCTCAACAGCTCGCTCATTCCCTACACTTTCCCATGCTTCCTAAAACCCTTCATTCCCATATAAAAACAAAGTACAAGAATAGACCAGCTGGTCTATCAACAACGACGACAACTTGCATTTATACAGTGCTTTTAATGTAGGAAAATGTCCCAAGCAATAATCCCCATTCAAAACCAGTCATTAATAATAATCTTCTGTCTACGGGAATGCAACTAATTCCTCATCCAATCCAAAATCTGCCTGCTAATCCCATAGGACTCCATCTCCATCAAAGAGCAAGTTATTATTTAAATGGAGAAAGATTGCAAAGTGCTGCAGTACAGCGGGACCTGGGGGTACTTGTGCATGAAACGCAAAGGATAGTATGCAGGTACAGCAAGTGATCAGGAAGGCCAATGATATCTTGGCCTTTATTGCAAAGGGGATGGAGTATAAAAGCAGGGAAGTCTTGCTATAGTTATACAGAGTATTGGTGAGGCCACACCTGGAATACTGCGTGCAGTTTTGGTTTCCATATTTACGAAAGGATATACTTGCTTTGGAGGCAGTTCAGAGAAGGTTCACTAGGTTGATTCCGTGGTTGAGGGGGTTGACTTATGGGAAAAGGTTGAGCAGGTTGGGCCTCTACTCATTGGAATTCAGAAGAATGAGAGGTGATCTTATCGAAACGTATAAGATTATGAGGGGGCTTGACAGGGTGGATGCAGAGAGGATGTTTCCACTGATGGGGGATACTAGAACTAGAGGGCCTAATCTTAGAATAAGAGGCTGGCCATTTAAAACTGAGATGAGGAAAAATTTCTTCTCAGAGGGTTGTAAATCTGGAATTCGTTGCCTCAAGAGAGCTGTGGAAGCTGGGACATTGAATAAATTTAAGACAGAAATAGACAGTTTCTTAAAACGATAAGGAGTTATGGGGAGCGGGTGGGGAAGTGGAGCTGAGTCCATGATCAGATCAGCCATGATCTTATTGAATGGCGGAGCAGGCTCGAGGGGCCGTATGGCCTACTCCTGCTCCTATTTCTTATGTTCTTATTAAATAGTTTACCTCTACTCACTCCCATTGCTATCTCTACCTCTCTGTTTTTGAACTACCCACTTAACCCCATATTGTCCCTATCTCTGCTGTCACCCTTAACCCTCCGTTCAGTATGTCCCTCACTCCCATTCGCTCCCCCAAGGGCAGACGGTGAGAGGTCAAACGCTTGTTCACCCTCAACCTATTTCCCTCCTCCACTCCCACTCTCCCCTTCTATCAGTTACCCTTAAAAAAGGTTTTTGTTAGCTGACAGAAATCGTCTTCTTGTGCTTTTAAACAAATTTGGATGAGGAAAGACACTCTAACCAGTTGCTTCCCTCTGTCTCTCTCTCTCTAATTATCGACACCTGTGAGGCAGAGAGGGTAATTTTCACCTTCACCACTTGTGTGGTAATCTGGCAGAGTGGATTATCTGCCCATTGTAGAACAGGTCCGATTTTCATCTCATTGATTTCAATGGTATGCAATCAGCTCCACTAGATCACCACCCAGGGGGTGATGATCAAAATTGTCCTCAGAATGTTACATTTTCTTACCATCAATTCGCAGGTGGATACTTAAAAGATTTCGATCTACATGAAAATACAACTTTTTAAAAAATGAACTCAAATTATGAGAAAAGACATTGTCGGTTATCTTAATATGCTTTCTGAAATTTAGAGAATAAACCAGAAGATACAAGTGTGTAATCAGTAGTCATTTTTTTCATTCTCTCACACATAATGTGATTTAAAAAAAAACACAATATGAAACTTTGAAATTTTCCCTCTAGTTTTTTTCAAATAACTGAACAACAAAGATCAAAAACTGTTAAAATCCAAAGAAAAATATTCACCTGAATAAAGTTTTTGAAATTTGTCATCTAGCATTTCTTCAAATAATTTTGTAAAGCAACTGAGCACAAATTGTTAGAAGCTGAAGAAAAATAATTCAACAGTTCAGCAAACAAAATGTGACTGATTCATCCTGCCAAATAGGGCATACACAGCACAATCTGCATTCTGTTCACAGAATGACAGCTTTGGGCAAAAATATCACCTCCATATACAGGCTTTTGCATGAAGCTGAGGCTCTCAAGCAAAAACTTCAATCAACTCATTAAAAGGCATAAAATACAATGCAATGGATAATTGTGTTATTGTGAAATATATCCATTTTTGGCCTTTTAGATTTGTGGAAAATCATATTTATGAACATTAGAAATTTAATTACTGAAAAATAATTTCTGATTTTTTTTTTGTCTCAAAAAGCTTCTTGAGTGCTTTGGCGAGAAAAGATAAAGCAGTACCATGTGGTGGTGTTACAGGAAAGCGTGACAAGGTATATTTTAAAATTAACATTAGGGAAGAGAAATTCCCCAGCGCCTGGTTCGGGATGGTGACCTGTTCGGGATGGGACTTCCTGCGCCCGGTGCGGAAGTCCCACGCTGGCCGCGAAATTGCTCTTTCCGCCCCTCAGAGGAAGTGGTGCACAATCTCACGCGCTCCACTTCCTCTTGGGGCGGGTCCAGCGGTACTAATGGGGCACAATCGGCAGCGCTACAATGCCCCTCCCCTTTTTAAACATTGTCATTTCCTTAGAAATGTTTTCAATAGAGTGTGCAGCCTATGAAGAAATTGTAATATTTATTATAATATAGGTATAAACCATCTGAACCAAATTGATTAGATTTCAGCCTGTAACTCATTCAATTTGATGTATACAATTATTTTCTGTATAAAGATCAGTTCCTCCTCAGCCTGTGACTAGGTGCTGGCCTCTCTGGGTTACCTTGTCAGCATCTTATTCTGTGAGCAGTGTGGGGGTTCTGTGAGGCCAGTTGGCAGTATTAACTGAGGTGATTCAGTCCCCTGTGCACTGGGAAGTGTTTACATTCCTCTAAAAGAAGCGGCAGCCCAGCAGTTATAGTTGAGTGCCCTCAGACAGAAGCCTGGCTGTCAGCTCCTGCATTCACATGTTCAGGCTGCACACGGATTAAGATTCTTTACAGGGCTTCACCAGCAACAGACGCAAACGTGCCAAGAATGAAGGGAAACAAATTGGAATTCTGGACATGTCCATCTGAGCTTGTTTACCACAATGGCAGTAACAACAACAAAGAGAGATACTTAGAATTGTAAGCATGCACAAGGCCTCTCTGTGAACAATGCTCAATGCTTTCTGAAATGCTATCAGAATAGATGTGTAAAATGGTAACTACACAGAGCTGAAGTCACCACACTGCTGAGCCGGGGGTTGACATTTTCAATATTCCAATCTTTTGGGATTTTTTCTTTTTTGATTAATATTTGTGCGAATCAATTTGGGGATGTCAGTGACAGAGAATGCAATACTTTATAATACGTTACTCCCACGTAAGTACAGCGTGGTCTGCATACGCAATAAAGCTCTCTCCGCCCTACCTAACGATGTACCTGCATCAGAAGAGTGGCCCCCAATGCAGCAGGATGATATTTACTGCCTAGTTGTACCAAGGAATGGGGGCCTATAACGTGGCCTGATCATTCAGGGACAGCGACATTGTCGGAGTGCCATCCTTTGGCTGAAACAGCAAACTGATGTCCCATAGTGGATATAAAGACCTTATGACTGCATTTGAAGAACAGGTAGTTCTCACTGTGCTCTGGCCAACATTTCTCCCTCAATACTGTTCATCAAAAAGAGATTAACTCATCTCATTGGGGGATGTTTCTGTGTAGGAAATGTCTGACACATTATACCCTCTCTCTCTTCCCTTAGGCGATTCCTCGTATCAAGGATGACTTGCTTCACACCAAAAAGTTCACAGGTCTTACAATGAGGGATCTGATATTCCAAGGTCCTGAACTACATGTTGAAGGGTGGAGATGCCTGTGTGTGGATTTTTTTTATTTAACGTGTGGTGGCTGTGGCACACCAGTTACCACACGGATTTGACAGAGCTAGGTCTTGGTCCAGTGGCAAGGATTAACCAAGACAACTGGAGAGCAGCTCTGCTGCACGGACCTAGTGCGCCCACATATCGCAGTGTGGGCTAGCCCGTGCTGCCCCTGGGCCCTCGCCTCTCCTGGGCTCCGAAATCATGTCTCTCCTGGGTCTCCATCACGTTGCTTTGCAATCGCTCACTGCTCCATCGCCCCGACCTTGCTGCTCCTGCTGTACCTGTCCATGCTCCAATCACCGACCTGGATTATGGTCAAGTCCAATCCAGTCTGGCCCAGAACATAGCACGGCCCCGACCTGCGAGGGTACATCAGCCGCAGGGCGGGCTACAAAAGGAGCGGCATGCCACTGCAGGGAGCAGCGCGAGCCAGTTCAGGAGGGTGACGACTTGGAGGAGGGCACATTATACCTACATAACAGTGGCTACATTTCAAAGTAATTCATTGTACGAAAAGTCCTTTGAGATATTTCTGAGTTGCATGATAAGGCACTATCTAAATGCAAGTCTTTCTATTAATACTGTACAGTGAATCCCTACCTACCAGGAACTAGTTTGAGATTGCTCAAGACAGAGGAAACATTCGTGCATATAATCAGCCAGGCTGGATTTTGACCAAGATGCCAGAGATGAGAGGTTAGTGTCTAACCCACTGTGTTACTCAGGTTCCCTGCTATTCATCATGTTAATGATACATGTGACACTCACTTAACTGAATACCCCTAATTGTTGTGGACATTGTGTTTCACTGTTGCCGATTACTGGACTGCAACACAAAACAGATAGAAAGTCCTTACATAGCTATTTGCCAGCATAAGACTTATTCAATCAGGAATGCTTTGCACAATTAAGGTGATTTTATACATTAATGTACATCCACCTGGATCTCCAAATTTGAACTGTAAAATGAAGTTTAATTTCTTTCCATCATATTTTTTAAATTTTTTTTCCAAAATCGACATTATATTAACAACTAGGTTTTTTAAGAAGGAATGAAATATATTTCAAATAAGAAATTTAAAGAAACGATAGTTAAGTCTACCGGAGCTCTCCTCGCCTTATCCAATCGCCATCTGCCCACTCCGAAATATTCCCTACCCTGCATATAATGCTGGGGCTTTCTCTGCCCTGTCCCAACCGGCCTCAGCTTGATATGCCTTGTCCTGCCCAACCTTTCTATGGTCAGTCCCACCACGCTTTGTCCATTTGCCGCACCCAGCCCGAGCAACCCCTAACCCCTCCTAGCCTGCATGAGCATTCCCGGGCCTCATTTTAGCCTTCCTGAGAATCACTGTTCCAGCAAAGCTGTGACTATTTCATGCTCCAATGCCATTTAAATTGAACAGTTTGCAATTCTTTTTCCTCATTTCAGGTTCAGATTGAATTGTTGATTGCAGAAAATAAATAGTGGAATGTATACAGAGGGTGACGTGCCATTTTGCACTACTGATCCAGTGCCATAATCAAGGCCCACACTTCAGAGCAATACTGAGTGTTGCTATCCTGTCAGAGGTTATATCTTTCACATGAGACATTAAACCAGATGGAGGTAATAAATCCCACGGCACTTTTCGAAGAAGAGCAGGGGAGTTATCCCCAGTGTCCTTGGCAACATTTATCCCTCAACCAACATCAGCAAAAACAGATTATCTGGTCATTCCTTTCATTACTGATTGTGGGAGATGAGCAAATTAGCTGCCTACATTACATCAGTGACCACACTTCAAAAGTACTTAATTGTCTGTGAAGTGCTTTGGGATGCCCTGAGGTTGTGAAAGGCGCTACGTAAATGTAAATCTTTCTTTCTTTCTATCTTGACTACATTCCCAGTAAGCAGGTGTCTTCCATCTCTGCAGCTGAACTAGAGTTGATGTTTTATTTACAGTTATTTCCCCACCAACAGGTGGTGGAAGCTGATTCCATCAATCATGTTAAAAGGGAGTTGGACAGGTACCTGTGGATGAGGAACTTACAGGGTTACGGACAAAAAGCAGGGATGTGGGAGGAAGCACAACTGTTCTTTCAAAGAGCCAGTACAGGCACAATGGGCCAAACGGCCTCCTTCTGTGCTGTAAGTTTGTATGATTGAGGAGGTGAGGAGGGTGCATCTGACCTATCCCAGTCTGATAAGGTGGGTTGTCGGACCCATACCAATCCAGCTCCACAATATGCATTTTTCCCCATGCAGTGTTAGGTGGCTGTCGGTGTGGTTCGGGGTCTGTAATCAATCTCCGGCAGCACGGAGGCCAAATTAATTGTCCGGGGAAAACATTTGTACAAGATTGAATCCTCAGCTTCACAAATAGTCAGAGAAATGAGCAGGGTGAAGGAAGGTGGCATTGCTCTCACTATCAAGGAACGGTAGAGATATGTGCTCACACGCTCTTGTGAAACATTTGCAGTCAGTGATCAGAGATTGTTTGTACAGTGTAGCAAGGCCATCTGTTGGTGCAAACAAAGTAGTACATGAAGAAACAAAACAAATCAATCCTCATCTGCTCAGCTCACTAAGTAACCGATCAGGCAGTGAATTACCCAGAAGACATGAGAGAGTCACACTATGAAAAACGAAAATTGCCCCACGAATACTTTGCTCATCCTGTATCATGCAGCCAAAGTCACTTGGTCTGGGCATATCCCTCTGCTTCTTCAACTCCAGTGTAGCTCAGTGGCATTTCCCTCACTGGGCATCTGAGGTAAGATGACCTCTCTGCAGCCTTCCCTTGATGTCCAGCTTTCTAGACAGCGCTGGCTGATAAATGGCACTCCTATTCATGTCTTTAGGAACCAAGGTGTGGTGGAAAGCAATGTTTCCTGTCACATAGTGTCAACAAAAGTGAAGTGAATGGTGCATGAAGCCAATGTATGAAGTGATGAAGCCAATGTATGAAGGCTGGTCTGAGGCAGGCAGGGACCCAACACAAGTGGGACTGTATTAAAGTTCTGGGCACTATATAAATAAAAGATAATCCCCCACTGCCTTTTAATTGTGTTTGAATACATTAGTGTGCGAACATCAGCCAGGTGATTTTACATGAAGTTAGCGAGATGTTGTGAGACAGTGTGCCACACATCGCATGCTTGTGTGGAGTCACAGTGCAGGCAGGTGCAGGCCAGGGGTCGGGTAAGTGACTGTGTGATTAGTAGATTTACCAGTGCTCTCCACATTGAACTGTGTCTAGTTGCCATGAGGCTATTGCAATTGTGGCACTTTCGCCACCTTTTTAAAATGCTGACCAACGCTTATACAGGTGCAGCGTCCACAATCCTGAACCCTCGGGACCGAGGCCGTTCCGGATTCCGCGTTTTTCCGAACTTTGGATCGTCTTTCTGACGTCACGAATCCAGAAACACCTGAGCCCAGGTTCGGGTATTTCTAGATTTCGGAACGTCAGAAAGGTGCTCGCCGAGGAGCTATTCGGGCCGCCGGACCCATCAATGAGGCCGCGGGCGGGGCCCAGCCGCCAAGGAGTTGTTCGGGTGGGCCCCGCCTAAGAGGAGCTGCTCGGGAAGGGCCCCGCCGAAGAGGAGCTGCTCGGGCAGGGCCCGTCATGGTGGAGCTGTTCGGGTGGGCTGACGAGGAGGAGCTGTTTGAGTGGGACCCGCCGCTGAGGAAGTGTTCAGGCGGGTCGGCGAAAAGGTAAGGGCAGCGGTGGCGAGGCGAGGAGCGGTGAGGCGATGCCAGAGGTCGGGCAGCGGCAGGATCTCGAGGTCGGCAGGTCCAGATTCCAGAACATTTTACGCATTCCGGACGATCCTGCCACCAATCAGTCCGGATTCCGGAACTCCGGATTTTGGACGTTACACCTGTACACCCAACTCGTGTTCAACTGGAAATGACAGGAAATGAACCATGGGAAGATTTGACCTCATCCTTCAAATATGCAAAATGTGAAAGTCAGCCTTTGAAATCCATTGAAGAATAACAGATTTTTTTTTTAAAAACACAAAGACCTTCAACTTCCTAACTTGATTATGTGATAAATAATTAAAAGTAGGATTGGTGAGCAGATTCCAGGTTCTGTGCAATATATCTGGTAGTTTTACAAGCAATTAATCCATGATCCAAATTTGCTCAAAACTCAGATAAATGAAATTAGATCTGTTAGTCATCATTTTGGCAAGATTGGGTCCACCAATTTACCCTTAATGGAGACCCTCGGTGTGAATAGCTGCTCAACACGATAAAGTGATCCAATGGAGTAGATACAGTGAAACTATTTCCTCTGGAGGGCGAATCCAAAACAAGAAGGCATAACCTTATAATTAGAGTGAGGCCATTTAGGAACGGAATCAGGAAGCATCTTTTCACACAAGAGGTAGTGGAAATCGGGAACTCCCCTCCAAAAGGCTATGGGTGCTGGGTCAATTGAATTTTCAAGACTGAGGCCAATAGATTTGTTAGGTAAGGATATCAATGGATAGGGATCAAAGGGCAGGTAAATGGAGTTGAGATCAGGTTCAAGGGGCTGAATGGTCCACTTCTGTTTTTAAATTCCTAAAATACTTATGCTGGTATCAGACAGTAGAAAAGTTTTACTGGATAATTATTTTTATGTCCATGCTTTAAAACAGCACTTATAACATAGACTTATATATCCATATAAATTGGATAGAAAAAGCAGCAAACCTGAGGGCCTTGAATATTGTGTACAGTTTTGGTCTCCTAATCTGAGGCAGGACATTCTTGCTATTGAGGGCGTGCAGCGAAGGTTCACCAGACTGATTCCCGGGATGACAGGACTGACATATGAAGAAAGACTGGATCGACTAGGCTTATATTCACTGCAATTTACAAGGATGAGAGGGGATCTCATAGTAACATAAAATTCTGATCGGATTAGACAGGTTCGATGCAGGAAGAATGTTCTCGATGTTCTGGAAGTCCAGAACCAGGGGTCACAGTCTAAGGATAAGGGGTAAGCCATTTAGGAACGAGATGAGGAGAAATTCCTTCACTCAGAGAATTGTGAACCTGTGGAATTCTCTACCACAGAAAGTTGTTGAGACCAGTTCGTTAGATAAATTCAGAAGGAAGTTAGATGTGGCCCTTACGGTTAAAGGAATCAAGGGATATGGAGAGAAAGCAGGAATGGGGTACTGAAGTTGCATGATCAACCATGACCGAATGGTGGTGCAGGCTCGAAGGGCCGAATGGCCTACTCCTGCACCTATTTTCTATGTTTCTATGACTCTCCAGTGAGTATTTTCTGAATGTAAGTGCAGGCTGCTCCATTAAACGTCCAATAGGAGGTCCCTTGAAGAGCTACTTTGTTCAACGTATGGATTCTTCCCGCTCTTTGTTTCCGTTCCTGATGAATGCTACTGGTTACTGTTCAAAGTGACTGTTTTCTTCAGTACAAATAAATGAGCTATGATCATCTGAGTGAGCTCTCGTAACCATCTGAGAAGTTTTGCTGTAGCTTTAAGCAATTTGCCGGCTCTGTATGGCTTTCCATATTTAAAAAGTGAGAGAACCATCAATCAGGGAATTTACAGGCAGGTTCCTTTCCTGTAATAGCCCGTGCGACCACATTGACACTGCAGCAGAGGCTAGACCTAGAGACCATAACGCAATGGCACTTATTGCATAATTGTGTCGTCTTCCATTCCCCATGGAAATACTTCTCCTTAAAAAGCTGGTATCATATCATCCCATTGTTCCTGTGGCTCACGTATCAGCAATAGAATCACAAGCTGATCCAGGGAAATAACCTACGCTTGTGCTGTGGATCAGACTGAAAGCACCCATTGCAAAGCCTTGAAAAAGAACGCCACCTGCTGGCATTTTGTTCTAGTTCTGGTGTTCAACTTCTATACCAGTACAGCAGGAAATAAAGTGGAATTTGTTCATTCTAGTGGAATAAGTGGAAGTGGTTACTGAGTTACGCCCCATCCGAGCCTTTTGTAACCCTGATTTTTATCTTCAGTCTATATTAAAACTTCTTTTACAGGGGAAACAAAATGTCAACAATTTTTTTAATTGCTTAGCTTTTTTTAAGCCTATTTTAAATAGGGCATCTCATTCTTAGCCTTTTGTTCCCATCAGGTTTTGCTAAAAAAATGATTTTTTAAAAATGTTTTTAACTTTCTTTCCTCAGTAACAGCAGATATTACCAGACAATAAATATATAATATTTGCTTTTCAGCTAAGAGCTGGTGCATGAAGAAACTGTGCTAATTGGTCAATATGGGATTTGACGTTAACTGAATTAGTTACTAACTATTGCCCATACTCCTAACTTTGAAAGAACGAACTTGTAATTATAGAGCACCATTCATGACCTCAGGATGTCCCAAGCACTTCATAGACAATGAAGGACTTTTTAAATGTAGTCACTGTTGCATCGCAGGCAAATGTGGCAGCCAATTTACACAGAGCAAAGTCCTGAAACAGCAGTGAGATAAATGAACAGGGATGGAATTTCCCCCCAAAAGGGGTGGATTTGGAGTGTGGGGCCATTTAAATTGTTAAAAATGGGATTCCTGACCACAATTGCCAATTTTTATTCTTTAAATTTGTATTCTACAGTATATGAACTGCACAATTAGTACTGAAAATGCCACTGACATTATATGCTCCTTTAACGAGTCACAAACACACATACTATAATGAGAAATATTTAACATCTGAGCAATGAAACGTGTATATAGGAACCATGAGTTGTATAAAGTGCATCACAGAATGCGGCAATGTAGTGTATTATTTACATTGTAAAAACAACCACTGACGAACAGCAGCATGCTTGCTAAACATTTGTTTCCAGTTTATGGAGGGTGGCGATAATAAAGTATAAGAGCCTTGTTTACTGCTCACTATAGCTGCAGAGTAGAGATCTAAGCATCAAAAAGTTAGATTGATTCTCTAATCCTATACACAAACCATCTATAATATCGCTCAGCTCCATCAGTACTCGCCCCAGTGCCAGTGAAATCCTCATCCAGACATTTTGTCAACTTGACAGTCCACCAACTTCCCCGAGCTGCACACTACACAAATTACAACTCATCCCATTTTTGTAGGCCGTATTCTATCTTGCTCTAAATCCACTCATCTTTCTTCGTCAGCCTCGCTTTCTGTCATCTCTAATTGTTCTCCCAACTGCTGCTGAGTGGTCAAAGCCCCCTGTGAAGGGTGTGAGGACCTTTCATTACTTTCAGGTTCTACATAGGTATCAGATAGTTACGTATCTATCTGAAATATTGTGCAGTTTGTTTGCTATTCATGTGAGAGTCTAAATAGTTTGAGATTAATGTTTTAAAATACTATTCATCACAGTTAATATTTCTAAGTACAATATAATAAAATAAGAGAATGGTATTTCTTGCGGCTTATGTCATAACATCTTGAGCATAAGTCATTATTCAGGAATATTGTAAAAACTAAACAAGGTGGGGACTCTAGCAAAACAGTGAGCTTTCTCTGGATTAAAGATATGACACACAACAGGTTTGTTCCTTTTGGTGAGACTGAACCTGATCATTTGTTTTCAAACTTTAAATCGGGTTAATGGAAGCTCATCAGGTCCAAATGAAATCCACTTTTCAGTGGCAGATAGCAATAGCCAAGAGTATTGTATTGTCATGTATGTACTTTAGGCATCATTAGCCACTAGATGGCGTCACGAGTGTGCAGCCCAAGTATAAAAGGCCAGCCATTTTGTATATTAGTCACTTTTGGGCCTTAATAAAGCAGAGCCAAGATCATACCTCTTGGAGTTAAACAGTACTCAGTCTAACAGTTATTGCATATTCAACATTTGGCGACGAGGCAATAAGAACCTTTGCATGCAAAAATGAGCACAATGGATTGTTCGAGCGATTTGTGGAAGGAGAAGGTTGGGCAGACTTTGTGAGCCGTTTGAGCCAGTTCTTTGTGGCCAACAAAATGGAGGAGGTCGGTGACGCAGATCAGCGCCGGGCGGTGTTCCTCACGGTTTGCGGTCCAAAAATTTATGGTCTGATAAAGAATCTGCTCCTCCTGTGAGTCCAACAGAGAAGACATGAAGAATTGTGTGCACTGGTAAAGGACCACCTTAAGCCAGACGAAGGCATCATCACCTCGAGATACAGATTTTACACGCATGTTCGCTCAGAGGGCCAGAATGCGGCGGAATTCGTTGCCAACCCGAGACATCTAGCAGGACCGTGCAAGTTCAGGGCTGTGTTGGCAGACATGTTGCGGGACTTCTTTGTAACCAGCATCAACCACGAGGTGATCCTGCATAAACTACTGGCGGTGGAGACATTGGACTTGAACAGGGCCATCACGAACGCTCAGTCATGCATGACAATGGATAGAAGTTCAAAGCAGATATCAGTTTTTTAAAAATTGAAACGCAACAAGTACTGTAAATATAATTGATTCAGCGTTCAGCCGAGCGGCACATGGCAGGGCCTATCCGACAGCGTACGCGAAACCTGCGGCTGCCCAAAGTCCGCCAGCGGGAAAGTATCCGATTTCTCCGTGTTGGCGTTGTGGGGGAAATCACCAGCACCAGCAGTGCCGATTTAAGCAATATAGTTGCAAAGGCTGTCTGAGAGTGGGGCATCTCCAGCGCAAGTGTCTGCAGATGATCAAGCGTGCTGCGACACACCACGTGGAGGATGATGGTCAGACTAGCGCGGATCCGGATACGCAATCAGAGATACCAGAGGAGGAAGTGTATGGACTGTACTCATTCCTAACTAAGAGCAAACTGATAATGATCAACGTGAAATTTAATCGGGTGCTGGTATCGATGGAACTGAACACAGAGGCGAGTCAATCGATAATGAGCCAGAGGGCATTCGACAATCTGTGGGATATTAAGGCTTTGAAGCCCAGGCCAGTCAATGCCAAGTTGTTCATGTACCAAGTTGTTATTGTTGTTGATGCCAGTTCATTGGATATTTTCAAGAGGGAGTTAGATATGGCCTTTACGGCTAAAGGGATCAAGGGGTTATGGAGAGAAAGCAGGAAAGGGATACTGAGGTGAATGATCAGCCATGATCTTATTGAATGGTGGTGCAGGCTCGAAGGGCCGAATGGTCTACTCCTGCACCTATTTTCTATGTTTCTATATTTCTACACCAAAGAACTCATAATGGTGATTGGCAGTGCCACAATTAAAGTGTGTATGATGGTACGGTTCACGAGTTACCGCTATGGATTGTCCCAGGCAATGGCCCAACGTTGCTCGGCAGGAACTGGCTTGAAAAAAAATCAGATGCGATTGGAACGACATCAATACGTAGTCGTCGGAGAAAGATACATGTGCCCAAGTACTGAGCAAGTTCCCCTCGCTGTTCGAACCAGGTATCGGCAACTTCACGGGAGCCAAGGTGCAGATCCACGTGGACTCGGATGCATGACCCAGCCATCATAAAGCTCAGGCAGTTCCGTATATGATGAGGGAGAAGGTCGAAATCGAACTGGACAGACTCCAAAGTGAAGGGATCATATCACCGGTTGAATTTAATGAATGGGCCAGCCCCATTGTTCCTGTGCTGAAAAGTGATGACACAGTCAGAATCTGTGGAGATTACAAGGCTACGATCAACAGGGTTTCAAAACAGGATCAGTACTGGTTATCGAAGGCTAATGATTTGTTTGCAAAGCTAGCCGGAGGGAAGTCATTCACCAAACTGGACTTGACGTCGGCCTACATGACACAGGAGCTGGTCGAGACATCGAAGAGACTTAAGAGCTGTGGAAATTTACTTTTAGAAGTTACACTTTATGTTAAATGTATCCTTTTATAATAAAACACAATGGAGTCTCAGTTCTCCCAGAAGCCCCTGCAGCAGTCAGCCTGTTTCTGCATAAACATACTAACCTTGACTGATAGCCGACTAATTTAGAAAAGCAGGAGCCATCTGTGTGAGCGAGGGAAACTTGAATTTACCCTCCCTAACAGAATGTCCTGTTAGAATTATACTACCTACTAATAACTGTTGCTATGCTAAACCTTAGAAGTACTAGATAAAGGTTGTATAGATATAGACTAAAACAAGGATGGGGTGTTAATTAAGTGATTGAAGAACTCCTTAACTGTATTTGCTGACCACAAGGGCAGAACTGATACACGTGATGGAACCATAATTTCTTTGTTTGTTCTTCTGTATAAAGATATTGTGATTTTGTACCACTGTAGAAGTCTTCACTGAGCCTTTGACTTAGTAAGACTTTTCCTTGCATCAAGTAAAACTATTAAAGGGACATCTACCGGAGCTGTTTGTGTCAAGAGTTTCATATTTTGAGTTAAATTGAGAGTCGAGATTTCGACAGTGCATTAACACATATAAAGGACTGTTTATTTATCATGGGTGCCCTTTTGGAATTCGCTCGGCTGCAGCAATATTTCAGAGGAACATGGAGAGTCTACTGATGTCCGTTCCCAGAACTGTCGTGTTCCAAGATGACATCCTGATCACAGGTCGTGACTCCGAGGAACATCTGAATAACCTGGAAGAGGTTCTACATTGTCTGGACAAAGTGGGATTCTGACTGAAATGCTCGAAGTGCATCTTCATGGCACCAGAGGTCGAATTCCTGGGGAGGAAAATTGCTGCTGACGGCATCAGGCCCATGGACGCGAAAACCAAGGCCATCAAAAATGCAACCAAGCCGCAGAATGTGACGGAGCTGTGTTCGTTCCTGGATCTACTCAACTACTTCGATAACTTCCTACCTAAATTGAGAACCTTATTAGAGCCATTGCACATGCTGCTAAGAAAAGGCAACAACTGGGTGTGGGGTGCGTCTCAAGACAGAGCTTTTGAGAAAGCCACTAATCTGCTTTGCTCTAACAAGCTGCTGGTACATTATGACCCATGTAAACGTTTAGTATTGGCCTGTGATGCTTCGTCATATGGAATTGGTTGCATACTCCAACAAGCTAATGAGTCGGGTAAACTTCAACCAGTCGCGTATGTTTCAAAAAGTTTGTCTAAAGCAGAAAGAGCCTACAGCATGGTAGAGAAAGAAGCACTCGCCTGTGTGTATGGGGTTAAAAAGATGCATCAGTACCTGTTTGGTCTTCGGTTTGAACTAGAGACAGATCACAAGCCTCTCATTTTACTGTTCTCTGAAAACAAAGGTATCAATACCAGTGCTTCATCCCGCATCCAGAGGTGGGCGCTGACATTATCCGCTTATGATTATGTCATTCGCCATAGACCTGGCACCTAGAATTGTGCCGATGCTTTGAGCCGTCTGCCGTTGCCCACACCGGAGGTGGAAACGCCACAACCGATGGACCTATTGTTAGTTATGGATGCTTTTGAGAGTGAAGGAACCCCTGTCACGGCTCAACAAGTTAAGACCTGGACCAGCCAGGACCCGATTTTATCGGTGGTGAAGTGTTTCATCCTCAAAGGTGATTGGTCTGCCATACCCAAGCAAATGTGCGACGAGAGCAAACCTTACATTCGTCACAAAGACGAACTGTCTATTCAGTCAGATTGTATACTGTGGGGCAATCGCGTTGTTATGCCCAAGAAAGGAAGTGAGAAATTTGTACATGAGCTACATAGCACACATCCCGGCATTGTAATGATGAAAGCCATCGCCAGGTCTCATGTATGGTGGCCGGGAATTGACTCTGAGCTGGAATCATGTGTGCATCAGTGCAACACTTGCATGCAGCTCAGCAAAGCAGCAGCGGAATCGCCGCTGAGTCTGTGGTCGTGGCCATCGAAACCATGGTCCAGGATTCACATAGACTTTGCAGGTCCTTTCCTGGGGAAGATGTTTTTAGTTGTGGTGGATGCATATTCGAAGTGGATAGAGTGTATAATCATGTCATCCAGCACATCCACAGCTATCATTGAGAATCTGTCATGTTCGCGACACATGGTCTGCTGACATCGTTGTTAGCGACAACGGATCGTGTTTCACCAGTCAGGAGTTTCAAGAGTTCATGAAACTCAATGGTATCAAACATGTAATGTCAGCACTGTTCACACCTGCATCCAATGGGCAAGTAAATTGTGCTGTCCAAATCATAAAGCAGAGTATGAAGCGAGTAACCCAGGGGTCACTGCAGACCCGCCTGTCATGCATACTGCTTAGTTACAGGGCAAGACCACACATGCTTACCGGGGTCTCGCCTGCTGAACTAATGATGGAGAGGTCTCAAGACCAAGCTATCTCTTGTATATCCTGACTTGATGTTGAATATAGAAGACAAAGTCAGCAAGGGTATCACGATCGTGCAGCTGTGTCACGCGATATTTCTGTAAATGATCATGTATATGTTCTGAATTATGGTCAGGGTCCCAAGTGGATCGCTGGTACTATCATGGCCAAGGAGGGCCACAGAGTATTTATTGTCAAGCTCAAAAACGGGCAAACAAGCAGGAAACATATGGATCAGACAAAGCTGCAGCACACAGATGAACCGGAACAGTCAGAGGAAGAGACAATCGACAACCAACCAACCTACCCCCAGTCATCAGAGGACTCAGTGGTCATCAGTCAATCAGGACTTTCGATCACTGACATGTTCAATGAAAATGGACTTTCATACCTGACATGGCCATTGCCACTCTCACCAGGTCAGCCACCCAGCCACCAGTCACAACAGACTCTGAACACTCACCCAAGGCTGGAGTTGAACTGAGACAGTCAACCCGGGAGCGTAAAACACCGGACCGTCTCAATTTGTAAAAGACTGTTAATATCACAGAGGGGTATATTGTCATGTATGTACTTTCGGAATCACTAGCCACTAGATGGCGTCACTGTTGGAGGCCATGGGCTGCATGCACGAGTGTGCAGCCCAAGTATAAAAGGCCAGCCATTTTGTATATTAGTCACTTTTGGGCCTTAATAAAGCACAGCCAAGGTCCCATCTCTTGGAGTTAAACAGTGCTCATCTAACAGTTATTGCATACACAACATGTATAGTGCACATTTATGACAATAAACAAGAAAAATAGCTTTAATATCTTATGTCAGCTCTTGGTTCTGTGGCAATCTGCATGCTGGGAACTGCAGTGTGATAAAGAATCATGAATTGATAATTCAGACTTCCAGTGTTTGAAGAGCAGTCTCCAGAGAGAGCCCAGAAGAGCTCTGTGTAATAACTTTCTGTTCCAACGGAATTATGTTTACAATAAATCGCTGTCACATCATATTCAATCAATGGTTCCAAAACAGCACTCTCTCTCTCTCTCTCTCTCTCACACTCACACACACACACACACACATTGTTAAGGCACACAGATTATTATTAGCCCTGATCCAGAGAACTTGGTTAAACTTTGACAATCCAATTCATTGTAACATGTAATTATCAGAGAAAATAAATTCAGTTGATTTGGGCCCGGTTTTAGAAAGAGCTCACTGGCACACATCGGTATTTCTTTTTTGTGTCGCGCTTTAAATCAAGTCTTTTAAAATTAATTCCCAGGATGTCGGCATCATTGGCAAAGCTGACATCTATTATCCGTCCCTAGTTTCCCTGAAAAGATGGTAATGGGCTTTTAACCACTGCAGTCCCTGTGGTAAAGATCTAAGTACCGGTTTGATAAAATGGAGTCCCTTACAAGGCTGTTTCAGAGGGCCGTTAAGAGTCAACAATACTTGTGGGAAACTGGAGTCACAGGAACAGCAGGTTCCTTCCCAAAAGAACATTAATGAATTTTTTGAGTTTTTATGACAATCCAACAGCTTTATGGTCACTTTCACTGATACCAGCTTTTTATTTTTTTTTATTATTTTTTTTTCACCTTAATCTAAATTCTCAATCTGCCATAGTAGAATTTTTACACTCATTGTCCAGATTAATAGTCCAGGCCTCTGGATTATTATTTTAAAACATAACCACTACTGTACCGTACGCCTGCATTATAAAGGGGGAGAATTATAACCTAAAAACACAGGTGGGCTGGGAGGGTGGGGGGTAGTAAAAATGTGAATCCCGAACTGAATCCGCCAAGTTCCCGTTTTAACAGAGGCAGGACAGGAGGCGGGGCGCGGGCGGGCAGCCAATCCGCTGCTAGGAGGCGGGCTGGCTGGCCATCTATTTTAATATTATAATGAGGCTGTAAGGTAAGTGTCTTTATACTTACTTCCTGAATCCAGGGTCCCTACCTAAGCTACTCCCCATGATCGGAGACATCCCCACGAGGCTTCGTATCACCCGCCCTGACCTCTCCCATCCATGAGGCCTCCGTCCCCCCACACGAGACCTCCTCACCGCAGGCCACCGAGCCCCCCACAAGGTCTCCCCCCACGCCTCTGGCCCCACACCGTGATGCTCCTCTGGCCCCTATCCCTTCAAGCACACCCTCCCAACCCCTATTCTGGTCCTGGTTGGACCGCGATCATGATCATCCAGCCTCCCTGCCCTGCTCCTCCTCGCGATGTTCTAGCACACCCCCTGCCCCCCGCCCCCACCCCCATGCTGGTCCCAACCCACGATCGTCTGAATGGAGGAGCATGTGAATTGTCTGTTCAGTTTGCACCAGTTGTAATTGCTGTGGTAACCACAAGGACCCCAAAGAGTTCAACCATCAAAGATATGTCTCAATTGAAAGGTGAGCAGGAAATATCACCCTTCAGCCTCATCTGATTCAATTTCTTGCTAAATTGTTGGTCATATTTACTTCCAGAGTGTTATATATTAACCTCGACAGTGTCAGCTGTGGCTCAGTTGGGCCCCCCACCATCCCTCCACCCCGCCCCTGTTCCTCCAGCCAATCCACAATCGCGATCTTGTTGAGGCACACTCCTTCACACCCCACCCGTGCTCCTCTAGCCAACCCCAGCCCCCACACGATCCCTCCCTCTCTCCTCCATTCGACCTCGTGCTGCAGGCCTACCCACCCGGAGCAGGCCAACCTTTCAATCCGACTGGCTGCGGGTGGGAAACAGAGATTTCCCACTAAAATCAGGCCCTGCCGTTAAATTCGGCACTTCCTGCGGGTTTCCTAACCACCTCGGAGCCCGCCCCCATCCCACCTTCCCCATTACATTTCTGCCCACAGGTTGGTGTTCAGGATGAGGAACCTTCGTCAGAACATCATGATGACGGGGTGCTCTGAATTTTTTTTTTTTTAAAACAAGGCTCTTGAGCCTGTTCCACTTGCCCAGTTTTCCATGTTTGTCTTGCTACCTGTCACAGTCCTCCACCTCTTTCAGCTATTCACACTTTCTCTCTGCCTGCCTTGTATATGTCTTTTACTTCTTTTGATTTCTCTCCTGGTGCCTCCTGTTGTTTCATTCTAATATCACTTCTGCCAGTTAACCATCATTAAAGGCCATTCTATTTCTTTGTGTGTGTGTTTGTTTTTCCCATCCTTTTGTTCGGTTCCTTTTTAAATGCTGCTCATTGGTAATATCTTTGTTTTGATAAGATGTCCGTGCCAACTTGTCTCTTCTCTTCACAGATGTTATGAGATGTTGAGTGTTTCCAGGTTTATCTATTTTTGTTTTCAGATTCCCAGCATCTGTACTATTTTGCTTTTTGTTAAATATCGCTATCTTATACACAGTAATATGATAATAGGACATCCTTCAAAAACGGCACAGCAGTGTCTTCATTTTTTTTAACAATTAATAGGAACCACAATCTGCTGAACAGTGAAACTGGAGGTTTATAAATGAGTAGATTTCATGGTGGCGCCCATTGGCCCAAAAGCCGCCATGAATGGCACGAAGGCAGAAGGCTCAGCAGATCAACGGTAACCTTACCCACACTAATAATGGGCTGGTTTGGGGGCATGTGGCAGGTTACAGAACTGGATACAAAACAAATTCTGCTGAGATCCAACAGGCAAAAAAAGGCAAATTTGGAAAATGCATAAACTAAAGTGAAAAGGCAGCCCCCTCAATTGGTAGGTAAATCGAGTGGGAGAGGCTCTTGTGGAGCATAAACACCAACAGAGACCATTTAGAATGGAATGTGTCTATGATAATACAGCTTTCTGGTCCAATTTTAACCCTTCCCTCTGCCCCACTCCACCGCAAAGCCAAATCCCCCAAATCAGGATTTTAAAAAATTGATAAACCAATCTTTTTGGTTAGAAATCATAGAATGGTTACAGAACAGGAGGCCGCCATTCGGCTCGGTGACCCCATGCCTGCTCTCTGCAAGAGCACGTCAGTTAGTCCCACTCCCCTTCCCTTTCCTATAGCCCTGCAAATTGTTTTCCTTCAGGTACTTATTCAATTCTCTTTTGAAAGCCACAGTTGAATTTGCCTCCTCCGCCGTTTCAGGTGGTGTATTCCAGATCCTAACCACTCTCTGCTTAAAAAAGTTTTCCCTTATGTGGCCTTTGGTTCTTCTGCCAATCACCTTAAATCTGTGTCCTCTGGTTCTTGACCCTTCCGCCAATGGGAACAGTTTTTCTCTATCCAGATCCCTCATGATTTTAAGCACGTCTATCAAATTTTCCTTCCACAGGTCTGACCAAACCTCAGTGGTATCTCTCCTCCAGCCAACCGCTAACCCAACAACCGAGCAGGCCCACAAACACCTACCAGTCAGTGTGAGGGTCATCGATCACCAAGAGAATCTTCGGTTTCCGCACGATGGGGACGGTGGGTCCGGTGGCGGGCATGGCCGCTGTTTGCTCCACCAGTCCTGCAGCCGCTGCCGTTGTCTGCTTGACGGCGTTGGAGATGGAGCTGAGCAGGGTGGAGCCGGTGGAGGGAGGCTGTGGCTGGCGCCGCTCAGTGGCCGGGGACACTGGGGAGCTGGTCGAGCTGTCGGGGCGCTGCAGGTCCATCATATAACCATTTGGTAAATTCGCCACAAAGCTGCTGTCCGAGAGGCGCCTCCGCAAGTAATTCATCTTCCTCGGAAATGGAAAGTGTTCTGAATGAGCTGAGTTACAGTTCAAGTGTGCAACCAGACAACGATGGGTAACGCCGTTCAGACTCTGAAGTTTCTTGATGACTGTTGTTGGTTTCCTTGTGGTAAGTTGCACACAGAGAAGCTGTAGGCAGTTGTAGAGACCTGATGGTCCCTGCAGAGGGATGATCAGTTGTAGGATTGGGATCTTCTCTGTGACACACCCAGGCGTTCAGGCAGCTGTGTCTTTCCTGTGGAGAACAAGACAGTTCACATGAGACAGGATTTACTTGCACTGAGCACCAACCCACAATGCAAAAATTTTATTGAGTAATGTTGCTTCCAGCTTAACATCCAATGTCTTTCAAACTAGATGTCAAGGGGGAAAGTGTCCAAATTGTAATCGTGCCACATATAACTATTAGAGTAAAGAGTAGCAATGCCATAATTACACAGGGTGCACAATTGGGACTCCCAACATGGTGAATTGCTGGCATCAATTATCCCATCATGAAAATGTAGGGGTTGGGAAAGAAAAAATTACAGGCCTGTCTCCCTCCCTGTAGCCGCAATGGTGGAGATCTGGAACAAGCTTCCACTTGTCCAGGGAAACTAAGGGAAAAAAACTTGCATTTATATAGCACCTTTCACAACCTTAGAACGTCCCAAATCGCTTTACAGCCAATGAAGTACTATTTGAAATGTAGTCACTGTTTCAATGTGGGAAACACAGCAGCCAATTTGTGTACAGTAAGTCTCACAAAGAGCAATGGGATTAGGACCAGATAATCTGTTTTTATAATGTTGATGGAATGATAAATATTGGCCAGGACCTCAGGGATAATTACCCCGCTCTACTTCAAAATAGTGCCATGGGATCTTTTACATCCACCTGAGAGGGCAGAGGAAGCTTTGGTTTAATGTCTCATCAGAAAGACGACACCTCCGACAGTGCAGCACTCCCTCAGCACTGCACTGGAGCGTTGAGTACAAAAATCTAGGTTAAGTCCCTGGAGTGGGACTTGAACCCACAACCTTCTGACACAAAGGCAAGAGTGCTACCCACTGAGCCACGGCTGACACATAAAGGGGTACAATAAATATAATTATCATTCAGAGGAGGACTAACTTTTTGCGTTTATTCTTACGGACTGACTACTGCCAACGAACCGGAAGCTACCGAGAGCTTCACGTAAGCATTCTGCGCATGCCAGGTCCCAAATGTGAAAAAGTAACGTTCACCACAACAGACAGAAGAGCTGATAGCGATAAGCACACTTGGCAAGAGTACAATAAAACTCTCACAAGCTGACAATATCCTAATATCACCTTCAAGTCACAGACCTCGCAATATCTGAAATTTCCACCTCTCAGCTTTCTCTCTCACCAATCTGTGGGAAGTCCAGCAAGATCAAACCAAAAACCACTGGCTTACTGTACAGTGTGAATAACCTAAGTCCAGAACATGCTCACATATTCCTGGTGGGAGCCTGTGCCACTACAAGTGCATCTTGCATACCCCCTAGAGCTTGGGGGAGGGAGCTTGGGGGAGGGCAGGGGGTGGTTGGTGGGTAAAGGGACAGAGGCCAGCCACTGCAGTAGGCTCTGCAGCCCCACTACCCAGAAAGCACTTATCTGCCCCCTTACAAAAGGGGCCAGCTTACTCACTGTGGCATCT